>NC_045616.1:35935020-37259663 GCF_009829155.1 Mustela erminea | reverse complement strand
TAATGCTGCTGTGCATATGTGTAAGTTTAGTGTCAGCATCCTGTGTTTTCAATTCTTTTGAGTATATACCTAAGATTGAACTAGCTGGGTCATATGGTAACTATATGCATAAATTTTTTGAGGAACTGCCAAACTGTTTTCCACAGTAGCTTCGCTATTTTATACTCCCACTAGCAATATATGAAGCATCCAGTTTCTCTACACCTTCTCCAACATTTATTATTTTTCATTGTTTCAATTATAGTCAACCTACTGGATGTGAAACATGAGAAACATATATAAACTTGGAAAAAATATGCTAAGTGAAAGAACCATGACACAAAAGGCTACATTTCATATGATTCTACTTACACAAAATGTCCAGAATAGGTAAATCTACAGAGACAGAAAGTAGATTAGTGGTTTCTCGGAACTGGAGGGTAGACAGAATTAAGAGTGATTGCCAACAGCTGAGAGGGTTCATTTGGTAATAAAAATATTCTGGAATTGAACAGTGGCAATTGTTGCACAACCTCGTGAATATACTAGAAGTTACTAAAAGGTAGTTATGTGAAATTTTATATTATGTGAATATTTCAATAAAAATGAGAAAGAATCAAGCATACAAAGTGGAATAAAAAGTAAAAGAAAGATTCCCTCCTCATTCCCAGTATTTTCTGCAGGGAAAGAAGACAGAGATAAGAAAGAAATATAGCTAGATTTGTGTCATGGTCGTATTTCTGAGTTTCAAAATTTCATAATGGAGAAATTATTTGCTACACTCTGATTGAAACCCTGGTGGAAGATCAGGAGACTGAAGGCCACTTCTCAATGGTAAAGTCCTCCATGGGCCCTATTACAGCAAGGATCACGGTGACTCCATAAGAGACTTGGGGGCAGTGACTCTCTCAGGGGCTGGATGGAGAAGATGATTAAGACCAGGGTTACCCAGAGTCTCAGTAAGATGTTAAAGGGAACCAATTTGGTCAGAGTGACATAGGCCCTGCCAAAGCCTGGAGAGAAACTATGAAATGTATATTTCAGTCTCAATGCTGAATTTATCCCTTAGTATTCAAGCTAAATACATGAACAGCACAATAAGTTATAACATGAATGCCATCAGAATATAGAATGACCATTTGATCAAGTGACCTTGTCTTAACCAGAGTAGCAAGTGGCAAGAGGGCAGTCACAGATATGAAAATCTGGACAAAAAGTTCTTTTTTAATTTAATATTCACATTTTGAGGACAGATTGCCACTAATAAATTAAGCTATATTTTTTCTTTCTCCATCTTTCATCCTCATCGCTAGGCAATGGACTTTGGGTTGATAAAGGAGATTGGTATTCCCTTATTCCCTTTGATATCAACTATGAGAAGAAAAGGGAATGGGATGAGCTCTGAAAGACCGAGAACATATCCAAAAGTGAACAAATTACTTTAACTGACTATTCAGCTTATGCTTCGAAACCAAATCTATTGCTCTCTAGTATCTGCATTCCCTGAGTTTGAACTAACCTCCTTCAGTAAAGTCACACTGGTAGCTTAAAGTCAGCCACCATCCTTTATGAACAGAGATACTATTGTGGGTAAGAGAAAGTCTAAGGAGAATATCTCGAAAACTGACCACTTATCCCAAAACACATTGAGTAGTCCAAAGAAATAAGGTATTAGCTTGAAATTATCTTACTGAAAACTCTTATTTTTGTATTTCCCTTGCTTCTTCAGCTCATGAGAAAAATTGGGGCAATTTTATCAAATAAGGTATCTTTTCATTGTCCATTTGAAGACATTCTGAGTTTTTTCAGCTATACATCAAATAAATAAATGTCACATTTAAGGAGTTTTAATAAAATTTGGAAGCAAACAACTACTGCTGGTGTAAAGAAATACAGAATGCTATTTTCTACTTTCTAAACCAAGAGAAAGATGTAAAAAATATCTGAGGGTAAAAGAAGATTTTTAAAAAATTTGATTATAGTTATATATTTTATTGTAGTAAATACATTATTGTAAATATAATAAAAATGCTCAGTCATGGAAGAGGAATGGATAGGGACGTAAAACACACACACACACACACACACACACACACACACACACACAGGAATATTATTCAGCCATGAAAAATAAGGAAATTCTGCTATTTGCAATAATGAGGATGAACCGAGAGGATATTATGTTCAAGTGAAATAAGCCAGGCAGTGAAAAACAAATACTGCAGGATCTCACTTACATATAGACTCTGGAAAGAAGAGAAGAGGAGAGGAAGGAGGAGGGAGGGGAGGGGAGGACTGGGGAAGGGAGGGGGAAAGGAGGAAAGTGGAGGAAGAGAAGAGAAGAGAAAGAGTTGAACTCTTAGTGGTGGTTACCAGGGGCTGGTGGGGGTAGAAGAAATGGGGAGATGCTGGCCAAAGGGTACAAAATTGCAGTTAAGTAGAATGAATAAGTCCAGAAATTGAATGTAGAGCCATGATGACATTACTTAATAATACTGAATGTGAGTTCATATGCTAATTAGCTTGACTGCCATAATCACTGCAATGTGTGTGTGTGTATCTATTTATCTATCTATATATCATACATATATATAACATATGTTGTATACTTTAAATGTATTCAATTTTTATTACAATATAAATGAGATAAATAAAGGAACAGTCCATCAAAATTCTATCAGAAAAATGTAAGGTGGCTACTTCTATGGAGATCATCAAAATTTATCCAATAAATTTGCATAAATGTTTCACTGTTTGCACTCACAGGTTAATATTAGGTGATAAACTAAATATTAAGACCAAAGATACACAGTATAGAATCTTTTCAGAAAAATGAGCTGGCCAGAAAAACATCAAAAGTAAACTGGCCATGTGAATACTGAACTACCTACATACTGCTTTTTTAAAAAGTTGTGTTACTTGGTATCATACAAAAACTTATTAACTTAAAGGCTGCTCTGATATGCAGCTATTTTTTTCTCTCAAAATTATTTCTTGGAATGGCATTTCTGTGTACTTGTTCAATAATAATTTTACTGCCAAAAACAAAACTGTAAACAATATATAACAGCAAAGTTTTTCTTGCATGTATATTTTAAACACGTCCTCATTATTTGTCTAATATCTGCTATATGTTTTGGACACTGTAATAATAAGCTATAACTTTTTCTTTCTTTATTCTATAATATTATACCATTTCAAAGTTTATTGCACTAAATATTAATATCTTGTTTCATCTCATCTCTCAAAAGAACCATATGTCTGCTTTTTCCAGTCCTTTAATTTTCAGAACACAATGAACTAGATCACCCTTTCTCATTGTATTTCTGGCTTCTCATTTTGCATGGCAGCAAATTTCAGCAAATACTCTCATGCTTCCGCCTATGAATAACTAGACTGCAAAATAAAGAAAACTGACTTTAGAACTAAATAATGTAGCAATATTTGAGTCCTCTCTTGTGCAATGTCTTAACTGCTTTATTTCCCACGCTTGCAGATATTATTGATCTATCCAAATAATTCAAAACAAATAAATCAATACAATGATTGTTTTCATTTATGACACATAGAATACTTTTGTCTGTTTGAGATGCTCATGTGAAAAGGTCCATTCCAACAATGGATCATAATTAACCAAAAAAAAAATTATGACTAAAAGAACTTAATGGCCAGGGAATTTAAAGAATCACTTATTAATTCTGCTATGAACCAAAAATTCTTGAGCAATTCACAATAAAAGAAAGGGGAAAAAAAAGAAAGAAAAAATAAAAAATAAACATAAAAAGCAAAAAATAAAACTCAGAAATATCAGTGTTAGAAATATGGTCCAATTAATAAAATGCAATATAGAATTAACTAATGAAAGAGAAGTTGTCATATATGTTTATTAATTCATCAAAATCCTATTGCTAAGAATAATACAGAATATATCTTTGCCCTCAGAAGTATTCATGTTAGAAATATGAGTAATATGCTTTAAAAACATTTACACCAAATTGTTTTATGGATCATCTATTTTACCATCTAAAAACAATCTCAGGTTTATTTATATTATTTAAAATTAAAGATAAAAATCTAAGCAAATATAACACCTTTCTAAACTCCCTCTTGCTTCTCTTGGGATATAAAATCTATAGAGCAACTTGTATTTTTTTTTTTTCAATTTTGTCTGAGGGCATTTTGTTTGAGATTTCTATGTCTTTTAACTGAAGAATAGTTGATACACTATTATGTTAGTTTCAGATGTACAACATAAAAAATTTGACATGTGCATACATTTGAAAGGCTCACCATAAGTGTAGTTGCCATCTGTCACCATACAAAGTTATTACAATATTATTGATTATATTCCCTATGCTCTACTTTATATTCCTATGACTTATTTAGAACTGGAAGCTACAACTGATGAGAATTAAATTTAACAGAGTTATTAGATAAAAATATAATATTTAGATTTTATTATTACAACTATTTTTAAGATTTATTTATTTTAGAGAAAGAGAGACAGATAGAGTATGCAGAAGTGTGGTGAGAAGCAGAGAGAGATGGAGAGAAGCAGACTTCCCATCGAGTGGGGAGCCTGACACAGGGCTCCCCTCATATAAATCTTGGGGATGGGGGAAGAAACACTTAACTGACTGAGTTACCCAGGTGACCCTTAGATTTTAATATTTACTGTTATTGTTTTACAATTTTCTCATTCCTAATTTATATTTTCATTTTATCCATTTTTATATTGTGGTATATTGTACATGAAATTCTAATGAAATGCACACATCTTAAATGCACACATGAAATGCACACATCTTAAATGCATAGTCACATGAATTTTGAAAACTACAAACATGCATATAATACACACATTTATCAAGATCTTGAATATTTCTAGCACTCCAGAAAAATTCACCATGCCTCTTCCCAGTCAATATCTGCTACATGTTCTACTACAGAAAGAATACTGTTATGATTAATAACATATATTAATTTTACTTGTTCTAGAACTTCATCTCAATGGAATTCTTTTTTTTTAAGATTTTATTTATTTATTTAACAGAGAGAGATCACAAGTAGGCAGAGCAGCCGGCGGACAGAGGGGGAAGCAGGGTCCCTGCTGAGCAGAGAGCCTGATGTGGGGTTCGACCCCAGGACCCTGAGATCATGACTCAAGCCGAAGGCAGAGGCTTAACCTACTGAGCCACCCAGGTGCCCCGTGAATGGAATTCTTAAGTACATTATGTATCTGTGTCTGAATTCTTTCACACAGCACAATATTTTGAGTACATCATCTGAATTAGTTGTTTCTCCCTCCACTCCTTAATTAATCACTGTATAGTGTTCTATTATATCTTTATAACATAACTATAAATTTTTCTGTTGAGGGGCATTTGTTGTATTCCCATATTTGACAATATGAATTAAGCTGCCTGACATTCTTGTTTCACATTCATATACATATGTGCACGTTGATAAATTAATAATATATTAATAAATTCATATATATAAATATAGGCTGGCAATATTTCATAGTTTTGTGTATTAGAATTTCAATATGGTTTTAATTTCATTTCCCTTAAGATTATAAAAATGATGTGCACTTTTTCATTGGATTGTTGGTCATTTACATATCTATATTTCTGAAATATATGTTCAAGTCTTTCAGCCAATTTTTATTTTGGTATTGATCTTTGTTCTACTTTTTCTCTTAACTGCTGTATACTGTTGAAATCTTAAACTATAATCTGGATTTGTTAGTACTTTTCTTCAAATCTTTTTATTTTTGTTTTATGTCTCTGGAAGTTCCCTGATTAGGTGCATGGATTTTTGATTGGCAATTTTATTCCTATGAATAAAAATTTGATGGATTTTTGATGGTGTTTTTATTCCTATGAAATATCTTTGTTCATTTCTGGAAATATTCATTATCCTGTTTTCTTGGAATGATATTCACATATTTATTTTAGCTTTTAATGATAACTATTTGTAAGTCTTTCTCTATTCCCTTATTTTTAACATCTTTGTCTCATATTAATGTATGCCTTTTTTCAACAGCATAAATATGGATCTTTCTTTTTTATTCTGTCTGTGTCTACATTAGTTGAAGAGTTTATTCCACTTACATTTATTGTAATTTTCTTATGAGTGGGTAAAACCCAATCTTCTATTGCTTTTCTATTTGCCTTACTGGTTATTCATTACTTTCCCTTCTTTTCCTATCAGAGAGTTCAAGAAAATATTCTAGTGAAGTGAGGAAACTGTGAGCTCATTTTACTTCCCTTTTTCAGGGATCAAAATCATGCCAGCTTCTTTTCCATATATCATATTTACATATATCATAATTACATATATCATATATATATCATATATCATATATCATCTATATTTACCTGCCATAATTACATATATCATATTTACATAATCATATATATGATTATATATCAAATATATATCATAATTATATGATTCACATATATCTCATATATCATAATTACATAATAGAATAGTTTCAATGCTTTAAAAGTCTTCTATGCTCTTCCTATTCATTCCTCCAACTCCTTCTCCAACTCCTGGCAACCACTAATCTTTTTTACTGTCTATGTATTTTTGATTTTTACAAAATGTTATATAGTTATATAGTATTTACACTTTTCAGATTGTGTCTTTCAGTTAGTAATATGCATTTAAGATTCCTCCATATTTTTTCATGGCTTGACAACTCAATTCCCTCTCTCCCTCTCTCTCTCGGCAACTCAATTCTTTTTATCATTGGATAATATTCTGTTGACTGGCTGTACCCCAGTCTAATTTATCCATTCACCTCCTGGAGGACATCTTGGTTGCTTCCAAGTTTTGGCAATTATGAATAGGTCTGCTATAAATAATTATCTAAAGTTTTTGTGTGAATATTAATCTTTAATTTCTTTGAGTAAAAAGCAAGTAATGGGACTGCTAGATTGCATGGTAAGAGTATGTTTGTTTTGTAAGAGGCCATCAAACTGTTTTCCGAAGTGACTGTATCATTTTTACGTTATAACCAACAAGGAATAAGAGTTCCTGCTGCTCCACATTCTTTTTTTTTTTAATTTTTAATTTCTTTTCAGTGTAACAGTACTCATTGTTTTTGCACCACACCCAGTGCTTCATGCAATCTATGCCCTCCCTAATACCCACCCCCTGGTTCCCCAACCTCCCACCCCCCTGCCCCTTCAAAACCCTCAGATTGTTTTTCAGAGTCCATAGTCTCTCATGGTTCACCACCCCCTTCCAATTTCCCTCAACTCCCTTCTCCTCTCCATCTCCCCTTGTCCTCCATGTCATTTGTTATGCTCCACAAATAAGTGAAACCATATGATAATTGACTCTCTCTGCTTGACTTATTTCATTCAGCATAATCTCTTCCATTCCTGTCCATGTTGCTACAAAAGTTGGGTATTCATCCTTTCTGATGCTCCACATTCTTGTCAGCATTTGATGGAGACAGTGTTTCAAATTTTGACCATTCTAATAGGTGGGTAGTTATATGTCATTGTTGTTGTTTTAAGTTGCATTTTCCCAATGATGTCAGTTGTGGAGCATCTTTTCTTATGCTTATTTGCCATCTGTAGGACTTAGTTGATGAGGTGTATATTAATGTCTTTGTCCTAGATTTTTTTTTTAAGATTTTATTTATTTATTTGACAGATATCACAAGTAGGCAGAGAGGCAAGCAGAGAGAGAGAGGAGGAAACAGGCTCCCTGAGGAGCAGAGAGCCTGATGCAGGGCTCGAACCCAGGACTCCGGGATCATGACCTGAGCCGAAGGCAGAGGCTTTAACCCACTGAGCCACCCAGGCGCCCCAAGGTCATTGTCCTAGTTTCAAATCGAGTTGATTGTTTTCTTATTGTTGAGTTTTAAAAGTTCTTTATATTGGTAATATTCTATCAGATGTGTCTTTTGCAAATATTTTTTCAGTTTCTGGCTGTTTTGTCATTATCTCTGCAGAACAGACATTTTTAATTTTAATTAAGTACAGCTTATCAATTATTTTTCTAAGGGTTGTATCTAAATAGTCATAATGACATTCAAGGTCATTTACATTTTTTCCTGTGTTATCTCTACAAGTTTCATAGTTTTACTTTTTGAATTCATGTCTGTGATCCACTTTTAGTTCATTTTTCTGTAGGGTACATTCTATAGATTCATTTTTTGCATGTGGATATCTAGTTGTTCCAACACCATTTGTTGAAGAAACTATGCTCCATTCTTTGCTCCATTTTATCATTTTTGCTCCTTTGTCCAAAATCAGTTGGCTACATTATCTCCAGGCTCTCTATTCTGTTTCATTGATTAATATGTTTATACTTGCAACAATATAACACCATATGGATTATTGATTTAAAATAAATCTTGAAGTTGGGAAGGGTCAGTTACCCAACTTTGTTCTTCTCCCTCAATATTAAGTTGGTTTTTGCCTCTCCAAATAAACTTTAGAATCAGTTTGTTGATATCCACAAAATAACTTTCAGGGATTACACTGAATCTACCAATCAAGTTGGGAAGAACTGATATCTTGACAATGTTGAGCCCTCCAATCCATGAGCATAAAACATCTCACCATTTATTTAGTTTTTTGATTTCTTTCATTCAAGTTTTGTAGTTTTACTCATATATATCTTGTACATATTTTGGTTTGACTTATACTTAAGTATTTATTTATGGGGAGTAGTTGTGTACAAGATGTGTTTTATTTTCAAATTAAATTTGAAACTTGGTCATTGATGATATATAAGATAATATTTGACTTCTGCATATTCACTTTATATCTTACAAGCCAGCTTTATGTTATTAGTTCCAGGAGTTTTTGTTGATTTTTTTAAATTATGTACATAAATGATCACGTTATCTATGAATAATGATGGCTCCCCTCCCCATCTATATACTTTTTCTTTTCTTCTCCTGTTGTGTTAGCTAGAACTTCCAGTACAATATTGAAAAGCAGTGGTAAGAGTAATGAGAGGCAAGAATGTCTTGTACCTGATCTTTATATGAAAACCTCAAGTTTGCAACCATAAATATAATGTTGGCTACAGGTTTGCTATATATATTCTTACCAAGTTGAGGAATTTCCTGTCTATTCATTGTTTTCTGAGAGTTATTGTCATGAAAGGGTATTCAATTTTATCAAATGCCTTTTGTGTCTATTGTTATTATCTATGAAGAAATAATTGCTATGTCTCCTGTATATCAATTCATTCCATCTTGTTTTTATATAAATCCATTAGAAAAAATAACTAAATGGAAGAGTAAGAAAAGGATATTCATAGGCAGGACACAGAAAAATTATAAAATTAAACAAAATAAAAATAAAGTTCTTCCAAATGTAGGAAAATGCTGTGTCTCACTCAATCTAAAGAATATGTGAAACAAAATCACAAAGTACTATGTTTTACTGTTCAGGGTAAAATAAAATTTGCACACATTTGGTAAAACCAAGTGTTTATTCAGATATGAGAAAATAGGCACTGGTATTATTTTTGTTGTCAGTGTCAACTGTGGCAAACATTTTGGAAGCTGATTTGGAAACCACTAGTAATTCATCCATCTAGGAAGATACATTACTTTGCTATGATATAAATGAATGGATATTTATGGTAGCATCATTTCAGTATCATCAGTTTGTAGATAAAAATAAATCTGTCTAACTAGGACTAATTATATTAACCATGGTACAGTTTTAAGTTGGAATACTGTATATATTTTAAAGCAAATGATTTACCTCTATCTGTTGTGATATGAAAATTTCATAAAATAAGTTGGTAACTGGAAATCAGGTGACACAATAAAATGGATAGAATTTTGTTTTAAAATTTTAACATGCAGACATACACAAATTTCTGGTTGAAAAGATCAGTAAGTTGATAGGGGAATTGTGGCATTTATTCTATTTTTTGGTCTAAATTCTTTTATTCCATTTTTTACTATTACTTTCTATTAAACTTATAATAAAAAAATGGTGATTTAAAACTATATTCTATTTAAATCTATTTAATTTTATGTTACTAAGTAATTTCAAGGTTGGGATAAGGACTAATTGAATGCTTAAGTCAATTTGCTTTTCCCAGTTCATGAGCTGAGCTCTCATGATTTAGTCAGTTAAGACTCCAAAATATGAGAAGCAAACAGTACCAGGAAAATATTTTTCCTCAGATAAATCACAAAAGTCGTGACATCTGTTGGCAAATATGTAAAGATAAAGAAAGAATCACACAGAAGAGCATCAAAGAGTAATTCTCCCCCCTCACAAGGAATATATTCCAATTTTCTATCAAACATTAAGTGAAAATAAATGGAAATAAAACTGTAATGACCTGGGTAATATGAAACTGTATACATCATTTATTATGAAGAATACAGAGTGACATCATTAACAAAGATAATAGCAGGCCATTAAGAAGAGGAGATTATAGGGGCACCTGGGTGGCTCAGGGATTAAGCCTCTGCCTTCAGCTCAGGTCATGATCCTAGGGTCCTGGGATTGAGCCCCTCATCACATCAGGATCTCTGCTCAGCAGGGAGCCTACTTTCCCTCCTCTCTCTGCATGCCTCTCTGCCTACTTGAGATCTCTGTTTGTCAAATAAATAAATAAAATCTTTAGGAAAAAAAAAGAAGAGGAGATTATAACATTTGAGTCTCTGGATCATGTCCCTTTCTATCCTTCCTCTATAGTGAGGAATATAATCTATACATATAGAAATGACTCATAGTTTTGGAATATAAACTATCTGAATAGATCCTGGCTCTTGGAAACAATGTTATAAGTGATTCAAAGTTGGAGATGAGGAAGTTGATGTAAAAATAAGAATGCTTATCGAAATTTATATGTAATATCTTGAATTTAGCTTAAAAATGGCTAATATGCAGAAAAGACAGTTTCAAAAACCATCTTGAATTTACTATTATTAGTAACTATAATAATATGAGTATTTATTTCCCCTCAAATATCATAAAATATCTAGTTTGTTTCTTCAGAAGCTTATTTCTTGGGATTTTTATGTTTAATAATTTTGTTCCAAATAGGCATATCTTTTATCAAATAGTCTCTTTACAAAATCAGGGATTATTATAAATTCACTTATTTTCAAATATTATGAGTTGGCTATTTTGGTTTCCCTAATACAGTATGGAGATGCATGAGGAGCTAGGGAATCACTATTGATTGGCTTTCTTTTTTGAGAATTAACTTAGAATTGAAAACAAACATGGCTTACTATTTAGAAATCTGATTCAATAGATTACTACTTGTAGAGCCAGGTTTTAAAGTAGTTGACATTTATAGAGTATTTGTTTTATTCTATGACATTTTTCTTATTCTATGCCAGGCTCTATATATACATAAAGTGATGCCCACTTTATTTATAACATCTCACTTGTTCCTCCATAAACCTTCAGCATTAGGTAACATTATCCTTGCTCACAGATGGGAAAACTGATTTAGAAAAGTAACTTGCCCAAGGTAATAGTACTTATAAGTCACAGAGCCATGTTCAAACCTAGGCATTTTTTATTACAAGGCCCAATCTTGGGCCTTGTAATAAAAGCACTCTATAATGCTTTCTCCAGTGAAACATTCCTAGATCAGTAGATGAACTTATGAATACTGACCCACTGCTGCTGAATACTAGTTTTTCAAACCTCTGTATTATGGAAATTTTCAAACATACACGAAAGGGAAGAAAAAATATTATGAGTCCCAAGTGTCCATTATCACCCAGAGTCAACAATCTGTGCAAATTTATACAGATTTAGTATTAGATGATATTAAGAAATTATTAACTTTATGAAGCATTCTAATTTTTTAATATCTTCTAACACCCAATCCCTGTATATTATCCTCAAAATTATCTTTTTTTTTCTTGTTCAAATTTTTAGATCTTTTATGTCTTAGGTGACCCTGAACTTATATTTCCATTTCCTCCACTTTTCTTCAAATCATTTATTTAAGGACACTGAGTCACTTCTTTCTTAAATATCCATGGTCTTGATTTGATTTTTTGCATTCCTATGGTATCATTTAACACGTTTCTCTATCTTTCAGACTTCCTGAAAACTGGTAGTTATAGACTTGAAAAATTCAAGTTCAATTCTTTTAGAAAAAACATTTCTTAAATGGTGTGTGTTCTTCCTAGAGCATCATATCTGGAGGCACTTAATGTATGTCTGTAACACTTTGACTAATATTCAGGGGTTGTCATACAGATTCATCTGTCATGAAGTTGCTCAATCAACCCTTCACCTAATAGTTTTAGTAGCCATTGTTGCTTTTACCTAGATGCATTATTTCATTAGTTGTTTTGAAGTATAATTCACATGCCATAAAATTCACACTTTTAAAATGTATGTTCCAGTTGTTTTTAGTATATTCAAAGGGTTGTGCCACTAAGAGCATTATCTAATTCCAGTTTGTTCTAATGTGCTCTCTGTCTCTATGAATCTGCCTATTTTGGACATTTCATATAAATAGAATCATGAAACATGTAGTCTTTTCCGTCTATTTCACCAGCAACTCATGTTGGAGCATGTATCAGTACTTCACTTTTATTGCTGGCAAATATTCTATTGTATGGATATATCACATTTTGTATATTCATTGATCTGTTGACAGAGCTTCAAGTTGTTTCTACTCTTTAGTCTTGAATAATGCTGCTCTTCAAATTTTTCACTAAATTTTCACATAAATGTCTCTCCATGATCCCTTGATTAGGAGGATGAGATTAGGGCTGTAGTCTAAGTTCCACAGCTGCAGATAGGCTCTATTCAAACTGCATAGTAAGATAGAAGTTGGAACTGATGGATAATCTATATTTACTATATTATATTTAGCATCTCTGCTGTCTCCACCTAATCTTGTGTTCTATGTGAAAAGTGTGGTGAATGAACAAATGAGAGCCATTATTACATAAAAGATTATGATCCATGGGATACTTCTCATTGCTATAAAAAAACTTGAAAGTCACAAAAACAGGGGAAGGCATATCCCTAAAGCACTAATAAACTTGGTTAGTATTTATTTGACACAACATGCTAAAGCAAGGCTGTAGACCATTCCAGCCTGCTTCCTCCATCTTTGTAAGCAACACTATTTGATGAATTATATAGTGCTTACTCAAGGATACTAATCAAGACAGAGACATCTTGTTGCCTGGGATGGGTAGAGCGAGAAGAATTAGGGAAGAATTGGGGGGGAAATTTTCCATAGCAACACAACAAGACTATAATGAAAAAGTTACCAATACTTTCATAGATACTGTAGATAAAATGTTTGTCTTAAAAAGTCTTTAAAAATAGTCATAAGCATTTAAAGAAGACAATATAAAACAAAAAAATATATAGATGGTGGAATAAGAAGTATGCAAATATTTTGACTATTATGGTATTAAATTTATAACTAACCACTAATGAGTCCTTGTGGTTTAAAGCTTAAAATTAAGATTTACTATTAAGTGCCAGCATGACATGTTAGAGTATTACAGGGTCCCAATGACCCAGCCACAAGTTACCACTTTTCACCAAGAATGCCCCATTAGAAAAGGCTCTCCACTCAGCTAATTCCACTAACAGCCAGACCAGCCATACTCTACTGGGTCCCCAACCTAATGGATTTCACATCTCCACCAGCCTGTGAAATTACTCAATGAAGCAATTTATGTCTCCCTGTAGAAAATAGGTGTCACCTACCCTCTTGTTACTATAAAGCCAGCCTCCCCTAGTCCTTTCTTGTTTACTCTTCCTAAGTATAACCCCTGTATGGCCCTGCATGGATCCTTGTTCTCCCCGAGGCGAGTATATACACCTAGTAGAACTGCTATTGATATTATCCATCCAGTGTCAGATATTGTGTTTTTAGCCATCTCACACTATTTAGGACAGGGATCCTTCTCTTAAGAACAGAATGAAGAGGAGGTGATTCAAACAATCTTGAGTGCTTCCCAGAAGACATATGTATTATGAGAGGAGTATTAATTATTCTAGTGCTGTGGCTGATAGCTTAATGTATGTTTTTCTTTAAACCTAAAAAATCCTCCCCTATTGTCACTTACAATTGAAATACTTGTTTCTTTTAGAAAATGGTAGCTATCTATACAGAACACAATTTCTACGAATTCCCAGCTTCACATCTAATTGCTTTACACCCAATACCTTGCCTGCACCCCTATTATTACTGATGAGAGGCAAGGATTCCTAGAAAAGGCCAAACTTGGCACTTGCACACTGGCGTCCATCTCTTCTTTCCTAATCAAGTCACCACTCCTTTTATTATTCCCTTTATCTCCTGCATCTTCACATCCTCTCTTCATAAAATTTTTAAAGATCTTATTTATTTATGAGAGAGAGACAGAAAAGGCAGAGGGAGGAGTAGAGGGAGAGGGAGAAGACTCTGAGCTGAGTGCCAAGCCCATTGCAGGACAGATCTCATGAGATCATGACCTGAGCCAAAATCAAGAGTCAGATGTTTAACTTATTGAGCCAATCAGGCACCCCCTTCACATTTTTCAAAAAGCAAGCAGAATATCTGATCATTACTGCCATATTAAAAAACAGCAACTAAGGGCCTCTTTTTTTTTTTTTTTTTCCTAAGAGCCTCTTTTGATCCCAATTTTCCCAAAAGCTTCCATCCAATTTCCATGCACATTTTGTCTTCTCTCTTTCAATGTTCTCTTTCTTACTCCATCCAGGGTTTTACTTCAACCAACAGAGTTGTAATAATGATCATCAATGAACTGTGTGATATTAAATGCAAAGGTCACTAATCAGCCTTAATGTTACTTAATGACATTAAACATGGTAGATTTTTCTCTTCCCTACTGAAACACTTTCTTTTCTTATCAACCAATATATCACATACTCCTGGTTCTCTTGCTTTTTGAGTATTCCTTCACAATTCCACCAGGTATTCTACTGATGGTTATTTCTCATCTAGAACTACCAGTGCAGAAGGGTTCCAAAATTGTATTTAAACATATTTTCTTTTCTATTTCAATTATCTTTTTCCCCAGGGCATGGAAATATCTTTCATTCCTTGGCAATTCCCTAATTTATATTTTAGGTTAGTATCTACTAGGCTTTGAGATCAAATACCTGTTTACTCAACAGAGTGACAAGTGCCATATGTATATTAAATAAACATCTCATAATTAAGAGATCCAAAACTAAACTTATACTTCCACCACTTCAACCTTATCTTCACACACTCTCTTTTATCTCAGAAAATGGTAACCTAATATGTCTACCTAATTTAGCAAAAATAAAAAAAAGAAAACAAATGAAAAATTGAGTCTTTCCTCAATTTTTTCTTTCAAAAATTCCCATAGTCTCTACCAATAATAATTATATATTTATGTCTGAATTATTTTAAAAGCTTTTAAATCAGACTCCATGCTTCCCCTACCTCTTCCCTGTCTTTAATTCCTATTTCCTTTCTTTATGAATTAAAAGAGGTTTAGTTCATACTCAGTGTTTGTTTTTAAAATTTAAATTAGATTATCATTCCTCTCCTCAAACTACTCAAATAATTTCCTATCATCTCAGATAAGGATCTGGAGTCCTTTTAATTTAATTTAAGGCCTTGTTATTTCCTTTCAGCTTGTATAATTGCTTAAAAGTATAAATACCTAAGGATAAATCTAACAAGTTTGGTATTAATGCAAGGCTTTAAAATGACCAAAGCAATAGTAGAGAAAACCCAGAAACAAACTCATACATACACACAAACTTAACATGCAATGGAAGTAGATAGGTTGTAGTATTTTAAAACAAAACAAAACAAAACAAATACTTTTAGTGAAATTAGTAACCTCCCAAAAAGTGAAATAAAATTGGACTACAATCATACACACACAACCACACTGACCACAAAACTTCTCATAGATTTACTGAAAAATATTATTAATACTTTAAATATAAAACAGTAACCTTATGAACTCATGAAATTTTACTAAACAGAACACAAAAATAGAAACCAGGGAGAAAAAGTCTGATGTATTTAGCTACATTAAAATTAAGATCAGGGCACCTGGGTGGCTCAGTGGGATAAAGCCTCTGCCTTCGGCTCAGGTCATGATCCCAGGACCCTTAGATGGAGCCCACATCTGGCTCTCTGCTCAGTAGGGAGCCTGCTTCCCCCTCTCTCTCTGCCCGCCTCTCTGCCTACTTGTGATCTCTGTCAAATAAATAAAATCTTAAAAAAAATTAAGATCATTTGTTCACAAAAAAGACTAAAAAGACAAATTTGATATTTTAGTTACCTACCAATGGATATAAAGGATCCTAAAACTAAGTGGTTTAGAAAAACAAGAATGTAGTAATTCTTAACTTTGTGGGTTGACTGGCTTCAGCTGGAATTTTCTTCTGCTCTACATGATATAGCTAAAGTCACTCAGGCAGTTTGACTTAGTTGGAAGCCCAGCTGGGATTGGAGCATCCTAGATGGCTGCTCATCCTTTACAATCTCTCCCCACTTGGCCTCTTGTCATTCTTGGTCCAGCTTATTTATAGTATGGCAGCTGGTATCCAACAGGAAACACTGCAAGAAGATAATTCCAACAAACAAATGTTTATCAGACCTCTGCTTGATAATACCGCATTGGCCAAAACAAGTCAATTGGCTAAGCAAAAACAATGCGGGAGGATATTACTGACAGGTGTGACTATGGGAGGCCTACTGTTGCAGGACACCATGTAACAGTCTATTGAAATCTGCTCTCTGACTCCTAATGACTCACATCTTTTCCACATATGCAAATCATACTCAGTGTCCACAAATTCCCTAATGTCTCATCCTACTCTAGCATCAGACATCATCCTGCAGTCTAGAATTTCATCATCTAAATCAAGCCCCGATGCACATGAGTTTTTGTTGGGGAATTCCTCAAGTGCAGCTCTCTTTATATTATTTTGCAGGAACAAAGATCTTTAGACTAAGAATGAAAAAAAATCTCTGGCCTTCTTAACCCCAATAAAAATTGATGAGTTCAAAATAGAATACAACATGATGGCTGGTAACCAGTACAGAAACTTCCAAAAGGTTAAGGTCCAATAAAAAAATTCTTATGAAACATACATTTATATCATCCTAATATAGGATGTCAAGTGATCAAAGAAATGTACATGGCCAAATTCAGAAAGTGTGGAATGGTACTACATACTCAGAACTTGAGTACATGAAAGTATGTTTCAGTGGGAACCACCAAGATAGAAGTCTACTGTATTTGGTAAAGATATATATTAAACTTATTCCTAAAGATAAATATCCAGAACAAAGAATATCTACAAAACAACAAGAACAAGCAACTCAGTGGGGAGAAAAACAGGAAAAGATATTAATAGGAATTTCAAAGAATACATAACACAAATGGTCCACACACAAAGAAATGATATTTAAAGTAATCAATAGAAAATACAATACAGGGACGCCTGGGTGGCTCAGTTGGTTAAGCAGCTGCCTTCGGCTCAGGTCATGATCCCGGCGTCCTGGGATCGAGTCCCACATCGGGCTCCTTGCTCTGCGGGGAGCCTGCTTCTCCCTCTGACTCTGCCTGCCACTCTGTCTGCCTGTGCTCACTCTCACTCTCTCTCTCTGACTAAATTAAAAAAAAAAAAAAAAAAGAAATCTTTAAAAAAAAAAAAAGAAAATACAATACAAACTAAATCCACAATTATGTATTATGTTTCATGTGCCAATTATGTATTGTTTCACTGTCAAAAAAAATTGACAAAGTAAAATGCAGTTGAAGATATACAAGCTATATGATATATGAGGATATATAGTATATTTATATTTCTCATTTGGAGAAGCAAAATTTTTAATAAACCTTAAAAAAATTTGATATTACCACACAAGAGGTGAACGTGAGTATATCCTAGGATTCAGAAGCTATATTACTAGGCTATATTTACCCTTAATAACTCATACACATAGCCTAAGAAATATAGGTAAGAATATTTATAATAACATTGTTCTAAAAAGTAAAATACTTGGAAGACAATGGAATGTTCAACAAGAGTTAAACACATTTTTAAAATATATGAAATATTTACACAATAGAATAATAGCAGTTAAGCTGAATGAACTGGTATATTTATCAGTGTTATTTTCACTTCAGAAATAAAACACTGAGTAAAACAAGCATGTCACAAATGAATATATGGCATGAATTTATTTATTTGCTTGAAAATTTTGTATAGTGCTTAGGAATGACAATATATGTAATAATCCTGTAAAAAAACTTAATGAACCAGACACAATATTTAGAATAATGATTACCCAGCAGTGGGGGGAATAAGAAGGGAGCTCTTAGGGGGGCCTCTTAGATTTTAGGCAATTCCACTTATTGGCCCGAGTAGATGGTGCACAATTTTTAAAATTATTGTTCATTATATTGTTTTTAATGCAAGCTCCTTTGTTTATCCTTTATAAACAAAACATATATATATATATATATATATATATATATTTATTTATTTGACAGACAGAGATCACAGGTAGGGAGAGAGGCAGGCAGAGAGAGAGGAGGAAGCAGGCTCCCCACCCAGCAGAGAGCCCGATGCAGGGCTCCATCCCAGGACACTGGGATCATGACCCGAGCAGAAGGCAGAGGCTTTAACCCACTGAGTCACCCAGGCGCCCCAACAAAACATATTTTTTAAAATGATAGATACTGAAGGCAAATGAAATCCATTATGTGCTTAACTGGTCATATTGAAAAGCAAAATGAAATAGAACACACACATACATAAGGGGTTAAAAAGAAATAATGGTTGGTTAAAGACTTGAGATATGTCATAATGAAGTATCATTCAACCAGAAAAACAAAAAATGATGATAAACATCAGGAGACTAAGCTTAAAAAAGAAAGAAGAGTCATGAACACATGAACAAGAAAAAAAAGTTAATTAAAGCAGGCAAAACGCTTTATATTTCTCTACGGCAATATTCAAGGGATTTAATGTAAACTGTAAATTAAAACCTACAATGTTTTATATAAAACAATGTAAACCAAGAATTTTATTTTCTAAAACTTAATTCTAAGAAAACTATAGCATAAATACATGAAATACACATATACATAGATATATAGAAATAAACCAATTAAATTCAGCCATTCGAGATATGATTAAAAGCAAAGAGGGAAGAGGAAACCATACTGAAAGGGTATTTGTGGTTACTGAATGAATTCAAATAACTAAGATTAAATAACTGTTGGGGGTGGTACCCGAGTGGCTCAGTCAGTTAAGTGTCTGCCCTGGGCTCAGATCAGGTTTCAGGTTTTAGGACTAAGCTCCCTGCTGGGCAGAGTCTGCTTTTCTTGCTGCCCCTTCCCCTCCCCTCCTGCGAGCTCGTGTGCGCACTCTCTCTCTCTCTACCACTCAAGCCCTCTCTCTCAAACAAATAAAATCTTTTAAAAAATAATTATGAGAATTGTTTGATTGATAAAATATATTTAATTCCTGGTCAGTAAAATAAAAAAAATAATAATAAAGTAATAACAGCAGTGTAAATCTGCTAATTTCTTCCTTAATGAAGCTGCATGCTTTATAACTATTATATATACAAATAAGCTTTAAATATAAGCTTATAAATAAAAAAGCTTTGTAACTTTTTTAATCTTACATAACTGAAAATTTTCATTATAACTTTCCCTGATTTAGATCAGTGATTCTCAACTCTGGTTACATGTTAGAATAACACTTAAAACTCCCGATACTTCAGCCACACTGTCCTAGATCAATTAAATCAGAATTTATGGGGTAAAATTCAGGCATCAGTAATTGTAAAGTTCTCTCTGATGACCCAATGTAAAGCCACACAGTTCTGGATATGTTTTCTGAATTTAAACATACATATTACTATATGTCTTGTGGCAAGAAGATTTATATGAAATTCATCAATTTCTGTACTTTGTCTTTAGCTTTATTTGTTAAATGCCATTGCATTTTAAGAATTTTTCTTCTAAAGCACTATTCTCTTTGTGTATCTTCGAATATCTGTCTACCTATATATCTTTATCTTTATAACTTTTTATGTGCAATAGAGAGATATTCTCTATACTATAAATGAATTTTGTCAGAGACTGTCTTCAAGTGTTAGAATTTTGGTGTGAATTTTTAATTTTAGGTGCTTTTTTCCCTTTTCTTGACATTTTATAGCATATATGCATTTTTATTAAAATATTAATCTCTTTGAAATTTTATTTTTGAAGTTATATTGAATTATTTCAGTTTCATATTATTTGTTAGACAACTGCTCATATCTAAATTTATAATTACAGTTCTTTGAAAGATTAAATATTCACTTGCTAAAATTGAAAATATCATTTTATTAAAAGTATTTGATAGCAAAAATTTTGTGCCTAGTTTTTACATGCATGAAACTAGAACAAGGCAATAGGTGTCTGCAGTTAATTTTAACATTTCACAGCTTGCACTGGTGAAAATATATGTATCCATGATGTGATAGTTAAATGGGTATACATCACAGTTAAAAGAAGGAAATGAATATCCATAATTAAATTTTTATATGTTATAGCTTGCGGTGGTGAAATAAATATCTGTCAATGACATGAATGCTAAATGGTTATGTGTCAGCATCTAGAGTACCGAAATTAATATCCTCAATTAAATGTCTATATATTATGTAAGATTTTGACACAGAAATTCTTTACAACATGAAATTCTTTTAAGAGCTTTTCTATCTTAGGAAAGATAAGATCGGTGTATTTGCCCCTTTTGAAAACATGGAAAGGGTGATTTGAGGGAATTTAATTTAAGAATGTTTATGATTTTTAAATAGTAAATGAGCCATAAGTCACTTCACATCTCCTTATGATTTTAATTTCCTAGCACTAAAAAAGTTGAATCTCTTTTCCTTCTCATTTTTAGCTCTCTATATCAGTCATCTCTGATCATTTTCATTCCATTAAAAGTTAATAGGTTAAAAAGAAAGCTGCATACAATCATAAGAAGGACTCTACATAACAAAATTAATCAAGAGAAAATATTTTGGCATATTACATACAATTTCTTCTGTATAGTATTAATGCTGTGAAAATAATTCAAAAAATTTTAAAACATTTTGCTCATAGAGAAATGATATGTAAGTATTTAAATATCTTTTAGTACTGCAGAGAACTCCATCTCCCTGAGAACTCTTACTGGTGGACTTTTCAAACAGCATTGCCATAGGTTCAGGCACAAAACTGAAATTCACTTCAACACTCTTTAGTTAACAATCATTTTTTTCTTTCTTTCTTTCTTTTTTTAAAGATTTTATTTATTTATTTGACAGACAGAGATCACAAGTAGGCAGAGAGACAGGCAGAGAGAGAAGAAGCAGCAGGCTCCCCGCTGAGCAGAGAGCTCAATGTGGGGCTGATCCCAGGACCCTGGGATCATGACGTGAGCCGAAGGCAGAGGCTTTAATCCACTGAGCCACCCAGGCGCTCCATAGTTAACAATCTTTCAAAATGATGTCTGTTTTGAAAATGGTGTGGAAATAGCAAATGGCAAAGTCAGCTCTAGTGGGTTACTTAAGATTCCTCCAGAAATTCTGTTGGGTAATATTTATTAACCAGGAAAATAAGGCAATTGTTACTATAATGTAAGACTAAGCAGGTGGGACAAACTAATATTGGAAATAATGCAATGTCATTATTCGTTGATTCTAAATAGTAAATGCAAACTTTTAACCACATATCAATTATAAATTGTTATTTCTTCTCATGTGCCTTTCACATTAGAAATACATACTTATACAACTAAGTTTCAGTATACAAATAGACAAACACACAAAAGCATTTACGCACAGTATCAACTGCTACAAACACTGTTTTGTTAATTCACAAGACAATCAGCATTTGCAAATTCTAGTTGCTACTCACCACACCACTTTTGCCTCAAGCTTTCTCCATTTTGATGACAAATCAAGCTATTCCATTGCGTTTGCATCAGGCAGTGTGTGCACATGTATCCTGGCAACCACATGTGCAGTTGCATTGACCCCCTGAAGCACAGGATGAGAAGAAAATTGCTAAGGTCAAGAAACTGGTTTTAAGAAATAATTGCCATAAGTAATAAAATATTTCTGGGTTGTTTTTGAGCCAGCAGTATTCCCACCAGCTGAATTAATAGGCTCTTAATTTTAGAGATATTTGCCTTTACTTCCTAAGTAAGAATGTCAGGTCACAAAAATGAAATGGGTTTTGGTTCTATGACCACGTAATACAGATCTAGACCCCCCGTATGAACACTTTGAATTCATTAGCTGAGTATTTCTTTATTTTGGCTTGGGAAGTTTTTCCATTGTTATGATTCATATCCCAAAATATATCTGGACACTTTGAAAATACAAAATAGTCTAAACATCGTTTAGTTTACATGTGCTAAGAATGCTAAAATGCTGTTGATATTGACCTTAATTACCCCAGCATCCACTTTGGACAGATTGCCCTCTCAACTGCATCAATAATGACTCAAAATCATCCAGTCCCAATTTGCCATAAAAACCATATACCTTCTCTGACTTGCCGCTTACAAGTTGGGAGGGGTCAGTAAGAGACCACTACAAGTTTTCAATAGACCACATTCTATCTTCTGTCAATTTAAAAGGCTAAAAAATGTTCCCTAATATTTAGTTAGACACATTTTTCTGTTACCACTTCAGCCTGTGAGCATGAAAACATACACTGATTACAGGAAAAACACAAATGTTAATTAATACTTAGAAAATCTATCTTTCAATGTATCAGAAAAGAAAGAATTAAAACACCTGAAGAAATTAGAAAAATAATAGAGTGAAATAAAAAAAAATAAGAAAAGAAATAAGGATAGAAATCAGTAAAATTGCTAAGTGAAATTATAAGAAATAGCACAGAGGGTCATAGGGGACAGGAGGGAAAACAGAAAGGAAAGAAATCACAGAGGGAGCTAAACCCTGGAGACTCTTGATATTTGGAAACAAACAGGGTTGTAGAAAGGGATATCGGTTGGGAATGGGGTAACTCGGTGACAGGCATTAAGGAGAGCACATGATGGGATGAGCACTAGGTGTTATATGCAACAAATAATCATTGAACACTACATCAAAAACTAATGACGTACTAATAAGTGGCTAATCAAATTTAAATTAAACAAAAGAAATCAATAAAAAAATCAATAGCAAAGACTTTTAAAAACTGTAGTTGAAAGAAGATTTTTCATGTTTTTTGTGTAGTTTTGACAAGACTGATGAAGAAAAAGTACAAAACAAAAAGAAAAGACAAAATTACTCAGACAATGGAGGTTAAAATACAGTAATATGAAATTTATGTATTAATAAATTTAATTAATTGAACTGTACATTTCTTACAAAAATAAGGCCAAAACTGGAGGAAGAATAAATAGAAAGTTGGAAATTGCATGGACTTGCACGCTACTAAATTTTTTAGTAATTTTCGGAATTCCAACCGCCCCCCCCACCGGCCATTTACTATGCTTCTACAGGCTAAATGGACATGTTTTCCTATTTCTTATACAGTTGATCTTTATAATGCTTTCTTAACAGAATCTTTAAATTTCTAAGTATAGGACATGACAATCATTTTAACTCTTTTGAACTTGACATAGTATATAAAATATGTGTTTATACTTTGAATCTTATAATTAGTCATAGATAATGTTACATTGCTCTTTCTTCAGGGAGAACATAGAAGTAAATGTTGTATTTGAGAAGACTATATATATATTTCTAAATATTTCTCATATATATCAGATATATGAGAATATAAGATATATATCAGATATATATGAGAAATATATATTTTTATATATTTCACATATATATTTCTAAGTATATACTTATTTGTTTCTATATATTTATTGTGTGATATATCATGCATATATACTCATATAGCACATATATAAATACATAGAAACAAATAATTAAAATGGAAAACAAATATATAATAAATTATATTAGTAATCTGAAAGTTAATGTTAAGACATCCTAATTCTAGCAGCCTTGAAAATATAATAGATGAGTGAAACGGTTGCTGCACTTTGAGATTCATAACCACATTTTTGCAAGCATACATAACTATCTGATGGGCTGCTCCCAGCCAACACTGCAGTGCAACAGAGATACTAACCTAGAACTGTTTCTGGTATAAACAAACTTTCTGATCACCAGCTTTGACCTAAAGACTTCCCAACAGCTTAGCCAAACCTGTCTTACATTGCACCAGTAGTACATTTCGATGATTTCATCCAACTTTTTCTCTCATTCTTGCACTCGGTGAAATTTGCATTGTCTTCTCAGTCTGCCCAGACCCCTTCTCTCTCATCTAGACATTTTTTTTCTAATAAAAACCTTACATATTAATCATGTCTTGGTATTGATTTCTCAGGAAAACTGGGGTTGAGACATTACTCGGTCTCACATGTACCACTAATTTATAGTAATCATTATCAAAGCACAGTCTGGAGTCCTTCTAAGGAAATTCATTAGAAAAAGATTAGTAAATGTCTTTTATTCAGTTTTGAATGCATTTCAAAAAAAGTTACTCATTAATACAAAGAAGAATGTGCACTGAGGGAATTTTTTTCTTTCTTCAAATTTTTATTTCAATTCCAGTTAGTTTACATACAGTGTAATGTTAGTTTCAGGCGTAGAGTTTAGTGATTTATCACTTACATACCATATCCAGTACTCATCACAAGTGTCCTCCTTAATGCCCATCACTTTATTTAACCTATCCCCTCACCCTCTTCCCTTGTTTGTTCTCTATAGTTATGAGTCTGTTTCCTGGTTTGCCTCTCTCTTCCCCCCCGCCATGTTCATCTATTTTGTTTCTTAAATTCCACATATGAATGAAATCATATGGTATTTGTTCTTCTCTCACTTACTATATGCTTAGTATAACATTCTCTAGCTCCATCCATGTAAATTGAAAATGATGGCTGAGTAATATTCCATTGTGTATATATACCACATCTTTACCCATTCATCAGTCAATGGACATTGGGGCTTTTTCCATGAGTTAGCTATTACTGATAAAGGGTGTATGTTTGTATTTTTGTATCCTTTGGGCAAACACCTAGTAGTGCAACTGCTGGATCTTACGGCAGTTCTATTTTTTTAAAAAGATTTTATTTATTTATTTGACAGAGAGAGATCACAAGTAGGCAGAGAGGCAGGCAGAGAGAGAGAGGAGGAAGCAGGCTCCCTGCTGAGCAGAGAGCCCGATGCAGGGCTCGATCCCAGGATGCTGGGATCATGACCTGAGCCAAAAGCAGAGGCTTCAACCCACTCAGCTACCCAGGCACCCCAGGGCAGTTCTATTTTTAACTTTTTGAAGAATTTCCATACTGTTTTCCAGAGTGGCTGCACCGGTTTGCATTCCCACCAATAGTACATGAGGATTCTGAGGGAAATTTTATAATGGCCTCTAGCATTGGTCTAAAGTTTGCAACCATTTGGTATCAATGAGAATGGACTGTTTATGTAAGCAATCCAATAATTATATTATTAATTTTAAACACTATAAAATTAACTCAATATTTAATAAAAAGAAAATTAAAATTGCCAGTGTTTTCTAAATTACAAGACCATCCTAATTATTACATAATGTTCTTTTGAATTTTTGAAGATTATAATTGCCTTTGGAAATGTGTTGAAATTTACAGAATTTCCTTCCAATATAATGCTAATATGTATGATTTTGTCCAGCGTGTGTGTGTGTGTGTGTGTGTGTGTGTTATGTGCATGTGTGTGTGCAGGGTAATAGCCCTTTGCCTTAGAGAGAGGAAGCATACTGCTTTGTAAGTTGATTTTATTTTTCACTGAGTACATTATAATGATTAGTGCATTATTCTTAAATGCATCATTAAATTATATAAAGTATGCAATCAACTTTATTTAACCAATCTTCCACTGTATTATTTCAAAATACTTTGAATATTACTGTAAAGTATTTGAGCATGTGAATAATTATTTACATAGGATATATTTCTAGCATTAGAATTCTTAAATAAAAATATGCTTATTAAAAATATATAATACAAAACTGCTCTAGAAAAGGTTAAAGTACTTGTTTGAGCTCTCAATGTCACTAAATATAATTTATTTCATCATTAATAAATTGAAGGTGAAATCTTATTGCTTAAGTATGTATTTCATTGATTTCTAGAGAGGTTCATTTAACCTATCTACTTTTCCCCAACAAAGTTTATTGCTACTTTCTTTTGTGAATTGTGTCTATACTGCATTTCCCTTATTTCTATATAAGAAACTGAATTGCATTAATGGGTTTAGTTAGTTTAGAAGAGAACAATCTATTCTTATCTTTCTGGAGTGACTTCAATTGTCTATACTGTATTGTTTGAATTACACTTGTTAATATTTAACAAAGTTGCACATCTATAATCAGATTTTTAAAAATTTTTTAATATTTACTTTTGTTAGATTTTTGTATTAGTAGTATGCTGCCTCTGTAAAAATAACGTAAGCCTTGAAATGATTAAATTTTAGCTTCAATTCACCCCTGTAGTTTTTTTGAATTTTATTTTATTTTTTCAGTGTTCCAAGATTCATTATGTACCACACCCAGTGCTCCATGCAATATGTGCCCTCCTTAATGCCCACCACCAGGCTCACCTAACCCTCCCACCAACTCACCCTTGCAACTGTCTCAGCCTAGACTTCTATGGGAAGAATCATGTTGCTTTTCTTATCTTTCATTCTTCTTACATCTTTGTTAAATTTTCTGGTTTTTTTCATGAGTTCTTAAACCCTAGTTTTTAAAAGCCTTTCTTTCATCCAGACTTTAATAGACATTACTATAGATTTTCGGGGTACTCTATTGTCATTTTTATTTCTAATCTCAGGTTTATTTCTAAGATAAGGAACTACAGTTTCCAATTTCAATTAATTAGAAAGTTCCTAAACATTGACAAGTAATTTCCAAGCAATAGCAAAAAAAATAAATAAATAAGTGTTACACTATCAAGAATAAATTAGAGAGGTGAGATTTGATGGAGAAAAATTAAGAAGATACTTCACTGCTTTTAAGTGTTTGAAACTGAAGATTACTCTATGATTTAGAGTAACTTCACATCAAAAATTAAAATGAGTGATATAAAAGAAGCATAGATTTCTGTTTGGTTTTGCTTTTCTTTTTTCACATCATATGTTATTTTACCACAATCTAATCTCCTATAATGAAAGAGAAGTAAAGAATATGGTCTCTAAGTGTTTATTAATTTTGTAATTCCAAAGTAGAATGTCACTAAATTTATAATGCAAAGTAAAAATATTCTAGCTATAGATCTGTGTCACCTGTACTGATACAGTAGTTGAAGGACTGGTATAGCATAAATTCTTTGAGGAAAGCATACACAAAGGAATGTGGATGGGCATGGCATTCAGTTTCCAGCAGGGAAAGAAAAAAAAGGGGGGGAAATTAGAAAAGGAAAGAATATATTTTTGATTTGATGTGCTGTTAGCAACATTGATAAAGTTCACCTTAAAATGTATTTTTAACAAAGATGATTATTTTTAATTAAGCCAGGAAACCAGGCAGCAGAGATAATCAATTTATGTTAATTGTTTAAAAATGAAAATGAAAGTCCATTTCTTAGATTCATTTAGCAATCAACTAACTAATCCTCTGCTATATTTTATAAATTGAACCTCAATAAGAAATATGAATTTATAAATATATATAACTCAAGAGGAAAGGGGAATAAACTATGTGGGAGGAGATTGCTACTCTTTCCTTCTAAATTATAGAAACAATTGAAGTGATAATATTTTGTATTTAGACTGTTTCCCTTCTAAAAGCGTAAAGCAAGTACAAAGATTAAACTGGGTGTCCTTTTTTTTTTTACCATTCAAGCAAACACAAAAATGCATCAAAAATAAAAGACTCATTCTTATTCTGATTGCTTTTCTGATAAACTCTAATCATTGCCAGTCAGTGATTTACCATTTTCTTCATCATATAACAAGCTCTATTTTCTTTAAAAACTGTGTATGTATCTTATCATTGTTCTCTAGTCACTAAGTACAGGTATTTGGCTACTGTCTTGGTGCTCAGCTGATGTTTGTGTATCTCTGTGTGTGTTGAGGCAAGGCCTATTTTTAAGATAAAGTGTTGACAAAGGGCTACTGACATTCATCTTTAGAGTACCTCTAGTGTATTATTAATAGGGACATTTAACAGAGACCTGAGCTCTTATTAATCAAAATAGCATTCTTATCCAAGAGCTCTTTGGGAGAAGTTATCAATAAAGAATTTTATTGCAACAGAAATTGTGCCAGACCATTAATATAAAACAAATATAGATAGCACTTAGAGATTGAAATTGGAAGTGGATGGGATGTCATTATGAGAAAATGGATTGAAAAATGCTGAATCTCACTAATCCAATTCTTGACAGGCCATAATTTGCAACAGTGACTCTACTTACAAGAGTGCTCTGTAGTGAATTATAGATGGATGAAAAAAATGTAAATTCTAAACATTTTTGAATTGTCATACCTAATTGTGTGCTGAAGTTTATTGCCTTAACTGGGAACTCTACCTTGAGTTTTCCTCTACAGACAAAGCTTTTCTTCATATGAAATATTTATGTGAATATATAAACCATAATTACATGTTGCTTTCTAATAAATTGTTGCTTTTTTCACTTAATCTTTAATCCTAAATTACTTTTTAAAACATTTATACTACAATTATCACTTTTTCTCTCACGTAATTGTATTTCACTAAGTGAGGATTCTTTATGTTACAAGTAACAGAAGCCCATTCAACCAGCTTAAGGATAAAAAAGTTTAATATATCTCAAAGAACTTAAAACAAGGATATAACTCACATCAAAATCTACTAGGAACCACACATTTAGATGTCTTCAAGACAATATTACTTTTTTTTTTTCTTGATGCATTTCTGCTTCTTTCTTCACTCTTCCTACAGAAAAATGTCTTCTACTTCTTAGTATAGATGGCATTAACAGTCACTGAGGTACGTTATGCTGTACTGCTGGTACTGAAGAAAAACTTCTCTTTCTTGAGCCATCTCTCTCCATATCTGGGTCTCTCTTTCTGTCTCTGTCTCTCTCTTTCCCTCATGCCTTGTGTCTTCTTCCCTCCCTTCATGCCTTCCTCTTTCCCTTTTTCTCTCTTCTTTCCTTCTCTGTCCCTCACTCATTCTTTCCTCCTCGCCACTCCATGTTCCAAAACCCTTTGAACTGGGAATAAGTTTATCCCAGATTGTGCCAGGGATTCGCCATGAAACAATTCCAGAAAGAAAATACCGCTTCATTTTTTTTTTTTTTTAAGATTTTATTTATTTGACAGACAGAGATTACAAGTAGGCAGAGAGACAGGCAGAGAGAGGAAGGGAAGCAGGCTCCCCGCTGAACAGAGAGCCCGATGGGGGACTCGATCCCAGGACTCTGGGATCGTGACCTGAGCCGAAGGCAGAGGCTTTAACCCACTAAGCCAACCAGGCACCCCAATACTGCTTCATTTTTAACGGCTACTTGAGTAGAGGCCAATCAACAAGACTTCTCAGACAAGGTGGGTGAAATTAGGTGAAAGGACTATTTCACACAAATACTGCAGACAAAACAACTGGTCCATGACTTAAATACATACCACTAGTGCTATGTAAAATTTTTACCTCTTAAAATACCTTCTCCAGATTTCAACTTCTTTTTTAAGTTATATTAATTATACTATTATATTAATATAAAGTGCATTAATTGTATTATAGTATAATATATTAATTTTCATTTTTATATTAAACTCCAAAATATGCCTCTGTTGGTAAATATTAAACCTTTTATTGTTTCATAGATATCTATTGTTTTGATTTTGTTTTCAAGCTCTCCAGTTAAATCTTCCTTTTCCTTTTCAATTTTTGTTTTCTATTCTTGTATACTTTATTTATTGATGCCCAAATTGGTAGCCCAATGCATCATTTAAAATCCCAAACATACTGTACACATACTTTGCTGAAGCTGCATTTTTAAGATGAGCCTTTGGAGTATTTTTTGTTTGGATTTAAGGGGAAAAAATAACAGGGTCATTCATGCAAAATTCTGCACACCAAACTAAGTATCTAATTATGCTTTCCAACAGCAGATTGTGCTGTACTCCAGATGTATGCTCTTAAATAGCTCTTTAATGTGCCACAACTCCAAGTAATGGCATTCTGAAACTTCCGTTTTTTCCCTTGGAAAATCAGTTTATCAACTTTAGTCAAAGAATAAACATATCTGTATCATGACACAATCTACTATGTCAATCATATTTGTGCTTGATACTAGGAGAAAGTCAAGCTTGTGTCATTTTGATGTTTAAGTGGCGTGAGAACTTGCATAGAGTAAGAGGAGATTAAATGTTTCTGTCAATATAAAAATACAAATAGGAATATTTTCACAACATTGCTTATGGAAGTCATAAAACAAGTTTTTTTAAAAAAATTACACCAGGTTAAAATGCCTGGTTTCAGAAAAATACAAATCGAGCTTCAATAAAGGCTTTATTCTTCCTAAATAGGGCAATTAACCTGGAATGACCATACTTATGTATATTGTATGTTAGTACGTATGTATACATGCACATATAAATGATTGCTTATGTAAGAGTTTATTTTTAGTATATTATTGGTTCTTTCATTGGTTTTATACTTAGCCTGTTTCAATATCTACCATAAAATACAAATGATTTATTTTTACTGAAGTACTCTCCAACAGAAAATTCTCTACTGTGGCAATTTTGGAAAAGCATATAATATTCCAGATACAAAAATCTTAGCAGTGAAATCAGTTAACCACAAATTGATCTTGTAATTATAAATGCTGCATGTAGAACTCAATACATTTTTAATGCTCAAATTAAGACACACTAATTACACAGTAACTGCTTAAATAAATGGCATATAATTTAGAGTTATGCCAAAGAGTGCTGCTCAGATTTAGATGCTTCTAATCATGGGGGAAACTTGCTCACCGCTGGTAAAATGTTAACTTTGATGAACAAACTGATGATTACCCAAGAAAAGATCTACTAATGGAAACAGTGAGTTCATATAATTTCAGGTGTCTTTCTTTTCTTTTTTTTTTTATTGACCTATTTTGAAGATTACTTTTAAATTCTTGATTTCAGTTTCTTTTTAATTTATTCAGTGTTTCATAACAATGGGAGATTCCAACTTTGAAAAAGATCTTTCTTAAAAAATCAAATGGATTACTCACAGAAGCAGTATTTTGAATACTAATTATGTTCCAGAGTATAGTAAACAAATAACAGTTTTATTACATGTTGCTTCTAAAACTTAAGAGTTTTCAATGTAATTCAGTGAAAATCTCAAAACAGCATAAGGAAACAGAAAATGTGGATGGGGATTTAAAAAGTTAGTATGAATTCTCGTTCTTGAAGGATAAGAGTTTTCATTAAAGGGGAATAAAAGAGGTAGACAGAATAAAAGACGGCGGATGGAAGTAAAGGAGATTTATACGAGGAATTCTTTTTTTTTAAATATGAGGAATTCTAAGCAATTTCAAAGTTTATCAAATTTAATGTTCACCTGCTTTTCTTTAAGACTAAATTCGCTTCAAATAAATGACTTTTAGTTTCCTTGATGTATGTTTACTATTAGCTTTCTTTTATGCTTATTATATTTCAGGGAGGTCTTTCTTTGACTCACAAATGGAATAAAGATAAAAGGTGGAAAGAAGGAGCGGTCAACAAAGACCTTCCTGGAGAAGAGTTGAAAGGGAAGGGAAAAAAAAGATAAAAAGTAATGTGTACATAAGTATGAAAAACTGTCTTAACTGAAATAAGCTGAGCTGTAAGTGAGTTTTTAAAAAATGAAGCAAATTATAAGTGCAAACTTTCTTTGAACAGAAATAAAGTGGTTAAAAGTGACAAATTAAAGAGGAGACAAGCCATATAGTCACCAGAATTATTGACTTTTTCTCCAGCTGGAGATGGGGATAGGAGGACCTCAAAATCCCCAAAGCCAGGGAAGGGTGGGGTCACCTATTAATGAAAATGGAGATTCGTCATGTTAGATATTCATTCATCACTGAGTCTGCAGTACGAGAATTGTTAGTTTCTTTCTTATATTTCTCCCAGCAATTTACTGTGGAATTTTGGGAGATTATATAGGAGCCTTTAGGACCTAGTGTTTTGATGTTTTTCTTCAGTTGCAAAGTACAGAAATCCCCTCTAAAAAATCCAAGTAATAAGGAAATTTATTGACAAAATGCAAAGAAAACCCAATACACACAGTAGCAGGAAGAATAATTATTAGGCTTCAGATTCTGGTATAATTTCCAAGCAGTTAAGGCCCAGGTGAGGTCACATGGTATAATACCACTTACTTTTATAGAAACTATATATGGGACAGTTTCACTAAAGACAAAAGTATAGGAGTTTAGTCATTATAAAGCTCACTGATTAATATGAATGCATAACATTAACAGTATAATATAATACATTAAAAGTATCCAAGTATCAAATAAGAAAATTTTAATTATTTTTTTAAATTTTTTAAAAATGGGCATTCATCCTTCAATCTATCAGTCTATTCTCTTACTACATCAGAAGAATTTAACCCAACTAAAGTTACTAACAATTATGCAATTGATAAACCCTATGCCCTATAGTACATTTTTACCTTTTTAAAAAAGATTTTATTTACTTGAGAGAAAGAGAGAGAGAGAGAGAGCATAAGCAGGGGGTTGGGGGGATGAAGAAGAAGAGGGAGAAGGAGAAGCAGACTCTTCTTACGGAGCAGGTAGCTGGATGTAGGTAGGCTCCAAGGACTTTAGAATCAGGACCAGAGTCCAAGGCAGATGCTTAGTTGACTGAGCCACCCAGGCACCCCAAATTTTTACTTTTACCCAAACTGATTACAGAGTAGCATCTGGCAATGGTGAACTTCCTACTAATATCTACACCTCTTGCCTTTTTTGTTTTCTTCAGCTCTCTTACTCTTAGTAAGCTCTCTTAGTAAGCTCTCTCACTAAGAACTTAGTAAGTTCTTTTTTTCTTTGTGTTGCTTTATTTGTTCTCTTTTTATCTTATGAGATACATGCTACTTTTGATTCAAGTTCCATTTAAGGTTGTGTTCTTTTCTAACTCAAAATATTTCCTTGGGTAAACTGATATACCTTAATAATTTTAAACAATCAGATATCACTGAAATGGTATTCACCTTTTGGTATGTATATCTGACAGTGTATGTGCATTGAATTAAAAGTGCATAGATTTTATAACCAGCCTGTTTTTAGGTCTATGAAATTTAGTACCATATCTTTGTATTACACTTATCTTCAAAGTTCCAAACTTATATTCTTGCTCTTCAGCATAACCATGTGGGTGACCTGAAAACACTGCACAATCTCACTCTTTTCAAGTACAAAGCTGAATTTATTACCCGACAAAATGCATTCTCTACTTCCTAGTTCTTAAGACTTGGTAATTGAATTACCTTCCAGTCTACTCCTTAGGTATAATCTTCTTAGTGTGAAACCTAGATTTTTCCTTCTCTCTCATCTCCAGACTTCTTTAACATTGCATGTGAACCCTGCATCTATCCATCCCCAATTCTTCTCAGGGAAGGACCCTTTAAGTTGTCTTTTAAATTACTAAAATAATATTCTCCTTAATCATCCTACTTCAGATCATCTTTCACACTGACAGTTAATTATAGCAATTCAGTGGATACAAACAAAACAAATCAACCTTATGTCTGCACAAAAATCATGGCAGACTCCTCAGGTTCTTCTGTAGATGCTTGTATATCAGACTTTATGGTGAACGTTTTGTAATTCTCATCATTCTGGAAATAGTCAAGCCTTTTACAGTTTTCTCAAAATGAAGTTACCTATGCTTTTACCCTTTCAAGGTTCTACCTATCCTTTAAAACTCTACTCAGCTCTTAATGTTTTCAGTGGGATGTCCCCCAATCCCAAAATAAGGTGGGCTAATCTTATATATGTGGGATCATATAATATATATTTCTCTTAGCATTTAAGCTGCCTTATATTAATTTCCAGGTTATTCTAGCCTATAATTTCTCAATTCCTCATTATGAACTCTTTGAGGACATTGCTTCTCATAATCTCTAAAAGTGTTAGACAATCAAATCATACTATGCTCATCAGGTAAAAATCCGTACTATATGGAGAAGGGGGGGAAACATAAAGAAATATCAAATGATTAGCGTCTGTGGCTTTCTTATCTTGTAAATAACATTTTCACTTTGAATTTTCATAGAGCCACCTTGCTCTAAAAGATACTTATATTCTACATTAATTTATTCCATGAAAGAAAATATCCTATCATCTCTTCAAAACTAAAACTCAATTAATAAAATATGAGAAAAGTTGTTAATTTAATAAGCTAAAAAATCTTAATTATCACTTGATCTGAGAAATTTAATGGTATCAATGCATACACAAAATAAAAACTAATTCAGATAATAGGAGAACTTAAGTACTTATAAGAAGTAGACACTTTTAGACAATTACATTAAATTCCCTGGATTGACCAAGGTCTTTAATATCTGTATTCTTGTTAGAGTCCCATAACCTGTGCAAAGAATGTGTTATAAATCCCTAACGTCTAAATCTGCCATCATCAGAGGAGAGGATATATTATGAAATAAGAATATGGACAACTGGAGAAAATCCATTTAAATTGATTCTCTAAGCCTCAAAAACTTCTGTATGTAAATCTCAGAATAAAAATGGTTAAACCAGTCATTATCTTTTTTTTTTCTTTTTTTAAAAACATTTATTATTGAAGTTTAGTGGACATACAATGTTATATTAGTTTCAGGTGTACAGCATAATGATTCAACAATTCTATATGTTGCTCAGTGCTCACCATGATAAATTTAGTCACCATACAGTGTTCATTATAGTGTTATTGACTATGTCTCCCATATTGACTTATTTATTTATTTATTTATTTATTTATTTATTTAATTTTTTTATTTTTTTTACAGGATTAAAAAGACAAGTATTTTTTTTTCTTTTTTCAGTGACCCTTCAAACTTAAGTTTCATAGTAAAATACATATATATAGATATTCTAATTGGCACTCATAAAATGTTCCATAAAATACTCAAAAATAAAATTATGGATATGTAATTTCTTTCTTTTTTTTGGATGTGTAATTTCTATGTCGTAAAATTCTGCATTGTAGTTAATATTTCTCAGTTATAATCATAACTACATACATACTCTTAATACTGATAAACCCTTAATCTGAAAATGTTACATATCAAATTTTCCTTTAAAATGTTTCACTTATTTACTGATGTTATCGTATCTGCTTTTATGTAGGGCATAAAGATCTTTAGACGTAAAAATACAAGGCTATGAATTTCCTTTGAATCTTATCTACATACCTCAGAATACTTCACTTAAATATTATTTTGGGGTATATAAAGGGTCAGTAAACCTTTTCTGTAAAAGGCAATGTATTAAATATTTTAGACATTAGAGGCCATGTACAGAGTCTCTTGTGTATACTTTTTTTAACATTTTAAATTTTAAAATAAAAAAGTAAAACTTGGCTGATCTTGGGTATGATGATGGTTAAGAAACCATCATCATACCCAAAGGCTTTATCCAAGAAAAAATCATTGATAAACTAGACTTCATTAATATTAGAAACTCTGATCTGAAACAGAAAATGTCAAGAAAATAAGATAAGCCACAAACTAATAAAGTTTTTGCAAAAGATAACTCTGATAAAGGACTGATACCAAAATATACAAATAACTCTTAAAACTCAACAATGAGAAATCTGGGTGTTGTCAGCACCATGGCAGTACAGCATCTCCCCCTTTGTCCTCCTTCTTAACAACTAAAAACGAGCATCCCTTCACAAACAGAAGTACCTCTAAAAATTGTGGGATCCAGCACCATATACCCAGGGGCCTGGGAGAAGCCTTGCCCACCTGTGCATTGGATATTAAGCAGACAGACCTCAGTACTGTCTGTGGAACCCAAAGAAGCCAACACACTAGGCCCATCTCTTTTTGGTCATGAAGGGTAAAACCTAGAAAGTACTGATTTGGCCATTTAAAGACAACACAGATTTTGTAGAAGTCTAGCTTTCCTAAGGAGAAATTCCAATATTCCCTTGGGGGAAAACAAAAAAACAAAGAAACAAAAACACATGAGTTTGAATGTACTAAGGTGGGTTAGAGGAACTTTGCCAGCATTGTCCCTCCTCCAGAGCCACACAGAACAGAACAGAATAGAACTGAAATGAATCAGCCAGGAATGACCTCTCTCACAGAGAAAAGGAGAATAGTGAATGAGCACTCAGATATTCCAGTTGGGTAGGATTCTGAGAAACCCATTTCTCTCCAGCAGCACCCACTACTGAGGCAGGACCTCCATGGCTGGGGATGGTGGGGAGAGCAGGGAAGCGGCATAAAAGAATATGAAAGGGCATTAGTGGGTTGCAATTCCTTCTGACTGGTAAGGACTCCAGCAGGAAGACTCTCCAAAACTGCGGGAAGGCCTTATCCAAGGACACCCAAACCTACCCATTGGTACTCCCAATCCCCAACTAAGTGCTAAACCTACACTTCTTTGCACTCTGTATCTGGCTCCTTGTGAATGCTCATGAGTGCAGTAGCAAGGAAATGCTCACTGAATATAGCATGTGCTCATAAAATCAAAGCAGGCAAAGAGGAAAACACAAACTTAAGCTAAATGTGCCACTTTCCGGAAAACAAAAGAAAGGTTTCCAGCAGCCAGCCCACTGAGCTGTAAAAACAAGAGAAAACATACAAACTAAGAATTCAGCCACAAGAGGGAGAAAGATGTGGGGAGCAGACGTATTCATACAAAGCTGGGGAAAATTCCAGACATAAACAAGACCGATGGAAAAATTCTAACACTGGAAGGACAATAAGTACAGATTTAGGAGGAGGTGTCAAATATGAAAACACCAAAACAAAAAATACAAGAAACGTAGAAGGAAGGTAACATGTCATCACAAAAAGATAACAAAAATCCTCAAAAAACCAAACTCAAAGACATCGAATTTTTCAATCTAGCTGATAAAGAATTAAAAATAGCTGTTTTAAGGAAACGCAACAAGAAAGAAAGAAAGAATAGCTGAGAACATTCCAAACTTGGGGAAAGGTTTAGAGATTCAAGTTCACAAAGTGTATAGATCACCTTATTATCTCAACTTAAAACAACTTGCTCCAAGACAAATTATAATGAAATGTCAAAAATCACAGAAATAATAATAATAATAATAATAATAATAATAATAGCAGTAGGAGAAAAAAAGGATTGTGACCTACTGAAGGTCTTCCATTAGTCTATCAGCAAATTTGTCAGAAGAAAGCTTAGAGACCAGGAAAGAATATAATGATAAATTGAAAGTGTCAAAAGGGGGGAAAAAAAAGAGCCAATCAAGAATACGCTATCCAGCAATGTTATCATTCAAATATGATGCAGAATAAAGCCTCTTCTAGACTGAAAAAGAGAGAGAGAGAAGGATAATGGCGGTGGGGTGGGAATTCATCACCACGACACCTGTCTTGCAAGAAATGCTGAAAGTTCCTCAGCTAAAATGAAAACATGCTAATTAGTAACATGAATATATACAACACACTAAAAGTAAAATAAATATATGTTAAAAGTAAATAAATATTGGTCATATTTTAAAAACTAATTCTGTAATATAAGTGTGTGAAACAACTATAGTATAATAGTTTAAGAAAAATAGTAAAAAAATAACTATAATCATTATAAATTATTAATGAATACACAACAAAGAGTGGTAATGTGTTACATTAAAAACATGAAAGGAGGAATAAAAGGGTAGCAATTTTGTAAGCAATTGAAATTAGGTTTCCAACAGATTAAAATGGATTGTTATATCTGTAAAATGGATTGTTATATCTGTTATATCTGATTTCTGTAAGCCTCATGTAAATAAAGAAAAATCCTAGGGTAGATTCACAAAAGATAAAGATAGGTGAACAAGCATATCATCATAGAAAATCATCAATTCACAAAGGTAGGTAGAAACAGAAGGAAAAACAAAAAACAAAATAAATACAAAACAGCCAGAAATTAATTAATAAAATATCATTAGTATGTCCATGCACATCAGTAATTCCTCTAAATTTAAATGAGTTAAATTCACCAATCAAAAGACACAGAGTGACTGTAAGGATAAAAATAAAACAAAACAAAACAAAACAAAAATCCAAGACCCAACTGCAGGCTGTCTGTAAGAGACTTGCTTCAGCTACAAAAACACACATAGTCTCAAAGTGAAGGGCTGGTCTACTGGAAAAACCTACCCTTCTCCTCCTTACTTTTACATAGAACACTACCACACTCACAATACTTCTGACATCCAATGTGTGGAGATTTCCCTACACAAAGCAATTCCCTGCAATACCAGCTGGGTGTCCTACAGTTAATTCTGACACTCTCTACCTGAAGATAGCATCAGATTTCACAGGTTAAGTGTTCAGTTCCATGAGACTGCCTCCCACTTCAGATGCCAATCACAAGTAGTGGTTGCCCAGGTTTCCTACAACTTCTGTCTGACTTGGGCATGAAGAGATGTTCCCAGGACTTCCCTCCATTTTGGATTACAATAATTTGCTAGAGCAGCTCAAAGAACTTGGGAAAACACCTACTAACATCTACCACCTTATTAAAGGATATGATGAAGGATACATATGAAAAGCCAGATGAAGAGATACATAGAATAAAGTCTGGGAAGGTCCCAAGTGCAGCAGCTTCTGTCCCATAGAATAGGGACCCTCACCGGTATGGGAGGATGTGTTAACAATCTGGAAGCTCTTTGAAACCTATACTATTGTAATTTTTATGGAGGCTTTATCACATAGACATGATTGATCATTAGCTCAATTTTCAGCTCTTCCATATTGTCAAGAGAATTGGGATAGTGGCAACCAAAAATCCCAAATTTTTAATTACCACTTAGCCCTTCTGGTGACAAGCCCTACCCAGGAGCCATCCAGGAGCCTACTCAGTCACCTTGTTAGAATCTGGAGCAGAGATCAATATATTTTTTCTATTACCTCAAAGACAGAAAAAGATATTCCACGCAAATAGAAAAGAAAAGCAAGTAGAGATAATGATACTTATACTAAAGTAGAGTTTATTCCAAAAATGAAAATGAGAGACAAAACGATTATTACATAATGATAAAGGAGTCAGTTAATCAAAAACAGATAACAACAAACATAAATATACACACCCAACATTGAGATACCTAAATATACTCAGCAAATACTAACAGATCTGAAAGGAGACGTAGACAACAAAACAAATACAGTAGGGAACTTCAATAACTCTTTCTTCAGTGGATAGATCAGACAGAAAATCACCAAGTTAACACTGAGCTTGAAATAATCACTATACCAAATGCACATCAGAAATTTATAGAACTTTGAATCCAACAAAAGCAGCATAAACATTCTTCTCAAATGTACACATTCTCCAAGACAGATCATATAATAGGCCACAAAACAAGTCTTATTAAATTTAAGAAGAATCAAATTACCATGTTTCTTTTCCAATCACAATGGTATAAACCTAGAAATCAATAACAAAAAGAAAACTGAAAAATCACAAGTGTGTGTATATTAAACAACATGCTTCTGAACAACAAATGGGTCAAAGAAGAAATCAAAGGAATATCAAGAAGTATCTTGAAATAAACAAAAACAGTATCAAAACATATGAATTCTGCAAAGGTAGTTCTAAGACATTTATAGCAATAAATACTTACATTAAGAAATGAGACATAACTCAAAGAACCTCACTTTCCATCTCAATATAAAGGGAAACAGAAAAAAGGACAAAGTAAGCCAAAACTTAGTAGAAGAAAAGAAATAACAAAGATCAGAGTAGAAATAAAATAAATAAAGATCAGAAAAAAGAGTAGGAAAGATCAATGAAACTAAGAGCTGGTAATCTGAAAAGATAAAAAGAAAATTAAAAATCTTGAGGTGGACTACGAATAAAAGAAAGAAGACTCAAATGAATAAAATAAGAAATGGGAGAGGAGACACTGCAACTGATAACACAAAAATACATAGGATCATAAGAGACTGGAATGCCCAAATTCCGAGACCCCCCAAAGAGAACCACTAGAGTCCGGAGTCAAAGCCAAAGAGCAGGGGTTGTTTATTACAAGTTCGAACCCGGACCTCCGTGCACTCATTGCCGGTGACGCTAAGAGGTGCCGAGCTCGGGATCAGAACACCTTTTATACAATATTTTTGGGGAGGCAGGGACTTCGCATACATCATAGCATCTTGTAACAAATTGCCACATACCGTGGGAAAATGAAAAAGCAACTCTATAATATGACTGGCATGCTACAGAGCGGGAAAAGGCTGGTTAGGTCAAAGGGCTGTCATTCTTCAAACTGCTTAGTTGGCGCCGCTAGGGTATGTGTCACCTCAGGATTGGCCAGGGTCTCCCTGTCAAGCTGCGCGGTGCCAGATGGTTATTATCTCTTGCACCCAGAGCTGGGTGAGAGGTCCGGGAGCAGTCATTTTGTCAGGTCCAATTCTGGGTGGGGGTTTCTCTGGCACCAGATGGTTGTTATCTCTCGGCCCACAGCCGGGTGGGGGTCCGGGAGCAGCCACTCTGCCAGGTTCAATTCTGGGCGGGGGTTGGGTGGTTACAGAGTACCTACAGAAAGTCTGCTGGTATTTTTCCATCTCCTCATGGGTTAGCAAGCGAAGGTACAGAAGCAGAAATAGCGGTAATGGTCATAATTTTATTCCCTAAGCATCTCAAGACTACTGTTAGTGATTATATGCCAGCAAATTAAATAAACTAGAAGATATAAATTTCTAGAAATACACAATCTACCAGGACTGAATCATGAAGAAATAAAGTCTGAACAATCCAATAACGAGTAGAGATTGAATCAGTAATCAAAAACCTCCCAACACACAAAAGCCCAGGAGGCGGTCTCACTGGTGAATTCATTAAACATTAAAAAAAAAAACCCTCCAAACCTTCACAAACTATTCAAAAAACTGAGGACAGGAAGAGGGAACACTTCCAAATGCATTTTATGAGGCCATGATTATCTTGATACCAAAGTCAGATAACACTATATTATAAGAAAATAAAACCATAGATCAATATCTCCGATAGTTACAGATGAGAAGATTCTCAACAAAATATTAACAAACTGAATTCAACAGCACACTGAAAGGATCATACACCATGACCAAGTGGGGTTCATTTCTGAGACATAAGGATAGTTGAAAAACCTTAAATTAATGTGATATACTACATTAAGAGAATAAAAGAAACATCGTATGGTCATCCTAGTAAATGCATATAAAATATATGACAAAATACAACATCATTTCATGATAAAAATCTTCAACAAATTTGGTATAAAAGGAATACACCTCAACACAATAAAGGCTATATTCAATAAAACTCACAGGTAACATTACATTCAATGGTTAAAAGTTGAAAACAATTTTTCTAAGATCAGGGACAATATAATAGAATGCCCATTGTCATCACCCCATTCAACATAGCACTGGAAGTACTAGCCAGAACAATAAGATAAGATGAATCTAGAAATAAAAGTTATCCAAATTTGAAAGATGAAGTGAAATTGTTATCTGCAGTTGATACAATCTTATATAGATACTCTTTGACTTATTATGGAGTTACGTACCAATAAAACCACTGAATATGGAAAATATTTTTAATCAAAAGGCATTTAATATATCTTGCCTAACTGACTTAAATGTGCTCAGAATACTTACATTAGTCTAACACTGAGCAAACTTACCTACAGCAAAGCCTTTTACATATAATAAAGTATTAAATATTTCACATAATTTATTGAACACTGCTGAAAATGAAAAAAGAGAATGATTATATGGGCACAGAACGGTTTTAAATGTACTGTTTATTTACCTTCCTGATTGTGTGGCTGATTGGGAGCTGTATCTCACTGCCACTGCTGAGCATCATGAGAAGTAGGATTCTGTATATTGCTAGCTTGGGAAAAGATCAAAAATTAAACTTGAAGTATGGTTTCTACTGAATGTGTACTGCATTCACACCACTGTAAAGTTGAAAATTTGAAATTCTAACCATCATAAGCTGGAAAACATCTATATAGAGAAAATCATAAAGATGCAACCAAGAGCTATTAGAAGTCATCAATGAATTCAGTAAAGCTACAGGGTATAAAATCAATATTCAGAATTTCTATACACTAATAATGACCTTTCTGAAAAAGAAAACTATCCACTTCCCATAGCAGAAGAAACAGTAAGATACTTAGGAATACATTTAACCAAGGAAGTGAAAAATATTTACATAGAAAACTGTAAGACTTTAATGAAAGAAGTGGAAGACAACACAAAGAAATGGAAAGATAGCCTACATTCATTATTAGAATAATTAATACCAGTAGAATGTCCCAAAGCTATTAGGCACCAAAATACATTAAATAGTAATGTTCCAAGGTACATTAAAATGTATTATCCAAAGCCATTTATAGGTTTGATATAATCCCTACAAAATTTCCAATAGCATTTTTCACAGAAATAGAAAAAAAAATCCTAAAATTTATATGCAACCACATAAGATCCCAAACAGCCAAAGCAATCCCATTAAAGAAGAACAAAGCTTAAAGCATCACTTTCTGATTTCAAACAATATTACAAAGCTATTATAATTAAAACAGTATGGCATCAGCTTAAAAATGGACACACAGACCAACAAAATAGAACAGAAAGCCCAGAAATACCTGTATATATGGTCAATTATATTTGACAAGGGGGCCAATAAAACTTGATGGTGAAAGGATACTTTCTTCAACAAAAAATGCTGAAGACTGGACAGGTAAACACAGAAAAATGAAATTGGGGTCTACCGTACACTTTTACGAAAATTAACTTGAAATCGATTTAAAACTTAAACATAAGTCCTGATACCATAGAACTTTTAGAAAAAAAAAAAAAAAAACATAGGAAAGATGCTCCAAGACATGAACTTTAGTAATGATTTTTCTGATAAAACACAAAAAAGCATAAGTAACAAAAGCAAAAATCAACAAAAGCGAAAATCAACATCAAACTAAACCTTAAGTACAGCAAAAGAAAACATCAACAAAATGAAAAGGCACTTAACAAATAGGATAAAATTCTTGCAAATCATATACTGGATAAAGGGCTAATATCCAAAATATGTAAAGAATTCATTTACCTCATTAGCAAACAAACAATCTAATTAAAAAGTGGGCAGAGGACTGAATACAATTATTTTTCCAAATAAGACATCCAAATGGCCAAAGGGTACATTAAAAGATGCTCAACATCACTAATCACCAGGGAAATACAAATCAGAACCACAGTGAGGTAACATCTCATAACTGTTAGAATGGTCTATCATCAAGAAGACAAAAGGTGACAAGTATTACTGAGGATGTGGAGGTAAAGGAATCTTTGTTTACTGTTAGTGAGAATATAAATTAGTTCATCACAATGAAAAGAAGTATGGAGTTTCCTCAAAAAAAATTTTTAAAAAGTAAATTAAAAATTGCTGCTAACATATGATCCAGTAATCCCACTTCTAGGTATATATTCAAAGAAAATAAATTCAGGATATCAGAGAGATATCTGCACTCTCATGTTTACTGCAGCATTAACAATATGTGTCTGCCACTGGATGAATGAATAAAGATGTGTTTTACATACAATATGATTCAGCAATGAGAAAGAAGGAAATTCTGCCACTTGTGAAGTATGGATAGAAATTGAAGACATTATGCTGAGTTAAGCCAGATAGAGAAAGACAAATCTGTACCTTATCACTAATATGTGAAATCTAAAAAAGCTTAACGCCTAGAAACAGAGTACAATGATAGTTAGCAAAAGCTGAGGCTAGACGAAGTGGGAAGATGCTATTAAAGAATACAAACTTATAACTAAAAGGTGAATAATTTCTGGAAATCTGATGCACAGCACTATGATTATACTCAAATACTGAATTACATACTTCAAAGTTGTTAAGAGACTAACCCCTCACACCCAGTTTTACTGAAAAATAATTTACATACTTCACTGTATAAATTTAAGGCATAGAGCATGATGGTTTAATTTACATATATTGTAAAATGATTACCACAGCAGGTTCAACCAGCATCCATCTTGTACAGATATAATAAAATAAGAAAAAAAAAGAAAAAATCTTTTGTGATGAGAACTCTTTAAGATTTACTCTTAACAACTTCCTTGTATCTTGTATTAGAAGTGTTAACGATAGTGATCATGTTGTACATTAATTCTATTTCTAGTACTTATCTTTTAATTGGATGTTTATACTTCATGACCACATTCCACCAACTACCCCATTCCCACCCACCCTACACACTGGGTAACCACAAGTCTGATCGCTTTTTCTGAGTCTCTTTCTTTCCTTTTTTCCTTCCTTCCTTCCATCCTTCCTTCCTCCCACCATCCCTCCCTCCCTCTCTCGCTCTCTCTCTCTTCCTTTTCTTCTCTTCCTTTTCTCTCTTTCCTTTTTTTCTTCCTCCTTCTTTCCTTCCTCCCTTTCCCTTCCTTCCTTCTTCCTTCCCTCCCTCCCTTCCTTCCTTCTTTCGATTTCAATATAAGTGAAATCAAAAAGCATTTCTCTTCTCTGACTTATTTCACTTAGCAGAATTCCTTCAAGTCTATCCAAGTTATTGCAAATGGTAGAATTTCCTCATTTTTTATAGCTCAGTAATATTCCATTGTATATATGTATATCTGTGTGTGTGCACACGTGTGTGTGTGCGTGTGCACACATGTATGCGTGTATGCATGTGTGTCACAAGTGATTTATCCACTCATCCACTGATGGACATTTAGGTTGTTTCCATGTCTTGGCTATTGTGAATAATGCTACTATGAATATGGGGGTGCATGTATCTTTTCAAGTGATTCTCCATACTATTTTCCATAGTGGCTTCATCAATCTACAGTCCCACTAACAGCACACAAGGGCTCCCTTTGCTATACATCCATGCCAGCATTTGCCATCTCTTGTATTTTTGATGATGGTCATTCTAAGAGGCGTGAAGTGATATCTCATACTGGTTTCAATTTGCATTTCCCTACTGATCTGTGATATTGAACATCTGTGCATGTATGTGTTGATTTTCTGTACATCTTCTTTGGAGAATGTCTATTCAAGTCCTTAGTCCATTTTTCAAATTGGTTTGTTTTGTTTTGTTTTCCATTGAATGATATGTGTTCTTTATACATTTTGGGTATTAACCCCTTTTCAGATATATGGTTTGTGATTTTTTTGCTATTCTGTAGGTTTTCTTTTCAGTTTGTTGATTGTTTCTTTTCCTGGGATGAGTCTTTTAGTTTAATGTGGTCCCACTAGTTCATTTTTGGTTTATTGATTGTGCTTTAGGTGGCAAACCTAAATAATCAATACAAAGACCCATGTCAGGGAGCTTTATTTCTATGATTTCTTCTAGTTGTTTCATGGTTTCAGGACTTACATTCAAGTCCTTAATCCATTTTGAGTTAATTTTTATAAGTGTTATAAGTCTGGTTTCATTTTTAAAAAATATGTGAAAATCCAATTATTCCAGCACCATTTATTGAACGGACTGTCTTTTCTCCATTAAGTATTCTTGGCTCTCTTGTGAAATATTATTTGCCCGGATATAGTTGGGTTTGTTTCTGGGCTCTGAATTCTGTTCCATTGGACTATTTGTCTGTTTTTATGCTAGTATACCATACTTTTTTGATGATGATAGCTTTATAATATAGCTTGAAATCAGGAAGTGTGACCCCTTTTGCTTTATTCTCCTTTTTCAGAATTTCCTTGACTATTTGGGTTGTCTTGTGGTTCCATATAAATTTTAGGACTGTTTTTTTCTATTCCTGTAAAAAAAAAAATGCACTGCAATCTTGATAGGGATTGCATTAAATCTATAGATGGCTTCATGTATCACTGAAATTTTAATTAAAGTAATTCTTCTAATCCATTAACATGGTATACTTCTCTTGTTTATTTGTATCTTCTTAATTTTTTCATTAATGTCTTATCATTTTCAGACTAGAGATCTTTAACCTCCTAAATTTTTTTTTTTAAAGATTTTATTTATTTATTTGACAGACAGAGATCACAAGTAGGCAGAGAGGCAGGCAGAGACAGAGGAGGAAGCAGGCTCCCTGCCAAGCGGAGAGCCCGATGTGGGGCTCGATCCCAGGACTCTGGGATCATGACCTGAGCCGAAGGCAGAGGCTTTAACCCACTGAGCCACCCAGGCGCCCCATAACCTCCTAAATTTATTTCTAGTATTTTAATTTTTTACTGTAAATGTTACTAATTTCTTTTATAGAAAATGTGTTATTAGTGTATAGAAATGCTACTGATTTTTGTATGGGTATTCTGCAACTTTACTCAATGTATTAATTAGCTCTAGCAGTTTTCTGTTTTTTTTCTATAATTGTGTCATCTGCAAATAGAGACAATATTTTGGATATGCAATCCCATTCCCTCCTGGCCTGAAAAGTTTGTCAAGAAATCTGTCAAAAGCCTTAAGGAGGTTCCCTTGGATATAACTTTTCTTTTGCTGCTCTTAAAATTCTTTGTCTTTGAAATTTGGCAGTTTCATTATAATATGTCTCAGTCTAGCCCTATTCTATTCAACCTATTTGGAGTCCTTTGCACCTTATGGATCTGGACGTCCATTCCCAATCCTCACCCCTCAAGTTTCAAAATTTTTCAGCAATTATTATTTAAATATACTTTTTACCCCTTTCTCTTTTTTTTTTCTGTCTGTGGTACCCACAATAATATTCATCCTTTCATTATGCCCCATTATTCCCATAGGTTTTGTTCAGTTTTGTTGTTGTTGTTGTTGTTTGGTTTTTGTTTTTTTTGTTGTTGTTTGTTTTTGCTTCTCTGACTGAATAATTTTCTAAATATTTCAAATATTCTATACTCCAGGTTACTGATTTTTTTCTTCTCATGGGCCAATCTACTTTTGAAACTCTCTATTGAATTCTTAAGTTTAGTTACTGAGTTTTGCAACAGTAGGATTTCTGTTGTTTTTCTTATTGGTGGTGGTGGTGGCAGTGGTGGTGGTGGTGGTTCTTTCCTTGTTAAACTTCTTGTGTTGTTCTTGTACTGTTTTCCTAACTTTGTTTAGTTGTCTGTGTTTTCCGGTAGCTAACTTCCTTAAGAGGATTATTCCTAATTATTTATCTGACAGAGCATAGATTTTCATTTCCTTAGGGTCAGTTATTGTAGCTTTATTTGTTTCCTTTGGTAGTGTCATATTTACCTGATTTTTTTAAATCTTTGATTCTTTACACTGTGCATTTGAGTTATTAGGGCTCCTCTCCCACACTTTACAGGTTTGGTTTGCCAGAGACAGTTCTTCACCAGTCAGCCAAGTTTGGGTTTCTGAGCGTATCCGCCAGTTATCTCTTCAGGCAGCTAAGACCTGCTATTATGATTTATTTTTGGATGAGGTAACTGTTCAACCTCTGAGGATAGGGATGGGAGTTGTGCCATTGGCTGAGAGTATTTGGATAGAACTGCTCACTTGATTTCCCACCCAAATAAGGATATAGGACGGGCTTCTGGTTGCCTGGATTCTCTGGTCAGCTTTACTAGATGGCAAGGACTCAGTGTTGTTTTCAGTTGGAGATGGTGCTATATATTAGCTTATCTGCCCTGACAGGGCAGCAGGACAAGAACCAGGACCTATACAGCCCATTATTTATTTGATGATCCAAATCAATCCAGAGTAATCAATGAATTCTTCAGGTGGAGCCCCCAGTTTGGCTCTGCTGATAGGCTGTACTCTCTGTTTAAGTGCCAGTACACATAGGGCTACTGAGTGGGCTATGCAGCTTCCCATGTGCTCTGGTGAGGTCCCCTGCTCAGACAGGATGAAAGCTGTATTTGGTGATGAGCAGGACTACAAATTAGATTCCCTGCCCAAGTACAGAGCAAGAAGTAGTTCCAAGGCCAGTAAAGTTGTTTGCTTATTGTCTTAATTTAAGCTAGTCTACAACCCAAGTTCCCTGACTCAACAAGGCCATGGAGCTTTCTCTGCATACTATCAGCTCTGCCTTCCCTCAAGCCCCACTGGGCCAACACAGCTTCCAAAAGTTGATGTCAGCCCTTCTGGTCAGACAGGGCCTGAAGACACTCTCCAATGCAGGTGAGGTTATGTCTCAGGAAATTTGCCCTGTTGGAAGTGGTCACTTCAGGCTACTCACAATTTCGTAAACAGGGTGTCTGGTTAGGAGAGGCTGGAAGCTACCTTCAGTCTATATAATAATTGCCTTGCCTGTCATAGCATGAGAATGCTCCACATCCAGTACTGGCTTTGCTCTGAGGGTGATCAGCACTGCTCTCATACCTCTTAGCTCAAGTGCTGCTAAGCCACACTTCCAAGATTTGCTGCCAAACCTCTGGTCAGATGGGGCTGGAAGCCACTGTCCATAGTGGGAAGGACTGTGATTCGGCTCCTTGGGCATGGGCAAACTGAGCTCTAAGGCCAACAAAGCTCCTTCTTTGAGGATCTATACCCCCACTGAATTCCCTAGTGATTACAAGCCTCTGACTTGCTCTGCAGATAAGAAAAATATCTGGTTAAGATTACTACTTGGGCACACAGTTATGAGTTTGGTCTACCAAGATCCATGTGCTGGTTGTATCCAGCCCCTCCCCACTTTCTGTCACAACCAAATCTGCCCTAGATTCCCCTGTGATACTGATGGTTTGAGATCACAGTAAGGACTGTAGCCAGGCCCTCCCCACTTTCTGTCACAACCAAATCTGCCCTAGATTCCCCTGTGATACGGATGGTGTGAGATCACAGTAAGGACTTCCACAAAGTGATCACAATGCTGCGTAAGCTGTTTGTCCCCCAATTTTCTTTTCCCACTGGAGGAACCAGAGGCTCAGGGGAGACCTCTTCTGTGGTGCTCTGCTAACATGGGGAGGAACAATGCAGTCAATATGTAGCTACTTCTCTTATTCATCTAGCCAGTCTTGGTCTCTTTGGTATGGGGTGGGGGTGGGGGGTGGGGAGGGGCAGTTGCTTCTCCCTCACTCTCATGTTCTAATACTCTCTCAGTGGTGTCTTATTTTTAAAAAGTTGTTAGTTGTTCTCATATGAGGGAGCAAATTCAGGAATAACCTATGTCACCATCTTGGTAATGTCTCTTTGAGACTAGATCTTAAATGTTCTTATCACAATAAAGAAATGGTATTATGAGACCCAATAAATGTGGTAGCTAATGCTATACTGGTAATCATATTGCAATATATAATTATATCAAATCGATGGGTTTTATACCTTAAGCATATGCAAAATTATATCAATTATATCTCAAAGAAATCTCCAAGCCTTAAAGTCAACTCCTATCTATTTACTTTTAATTACCTCTTGAAGTGTCTATTAATGACTCACTACTTCTAAAAATAAATATATTTACTCTGCACCAAAAAAGTGAAGGAAAAAAGACAACCAATCTGTCTAAAAATAAGTCAAATACCTTAAAAGGCATTGCTACCTTAAAAGACACCTCACCAAAGAAGTTATACAGATGGCAAATAAGCATATGAAAAGATGTTTCACATCATATGCAGTGAAATGCAAATTAAAATAATGATATACCAGTACACAATGAGATACTAGCACACAACTATTAGAAGACCCAACATACAAAACACCACAGACACAATTGCTGACAAGAATAGAGAGTAATAACAACTCTCACTCATAGCTGGTGGGAATGCAAAATGGGACAGTCATCTTGGGAGACAGTTTGGTGGTTTCTTATAAAACTAAACACCACTCACCATAAGATCTAGTGATCACCCTCCTTGGTATTTACCCAAAGGAGTTGAAAATTTATGTTCATACAAGAACTCATATGCAGATATTTATAGCAGTTGTATTCACAATTGCCAAAAGTTGGAAGCAACCAAGATGTTCTTCACTAGGTGAAGGGATAAATAAATTATGGTATATCTGACAATGGAAACTACTAAGTGCTAAAAAGAAATGAGCTATTAAACCATGAAAAGAAATGGAAAAAAAAACTTAAATGCATATTATTACACAAGACAGCATAATATAGAATAATACAAAAGCATGTAAGTTACTAATTTTCAAATTTTATAGGGATTATGTAAGTTAAAGGCATATGGTAAAATCTTACTTCATTATTAACTTTTATAATTAAAATTTTTTAGAATAATAAGAATTTTTTAAGCAATGTATATATACTTCCCAAACTACTGCAAAAATAAACTAATAAAAGCAAATGAGTTTTGTGTTAAAATAAAGTAAATTAAACCCAAAGAAATCAAGGTTCAGAAATAGAAAGCATAAAATCAAGTAAGTATGAGTAACCACATCATCTTGTCTAGTATGACCAAATGATTTGAAATTCTGTATTATATTTCAAGGCTTTCCAACTTCAAGTTGAATACTATATATAATATGTACACACACAATACACACACACACACACATATAGAATGAAAAAATGAAAATCTAATTTTAGAAAGTTATATCAGGAAAATTAAAAAATAAAGGACCTGGATTTGACAGCTGGATCAACTGAAAAGCAGGATGTTATTGGGAAAAATGTTTGTGAATAATTAATAAGCACTATCTTAAGAGTATATAAGACATGTTGAAGAATATAAAAAATCAGTAAAGAACAAAGTGCCAAAATATATAAAATAACAACAACAACAAAAAAAAAAAGAGGAGGAGGAGGAGTTGGAGAAGAAGGAGGAGGAGGAGTAAGAAGAGAAGGAGGAGAAGCAGCCGCAGCAGCAACAGCAGAAACTGACCACATAATGAAGAAGACTTTTCCTACTCTTTGCCATAGCAAAAATACATAAATAAATCCAAAAGATCTAATTAATATACAATTGTTTCAACAGACCCATGTCAAAGACTTGTTCTCCAATATAACATTTTGTTGCCAGCTGAATACCTTTGGGGAATTTATGTTTATTATAATTAGGTCAAAAAATTTTTAATAAAAGGCAAAAATTAAGTATTTACTAAACACCTTCAAGCCTCAATGTGAAAAACTAGAAAATCATAATCAAAGGCTCCTCAGTAAAACCACTAACTTTGAAATTAATAAGTAATGGAATTACTTCTTTGCTTTGAATGAGTCCCTATAGTTTGGATCTGTTGCTTTAATTATTATAATTTTCAAAATGTTGTGCTTGCAGAATTGACTCTCGCTTAGGTACAAGAAGAGTTCTATAATTCTGTAAAATAAAGATCTAACCCAAAATAATGAAAAAAATTGCTTTACTGTAGAAAAATAAAACTTGTAAAAACACAAATACAGTTCTGTCCATGAATTTGCCACACAGAAGAATGGCAAATCCCAGAGCCTTTTTGTGTGAATCTTTGCTCACTACTACATCCTAGTCCTTGACCTGGGCCAATTACCCTACCTCTCTGATCTCCAATTTCCTCTTATGTCGCATAAATATATTAATGAGATTTGTCTTTAAAGGTTTTTTGAATATTAAGTGAGATAAAATGTATAAAATACTTATAGAGTTTTGGGCCTATATTATTATCTTATTTAGTTAATTCCTGCCAAGTCAGTAACAATAAAGTTAGTAGTATTATAAACTTGGTCTCACCTAGGCAGTTGGAACCTTTAGAAATGCAGTATCCCAACAGTTTTGAAACTGTGTCACTCAGATGATGGCACATTAAACACTGCCAATAAGTCTCTACTTCTAAGACAGCCAGAGTTAACTCTGGTTGTTTGATGTCTGAATCAGATTTTTTTTTTCCCACATTTTGTCAATTCTGGGAGCTACCCTGTATACTTTCCATAATATGATTCTTTTTCAATTTTTAAATAATTTGATAAATTGATAATCAGATTTTATTGATTACAATAAAAGAATCCTAATTAGCATCACAGTTGGTACTAGACTGGGTTTTGACAAGATTTGCTTAATTAAAGTGGGGGTATTCAGGGGTTCCTGGGTGGTTTAGTGGGTTGAGCATCAGACTCCTGGTTTGGGCTGGGGTTGGGATCTCAGGTACATGAGGTGAGATCAAGCCCTCCATGGGACTCTGCACACCCTGGGGAGTCTGCAAGAGATTCTCTCCCTTTCCCTCTGCTCCTCCCCCTGCTCATGGGTACTCTCTCTCTCTCTCAAATAAATAAACCTTAAAAAAATGTTAAAAAAAGAAAAGTAAGGGGGCACCTGGGTGGCTCAGTGGGTTGAAGCCTCTGCCTTCGGCTCAGGTCATGATCCCAGGGTCCTGGGATCGAGCCCCACATCGGGCTCTCTGCTCAGCAGGAAGTCTGCTTCCTCCTCTCTCTCTGCCTGCCTCTCTGCCTGCTTGTGATCTCTCTCTGTCAAATAAATAAATAAATAAAATAAAAAAAAAAAAGAAAAGTAGGGTACGCAGAATTGGTTATTAAGAAATAATAAAAGACATGGAATTGGAAGCCTTTACCCATTGGCATATATTGGTAAAATATGTCATCAAATCATAAGCAGATTGATAGTAAAACCCACAGGATACTGGATACTTGTTCCTCCAATTTAACACAAGATCTGTCAGTTGGGACTGAAAACACTGACAGTATCCATTAAGTTGGATAATTTGGTTGCACCAAAACACTGGATAAGTTAAAGTGGCAAATTCAAATCCTTTAGACATAATCTAGACATTGTCCTAAGACATAAATAACCATGCTGAAAAAATTATTTTATGGCTATGCTGATAGGACTGGGAACACATTCAGAAACAGACATAGACGCAGACATAGATATAACTGATTGCCAAAGTAGGCTACCTAAACGACTCACAACTTCATCCTATCTTTTTCTATACTGGGAAAAACCACTGGAGTCTAATAATTGTAATAACAACATTAGGAAACTTTGGAGGACTAACAAGAATAACTAAATTTCTTTGAAATACTACCCACTGCACTGCTCTTCTTGCAGAAGCCACCCTTTTTTTTTTTTTAAATATTTTATTTATTTATTTGACAGATAGAGATCACAAGTAGGTAGAGAGGCAGGCAGAGAGAAAGAGGAGGAAGCAGGCTCCTTGTTGAGCAGAGATCCCGATGTGGGGCTCAATCCCAGAACCCTGAGATCATAACCTGAGCCGAAGGCAAAGACTTAACCCACTGAGCCACCCAGGTGCCCCCCCCCCTTTTTTTAGAGAGAGAGAGAGAGCACACAAGTATGTGAGGATAGGAATGACAGAGGGAGAGAGAGAATCTCAGAAAGCCTCCATGCCTAATATAGAGCCCAGTTGGGGGCTTCGTCTCACCCTCCTCATGACCGGAGATCATGACCCAAGCCAAAATCAACAATCAGTCACTTAACTGACTAAGGCACCCAGGCATCCCCACAAGTGATTCTTAAGGACAGAGAACAAACTGAGTATTGATGGTGGGAGGTGGGTGGGGGTGGGCTAGATGGGTGAAGGAAATTAAAGAGGGCACCTGTGATGAGTACTGGGTATTAGATGTAAGCGATGAATCACTAAATTGCCTCCAGAAACCAAATATTGCACTGTACGTTAACTAACAAAACATAAAGAAAAAAATAGAGATTTCCTTCCAAAGCAAATAAATAAATAACATAACATAACATAAATAGATGTAAATCAAAACTGTAATATAAGGCAGGAACATTTTACTTGGATTCTGTGGATAGCAAAGTATTTGAAACACAGTATGAATCTAGAGGAATCCAATAAGCTAGGGAAAAGTAAGTGGATCAATGCTGAAGAAAATTATGATAAAAAAGAAGGTGAACTTTCCAAAGGAATTCACCTTGTAGAAAATTGACAGTTCAGCCTTTTTTGCCATCGTGTGACAGAAATCATTGTGAGGACAGTTCTGATCGAAATTTGTGAAGAACCAACACTCATAATACCTCTAGATTTCTGCCAGTCAAGTTACCATCCTAATAAACTATAAGGTGAAAGCAAATTCAGAATATAATAATTTTAGGTTAATTATTATATGTGGTTTAATTTTTTATAAGAGATTTTGAAAAGTGGATTTAATGCAAAAACATCCAACATATACCTCTATACTGCTCCCTAGAAACCAAATGAAAACTGTTATGTAAACTTTTTCAAAAAAATACAACTAACCATAAAAATATCACTATAAAATTCATCCTCTCTTCCTCCTTTTCTGCTTTCTTTCTTTCATCCTTCCTTCTTGCCTCCTTTCTTTTCTTAAAATTGACTTTAATTCACATACCATAGGCTTAAAATCTTACAAAACTAGAAAGTGGCTTTTATTTTCTAACAGCAGCAGCAACAAAAAAAGGCAGTCAAAATACATTTCTCAAATTATCTTAACTGTATTTACTGAAGGTTTTTTTCCTGTAGTTTTATCTGGCATGTGAGTAACAACTTTTGTTAACAATGGAAGGACTTCACGGCCAACAGTCTAATTAAATGCCCTTTATCCCTTTCTGCCCCAAACAGGTATCACCATCTGCATTTTCCTCATGCTTGATAGTATACCCAAAACAGTATACTGATAGGGAAAAAAATATAAACAAAACCTAAAACAGAACCTATGAGACAATTTCGCACATCTGTTCCTGCGGGTGTTCTTTCATTCTTTCTCATTTATAATTAATGAAAAATAATGGTGCTGACACAAGTTAATTACTATGAAAAATTACGGTTTATGCTATTCATTATAATAATGGCAAATTACTCGAGATTTTCAAACACTGTTCCTAAGCAATTAGAAGTGTTCATAAGGAGTTCACCTGTGAAATTTTTTCATCTGCGTTTGCATTCTGTGAAGTGAAAGAACACCCAATGTTTTTCATTAGCAGCAGAGATAACACAGCAAGAGATATTAATCATGGAGTCCTATACCTGGGAAAACATTTAAAACAAATTGGGATTGTGTAGTTGAAGCAGAGGTCAAAACAATACACAGAGATATTTATTACAACCAAACTTTTCTTAACAGATTCAAAGGGACTATTAAATTTGTTCCATTTAGTAACAATTTGGTATAACTAATTAGAATTACTATCTTGTCCTAGTTTACAAAAATATTAAATTACTGATTTTAAAATTAGAATTAATATCTATCTAATTAGCCCATGCAAATTAGGAAATTGTCCCTTCTCGAACTTGCTTTTCTTATAGACCTATAAATTGTAACACTAATGCAATAGTCCTCAGGTTATTAAGAATAACTTATGACTAAAAAATACTAATTAGGCCTAATATGCCTGTGTAAATGAGCTAAGTGAAAAACATCCCTGTGAAATATTTGGTCTGCTGTAGTTTCAATAGTAACCTAAACGAGGAAAAGCTAGTTTTGTCTTATTTAGTTTAATGACAAAGTTGCTGTACATATACACAGAATATTTTGTTTCATTTTTTATTCATTAAAGGTAATATAGAAAAAATAAAATTTCAAAACAGTGACAAATGCTTTATTTTTAATAATTTCAATTAAATTATATTTTAGGAATACATTGATTTAAAAACAAACCAACTACTAAGAGAAAAGATAAAAAATACCAATCTCCTTTGAGGAGGCAAAGAAAAAACATAAAAATGTATAAATTTTATTAATATGTAGTCAGTAATTGCTGTTGAAATTAGATTTGATAAAATTGTTTAAATATATTCAAAACTCCCTATGTTGTCCCTTTTATCCTCATGACTTAGTCATTTCAAAACTGGAAGCCTATATTTCCATCTTTCCTTCACCCATAAAAGGCACAGCATAGAGAATACAGTCAATAGTATTATAATAGCATTGTATGGTGACAGATGGGTAGCTATGCTTATGGTGAGCATAGGGTAATTTACAGCGTTGTCAAAGTACTATGTTGTATGCCTAAAACTAATGTAACATTGTGTGCCAACAACCAACAATTTTAAAAATAATAAAAAAATTAGGGGCGCCTGGGTGGCTCAGTGGGTTAAAGCCTCTGCCTTCGGCTCGGGTCATAATCCCAGGGTCCTGGGATCAAGCCCCACATCAGTCTCTCTGCCCAGCAGGGACCCTGCTTCCTCCTCTCTCTGCTACTTGTGATCTCTGTCTGTCAAATAAATAAATAAAATCTTTTAAAAAAATAATAAAAAATACATAAAATATTCAAAATTCTTTTAAGGATTCATCTATAATATTTCTCTCTATAGCCCAGTATATTTTCCAAAAAGGAATAAAAATTAAATTGTAGATCTTGAGTCAATATCGTATAACATCTCCTACAAAATACTAAATGCCACACTTCAGATGATATTATCATTTTTGTAGTCACATGTAAAAAATACTTCAAATCAATGAAGAAAATGAGGTGTGTTTAAAGAAAATTAAGAGTACAAGAAAGTAAATATTTACTTAGTAAATCTTATAACCTCAGCATAGAGTACCTGAATTTAAAATATTTTAAGCAAAAAAGAAAGTTGATTGATTCATATAACTGTACTGAATACATTTTTTTTCGTACTTTCAGATACGCTCATTGTAGGTGGTAAAATTGAGGCATCAGTGCTATCTCTTTCTCTGCTTCAGTTAGGCTGCTTATCTTTGGGTGTGGTCCCTTCTCCTCAGGACCTTTCCAGGTGGTTGCCATGATGAACACTAATAGTTGCAATGCACATAAACCCTAAGATTTCCAATGAAGGTGGGTTGGTGGTGTCGGAGTAAAATGGAATAAAAACTCCAGCTATTTTCAAAGCAACAGTAAATTGAAACAGACTTACAAATTGCCTTTGACATCTAATTTCTATTTCATGGATAGATAAGACTACTTTTTTTTTTAATTTTATTTATTTATTTGACAGACAGAGATTACAAGGCAGAGAGGCAGTCAGAGAGGGGAGGAAGCAGGCTCCCTGCTGAGCAGAGAGCCCAATGCGGGGCTCGATTCCAGGACCCTGGGATCATGACCCAAGCCGAAGGCAGAGGCTTTAACCCACTGAGCCACCCAGGAGCCCCAAGACTACTTTTTTTAAGAAAAAGATTTTATTTATTTGACAGAGAGAGAGAATGAGAGACACAAGCAGTGGGAGCAGCAGGCACAGGGAGAGAGAGAAGCATGTTCCCCGCTGAGCAGAGAGGCCGAGGGGCTCAATCCCAGGACCCTGAGATCATGACCTGAGCTGAAGACAGATGCCTAACAGACTGAGCCATCCGCGTGCCCCAATAAGACTACTTTTTCTATCTTTTACCAATTAGTTAGATATAAATGGTTATTTCTTGGTAAAACATCAATAAAAAAAATAAACTCTAAGTACAATTTTGGGGACTATGTTAGGTGTATTATGATGAACATATTGTTTTGTACATATACCAGATTATGATGTCGAAAATAACCTCCTATTACTAAAGACATAACTGATAAAATTAGACATGTTAAGTAAATTGCCCAGAGTCAAACAACTGGGAAGCAACTAACCCAGGAACCACACATAGATTTACCATATTACAAGTCTATTTTTACAATATTTTTCCAGTTCCTATTTTGAATAAGCTATATTTAAATAGAATTAGTAGCAAATGATTTTGCTAAGAAGTATAATTATATTTTCTTTATTAAGAGAAATCTTAAAACTTTCCATTCTAAGAATATAGGATTATATACAGATAACTGAAAATTCTGCTTCTTTCTGTCCTATATTTCAGGCTCTACTTGTTATTAGAGATTGAGAAAAACCAGGTGGTATGTAAAGAAAAGTCTGTATACAAAAGGGGTTTATATTTGATGATTCAGAGACTGAGATTATTATCCATATATAACACTATTCTTTTCAAAAAAGACTTTGCTTTATATGGCCAATAGTCTCTCAAGTGAACCAAATTAAATATTTTAATTTTGTGAAAGCACCATGGAATTATAAACTAAAAACTAGATTTTGAAACAAAGGACAATTTTGAAATCATCTGTACATTATGAAATTTTACATTATGAATTCTATATTCATTTTACGAATTCCTTTCTATATAGGTTGTCTTCCCTCATAAAATGGTTTCTCTTTTTTATTTAAGAATTCATGGGTTCAACAATGTGAAAAATAATCGTGTAATATTTACTTGTATCAATTCTTTCAAAACTCTTTCAATATATGTATGTAATACAACACAAAGAAGCAATTTAAGTGTCCAAAATGTTAAAACTCATCCAGAAACTTTATAAATCAAATCCTAGAAATTCAGATGTGCAAAAATTTTGCAATATATTGTTTTCTTCATTTTTTTATTTTATTATTTTTTTACCTTTTTTTAAAATACTGTTTTCTGCAAATGAAATTAAATCTGCATCCTGGCAATTGTTCCACTGTGTTGACACAACATTTTGCTTGTCATTTGGGAATTTGCTCAAGGATCTGGGAGAGAAGGTAGTTCTATAATTATCAAAAATTAGGAGGCGCCTGGATGGCTCAGTGGGTTAAAGCTTCTGCCTTCGGCTCAGGTCATGATCTCAGGGTCCTGGGATGGAGCCCTGCATCGGGCTCTCTGCTCAGCGGGGAGCCTGCTTCCCTCTCTCTCTGCCTGCCTCTCTGCCTACTTGTGATCTCTCTCTCTGTCAAATAAATAAATAAAATCTTTAAAAAAAAATTAGGAAAAGGGCTTTGAGTCTCCAATCTACAATGGTCAGGCTTGTGGAATCATTGTTGAAATCCACAAGGCCTCTGAAAGTGGAACTTTTAATTCTCTGGAGGATATGGCCTGGGGATGTTTGGGGTTAAGGGAGCTAGGCAACTCTGGATTTGGCAGAAGACTTGGATCCTGGAGGACAGAGACTTGCTCCCATTCACCAGGTCATTAGCCACTGTGCTTCACTGCATTCTAAAGGAAATGGTACCTTTTCTAATGCAATTTTAGGTGCCATGTGCGTGGGCAGCAATCCTAGTATGACCTACCTAAGTACACTACCCAGAGGTTCCCTGAAAGTTTCTGCCTTTGTCCAAATTGACACTATGCCCCTTCCTCACAATGCATTCTCCTTAGAGGTGATTTGTTTATACATACACACCCCTCCAAGAAAAGAAGTTTGCCTTTGAGCTTTCCTACATGAATCTCACAATATAAATACTCCTAAAATTTTTCTTGCACTAAGAAAAAGTCAGAATTTTCTTCATGACACAAAATATTATCCCCATTTTTTACAGTGCTTAGTGAGGTAGAAAGAGGACAGGGAGAAAGGAGCTAGTATTTAATGAATGCTTACTGTGTTTAGGTGCTTACTATCGTGCAATCTTTTCTAATAGCCTCACTATCCTCAAAGTGTTAAAATTTTTATCATTTTTAGAACAGGAGGAAACTAAATTTCAGCAAAATGAAATAACCAAATCAATGTATGCCTCACTTCTAGTTCCATCTGAATCCTCCACACAATTTTCATCTCATCTTGTTTTGTCTTATGCAAAACTATGATATCTCCACTTCACTAGTGCTCCTCTAAATTATTTATTTGTTATGTACCCAATATACAGATTTTGTCATGGCACTGGACTTCTTAAACATCTCATGTGTCTACCAATTTTTAGATATAAAGTCACAATAGCATCTCCTGGAATGTACTCTCATTCCGTGGAAAGATGTCTTATCAATAACTCTCAACCAACTAAATGTGTGGAAAATCCTCCCATCTGACTCCTGGACTCCAGAACTACACCTGCAGCTTAGGTAACATAAACATCCCCGGAAGAGAACACAATCACAAAGTAAAGAGAGAAAAGCCAAGTCCTCCATTCTCTAGATTCCTCTATTTTTTATTCATCAGAGAGATGTACAATATACCATATCAGAGTCAAAGGTTTGTCTTTTTATTTATTTTAGAGATTAAAAGCCTAGGTTATAAGATTTGAAAATTTTTGAAAAGATTTTCCTCAATCACTCCATAAATAAATGTAGTAGAAGAATGTAGACAGAAGTGAAAAATAATACAATAGGGAATTGAAAAGATGGAATTATAGGCAACAGACTAGTGGAAAGGGGATAGAACCTACAGATAGACACATGCTTGCATGGCTGGTGTTACAAAGGTTGGCACAAAAAGCCGGAGCTGGGCTGTGAAGAAAAACAGTGTGAGCCTAGCAGAAAAGACAGGTTGCCTTGTGAGGGATGGGTGTGGGGCTATTTATGGATGATCTGCTGAAAGCCAATGAGGTTAAAAATCTGAGTGGAGAGGTAAATCCCATCTGAAGAGAGGGCCAGAATGGGAAAACTGAGCAAACTACAGGAACTGAAGAATATGAATCAGGCCTAAAAGTCTGAAGGGGGGAATGCTGAGGGGAATGCTGCTGAAAACTGAGAGGCTCTAATAATAGGTGCAGGGGCTGGTCAAAAATTCAGTTCCAAAGACAGAATGGGACCCAAAGCTTTAGAGAAAGTAGAGGAGTTGAGGTTTGACTTTAAGGGGAGAACATGGGGCTCTTGGAAGGTAACAAGCCAGGACATGAGTATAGGAAGCTGGTATAAAATAGTCCATGTGCAACAGACATGAGAATAAAATGACTCCTCCACTTAGCACCATATGGAACCACATCTCTTGTGCCTCCTCCCATTTACTCATCCATACCTTAGGTTTCTTTGTCTGAGGCTAATCAGATACTAGCCCTATTGCACAGCCAGGCTGAGCAGCCATAGAACCAGAGTTCTTAGCTTCTATCATTTCTTCTGGACCTAAATGAAACAATAACTACACAGCATAAAAGGTGCCTTTTCTTAGAACCCTCTACAATGGGTCAAATGATTTCACTTGTAATTTCAGGGGAATTCATTGCCCAAGAAGCAAATTTTAGCCAATGGGACCTGGGAGACAGAGGAGCCCAGAAGATGTGTTCTCTTTCCTATCTTGCTTCCATGGATTTCTCTGTGGCTTGGCTCCCCTTGATGTGTGCCCAGAGGTCTTAAATGTACCATCCTAGACACAGCAAGAGACTATATCTCCTTCCAGCTTCTCTTAAAGTGGTAGTTAGTGCTGTGATGCATGACTGCATTAGCAGACATTCTTTCTTAGTATGCTTCTTCTTCTCCATCTTGGATTTGGGCCACCCCTCTTCTCCCAATCAATAACATTGTAACTTTCACCTTTGTTTTGAGGTAACTCTAGCTAAGGCAACTACATAAAAACTATTTCCTATATTTGAGATACATTTTAGAAAATACTGCAATGTACCATGTTGATTCTTATAGGTGTAATGGAAAACGGTAATCAAATATGGACTCAAGTTCCAGTACTTTTATTTGTCATGTGGCTTTTCAGTCTTTGCTTTTTAACCTCTAATAGGGACAATATCATAAGATGATTTAACTACACCATAGAGTTGCTGATAATAAAAAAAAGTCAAAGTCTATATTACAAAGCAAATTCAGTCAAAAGCTTTCATAAATAAACTTAGTTCATCAAGTTAATTATAAATTTTACATTTATTTATTATATTAATATACTATATAGAATTAGTTTATTTTATATTTTGAAGTTTGAATATAATATTGGAAGTATAGACAAATGGCTGACTTATATTCTAATTCAATATGTAACTATTATTTTTTCCTAACATAAAAAATAAAAAATGGAAGGAAAGAAGGAAGAAAAGAAGGAAGGCTGGAAGAGAAATAAAGAAGGGAGGAAGAAAGGATATGAGGAACGGAGGAAAGGAGAAAAGCTGGGAGAAATGAAGAAAGATAGAAAAATGTAATGTTTACATTTGGAAGGTAAGTACCAGGAAATACTGCTTTGTTTATTTGTAAGGGAAAAAACAGACTCTTAATTAAGTTAATTTCAAATTTTAAACTAAATTTTGATTGTAAAGATCAACAAACAATCCTAATTTTGCTTGTTGACATCAACTGCATGAGAAAAATATTGTTTTTCTGTTAATCTCAATTTTAACTTTCCACAAATATACTATTCACTTTGGTTAAAATATGAAGTTGTAATCGCAGTCTTTTTCTATTATAACCAAAGACTTCTTGATTAAAATAATTTTAACTCATACACAAGCTCTAACACTGTCTTCTTGACTATAATGGTTTTGCTGCATTCTCTGGAACCACTAACATGTAGATACAATGTAGTTAAAATTAATGAGGAATTCTAAGGTACGCTACATAGTAAATTTCCAATTCTATGTTGGCTTCAAAGGATTAATATGTAAAGTGTCCCTCATTCATTTTTTTTAGAAAAAGCTAAAAGCAAAGTACATGCTCTCAGGAATAGAAAATAACTACAGAAGCCATTCCCCTGAAATTCTGCTCTAATTAAACACACATTATTTTAGGAAAACTTGTCCACTGCAATTATTTAAGAGGGTTTATTATTAAACCATACTTCTTATTATCTATTCTGTTGTTGTTTGTTTTTTAAACTGTGATATAAGCCCCATTTATTTGGAGATTGCTCCAAAATATGTATTTTAAAATAAGGCAGTGAATGTACAGTTTATGTTAGAATAAAAGAAGAGATGCAGGAGTTTATCATCACTTGCATTCAAAACTTAAGAAAACAATGATTGAACTCCAGAACTACCTACTTGGATGTTCATCACTGTGTTTTTCTGTTTTTCTCTGTCTTGAGAGTCCCAAATATATGAGCTTAATCCTCTGGAGTTTATAATCAATTGTGGCAACAAAATACATGGCTTAATTTTCCATTGAATTTTAATGTTTTCCTTGGGCCTCCCCATTATGCTTTCTCAAACTGATTTTATCACTGTAATATAAAGCAATTGAATTAAATATGTAAATCTTTGGCAGCTTACAGGTTTGCTTTTCTTCTGAGCCAAATTAAAATAGCATTAAATTTAAAACTTGTAAGAAGGTTTAGTTAAAATCTTCAAGAACTGAGTTTCCATGCAGTATACTTTATTTTGAAGGTCTCATTTCAAAATTTAGAACATGACACATTCTAATACTTATATTAAACAAAAATATATCAATCCATAGTCCAAGTTAGTAAATATGAATGGACAAAAGAAACCATTTACTAGAAGTAGAAAAAATGTTTATAACAGCAATGTCCACAATAGCCAAACTATTGAAAGAGCCCAGACGTCCATCAACAATTGAATGGATAAAGAAGATGTGGTATATTGGGGCACCCGGGTGGCTCAGTGGGTTAAAGCCTCTGCCTTTGGCTCAGGTCATGATCCCAAGGTCCCAGGATCGAGCCCTGCACCAAGCTCCCTGCTCAGCTGGGAGCCTGCTTCCCTTCCTCTCTCTGCCTGCCTCTCTGTCTACTTGTAATCTCTGTCTGTCAAATAAATAAATACAGTCTTTAAAAAAAAAGATGTGGTATTTATTTATACATTGGAATATTACTCTACCATTAAAATAAATGAAATCTTGTCATTTGCAACAATGTGGATGGAACTAGAGGGTAGTATGCTGAGTGAAATAAGTCAATCAGAGAAAGAGAATTATCATATTATCTCTCTAATATATGGAATTAAAGAAACAAAACAGAGGTACATAAGGGAAGAGAGAAAAAAGTAAAACAAGGTGAAACCAGAGAGGGAGACAAGCCATAAAAGACTCTTAATCATAGGAAACAAACTGAGGGTTGCTGGAGGGAAGAGGGATTAGAGGGAGGTGTACCTGGGTGGTGGACATTAAGGAGAGCATGTGATGTAAAAAGCACTGGGTATTAGATCATACTGATGAATCACAGACCTGTATCTCTGAAATCAATAGTACCTTATACATTAATAGAAAAAAAAAAGGAAAGTCGCATACTGTAAAACCATAAAAAGTATAGCAGATTATTAAAGGCTCAGAAATAAGAAACTTGAAGCCTTCTTCATAACACCTCCCAGAAGCCATGACCTACCTTGGCACTGAGTTGTCATACTATAGAACCAGATTGGAACTCAGTGATTGTTAAATGCTAAGTACAAATTCCTTATTTTAACAGTTGAGAAAGCTGAGGCCTAGAAAGCAGAATTTGTTCTGAAAAGCTAATTTTCCTCATTACCCATCCAGCTACATTTCTATTCCCCAAAGATAGTGGCAGAGTTTCAGTGAGTTTACTGTAGGAGCAATTGTTCTGTGGATAGTTGGGGATGCAGGGAAAGCTGGAAAATACAGTCACGGATAGCAATTTAGACTTTTTAACCTTACAGTGAACAAAACTTTATTCATTCCTCCCAACTCCAATGATTGCCTCTATTTATGTCAGGGATGTTAAGTAATTTTTATTTCATCACAAGTTTTGAACAATTAAGACTGGCTGCTGGGAATATTATGTTAAGGGAAAACTCTGAAAAAGTGCCATGAATGCTTAGCCAAACTAAGCAGAGGAGGGAATGATAGATTTCCTATATCTAACTTAGATACAATTTTAAGAGGATAAAAATAATTGCTTTTAATATTGGCAAATGCAATGAATCAATGTGTTGTTCTGATGACTAACATCTTGGTCACTGACAAAAGTAATCGTTGCATATGTATTATAGTTATTTGGGTCACACTATCCTTATATTAAATCCAATTCATGAGGACACCAATTAAAGTGTGGGTTTTAAAAACTTAAGAGACATGAGTGAGATGAATTAAATCTGACTGATTTCTCTGAAGCAGAACGCTGTGAGAAGAAAGAGAGCTGACAGCTGACTACTAACTTAGGAAAACATCATGGAAGATAGTAGCAGTGGGGTGGGGTATTTAGATTTACCAACCGGTCCTCAAAGTTTTCCCATATGTTCAATTTAACTTACACTGAATGCACAAAAGTCAAGAATAGAATGGAAAATGTATACAAATATATAATTTTCCAGGTTCTCACAAGTCTCTAAAAACAAGCAAATATTTTTTAGTATGTTCCATATTTCAATAACTGGTTAGGTAGTAATTTGGACATGATGAAAATATTAAAGGAAGAAAAGAGGTCTGAGGTAACTACTTGTGAGCTGGTGTTGTAAACAGCGCGTTTAGTTTGAAGAAGTTTCGTATATATAGCTAGCTAGCTACTTCCTGGGTATAGGTAATAGCCATACATCATTTTTATACAAAATATACGCAAAATAATGTAAGAGTCAACTATAATTTGTATGAGTCGGTTTCTATTTCTGATAATATATTTTTCCTAAATTAATCACACCAATTACTTTTGTTCCCTTTGGTTTATAAATCAACATGATTTATCTTTATATCTGAAATAAAAATATTTCCTCTTAAATCATAATAAGGAAAACTTATCATAAGACATCATTTTGAAAGAAAGAAATGAAAATCACTATGGTAGCTGAACAGACTGTTCTGGTAAGATTTTCCTAGTTCAAAAGCCTATTTCTAATCAATTAGTAGCTATTCTATTAATATCTTTTCAAATTTAAATTTTAAAGCACAGTTCCAGAGGAAGAAAATACCTAAACTAAATCTTTACATAATGGCCAATTTCCTTTATATATTCTATTTGATACAGATTCCAACAAGATACCTTCATTTCTTTTGGATACTACTTCATAATAGGTGTCAACCACTATAATAAGCTGGTAGTTTTAATGGTGTCCCTAATCTATTCCATATTTCCAAAGGTTCTCAAAATGTTTCCCTATGTGAATGTGAAGATTAGTTTAATATTAGTATTTCTTGTTTTATTTCCTCAAGATGAAATAAAAGCTCTGTATCTTGCAGCTGGTTCAGCCCTCCAGATAAATGACTCTTGCTTGCCAAACTGTATACACTCATTAAGCTTAGAATGTGGGGCCAACCTAAATCATACAAAAGGAAAAAAGTACGTGAAGAAGAAAAAAGAGAAAACTATGTCAAGCATAGGGTACAAAAATGCTATCTTTGGCAGGCAAGGGAGTAAATGGAGCTCAGATGCTAGAGCAAGAGGTATCATTCAAAGTGAAATTACTGTATCTTAACCCCAGGCACACTTTGATGAGGACTTTTGCTCCCCAAAGGAGAAAAGGGAAAGCAAGTATTGAGAAGCATTTACTAATGCTAAGACTAACACATGTATGCACAAGCATATGCTTCATCAGGCAGGAATATTTCTTTAAAAAATTAATAAACAGGAGAAAATAAGGAAATGGCACTAATTCCATAGAGCATTTAGAATTTTTTGTTGTTAGTTTTGTTAATAAAAACATGTCTCTGATAATCTGAGAAGAGGGAAAAACATAAAAGTTGAAGCTAGTGTTTATTTTATTTAAGGTTACAGGTTTATTTTTCCACAAGTGTGTTAGAGAGTACAGATCTGAGATGACCAGGGGCCCCCAGCAGCCCTTGCCAATTTTAAAATCATCGATGAATAAGAAAACATCTAGAAACATATTTTTTCTTAGTGATGTATAATAATCTTCCAATCTGGTAAAATAGAACATCAAAGGAAAGAGAGCGAGAGAGATGACTGTCATTTAAGAGAAATGTAAAAAAAAAAGAAAAAAAAAGTATCCAGAACAAGTCATTGTGATTAGGGGCTACTTGTGAAGTCACTGATTATGTAATAATAATTAAATAAATAGCAAAAAATCTAATTTTGATTTATTTTAAAGTTGACAATAGAAGCGACAGGGTGTGGTAAATTGTGCTTCTCATGTTTTCTCACTCTAGCCACTTAAGCTACTTAATAGTAAACATTTGTTCTACTAAAATGTTAGAAGTCACTAAGACTCCTCTGAAAGATATTTGAGACTGGATAAGCTATTGTTCTGTAAGGAAGGGTCTGGGTGAATATAAGCAGTGCATGATAACTAGCTGAATGATTAGCTTTTACTAACAATCAACACCCAGTGTCCCAAAGGTGTGAATGAATTAAATGGCCAAATAAAATGTACTTAGGCAATCAATGTTTATTTTGGGAGAAGATTACTTCCATGGCACAGAGAAAATCCTTCTCTGTGAAACATTTCAAACCCATGGTTTATTCCTGATGCCTACACATATACACATTGAAAGTCAAGAGAATGCCCAGATGAAACGATGTTTTGTCAGTTTTATCTGGGTGACAGAAAATCAGGAAAACAAAATGTGAAGTGTGGGTTTTAGTAATACGTAATTTGTATTGCTTAGTATAAGCAGTCTGCACCAGACACCAAAAACAAAACAAAAACAAACAAAAAAAACGAGGATAGAATAAAGGTTTGAGTGATTTTCCAAAGGACCTACTAACTGCCTTCATTCACCACTTCTCATCCAGTCTTTACTGAAATTAGAGTATGTTTAGGATCTACCTTAAATTTCTAAATATTTGTTGGTATACGTCTATTGCTATATTGCACTCCATAGCATGCATTAACCATGTTTTATAGACCCATTTCCAATTATGGGCTTTTAGGTTATCTGCAGAGTTTCATTTCTACAAAATAAACACACTATTTAAATCTTTTTTCCATATCAATTTGAAGTTCTTTCTGAAATTGTTTTGTCAGTTGACTCCCTTTCTGTTCACAATATAACAGTCCACAGGTTCTTTCCCTACTCTGTAAGAACAACTTGTTGGCCTCCCATTCCTGAGGGAAGCGTAATGGGAAGCAAACCAATTTTAAAAACAGCTGAGGAAATCCACATAAGCCACTGAGAAGAATCAATACAATTCTTCATTCTTAACTACTCTGGCAAGATCCCATATTCTTAATGGTCCAACAAGAATCACCACACTTTAGGGAAACACATATTAATACAGGAGAGAGATTGCAAATAAGAAAAAAAAATCCCTTGATGGTTGATGAAACAAGAGACCTTTAAAAAGAAAACTTTAAAGACACTGGGATACATAGTCTTAGTGTAATTTTGAGAAGATAAAAAGGACGCTAGGAGAAGAGTCTATTTAAGAATAGGAAAGAGACTGGAAATTAGAAATATAATTAAAGTAAATTTAATAAATTCAATAAAAATCTGTGATACATGTTAAAGAAACATTTAGTAACATAGAAGAAATGAATAAAAAAATATGTTATATATGGAAAATAGATATATAAGTGCCATATCAGCAGTTTTGGTTTCCAATTAATAGAAAATGCAAAACATGAAAATGAAAGCTTAAATATTTTGCAATAAAAAATAGAAGATACTGTCTTAGAATGAATAAAATATGTAAATTTTATATTGAAAAAGTCTGTAAGATCTAGTGGAGGATTAAGGAAGAAGTCACATTCCCAGATAGATTAATGCTTTCCACTTAAAATCAAAAGGAATATTTCATAGGTAATTAAAAGCTGAAATGACTTTTATAGAAAGAGTTTAGTTTTCTGTGTGTCTACAACAGAAAATAAGATGCAGACCAATGTGATAAAATTTCATTGATGCAGACTTGGCTTCCTTTGTTTTCCCCTATGCGTAGAAAGAAGAAAGTCAAAGAGCTGCTGAATGTGATAAAATAGTTAAAGGAAATAAAGAATGGTAAGTTACTTTGAAAGGGTGGGCATCAAAAAATGATACCTTAAATATTCCATTTAAGGAGTGTCTGTGCTTATATTAACACTTGATAGTATGTTAATTATTAGGTAGGAAGTTGAAATATCACGTAGTTTATGAAAAAAGTTATAGAAAGTTTAAGAAAAAAATGCAAGATGTGTTGGGCATTTTGATCACTATTTGCCAAGTACAAAAACAACAAAGAATAACTATCGATGAGGTAAGAGATTTTAATTTTGGGATCCATATGTATTCTAGATAAAAATTTATGAAAACAGTCTGATTTTAGAGAACACGGAAGAAACTTTTTTTTTCTTCTATCCTTCTATAGCATTTTATTCCAAGATGAAGAAAACAAACTCTATGATTTCTTTCAGACTTATTTTTCATACTTCAGATTGTTTAATCTGTTGCAGAAGTAAGAGGTTTCAGTAAAAAGCGTAACAGATGTGATTTCACCATAAGAAAGTAAGTATTTAAATGATAAGATGTGATATATGTTGGGAAGAAAATATTAAACCAATGAAAAGAAAATCATCTCTATTTGTGATAACTTAAACAAAATTCTATGGGTATCACAGGAATCAAAAAGAAATTATCTTACTTAACCTGTTGTCTGGTACTGCCTGAATCAGTTGCTCAAAATCAAAATTAAAGGACCAAAACCAAAAAGATAAAGGCTGGATTTTCCCCTTCCTCCACCTAATTATGGTCATAAATATTACATCAACAGAGAGGAATTTATGGTTTCTCAAAGAAGCCGTAAGCAACTACATGTGGCTCTTGTTCCACAAATATCTCCCATCAGTCTTACAAATAACCCCAAAGGCTTATTTTGTGAACAAAAGTTCTTATCAAATAGTAAAGTTCCAACTTTTAAAGGAAAATCTCATCATTGCCACTTATTTTCTTTTTGAATACTGGGGGAAAAAGAATAAAGGATATTTGGCACAGGTATTCTACAGGCAGCTTTCTCTGTTTCAACTGTTTGAGTGGACATTTTTACCTTTTTTTTTTTTTTTTTTTTTTTTTTTTTTTAACCACGACAAACACTATAGCTACACTTGTCCAATCCTGGATACTTCACTGTGGTTAAATAAAGATAAGACAAGACCAGAAAGTTTCTGAAGATGTAGCAGATTTGCTTGCTACTTTCAACTAATTCAATCCATCTGGGGTCAAAATATACCAATGTGAATTTACACAGCCGATGAGTTTTCTGTTTTATATGCTATGACAAAATGTTCAAGCATGCTGGTCTGTCATGTGAAGAGGAATCACCTTATTTGCCCATAGCAAATATAATCTCACAGAGCATCTTTCAAGTAAACCAAACTTAACAGATACGGAGCCTGGTATTCCTTTTAGATTCCAAAGCTCCTTTCATTTGTTTTGAGTTCAGGGAATCTGAGGGAGTCCTTGTTTTCATGAATGGCTAGAGTTAATGTATTTATGTTCTTTCTTTTATGAATTGTCTGTGAAACAATGTAGATTTAAACAGTACGGTTTTTCTTTTCCTTTTATTTTTCACTAACCATTTTTTTTTTTTAAGATTTTATTTATTTGAGAGAGAGAGGTCATCGGGAGAAGCAGACTCCCTGGTGAGCAGAGAGCCCGGTGTGGGACATGATCCCAGGAGTCCAGGATCATGACCTGAGCTGAAGGCAGTCGCTTAACAACTGAGCCATCCAGGCTTCCTTTAACTAGCCATTTAAATGTTACCTATCCTATATAGTTTTACTTATCCATTGCAGAGTTAGTTCACAGTTTTGTGTCTTGCTGAAATTGTTCTTTATATCATTAGTAATAATAAACATGCATAAATCATGTGCCATTCTTTGAGGATTAGAAATTATTTCTGCCCATAAGGAGTTTATAATTTAGTTGCAGAAAAGAAACAGACACCAGATGAAAAACATAAGGCGGCAAATTCTACCTTAAAATGGTCTATGAAGTCTGAGGAAGTTTAAAGGACAGTATTTAAAGTAGTTCTTGAAATTGGACCTGGGAAGTAAGAAGTGCTCAAAAAAAAAAAAAAAAAAAATCTCTAAGAAGAAGATTTGCATTGTGTGCTGATGAAACCATCTAGACTGGAGGGTTTTTGGATAACAGAGAACAAGACCTGAGTGTTAAGTAAGGCTGAAAGAGTTATCTCCTAGAGTCTTGGGAGACTTTGGCAGGGAAAAGCCAGAAAATACAAACATGAATATAACATATTTTATTTCAGAATGTATATTTCATATGTATTTCAGAATACTTCCTCCTTTGTCCTACTTGATTATCAAACGTTATATTCAATAAGTAGGAAGAATTTATATCTTGTGTTTGATAGTTTCATACTAATTGAAAAATCTCTTAATTTGATAATGGTAGATTTTTCTAAGTTATATTTTGATAATTTTATATTTAATTTTAGTAAAATAATTTTTTACCAGGAAAAATCATCCATTCATTATTATCATAAACCATAATTATTGTAAGATCCTTCTGGTTTATTTTGAGATGAAAATACTTTTTTTTGTTTTGTTTTACTTTCAATTTAAAATGGAACATACTTTCATATTTTAAGGTAATTTTGTAAAAGTTGGAAAAAGTCTAAATAGTTCCTCTTACCTTTAGATATGATCATGGAAAATTGTTTTTAAAGTATTAAATATTTCAAAACATAAACACATAATTTATCACAAAGTAAGAAATGTGTGAGGATTAAAATTAAGAGGAACAAGCTTTTTATATATTTTTAAGTAATATTCTTCCTAAGTAATTTAGAATGAGATCTACTTACTAAAGATATGACCTCTTCTAATAATTTAATAGCTGCATTGGTTGAGATCTGATATGTGGAGATTTCAAAAAAGGACAGAACAATAATGGCAAATACAAACAAATGAACAAAATTTAGCAAGGACGAAGAGCAGCTACCAGATAATTTGGAACCAAGAAGACTACAGTAGCTGTAGGGAAAAGAAAAATATACAATAAAAAATTCTGCAAATTAATTTTTAATTCAAAAGAGTGTATTATATATAATGTCTTGCTAAATGGGCAAAATGAACTCCTTACTCTCTTGAGTCCTGTATTCAAATTCAATTCATCAATAATGATTAAAATTCTTAGGATAATGATAACTGTGTAGTAAGGTAGTACTTTGGAAGGTAGTAAGGATTTGACACTCATGGTTTTAAAAAAAAAAAAAACCTTACTGACTTACAGAAGGAAAGATTTTAAATGTCATTTTCAGACTAAAAAGGATACCAGATACACAGGTGGGAGGAGGGGAGTAACAATCACTGAATACCATGAGTACCATGTGCCATCTTCTTTATAGATTATTTAATTTCACTCAGCAACAGTATACGGTCAATGAAGCAACTTCAGGTTAGGGTACTTGCCTAAATTCACACATCTGGGTAAGAGAAAAAAACAAAGAATCAAATTTCTCTGCCTGACTGTAATAGTCATATTGATTTTACTCTAATAAAATATTTCTATGCAGGAACCATCTCTTAGATGTTATTCTGATTTCTGGATATAATATGCCCTGAAAATGATGTAAATACTGTAATATTAATAATAAAGTTACTCTGTAAAACTACTGCATAGACTGAGGCAAAGAGTAAAATTTCCATAACCAATATCCATTTTTTCCTTCCCACTACAAAAATACTCCTAATTGCATCAGGGAGAGTAAATCTGTATTTTACACTTTCTCTTGCAGATTGGAGTACTCACATAAAAGGATTCCAGTCAATGTGATATAAACAGAAGTTGCTGATTGTAACTTTAATGAAAATGAAAATTCCTTAAAATGCCTGAGTGAAGGGATGGAGGATGGGTGACTCCAAGGTATGTGACATTTTCCCATGCCCTTCCTGTCAGGAAAACTGATTTAATGCCCAGAAGTAAGAAACCATTTAAAACTACAAGTAAACTTTTCACAAGTTAGGAATAAATGATTAGAATTTCAAAGGAGGGGCACCTGGGTGGCTCAGTGGGTTAAACCTCTGCCTTTGGCTCACGTCATGATCCCAGGGTCCTGGGATCGAGCCCCGCATCCGGCGCTCTGCTCAGTGGGGAACCAGCTTCCTCCTCTCTCTCTCCGCCTGCCTCTCTGCCTACTTGTGATCTCTGTCTGTCAAATAAATAAATAAAATCTTTAAAAAATAAAAAAAATTAAAAATAAAATAAAATTTCAAAGGATCCTATACCCCTAACAGCATTGTGGAGTCCTTACCAGTTCCAGCTACCTTTTTCCAAATTTCTCATGACAGAGATGAAAAAAAAAAAAAGTAAATGTTGAAGACAATAATTTTTTTCAGATTTTTCAATTTATAGCCTAAAACAAAACCCCAAATTACCAATCTACATTAAATCTACCTGCTAATGTACATGAAAAGCTGCCTCTCAATCAGTGTGTCTATATGATATAAAACATCCAGGCAAATGTTTAAAAAAAAAAAAAAGGCAATTCATGCAATGTTGTTTTTCTCATCTTTCCCATCTTGTTTTTATTTTTGTTTTTCTCATTTTAATGTTATAAAGACACACCCAAAAAATGGTTTTCTATCATGTAATCAAGCCTTCCTTCAGACTGAAACCAACCATAATAAAAAAAAATTTAAATGCCATTTATAGAAAATGTGTTTAACTTCTAATAATCAGGAAGTTATGGGAATAAAATATATTTGGGTCCTAAATGATCTAATTTATTCCATGACCCTATAGTGCCTATGAATTAAGGTACAATTAGTTATAGACATTATGCATATAACAGTTTATGGTACCTCAATTTTCTGCAAAAGAACTTTTATGGGGAATAAGAGTAAACGGTTTATGAAATTCCATGCCAACATACTGCCATATAAATAAGAATATCAATATTTTATAGCAAAAATTGTAATAAGGTACCATGTGTTTAGCATGTCATTTATATCTTCAATTATCAGATATAGAGGTATTTCGATCAATTTTTTTTCTTCTATCTGTTGTAGTTTTTATTCTAAGAATTTTTTTTTAATTTTTATTTTAATTCCAGTATTGTTATATTAGTTTCAGGTGTACAACAGAGTGATTCAACAATTCTATACATTACTCAAATGTCATCATGATTAGTATACTCTTTAATCCTCATCACCTATTTCACCCACTCCCTTATGTACCTCCTCTCTGGTAACCATCAGTTTCTTCTCCATAGTTGACAGTCTTTCTTGGTTTGTTTCTCTCTCTCTTTTTTCCCTTTGCTCATTTGCTTTGTTTCTTACATTCCACATATGAGTGATATCATATGATACCTGTTTTTGACTTATTTTGCTTAGCAATATACTAATTCCATCCACGTTGTTGTAAATGGCAAGATTTCATTCTTTTGTATTGCTGAATAATATTCCAGTGTATGAGTATCTATGTGTGTGTATGCTAGTATATATATGTGTGTGTATATATATAGATATATATGTTTCACATCTTCTTTATCCATTCATCCTTTGATGGGACACTTGGGCTGCCTCTATAAATTTGGCTATTGTAAATAATGCTGTAATAAATATAGGAATGCATGCATCGCTTTGAATTTTTGTATTTGGGGGGTAAATATCCAGTACTGCAATTACTGGATCCTAGGATAGTTTGGTTTTTAACTTTCTGAGGGACCTCCATACTGTTTTCCATAGTGGTGGCACCAGTTTGCATTCTCACCAACAGTGCACAAGGGTGCCATTTACTCTACATCCTCAGCAACATCTGTTATTTCTTGTGTTGTGGATTTTAGCCATTATGACAGGTGTGTGATGGTATCTCATTGGAGTTTTGATTTGCATTTCCCCAATGATGAGTGATGTTTAGAATCTTTTCATGTGTGTGTGTTGGTCATCTGGATGTCTTCTTTGGAGAAATGTCTCTTCATGTCTTCTGCCCACTTTTTAACTTGGTTGTTTGATTTTGAGGTGTTGAGTTGTATCAGTTCTTTATATATTTTGGATACTAACCCTTTATCACATATGTCCTTTGTAAATATATTTTCCCACTCAATAATATGCCTTTTAGTTTTGTTGAGTGATTCCTTTGCTGTGCAGAAGCTTTTTATTTTGACATAGTTTTTTATTTCCCTTGCTTTTATTCCCCTTGCTTCTGGAGACATACCTAGAAAAATGTTGCTATGGCCAATGTCAGAGAAATCACTGCCTGTGCACTCTTCTAGGATTTAATGTTCTCATGTCTCACATTTATGTTTTTAATTCATTTTGAGTTTATTTTGCATATGGTGAAAGAGGTCCAGTTTCATTCTTTGCATGCATCTCTCCCAACACCATTTTCCCAACACCATTTGTTGAAGAGACTTTCTTTTTCCCATTGCATATTCTTTCCTGCTTTGTTGAAGAGTAAATGACCATATAAATATAGGTTTGTTCTCGGTTTTCTTTTTTTTTTTTTTAATATTTTATTTATTTATTTGACAGAGAGAGATCACAAGTAGGCAGAGAGGCAGGCAGAGAGAGAGAGAGAGGAGGAAACAGGCTCCCTGCTGAGCAGAGAGCCAGATGCGGGACTCGATCCCAGGACCCTGAGATCATGACCTGAGCCAAAGGCAGCGGCCTAACCCACTGAGCCACTCAGGTGCCCTGTTCTCGGTTTTCTATTCTGTTCCATTGATCTATATGCCCCTATTTTTGCGCTGGTACCATCCTGCTTTGATTACTAGAGCTTTGTGATATAACTTGAAGTCTGGAATTGTGATACCTCCAGTTTTGTCTTTCTTTTTCAACATTGCCTTGGCTATGCAGAGTCTTTTGCGGTTCCAAATTTTAGGACTGTTTATTCTAGTTCTGTGAAAAATGCTGTTGGTATTTTGACAAGGTTTCATTAAATGCATAGATTGCTTTGGATAGTACAAACATTTTAACAGTATTTGTTCTGCCAACCCATGAGCATGGAATGATCTGCTATTTCTTGTGTGATCTTCAGTTTCTTTCATCAGTGTTTTATAGTTTTCAGAGTACAGGTCTTTCATCTCTGTATCAATTCTTGTTATAAATATACTGGCTTTATTCCTATAGTTCTAAAGTACCTTTCATGACACGTAATGTTAGTACTTAATGTGTAGGCAACACAATTCAAATGATTATAGTATCATTAAACTTGTAACATGCTTTTACAATAAATTAAAGATATATTACTTAGTTAGTTAAAACTTGAATATATAAAATAAAATTACAAAGGTTATGTTCATTTAATCTTTTTAAAATTTATTTATTTTAGAGAGAAAGAGACAGCAGGCAGAGGGTCAGAGGAAGTAGGAGAGAAAGAATCCTCAAGTAGACTCCCCACTGAGAACAAAGCCCAAAGTGGGGCCTGATCCCAGTACCCGGAGATCATGACCTGAGCCAAAACTAACAGTAGGCCCCTTAACCAACTGAGCCACCCAGCTGCCTCATGTCCATTCACTTTTACTGAGATATCTGACGATATATAGTATGCAATGTCATCATGGTAAAATATTTTGTTTTTCATTTTGAAAATATAAAAATTTCAAATATTTTCTTGAGTGGCCCAGTTATTTAAAGTAGTTTTAATTAGTATCTTTTGGGAATGTAATCCCATAGAATTTCCAAAAATACAGTTAAAAGAAACGTACTTTGTAATTATATTTTCACTCAATAGATGCTATTTAACACAAAGGAATATAGTTATAATTTGTCACCTCCCTACAGAGAAGACATTGAACATATAATTTCTGTGTTTGTTCAGGAAACTTGTATATAATTTTTAACTAGTTATTAATCAGAGGAGATTGAAAAGACTAATTTATTATCAATCGCATCCTTTCCTAAGGATTATATCTAAACACTAAGGGAATACTTTGAAAGAGAAATGAAATGGTATGCTATGGAACAGAGGAAAGAACTGAAAGGGACACCCATACTCTAACTTTGCTAAATTAATATATAGTGTCAAACCATTATATCTTTAAACATAGATAAACAGAATACTGCTCAAAGGTATTCATCTTGCATCATCTTTACAATACATAGCTAAAGCAGACCAACATGTTTTTCTCCAGTTTTATATTTATTTCTTTGGTAAAGTACCAGGTAGTTAGCTGGATGCCACTGATTGTTACTTGTCTTAAATACTTTTCATTTCTTCTCTTATTTATTAGTTACTTTAAATGCATCCAGATCATTAAACTTAACACTGTATGTTAAACAAAGTAAAATATTTTATATAGAATTTTTTCTTTAAGTCATATATAATAAACACATAGGATTTACATGTTCTTTCTTATATTTGCTTATATAATATTTGCCTATATGAGGCAGAAGTTCTAGTATGTATGTGTGTGTGTATACATGTATATCTCATGTGTGTGTGCATTTCTTTTTACAATGGCTCAAACTTTCAAAATCTCAAGTCTGCAAAAATAGAAGGACTAAATTATTTGAAAAAATTTTTGATGTAATACTAATTTATAATATTTTAATTTTCTTACATTCATCCTTTCTTCTTTTTTAAATATTTATTTGACAGGGAGAAAGGGAGAGAGCACAAGCAGGGTTGGGGGCAGCAGACAGAGGGAGAGGGAGAAGCCGACTCCCTGCTGAGTAGGAAACCAGAGGCAGGGGCTGGATCCCAGAACCTTGGGATGATCTGGGCTGACGGCAGACATTTAATTGACTGAGCCACCAGGCACCCCTCTTATACTCATCTTCAATCCACACAGAACTCTAATGAATTTGTGTTAATGATTATCAAACATAGTAATACTCAAACATAGCTGGATAAATTTGACATCCTGTTCTCATAAAAGAAATATTTGAACAATATGAAAATTGAGTTAATTTGTTAAAACATAGAAAGCAGTTCATAGAGTATTTACTAAGATTCAACTTTAGGGAGATGTCTCCTATTATAGCCATTTAAACTGGTAAAGAAAAAAAAACCTCCTAAGTGATTTTTCAAAATCTGTTTTTTTCTTAACCAGGTGGGGCAGGTAACGTTGGTGGGGGGGACTGAAATGTTTTAACAAATGCACTTATTTCACCTGACATATATACATCTTAACTCCTACTAGAAAAGTAGGAAAATCTCCCATTAAATCTACATTTGCATTTTCTCTAATACTCTTAGCTAGCCACTTGATTAGGGTTGAGGAGTTCAGTATTCTAAGAGGAGTACTGGTTTTCTTTCAGCACTGATGTTTATTATATTCTTTCTGGACGACAACTCCATAAGTTTGATGTATCATATTAATTTGTTCTGTAGGAGTTGATCAATTAACTTGAGAAAACTCTATGTAGTGTTGATTCAATCATATAACAAGCATAATTTAATATAAATGGTGCATAAGACATTGATTTTGCCCAACTGCTCTGTAGAATTAGTGTCACTAAAGAAAGCAGCCAAGCTGAACTAACAATATTAAGCATTTGTGCAATTTATCTCTTGCTATAATGAACAGTAAATGATATAATGACCAACAAGATTAATGATAAAACAAACATGCTAGTTAGATTCACGCTATAGAAGACCAATTCACAATGTTACTTGGTAATCAATAATCTGAAGATTAATTTAACTAATAGGAGTATAAAAATCAAGGAACAGAGGAAATGGAAACCTTTCCTGGAACATATTCATTGCTATAGCCGTTTAAAAATGTACTCAAGATTGAATATGCTATAATTTATCTATTTACTTTATGAGAAATTTATTTTCAAGAGTTTTAACCTAAAATTATATACTGTGCCAAGTAATTTATTTAAACTTCCCTAAACTGATGAATCCCCAAATGGTTAGGTATGATTCCTTCCTAACTCCTACAAATGGAAAGGATATTTATCAACAGTAGTCATTCAGAACCAGTATGCTTTCTTTGAGTGGTTTTGCTGAATATAATTAACTAAGGGAAGAAAAGTGTGTCCAAGAGCAATTGCATGGGTGAAAAATAGAAGAAATATCTTAATAGAAAATAATAAAGGTAAGGAAAAACATCTTTTTTATTATCCTTTCTAGTCCTCTCCAATTTATGAACTCTCATACTCTGTCACAAATTCTTAAACCTTATACCCTTAAATTATGGACAATAAGGCAGTAAGCATACATTCAAAAGTAAATTGGAAAGTTTTAAATTTCAAGTTCTATGTTTCCCTAGAAGGATATAATCCAAAGTAGTTCAAAGCCTCACAGTAAGTGGAAATGTTCCCTTTGACTCCATGTCTGCCATGGAATGAAATAGCTGTAAGTTAATACTCAGCAGTTCCTTTACTCAGTGTGTCTATTCGTGACTTGAACGACAGCCAATAGTTACTTCCTCTCCAAGAGAGTTATAAGTATTATTCCCATGGTCAGTTCCACTATAAAAACAAAGAATTTGTATCTTGGCTCTGTTTTCATTCAGTTTTAAACCATATAAACTAATTTTATGTGAATAGGTTCCTATAGAATCAAACACTCATTATTAATGTCTAAGCTATTATTATGTAAGAGCATCATTTTCTGACACAAAAAGATTAGGACACTTTGTGGTTAAATGTACAAATGGTAAGTATTTTAGCATGTGATTATGATAACAAAAAATAAATAAAAATAACATTCACTGATCTTATATGCCTCAGGTACTCCTCTAAGCACTTCAGCTGTAATAACACTTCTTCATCATATTAACTCTCTGAAATAGGTATGAATTTTATCCCCATTTGTAGCTGTTGAAATAGATACAAGAGGTTTTTAAGTACCTTGCTAAAGATCCCACAGCTATTAAGTGGAAGATTTGTAGTTAGTGCCAAAATTTACTATCTTTGCTACACTAATATTTCTGTTTAGTTAAACTTGAAAAAGAAATCCCCATTTTACTGCATTTTTCTAAAGATAATCAATTGCTCTGTTTTTTTGTTTGTTTGTTTGTTTAGCCTATACTTCAAAAAAAATATTTACCTTGTCATTTATCTAATTAAGTTCATGTGCTTGTGAAGAAGATAAGTTCAGATGTATTATATGAAGCCAAATATCTTAACCTCAAGTAGGGCAGTAATTGGAGTAGAACACAACTACAGGCTTTTCACTCTGATGTCCATATTAACAGGCCACTACTCCCTAAACTTATTTCCATTGTGCTACAACCCCCTTGTTTTTCTCTGTGAGGACATGTGTTTAATTTATAGATTTGGTTTTCTCAAGGTTTTGCCTCTTCATAATTGTAACTTATGTTCTCTCAAAACTTTGGGTTTCTATGAGTACTTTAAAAAAACACTTTATGTATTCATTTGACAGAGAGAGAGAGAGAGAGAGAGCCAGCGCACAAGCAAGGGGAGTGGCAGGCAAAGGACGAGAGAGAAGCAGGCTCCCCATTGAGCAGGGAGCCCAGTGCTAGACTTGATCCCAGGACCCTGAGGATCATGACCTGAGCCAAAGGCAAACACTTAACTGACTGACCACGTAGGCACCCCTCTACAAGTACTTATAACATCTTTCACCATTAACTGCCATATCTAAGTACTTAATTTACATTTCCAAGAAAGAATGTCTGAATGACTTAGCCAATATTGGCAGACCAGATCATATCGGGCTGGCTGATATACTGATTGGCTATTTTTTTGGTCAGGTGCCCACTCTTGCTCTAGAAGCATTGTTACAGTGAAGTGGTCATAGGTCCTTTTTGCTCAGGGTCTGTGAGTGAGTTGGGTGAAGATCATTTACAAGAGGCTACAGGATAGCAGACCTCATGCTAACACAAGTATCTAGCACAAAAGCCATTGATCACAGACATCACTATTCATGAACATCATTGTTTGCATGTGTCACATGCCAAAAACCTAGAATAACTTAAGAACAAAACTTGTCCAAGAGCTATTTTCAGTGTTTTTTAGTTATATAATGATTATGGCAGAACAACAATAAATTCAAAGAAAATATTTCATGAAAACATTTCATTTCATTTGATCCATATAGTTGTATAGTTTTTAAAAGTTACCATTCCTATCCACTATTTATAATATGTCTCAATGAATTAAGTGTTTTAAATTTTTGCACTCACACTGATATTTTAGAATATTGGTATTAAATAATCAGAAAGGATTACCAAATACATCACTTCAACAAAATTACCTATTTAAAAATCACAAAATCACAATTTGACATTTAAAAGACCCCCAAAACACAATGATTTCTAAAGAGCTCTATCTGTGGGTTTTGAACATGGGTTTTGAACATTGAACATTACAATAACCCCTTCTTGTTTCTATTTTCCTAGTTCTTGCAACTTCTTTAGAATCCCAGAGTAATTAAAAAACAAAAAACAGAGATGTTAAAAAAAAAAATATGTTCTGTAAACTTTTGTTGACTTCCTGATGTCCACTGACCATTTAAGTGTAGCATCTCAGCCCAATATGAGTTAATGTCCAAAACTCATATTTAAATTCTATCATCTTCACATTACCTATTTTTCACAGTCCTTGAGTTATCTCTTTCTTTATCCTCTATGATTATCATCAGTGAAAATGAAGGCTGACTTTGCACTTACAGCTTTTTTCATAAATCTGAAATAGGTAATTGTTCTTGCTTAGGTATTTATACTCAGGAATATGGTGTCAAAGTGCCTTCTAAGAATCACGATGTTCTTCATAAGGTCTTAGTAGGTAAGACTGACAGAGTAAATAAGAAGAATATAAATGGATCTAGCTCTATCTAACAAGGTAGCCCAATAACAAAATAAGATTAAGTTTAAAAGGAATGCTAGAGATGCCTAGGTGGCTCAGTAGGTTAAGTGTCTGCCTTCAGCTCCAGTCATAATCCCAGGGTCCTGGTATAGAGTCCCTCAGCATTCTCCCTGCTCAGCAGGGAGCCTGCTTCCCCCTCCCTCTGCCTGCCACTCCCCCTACTTGTGCTCTCAAACTCTCTCTCACACTCTCTCTGACAAATAAATAAATAAAATATTAAAAAAAAAAAAAAAGGAATGCTCTATGGCTAAGAACATATAGAACACCTTTTCAAAGAAAGAGAACGCACATTCTGCCCCTTAACCTGGGTGTATAGTACCACTCTTCACCAGCGAATGCTCTTTTTCAATCTCATGCAATAGGAAATGCTGTAGATTTTTCTGAATAAGTAACAAGCAAAGCCTCAAAAGAGCTTAACAAAATTTACATAACACTAAAAATCTTTCAGATCTGCTTAGCATGTGTTTTTCCCTATTAATCTGAAGAACTTCTCTGTACCTAATTTCTCATTTTCAAATTATTAATGTAATACGTTGTACTTATTCTCTCTGTATCTGTTTATAAATATACACATATGTATACTATAGACATACAGAGTATTAAAAACATGTACACATTTTTCTAAATGAATAAATTACATCTTTATTTAAAATAAGTCCAATGGAAATAGTACTGAGTTAAAATAGAAGGTACTCATAACATTTGATGAAAGATACTATATGACCTGCTTTGGGGAAACAACTGAAAATCTTCATTAGGAGTTACACAAACTAAAATATGAATGAAACTGTTTCAATTAGACTGGTCCATATTGATATCACAATCTTAGAAGTATTTATTTTCAAAAGTTAGTTTTTTGATGTTTACATAGCAAGTTAACAAGAAACTGCAGGAGAGTGGATTTTATAGTAGGAAATAGGGATTTTATTTTAAACAAGGCCATAAGAGATCATGATAATTTTTTTTTTAAAAGCACTGAAAAACATTGCAAGTATCCAGTATAGGCAATCAGAAGAAAGATATCGATGTGAGGTAAGAGACAATAAAAGAAGCTGTGAAATATTATCCAAAAAAACTATCTGATCTTTCGGTTTATCTCTTCTGCTTAAAAATGATTTTTTCCCAGGACTGATTCTCAGATAAAACTTCCTGAATGGGAATATACAAATAGAGCTGACATTTATTTAAATATGATAAGAAAAATATGTTTGTAACAAAAGCTGACATAGTTAAATTCTTAAAAAAATACTTTTGTCACAGTAAATTTTTAATCTTATTTTTAAATGTATACATTTAGACTATTAAAAGTCCAGTCTGGTACAGAGTAGGAGCTCAACAAATATTAGTTGAGCATACTTTTTTAAAGTTTAGTGGATATCTAATCACTTTTATGTTTTTAAACATAATATTGACATTAGCACTGTGATGTCTATATTTTTAACAGAGTTAGCTTATTCCACTTTTCTGCTTTGTGACATTTAGTAACTCCAGTATTTGTTAAATAAAAGTTATAATGTCATTCGATGAAATTACATGCATAGGGTCTGGTACATAGTATATGTTGAATAAAAACTATTTTCTTTCCATGGTAAATATCATTTCTTAATGAAAAATAAATATTTTCACGGCATTTAATTCACACACAGCCATTATTTCCCTTAAAATTTATCAATAGTAACAAAAATATGGAAAATTCTTCAGAACATTAATTTTCTTGTGTTTTTCTTTGTACAATATAGTTTTTTTTTAGTTTTGTAGTTGATGCCATCATTCAAACACCTGTTTATATAAACAGATATGAAGACTAAAATAATTTAAGAGAAAATAACTATTACTAGCTGGTGATCTGAAATATTTTAAAATCTTAGATCATTAAACTATGTATTACTTAAAAGAGGTATTATTTCAAGAAATTATTAAAAATGTGGACATTGATCTAATAAATTAAAAATTCTTTAAAAGATCAAATATTATGTAATAGCTCATATAAGAAAAATTCATGACTGTTCATGCTTTACACACCTTTATAATCCTATCAGTTGACTCTCTTAAACCATCTTTCTGAATTGCTATCTCTTACTTTAAAACTACACAAAACTGACATCCTATATTTTATATACAGAGTTGTAATCATGGAGACATAATTTGAGAGATATTGGAAAGCTCTTAACCTCTCCTGCAATACACAGATCCCAGTCACACATAGAATTTCATAACACTGAAATTTTAATACTTTTCATTCTTGCTTAGAGAGATTACTTTTCCCTATTAAACACAACAAAAATATACATTTATAAAATATATTATAGTCTACATTAATTTTATGTATTTATAAACATACTAATAAAACTGATACATATATGATAATATGGATAATTATATATATTTGTTTTTCCTGATTGACCATGATTCACGTGTTAGGAATATAGCATTTTAATCACGGTCAACTAGGTAAGGAAAAGCAAATATGTATAATTAATCATAATACTTTATTGAAAGTTGTCTTCTGGCATTTTGAGCAGGGCTTAATGAAACACTAGGGAAGGAAGCAATTAATTTTGCTTGGGATGTAATGAGGTGCAGGAAAGTTTTCTTGAAGAATTAGATACAATAAACATGATCTAAAAAGCATTTTTTGGTACTCTATGAAAATGGTATCCTCAATATCTGGTACATTGGGCTACAATATATGAGAAATAAACAAGTAGTAGTTGAGACATCAAAAGTATCTGCTTCAGGCGAGGTCCTGTGTCATTAAGTATTAGACTTACTGCATTAGTTTTTTTTTAACTGTGATTGTGGTAACTTATGGAAATCATATTGTTCAGTGCAACCGATATTTCTGTGTCTTGTTTTCACCTGGAAAAATTTCTTGAATTCTTGGGAACAGGTTATCCTGAAAGATGGCTGATTACTTCTGCCCCAACAAATCCTTCCGTCATGCCACTCTTGGGTGAGAATATACTGGACAAAAATGGTTTAACTAGAATAATGGACTCAGAAGGAAACAAACTAATGAAAGGCTAGAGATTTGTATTCATCCATTTCTCTTTCCTCACTACTAGGACTGAACTTACACACAGAAAGTATACCCTCTGCTCTGTTTCACGCCTCCATACTTTGTTTTACAGGGGTCTTCCGCCATCATGGAGCTGGTGATGGTACATCAGTTTCCCTAACTGAGCAGGCAAATTGGTCTAGTTCTAGGGTTCACAAACTTGAATTTGCAAATGTCCAAGACACATATGGAAATATCAATTATATTGGTAAAAGAATAATGGTTAAGCCTTTATCCTCTATTTTACAAAATGAGTCAGAACTAGAGAGGGGGAGGGCGAGTTTTTCACAGGAACCACAAGCCCAACTTACAGCATCCCATACAGAGACTAGAGTTAAATAAAATTAAATTGTGGTCAAGACCATTGGAAAAGAATAGGAATAAAAAAATAAAATATTGGAGTGCCTGAGTGGCTCAGTGGGTTAAAACTTCTGCCTTCGGCTCAGGTCATGATCCTAGGGTCCTGGGATCGAGCCCCACATTGGGCTCTCTGCTCAGTGGGGAACCTGCTTCCTCCTCTGTCTCTGCCTGCCTCTTTGCCTACTTGTCTGTCAAATAAATAAACAAAATAAAGCTTATTTCTAATTCTTAAAGCAGTTCAATGTAATAGTTGAAATTGTATAGTTGGCAGGCAGGTTTCCTTTATGTGATGATTCAGAGACCAAGCTTTTTCCATATGATTTTTCTAACACATCACTCCGCTTGGATGCCTGGAGACAAGAGGAGAAAGGTGGATGGTTGGGAAATGTATTCCACTAGACCCTGCTTCACTTACGGAGGAGGGTTTGATTTGTTTTGTGGCTAATTTTACCATCTTTACCATAAAATAATAAGTATGTAAATAAATAAATAAATAAACAAATAAAATCAAGTACCTATAATTTAGTTACCCATAACTGAAGCAAGTGACTCCTGAGGCCATCTTGGTGAAAAAAGAAATACCTGAGAAAGTGAATCTTGGAAACGAGACAATAAGGCCAACTCAAACATGCTCCTTTGTAGGTAATTTTCCCATTATCAACCTTCATTTACTTAGCTTCACTTTATTAAGACAGTTTTCTTGGGTGGGCCCAAATAAAATAGTGTGGAATAAATGTGCATATATACTGGTAGAGCACGAAGTGATACAGAACCTGGGATCTAGTGAACAGAATTAACATTTAGAGAAAGTGAAACTCATAAAAAAGAAAAAATATAGGAAGATCCAAAATAAACTTTATTTTATATTCATATATGGTAGAGAATTCCTCAATTACGAATAGATTTTTCAACAAAAATGTAATTTAAAAATTTTTTACTGAGGTACCTGGGTGGCTCGGTTGTTATGTGTCTGCCTTCAGCTCAGGACATGATCCTAGGGTTTTGGGATTGAGCCCTGCTCAGAGGGAAGCCTGCTTCTCCCTCTCTCATTCCCCCTGCTTGTGTTCCCTCTCTTGCTGTGTCTCTCTCTGTCAAATAAATAAATAAAATCTTTAAAAAAAAATTTACTAATGACTTAGGGTTTATATTCCTAGAAGTTTTATTATAATTGTTTCCATTATTTTGTTTTATTTTATTTTACTTTATTTTATCTATTATTTTAATGGAGAAAACAAAATGAATGAAAATTTCAATAGTTTGCCTAAAATCACATAGTTAGTTAAAGAACACCCTGTCTTTTAGTCCAGATTTTCTGAGTCTTACTTCTTACTTACTTATATTTTGTCTATTACATTGTGTCCATAGAGTCAGAATAGGAAATACTATGCACTCATCAGTGCAGATGAAAGTGCTGAGTTAACCAGTATAATGTTTTCTTCTTTGGTGTATGTGTGTGTGTGGGGAGTGGGGAGGGTTGGAAGAGGAGGCAATTTGCTTTTGTTAGTCCAAAAATAGGAAGAAGACCTTCACCTAAAACTCCCTGGAAGAAAGTGAGCCCAAACTGATAGATTGATGCCTTTACTCTATATGACTAAGTCAGACGGAGTTAATTAAGCACACTCAGGGCCCCCAAGCTAGAAGTGCTTTTGGATGAAGTTCAGAGAAAAGTCCCTGAAGCTAGCATGGAGCTGGCCCCAACTTCCTCATGTTGGCCAATACAAATATTATCATTGGTCTTATTAATCAGTAACAGTTTTGACTCTATGACCTTCTAAAGGCAATATATTTCCACAGTGCTGTGTGAAGTATTTCCTTTTATTTGCTCAAATGTATTTGATAATAATTTCTTCTAAGGCTTTCATATATACTTTGCAAAAACAGTAAAGAAACAATATGGGTCAATTTTTATTATGCCTTTCTTGAACTTTTATGACTCATTCAGTTTCCACTTCATTTCCTATTTCTGGAAAACAGGAAAACACTCTCTCTCTAATATATTTCTACACTTACTTTCTCATAAATAGTACTACAAGTACTGATGCTTTCAGGATACCTGATGACATATTCCTTCACAAATTAAATGTAGTACCTTGACTTTTATTTTTATATTAAGTTCGATTTATTTTTATATATTAGGAAGTATTATACTGAACATAACCCTTTTTATAAATCCTTTTATTCTTTTCCCTTTATATATTAGAACCTAATTATGAAAAAAATCACCTATTTACTTCTACCAACATATCTATATTTTATTGGAATTTTCATATTATGCTGGCCTATGCTATTGGCTATACCTGGGTTTTTTGCAAACTCTATAAATAAGTTTTTAACTAAGAGAAACCACTTAGTAATATCAGCCTACCTCACTATCTGCTTCCTCCTTTAAATCATTAATTTATATAAACATCTGGGTAAATCTTGAGTGGTTTCTCATGTTTCTCATAGATAACATTTCTAGACATGGAAAGACAGAAAAAAGAAACCCCAGGTTTCTACCACACAAGGAGTTGAGTCTATATCAAATGGCATTGATATATGATTGCTTAGCACTGCTTGATATAATGATTATAAAAAGCAAGCAAACCACTAATTTGCACATACTTAAGGTCACCATATTTCAAGATTACTTTATACATGTAAAGTCATTTTAAAAAATATTTTTATAAATATGGTGCATACTTTTTGTGCTTTGTAATTAAACACTCTTCAACAAATTTTATGAATAGGAGATGTGATATCAACAAGGCTCAAAATATATTAGAATACATATCTTTCCAAGATTTTTAGAAAAAAATAAAATTATGCAGATTCCTAACTCAAAATGCATTTTAGCTATGCAGCTTCTTTTTTTGAAGATGCTTTGCATTATGACTGAGGTTTAAAATCTCTTATACAGATTATTGTTGCTGTTCATTATGTAGTTTTATCTTCAGCATGTGTATGATTCTTAAGATAGTAATAACTAGTCCAAGATACTTCTAAAATTGCACCTAAATATACGCACATATACACATGCTTCAAAGTAGGATCTCTGAATTTCATCTTTGGTGATAGATTAAGGAGTTTCAGGCAGACATATTATTTATCAACTAACTAACATTTGTTGGTATGTTGACCATGCATATAAAAATGATTCAGTATGTTTGCTTTGTAATATTTAGGATAATTACAAATTATTTAAACTTCAACATAGTTCAGTAAATACACAGAACAATTCTTAAAACCAATTTTATAAAATGTATAAAGCCATGAAATTTTCATGGTCTCACAGTATGCTTTTAAGTATCTCAAAAGAAAACTCATTCTATAACTTTACCATTATTTCACTGTCTTTTTACCTGTCACAATGTCTCTACAAACAATAACCTAAAAAATATTTATTGAATCAAAAATGAAATGTCTCAAGGATTGAAAGAGCTGTCAGTCAGATAAGACATTTTCAGGTTAAAGTTACAAATGCAATGGAAAATAATCTGAAAAATATCCCATGAGGTGAGGTCCCGTGGGTAGATAATAGGAATTATAGGCTTTTTTAAATATTTTTTTTTCTATTCTCCTTCCTTTCCATGACTAAGAAATCTAAAAAGTTGGGATTCCGATTAAAGTTTCAAATAATTATTTGCATAACAATTCCAACATTTGGACAACGAAGGAAAGAATAAACATAGCTTAGGGAATACACAGTATATACCCATATTATCCATAAGAAAAAGGGGGCAGACAAATGTCTCCCATAACTCACCCAAATAGAAGGGTACTAAGAGAAGGCTATAAGGTAAGAATAAAATATAAAATAGTATAGGAGTTTGATACTATTAATGACAAAAGTGGAAATGGTTTAATTAAAAAATTAAGAATCAAAAGGTCTCTGTAGCAGGGGCAAAAAGGAGTACTGATTATAATGGTGTTTAAAAAAAGATTCACCTAAAAAAATCCAAAAAATGTTGAAAACACAAAACAACAAAATTTTATAAGTGAATTGTAAATGAAAGTAATAACATAAATGTAACAGAAGTTTTCTCTGCTTTAGTATACCCCATCCCAATATATCCTCAGGTAGTCATAGCTAAGTAAGAAAGTTAGAAAGTTTCTTCCATAAGCTTAAATTTATATGGAATGATGAAACAGTAAATCTTCATAGTAATTTTTTAAAAGATTTTATTTATTTATTTGACAGAGAGAGACACAGCGAGAGAGGAAACACAAGCAGGGGGAGAGGCAGGTAGAGAGAAGCAGGCTTCCCCCTGAGCAGGGAGCCCCATGTGGGGCTCGATCCAGGATCATGACCTGAGCTGAAGGCAGATGTTTAACAACTAAGCCACCCAGGCGCTCCTTTATAGTAATTTTAAAGTAAATTTTACCTAAGACTGATTTTTTTTTATTTTTGACAAAAATATACTCTTTATTGTGATTTATATTTAAATTTGGAGTTACTATATTTGCTGTGCCTGTACTCCTTAATGCTCTCAGCTATTATATGCCCACTTTTATGTCAAGAATATATAAACTATTTTAATTGATGGTTCAAACTAGTTTCCAAACTTGGGGGGACTCACAAGATAGGAAGTCAAAATTACTAAAATAAAACTAATCAAAAAACTTAAAATAGCCAACAAAATATCTATTAAAATCTGTCATCACATTGCTTACAAATTGGATTGACAAAGATAACACAAAATAATGCTTATTTTTGGAGAAGATATGAAAAAACCGACAATGCTTACAGTAAGACTATGAATTGGTTCACTGTGAAGGGTGATTTGATCAATAGACCTTGAGTGAGCAATTTGTGTAGCACTATAAAGCCTAAGGAAATGATTTTTTATAGTTGTGTGTATAAAAGAAAGCAAGCAGCATCATGGTTTATTTAGAAGACTGTAAATGGGCCTTTAGGTAAAATCTAGGAAATCTGCTAAATTATGGCTTACAGACATAAAAATAATACTGTTGGGTAGTTAAGATAATAACAAATGGTTATACTGGAATAAAATATTTTAATGAAATTGTGTGAAAAACAGATTAGATATGCCACATCCTCTACTTGAATGTATGGCTAATCAGAAATATTCTGGCTTTCTCTTCAGGAACATGGTAGAATTCATCTTTCTTACCCATTTGAAGTTGGGTTATATGAATTGAAATGGCTTACTGAATATAAACAAAAGTGATACGTATTGCTTTCAAGCAGAAGCCTAAAAAGTCAGCACATGCTGGGGTGCCTGGGTGGCTCACTTGTTGAGTGTCTGCCTTTGGCTCAGGGCATGATCCCAGGGTCCTGGGATCCAGCCCCATATTGGGCTCCCTGCTCAGCAGGAAGCCTGCTTGTCCCTTTCTCACTCCCCCTACTTGTGTTCCCCCCTCACTGTGTCTCTCCCTGTCAAATAAATAAATAAAATCTTTAAAAAAAAAAAAGAGAGAGAAAAAAAGAAAAGAAAGTCAGCACATGCTTCATTAACTTCTCTTCTTCTGCTCAGGAAATAATGGTCACTCTGTCAGGCTGGATCCCAGAATGAAGAAAACAAGTACATGAAAACAACCTAGTTGACTGGTGACGGACATGTAGCTTAAGCAAAGAATTACCTTTTGATCTTTTAAGAAACAAAGGCTGTTGTTCTTACTGCACTATAATCTAGGCAATCCTGGTATTTACTGAAGTGTAATATCAAACAAATATTTTAAAAATAAAATTATTCAGATAAATCTATCAATTTTATGGATTTTGATATGATTATAGAATTATAAATAAATTTGGATGGGTGGAAAAACAAAATTTTGTTCTCTGACCCAGTAATAAGGAGGAAAAGTGTAATATTGGGATTGTAAACTTTAAAATTTTTTTATTTTTTGATACAAAGCTTTGGGTAGAGAAGAAACTGGACAAAGTATAATTGGGCTATGAAATTTCACAAGTCATAGAACAAGAGAACATAAGAAAACTCGACCTTTGTGGCTGACACAGGAAAGAATTTGGAGACACCTGAAGACAATCATCTCTCTTATATCTCTCCATCTATCATCTATTCATTTATCTATTTACATAGAATTTTTTAAAAGCTAAAACAAATCAAGGCGGTATGAACTGGAAATTATAGCAGGGGGATATAATAAAATATCAATATTATTTGAGTCCTATTGTTTCTGCAAAGTTTTGCACATTCAAAATGATCTCAAGATCCACAAAGAGCCATATTCCAATTACAAGCAGAAAAAGAAATTCACTTATCGTAAAATAATAATAATGTTTAATTTGGGAGTTACGAGTTGAGGTAGTGCTTTTATTATATATGCTCTATATTTTTTCACAGTACAGCTATTTTAAAAATTCAGTCTATTGTTAATAAGCAATGTGTGCAGTGATTGGTTAAGGTTATAAGTAATTTAGAAATAAATCCTTTCCAATACGCTCCTCTCCCCAACTGAAAAAAAACTGAAAAAATTATCATATCTTATAGAAACATAAATTAAACTTTTGTTTTTTATTTGTATTTTATTTGGTGAAGTCACATGAATTATAATTTCATTTGGAACTCAGGATTTTGATAGTATGAAATCAAGAGAGTCTTACTATTTGGGAACGGAGTGAACACTGACAGTTCCAATGGTTTAGAGGCAGATCCTTTTGCCTGTTGCTATTATCTGACTAGCATATCTCTGGAAAGCATGGGTCACTGTGTTTTCAGGCTATTGAGGGAAAACAGCTCCTCGGAACCTGGTAGACTTCTCTTTTTCAATGCAGTAGTTAGAGATGTCTTATGCTTTAATTGGGGAATGATGAATTTAGAAATAGGTCTGAACTAATGCATGATCCAGAGGGGAGGTGGATGAAAACCAAACATTTTATGACTACGTAGTCACTGGGTTATTTTAGAAAAGCAACCCTGTTGTGGGGAAATGGCTCTAAGTCTAACTTTGGCTCTGAAGAGTGGCTACTTTGTTCAAGTCACTTAAACTCTAAATCTTGGTCCTTTGGAAAATTGGGGAGTAGGCAATTCCTTCTTATATTCTGTATCTCCCAAAGTCATAATTTGAAACATAACTTAAAGCTACATGAATTCTGAGACTCAAACTTACTTTAGCACAGCAGATCTTTACATGACTTTCATTTCAGCATTCAGAAATCATTAAAGGACTATAAAAACCATCCCTCTAACTTTGTCACTTTTTAAAATACATTTTAAACTGATAAGAACAGATACTACAGGAGTTGAAGGCTAGACCTACAACTATTTTTGGCTGTTTTATAAGTGATGAGCCATTTTGTTAGTTTACACAGAAATCATTCTCTAGTACAAAAGAGTCGCAGTCACCACCACCACCAACAGCAAACTTCATACTTGCTATTACAGTGGACATAACAGCAGCTGTAAAAGCAGTTATGAAATTTTGAACAATATTAAAGTGTCAGCTATTATTCTCTACATTTCTTTTTCTTTTCTTTTCTTTTTTTTGAGTTTATTTATTTATTTGACAGAGATCAAAAGGAGGCGGGGAGGGGAGGAGCAGGCTCCCTGCTGAGCAGAGAGCCCAATGGGGCTCAATCCTAGGACCCTGAGATCATGATCTGAGCTGAAGGCAGAGGCTTTAACCCACTGAGCCACCTGGCACCCCTCTTCTCTGCATTTCTTACTTAACTTTTTTAGTTCTTCTAAAAGGCGGCTTTTATTTTCCCATTTTACTGATGAGAGAAAAAGGAATGAAGATAAATCTCTTAAAACAAGAAGTCACTTGCCTGATGTCATAGAATTAATAAGGGTTCATCATTTTTAATCCTATGGCATTTCTTTGGACAATGCTGACTCCTAAATACAATCTTTCTACTTTCTTACATGAAGCAAATACTTCAGCAACACATTATTAGGTCAATATAGGATTGTTGTTACAGGAGAATTATTCATTTTCATGCATGTGCGTGGGCTTGTGTGTGTGTTTTAATTAATCCAAACCACTTAACCAGCATTAAGATATAACATATCTTTCAGTAGAACTGATATCTAAAAACACAGCCCTGTCATTCCAAAAAGTTGGATATGATCAACATTTCGTAAGATAAGCATCTGAACACTTGCTCACATGTTTTTTCATCTTCTTATCACATAATTTGACTTATTTTCTGCTTGTTAGATTTTGCACCAATATAACTGAGCAATGTATGTTTCTATATTCAGTAAATCAATATTTTGACCTGATATTTTTTAATAACCATCCATGTTGAGAACCATTTGGTTTGATGTAAAGACATAACTTTGTTACAGTAATTTTTTTAAGATTTTATTTATTTGACAGAGAGAGAAAGAGAAGGAACACGCACAAGTAAGCAGATTAGCAGGCAGAGGGAGAGGGAGAAGCAGGCTCCCTGCTGATCAAGGAGCCCAATGCGGGGCTCAATCCCAGGACCCTGACTGGGATCATGAGCTGAGCCAAAGGCAGATGCTTAATTGATTGAGCCACCCAGGCACCCCTGTTACAATAATTTTTGTAAAAGGCATTGATATCTTTTTCCACCCATTTCCACCATCAGCAGTATCTGAGATACTGCTTTTAATTAAACTCAAGTGTTAATAGCCATAACCGGTCTATATAAAGTATAGAGTTACTTAGGAACTATTACTTAGGTTGCAATTTTAGAAAAAACAAGGCTGATAGTTAAATCAAATAACTCTTTGATATAAAGAAAAACTATAACAGCTAAATATTAATTAATATTAACTAATTAATATTAACTAAAAACTAAGGAGTTCAATATAATACAAATAGAACACAGCTATTACAATTTAGGTCAAAAGAGTTTACAAAAACTCAGGACTTTTTAATACTGAATAAATAAAATTTTCCATGTATAAGAAAATTTAAGGCTGAGTTGCAATATTTCTCAAGATTACAGATAGGAACTTTAAGTTATTGGCTGGAGGGTACACTAAAAAAAAAAATTACCCAATACCTTGAGGAAAAAAAATTGCCTGCTATAAATTTTCTTAATCAACCTCAAATAAGACATGGGCAATTGGAAATGAATATTGCCAATTTGTTTTTCCAAATGTGGACATTTAAAAAGAAACAAGACAAGTTAACAAACAGAACACAGTCCTATTTAAAACATGGTAGGGCACCTGGGTGGCTCAGTTGGTTAAGCAATTGCCTTTGGCTCAGGTCATAATCCAGGAGTCCCAGGATCCAGTCAGGCAATGAGTTCCCAGCTCCAAGGGGAGTCTGCTTCTCCCTCTGACCTTCTCCCCTCTCATGTTCTCTCTCATTGTCGGTCAAAGAAATAAATAAAATTTTAAAAAGAAAAGGTAGATCAGGACAAGTAGAAAACCGAAATCTCCCAGCAATAGAAGTTTATAAAAGAGGTATTCCTCCACATTACCCCCCTCATATTCTTGGCCTCTTTCCATATCAATTTCTATCTAGTTCAAGAATGGAATAGTTGAAAACAACCTTATTAGTCATAACTGTATTCTTTCGTATTTATATTGTAAAGCAAAATTCTTCAAATGTGACTTCATGTAGATCATTCATTTCCTTTCCCTCTAGATTCAATTCCAAAAAATAAATCAGTACTACAAAATATTTTACTATGTGATTCCTTCCTTTCCAAGGAACTCTTTTTCCCACTTTGAGGACTCAAAGGTGAGGGAGAGAGGCAGCCTCTGCATCAACAATGAAGAATGTAAACTTCTTTAAGAAAATCTTTACAAAACAAAATCCATCAAAGTACCACTTTCCCACAATGCAGTGAAAAAAAAAAAAAAAGAAAAAACTAATCTTCACTTCAGCAGTTGCTGAAGAGTATAGAAATATTTTAAGTTCTCAAATCCTTTTAGTATTTGAGCTTAAATCATGGAATCTTAGATGAACTTAAATATTCTGCATTTATTTCTCTTCTCTGTTAGAAAATATTGTTAGTGGGTACGTAAGAGGTAACTGAATTATAAAAGTAAGATGCTCTAAAAAACTGTCCATCAACTTAAAGTTACCTAATACATGAAATCAAAAGAAGAAAACCAACTGGGGTGCCTGGGTGACTCAGTGTCTTAAAGTCTCTGCCTTCGGCTCAGGTCATGATCCCAGGGGTCTGGGATCAAGTCCTGCATCAGGCTCTCTGCTCGACAGGGAGCCTGCTTCTTCCTCTCTCTCTGCCTGCCTCTCTGCCTACTTATGATCTCTGTCTGTAAAATAAATAAATAAAATCTTTAAAAAAAGAAAAAAGGATTCCCCTCCCATTGAGCTGATTAACACAGTCATCACCTCATACAGTTGCCATTTTTGAGTGTATGTGGTGAGAATGCTTGAGATATACTCCTGTAGCAAATTTCAAGCATATAATACAATATTAACTATAAACTCCCCAAAACTAATTCATCTTGTAACTGGATATTTGTACCTTTGACCAACATCCTCTTTTCCCCTCATCTACTAGACTCTAGAAAGCACAATTCTATTCTGAGTTTTTTTGTTGTTTTTTTTTTTAAAGATTCTATAGTGTGAGTGGGATTTTATGTTATTTGTCTTTCTCGGTCTTATATACTTCACTTTGCATAATGTTTTCCAGGTTTATCTATATTCTTGAAATTGATGGGATCTCCTTTTTTATGGCTCTATAATATTCTGTCTTGTATAAGTACCACACTTCCTTAACCCATTCACCCACCTACAGACACTTATGTGTCTCTGTATCTTGGCTCTTGTGAATAATGCTGCAATGAACACTGGAGTACAGATAATTGTTTTCAATGCCAATATCATTCCTTCAGATATATATCCAGAAGTGGGATCGCTGGGTCACATGGTAATTTTATTTTTAATTTTCTGAAAAACTTTCATACTGATTTCCATAATGGTCATATTAATTAATATTCCCACCAATGGGGTACAAGGGTTCTCTTTTCTCTACACCCTCACCAAAATTTATCTCCTTTTTGATAATAGTCTTTCTCACTGTGCTTTCATTGGCCATTTGAAGATGATTAGTGATGGTAAATATGTCTTCATGTAACTGTTGGCCATTTATTTGAATGTCTTCTTGGGGAAAATTCATATTCAGGTCCATTGCCCATTTTTTTAAATCAGTCTATTTTCTTTTGTGGAGGGTTTGTTTTGTTGTGTTGTATTGTGCTATTGATTGTATGAGTTCTTTATAGATTCTGGATATTAACTCCTTATTAGATCTATAGTTTACTAATATTTTCTCCCATTCCATAGGTTGCCTTTTCATTTCGTGGATGGTTTATCATGCAGAAGCTTTTTAGTTTGATGTGGCCCCACATGTTTATTTTTGCTTTTTATTTGTTTGTTTGTTTGTTTTTGGCCTGTCCTTTTGGTGTCATAGCAAAAAAAATTAAAAAATCATTTTTCCCCTATCTTTTGTTCTGAGAGTTCTATGGTATTAGGATTCATATTTAAGCCTTTAATCTATTTTATAAGTGTGTAAGTTAAGGGTCTGGTTTCATTCTTTTGTATGTGGATATATAGTTTTCCCAACATCATTTATTAAATAAAGTATAATGCTAAGCAATGCAGATATAACAGTAAATGTTTTTCAGACAATTCTGGCATCCTTGTGTTGAATAGGGATGAGGAAAGAATACTTTCAGGGTTTGGTTAGAGAGTTAATGTCTTATATTTCTATACCTCAATTGTACTCTGAACTTTCTAGACAAAGTTCACAAAGTTCATTTGGTTCTTACTATTGATACTAGTGCTTCCTTAAATCAATGTTTCATACATTTGACCAATTAACCTTTGCTTTCAAAAATAGAAGCCAAATACCAAAAACATCATCACTATGATAACTTCCTATAAATTGGATTTTCATATTCTTCACCCAGAGATTTAAGTTATTATAAACCAATATTCAATGAAAAGAATTCCAGTAGCATAAAATAATTGGCAAATAAATGAATGGGATACAATTCTTGTATTATTTATGAAAGGAATGTTTCAGTGCCCACTGTGTTTTTATAGAACTCTATACATCGAGTATAAACATACAATCAGAAAGTTAAGAGCTAGTTGAACAATTAAGTAGTCAGAGCCATACTTCCCAACAACAACAATAACAACAACAACAAAAAGGGAGCTAGAACAACTAATATGAACCCATACTAGCATCCTGTTCTACAGCTTAGACAAAACCACAATAACATCCTGTCTAGCAGCCTCTGCAGAAGTGACTTTTGCAAAACATCTTGAGACAAACAATTAACCATAAAACACTGGTCACTATCACAAATTGAGGCTGTTAGTCCTGAAACATCAGCCCAAAAGACTACCAGCACATTAACAATAACTTGATAGGTAAAGGGGTATATGATCAAAATCCTGATTGGCATACCTTAGCAGCTTATCTGCAGGGGACCTCCACTCTACTTACTTAAAATAGTTCTGCAAAAGAGCTTATAAAAACCCCTATATTTAAATGCCAAAACAGCAACCCTCTAAGGTCCCCTCCCTCTACAGGAGCTGTGTACTATTGCTCAATAAACTTGGCCTTGCTGCCCACCAATCTTCATCTGGTCTACCTCTTCATTCTTGGAGCGCTGTGACCCAGAACCATGAGCACTAAGGGAACAGAAATCCTATAACAATAATTGGAATTTCAAGTTCTAACTTTCAAAGATTTTAAAAGATTAATACACCTTTCCTCTCCTTTCAATTATCTAAAATGTCACTTAACTCTTATTGTTAGCAACAGTAGTTTAGATGTGTTCACTGCTTTCTCTACTTACATGGGAAATAAGGAATTTTTGTAACTTATCAACTTGGGGATATCTATAGAGCCCCAGATGCTTTAGCAAAATTAGCCTAAACAAGGAATATCTATCTAACCTACCTTTCTTTCTACCTTTGAATCCCAGCAAGTATGTATTAAGTTCCTTCTCTTAGGAAAAAAAAAAATTACATACCTAATTTATATACCTTATTTTTCCTGTTTTATAAATTTTTTACTTATGAAAATTAATAATGTGATTTTATCAAATGGATCATGCTGAAAATTCTTCACTCTTTTTTCTTCTGCCCATCACATACACTTCATTATCTCCAATGTGTCTACTACTCTTCCTCTGCTTCTCTTACAATGGTGAATGCAGCCCACACTGTAGTCATAATTTGAGAAAGATTACTTTCAAATGGTAAATTGTAATGTCAACTATTCTCTTCATTTCTCCTTTAAGAAGTGTCTGATTTCCCAGAGTTAGTGACCTCTCTATTCTACACATACACACACATACATATAAGTATGTGTAATACACCCATGTGCACACATACACATGACTCTTTACCTTAAGATTTAAATAATAAATTTTAAGGACATCAGATGCTTGGTGCTTAATGTCAGGTATAGGTGGATATTCCTATTTTAGTTTTCATATTTCTCCTAACCATCTGTGACAATGAACCCATAAACACTTTTCACCCCAGATTAGTGAATGCACTTAAAACATTTTTTGAAACCACTCTTCCCTAATCTTCTAACCATATTCTCATTTACTTGTTTCAACAAAGCTTCAGGATTAAATGACTGCACAACATTTTTCTGTCGTCCTAGTGTCAAATAATTCTTGTTACTAAATTCCTTTCATTGCAATTTGTAACCATTTCATTTCTTCCAATATTCCTACAGCAATCACTCAAACTCCTAGAGTTACTGCCATCTTCCTTTACAACTAGCTACCACAAATATTATATTAACATTTTCCCCTGCTTTTTAATTACATTATGCATCTTGGTAATATATAGAGAAGCCAAGCCAAGCCAAACAAAAAAAGAAACAAACAAACAAACAAAAAAAAACTATTGCATGTTATATTACATTAAATGATTCTCTTTTAATGCCATCCACTTCTGTATAAAATATCATAGCAAAACCCATTAAGCCTTAATGAAACATAAACCATTTTTAATATTAGGATGACCATATTACAACTTTCTGTTTCTAAATCTCTAGAAGCAAAAACAAATATCCTCTAGATTCTGTATAATAAATTACAATATGATATTATTGAAAGGATGGTACTTACTAGTTACCTATTATGATAAGAACTTCACACATTTACTTATGATGTTCACATTGATTTTATAGGGTATTTCATATTATCCACAATATTATCCATATTCCACATGACATAACCAATCTTAATGGAAGTTAACTAACTCATCTAAATTTACCGAGGTTTAGGTAAAACCAGATGTGAACCCAAAGTGCATCCAACACAGAGTTATATCCTCTTAACTGTTTTATGATCTTAAGGATTTTATGTTTTCCTTCTTGTGTACGCCAATCAAGGCTGCACTCAGGTCAGAGTATTCATTTATTTCCACACAATTAAGAAGTGATCTTAAATTCTTATGACTCTATCTGTTGCTATATTAGTACTGCAAAAAAGCATCAGTTATGTGTTTCTTTTAAAAATATTACATATTTAACCAAATATAATAGAACAGATAAACAAGTGCAATAAAAAGCAAATGACACTTAGCTCACTATTTTAATTTAACCTGACATCTTTGAACCTTAGTGTATGAGCTCTCATTTTTATACAACTGTCCTCAATACAATCAATTTTTGTGCATTTTAACATGCTTCTACATATACACATTTATTTTTATATACACAGCCCACAGTGTTTATTACTTAATAAAATATTTATTTTATCACATGTCACAGATCTGCAAGCATATTTTTAAATTTTATTTCACTATTATAAAACATAATTAAGACTTTTAAAAAATATATTGCTATTTTTTTTTAAAGATTTTATTTATTTATTTGACAGAAAGAGATGACAAGCAGGCAGAGAGGCAGGCAGAGAGAGACAGGGGGAAGCAGACTCCCTGCTGAGCGGAGAGCCCGATGCGGGGCTCGATTCCAGGACCCTGAGACCATGACCTGAGCCGAAGGCAGCGGCTTAACCCACTGAGCCACCCAGGCGCCCCTATATTGTATTTTTTAATCTGAAGTTTATACAAGTCTTTAGACTTAAAGAATTCAATAGAAAATAAAATTTTATCTTTTTATTACATATTTTATGGACAAAGTAACTGAGAATTTGAAGAGTTTATTACTTTGCATCATACAGAATAAGTAGTAGTAACAGACCTAACACTGAGACCCTGGGGAGTCTGCGCCAGTGTTCTGTCTCTGGTATTATAAACTTCATATTGACACTGCCTCAAATGTCTTTTAATCCTAGGCTTATAAATACAAAATATTGGTTTTCTCTTTATTTGTAGCTTAAAAGCTATTCGAAGGGGCTACATGCACCCCAGTGTTTACAGCAGCAATGTCCACAATAGCCAATCTGTGGAAAGACCCTAAATGTCCATCAACAGATGAATGGATAAAGAAGATGTGGTAAACTGGGGCCCCTGGGTAGCTCAGAGGGTAAAGCCTTTGCCTTCGGCCCGCATCATAATCCCAGGGTCCTGGGATCGAGCCCCACATCAGGCTCTCTCCTTGGTGGGGAGCCCGCTTCCTCCTCTCTCTCTCTGCCTGCCTCTCTGCCTACTTGTGATCTCTCTCTGTCAACTAAATAAATAAAAAATATTAAAAAAAAAGAAGATGTGGTATATATATATATACAATTGGATACTATGCAGCCATTAAAAAACCACAAAATCTTGCCATTTGCAACTATGTAGATGGAACTAGAAGGTATTATGCTAAGCGAAATAAGTCAATCAGAGAAAGACAATTATCGTATGATCTCTCTGATAGGAGGAATTTGAGAGGCAGGGTGAGGGGTCTTGGCAGGGGAAGGGAGGGAAAAATGAAACACGATGGGACCAGGGAAGGAGACAAACCATAAGAGACTCTTAATCTCAATCTCAAGAAACAAACTGAGTGTGGCTGGATTATGGACATTGGGGAGGATATGTGCTATGGTGAGTGCTGTGAATTCTGTAAAACTGACGATTCACAGACGTAACCCCATGAAACAAATAACACATTCTATGTTAATTAAAAATAATAAGTTATTTTTTAAAAGCTATGGGTAATTAAATAAAATGTGTAATATACAGTATCTTTCATATTTATTTTGTTTTCTATAATCTCAAGGTTTCTATAAAGCCAAAATAAAACTTTTCCAAGAGACCTGAACTTCTTTTTTCTGAAATAACTGTTGAGCTCCAGACAGACAACATTAATACAATTTATAAGATATGCTAAACATTAGCTACTAAAATCTGCTAATGCAGCATTTAAGCAGAAAAGATAGGTCAGGAAATTCAAAGTGATGACTGTGTACTATTGTTCATGCAAAACTATATTCCAAGTGACCAGGTCACCATAGAAACTAGATATATATGTATACATAATACATATTTTCTAGACTTTATGCATTGAAACTACCAAATTATATTAAGTTTGCTTATATGCATTCTTATTTTTATTATAAGCATAGATCAAATAGTATTCAAAGAGAATTTAGAATACATGAGGCATACTCAGATAACCAAATGAGAGGAAAATAAAACCTGTGTCTTTTTGGCAGTCATTGAATTTTTTTCAAAATCTTATTTGTTTTTATTTAAATTACTATTTCCTGTATATTCCATTAGGTTGACAATGAATTCACCACAATTATTTTTAGGCTTTAAAATATGTAGGGTATTGTAATATCACTTTTAAAATATATGGACCAAATTATAATATATTTTTAATAAAATAGGACTTCAGAAAATATAGTAAATATGTACTTTAATTCCAATATATATTTTTTTAATTTGCTTTTTTTGGGGGGTAAATATTTATTTGACTCAATGTGATAATAATTGATTAAAATATTAGTTCTTTGAATAGTCTTACATTCAAATAAGGTAACACATATCAAGGTTATGGCATGTATATAAGAAGAAAATCGTGTTTTTTATTTTAAATAGCTTCTTTTCAACAGACAAAGCTGTGAAATAGGCAATATTTGACAGACTCTCTATTTTCACTCCCACCTTCTTTACTAGTGTTCTTTAGCTCTTCTTCATAAGCACATATACACCCTATCTCTCTACATACAAAGCATTTTGAGCATTTTTGCTGCTTATTTTGCACCCACAATTATGCTTGGTGATTGGAGTACAGTGTATATTCTAGATGTTCTAAGTGTTTAGGTGTTCTAGACACACCTAGACACATAATGAAAAATGCTACAATGGCAGCATGTGCAAAGCATTGTAGAACCATGGGGAGGAGGCAAGTAGTTTTTCCTAGAAAGGTCTTGAACTCCTCACAATGGAAGTGACTTTTGATAAAATAGTTGATAGATGAAGTAGTAGAGCTGCAAGGTGGGAAAAATCACTGTTACAAAGGCACAAAACTATGAAAGATTAGAATGAGTCAATGAGTAATAATGTTGGCATCATAAATTATTTGCTGTGGGGCACCAGGCTGGCTCAGTTGGTAAAGTATGCAACTTGTCTTGGGGCCTTGAGTTTGAGCTTCACACTGGGTGTAGAGATTGCATAAAAATAAAATCTTTTAAAAAATAAATAATTTGGTATGAATGTATTAATCATGAAGATTTGCAGATGAAATTACAGCATCATAGCAGCATATTAGCAACTGGAGGGAAGAGAGGTTAAGGATGAGAAATGAAACAGGATTTCTAGGTACAAAGGAAAGAATCAAATTGTATACTTAAACTAAATATCTACAGAAATATATCAATCATGAAAGACAGGATTTTTTTCAAGTTCTTTAAGGAAATACTGACAAAACACACTTTCAAGATATTTTAATGCTGCTATTTCACTAGGTAATCTAAAAAGTGTGTATGATATGCACAGTGAGGAAGGGCAGTGATATTTTCCAATAAAATACACTTCATTGGCTAGGAATGGGAAATAATGTTTCTGGCTGCACAGTCCTACTGCCCCTTGCCCTCAGTCTTCTCCTAGCTATTGTTTGTGAAAACTTAACAGCTTATAATCCTTAGTTTCCTCATTTCCCATTGATGAGATGAAGGATATAACAATAGTCATAAAAAATGTTCCCTTTTCAAAAATCTCCATAGCCAGGTCCAGCTTTTTCAAACTCCTCTGTCTCGGCAAGAATAATTTTTAAACAGAAAAGATAAGTGGATGAATAGACAGGAACGGTTTTATTTGACATACTGCTAAGTATATTAAGAAAAAACTTGCATTTCATCATTTTATCTTTAGTCCATCTGGTTCAAAAATAGGAACTATGCTATATCACCATATATGGCATACAATGTTTTCCCTCTGCGTAGGATTTCCAGTCAAGTCTCTGTAGAAAACAGATCCTAGTTGTGAGGTCTTCAAATTCAAGCATCGTTATGGAAATCTTCCAGCTCAGAAAGGAAGAAGGTAAAGTCTCAGTAACTTAAGTATATTTATTTTATGGTTAAAAGTTCAACCCTCCCAAATTTTCACCAGGATCATATTGTATATTTTAGTGAAAACAGAATGTTCATCAAAACATAACATTTCCTTTAGTCAGTCATGAATTCTACATTAACTTTTAAAAAAATGGTAATTTTGGTGCACAGCCTACATACAAAAGTAAAATTTCAAACATTTGCAAGGTAATTAGTTATACCTATATTTTTACAGCTGCAAGATGCTGAATGTATATATATATATGTGTGTGCATATATATATGAATATTTGCTTCATTATGGCATTTATCTCTCTCAAACATACACTTTCCCTCCCCTAACCTTCTTTCTCACATTCCCCCACTCTCTGTCTCTGTCTCTGGCTATATACATAAAGAGAGAAAATCAGGGTGCAAAACTTATACTAATTCAATGTTGCCAATGCTTGCATAAAACGCAAGACTTTTATACAAAAACTGAAGGCACTAGGAGTATTATTTTTTAACATAGAACTTTACTTTAAAATAACTGTCTCAAGATCATGTCACTAGTGAGAAGCAAAGCTGGAACTTTAGCATAAGCCTGACAGGAAAATCCCATCTACATTTCATTTCTTATTCTCAATCACTTTCTGCTTTGTAATACTTAAAATTCTTCTTATATAGTGTCACTACCTTTTAACAACATTTGGTATGTAACTCTTGTTCTTCTTTGGAAAAGAAGGGGCTTGCAGACAGTATAATGGAATAAACTTGTGTACATTTAATTATTTGTACTTACTCAAAGACTAAAACAAAGATACCCAAATATCTGTATTTTTATATATGTGTGTATCTATATGAATATCTAAAGGGATTTCCATGTATACATATGTAGTCTCAAAGCATAAATCAACTTCTAATTTGCTAGCTCTCAATGAAGAAATAGTTGGCTATGTGGAAATTACTAAAAATCATATAGTTAATGGGAAACTATATGTAATGAACTTTATGACCAATAGAAAGGAATTTTTTTAGAAGAGCTGTACATGTATTTTCTTTGTGCCTTGTGGGCTTATAGAGAACCAGACTTGTTGGCAATATAATATAATACTACTAAAGAACAGACACGGCTGGGAATCAAACACAACTGGTTCAAATTCCCTCTAATCTCTTACTAACTATAGAATACAGGCAAACCATTTGCATTCCATATATTCCAAAGTGTAGATGAGTTTAAAAAATGCTTTCTCATAGAATTTTAAAGCATAGTAAAATGTAAATAATTATAAATTATCAAGCATAGAACTTCATATATTGTAAAAGTCTAGCAGATAGGTAAATGTTTTAATTATTTTCTTTATAAGATGATTATATCTAAAAATTAGTATTTGGAAAGAATTAAAAGGCCTGTTTGTCCATAGCCTTATATAATGACTTATCTAATCTCTTGAAAATATAATCCCCACATATAAAAACATTGGTAAAAATGTAAGCAGAGTATAAATCTTCAATGAATTAATAAATAAGTATAAATGAAGGTCAACATATGCTTTCATTTGTCTAGGAGAATTAACTAAGGCATTTTGAATAGGAGTCTTGACAAATTTATTAGATGTATTTGTTAATTCACTTAAGTAAAGCTTTTAGAGCAGATCTTTAATTACAGATACATACATGTACTTACACTTTTTAAAAGAATCTCTTATTATATTAATTTGTTTCTCTAATGAAATGTGGACAGTTTCTATGCAAGTCTTTTCTAAGATATTAGCTTGCATTAGCATGTACCTTATGGTTCTCCAATTTAGAACAAACCAGGGAATTGATCTGTTGACCTTAATTTATCATTTAATAAATAAATTAATTAACGAAAAAAAAGATTAGATAACCGTTAATATAGGAAAGTTAGACGACTTTCCTAAATTATTTCTCTGTTGCCTTCCCCTTAAATGTAGCTTTCCCACAGAGTTCTGTCCTTTAGACTTCACATTTTTAAACTGATATTTTCTACACTTTTTATGACTTCATGAATTCCTATAGGTGAATGACTTCCAAATAAGTATCTCTAGCATGGATCATTCCTCTGCACTTCAATCCTATACATTCAACTACCTACCAAGCATGAGTAACTGGTGTTCCATGTGTCTATCAAAACCACAGTATTTACAATCAAAAGCATTGCTATTTCCTCCAAAAATCAATGCTCTTTCATTACATCACCATCAGTGTGGTCACACAATCATGGAATCTAGAATACGTCTTCAAATCTTCTATACTTCTTAGCTGGTATATAAATTGGTAATGCAGTCATATTTCTTCTACCTTATTAATAACATATATCTACACTTTCTGCTCCATCTGCACTGGTGCTGTCTATTATCGGGACTATTACTATAGTCTCTTCAATAGATTAGGTATTTTATCTTCCAAAATTTGGCAAAGAAATATTTCTAGAACCAATGATAACAACAATGAAAATGTGATTCCAATTATGTCCCAACTTCAAGCTATATTCATGCAGTTGCTTTCTCTTGTCTACTAAAGTGAAAAGTTCTTAATGGAGTATGAAGAACATCATAATCTGGTCACTTCCTAACTCTCTAGAGTTATTGTCTTCACATTCTGATGCCAATCACCTAAGAAAACAATCAAATGGAACTATGTGCTCATCTCAAACTACCTTTATTTTGCAACTACACCTAGACTACTGAATCCTTATGTTGAGATAAACCAACAATAGGAAGCTGTATAGCAGCTTCCAGTTCAAATGGAAACCTATTTCTTTGCGAACCAAGTGAACTCCATTAAATTTAAAAATTCCTTACTTTTTATAATAAAAATATTACATTTGTATATTTTCTAAACTCTCCTTGATCATTAAATTATAGTAAGCTCACTAAAAGCTAGCATCATACTTTATCTCTCATTGAGTTTCCTATGCTTAGAATAGTAATTGACACAAAGGAAGTATCTAATAATGTTCATATAATAAATTAATTCCAAACCAATATTTTTTAATCCATTTATCAAATGAACTAGACCAATCTTCTTGATGCTCATCCCAGGAGAAAAATAAATTGAGTTTGAAATTCTTGGAATAAAAGGAATAATAGACATTATTATAATGATAGTGTTGGTGAGGATTAAGAAGTGCCCCAAAATGCTCTGAAAGAAATGAACTCTGTGGGCTTGGTGAGATGAAAGAGGAAGGATGATAGGTAATGTAATGTGAAAATTATAATAATAGGCAAGTGACCAATTTTCAAGAACATGTTGTGGAGCTCCTATGGTATTTACAAATATGTGTCTGAGCTGCTGGCAACAGCAAACTAGATTCAAGAATTTTAATGTCTTTCATTTTATTTTAAGTTGTACTTTGACCAAGATAAATAGAATTAGTATACTCTTAAATTAATTTTAAGCATTTATGGCTATACCTCATTTATCTCACATTACTGAGAAAGGATATTGTTCTTTACATGAATGAAATATTCAGATAACTTTAAGTATTTTTAAAAGAATAAGAATTTATGGGCACCTGGGTGGTTCAGTCAGTTAAGCATCTGCCTTCAGCTCAGGCCATGATCTCAGGGTCCCAGGATTGAGCCCTGCATCTGGCTCCAAGCTCAGCAGGGATTCTCCTTCTCCCTTTTCTTCAATCCCTTCCCCAGTGCATGTCTCCCTCTCTCAAATAAGTAAATAAAATCTTAAAAAAAAAAAAAAGAATTTCTTCTATATCTATGATGGCACCATGAGGCACTCTACAGAAATTCTCCATTAAAAAAACAATCAAAGTTGGTAAAAACCATTTATATAAATAAATTATATCTCTAAAAATTGCCCTAAGGGCATACTAAGGGCATATATCAAAGAAAAAATTATTTAAGAAAATCTGAAATTCTACAAGAACAGTGGGAGTTTGTGCATTAGAGCTGCAAATAACTCCCTCCCTCTCACCACCCAGGTCACCTTAATGAAAGGTACACATGTGTAATGTGGGTGTGGTCAAGAGGACAGAGCGTTTCTTGTCCCCATCTCCCAATCAAGAATTACCATACCTGTGAGGACCAGGCCACCAACTATTCTCATCACCTCCAACACTAAACTGAAGAGATTAAGTGTCTGATGAGTACATCCAACAGGTCAGGAGCTTCCTTCCTCTACCAAGTCCTTATACATCGCATAGAAGTTCTATATCAGGCACAGCCAGCCAAAAATATAGTTTCCTTAATGAGCAAAATACCTTCCATGTTGGGAGACACAAGGGGGGAATCATAGGCTACAGTCACGTTCAGCACAAAGACTATTAGCCCAAGGAGTTTTCCCAAAGGATAGGATATCCACAAAAATTGAGAGTTCCAAAGCACTCCCCAAGGTTTGGCTTTATTGGAAATGGAGTGTGGGGAAGTTCACTTATAAGGACACTCTTAAAAATAATAATTTAATCAAGAACAATGAGTTAAACCATAAACCGTCTATTTCATCAGAGAGAAAAAGTAAAAGATAGCTAAAAATAGCTCTACTAGGGTCAGAAGAAATTTCAGACTGGCCTTAATTTAACTGCTGAATTAAACTAGATCTGACTGCTGAGCAATTTGTATACCAAGACACTGCCAAAACTCTATGGCAATCAATCATTAATTAGGGTAGTGTAACATGTGAGATACAATATCAAATGAAACACATGCACTAATAGAGAGATCAAGGAAAGAGACTAGAGAAAACAAATGTCAAATTCAACAGGTAGATTTCAAATGTTATGGGGATTTACCTTCCCCTGCTAGGCTCCCCAGTGTAATAGTCTGTTTTTCACCTTTCACTGTGCCCCCAGTTCACTCCCTACCATGGACAGCAATATCCCCTTCTCTCACAAACTACATCTCCCTTCCTACCTTCTTCCATGTGTCCTCTTCTTTACCTTTAGCTGTGAAGTTTGTTCTTTCAGTCTTCTGGTCATTTTCTGAGTTATTTATACTGATGTGAAGGTTGTAAGAACTCCTAAAATTCAGACCCTCATGCTTTCAAAGCCTCTTGTTCTAAGAACAAATGAGCTTTCAGGAGCCATTTCTCTCCCATGCTGCTGGCACACGGTCACCTGAAGGAATAAGCCTGGTGCCCACACTAGCTGCTTAACTTGTTACACCAAGCCCAACCCCCCACACTTTAGTGGATCTACCCTTGCCCATCACACTTGCCTCAGGCCCAGTGCTGAGGTTCCCCTTTCCCAGCATAAACCCTAAAGGTAACCACAAATTAAAAAGCAGTAATATATACAAAGAATAAAGAGAAGTTAATCAAAGTATATCACTAAAGAAAGTCAACAAACCATGGAAGAGACCAAGAGAAGAATCAGAAAAAAAAAAAACAAAAAACACAACCACAAAGTAACAAAATGGCATTAAATATATATTTATCAATAAGTACCTTGAATATAAATGGAGTAAACACTCCAACCAAAAGATACAGGGTAAGAGAGTGAATAAAAAACAAGACCCACCTATATGCTGCCTCCAAGAGACTCACTTCAGACTTAAAAACACCTGCAGGTTGAAAGTGAGAGGATAAAGAATTATTTATCATGCAAAAAGATATCAAAAGAAAGCCAGAGTAGCAATACTTTTATCAGACAAAATATATTTTAAAACAAAAACTGTAACAAGAGATAAAGAAGAACACAAATAATAAAAAAGGGAAGATATAACAATTGTAAATATTTATATACTCAACATGGGAGCATCCAAATAAATAAAAGAGGTAATAACAAACATAAAGGAACTAATCAATAGTAATACAATAATAGTAATACAATAATACAATAGTAATACAATAATAGCAATTAACAACCCACTTACATCAATGCACAGATCATCCAAACAGAAAACCAACATGCAAACAGTGGCTTTGAATGACACACCAGACCACATGGATTTTAAGATGTATTCAAAATATTCCATTCTAAAACATTAAAATACACATTCTTTTCAAGTTCACATGAAACATTCTCTACACCACATTAGGCCACAAAACAAGTCTCAACAAATTCACAAAGATGAAAGTCATAAAATGCAAGTTTTCTGACCACAATGTTATTAAGTTAGAAATCAACCACAAAAAAATCTGGAAAGAGCATAAATATGTGGAGGTGAAATAAAATGCTACTAAATGATGAACAGACCAACCAAGAAATCATAGAATAAATTAAAAAGTACATGGAAACATGGAGCGCCTGGGTGGCTCGGTGGGTTAAAGCCTCTGCCTTCAGCTCCAGTCATGGTCCTAGGGTCCTGGGATCAGCCCCACATCTGGGCTCTCTGCTCAGCAGAGAGCCTGCTTCCTTCTCTCTCTGCCTGCCTCTCTGCCTACTTGTTGTCTCTGTCTGGCAAATAAACAAATAATATCTTAAAAAAAAAAAAAAGTACATGGAAACAAATGCAAGAAAAAACCACACATAGTTCAATAATTTTGAGATGCAGCAAAAGCTTTCTTTTTGTTTGTTGTTGTTGTTCAGCAAATACGGGCCTACCTTCAAATGCATGAAAAACCTCAAATAAACAACTTAACTTTACAGCTAAAGAAGCTAGAAAAAGAGCAACAACCAAAACCCAAAACCAGCAGCAGGAAGGAAATAATAAAGATTAAAGCAGAAATAAATGATATAGAAACTACAAAAACAAACAAACTAAACAATAGAACAGATCAACAAAAACAGGAGCTGATCATTTGGAAAGACTGATAAAATTGATCAATCTCCAGCCAGAACAAAAGAACAAATGAAAGAATGAATGAAAGAAAGAAAAAAAAAAACAGAAGAAAGAGAAAGAAAAAAGGGGGGGAAGGAGGGAGGAAGGAGAGAGAAAGAAAGAAAGAGAAAGGGAGCAAGAAAGAAGAAGAGAGAAAAGAGAGAGAGAGAAACAAATAAAAAGAATGAGAGGAGAGAGAGAGAGAAAGAAGGAAAGAAAGAAAGAAAGAAAGAAAGAAAGAAAGAAAGAAAGAAAGAAAGAGGAAGAGAGAAAGAGTGAAAGAGAGAAAGAAAGAAACGAAGGAAGGGAGGAAGGAGGGGAGGACTCAAAATCACAAATGAAAGAGGAGAAATTATAACCAATACCACAGGCATACAAAAAAATTTAAGAGAATATTATGAAAACCTACATGTCAACAAATTGGACAACCTAGAAGAAATGAGTAAATTCCTAGAAACATATAAACTACTAAAACTGAAGCAGGAAGATGGAGAAAATGTGAATCAACCAATTATCAGCGATGACATTGAATCAGTAATCAAACTTACAACAAACAAAAGTCCAGGACCAGATGGTTTCATAGGCAAATTCTACCAAACATTTAAAGAAGAGTTAATACTTACTCTTCTCAAACTACTTCAAAAAGTAGAAGTAGAAGATAAACTTCTGAATTCATTCTATGAGGCCAATATTACCCTGATATCGATATCAGATAACACCACCACTACTTTAAGAAAGAACTGCAAGCAAGTATCTCTGATAAAGATGCAAAAATCCTCAAAAAAAATACCAGCAAACTGAACCTAATAATCCATTTAAAAAAAATCATTCAGTAAATTACCAAGATACAAAATCAATATATAAAAATCTGTTGTCTTTGTATACACTAATAATGAAGCAGAGAATGAGAAATTAAGAAAACAATCCTACTTACAATTATACCAAAGATATTAAAATACCTAGGAATAAACATAACCACGGAGGTGAAAGACATGTACCCTGAAAACTATATAACACTGATGAAAGAAATCAAAGAAGACACAAAGAAATGGAAACACATTCCATGCTCATAGAACAAATACTGTTAAAATGTCTATAACACCCAAACCAATCTACACATTTAATGCAATCCTTATCAAAATGCCAATAGTATTTTTCACGGAACTAGAATAAGCAATCATAAAATTTGTCTGGAACCATAAAAGATCCTGAATAGCCAAAGCAATGTTGAAAAAGAAAGACAAAACTGGAGGTATCACAATTCCAGATTTCAAGTTATATTCCAAAGCTGTAGTAATCAAAACAATAGGGTACTGGCACAAAAAACAGGCACAAAGATCAATGGAACAGAATTTAAAAACCAGAAATAAACTCACAATTAAAAGGTCAATTAATCTTCAACAAGGAAAGAATATGCAATGGGAAAAAGAAAGTCATTCCAATGGTGTTGGCTACGTGCAAAAGAATGAAACGGGACAAATTTCTTTCACCACATGCAAAAATAAACTCAAAATGTACTGAAGACTTAAATATGAGAACTGAAAGCAAAAAATCCTAGAAGAGGGCACAGGCAGTAATTTCTCTGACTTTGGCTACAACAACATTTTTCTAGATATGTCTCCTGAGGGAAGGGAAATAAAAGAAAAATAAACTACTGGGACTATATCAAAATAAAAAGTTTCTGCACAGCAAAGGAATCACTCAACAAAACTAAAAGGCAGTGTACTGAATGGGAGAAGATATCTGCAAATGACTTACCCAATAAAGGGTTAATATCCAAAATTTATGGAGAATTGACAAAACTCAACACCTAAAAATCAAATAGCTCAGTAAAAAAAGGGTAGAGGACAGACATTTCTCCAAAAAAGACATCCAGATGACCAATACACACATGAAAAGATTTTCAAAATCACTCATCATCATGGAAATGAAAATTCAAAACTCCAATGGGATATCATCACACACCTGTCAAAATGACTAACGTCCACAGCACAAGAAACAATAGATGTTGGTGAGGATGTGGAAGAAAAAGGTATCTTTGTGCACTGTTGGTGAGAATGCAAACTGGTGTATTAATTGCGGAAAACAGTTTGGAGGTCCCTCATAAAGTTAAAAATAGGGGCACCTGTTTGGTACAGTTGGAAAAGCATCCAACTCTTGGTTTCAACTCAGGTCATGATCTTAGGGTCTTGGGATCCAGCCCTGCACTGGGGAACCTGCTCAGCACAAAGTCAGCTTGAGATTTTCTCTTCTCTCTCCTCTGCCCTTCTTGCTCATGCTCTCTCTCTCTTTCAAATAAATAAATCTCAGGGGGGAAAAAAAAGGTTAAAAATATAGAACTACCTTAAGATTCAGTAAGCACAGTATTGGGTATTTACCACCAAAATAGAAAAACACCAATTCAAAAGGATACATACACCCTATGTTTATTGCAGCATTATTTACACAGCCAAATTATGGAAGCAGCCCAATATCCAACAATAGGAGAATGGATAAAGATGAAATGGTATATATATATATATACATATATATACACACACACACACACACACACACACACAATGGAATATTATTCAGTCATAAAGCATGAAATCTTGCCATTTGCAACATCACGGAGAGAACTGGAGAGTGTAATGCTAGGTGAAGTAAGTCAGTCAAAGATTCAATGATTTCAGTAACATGTGGAATTTAAGAAACAAAAGAAAGGAGCAAAAGAAAAGGATAGGGATGAAGAGAGAGAGAGAAAAATCAAGAAAAAGACTCTTAAATATAGAGAAAAAGCTGACAGTTACCAAAGGAGAGGTGGGTGGGGTAATGAGTGAAATACGTGATAGAGATTTGAGAGCACATTTATCATGATGACCACAGGGTAATATATAAAAAATTGTTAAATCACTGTATTGTACACCTGAAATGAATATAAGACGATACATTGACTATATTGGGATTAAAATTAAAAACTTAATAAAAAACAAAAATAATAAAAATTTTAAAAATTAAAAAACTCTAACTCACAGGAATAAATGAACCATAAATGTAAATAAGATGGTACACATAATAAAATAGAGAAACACACATTTGTTTCCCTTCTTTCCTCAGTTTATATACTCAACATGAAATTATACAAAGTAGTAGCAACGTAGTGTTGACTTTGTAGCATATATAGATGCAATATGTATAATAATAGGATATGTATAATAATAATATGTATAATAATAATAATTAGTATAAATCTCAAGTAGATTTTAAGATTTTGTTTATTTATTTGAAAGTGTGAAAGAAAAAGCATGAGGGGATGTGGGGTGTGGGGAAGGTGAGGGGGAGCGGGAAGGGGGCAAGCAGGGAGCCAGATGAAGGGCTGGATCCCCAGACCCCAGGATCATAATCTGAGCCAAAGGCAGATGCTTAACCAAGAGAGCCACCAGGCGTCCCTCAAATAGATTCTGATAAACTAAAATGTATGTGGTAAACTCTAGGAACAACCATTGGGGGGGTGGGGAACACTTCCAAAATACAATGAAAAATTTAAGAATTTAGACCAAAACATAAATATGCTATCCAGAATAAATGTTTATAAATGTACTGCTTTCTTTTTTAACCAAAATTCTGTGAACATAGATTAAATGTTCTCTCGTAACTTGAGGCCATCATTCTGAATACAACTGACAGCGTCAATATGTTCAAATGGTTATGTGAAGTTGAAATATATAAAACTGTTTATTGTTAACATAACTGCCTTCTTGTTTTTCCTTTCGTCATTTGTCAAGTAATAATCCCTTCTTTGTGTTCCTATCACAACATGCATTAAAATGAGGTGTACTCATTTACATACCTGTCTTATTTATCTTTATCTGCCAAGCAGTCAGGTCAGGGCACTATAAACACTAAATACTAAATAAATGTTCGAATAAAGCTTAAATAGAGACTTGGAGATTAATCACTCGAACCAGCTAACTGTAAGGACTCTTGTTAAAATATTTCCTAAGCCCCTTACTGGCTGAACTTACTCAGAAAAGGTACTGACTATTTCTGTTTCAGTTTTCTCATTTATCAAATGGAGATAAACATAGTGCTTATCTCATAAGGTTTTTATGAGGATTAAATGAGTTACTACCTAAAGATAGCTCTCAGAACTGGATCTGATTTACAAAAACACTATATATGCTTGCCCATATTATTCATGTGCATATGCTAACATTTGTTTTGGATGCTCTCATAGATCTTTTGATATTTTATGTTCTCTAAATTTGAGATAGCTAAGCTTATCAGATAAATCACTTCTGGATTAAAATTTACATTTACTTAGTTTTTTTGCTATTTGTCTTTCTATTCTCCTTGAGGGCTGCTCTAATAGGAAAGAATAACCACAAAACATGAGACATTTGTCTTTGCAGAGATATGAAAATATGACTAAGAAGATAGGGAGATCTTATTCTGGAATACTAATTTGAGAGGGAAAACTCCGTCAAGACAGAGACTTATAAATAACATGGACCAGGTTTTCTATATTGTTTTTATCTCCTATAAATCGAACTCAATATTCAACATATTTTTGCAATCTTGTCACAATGCCTTCTTCATGCTCATTTATCTGTTCTTTGTTAAATATTCTGATGGTTCATGTCAGAAAGAGAACTTTGGCATTCATACCAAATATGGTGTTCTCACTGACTGACAGCTGGTACTAACCTACAGGAATCTTGCACTTTTAAAATGTTTATCTATTATTAAAAATTCTTGGGGCACCTGGGTGGCTCAGTGGGTTAAGCCGCTGCCTTCGGCTCAGGTCATGTTCTCAGGGTCCTGGGATCCAGTCCTGCATCGGGCTCTTCGCTCAGCAGGGAGCCTGCTTCCCTCTCTCTCTCTCTGCCTGCCTCTCCGTCTACTTGTGATCTCTCTCTGTCAAATAAATAAATAAAATATTTTTAAAAAAGTTAAAAAAAATAAATAAAAATTCTTTAAAAACTTGCGATAATCCTAAAGAGTCCACTGAGTAGCAAGAAATCAAGAACAGCATTGATGAAAATGGACTGCAAACTTGTACTCATTTAATGTTTAATTTATCATGTCCAAGAGTTGTAAGTAGTTAAAGCATGTCACTAACTCTCGCTTTTATTTATATATTTACTATTATAAATCCTTCTGTCTTGATTATAAGTCTTTGAGGGCCTAAAGAGTCTTTTACTTTGAGATTATAAAAGGTATTATAATCTCCTCTTTACGTGTTCATGGCACCACCCACAAACTTTGGAATTCTGTGGTATGCGTCATATTTTTCAAAGAGATATTTTGCCAAGGACCTAGGAAGCTATCCTGATGAGAAAGAAAATGGAATGTGAAGCGAGTGCAGAAGTCAAATACTGAATTTCTTCTTCTATTTAATGCTTCCAAAGAGACCCTGCGAAATGCATATGCACAGAAAAAAAAAAGAAAGAAAAAAAAACCCTCACACATTTTAAGCATTCTGAGAAAAATGTAATACGTATGACCTTTGACTTTCTTATATAGGTGGTAATTTCTTATTAATATCAAAACATAATTTACAACTTAATCCTTCTATGTAAGAAGTGTCAGATTCAGTTTGGAAACTTTGAAAATAATGTTCTCCATTGGGGAGTATTTAATAGTATCCTGCTATCCCAAGCAAAATTTATATAATTAGTGAAAGTCCCTAATTTATTCCTAGAAAGTTGTTACAGTCTTAAGATTCTAACAAAAGCAGTTTTCCTCCTCCAGCTACAGATGATTCTAATAAAATAGCCTAATCCAGGGCTTCTCAACCCTGACATAACTAACTTCTAGAGCTTCATAATCCTGTGCTTTGAGGGGCTGCCTCGCGCACTGGAGGATGTTTAGCAGCATGCTGGTCTCTTTGTTCTAGATGCAAAAAGACCCTTCCTCAAATTTTAACAGTCTAAAATATATCCAGACAGACCATTGCCGAGTGTCTTCGTTTTCAGTACTATGAAATAGATTACCACAAACTCAGTGGCTTAAACACAAATTATTTTACCTTGTTGTCAATGGTCAGGAGTCTGAGTTAGGAAGGTCCTCTGCTCCGGATATCACTAAGCTGAAATCAAAGTGTTTTGTTTTGGCTGGAGCTTCTCTTCATATCTAGGGATCAGGATTCTCTTCCAAGCTCCCTGATTTAGGGACAATCACTTCCTTGTAGTTCTGTGAATAAAGTCCCCATTTTCTTGTCACCTGTAGCAAGAAAGCCAAGCACCACTCTTGGCTTTTAGAGGTCAAGTTCTGTGACATATGATCCACATAGTCAGGTCACAATCTGGGTGTTTGTTTTCTTCTAAGCCAATAGGAGTCTTGCTATCTGATTTTAAATCCCTTTCCAATCACTCTGATCCAGTCCTATGAAAGGCAGAAGAAAGTTCTTATTCTCTCTCTCTCTTTTTTAATATTTTTATTTATTTATTTGACAGAGAAAGACATCATAAGTAGGCAAAGAGGCAGACGGGGCAGGGGGAGAAGCAGGCTCCCTGCTAAGCATAGAGCCCAATGTGGGGCTCAATCCCAGGACCCTGAGACCATGACCTGAGCCGAAGGCAGAGGCTTAACCCACTGAGCCACCCAGGCGCCCTGAAAGTTCTTATTCTTAAGAACATGCTATGTATCTACACATAACACATCATGTGGTATGTAAATTGCTTTTAAATAGTTCAGCAATTAGTTGGTAGATAGATGGAAAGTTATGGGCTGAATTGTGTTCCCCAAATTTATATATTGAGGTTCTAAAACACCTCATAATGAGACTGTTATCTGGAAACAGGGTCTTTAAATAGGCAGCTAAATTATAACAAGTTTATCAGAGTGAGCTCAAAATCAGTATGACTGCTGTTCTTTTAAGAAGAGTAAATTTAAGCACAGATAGCTACAGAAGGAAGACAAGGTAAAGACAGAAGACAAACATTCATCAACCAAAGAGAAAGGTTTCAGAAGAATACAACCCTACTCACAAAGTATGTGGTTCTTTGTTATAGCAGCCCTAGCAAATTAATACATATGGAGAGAGAGAGAAAGAAAGATGATGGACAGATAGATAAATTGAGAGCAGGGGGAGGAAGAACACACTATAGTCTAGTAGTACAAATTTAAAACTAGGAATTAGACATTTCCATACCTATGCAGAAACTGAGAAAGAAGATAACAGTTCAGTGAAGCACTGTGACAAGTCAGTGAGGCAAATACCGAAGGTCTCAACCTGAAGAACCAAAGTAGTTCTCAGAAGCTCAGTAAAAAGTCACTGAAATTCCTAGAAATTCCTAAGCAAGTGTTAGAGACTAAATTAGGTTCTCTCCAAAACTGGTATGTTAAAACCCTAGCTCCAACACCTAAGAATGTGACTGTACCTTAAGAAACAACCTTTAAAGAAGTAGTTAAATGAAGCCCATTACACTGTTCTCGAATCCAATCTTCCTGGTGTCATTATAAGAGGAGGAGATCAGAACATGCTAAATAAATTTCACAGGTGTCCTTACAAGAAAGAAGACAAACATTCAGAGAGGTGTGAGGATATACATCAGAGATGTGAGGGTACAGGGGAATGGTCATGTGAGGGCCAAACAGAAGGTAGCCATCTGCAAGGGAAGGGGCAGGGCTTCAAGCAGAAACCACTTACTTGGTCTGTGGCACTTTATCACGGAAGACCTGGCAAATACAGAAGGGTATTGAACTGCCTCAGTCTGCTGCAGCAAAGCAAAGGATTCTCAAGAGAGCGCCCGGGGAAAAAAAAGGCAGGGGCGGGGAGGCAGGAAGGAAAGTAAGAAGGAAGCGGGGGAGGGAGGAAAGAAGTGGCCAGGAAGTAAAAGATGATCTCAGGATGCAACTGTCTCAGGAAAACAACGGAATCTCCTTGTCCTGTAATTTCCAAATCTCATGTGATTCTGGGTACCCCACAGGAAAGGGGATTCTGGAAGATAGAGTTTCCACCTTCTCTTCTGCATATAGAAGGGACTTTAGAAGATACTATTATTGAATCCAAATTGAAAACAGACATGAAATATCGGTATTGATCAGAAAGTATTTCCCAAATCTTAGCTTCCTATTATTTTTGTAGCTGTTTCTTCAGTTCCACAGTTTTATTTTTGCTATACCTAAGACTTCTTTAGTGCTCTTACTATTTCTCTTTTGAGAGGAACTTTCTCCCCAGGTGTTCTATTTTGCTAGGGGTTGCCTAATCTGTATTTTGCTTGTACTTTTCATTTGCCTACTAGGTCTTCCTGGACCTTTTCTTTTCTTTTTCCTCTCTCTCTCTTTCTCTCTCTCTCTCTCTCCTCTCTTCCTCCTCCTCCTTCTCCTCCTTGCTTTATCTCCCAGGGTAAAAGGATTAATTTCTCCTTGGTCATGGGTTTACTAGTCAATAGCTGTCAAGGCCCATAGCCGGTGAAACACTCCACTTTAAGAAGTCTTCTAAGTGGCAAAGCGTAGGATTGAGCATAGAGCACGGAGGACTCATTGTGCCCAAACTCCAACCCTTGGAAGACCCCTGACACACCAGATAAAGGCTCTCTTCAGTATTTGCAGCACATTTTTTTTTTACTCTCAAAATTCTAAAGTAGTTGAGACTTCAAGCCTTCAAAGCTGACCAGCTCTAGAGAATTCGATAGGTGCATTTCAAAGTGTTAGGTAGAAGCTAGACATGAGCAGGGGAAGGAAAAACTAAAGGCAGAGTCCCAAATCTTTAAAAGAGAATGATAGGGCCATGAACTGAAGGCAAGAGCTATAATAAATAAGCAACACATTAAAGCCTGGGGCACAACATCCTGGTATCATGGCTTCCAAGACCTTGAGGCTCACAGATCATGAGCCACAGGTGTGCTCTCCTCTTCCACCTCTGCCCCCAGGAACCCCCAGACTCATTATAGTACATCTGCATTGCAGGTATAGCCCCAAACCTCAGGGAGAAAGGCTGCCGTGCCAATAGGGTCAAAAACTCCCCCTCCCAACCTGTGGGGGGAAGTCCCTCAAATGATTGGAAGTAGCTGCCATTAGAAAGCATCCCAAGGTACCTAACAGCTTCTCCCAGCCCCAAGAGATTGAATTATATCCCATCCCAAAGCAACCTGCAGCCAATTCCACCTCTTGGATCCTTCCTCTTCTCCCATCTCCCACCTTGAGAGTGCACTTTCACTTAATAAACTGCTTTGTGTTTCTTGGTTTCCTTCCTGCTGTCTTATTCTAGCCCAGATCCCCACATACAAGTTCTGTTGGGGAATTCAAAGACCCAGACCTCCACTGACACAACACAGATTCTCCCACCAGGAACAAAGGGTTGTCACACTATTGTCTTTCTTAGCCATGGAAAAATCAGAAAGTCACAGAGTCTGACATTCAATAACAAAAACAAAACCATAAAACTTTCTTTTCCTATAGCATCAAGTAGGATCTGACATTTTGAATTTCTAATAGTTTCCATAACTTACAGATTGGAATATATGACACAAATGACTAAGTATTTCTTAGACTACAAACTATTCATCAGGTTGCATACACTAGCTAATTATCAGAACTGTTTAGGTTTTTTTTTTTTTTCCCCACTATCTAAAAGTTTAAATTTGTACAAATAAATTAATAAATGAAAGGACCAGATCTCAAAAGGAGATGGATGAACAGAGAATAAAAAAGGATTCCTCATTTGTCATCTGGCTGAAATTCAAAAAAATCCAAACAAGGAAGAAACCTCCTTTCTGGATAGTAGTTTTCTATTCTTTATACAAGCTGCCTTAATAATAGATAATTATAGCCTGTCTACAGACTTCCTAGAGCTTAAATTGGGTATCATTTCCTTCATTTCCTGCCTTCAGTCACTTTTAAAATTTGTTGAAAAATTTTAAACATCTGCTTAATTCCACTGAAGAGGTGGCTATGTTTTGTTATAAATGAGGCAATCCATATGTTTAGCTTATTTCTTATATGTGTATATTCAGCATGGTGATTTGATAAAAATGGGCCTATACACTTAAGTCACACATTTATTCACCATTTGAAAGTCCAGAGAATTTTGTAAAATTCAGAAATTTAAGATCATGATTTTATTATGGCTAAAGAGATTATATATGAAGCCAGAGGGTCCTCTTCCATTTGATTTATTGGCTCCAATTACTATCTTCAGATTAAAAATGAGCAACCCACTTGTCCTGGGAGACAGAAGCTTTCGAAGCATCATGTCTTTCCTGCTTGTGAGTCAAACTTAGTTTCATTCTTTTGGCAGCTGCTCAAGCATATTACTACATAACTGGCACCAACAACTGCCTCTGCTGCGTAAACCATATGAACATCACGCAATCCAGACTCTCACCATTTCATTTAGTATTAGCTCACTTTTTGTGCAATGAGGTATGCAGTCTGTAGTCACAAAAAAGGAAACCAAAAACAAAAGATGGAGAATCTTACAATCTTGAATTCAGAAAACTTATGGTCCACAAATATTTTTTTTCAGTATTTAAAGCTGACACAGTTTCACAGTTTCCTCAAAGCCATGTATAGACTTACTTCTCTATGTAGTTTTGGCTTGCTTGTAAATTAAAGGAAAAATAAATTTTAAAAGTTATTTTAAAAAGCAACAATTACAGAGTCAACTTCCACATTCAACCTTAAAAAACAAATTATAAATCTATCTTTACCTTGTCAAGCACAATTTAAAATAATGAACAGGAAAGACATAAAACTAAGGAAAACTTTATCAAGATATTTCCTTGAGGCATATAGAGTTTCATCCAGTTGATGATGAAGTAAGCTGAAATCTCTAATTCAGAAACATATCTCCAGCATATCTCTTTTTGGTATCATAAACCAAACATTTAGCCATCTGCCCTTTCAGTGGGATGTAGACCTTTGGCCCATAATGGAATTCACCTTAGGTATGTTCTTTAAAAAAACAGATGTTCCTCTTAATCACACTCTGTTAAATGTGCAGTAAGCTTGGGAAATACATTCTGGCTGACAAAGATACATCTAGAGTAAACAAGACCATTCAGTTCTTTGCAACAAGTAACCCTGTCTGATCACTAATTCATTTATTTATGCACTTCCATGTGATAGTATTAAATATCTTTTGGAGTCAATGTATTGAATTAGGGAAAATACACGATATGTGGGTCTAATAAGTGATATAATGCACACATATTCTAACAGAGGTAGTAGATAAGATAAATATGAAATATAAATTGTGTAAGTATAAATATGTATAAATTAATACATATGCATGAATGAACATACACTGCATAATTTGAGTTACTGTGGTTGAATTTAACTGTTACCAGAGCGCAAAATAATTATTTTAAAGTGAATGATTTTTACACTCTCTTCTCATGAAAACACATATTTACTTATAGCCTGATTTATTTTTTTCATAATATTGAAGAGGCAAAGATTTTTAACGTTTTTCTTACCTATTCATTTTCATTATGTATCTTGCCATCAAGATACAGATCACCACAACTGGAATAAAATCGCACATGGATTTAGCCCTTTTACCAACCCATTTTAAATTACTCAAAAATATTTAAAAATATCAGTTAAAATATATCAAAAATTCATATTTTGTTGAAGATGTTGTGTCTGTATCCATGATGGATATCTGTAGTTTTTTTCCTCATAATATCCTTATCCGGTTATGATATATGATTGTTAGACCGTAAATTAGGTTCGGATGTGTTTCCTCCCATTCAATTTTCTGGAGAGATTATATAGAATTGAAATGAGTTCCGTGTTAAATGTTCAGTGGAAGTCACCTGTGAAATGATCAGGAACTGGGATTTACTTTGTTGGATATTGTACTATTCATGGTTGTATTTCATCCGGGATGGATTTTGGTAGTTTGTATATCTTTCAAGGAATTGGTCTATTTTATCTAATTGATCAAATTTATTGCCACAGAATTGCTTATAATGTTGTCCTATTATTTTAATATCAGAGGGACATCTATTGTGTCTGTTTCCTCTTTCTTTGTTGGCCTTGTTGGAGGTTTATCAATTTTATTGGTTAAAAAAACTTTTGGTTTATTGACTTTTTTATTGTTTGGCTTTTAATTTCACTGATTTCCACTCTAATCTTTACCTTTTTTCATCTTGCTTTAGGTTTATTTTATTTTTCTCACTCTGGTACTAATGGTGAAAACCAGAGTTATTGATTTTATAATTTTTTTTAAAGATTTTATTTATTTATTTGACAGAGAGAAATCACAAGTAGATGGAGAGGCAGGCAGAGAGAGAGAGAGAGGGAATCAGGCTCCCTGCTGAGCAGAGAGCCCAATGCGGGACTCGATCCCAGGACCCTGAGATCATGACCTGAGCCGAAGGCAGCGGCTTAACCCACTGAGCCACCCAGGCGCCCCCAGAGTTATTGATTTTAAACCAGTCTTCTGATACGTGTGTGTAATGTTTTAAGTTTCCCTCTAAGCATTGTTTTAACTGTATCCCATAGGTGTTGATACATTGTTTTTTTGTTTTCATTTAATTCAAAATATTTTCTTATATTCCTGAGACCTTTGGTTCTTTGGCTTATAGGTTATTTAGAAATGTATTACTTCATTCCCAACTATTTGGGGATTTTCCAGAATATTTGTGCTATTTATTTATAATTTCATTCTATTATGGTCAGACATGATTTGTATGGTATCTATTTCTTTAAGTTTTAGATTTTAGATAATTATTATTTTCTTTGCTTTTTCTTCATTCCTGAAGTTATGAGATTTTTTTCTGGAATCTTTTTTTTTTTTAGCCTGAGAAACTGTCCTTTAGCTTGTTCGGGTCCCCCCCCCCCCCCCCCAGTGTGCTAGTTACAGAGTCTTCTAGTTTTCCTTAGACTAAGACTGTTTTTATTTTGCTGTCATTCCAAAAAGGTATTATTACTGGATACAGAATTCTAGGTTGGAAGAATTCTTTACTTTTCTTTTTGTTTTGTTTTGTTTTGTTTTGATGGTTGATCTGGTTAGAAGTTCGTTGATATGTTAATTAAACTGACATCTCAAATGGTTCTAGCATCACTTTCGTTTTCATACCCTTTGCTGTGCATAATATGTTATTTTATTAAATTCATCAGGAGTGAGCCCAGACTCATTTACACTTATACACAGAATTCAGGAGCTCTCCTCTCTAGCTCACTCCTCTCCAGAATTTCTCTTATACTCTCTGTATCCCAACAGTCCCTTACCTAGTCTTCGGAACAGAAATATTTTCTGTTTATTTCCTCACTAATTTAGCTTCCCATGCTATAAATAAGGAGGAAAAAAAATAATGGGAATTTCCCCAAAACTCTGTGGCCCACGAGGTATCCTTCCAAACAATTCCTCTGGCCAGGAAAATGGTTTTATCTTGGCTTTTAAGTGCCTGTGATATTCTTTTCTTTTTTTTTTTTTCTTAACCTAAATTTTATTTTGCACACATGAATCCCAAAACCCTGATGTGTATACTACAACAAATAAAATAGTAAAGTATCTTAAGTAAAATTAAATATGATAACATCCAATTATGCAAGGGTGTGAGAGAATGCCATTCTCACATACACCTGATGGAACCATAAACTGGTGTACCCACTCCCAAGAGCGATTTAGCAATCAGTACCTTGAAGAGATGAAAATATCCACACTTGTACAACTCAGGAAATCCTCATTACAGAATATCTCCCACACTGAGCAAAGAAACACAAATATTATTCATTTTAGAATCATTTACCATAGCTAAAGATTGGAAATAGACTGACTGCCCATCAGCTTGAATGAGATCAATAACGTCCTGTATATTTATACAGTACTATACAGCTATGAAATTAAATGAAGTAGAATGCACTTCAGCACAGATGAATCTCACAAACATATTAATGAGTTTGAACAGTTGCAGAAGGACTTATAAAGCTAGTTACTTACATGAAATTTTAAAAAAGAAAAATCTGTACTCTTTCTATAGCACTTTATGTAAAAACTGAAGAGTAGAAGAATGCCTTTCAGATTCATACTAATGTTTATCTGTATGTAAAATTCTATGCTACTGGTGACTTTCTCCTTTTTAATTCTTCTTCTGTCATGCATTCAGGAATATTCTTCTCTTGGGGATTTTATCCTCTTCCAATAACTGCTCTCAGTTCAGTCTTTAAGTGGTACCACTTCTTTCAATTCTACCCCATTCTTCTCTGGTCCCTCTTATTTTCCCAAATTCAATAAAAGTTGTGATTGCACAAAAGTGACCCTTAAGCTTTCCTCCCATATTTCCATTTGAATAAAATGTTTCCTGGAAATATTTTCAAAAAGTCTACTTTTCGTTGTTCAGTACATGGTTCTATGATTTCACCATGAGCTTCTACTGCTTACATTTACAGTCATTTGGCAGGAAGTGAGCAAGTGAACCAGAAATTTGAAATTTTGCCAAAGAAAGTAAATAAAGATAAGCAATCTGTAAATAAACATAAGCTACATCTTTGCATATACCTATCTATCTTCTTAAATGAAGTTTAAAAAATTCTGTAATTTTAATGTGATTTTAAATGTTTTCTTAGAAAATAAAAATATTACACATGGTATCAATCATAAATTATACTATCTAATATCAGGTTCAAGTGTTTAGAAAGTTAAAAATTATTTACTATTGTGGAAAAGAACTTTTTATGTTACAGTCTGTCTTATTAGACGAATTTCCTCCCCACACAATAAAAATCTGTTTAATTAAAATTGGAAATGATGATAATTAAGGTGAGCTTACTTAAAACACAAATCTGTACCCTCAAAAGATTACTTTCTAATTAAAGTGTAAATAAGGGTAATATTTTGTCTATTTTCAAGTAAAATCCAGAAAATTATTTAAGCTGCTTTAGCAGTTTCTTATTCAAATATTGAATATAGTAAAAAAATAAACTTTATCTATGAGTATTTTCAGGCTCCAAACAATTTTTTTCTCACATTTAGGATTGATTGTTATATTACTCGATTGCTGTTAGATTATTTCATAAATATTTTATCTCATGCCATTTCTTATTATATGTTCTATGATTCAGACTCACCTTTTATTTCCCAAATGGGCACAATTAATGAGATTTTACTATAGATACTGTAGTGTGAAAGTCAATGCTAATTAGCAGCTTTACCATACAGAAAAGTGAACTGAAACTTCCTGTGCTAGAATTATAAGAACATACTAAAATACTGCATGTGGTAAGATATAAAGGAATTGAATGGGAAAGAGAAAGAAAAGTAGAATGAACAGAAGGTGCAATTTTTACACACGTAGAATATAAAATACAACACTTGAAACTAAGAAAATGTATAAAGCCTCCACTTACGTTAAAAGTACTGTCCAGCAAAATTTGGTTTCACCTGTAATGACTTAGAAAGGTTCTTATTTTTTATTTAAATCTTTTCTCTTAAAATATACAGAAAGAGGGATACCTGGGTGCCTCAGTGGGTTAAAGTCTCTGCCTTTGGCTCAGGTCATGATCTCAGGGTCCTGGGATCGAGCCCCGCATCGGGCTTTCTGCTCAGCAGGGAGCCTGCTTCCCCTGCTCTCTCTGCCTGCCTCTCTGCCTTCTTGTGATCTCTGTCTGCCAAATAAATTAATAAATAAAATCTTAAAAAATATACAGAAAGACAATATTCTAACACTAGACATGTCCAAAAGCTTAAAAAATCTTGACTAATATTGTAGGTCCCATGTACACAGTTTACAGAATACTCTTGACTACATTATATGTTTTGCCACTATATAAAAGATAAATTCCTTAAGGGAAAATATTCATATGATTCATCTGTGTATCATGAATAGTACCTAACACAGTGTCTTGAGCACAGTAGGAACAAAATAAATGCTTGTTGAATGTATGAGCAGACCATATTTTTCAAGGCATTTGACACCTGAAGTTGTTGTGTATACGTATAACATAATTATCTTTTTTTCCTGACTCCCAGCACTTAAAATGTACCTTGCTGCACTACTGGGCATCAATTTTTTTATTATTATTATTAATTGCACTAACCTAGGCCCGCGGAAGAAAGGAGATCTAAGATAAGAATACAGAACTGCAAGAAGGTGTGAAGATTTCCTTCTGAATTTTTTAAGATTATTAAAATACATGATAATCAATTGATTTTAAAGAAATAATAAAATGTTATCTGTTTTAATGTCTGATCTCAATGCCTCTTGCCCCTCTGAACTGACATGCCAAACAATATTAGTTCCAATTTCTGTGAACTGAAATTTACTAACACATATTTATTGATCTCCTAGACTTCAAAAGGAGATAAACACAATATGCTAAATAGATGAAAGAGGATCTCTCTCCAATTCAGGAAACAAATATTCATCCTGCCATCTTAGGACAGTATGATCAAAATTAGAAAATTCAGTAGAAACAAAGATTGGTCTTCAAAAATCATGCCCTGGACTGCTATGGTGACTATGTCAAGAAAAACATATTTTAACCTAGTGTATTTTTGATGAGGGAGCAGGAGGCTGGCTGAGGACAAAGCAAAAGCTGGCGCCTTGCACCCCCTCTTCACCCGCTCCCCTCCAAATGTGTAGCATTCCTCAGGCACCCCTGACTGCCATAAAACGATAAATAGTTAACTTGCAGGGATCGCAATCCTGCAGAACAGGAATCTCCCTTGCCCTACAAGATGTCCTAGAGACCTAAACAGGGAGGTTACCTTATCAATAGCACAAATTTCCAGAGGCAAATAACTCTTGGTTCCTGAAGCCCTAATGTCCCCCTCCCACCATATACTGGAGGAGACTGGAGTAGAAAGGAATGAAAATGACAGCAGGATCATAATGCCCCACCAAGAATCCCCCATTATCTTGATGTTAGTGCCTGACCTAAAGACGACATTGATCAAGCCATAAGGGCAAAGACTCCCCCCACCCCGGCACCTTGTAGGCCCTCCCTAGCATGTGAGAACTCTGTCGAAATTTCTCATTCCTTCACCACCTCCCCCCAACCGTGGGGTATATAACATGCCCACCCTCACAACCCGGGGCAGCAGCTCTTCCTGCCCACGGGTCCTGTCCCCGTGCTTTAATAAACCACCATTTTGCACCAATGACGTCTTAAGAATTCTTTCTTTAGTCGTCGGCTCCGAACCTCCTCACCCCACCGAACCTGACTTAGGTTCTGGAACTTCATCATTTTCATCAATGGAAAAGATTTAAAAGAAAAAAATGTTAAAACTGCAAAGGCAATTAGGAACAGTATATGTTGCCAAATGAAGAGATTAATTGTATAAAATTATTTTTCACATATAGTCTTAATTTTCCCCAGTAGTAAATAAGAGAGCAATAAAAGAAGAAATAAACTAGAAAAGAAAGGGGTTTGATGAAAAAATCATAGGACTGTAGTAAAAACCTTTATGTTCTATAAACAAAAAAGAATAGTCTCATATAAAATATTATTTTAGTTTTGGCATCTATGTCTGTGAATAAATCTATGACTAATTCTTTTAATTAAATTCCCTCTTTTGTTCAAACTAGACTTTAATTTCATTGATATGATAAAATAAGAACCCAGCATTATATAGTTAGATGATTATACTTGTCAATTTAAATGTACTCCAAGAAATTCTTATGATTTAAGCCTTTAAGAACAAGACATTCAAACCTGGGAAGGAAATGGTCAAACTGAAAGTTTCTTTCTAGGGCAGACAGCTGATAAACTTTTATATATAACCTATATATGCTCAGTGTCTGTCAACATCTCCACTCAAAGGTCAGTCGTATAGTGACCAAACAGTAAAACAAAATACCAGGGTCCTTCTGAAGATTTTCAGATTTGCATATATAATGAAAATATAAAACTAGTCTTCTGAATATTTTATATTGTTACTTTTATTATAATGGACTAATACTTACATTATTTAAAATACTCAAATATTTAAAATATGTTACAGGTAACAGTGAACAAGTTGGCATTCTAAAGCATCTTCATCCCAGTTAAAAGAAGGGAATTTATAAGGATAATTATTGAGATAAGGATTACCAACAATATTTGTTTTTTCTTACTAACTGCCATCCTAACTAAGACCACTGACAGAATTCTTTTGCAGAAACTGACCCAGACTCACATACAGAAAGGGAGAAAAGAGTATTTCTCAGCAGTGAATGGAGTAGCAACACACGGAATTTTCAAAAAGCAAATGTCATTAGATTCTATGAAAGACTTAAAAATTGACAATAGAGTTTGCTTGTCAGAAATGTTTCCATTAATCTCATCGATACTCCTAAAAATAACCAGAGAAATGCTCTTATTTGGACATTTCTGCTGCTAACGATGTAAAGAGTTTATTTTCTTTTATATAAGTATTGAAAATTGAGGTGAGAGTATATTAAACCTTCAAGTGTTGAGAATTCCAATTAATCTTCATCTTATGTTGCTATATACTAAGTATTTTTGACCAATGAATATTCAATACTTCTCAAATGTGAAAGACAAAATTAAAATATTGTGTGAAAAATAAATATTTTGGATAAGAACACATTAAAAACGATTTATAAAGCAAACATGATCGAGCCATCATCAATGAAAACTGTTTCAAATGTCAAAAGAAGGCATTGCAAAGATTATCAAAAACACAAATTCAAATACAGAAAAATGCTGAATCACTTTGTGAATTTTAGTAATTGCATACACACTTTTTTCAATGATGACTCTTTACTATATAATGGTCTTCTAAATGACTCCACAGGATGCTGAGTAAAGTTGGTGGGGACTGTCTTAAATATTAAAAAGCTGAAGTAACTACAGAACAGAGGCAGTATACTGAATATTTCAAATAGAGTGTACCATATGTCTAAGAGCTTATGAAATAGCTAAATGCAAGCTTTTGCCTTAAACCTATAGCTTCCAGGCGAAAGTTCTGAGATAGGATTTATTTCCAATTTTAAAAGAAATCTTTACTTTCAGAAAGTGTTTTAGTTTACCTAAGGGTTCATACTTGGTGTTGGACAAATGTATAATGACATATTCACCATTATATCATAGAGTATTTTTGCTGCCCTAAAAATCCTCTGTGCTTTATCTATTCAACTCTCTCTCTCCCCCACTGGCAACTATTGATCTTTTTATTGTCTCCAAAGTTTTATCTTTTATGGACTATCATATACATGGAATTACACAATATGTAGCCTTCTCAGACTGGCTTCTTTCACTTAGTAAAATACATTTAGGGTTCACCCATGTCAGTGGCTTGATAGTGTGTTTCTTCTTAAGACCAAATACTTCATCATCTGGATGTACCACAGTTTATTTATTCATTCATCTAAAGGACATTCTGGTTGCTTCCAAGTTTGGGCAATTACTAAGAAAGCTGTTATAAACATCCATGTGCAGGTTTTTGTATGGACATAATTTTTACCTCTTTTAGATTAATACCAATAAGCACAATTACCAGACTGAATGATAAGAGTATATTTAGTTTTGTTAGAAACTACCCACATATCTTCCAAAGTAGTTAGAAACTACCCACATATCTTCCAAAGTAGTGGTACCATTCCAGCAGTAATGTATGAAAATTCCCATTTGGTGTTTCTATGTTCCAGATTTTGGCCATTTAAACAGGAAGCATCTCATTGTTTTAAGTTGACTTTCTCTGATTATGTGTTATGTGAAACATCTTTTCATTAAGTTTATTTGTCATCTGTGTATCTTCTTTGGTGAAGTGTCTGTTAGGGACTTTGACCCCTTTACATCAGGTTATTGATTTTCCTTTTGTTGAGTTTTCAGAGTTCTTTGTATATTTTGGATAACATTTCTTTATCAGATGCTTCTTTTGGACTATTTTCGCCCAGAATGTGGCTTGTTTTCTAATTCTCTTCAAATTGCTTACCATAGAATATAAGTTTTTAATTTTAATGAAGTCCAGCTTATCATTTCTTTCATGAATCATATCTTTGGTGGCATATCTAAAAAGTCATCTAGGGTTTCTCCTATGTTATGTGCTAAGATTTTTATAATTTTGCACTTTATGTTTAGGTTTATGACCAACACTGAGTTAATTTTTGTGAAAACTGTAAGATCTATGTCTAGACCCATTTCTTTTTCTTTTTCTTTTTTTTTTTTTTTGCAGGAGGATGTTCAGTTGTTCCAGCATCACTAGGTAAAGACACTATCTTTGCTCCACTGTATTGCCTTTGCTCATTCTTCTGTTTTTAAGTGTATTTTTTTTTTCTCACTGCTTTTCTCATTTCTGATTTAAGTTTTAGAAGTTTCTTTTGTCATATCCCAAGCTCAGAGATTCGGTCTCCTAATGATATCATCAACGGCATTCTTCATTTCTGTTACAGTGTTTCTGATCTCTAGCATTTCTTATGTATTCTTTCTTAGAATTTCTATCTCTCTGCTTATATTAACCCCTTGTTCTTATATAATGTCCACTTTTTTCCCATTAACTCCCTTAACAGATTAATTATAGTTTTCTTATAATCTAAGTCTAATAATGCCAACATTCTTGCCATATCTGATTCTGGTTTTGATGCTTATGCAGTCAAACTGGTTTTGTTTATTTCATCTCTTAATACATCTTGAAATTTTTTGCTGAGAAGTTAACATGATGTTATGGGTAAAAGGAATTATAATAAATAAGTCTCTAATAATGCAGTGTCAGAGTGAGAAGAAAGGTGAATCATTATGTGACTTACAAGTATGTCCCAGTCTTTTGGAAAACCTGTGTCCTTGAACTGTGAATTTCGCCAGAGCTTCTCAAGTTTTGTTTTGGTTTGGTTTGGTTTTTTTCACCCCTTAGCTGGGACCAGATGGATGGAGGGGCTGGAGTTGTATATTTCCCTTACCAGGAAGGTTAGGCTCTGGAAAAAACCCTGGTAAAGTTAGATCCTGGTAAAAAAGTTTCCCCTAAGGGCAAGCCTAGGTCAGAAGAGCAGAATACTCTGGCATATTTCAAAATGGTTCCCTTCTCATTCATCTCAATAGAAGTTCAAGGGGATTTTTCTCTGACACTCACTGTGAGGAGTTGGTAGACCTCCATGAGGTCATATTCATACAAGTGTCAGGACCCTCCTATGACTAGGTCCTCCTAGAGTTTATGACACTCTGATTTCTTCACAAGATTTCTTCATACTGAGCCTCAGAAATTCATCAGAGTCCTGGATCGAGTCCCATATCAGGTTCCCTGCTCAGTGGGGAGCCTGCTTCTCCCTCAGCCTGTAGCTCCCCCTTGCTTGTGTGCTCTCTCTCTCATAAATAAACAAAATCTTTAAAAAATAAAATAAAATATCTGCCTTAACTTTTTTACAAAAAAATTTGCTTCTAAAATTAGTGAAATTAGACACCAGCATTCAAGCCACTATTTTACCTGATAATCTCCACATTGTTCTTACTAATGTAGAATCAGGATATAGGTTTCACCCTATGAAAGAGTGCAACTTCACTAAGGACATTTATCCCACTAATTCTAGTAATAAGTCAAAATCTTAAAAAGTTTATCAGGCAATATTAAAATTGCAAAAAATAAATAAGATTTTTTTTTCAAAAATAAGTATATACCTTTAAAAAATGAAGAAGAAAAGATGTTAGAAAAAACTGATAGCCACAGGAAAACTCACAGAAAACAGCAAGAAAAAACATTGCAAAGCGTTATCTACTCCGGGATCCTCAGTATATCGCCATCTGTCTTCCAAAAGGGAAATCTAGTTGTTGGACTCATCCATCTGCCAGTTAATTTCAAAGGCAAATGTAAGATTAGCCCAAATGCTTCCTGCTTTTTTTTTGTGACTTATAAAAACACAGTACAGTTGATAGGCATATGGTAAAAATATATTACCTGTGATATATAAAATCAACTTTTGCTAGCTTTCATTCTTAGGATGATTACATCGGACTCTTAAGCAAATAATTTGAAACTTTAGAATATTTGATTAATTGAAACTTGAGGTACAATGATGGTAATACTAGCTATACTCCCCTAGTTGTAAGAGGGTATGTATTTATTTAATAAACATAGCACGGAATAGAATTATAATAATTTTAGCAAGTAAGACTCTAATTATATGAGCTAAACTAATCTGTTAATTCATCATACAGTATCCATGTGAGTTTTTCTTTGGTAGAATCTCAGAAGTCTATGATACTTTTATTTTGTATTAATTACTTAACTCTTATAAAACTTGTCAGGCCTGAAAAGAAATGCTTACCAAAGAAATGTGACACAACCAGGTCTCAGTGACTGCTATTATTATATTAAGAGATAGCATTTATAGTACTTTATAACTTACAAGGAATTCCAAAATGCATTCTTCTAGTGACTGAACTAATCCATGAGAAAAAAAAAAATTGGAAACTGATATTCAAAGAGTTAAAATTCTTGCTCAATGTTCCATACAAAAAAATGACATCTTGGCTCCTCTTACAGCTTTCATTTCCCAACTCTACTTCATATATATGACACAGACCTTTACAGGTTTTTTTTTAACCTTTAAGTATCTACTGCCATGTTTCTCCTGCATTATTACAGAAAAAATCTCAAATAAAAGGAAATAATAATATATTCTAACTGCTATGTCATTTTTACAGTGGAGGAACTAAGACACAGAAAAGTTAAGCAACTTAAACAAATTCACACAGTAAATATAGGGCTAGTATTCAGGCTCCAGTGTCCTCACTACTAAGTGCTGGAAGAATCTCCCTTGCAGTTAAATAAATAAACCTCTCCTGCAGCTAAACGATTTTCAAAATGCAATAAGTGAAAATATTTTGATTTTTTATATCTTCTGTTGAGCACAGGTATATATGCAGAGCTGATAGAGATAAAAAACAACAGCCAACTAAATTGTAACAGAATGATTACCAAACACAAGACTTCTCTAAAAACAATACTCATGTGGGTATAAGTAACACACCTCATACTTAAGTCATAATTTTAGTTATCTCTTTAATATGACATTAAAATGAACATAGTTTTTGGGATGCCTGGGTGGCTCTGTCAGTTAAGTGTCTCACAGACTTAGGTCATGATCTCGGGGTCTTGGGATGGACCCCAGCATCAGGCTCTGCATTCAGTGTGGAGTTTCCTATCCCTCTGCCCCTCCCCCTGCCCCTGCATGTTCTCTCTCTCTCTCAAATAAACAAAATCCTGATAAAATGAACACACTTTTTAAAAATATTTTATACACATAACAATAAAATGTAAGTACAAGAGAACTGAAATACACGTGGCATTAATAAGAGTAATTCTGGTAGCTTAAATTTACATTTGTTTTCAAATGTAATTGAAAATATTAGTAATTTAATATTACCTTAAAATGGCACATACATTTGTTACACATATTTGAAGAAAACAAAAAGTGTTACTTTAAACTGAAACAAAGTATCAAATAGACACTCTTGTGAATCGTGCAATTGATCATGCTCTACAGTTTCTAATATAATCTCAAGTGAATATGCTTTTCCTTTCCAGGTTACTGACTTTCAATTAAACAGAATTCAGCATAAATTAAGCAGTTACAGGTGAACAGCTGGACCTTAATTTCTTCATGTGACTTTTAAGTGCTTGTATTTAAGATTATTTAATTAAATTTGCACTGGTGTCTCAAATTGACAAACATACTGAGCGCTTAATGGAAATGAAATTACTCTGAATAACAGTAAAGTTGAAAATAAACTCTTTTTTGCAGAAATTCTATGAAGAGCTAAGATTAAAGTCCTCTGATAAAACCTTGGCGTTTGAAAACCAAGAACCCAGAAAACTCAAATATTATTTTAAATCATTCTGTATACCATGTTGAATGTGCTTCAACAATTCTTCAGAGGATCAAAATAGTAAGAGTTTTCTGAGTTGCATTTCCCCCTTTGCCTGATAGAACCATTGTGTTTGGCTTGAATATCAGACAGGACTTCTATATCTTTCTTCTGAATATAAGTCTTGCTATGCCTCTGATAAACAAAGCAAATGGAATAAGCAATAGAGCCTTTTAGAACATTGGCTTGTGCTGTGCATCCACAAGTGATTTCTAAGGAAAAATAATATTCTAAGAAACTAATTTGTGTGGATTTTCTTTCTCCCTTGGGTACCACATCACTTCCAATATATAATCAGGAAGTTTGGCATTCATTTGACTATGGAACTACAGGACTTTTCGTATCCCCTGAACAGACATTTAAGCTTAGAATGGGTTCATCATAATGTTTCCTGGACTTACAACATTTCTTTCTTACTACCTATGAAAATCTTGCATCAACTCTCATTCACTCTTTCTTACTCCTGCTCTTTTATACAAACACAGACAAACATACGCAAAGCCTCATGTAGACATAAGAGTTGTGTGGTAAAGCCAGATCTCATCTGGACAGATCTGTGCAAGACATTTGTGCATTACTATGGCATAACTTACGTTGCACTCAGAGTTTTGACACACAAGCTCAAAAATATAAGCACAGAACACTGTGACAAACATACAAAATGCCTTTTTTTTTTTTTTAGGGGAAAGACAGTAGGTTTTTACAAATTGAGTTAGAAATAGAAATGTGGAAACAACAAAGAAAGTTTGAGACATGTGAATGACTTAAGACTGTCTTAAAAATTAATTTTAGATTTTAGAAATTAAAAATAATTTTAGTCATATTAGCTTCCATTATAAATAGGATGAAGGAGACATATATCCCTGTTAAAAATATAATTTATATTAAGACAAACTACAGATCACTGTAGTAATTTTTCCAACTACAATAACCAATATAGTTTCAGTAAAAAGAAAAATAAATCATGGAGATGTAATGTATAGCATGATGACTGTTGTTGATAACATTGTCCTGAATATTTGAAGCTCCTAAGAGATGTAGATCTTAAATGTTCTCATCACAGGAAAAAAAGATTTGTAACTCTATATGGTGACAGCTATTAACTAGACTTACGATGGTGATCATTCTACAACATATACAAATATTGAATCATATTGTACACCTGAAACTAATGTTATAGGTCAATTACATCTCAATTAAAAAATAAGTAAGTAAATAAAACCCAGCTCTTCCTCCTTGTTTTTCCCAACCCCAAAGAATGTGAACACCATTTATCCAAAAGCCCAAGTCAGGAATCTTAGTCATACTTGATTCTTCTCTTTTTTCATCCTCTAGATCTGTCAGGATATGCTAGATTATACTGCCGTGTAGCAAACACCCCCAAATACTCAGTAGCTTAATGCAACAGAAGTTTATTTCTCACTCTGATTACTACGCCAGAGGTGGGGCTCTGATCCACTTTGTCACACTGACTCCAGGTCCCAGCTGATAGAGCAGCCACTATCTGGAACATTCTTGGTTACCAGAAGAGAAAGAAAAGAACTCTAAAGGTTTCATGCTGGTAGTCTGGTGCTCAGAGCAGAAGCAGCACACATAACACCTATCAGAGCTGATAACTGGTCCATCACTCAACCACAGGAGGCCAATCGCACAACCCTAACTTATACCCAGAAGGCAGAGAGTAGAAAAATTAATAAACAGCATTAATGACTACCACACTGTCTTAGGAGGGACTCCTCAGAAGCAGGCCCTAAGATGAGGATTTATGTTTAAATGATTTGTTAAGAAATACTGCCAGGAATAAACAGTAAGAGAGTAAGGAGAGATACAGGAAAGAGCAAGAAGGCACACAAATATTCAGCATCAAACAAAATCCCATGGAGGACTATTTAAGCTCAACTCTATGGAAGATTCTGGAGACAGTCATACCTCAGAGCAGCCTGGACCAGGGACAAGGAAGCTGGAGTACTTATGCTTCTATACCAGGAGCAGTTTGCTAGGGCTTCTCCCAGGGAGATGTAAATTCCAGTTAACTCTGGCTCTTCTTGCAGATGCTGGCTGTTAGAAGTGAAAGCACAGCATGAAAATGGTAGAGTGATCTGAAAACACACAAGTGGAACATTGGTATCATCTGCTACACACACCCCTCAAACCAAAAATAAATAAATAAATAAATAAATAAATAAATAAATAAATAAATATGTTATAACATTATTTTTCTTTAAAACAGAAACATTTTAGACTTCTAATTAAATATAATCTTTTTCCCCCCTCTATCATCTTTAGGTTTATAATTCAAGTCAGAGTTCAATTTAAAAAAATAATTACAGCCCATTAATTTACTAATTTTGAATTAATTTTCTGCTTAATTCGTTTCAATTTTCATTGTCCTACAGATAATTCAAATCTCTTGACTGAGAACCTTCAGTCTGAAAACATGTTAATATTTAATACAGTATTTCACATGTATTCAGTTAATAGCTATGATGGTAATGACAAAGATAAATTTTTTTTCAGTCTACAAAATGTGTCAGGCAAACTTAACATCGCCCCTGGAGTTAAGATGGAAGAAAATTTTACTATATATTCTTCTTTCAAAACTTCAGAAGAAGATTCAGAATAGAACCCAATGAAATCAGACTTTCATCTTTAAATGATTTCAGATACGTTTAAAATGTATTCTGTAATGATGATAAATGTAAGTGTTGGTTCTGCTTTGACAGGTCAACATCACCTACAATGAATATTATGAATTACTGGCAAGGTTTCTTCATTATTACTGAGTCTACATCCCTTTAACAAGTTCATGTCAAAAATGTTAAGGAAGGTGTTACCCAGCGTTCTAATAAAACAAACTCTCAATTCAAATGATTTTATCCAAATCAAAACACTTAACTTTAAGGCCTACTATATTGCCATTAATAAGTTTAAACCATAATCATATGTTATAAAGAAATGATTTATAACCTGAAGCATGAAAAGTAGTAATACTGAAATAAAGTCATTCTATTCTATTTGAAATGAGACTTTAACTACAAAGTAAACTTAGTTGTCAAAAGAATGAAATCATTTAAAATGCCTGGAAGGTCAGATACGTAGTTGGATATCAAGTAAAATTCTTTTATTTAAACTGAGAGAATAAGGACCACAGACAAGTCTCCTTCTCTTACTGAAACTAGAAATGATGACTACAAAGATTAACTGACTTAAAGAAAATAACAAAAATAACAAGGATAAATACAATTAATATTATTGATTAACACAAGTAAATTAAGAAGATATAATCTTGCAGGTAAGATATATACTCAGTATTCCTATTAGATGTCTAAAATGTAGTTAAGAAAGAGCCAAAGATATACAGGAGACAACTGCTTTAAATACACACATGAAATTGGTAGGTTACTCAGGTACAGACATGATTATCTAGATTGGTAAGGAATTTGTGATTGTACTAAAGCCTCTATTCAGTCATTCCAAGAAAATATTCCACAGATATCTCAACGTTTGCTTTGTTAAGGGAAGATACTATTGGATTTATAGCTAGAGTAACTGATTCCTTGAGCTTCTCCTTCAATGAAAGTAAAAAAAAATAGCTTCTGGGGAGTAAGGCCAATTCATGAGTTCAAAGCCAAATGAAATAAAATAGAAAGTGTAAAAATATTTAAAGACAAATATTGGGTAAAATATATCAAAACACCATGGATTATTCTTAAATATTTTACAAATATTATCTGAGCTCCAATATGCACTTGGCCCTCTAAAAAAATCCCTGAGAATTGAGCAGTGAACCCCATTCTTCCCACCTTCATAAATCCTGTATTTGTGAATGTTTATGAGTCAAATTCTACAAAAGATATTATAGAATGCTTAAAGAGTATTATACATAAGATGAGGATTTTTCTTTTTCTTTTTTTTTCTTTTCCAATCAGTGTCCTTCTAATCCATCCCTACAGTATGTTTTTCCTGGATTTAACAAATTCAGTTCCAAGACGCTACTACATCTAACAAAAAGCCCCACAGGAATTCATATGGCCAATTCTTTTCTTTCATTAGAGGGGAAGTTAAAGAAATGAAAATAAAGGCAGACCACCTTCTTTCAAAATCTTTCCCTTACTTATCTCCTTCAGAGAGTCATTTACACCAAAAAAGTGTTTTCACCTCTGTTTTGAAAAAGAGTTAATGATGTCATTTTGTGTTTGACTTTCCGCTTCACTACAGGAGACATTAGAGCTTCTTGAGATATTGTCCATTAAGTGCTTTCAAAGAATTACAGTGGAAAGCTGCCTAGTAAAATAAAGTATCACATTAGTATAGAAGGGTATTCTCTACTTTCCTGAGATTTCGGCTTAAGAGGCGGGTCATAATTTTGTTACCTGACTTTCTCAGGCTGGAGTATATGACATGCTTTTTCATTAGCAATCCGTGTATTTTTGACAGAGCAAACTTCCACTATAGCGGACCCCATCTCACACTGACATTGACAGGGAAACACAAATTTTGCTCATGTGAGTGGTCCTTGTACACAATTTCCTTAACAAGTTTTGGGCCAGTATCACTTTAAGAAAAGTTACTATTAGTTGTGACAAATCAAAAGTCCACCAAAACTGCTTGATAAAATGTGTGGGGTGCAAAAGCCTCAGGTTCAGCAACTAAAACTTTCTTTTATGATGATGACACAACACACTTATTTTTCAAGCCTATGCTTCCCACCTTGACAGTCTGCTGATAAAAGCGAGATATGAATTATGACTTTGGTAGCTTCCCATTAAGACTTCTATTCCCTTTAAGCAACACAGTCCAGCAAAGCAACTGAGTCAACATAACACTTAGACATTTTAGCATTTTAAAAGGCCACAGTTGGGTTTAAATGCCAGAGCAAGAAACAAATTTTCAGATCTATCTGCTCTTATCTGATATTGTGAAATGAACTTGAGTCTATTTGAAAAGTATCCTTTAGGCTATTCCACCCCTTATTCGAACCACTATTAAAATAATGTTAATATTTACACAATAGACTTAAATGATATATTAAATAAAATGAATTCAATCTCCAACCTGTTCTATGTATCATGTATCTTAAATGTAATTGTATAGGATCCTGTTTACTCTCTTTTCTGGTTTTGTTTTGTTTTGTTTTAGTAGTTCCATGCCCAGCACTGAGCCCAACATGGGGCTTGAACCCATGGCCCTGAGATCAAGACCCAAATTAAGATCAACAGTCAGATGTTTAACCAAATGAGCCACCCAGACACCCCTCTGTTAAATGATTTTTTTTTAAAGATTTTATTTATTTATTTGACAGATTGAGATCACAAGTAGGCAGAGAGGCAGGCAGAGAGAGAGAGGAGGAAGCAGGCTCCCTGCTGAGCAGAGAGCCGGATGTGGGACTCGATCCCAGGACCCGAGATCATGACCTGAGCCTAAGGCAGTGGCTTAACCCACTGAGCCACCCAGGCGCCCTGTTAAATGATTTTAAAAGTCAGTTTGGTGATATCCTGACCATGTCACAAAGTGAATATATATATAATCAACATGATGAGCTTGGTATGATTTAGAAAAAGTAAAATGATACACTTACTTTATAAAAAATTAATGTTTGATTAATTAAGGGTATAGTACTTTTTTTTTTCCTTTTACCAACCTGTCCCAATTTCCCCATCCCCAGCCCCTGGCAACCATTTTTCCACTCTGTTTCTATGAGTCTGGCTTCTTTTGTAAAGACTCCACTTATCACTGATACCATGCAATATTTGTCTTTCTCTTTCTTGGTTTATTTCACTTGGCATAATGCCCTCTAGATCCATTTGTGTTGTTGCAAATGGCAGGATTCCTTATTTCTCATGGCTGAATAACATTCAGAGTGTGTGTGTGTGTGTGTGTGTGTGTGTGTGTGTGTGTGTGACATTTTATCCATTCATCCTTGATGGAGACCTAGGTTTTCATATCTTGGCTATTGTGAAAATGCTGAAATGAATACAGGAGGGCAGATTATCTCTTTGATATCTTGTTTATGTATCTTTTGAATACATAACAAGAAGTGGGATTGTTGGATCACAGGGTAGTTCTATTTTTAATTTTTTGAGGAATATCCATACTATTTCCATAGTGGCTGCACCAATTTACATTTCCACCAATAGTGCACTAGGGCACTCATTCATCCACATCATGACCAACATTACTCTCTTGTCTTCTTGATGACTGCCATTCTAACAGGTATGAGGTGATATTTCATTGTGATTTTGACTTTCATTTTCCTGATTGTTAGTGATGTCAAGAACATTTTACCTATTGGCCATTGGTACATCTTCTTAAAAGGAATGTTTACTTAGTTCTTCTGCCTATTTATCAAAATGGATTGTTTTGTTTGTTTTCATTTCTTTCCTTTGCTACATTTCTGCAATTGTAAAATGGAGTCTACCTAAGGAAAGGTATGCAAATGGCCATTGTCCCTAGCACACACTGATCACTGCATTATATTTAGCTACAAAAAAAAACAAAGCATTTTGTGAGACAGAACTTCTATTTTTCATTAAAATTATTATACTAATTGTCAAGAAAACTGAACATTGAAAATGACCACGCATTTCTTTTTTTTTCTTTAGCTTTTATTCAAATTCCAGTTAGTTAACATACAGTGTAATTAAAAAATAGTTTCAGGTGTACAATATAGTGACTCAACACTTACATACAACATCTAATGCTCATCACAGCAAGTGTACTTCTTAATCCCCATCATCTATTTAACCCATCCCTCCACCCACCTCCCCTCTGATAACCATCACAGTTTGTTCTCTATAGGTATAGGAGAACATGATACGTGAACATAATTCTCTCTGTTTCTTGCTTTTCCTCTCTCTTTTTTTCACCTATGATCATGTGTTTCTTTAATTCCAAAACAAACGATCATAGGGGAAAATGACCACCTTTTTCAATTTTTATCTTAAAGTCCCTAGAACTATATAATCGCTAGTCTTATAGGAATCACTAGTGTGGTCCTTATTTTTATTTATAGGAGTATATGTGAGAACTATGGCACATAGTGTGAACAGACGATCTATGTTCAGGAAGTGGACTGAGCCTTATTCTGTAAGAAGAGGAAGTCATTTATTGCCCCATATTTCCTGGAATATGTTATTTGAAGGACAAAATAATATCAGAAGAAGGAAGGATTTTTCTGTCAAGAAAAATATTAGTATTCCCACTTTTTTTTTTTTTTACTGTGAATTTAAAGTATTTAAAATTTCTGATGTCTGAGGTGACCCTGAGTGAGGCTACTTCAAAGAAGGGAATCCCAAAGGCCCCAAATAAAAAGTTGTAGTTAAGAGTGACAGGAGCTCAACAGCTGGACAGGTCTCACTCCAATACTCAAGGCTCCCCACTCACCCCGAAAGACATGATTTGGGTAAGAATGATGTGCAGTTGTGGATACAAACTGGAGGAGCTTTGTAGAAAAAGAACTGTAATGTCAGCTAGGTTCAATATGGAATACGTACTGTGACAGGAACACTGGGGAGAATACAAAGTCTTTCTCTGACCCCAGTAGCTTGAAATGTTATTTAAGAATTGGATGTACTTAAGAATTATCAAGGATAATGGTTTCTATTGGTGGATAAGATCTCAGTGTGACTCTTGCTATATTAGACAGGATCTATAGAGACGCTTCCTGAGTTTAGCAGTATCTTGCTTGGGGAACTGAATCCTAGCAGAAAAATCATGGGATCCTGACAGCAGCAAAGGCAGAGGAGAAAGAGTCATATGACAGGTTGACCAGACATTTCAATTCCCTCTCTGTGAATGAGTAGTTATTGTAACTACTTCAACAACGTAATCACATTTGAAACTCTTAATCTTGTTATTAGAGGGTAACCCCACACAGGAAAGAAATATTTAGGAGACTTGGGATCATTATGATTAGGATAATAGAAAATTGAGTTTTATTAGATGATGTAAATGAAAATGTGCTGAGTGCTTGTGTGTGTGTGTGTGTGCGCATGTGTATGTGTGCGTGTGTGTGTGTGTGTGTGTGTGTGTATTGAAAGCAAGTATTTTTTTTTTCCAGTAATCCTTTGAGCACTTTAACCAAACTGGATTTCTGTATGTACTGGTGAGATTTTATTGAATATCATATTCTTTTGCATAATTCCAAGTATAAATTTGAACTTTTAAGCCATCTCTTTAGAAAAATTATGTTCATATATCATGTTCTCCTATACCCAATACATTCTCATTTTTTGCTTATTTTTTGAAAAATTAGTGAAAACATGCTTATTTTTCTGAAATTGCTTATGTATAATACATTTGCATAATGAATTACACAGTTTTATTTTTTAAAATTCTCAAATATGTAAATGTCTCAAAAGTCATTTCAATTCATACCCTCTCAGTTCTGACACAAAACCACTTTACCTTGCCAGGTTGGACACGGAGATGGGAAATAAATTGAATTTATAATATGTAGATTAGAATTAGTGTACTACTAACTACTCATTATGAACAAGAATTAGATATTACACTAGAAATATATCCTAATTTTAACTTAACAATTGTTCTAATTTCAGTTATTTTTACTTTTTATTATGAGGAATAAATTTTATATAACAGCAAAAAATTCAAAAATTAAAACACGACATAAGCAAAAATTGTACTTGTTTTATATAAAATTACTTGTTCCAGATTTTCAAGGAAACATTAATCACTCAGTGAAAGAGTTCAATAACCATTATTATTATGGAATTGATAGGGTTGAGATTGAGAGGGTTCTTTTAAAATATAATTGTTGAACAAGTTGCAATAATTTGTTCATTCATTTTATCAGTGATAAATCTTCTAATATGTTGTCAAAAAATTAAAACGAGTGGCACCCGGGTGACTCAGTGGGTTAAAGCCTCTGCCTTCAGCTCAGGTCATGATCTCAGGGTCCTGGGATTGAGCCCTGCATTGGGCTCTCTGCTCAGCAGGGAACCTGCTTCCTCCTCTCTCTCTCCCTCTCTCTCTCTCTGCCTACTTGTGATCTCAATCTTTCAAATAAATAAATAAAAATCTTTTTTAAAAAATTAAAATGAAATTTTATCAGAAAATGTAAATATAACATATTAATTATGTGTTCTATATAATTAAAGAGACTGATGATTATTAAATAAATTTTCAACAAAATTTATTTCATCATACAGCTTAATTCAGAAGTCATTGTTATAATTTAAATTACAAAATTAACTACCTATTTCAACTCGGCAACATACTGTCATATATTTTTCATATACAATCTTGACTCTTCTGGAGAAATGAAAAGAAAAAAATGAAATAACATAAATATTCCAGTTGAGTGAGATCCAAACTGGATTTGTAATAGTGATTAATCCATTCTATTTCATTCTGACACCAGATCTGTATACTAACAAGAAATGGGAAGTTTAGGCTTAATGATGTTCTAAGGTGAGGGGGAGGCAATAGTTCCTTTAGGAAAGGTCTCATAATTGCATATATGATCACATTACAAAATATATATATATATTTTCTTCTCATTTACTACTGAAAATTTAGTCTACTATGAAGTATTGAGGTTTATTTAAAAGATCTGAACTCTTGTTCACTATTCCATGGAGAATTTTACCATAAGTCTAGGCAGTTAGTGATGGCGCATATTTGTATTAGTGATGGCATACTTTTAAATTAATTCCTTATTTTGAATTCCAGTACCAAGGGTACTCTTTTTTCCTAAAGTCACTGGAATACAATTAGCATATTTATTAACATGATCTCCTGTTAGCTTCTCTAATAATATTTTATCCTAATATTTGTTGCATTCCTCAGACAAATCTGAAGCTTTTTTAAATGGTGGTTTCGACTGTATTATAAAGACTAATATCTCTCAGGTTGGTTTCACTTTTTACCAATTCAGTGTATAAGTAATTATGAAAAAGTTCATAGGTCATTCACCCTTTGAATTCTATCATCCTTTCTGTAGATACTAGCATTAATTTGTTCAAATAAGGCTACTTACTGAATATCAAGCCAAAAGTAGTCAAAATAACAATGAAATTAATCACGGAAATGTGTGTGCATGTATATACATATTCTTTCTGCCACAAATTCTTAAAATAAAGACATGAAATCAAATATTTCAGCTAAATGTACATTTTAGGTTGAGTCAAAAATAGATTTTGTATCCTGTTCATATCCATTCATGAACTGCAGGATACTTAAATTTAAGCTGAGTTTATATAACCATTGATTTAGCATTAAAAAAATGAATAACTGAAATTTTATAGAATTCCTATTTATTCTAAACTCCGTATAGAATTTGAAGTTTCTAAGAGAAGTGGTGAGAAGCTGGATAAAGGGAAGCATTTTTTTGATTGTTATCTTACCAAGTGGGAAAAAATGTGGGTTTTTGTAATATAATTTTATAAGTTCAGATTAAAATATTTTTCTGAAATATTTAAAGAATGAGCCATTACATTTATGTTGGTTCATTTGTTAATTGTTAATAATTGTGGTTTTTAATAGTGTATCCTAATTATAGAGGAGCATATATGTAAAACAGTCTTTGACTTCAAGAGGGTTATTGCCTAAAGGGGAATCTGACATATGAAAGAATGCAATACACTGAGTGACATACACTCTGATAATAGAATATGGGAACACAGAGTATTTGAGTGAAGGTTAGAAAAGATTATTTGGAGGAAGAAACGTTTTATAGGAATATTAAATAAACAGTAGGCATTATTCAGCCTTGAAAGGGTCATGAGGCATTCCAAACAAAGGAATGAGCATGTATGAAAAGAACAATAAAATGGTAAAACAGTCTGCCACCTTCTGGGACAAAATATACTGTGTCTTCACTTGGTATGTGTCACTGTGTATCCATTTCTGTGTGTGTGTGTGAAAAAGAGGGAGTGAGTGACAGAAGACAGAGAATGTGACAGACCTAAAGATAGGTCTGAATGTCTAGATATAAAATCAAAGATTAGATTATGATAATTTCTTGATTACCATGCCAAGGTAGTCAATCGGAACTCACAAAATATATTTCAACACAGTTTGTCCCACAGAAAGCACTCAGTAATAACACTGATACTATTTTTATAATATCTGCAATGACGCTATGCTTAGTCAGTATGTCCACATAAGGAAAGCAAAGCTCAGAGAAGATTAATAACTTGCTTAAAGAGGGAATAGAAGAATTTAAACTAATACCAATCTTTTTTCCAAAGTCTGTAATATTTCATAAAGCCCAAGCATTTCTCATTATTAAGTGTACCTTTGGAATATTCTCTGATGGAGAATGGACATAAGAAAGATAAGACTACCAGTTATGGGCTCTTTAAGAATTCAAGAAAAGAAACAATAAATGATTAAACTATGATAGTAAGAATGGAGAGAAGTGTATGGGATCTAAACAAGTTTAGGAAATGAATATGCAACATTGGTCAGCAAAAGCATACTGACACCTCTTGTGCACCATGTCAAGATCCATCTTCCCTTTTCACCCTAGCCATTACTTCACTATTACCATCAATGCAATCACATATTAAAATTTGGAAATTCATTATTATTTGGGCCACACTGTTCTCCTTTGCCTGCCTTACTTTATTATGTTTCCTCATCTATGAAATGGAATAAAAATTTAAGTAAATATATGCAAACGGCCACTATCCTAGCACACACTAACCACTGTGTTATAATCGGGTAAAGAAAAAGAAAAGAACCTGAAAGAACCTAGTGAGGCAGACCTTTTGTTTTTTATTATTATTGCTAAATCCCACATTGATGGGCATATGTCAAAAGGACACAGGAACCAAATAAAAGAGCATCCATTATACAAAATGAACAATTTAAACTAGAAAATAAAGTGTTGGGTTTATAGCTCCAGGTATAAAATAAAACACCTAGCAGTCTATACTGATACAATATGTAATTACACAAATAAATACAAGCATAAAGGAGAATAGACAAACATTCCATACAGAAGACTTCCAAACAATTCATGTAGATATTTTCCCCCATGAAGTGGGGTGAACTGACCCACACTTCCTGAGTGTGGACTGCACATAGTGACATTTTCCCAAAGGCATAGTATAAAAGGAGGAAAAGAGTAACTTCACATGAGAGAAACCAGACAAACATTACCTCAGCCAGTTTGTCCACGTTAATATGAAAATGACTCAAGTTGATAATGTGTGCTCTCTTGATGGTAATGTCACTTTACCTCTAGTTTTCCTCCCCAAAACCAATAATCTCAGATCAACATGATAAAAGGTCAGAAGAATCCCAACTGAAGAATATCCTACAAGATATGTGACCAGTACTCTTCAAAATTGTTAAGGACATCAAAATCAATGAAAGCCTGTAAAACTGTCAACCAAGAGAGCCTAAGAAAACATGACAGCTAAATATAATGTGGTATCTTTGATGAGATCTTAGAAGAAAAAAAGAAGAAGAAGAAAAAGGTAAAAACTAATAATATTTGAATAAAGTATGGACTTTAGTTAAGAACGTATCAATATTGGTTTATTAATTTTGACAAATGTACTATATTAGCATAAGCTCTTAATGACAGAGAAAACTGTATGCTGGGTATATAGGGAGTCTCCCTACTATATTGGCAAATTTCTTGTAAATCTGAAACTATTCTAAAGCAAAATGTTTATCTAAATGCTCCAAAGTTTTGCTTTGACATAGACATTTCCTAGGAAAATGAAAAGATGAAGCTACAGAGTGGGAAAATATTTGTACACCATATATCCAGCAAAGAATTTCTATTCAAAAAATATAAAGAACTCTCAAAACTAAAGAGTAAGAACAGAAACAATGCAGCTTTAAAAAGGAGGGGGAGATACTTCATCATAGAGGATATATAGATGGCAAATAAGCACATAGAAAGATATCTGACATCATCAATCAACAGGAAAATGCAAAATAAAGCCACAATGGTATACTACTTTATAATGGCTAACATTAAATACAGAAAGAAAACCAAGGAATTGAAAGGAACTCATATTTGACACGGCAAGTACACACTGGAAAACTCTTTGGCAGTTTCTTATAAAGATAAACATGGACATATCATCTGATCCAGTAATCACACTCCTGTGTATTGACAGGAGGGAAAACAACAACTCTATTCATCATCACTAAAATCGAAAAACAACCCTCTTGCCTTTCAATAGGTAGATGAACAAATTGTGGTACAACCATACTACACAATACTACTAAGCAATAAAAATGGAATGAACTACTGATACAATGCAATGACATAGATGTATCTCAAAGGCATTATTCTGAATGTAAGAAGCCTGTTTCAAAAATGTATATACTGATTCTATTCATATGGCATTCTCATATAGACTAAACTGTAGCTGTGAAGAAGAAATCAGTAGTTGCAAGGAGTAAGGGGCTTAGGGTTAGTATTATTCTAAAGAAACAGCAAGGATTTCTTTGCAGAGCAAAAAACTATTTACCATCTTGATGATGATGATAGTATGAAAATCTATACATGTTTTAAGTTCACAGAACTATATACCAAAACAAAGTCAATAAAACATCCAGTGAAATAGGCACTGAACAATTACAAGTGTTACTTGTTACAAAAGGAAAAACAGACATCAACTTGAGAATACATAGCAATATTTAGTACATTGTTTAGTACATTTAGTACATTTGGTACAACACAAAGCTTGAGTGTATAGAAGATAGTTTCAGAGGTATCCCACTGTGGAATGACTGGGAATTGTGCATAAGAGTGCAGAAAATATTATTGGGCAAATGAAAAGACAATGAGAACTAAAACCAAGTGAAGATTTAGAAAACTGAGGGCAAACTAGCATATCTGTAATATAAAGTAGAAGTAAGAGAAGGAGTTAAGGCTGGAAAGATGGGAGGCAGCAGATCTTCAAAGACCCTATAAACCAAGGAAAAGCATGTAAAACTATTGGTGGGTAAATTTATTTTCTTAAAGATTAACCAACTTAGACTACAATATATCTTACTGCATGAAGACATTGCTTAAAGAAGCAATACCCACTGGGCTTAATTTATAAAGCAGTGAAGTGTTACCAAGCTAGTTTTATACCAGTTTATATGGGAAGAAATAGATATATTTTTATTACCAACACTGTTACAGTGGCAACCATGCTCAGACCTAAATATTAATCACCAATATCACATATGCCATACATAATTATGTTCATAAATATGAAAATATGAATACATAAAATGTACAAATAGAAGTACATATATAATGTAAATTTTAGGAAACTGTGAAATCTTGTGGCTATAAGGAAGCTTAATGGTCATCTCTTCCAAACTGGAATACTGTTTCATAGGATGGGTATGTAAGATAATTTAAGAGGCATGCAGAGGAATATTTGAAACTTCAAGAGCTGTCAATTTATTTTAATATATAATAGAAAAAAATAAGCTATTACTAGCATACAAATGCCTGGATTTCAAGAATATGATAATTTATATTGAAGCCAAGATTTTTATAAGTAAATAAAGCTTATTTTAAAAAAAAATGTTGATTTAATAATAGAATTTTTCAGGCAATATAAAATGAACTGATTTTTTTTCTTGTGACCTACAGAGGTGTGAGCATGAACTGGTTGTAATGTAATTGCTTATGCTGATGAAGACAAACAAGGGATGTTACCATCACTACATTCATATATCTCCCTAATAAGGGAATAGATGTCATTTGGACTCAATGTAGCAGTTGTCCTCCCCATTAGAATGGGCCAAGGATAACTAACATGGCTACCATAGCCTTCCATCTCCATCTTGTCTATCTCCATGGCAATGAAGAAGAAAATGGTGTTCTAGGAAACAGAGGCTATTCAGAGAAAGTATAAAAGGTTCAAGGTTATACAAATGGAGAAACCACTTCCTCATTCAATAACTCATAATAAAGCTACTCTTCCAAGTTCTCATCCCTTTAATGTGAATCCATTTATCCCATGTACTTATTTTTTTTCTTTCCTATTTAGTACAAAAAACCACCCCCCCCGACCAAATACTTAAATAGGTGTATGTGTTGTCAAGGGAGAGGTCAAGGTATTAAAGTTATTATTCTGGTGGTTGGAATCACCAGAAAAATAAAACACCTATGAAAATGGCTCATTACCCAGGACTTTATTCTTTCTATCTATGCCACAAATTAACACTTCCAGATAGCACTCAGTCACAAAAGCAAGATCTTAAAAAGCATATTTCCCCCATTCATCAACATCAAATTTGTTTCAGTTTGATCATGTAAATATATCTTATCTCAATTTAGAGTATGATCACTTTTTAAAATTTTATTAAAACTGGATTTCTTGGTTTTAGTATTCTTGCTTACTCACAAATGTGATCATCAAAATTGAAAAGCTACCTTTATGCATTCACAAAAACCCACATTTGTTTAGCTACTTAGAAAAGAATTCTCCTCCTTTTTGTAACCTCTTCTCTCTTGTTATTTCCTATATGAGATTTTGGAAGAGTCAGAAGCACAGCAGAAGAAAGGGTGACAAGGAACACAGTACAAAGAAGATGCTGATCATCCCTTCTCTCTGTACTGCATATTCCCAGCCTCAAGCAAGCCAGAAAGAGATGTTGGGGGAGAGGAAAAATTACCTTTAAATAAAGTCATGAGTTTTCACTTTTACATTTGATGAAGCATTCTAATAACTAAAATTTGGTAATTTTTATGACAAATATTGACCAACTGAATTAGAATTATATAGACACTAAAGTAAGCATGTTTACCTTCCAAGCCTCTTCTTAGAAAGAGATAATAAAATATCAAATTACAAAATAATAAAAATACACACTGTACTATATTCCTGCCATTATGCATGTCCACTATTCTGAAAAGTCATTCTGGTAATAAAGATTTACCTTGATTACTGACTATCAAATGGATTCTGCCAATGACCAGTTAAATGGAACAATAAAATTCCACATTAAGTGTGTCTGGAAATCTGGTTTTATAATCATGTGATTTGAAAAGGAGAATCTAGACCAAGTGAACAAGATGTCAATAATATGCCAAATATTGTAGGATATTTAGTTTTATATGCCAGATCAGTTCACCTTATAATAGAAACAATTACAGGTTAATGATTCTGATTCTTCTATTATTTAAAAAATTCATACCAATTGAAAAATATTCATTTTGATTACATTAAGAGTAACAATATTATATATACATTAAGATTAACAATATTCATTTTGATTACATTAAGGTTCCCACTGACTCAAGACACATTTTAGAAAACCAAACCCTCTTTGTTTTCTCTACGTATTTTTCAAAATTTTCAATTCCAAATGTGAAGAAGCATTAACAATGACTTACTTTAAAAAGTACTTCATCCATAGACTAAATCAAATTTAGATATTAATAATTACCACATTTTTATAAAATAGAAAAGAAATAATGGGCCATCTAACATCTGAATAGACCCTCCATGATTTACTAACTAAGCCTAATTCTTCTACACTTGGATCAGAGCATTTAAGGGGCTTTGCCATTGAATACTCATGTAGCCTTAGAAAAATATGCCTACTCTAAGTCTCATTTCCCTCCATTTTAAAGTGAGGAAATTTAACTAGTTGACCTTTATGTTAACATTAAAAATATCCAGTAGATCTATTTCTAACTTAGTTATGCTTCCTAGTTTAAGAAATTGTGTCTGTGTGTGTAACATGCAGTTTAACTTCTTACTCTTAGAAACTATCCTACTAGAAATAAGAAGTTAAAAAACCATGCTACAGAGCAAAACTATAACCTGTACAAAGAGCCTTAGCATGTTTGGAATGCATGTTTGGGAAACATGGATCTTTCTCACTGCATTTTGCCTAATGACATTGCCTTTTTAAACATCAACACAGCATTAATCACAGTGTGGAATACAGATTCTAGGGAAAGTCTGCTAGTCCTCTCCCGTGGATTCACATAAAGGATGTTCCTCTCATCCAAGTAATTCCGAAGGTGACAAATATTACAGATGCTGAATTTATGGGAGTGCTTGCTCCCTGTTTATTAACTCATCCATCTTGTGAGAAATAAAAGGACCAAACAGTGAGACAAGTGGGCTTTTCTTATCCTGTCAGCTCAATGATGTTTTAAAGTAATCAATATCTATAATTACTAAATCCTGCCAAGGAAATTTAACTCTTCACTGCCTCATTGTTGTTTACCCAATTCTTGATAGCAAAGTTAAATCCAAAATTAATTAGAAAGAATATAGTTTCAATTATGACATTAATTTCTTTCACCAAATATCCAAGTTAATGTATCTACATCACATCCCATCTTACTATATGGTTGTGCAGCAGGTGTTCTGAATCTGGGATCCAAGGCAAAAGGAGGTCCTTCTGTGCATTTTAAGTGTCCAGTCTTAATATATCATATCCTGGAGGTCTTCTAGTCAAGTGATCTCACAATTTCAAGGTCTAGCAGGCTCAAATCAAAGGTCTAAGAGACTTAAAATATTTAGCTTTAGGACCCTCTTGGAGAGAGGGATTTAAAATAATCTTCAATTATTTAAAAGTGGAGGTGATCTGAATTTAAACAAATGTTGAAATTCTGACCCTCAAAGTAGAACAAATTAATTCCATGTTAAGTAAAAAATGCAAATAATAAATGTGTGAAAATAAATCATGAAAGAGGAAATAAGCAAATAACGGCAATCTCCAAAGACAAAAGTAGTGTCTTCACAAGGTCTTTTAAAAATCAGTAACTCCTAGCAAGACTGATTAGGAAAAAAAAAGAAAACATAATTCCCAACGTCAATATCATAAAGAGGACAAAAGTGAAGCTTCTGAAGACACTGAAAAGATAAATAAGATATATTATTTACAGTTTTTCTCAATAAATGAGACAACAATATGGACAGATTCATGACTTATCAAACTGAAATAAGACACAGAAAATAAAAATTACCTCAAATTAAATAGATTGAATGTACAAATTTCAAAACTTTTCATTAAAACAGTTTTAAATAACTTTGCTAGTATGTTCTGACAAGTACACACAAGGAAGAAATAACACTAACTTACAGAAACTCCTTCATATAACACAGAAGAAAGAATCTCATTTTATGAGACCATATATCAAAATCTAAAAAAGTTAATTTAGAAAAAGATTATTATAGACCAGTATCACTCATAAGCATACATCTAGAAATGCTTGAGAAAATACCATGTAAAGGAATCCAACAACATATAAAAAGAATAATATGTCATAATCAAGCAGGGTTTGTTACCAGATTTCAAGGTCAATTTAACATTTGAAAACAAGGTAATATAATAAACCATACTAAAAGAACGAAAGAGAAAACCATATTATCAACTCAGTAGATTCAGAGAAAGCATGACTAAAGTCAAAACACTTTCATAAGAAAAAAGAAATCCTCTTTTTGATTTAACAATAAAAATTTAAATATAGAATTACTATATGACCCAGGAATATACTCAAGAAAACTGAAAATATATGTTAAGACAAAAACTACTAATACACAGTTGTTCCTAGCAGCATTACTCTTAGTACCAAAACTATAGAAATGTATGTCTATCAGCATATGAATGGACAAAGTATAGTATATTAAATGAAATATTATTTTAATAAGAAATGAAGTATTAACCTATACTACATCATGATTGAGCCCTGACAACATGCTATGTCAAAGAAACAATACAAAAGAAACAAACAAACAAATAAAAACTATCTGATTCATTTTATATAAAATTTCCAGACGGGAAAATCCCAGAGATACAAAAATACATTAGTGGTTGCTGTATGTTGTGAGTGGAGATGGAACAGGGATTAACTGTTTAAAGGGTATGGGATTCCTTTGGGGATGATAAAAGTGTTCCAACCTGGCATAGTGGTAATAGTTATATAATCATACGAACACATTAATACCCACTGAACTGTATACTCTGAAGTATAAATTTTATGTTTTGTGAGTTATAAATAAAACTGTTATTCTTTTGAAAATTGCATTTCTGTGTACTAGCAATGAATAAGTGAAGGCCAAAATTTAAAAAAAACACACACACACAATTATTGCAATTGCTCCAAGTGAAATACAACATTTAGTTATTAGGTAAAATGTGTATAGTACCTGTTTGACAAAATGCTTAAGAAAGGAACTTTAGAAATATTCAAGTAGAGTGATGATGTTCATAGACTGGAAGATACAAGAGAATAAATGTCAGCTATTACAAAATTAATGTATCCCTATCAAAACTGCAGCAAAGTTGGGGCACCAGGGTGGTACAGTCAGTTGAGCAACCAACTTGATTTCTGCTCAGCTGTGATCTCACTGTAGTGAGACTAAGGCTCCATGCTCAGTGTGCAATCAGCTTGAGATTTTCTCTCCTTCTCCCTCTGCCCCTCTGGCTTGGGCTTACTCTCACACTCTCTCTCTAAAATTAATAAATAAATATTTTTTAAAAAAATTGTAGCAAAGTTTTTTTGTAGAAACAGACAAGCTTTTCTGTAAAATTTAGGTTAAGCCACAAGTCCTAGAAGAAGTAAAACAATTGCGTTAAGCAGACTAGTGCCCCTCAAAGATGTTTATATCATAATCCCCAGAATTGGTGAATATGTTGAATTAAAAGGCATAAGGAAATTAAAATTATGGATGTTATTATAGTTGCTAATAGCTGACTCTGAAATGGAACTGCCACGTGATCTAGCAACTGCATACTTGGGTATTTATTCCAGAGAGATAAAAAGTTATGTTTATACAAATACCTGTATGCTAATGTTTATAGTTGCTCCATTTGTTATATTCCCAAACTGGAAACATTCCAGATATCCTTAAACAGGTCAATAAACAAACTGTGGTAGATAAACAGGCTGAGAGATTGATAGCTATATATAAAGACATTATGGAATACTGCTGACTAATCCAAAGGAATTATGTAGACACATCTACATATGCCAGGTGATACCTAAATCTTCAGAGAACTGTTCTGAGAAAAAATATATATAAATCCCAACAAGTTATATTGAATAAGATTCCATCTAAGTAGCATTTCAAAAGACAAAATTTAGATATGAATGACAGATTAGCGATAGATTAGGGATGGGGTGAATAGGAAAGTGGTGCTTATGATTAATGGGTAACATGAGGGATTTTGTGTTTTGGAACTGTTCAGGATCATAACTACCTAAATGATAAATTGTACAGAGCTTAATACACACACCACAAACACATATACAAGCATAATTAAAACTGGTGAAAAGTGAATATGATCATTGGATTCTGTCAATAACCTGGTTATGATATTATAGTTTTGTAAAATGCTACATTCAGGCAAAACTGGATGAAGTGTACAAGGTATCTCTTTGTATTGTATTTTGCAACTGCATATGAATCTACAACAATTTCAATAAACCTTTATTTAAAATATTTATTAGACTCCATACTTAAAATCAGTATACTCTGATTTTATATATATATATATGACAATTAAATATATTTTAAAAATGAAATGAAAGACACATCCTGCAGATCTCAGATAGCCCTTTTTTCAGATTAATTTTCTTGATCATTTTAGTATTATGTGAGTGATCCAACATCTGCTTAAGTGTTCATTTCTTCTTTTTTGGACAATAACTGTTAATTCTAATTTATGCTATTGTTACTAATATACATGTTAAATTCTACTAAAATTATTAATCAGGTTATTAAGTGTAACTTTTACAAAAACCAATTATCCCACTGTGCTTTTATTATTTCCTAGGTCTATAGTAACAAAGTACCACACACTAGATGCATAAAACAACAGAAGTTTATTGTCTCATAGTTCTAGAAACTAGAAGTTTGAAATCAAGTGTTGCTAGAGTTGGTTCTTTCTGACTCCTCTGAGAAAGAATCTCTTCCATGCCCTTCTCTAGCTCCTGGTGATGGCCAAAAATCTTTGCAGTTCCTTGGTTTGTAATGCATCACTCTGATTTCTGCCTCTATCTTCACATGGCATTCTCCCTTTGTCTATATCCAAATTTCTCACTTCTTATAAGGACACCAGTCATGTTGGATTAGGACCTACCATAATAGCCCCATTTTAATTTAATTATATCTGCCAAATAAGGTCACATACTGCAGTACTGGGGGTTAGGACTTCAACATATATCCATCCTTAGGCAACATAAGTCAATCCATGAGAATCTTTCTTCTGGTTTCCCAAAATTCATGTCCTTCTACATGCAAAATAGATTCTTACAACCTAATACCTCCAGAAGTGCCCATTCTATTGTCAATCTTAAATCCAAAATCACTTCTAAATATCAACTCAAAGTTCCAAATCTCATGCTCTATTTCACCTGACTCAGTCATGGAAGAAACAGGGTACAATTTATTCTGGAGCAAAATTCTTCTATGTCTGTGAATCCTTGAAACCAGACAAGTTATGTACTTTCTAAATGCAATGGTAGAAAAAGAAAAGGATGAACACTCTCATTCTAAAAGAGAAAAAAGAGAGAGAGAGAAAGAAAAGAAATTCTAAAAGGAACAAAAGATAAAAGGGACCAAAATTTTCCAGAAAGTCCAAAACTGAGCAGATCAAATTCCATTAGATTTCAAGGCCTGAGAATAATTTTCTGTTGCTTGGTGTTCTATCCTCTGAGCCTATAGGTGTGGCCTTAACTCCTTAGTCCTGGGCCCTGGCCTCACCCTCTGGAAGCCCAAAGATACAGTTGGCCTAGGTCTCTATTCTAGGGCTCTGCCTGGGGAGTCACTCTTCTTCCATTTTGCCAAGTCTCTGGTTTTTTTCAAATCAGGATGGCACTGTTTCTGCTGGTATAAAATTTTCTTTTTTTTTTTTTAATATTTTATTTGACCGAGAGAGAGAGAGACAGAGAGAGGGAACACAAGCAGGGGGAGTGGGAGATAGAGAAATAGTCTCCCCACTGAGCACTGAGCAGGAGACCTGATATGGGATAGATTCCAGGACCCTGGGATCATGACCTGAGCTGAAGGCAGATGCTTAACAACTGAGCCACCCAGGCGCCCCTGGTATAAAAGTTTCAAAAACCTTGTAGGTCATCTGTGGAATGTCAAAGGAATTCACATTACTACATATAAGGGTTCTCTTAAAGTTCTGGTTTTTACCACTGAACATCAGAGCGCAAGTCCAGTCTCTGTTCCTTTATAACAAAGATCACCTTTCCTCCAATGTCCAATAATATTTTCATTATTTCCACTTGAGATTTTACCAGAAGCATCTTTTAACATTTAAATGTCTAGTAACAATCTGTTCATGGTGATATATGCATTTAGACAATGGCATATGTATGTTTATATATTAGAGATGATAAGCTTCCTCCAGAGATCTCAACACTTGTCTCTGAGCCCTGAGCAGAATTCACATTAACATTCATATTTTTAACCACAGTCTCTTCAAAGCATCTAAACATTTTCTATCACATACTTCAAAACTCTTCTAGCCTTTGCCCAACACCCAATTCCAAACCCACTTCTATGTTTTTAGTTATTTGTTACAACAAATAACTTGCTTTTAGGTATCCGAATTCTTATTAGTTTCCTAGGACCGTGATAACAAAGTACCACAAACTGATGTTTAAAATAATAGAAATGTCTTGTCTCACACTTCTGAAGGTTAAAATTCCCAAATCAAGGTGCTGGCAGGATTGCTTCCTTCTGAGAACTCAGAAGAAGTTTCTTTTAAGCCTCATTCTTAGCTTCTGGTGATGAAGGGAAACCTTTGCTATTCCTTGGCTTGTAGAGGCATCACTTTGATTTCATCCTCCATCATTACATGGCATCTTCCTGTGTCTCTATGCTCAAGTTTCTCACTTTTTCTAAGGCTTATGGGTTATGACTCACCCTAATGACTCTATCTTAACTAATTATATTACTCTGTTTCCAAATACGGTCACATCCTGATGTAATGAAAGTAAGGACTACATCATACATTTTCTGGGGGACACAATTCAACTCATACAATGTTCTTTACATTATCTTAAATAAAGTGGTTCTCAATAATTATTTTCTGAATTCATAAATTTAATGTCAAAATGGGATTGTACCATTTTCACTAGTAAGGACATAGCATACACTTTAAGTTTGTATTTTCTGTTGGGAATCCAATGGGTAATATTGAAACAATGGAAAAAGAAAAAACGCCTCCATTTTGGAGACTAGTTGAGATTGGTGTAAAGAAGGCTAGCAGTGTTGTCCTAAAAACTGCATTCCTATACTGGTATGTCTGAGTCACTGGCAATTTAAATAAATAAATAGAATAGAATAGAATAGAATAGAATAGAATGAAATAAAAACACAGATATAAACACTTCAGAAATCATACGGAACAATGTAATACCAGAAGTTCTGATCATTATCATTGACAGAATCCAAGCATAAATTTTCTGAAACATTGCTTACATTGTGATTTTTGAAGAAATTAGACTAGCATCATTCTAGACTTCAAAGTTCCAAAATGACCCCGCATATCCTCTGTAAAGGGTTCAGGTTTGGTTTGGGTTTATTTGTTTGTTATTGTTGTTGTTGTTGTTGTTTTTCCCTGATCACTATATAAAATGCCCAGTTACTTGCATTATCTGTCATCTAAACTGTGTTCTTTGAAAACAAGAATAGTAGGGGCACCTGGGTGGCTCAGTGGGTTAAAGCCTCTGCCTTTGGCTCAGGTCATGATCTCAGGGTCCTGGGATTAAGCCCTGCATTGGGCTTTCTGCTCAACAGGGAGCCTGTTTCCCCCTCTCTCTCTGACTGCCTCTCTGTCTACTTGTGTTCTCTCTCTCTCTCTCTCTCTCTTTGTCTCTGTCAAATATATAAATAAAATATTTAAAAAAATAAAATAAATAAAAACAAGAATAGCAATTAATAACAAGTTTCCATTTACAAAGGTATAACATAAGCACACTTTTAAAAGGATGTATAGAATTGTTAAGTAGTATTTTATTTGGATCATATTGTTCTGTGAATGTGTGGAACAGTTCAGCATAAAAGGTAAATGTAGTAAAGTCATTCCCAAAGACTGTGATAAAGCCATCTATCTCTACTTGTATCTGATTCTGTATCTATATCTTTGTCTATCCTCAACTATCCACATAGCCAAATTATTTATTCAAAAGTCAAATTTTTTACCAAAATATGTAGATTACTTAAAGATCAAAGATTTCACCTTAAAAGAGGTACTGTAAGTCATAATTTATATGTGAATTTTTCTGTAGAAAAGCTAAATTTAACTATGTACAGGTGATAAAAATAACTGAACTGGAAAACACATTTGACAGACTCATTCTATTCATCCTCTGGACCTAGGACAATATCTTGTACTAAATATGGGCTTAAAAATGATTGTTTAGGAATAAAGAAAGTTCTGCTATTTTCATTATGGTTAACCCCAATGTCTGTGATAAAGAGATTAATCATCTTAGGAATTAAATAAGCCTATAGAGGGAAAAATGCACTTGCAGAATTTATTGAGTAATAGTAAGAATGGTTTCTCTTTATATCTTTCTTTAAAATTCACAGAAAGCAACTTTCACATACAGATTTTGTATGTCTCATAAATTATATGAGATATGTATACTATATATATTCATTCTTAAATTACAGGTGACTAATTCTATGCTCAAAATTTCAAACCTCCCCTGAGACAGAAACTTATACAAAGCAGAGCCTACACTGTAACCCAGGTCATCTGACTCAACTCAAGTACCTTCTTTCTCAACCCTATCATACACATAGATGCTGTCTCAAAAGTCTTTCTCTACTCTCCTGAAATGAGGTTTATACCAAAAAAAAGAACGAACTTACATAATTTCAAAATAATTTATAAAATGCTCCTCATTATATAGAAGAAAATAAAGTTATAATGAACTAATAGTATATTTCTGTATGTATATGCTCAAACATGACAACTCTAGAACATATACTGAAGGAATCAGATACATGCACCAATATGTAGGGTCACTATGAATGCTGACTGAAACAAATTTACAAAGCTGAACACTCCCAAGATCTCAATGGTGAATAATTATGTAAAATTCCAAACATAATACAGTAAAATTTTCTAATATATATTAGGTTTTGAATATAAATGCAATACAATACTAGTTGTATTCAGAAAAAATTTACTGTAGATCAATATTCAGCTAACGTTACTTTGTAATTACAAATAGGCTTTGCATCTACTTGAATATTAGTATTGCATCTACTTTTTACTTATTACTTTGCATCTTGAATATTAGTATTGCATCTACTTTTTACTTATTACTTTGCATCTACTTGAATATTGTAATTGTTCCAGTTACAGATGTTACAGTGCATGTAACATCTTCAGCCTCTGCATCTAACATCCTCTGCCTTTGCTCACTACATGTAGAACACCCAAATATTACAGCAAGCAACACTGTACCCTACATTTCACAATGACACCTAGGGGTGATATCTCTATTGTGCATTGCTGAACATAGCATGGGCATTAGGCAGTGTGACTGGAAGTTTCGGCTGCTTCACATTTCCCCCAGTAGATGGTCAATACTGTTAGGACTTGCTATATTCTCCCTATATGCCTCCCTCAGAAATTTTTGGAAACAGTTTGAAGCACACTGCACTGCTTATACTCAGGCACTCTACCCTGCTTATACTCAGAATAATAAAGAAGAAGGAAAAGATGTATATTTTTTTTAATCCTAAATTATATACACCTTCTCAAGAAAATAAGGAATTAACTCATTTTGCTATCATTCAATAGACTTTCATTAAATATCACAAATTCAATTATATGAATGCCTAAAATGATGAAATTGTTTTTTAAAAAACAGTTCTAATTCAAACAACCAAAAGTGCTTACCTATTCATGAGCATCTCCGCAAGGGTCAAAGGCAGAAGCTTTTATTATTAAACTGTGTGGAAGCTAATTCAAGTCCTACGGTCAGAGTTATGGTGACAGGCCAAGATATCAGTTGTAGACTGCCAACTGCAGTTTTTGTTATTGCACTTGTCAAAATATCCCAGTGGGATGGAAGATTTATTAGAATTTTCTTTCCAGATAAATCCCTGTTGCGAATCAAATTATTCATTTTGTATTGAATAGTATTTTAAGAAACAATTCTGGAGTCGCTTAGAGATTATTATTAAGACACATGTCATATATTTTTATAACAGAACCAGAATGCCCCAAAACTCAAATAAGCAACGGGTTTTATAAGTTGACTTTTCGTTGTTTAATGTTATTTAACTTTCCTGTAATTTTTTTATCTTATTTGCCTCAGAAACTACAAACTGTACTTATAATTTCACAATAAATATCTTTCTTTTTGATGTATGAAAATAGTTAAGAATTTCAATGAAAGATTGGGTTTACTCACAATTAATGGTCTTAAGAACTCTGTGTTTTACTTCAATATTTTGTCTGTGTATCTAATGTCTATAACTAGAGAAGCAGAACAAGAGAGTTTAAGCAATGTTAGTAATCCCTGTTCGTTACTGGACCCTTGGGTGTTTTCCCAAATGTGATGGATGAGGTAGATAAAAAAGAAAGGCCTTGGATTCTCTGAGGGAGGATCATCTCACTAGGTAAGTGATGGTCCAGATCTCCCTATGGGTCTTCTCTGAGTGAGGTCTGGAGCCACTGTAACTTTTCACCAGAAACCAAGCAGGTATCCTCAGGCACTTCATCTTTTAATGAAGCACAACATCTGTGTAATTTGAGTTCTTCTGCTTTTATTTAATTGAATCACAATGGTTCAAATGTACATACATACACATATAAACATTAATTTGCTGCATTCAGAGGTCTGTGAAAATGAAACATTAATAATGAGAGTTGATAAACTTCTGAAAGCTTATTAAGGAAGGTTTTAAACTGCATATTAACTTATCAAAAAGGACCATATTGCAACGTGGCAAACTGCACTTGTAAAGAGCCTATGAAAAAAAAATCCCATGGTTACTCACACAACCCCATTAATGAAAACAGACTTAAAAAATATGTTTAGAGGCTCTATTGCCCTCACACATATTCAAAATGACCCTAAAACAAACATGTTTTTCTCACCTCCTAACTAAATCTCTCTGACACTCCATTTACTTCACTAATCTTAAAAACACACTTTATAAAGTTACAATTCATTAAATCTGAGATTGCTTAATATAGAGGACATCTGGGAATGGGTTCACTTAACATCTGGGACACATCACATCATTAGTCAAAAGAAAACATTGATGAGTCCCTGAGTGCTCAATATGGCTGAACTTCATAGGTCCATGGATCATTTCAGACTGATTTTATATACGTGAACACACACATAAAACCCACACACACACATTAATCAAGGACTGAGAAAGAGAAATAGAAAGAATAAAAGAGAGGAAATGAAAAAGAGAAAAATAAAAGTGTGCCTCTTAAAAACTTACCTTAGATCATCTTATTCTATTACTTACGGTTCCTTAATGAATGTTCACTGTGCACAGAATAAAATTCCAGTTCCCTGACATACCCAGCATAATGCCACATGACTTGGGTCCTGACTTCCTTTGAAACCTCATCAACTGCTACACTTCCCTTGGTATACTATAGTATAGTAAAAACACTGGCCTTTTCCCTCTGAATCTATAAAATTTCCAGGTCTTTCATGCATTATGATCTTTACACTCACTGTTCCCGTTGCATGAATTTTCTGATAACCAAGCTTTCACATGGTCAATTATTTTTATTCAGATCTGATCAAATGTTACTTCTTCAGAGATGTTATCTTGCCTAAAATTATGTCACCCTATCTAATTTAACCCTATTTATTCATCCTTTCTCCCCATGTCAGCCCTGTTTGATTACCTTCATAATATTTAATGACATTGAAGATTATCATATTTGTTAAATAATTAATTTTTCTCTCTTCCGTGTTGCATTTTAAGCACCATGTGAACACATACCTTGCCTTTACCATCCTAATATCCCTCAACCTCAAATGTAGTAGGCACTCAACAAGTAGTTTGAAAAAATAATCACAGATATGTATGAAGTGGTCACATATTTTCAATGGAAATTATGGTCATTTTTGTTGAGACTCAGTCCATTGTATGGTCCCACAAATGTGGAAGGTTCAGATTCAGCAATGTTCATTCAAACCTGAGGGGAATTACTTTTAACAGACTGACTGAGGAATCTACCAGTTCAGTAAGATAGCCCTAAAAAGATTAGTGTCTCATTAAAGTCTCCATTAAAACTTGCCACAGACTTCAATGCACCTTGACATAAAATAATGATGCTGTTGGGCTACTGACTTTACTGTATGGCATTGCTTACGGATAGCTTCATTGTAGCAGCAAAGGGAAGATGACAGAAGAGAAGGACAGAGAGACTTTTGCATTACAATTTGCTGTCACAGAAGACAAGGAACTTCTATTTTTTGAATTAGTCATGGTTTCTTTGGGAAAAGATTTTGAATAAAACTTTCTTCTTTAACAAATAGATACAAAATATTTTGCTGAAGCAAAGGAAACAAAACTCACCACTATTACTTTGTGATATACGTTTTGCAAACACATGGCCTCAGAATGTCCTGAAAACAGGAAAAGAAACTAAATCCTTTACAGCATAAAAATGAAAAAAATCATCAGAGTCCAAAGTTTAGGAAATCAAGAGGAACACTTTGAAGATCTCTCTGACTTTTCTTTCTTTTCACAAGAGAAATCTGTCTGGAACTCCATAGGACATCTGACAACTATTCTCTTCCATTCCTTGTTACTTTTTGAAAGGCAGAGTTTAGCCTCAGAAAAACAAATCGCCAACATGTATTTCAAACCTGACCTAATTCTGACGAGGCCACAAGAGCACTTAAAGTACATATTTACCCTACAAGATTGATCTCATTTTGAGCAGTTATTCAGATGTGTAGATGTCAGTACATTAAACCAAACTCATTCAGTAACTATAATTGCACTTTAAGTTCTAGACACAGATTGACTAGCAAGTGTAACTTTACATAACATATGCTTAACAATTGTTTTTCCTCTTAACCACATTTAAACATAAGTAAAATTTTATTCATGAAAACAACATTCAGGTCAATAGGGTTACTGATTTTTATTTATTTTTTTAACTTTTAAAATTTTTTGGCTTACCATGGAGCTAGCTAGGTGCATCAAATTATCATAGTCTATTGTCATTTTTTCTGAATCTGACTTTAATAAAAAAGTTCCAAAATAGTACTTTCCTAAATACATTTTATTTAGGGATAAAGAAGACACATTTGGATGCCCTCAGTAGTTACACTTGCATTTTAATTTTAAAGATTTTATATTTATTTATTTATTTATTTATTTATCTGAGAAAGAGAGAGCGAGAGAGGGAGTAAGAAAACAGAGAGGGAGAGTGAGAGGGAGAAGCATACTCCCCCCTGAGCAGGGAGCCTAATGTAGGACTTGATCCCAGGACCCTGAGATCACAACCTGAGGCAAAAGCAGACGCTCAACCAACTGAGCCATCCAGTGTTCCACACTTTCATTTTAAATCAATAAATTGCCATACAGGTTATCATAATAGATCCATGCATCATTTACTCTCCCTGAGCCTAGTCATCCAGGAGAACATGTAAAATTGTACTCATGGACAAAAAAAAAAATTGAAAATAGAACCACGGACTTGGGGTGATTCCAATAAGAAGTAGATAACACTGAGCTTGTGTCTGATCAATCACCTAGTCACTCTATCTCTCTGTACTACTTAATCTGTACCAGTACCTAACAGACTCATTTAATAAAATTGTTGAAAAATAAATATGATACAGACATGTCAAAAATCCTTGACATTCTTTATATTAATTCTATTTGTAAGAGGTGAGGAGAGAAACAAGCATATTTAAGTCCTATTGTTATTAAATATTAAGGTTAATTTTAAATAGTCTTAGAGTAAGTTATTAATTTGGAGAGTGTTTAATGATTTCTACTCTTTATTATATGATCTTACTTGTTTTTATTCAGTTAACATCTACCCTAAATCTGTAATATACCCACCTTCCTGTCCATCATACCATTTATAATGTCCTGTGTAGTACTTTTCCATTGCGGAGAAATAGTTCCCTATCTTTATTCTAATTTCTAGTTCTTTCACCACCATTCCTATCATAATATGTACCTGGATTTTCTAATGATTCAGTGAGTGACTTTAAAAGTTTTTATGAGTCTGGTCTATGGCAATAGCTCTTCAACCACTGAGAATACAGTGGTTAAAAGAGATAATATGTCTGCTTACATGAAGTATATATTACAGTGGGGAAAGGCAAAGAAGAAAAGAAAGAAGAATAAAATTAAAAAGAACTTATAAAGAGAAAAAAAAGGATAGGAAGGCAAAAAAAAGGAAGAATAAAAGAAAGAACAGATATGTAGGAAAGAGTTCAAGGTAAGATGGCAGAGGAGTAGCAGACTGAAATGACATCAGATACTAGAAGTTCAGCTAGATAGGTATCAAACTATTCTGAAAACCTACCAACTCAACAGGAGATAGAAGAGAAGAAGGGCAGCAATTCTAGGAACAGAAAATCAACCACTTTCTGAAAGGTAGGACATATAGAGAAGTCAGTCCAAGTGACAGGAAGATAGACCACGGTGGGGAGGAGCCGGCTCCCAGCAAACAGTGGAGCAGTGGAGAAAATCTGAACATTTAGAAGTCTGCTCCACTGAGGGACATCATTCCAGATGCAAAGCAGGGGTGGAGCCCTCCAGGGACAGTGTGATCTCAGGTCCCGTGGGGCCACAGAAATATGGGGGTGTCTGAGAGTGGCAGAGCCGCCAGGTATCAAGAGCAGGGAAGCCGATGACAGAGACAGAGCCAGAGAGTGAGCTTTCAGCTCAGGGTTACCTTAAACTGTGATCCAAAGCACAGTCAGATCACTTATCTTCGAGCAGGGACCCCACAAGGGGCAGATCCAGGGAAACTCACCTTCCTCCTCAGGAGGAGCAGCGCAGCAGGAATCTGCTGAGCTTGGAGACTCCAAATGGGGCTAGCACCAGAGATAGGAATGCTTGGTCACAGACCGGGTGAGCTCAGAGTGCGGTGGGAGACCAGGGAGATAGGAGTGATTGACTGCTTATCTCTGAGGGCACACTGAGGAGTGGGGCCCCGAGCTCTCGGCACCTCCAGGCCAGAGATTGGGAGGCCACCATTTTCATGGTGGTTTAGAAGTGTTCAAGAAACAAAAGCTCCGAGAACTAACCCCAACAGATTACTTAGCCTGGTCCCTGGCAAAGGTGGTGCAATATGTCTTAGACAAAGACATCTGAAAATCACTGCCACAGACCCCTCCTGCAGAAGGTCAGCAAGAACATCCAGCCAAGACCAAGCTCACCTATCAAGGAGAACAGCGAAACTCCAGAGCTAGGGAAAAGCAATGCATAGAATTTATGGCTTTTCCCCACAATCCTTCAGTCTTGCAAAGTTAATTTTTTTTTTTAATTTTATTTTTTTCTTACTCTATTTTCTAAATGTTTCCTCTTTTCTCTTATAATGTTTTTTAACTAGTTTATCTCAACAATACCTTTCTGTTAAAAAAGATCTTTTTAAGCCTTCATTGTCATAGTCATATTTTATCCCTTCATTGTATTTAACCTTATTTTTTGGATACATATAGGGGTTTTTTTTCCTTACAAATTCTGGGATACAATTTCTTCTAATAGATCAAAATATACCCTAATCTAGCACATGGCTTTGTTCTGGCCTACAGCCTCAGGACATTCCGTCCTTTTTTTTTTTTTTTCGAACCAAGTTACCTTATCAATTCCCTTTTTTAGAATTTTTAAAAATTGTCATCTTTTCAGTCATATTCCATTCCTTTAACGTGTTTATCCTTACTTTTATATATTTAAGTTTTTCTTTCTTTAAAATTTTGGGAGGTAGTTTCTTCTAAGACACCAAAATATACCAAAATCAATCAAGTGGGTGGCTCTGTTCTATTCACTAGTCTAATATATATATATATATATATATATATATATATATATATAAATTCATTTTTTATTTTTTTAATTTTTATTTATTTTTTCTACTTTCTTCTCCCCCTGGTTTTGGATCTCTTCTGACTTGCTTAGCATACATTTTTCTGGGGTCTCTGCCACCCCTTTAGTATTTTTTTTTATTTGAGAGAGAGAGAGAGAGAGAGCATGAGAGGGGTGAAGGTCAGAGGGAGAAACAGACTCCCTGCGGAGCTGGGAGCCTGATGTGGGACTCGATCCCAGAACTCCAGGATTATGACCTGAGCCGAAGGCAGTGACTTAACCAATTGAGCCATCCAGGCATCCCCCCTTTTAGTATTTTATTCTCTCATTCATATATTCTTATCTGGATAAAATGATAAGGTGGAAAAAAATCACCACAAAAAAAAAAATAAGAACAAGAGGCAGTACCAACGGCTGGGGAACTAATCAATACAGACATTAGTAATATGTCAGAACTAGAGTTCAGAACAATTCTCAAAGTGCTAACTGGGCTTGAAAAAGCATGGGAGAGATTAAAGAAACACTTCTGGAGAAAATAAAATTCCTTTCTTGTGAAATAAAAGAACTAACCAAGTTGAAATTTTAAAAAAGCTATTAATGAGGTACAATAAAAAATGGAGGCTCTTACTGCTAGGATAAATGAGGCAGAACAGAGAATTAGTGATATAGAAGACCAAATGATGGAGAATAAAGAAGCTGAGCAAAAGAGAGACAAACAACTACTGGACCATGATGGGAGAATTCAATGAGACAAAACATTATTAGAATAATTGGCATTCCAGAACAAGAAGAAAGAGAGGGGGGCAGAACATATATTGGAGTGAATTATAGTAGAGAATTTCCCTAATATGGCAATGGGAACAAGCATCAAAATCAAGGGAGCACAGAGAGCCCCCCTCAAAATCAATAAAAATAGGTCCATATCCCGTCATCTAATAATAAAACTCACAAGTCTTATTGACAAAGAGAAAATACTGAAAGCAGCTCAGGACAAGAAGCCTGTAACATACAATGGTAGAATATTAGATTGACAGCAGACTTATCCACAGAGACCTGGCAGGCCAGAAAGAACTGGCATGATACATTCAGAGCACTATATGAGAAAAATACGCAGCCAAGAATACGATATCCAGCTAGGCTATCATTGAAAATAGAAGGAGAGATAAAAAGCTTCCAAGACAAACAAAAACTAAAAGAATTTGCAAACACTAAACCAGCCCTACAGGAAATACTGAAAGGGGGTCCTCTAAGCAAGGAGAGAGCCTAAAAGTAGTAAACCAGAAAGGAATAGAGGCAACGTACAGTAACAGTCACTTTATAGGCAATACAATGGCACTAAATTCATATCTTTTAATAGTTATCCTGAATGTAAATGGGTTAAAGGCCCCAATCAAAAGACACAGGGCATCAGAATGGATAATCACCCAAAACCCATCAGTATGATGTCTGCAAGAAACTCCTTTTAGACCTAAAAACACCTCCAGATTTAAAGTGAGGGGCTAGAAAACCATTAACCATGCTGACAGACATCAAAAGACACCTGGAATGGTAATCCTTATATCAGATCAATTAGACTTTAAGCCAAAGGCTATAATAAGAGATGAGAAAGGACACTTTATCATACTTAAGGGTCTGCCCAACAAGAAGGTGTAACAATTTTAAGTATCTATGCCCCTACGATGGAAGCAGCCAACTATATAAACCAATTAATAACAAAATCAAAGAAACACATGGACAATAATATAATAATAGTAGGGGACATTAACACCCCCCTCACTGAAATGGACAGATCATCCAAGCAAAAGATCAACAAGGAAATAAAGGCCTTAAATGACACACTTGACCACATGGACATCACAGATATATTCAGAACATTCTATCCCAAAGCAACAGAACACACTTTCTCCTCTAGTGCATATGGAACATTCTCCAGAATAGATCACATCCTGGGTCACAAATCAGGTCTCAACTGGTACCAAAAGACTGGGATCATTCACTGCATATTTTCAGACCACAATGGTCTGAAGCTAGAACTCAATCACAAGAGGAAAGCTAAAAAGAACTCAAATACATGGAGGCTAAAGAGCATCCTACTAAAGAATGAATGGGCCAACCAGGAAATTGAAGAATTTTTAAAGAAATCATGGAAACAAATGAAAATGAAAACAAAAATGTTTAAAAATGTGGAACACAGCAAAGGTGGTCCTAAGAGGAAAATATATAGTGATAAAAGACTTTCTCAAGAAACAAGAAAGGTCTCAAGCACACAACCTAACCATGCACCTGAAGGAGCTGGAGAAAGAACAGCAAAGAAAGCATAAAACCAGTAGGAGAAATCATAAAAATCAGAGCAGAAGTCAATGAAATAGAAATGAAAAGAACAGTAGAAGAGATCAATGAAACTAGGAGTTGGTTCTTTGAAAAAATTAATAAGATTGATAAACCCCTGGCCAGACTTATCAAAAAGAAAAGAGAAAGGACCCAAACAAATAAAATCATGAATGAAAGAGGAGAGATCACAGCCAACATCAAAGAAATACAAACAATTATAAGAACATATTATGAGCAACTCTATGCCAGCAAATTTGACAATCCAGAAGAAATGGATGCATTACTACAGATGTATAAACTACCAAAACTGAACCAGGAAGAAACAGAAAACCTGAACAGAACCATAACCATGAAGGAGATTAAAGCAGTCATCAAGTATCTACCAACAAACAAGAGCCCAGGGCCAGACAGCTTCCTAGGGGAATTCTACCAAACATTTAAGGAAGAAATAATACCTATTGTCCTGAAACTGTTCCAAAAAAATAGAAATGGATGGGAAACTTCCAAACTCATTTTATGAGGCCAGCATCACCTTGATCCCAAAACCAAACAAAGACCCCACCAAAAAGGAGAATTACAGACCAATATCCTTGATAAATACAGATGTGAAAATTCTCACCAAAACACTAGCCAATAGGATCCAACAGTACATTAAAAGGATTATTCACCACGACCAAGTGGGATTTATTCCTGGGCTGCAAGGTTGGTTCAACATCCACAAATCAATCAATGTGATACAATACATTAATAAAAGAAAGAACAAAAACCACATGATACTCTCAATAGATGCTGAAAAAGCATTTGACCAAGTACAGCATGTTTCTTGATCAAAACCCTTTGAAGTGTAGGGATAGAGGGAACATACCTCAATATCATCAAAGCCATCTATGAAAAACCCACAGCGAATATCATTCTCAATGGAGAAAAACCAAGAGCTTTTCCCCTAAGGTCAGGAACATGAAAAGGATGTCCACTACCACCACTGCTATTCAACATGGTACTAGAAGCCCTAGCCTTAGCAATCAGACAACAAAAAGAAATAAAAGGCATCCGAATCAGCAAAGAAGAAGTCAAACTCTCACTCTTTGCAGATGATAGGATACCTGATGTGGAAAACCCAAAAGACTCCACTCCAAAATTGCTAGAACTCATATGGGATTTCAGTTAAGGTGTCAGGATATAAAATCAATGCACAAAAATCTGTTGCATTTCTATACACCAATAGCAAGACAGAAGAAAGAGAAATTAAGGAGTCATTCCCACTTACAACTACACCCAAAACCGTAAGAGAGCTAGGAATAAACCTAACCAAAGAGGCAAAGAATCTGTACTCAGAAAACTATAAAGTACTCACGAAAGAAATGAGGAAGACACAAAGAAATGGAAAAAATGTTCCATGTTCATGGATTGGAAGAACAAATATTGTGAAAATGTCTAGGCTACCTAAAGCAATCTATATATTTAATGCAATCCCTATCAAAATACCATCAATTGTTTTAAAGAAATGGAACAAATAATCCTAAAATTTATATGGAACCAGAAAAGACCTCGAATAGCCAGAGGAATACTGAAAAAGAAAGTCAAAGTTGGTGGCATCACAATTCCAGACTTCAAGCTCTATTACAAAGCTGTCATCATCAAGACAGTATGGTACTGGCACAAAAACAGACACATAGATCAATGGAACAGAATAGAGAGCCCAGAAATAGACCCTCAACTCTATGGTCAACTAATCTTTGACAAAGCAGGAAAGAATGTCTAATGGAAAAAAGTCTCTTCAACAAATGGTGTTGGGAAAATTGGATAGTCATATGCAGAAGAATGAAAGTGGACCATTTCCTTACACCACACACAAAAACAGACTCTAGATGGATGAAAGACCTCAATGTGAGACAGGAATCCATCAAAATCCTTGAGTAGAACACAGGCAGCAAACTCTTCGGCCTCAGCCATAGCACCTTCTTCCTAATAACATTGCCAAAGGCAAGGGAAACAAGGGCAAAAACAAACTATTGGGACTTCATCAAGATCAAAAGCTTTTGCACAGCAAAGGAAACAGTCATCAAAACCAAAGGAAACTGTCAGAACAGGAGAAGATATTCACAAATGTCATATCAGATAAAATCTATAAAGAAATTCTCAAACTCAACATCCAAAGAACAAATAATCCAATCAAGAAATGGGGAGAGATGGGGCGCCTGGGTGGCTCAGTGGGTTAAAGCCTCTGCCTTCGGCTCGGGTCATGATCCCAGAGTCCTGGGATCGAGCCCCGCATCGGGCTGTCCGCTCCGCGGATAGCCTGCTTCCTCCTCTCTCTCTTTCTACCTGCCTCTCTGCCTACTTGTGATCTCTGTCTGTCAAATATATAAATAAAATCTTTAAAAAAAAAAAAAAGAAATGGGGAGAGGACATGAACAGACATTTCTGCAAAGAAGACATCCAGATGGCCAACAGACACAAGAAAAAGTGCTCCACATCACTAGGCATCAGGGAAATACAAATCAAAACCACCTCACACCAGTCAGAATGGCTAAAATTAACAAGTCAGGAAACTACTGATGTTGGAGAGGATGCCCAGAAAGGGGAACCCTCCTACACTATTGTTGGGAATGCAAGCTGGTATAGCCACTCTGAAAAACAGCATGGAGTTTCCTCAAAAAGTTGAAAATAGAACTACCCTACAACTCAGCAATTGCACTACTGGGTATTTACTCTAAAGATACAAATATAGTGATCCAAAGGGGCACGTGCTCCCAAATGTTTATAGCCAGCAATGTCCAAACAGCCAAACTATGGGAATAACCTAGATGTCCATCAACAGATGAATGGATAAAGAAGATGTGGTATACACACACACACACACACACACACACACACACACACACACACACACACACAATGGAATACTATGCAGCCATCAAAAGAAATGAAATCCTGCCATTTGCAATGATATGGATGGAACTAGAGGGTATTATGTGGAGCAAAATAAGTCAATCATAGGAAAATGACTGTCATACGATCTCCCTGATACAAGGAATTTGAGAGGCAGAGTGGGAGGTCTGGGGTGTAGGGAAGGAAAAAAATGAAACAAGATTGGATCAGGAGGGAGACAAACCATAAAGACTCTTAATCTCACAAAACAAACTAAGCAGGTTGCTGGGGGTAGGGAGGGTGTGGAGAGGGTGACTGTGTTACAAACACTGGGGAGGGTATGTGATATGGTGAGTGCTGTGAAGTATATAAGCCTGACGATTCACAGACCTGTACCCCTGGTGCAAATAATACATTATATGTTAATAAAAATAATTAATTTTAAAAAAAGAAATGTAGAAAAGAATATTAAAACTGCCTGGCAATGTAAGTTTTACATAGATAAGTAAATTAATCTGAAGGCAATAATAGGAACTGGGTGACTAGATTGAATGATGTAGTTATACCTTGTTAAAAATATATATCCTGGGGTGCCTGGGTGGCTCAGTGGGTTAAGCCGCTGCCTTCGGCTCAGGTCATGATCTCAGGGTCCTGGGATCGAGTCCCACATCAGGCTCTCTGCTCAGCAGGGAGCCTGCTTCCTCCTCTCTCTCTCTCTGCCTGCCTCTCTGCTTACTTGTGATCTCTCTCTATCAAATAAATAAATAAAATCTTTTAAAAATATATATATATATCCTGACACTTTCTGAAATAAGTAAGACTTTACTCAAGATTATTCAGTAAGAATACTGTAATAGGGAAGAGAGATTTGGCTCAACTGTGAACCAGAAAAGACAGCTGGGGATTTATGGCTACTGAGCAGAGTTGAAGGGATCATTGGGTAGGAAATTCTAAGAGGAGACACCAAGGGTTGGAGGATTCTTGCTAAACTGACTTGATAAAATTCTTGCTGAAGGCAGGACAAGGTGATCAGATATAAGGATAAGGGATTCTGTCTCTGCTGGCTTAATAGGATTGTTGCTAAAATTGAGGCAGGCAAGCCAGGCAAGGACTGGAGCCAAAATGCAAGACTAGTTGAGAGGAGAGCTTTAAAAAGTCTTTCTAAAGTTTGATCAAGGAGAATGTCCTTGTCAAGCTCTTTCTGGTTCAATTTAAATGAAATTAGTTAAGTAAGGGTAGAGCTTAATTTGAGATCTGAATATCAGTTAAGGGCCAGTTAAGCAAATAACAAGGATAAGAACATTACAAAGAGAGCAACTACAATAAAGGCTCCTTTAAAACTAGTTTGGCTTAATAAAGAAAGTAAAAAAATCTATACAACTGGACCAAAGAGAACGAGGTAGGCAACGTCTATAAAACTAGGACAAATAGCTTGGACAGATTTATTATATGTTTTGGGAAAAAAATCAATGGGAATTGAGTCAAATATAGGCATTTAGGGAAAAATCAAAGATCAGGAATATCTTCTAGATTGTGGCCTTTAACAAAACTTGGTGAATGGTGGTAACACTGGCTGAGATTGGGAGACTGTAGAAGAAAGTCTTAGTAAGTTTGAGATGCTTTTCTAATCATAATGGGCAAGTCAGGTGGTAGTTAGAGATACCAGTCTGGATTTTATTGTTTGTGTCCAGGGTTTCAGATGCATGACAAGTAGATTTCACCTAATACCTTCAAATCAAATAATGATGATAGAGAAATCACGAAGAGGGCACAGGACAAAGAATTTAGGGTACTCTGACTTTTAGAGGTCAAACCCAAAAGAGAGGCAAGCAAGAAAGCATGAATAAGTGTGTACTGTGAGGTAGAATGAAATTCAGAAGAATGTGGCATCCCAGAGGGTTTTAAAAGGATAAATTTCAAGAAGGAACAAGAGGTCAATTATACCTATTTCTCCTGAAGGATTAAATAAGAGAGATATCCATTGATATATCTACTATAATAATTGTCACTGGTTTATTAGATTAGAATTCATGTAAAGTTTATTAGATTAGATTAGAATTCATGTAAAGGATGCAGGAAAAGATAAGAATTTATTCAAGTATTTTAAGAATCTGAATTGTGGAATAAAGATATGGTATGGTAGCTATGGGAGAATATAGAATCAATAGAGAGTATTAATTTTTAAGACAAGAAATAGCATGTTTGTTTGCTAATGGGAATGATCCAATAAAGAGGGGAAGTGCCTAATTAATGAGTTAGACAAAGGGGGAAGTGCTTGAGGTTAAATTGGTGGATCCCCAGAAAGGCTAACCTTATACAGGATCAAAGACAATCTATTAGCACCTAAGGAAATGGAGAAATTAGGAAAACAGACTAGCAAATTTTTTGGTGGAAATATTAGACAGGTTTTGAAACATGGCCCTATTTTTTCATTAATTAATTAATTTGTTTGTTTGTTTATTTATTTATTATTTTAGATGGCCATATTTTAGATTAAGTTCATCAGCTGCAGTTAAGGAGAATGTGTATAGGCTTAAGAATTCAGCAGTGTTATTTAAAATCATAGGAAATCAACATATTTGGTAAGTGGTATGATAACCGGGTAATTTTGAGTGAATATGAATGACTCACAGTGAGCCATTGTCAGAAATTCCCACTAACATATACTTATGTGTGTGTGTTGAAAAGTCTTGTTATTCTGATTTTCATGGTTCAGTATGCTCAAGTTTTAAAAAGCATTTTTCTTATTTTCTTATTTAAGGAACTAAACTAATGTTTGAGTGGTGGCATATATAGGTAAAAGACAAGGTCTAGCATCCACCAAGTGTGGTCAATCTGAAATTAAGAGTAAAATCTCAAGGAGATCTATGGGGTCTACTATATGATCAGAAACAGATAAGGTGGGAAAATACTATATATGAACTTGAAGCATTTAATTGAAGAAACAATTTTATGGAAACATAAATGAGAAAGTCTATCTATAATTTTTCTATCATTTATCCATTATATATTGGGAAATTATAGGAAAAAAAGCACAAAGATTTCATGCTATTTGATGTGGATCTTGAAGCTTCAAAAGAAGAATAGTATAAAAAACAATTAAGCTATGACTCAGTTCCTCTCTCTGTATTCTTACCAGGTCAGAAATATTCTGCTTTTGTTATTTTAGTTGAATTGCTATTGCCTCTATGCTAATAACATCTATATTCTTAACTCTAGCCTCAAGCTCTTATTTTATAATTTCAGCTCTCTAGAGGAAATTTGCACTTGAAAGTTTCATTTTTATCTTAAAATAAAAGCATCTAAAATATGACTGATCATGTTACTCCATAACAAAGATCATCTATCATCATTCTAAATCTCTTCTCCTAACACTGTTTTCTCATTCCTGGAACTGAAAAATTAAGATTATCTTTTACTTCTCTCTCAAGATGACCACTCTATCCAGTTAAACAATAAGGTTTTTGAAGTCTTCTTAGAAATATTTCTTGAAACGTTGATGTTTTCTTCATCTTCCTAGAATGCCCCTTTATTCACTCTAAATTTAATTAACACTGTTCATTCAAATGACACTGTTCATGTCAACGACATGGTCCACTTCTCCTCCAAACCAGTCAGCATATCACTATCAAATTTAACTTCTGTAATCTGTTTAATTTTATTTATGCCTTTTTAACAAGTCAGTAATTTATCCATAAAATAACTATTTGTGTAATTACAATTTTTTCTAAAGTAGTACACAATATTGTAAGCAATGATGCCTACATGAATGCCTCCATTATCAATTTGATGAGTCAATATTTAATCCTGAATCCTGAGTTTATATTTATTCCTGGGTTATACTGAGTTCTGGAGATTCACTCCTACATTTTTTTACCAGACAAATAATGTTATCTGATTATATTTCAGTAAGTCACTCTGGGAACAGCAAAAAGTAAATAAATATATAAATAACTAAGCTGGATGAAGCAAAATAAAAGTTTTGTTAAGACACAAATAGAGTATTTCAGAAAAAAAATTATGAGAATGTGGAAAGGTTAATATTTATAAGAATCTTAAATGTTAAAAATTTCTTTTCTTCCTTCTAAGAAATGCAATAATCTCTACCTCTCTTCATTCTTTTGACAAATCTACTGTTGTTGCTTACTCAATCATCTCTGTGCCACTTTTCAAATACATAGTAAGAGAATATGGACTTTCTTATGAGACTTTGCATCTAATTCCTGAAGATATCACCAGCCTGGAGTGGGTCTTCTGCAGTGTCTAAAATAAGTGTCAGCATGTAGGAGCCCCTATGGTATTGTTACCTCTTTAAGCAGTAGATAATGAAGCCATTAATTCATTTATGAGACACCCACGTTATACTCTGAACTGATATGTACCACACATTTTAATATAACTGTGCAATGCCGTAACAATTTTTATTTCCTCCCTTTTCCACCTAGGAAAAAAAGCTGGAAATCTTCCACTTATAAATCTGGTAATTTGTGTGTACTGCTTTCTTACATAGATATTGCAAAAAATGCTTAACTTCTGTTGCAAATAAAAACTAAAACAATAGCTTTTCTCTATCATCGTGAGCTAAACTTAATCCTAAGTAAGGTATTTATTAAGCAAAACACATAAATAGAAATAATGCAGTATAATTATATTGTTATAGAATGTATATAAATAATAATCCTATGGTTAGTTTATACTTAATTTTTCAATGATAAATACAGAAAATATTTAGTAAATGGATCAAAGCCTGAAAGAAATTAATTCCAACATAGATAGATTTTATTCTTTTTCTATAATTAATTCCTTCTTTATACTTTTGTTAGGTGAGAATATTTATAAATACATAATTTTAAATGAAAATTCGACTGCTATATAAAAATATGTAATCAAGCTACAGATGGCTTCATATTTGGCCACAGTAACATGTAACAATATCAAATGATGGCCTAAGTTAACATTTGCATCTGTCTTAATAATTGAATCATTTTATTTGCTATGCACAATCACTAACTTAACGATTAAACAATGCCAACAAAAGATCAATGCTAAATATATACACATGCACAAACCACGTGCATACCATTTGATTAAAATGTTACTTTCAAAAAGTTAAATAGAGGGGCACCTGGGTGGCTCAGTAGGTTAAAGCCTCTGCCTTCGGCTCAGGTCATGATCCCAGGGTCCTGGGATCGAGCCCCACATCAGGCTCTCTGCTCAGCGGGGAGCCTGCTTCTTCCTCTCTCTGCCTGCCTCTCTGCCTGCTTGTGATCTCTGTCAAATACATAAATAAAATCTTAAAAAAAAAAAAAAGTTAAATAGATTTCTTTGGACTATATAGAAAGAAGAAATATAATCTCTCTATTCTGCAAATAATATAAGGAGACACCGAAACACTGAATTGAAAAATAAACAAAGACAGTAGTCACTAATTGAGAACATTTGTTAACGAGTATTGAGAACTAACAACTTGGCCAAGTTAAGACATTATAACAACCTCAAACTGATGCTTCATCCTCCTATACTTACTATCTAGTCACTCTTTTTCTCCTTATTTATTTATTTATTTATTTTAGATTCACTCTTGAACCTTTTCCACCAAGCCCTGTGGTCCAGAGTTTTGAAGCTTGTCACACTACATCATTAGGATGATCCCTTTGCTTTCTGGCTTTTGACTGGGTGTGACTAATAAGATGCACCAAAAGGAGAACCAAAGGTTCAAAGGTCCAAAATATTCTTGTCTTAGTTCCTTCCCAATGGCCCACTGTGGGTTGGCACTGTCTGCATTCCTTTACTTAAGACTGCAGGTTCTATATTCATGGCTCTCTCCTAACAGCTACCAGTTTTCCCTGAGTTTTGGTAGCTCCTGCTTCTCCTTTTTTTTTTTTTCCCCATGAGTCAATGTGGCCATTAGTTTCTCTCTGTTAGCCTAAAAGTACTCCATGATTCTTGATTTCTGTCAACCTGTCCCACACCTTTGTAATCATTTTATTAAAATTTTATCATCCATCTTTTTCCCCCTTTTATTCTGCCAGTCCATTATCTTCTGGGATGCTGACACACAAAATAATTAAATGGCATGAATTTGCTGTTTAACCTAAGTTGACAATGGCGATATAGAGTGAAGATGTAATAAAAAAAAACACATCATGACAACCAGTTATTTACATTAAAATACAAATATCTCTAGTTCCTCCATTTAGCTTTCATATTTTACCCTTTCATTGTCTTAATAAATTAATATGTAAATATTTGTAAAATACTAAATAAGAGAATAAGACTATAATAATAAGATTTATAGATTTCTTGCTTTCATTATGAAGGGAGGAATGATGTGATCAGATTTGCATTTTTGATGCCTCTGACAGCTGTATTAGAAGTGGACAGAGAAAGCAAAGAATGGACGTGGAGAGAGAAGACCAGTACATCTGGACAGGGGGAGATTATGACATAATCCTTACATTAGCCAACTATAGCTTGGTCATTTTAATGTTTTAATGACCATTTCCCCCTCATTTTTTTTTTGTTAATTTTAATTGGCTTTCTTTATACTTAATTTTTCCTATCTCTTCAATGCAAAGATTCTTGGTGCCATAGTTCCCTGTGAGAAACTGATGAAAACACTGCTGCTCAGAAAATGATTAATGAATGCACATACACAAAAACTTCTCCATTCAGATTTAGAAGACTCAGCCAAAATCCATTCATATAGTCATAAGCAAACAATATATGAACCACAAGAGAATAGGTCTGGTAAATACTCTCACTAGTAAGTAGAATCAGGTTTATATTACTGTTTTAACACTCATATCATAAAAATAATCTGAATCAGGGATATAAATATATAATATACAAAATGTAAAAAATATATGGGTAAAAATTTGAGAAATATTAATGGATCTTTGCTGATATACTTTTCTGCTAGTTAGCCTGAGGCATTCAATTTTTGGAGATTTCTGTCTTTTTGTTTAGTTTGTTTTTGATAAGACAGGTAGGGCAGAGAAAAAGGGAAGGCTTTAGAGTTATTTTAATAGTAATGAATAGAAAAAATATTCAAATTCTAACACAACAGGATTTTTAATCCCTTAATATGGTTAAAAATTTTTTTCTTTTCTTTTCTTTTTTTTTTTTTTTGGACAGAGAGAGAACATGCATGCAAGCAGGTTTGGGGAGGGGAGAGGGCTGGGACAGGAGAGGAGAGGAAGAGACAGAATCTTAAGCAGGCTCCATACCCAGCATGGAGCCTGATGCAGGGCTCCACCTTACAACCCTGAGATCATGATCTCAGCCAAAAATCAAGAGTTAGATGCTTAATGGACTGAGTCATCCAGGCACCTTAGTTAAAATTTTAAATACAGAAATTCTTGTATCTAAAGTCCTATTTTACAGCACCACTATATGCTTTAAAGTCATGCATATATAGAGAGAAATGATTCTGTATTTCCTTATCCTATCAATTCCACACTGCATGGCTCACTTCAACTTTCAGCCTCAATGTAGAAAGGACAGATCTTATGCCCATTGTATAAGCCATGAGGGCCTCTGTCCTAGGGGAAGAGGATACAAAATCAATCAGTCCCAATTAAGAATGGCAGGAGGAACAACAGAGTATCTTTTTTTTTTTTTTTAATTTAACAGAGATCACAAGTAGGCAGAGAGGCAGAGAGAGAGAGAGGAGGAAGCAGGCCCCCCACAGAGCAGAGAGCTCGATGTGGCACTTGATCCCAGGACCCTGGGATCACGACCCGAGCTGAAAGCAGAGGCCTCAACCCACTGAGACACCCAGGCACCCCAACAACAGAGTATCTTATAGCAAGGGTGATTATGTTATATAAGAAAGAAATTCAAGAGGGAAGGAAAGATACACATGTAAGTGATCTCTGTTCATTGGTCTTCAATGCAATGTGACCAAGGTATGTTAGGTTACTTTAAGAAAAATGATAAGTACAAGGGCTTTTGCTTGAATTCAGACTTTTGTTTGAGACTCTTGAAAGAGATCATGTTACAGGCTCTCCAGAGCAGCTTGGATGGTGGGACAGCAAAATAAAATAGTTGATACACTATGCCAGGTCTAGATCTTGAGATTTCCTTTTTCCCTAGTTCCCAGGATTCATAGAAGAGACCAAGATGTTCCTGATTGTCCCTGTGGGAGGCATGGTATTTAGCTGAAGGTCTCCAGCCAGAAAATTTTCCATAAGGGAATTTCCACCATCAGGTATAAAGTGGTGGTGTAATGGAGGGCAGCAGAGCAGAAAACCTGAGCTGGGTACTATGTGAATTTAAAAAAAAAAAAAAAAAAAAAAAATCCGCAGCACTAGTAGCAGAAGCAAAAACAAAACCTTTCTGAAGAGGCTATAGTGTCATACTAAGCAGAAAGAGAGAGCACAGACCATGAAATCCTTCTGCTTCAACTTTTAGAAGCTAATTTTGACCTAATTCTCAGGAAAGAAAGCAGTCACAATAGGTACCAGGACTGAGAACGTTGCACCAATATTAAGCACGTATCAGAGGCACTTTCTCTCCCTCAACCAATGGGACCCAAGAGAGATCTTTAACTTGGAGAAAAGAGGGGTTTTTAAAGACTGAACATTAATTTAAAAGAGAAAGAGTTACTTAAAAAGAACACTCAAACTGCAGGATCAAACTAAAATTATTGTAGTCGACTAAAACTTATATTTTCTTGTACTGAAATAAATTAGAATAGTTTCAGGGAAATGAAGAAATGGTATTTTCGAATGAGCACTGCAGTAGGATGAATAAGTCTGTGAACATATTTAAATGGTTTACAACACATTAAGTAATGTCTTTTTTTTCTGTTGAGTGAACAGTTCTCATCATAAAATAATTCAGAGGAGAAAATAAGCTGTACTAAAACAAGAAATTTAACTATATGTAACAGAGTATCTGCTGAGTCTGATCCATGCATACACTAACTCTGTACCCTGGGAATGAGGCACCTATCTATGATAATGGCTTTATGACTTAAAAATCATAAAAAATATAATTAGATAGTAATTAGAGGTAGAATAACACATGGTTTAGTTAGTTCTACCTTGGTTAAAAAGAACTGGAAAGATATTTGGGTGGAGTTTGTACAACAAAATACAGTATGATTCAATTAAGAATAAAATCTAAACTACATATGGAAAAATAAAAACTTCATAATTAAAGATACTTAAATAAATTATATATCTATTCATTGTTATTGCTTTTGTTTTATTTCAGATTTCTTCCACTGAACTTGGTTGAAGTCACCCAAGATGTCAGTTCCTATAAGTTGCATATCCATATGTTTCATTTGATTTACCAATGTACCCTACTACCGGGAAACATCCATGAATTGAAAAATGGTGGAAGATTATTTTCTTTCCCGGCTAAAAACTCTTAATCTGTTGCTTATGTGCTCTCATTTTCCCTTTAGTATCACCCAGAAGGGTTGGGCATATAGGCCATGATGTGATTGGAATACTTTTTAACCTGCACATAAAATTTAACTTGGTATTTGACACTAAAATGTGAACCTTTTATGAATACATTACATAGGCATTTCATATTTTACCACTTGTTTATCTGGTGTGCTTACACAACATGTCCTAAATATAAGGTTTATCAAAGAAAAACAGAACTGGCTACAGAAAATGGGAATATGAAGTGACAAGGGGTTTAAAAAGGAGTATAGGCTCCATAGCTCAGTGGTTAGAGCACTGGTCTTGTAAAAGGAGTATACTGGCATATTTTATTTCCATTATGCCCATTTGACCTGGATTACATCTTCCATTGTTTCACCTACTTTCACCCATGAAACCACAGAAGCCAGAACCTTGGGTTTAACTCCACTCTCTATAGCTCCTGATTATACAGCATTCACTCTCTCTGGGAGAATGTGTATCAATTTCAAAATTTTGAAGATGTTCTTATGCAGAACCAAACTTTGTTATATATGCAATGCTACTTAAACTCGGAAGCTTGCCATCAGTTACAAAATAGCTCCTGCAGGTTAAGTCTTCTATGACCACACAAAGAATGAGAATAAAGGCACTCTGGAAACGAATGGGCTCCAGCTCAAATATTTTCCAATCACGGAAATGAAAGAAAGAAGACTGTCCATATCTCATTTCACTACCACAGCTTTATCATGCTATCTTAAGTACTGGGAGAGAAACATGGAAAATCATGGAAATCTCTCTTTGGCCCTATATTCCATTGTTCCAAGAAAGACAGCACTAACACCAGAGTATAGATATGAAGACTCAATATTTTGGCAATATTGTGAACTAACTAGAACTTAAATGCTGGCATAAAACACTGCCATTCAGCCAACTGGCCATTTAACTGAGAAAGGTGAATATTTTCCTGGATTTCATCCTCTCTCTTTAAAACATCCCACTGCCCTAATTTCTTTCACAAACAAAAGCAAAAACAAAACATTCCTTTTACTCCATGATACTGCCTTAGTTCATGTTCTCACCATTTTTTGTTCGTGACGATTGTGAAAGCCTCTTAACAGCTTCCTATGCTTTTATAATCTTTTCCCCATAGGAACACTGATCCTTTGGTATCATATTCCTCCAGTGCATAAAACTTTTCAGTGACTCCCCAATGAATTATTATCTGGCCTAAGTTTCTGCCAATTTTCCTTTCCCTCAATCACAACAAATTCTTTTTGCACAAATATGTCATTGTCAAATCACCTAGACTATTGCATGGGCTCTATCCTCCATCTGATACGCTCTTTCTCAGTCCCTTCCTATCTAAGTCTACCTGTAATAGTCCACAAACTTTGAAGAGTGGCATTACCATTGACTGTTTAGTATAGACTTTTGTGTCTACCTCAGTAGAGAAAAGCACTGGCCTCTCTATTTCCATTGCACTTCAATTATACATATATTATATTATATGAATTTGACAGGCTATGTTGATTGATTTGCTGTCATGTGTTTTCTCCTCCACTTAAACTATAAAATGGTATTTTTCAGAGGAGGGATAATATCTTTTCAATTTTTTTATTAGTAATATTTAACAAAGTCACTAAGTATATACTCAACAAAGGTTTAAATGAATAGGGAATAAATTCAATTTTTGTTATTTTAATGAGAAACATGTATCTAGCTTATGTCACCGGTTTATGTGGCTTTTAGAAACCCAACCCCTTTGTAAGCCTCCTCTTGTTCTTTTCTTTAACTTTTTCAATTAAATATTAATAATTCAATTTAGAACATGCTATTTGAAAATTCTGCACAGAGTGTATATTATGGTTCCAAAGACACCATTCTTGACCTTAGTGTTCACAATGTCATTTATGTGCCAAAGAAATAGGACTTATAAATAAAAGGACACATTGACTTAAAACAATTTAATTCCTATTGAAGCTCCTTTATTCTACATCCTCCTTGACACAGCCAATTGATTGCTGTGTTTCCTGTGATGGCATTGTATGAAATTCTATTTTCAGTTTTCTGGCACTAGTCTATAGTAATTCGTTGATTCTGTATACTAAACATATACCCTAAATGTCAAGATGGTTCAGATTTGTTATCACAGCAATGACCTTTATGACCTTAAAGTAATTCTGAAATACAGGAACAGTAATCTTACTGATATCATATATGCACACATGTTTTTTGATGTCAGTCTAAGAAGGAGCAGAAATGAATGCAACACATATGTAGACCCTTTTTTCTTTGTTCCTTGAAGGAAGTGGTGGGATTTAGCCCGTCAGTGACCTCTGTGATGTGGTTGCAATGAAAAGAAATCTGTATGCAATGTGACCGGAACATCTGTGACTCCTTTTCAATAACAATTAAAAAAACTAAATCTTTAATATTTTTAGGGTGTCCACTTCAGGACCACACTAAAATTGTTACTTAACTTTCTTCTCTGAACTATTTCTTTACCATGTAAATACCATTTAGTAACGCTGTGGCCATGCCCCATCTTTATAAGTCCAGTTCTGTTCATATCAATTCTGTAATTCAAAAGTCTATCAAATAATTCTGCTCTCTAAAAGACAATAATTCTTGAGCCTATTATGCAAAACCTTCTATAATTTCCTTTCTACTGTTTGTTTGCTTGGTTTTTTTCTACACAACAGTACCCAACTCCAGTCTAACCTGGCCTACTGTTCACTGCACATGCATTTCACATCTCTGCTATCATACACTGATAATACTTAACTTTTGTATTATTTTTTTAAAAAAAGTATCCTATGCCTGTTTGTCTTTGTAGTTGTTGGTTTATTTGTTTCAATTCACATATGTTTAAACAAATTTGTTAGATTCTGAATTATTTTGTATGTTACCTTATGCATGCTGAAACCATTCTCCTCCACATACAACTGCTCCCCAAGACAATAAATCAACAATATCACCACATCTCTGAGGTGAAGGACAGAGATTAGTGTTGCTTTCAATGGATTGAGTATTCTCTCCAAAATAAAGGTAATGGGTATCACCTAGGTATGCACTCATGAAAAATACTACAGCAGGGTCTGCAGTTTGTCCTACAAATCTTACTGCAGAAAGCTTTTCCAGATATCATGATGAAATAAGACTACTACCACATATTTATGCAAAAAATGAAAGAAAATATTCTGGAGTATAATCAGCTATTTTATATAAAATATTTCATTGATTTAGAGAAAAAATATGTTATAATATATTTTTGGTTTAGCTTTTTTTGATTTAGCTCTTCTGCTACATTTGTACTCTTTGGCATGTGTTAAAATAAAAACTTAACAAAATGGAATAGCTATCACAATGTGCTAGGCAGTTTTATTATTTCCAGTCTGTAAAAATGTTTGGATATTTTACTCAGAAATTATGTTTCAGTCTCTGTTCACATGTTTCTTTCTTTGGCCAGTAAACTCTGAGTTAGGCATCCTGAGGTACAAAAATCATAAAATAATGAATCTGACACTACCATATTTCTAATTTCATTAATAGGAAAAATAAAATGCATGTGGAGTAGTTTGAAAATCAACTAGCAGCACTTATAAACACTCAAATATAAGTTCTAATAATTCAGAAAGTCTAGGTAAAGCCAAGAATAAGGGAATATTTAACTAATGGAGAATTACTATTCAAAGAATGAACATGCAGAAACCCTTTACCTGCTGCTGTGTTAGCTAATAACTCCAGCAAATTGCCCTTAGACAAATGAGCGCTACATGTTTTGGGATTTGGCTTCCTTTTCCTGTCCTGAAGCAGCCTTGAGCCAACTAACTGATGCAAAGGTATAAAAAGTTTGCCTCTTTTTTCAAGGTGGTACTAACTCCATGGTGCAATTTAGACTTCAGCACATTCCTATATGATCAATCTTCAGCTAGTTTCCAGCTAAAAAAGCATTCTTACTTTGCTTTTTTTTCCTTCTTCCACCTGCTTCCCTCATTCCCCTGCTACTGGGAATTACCCCCCAGTACAGCACTTGATCAAGATTCCCCATCTCAGGCTCTACTTCTAGGGAACCTTACTTGTTGTAAATCTTTGGCAAACACTTTATAGTAACCCAGTCAAAATTCCCTAACTGACATGACATAATTCTTTGATATCCAGAATGTTATCAAATTACAGGAACTAGTGGGTTTGGAATAGATAATTCATGTAGTATCTGCTCTAAGACTTTTTATACCAACAGAATCCAAAAGTAAGAGGCGGTTCCTAAAATCTTTAGTTTTGATTCATTTTTAGCATTCAGAACTTACTGAGAAGGAATATTATTGACCTTCAGTACACATTTAAATATCAGTTTCCTTGAAGTAAGCCTCCAAATTTTTTTTTATTTTTAGTTCTACAACTGTGTCAGGTCTTTTATTACAGGCAATATGAAGATGAATATTGTTACTAATGTTGTTATTAAACATAAAATGTTATTAACCAAAAAAAAGCAAGAGGAAAAGCAGATATGTAAAGAAAAAAGCATAAAAACACTGGATTAAAATTAAAATTAAAATTAAGAGGAAAAAAATGCAACCACAGCTGCAACTGGAACTGAAGGCATCATGAAGGCATCACTGCATGAAAACCAAAAGTCTTTTATCTCAACAAAATTTTTGCTTTGTTCTTTCCTCTTTGTTCTACTACAACATGATGTCAACAGTCTTTGAAAACTGAGCAAGTATCTATTATCAACTTGAACCTCCAGCTTTGAAGGAAACAAAACAATGAGAATTTTACCTACACAAGAACTACATAAAGGTTTTATAGTCTCTCTAGAATTTTATTTTATACATCACATTTCTACGTCCTCTACAGAAATGTGTACTACTTACATATAATGAAGTCAGTTATTAGATATTTAAAAATGTCTATGTTATATATCAATAAAATAAAGCATCAGCATGAGAAAATGCTATTCCCTGCATTAAATAATCCTAAATTAAATTGTTTAATATTCCTTTCCTTTACTAACTAATTAAGGCATTTGTTAAGCTTGTATAATTTTAAGGTAACAAGGAGAACCTAATGGAGTTCTATTGAATTTTTTCCCATTAAGTTAACATTATAGACTTTTAATGAATGTCTTAATTAGATACTCTTATTAACAGGGTTGAGGCACAAATGAAAATCAGTCTCAGTGTATGCAATATACCTCATTAGCATTCACTGCAAGACACTGACCAAAAACCCTCTTAATTAAAACTTTGTCTAATCCTCCTATGTATAGCTGCCCATTCAACAATGTGTATATGTGTTCAGAAATGCCCTATTAAATCAACAAAGATACAGCATTTGAACTTAAATTTTATAAATCTGCCCTTCTTTGATGCCTACTTTTTCTTGTGTCCTTCAATTTTCCCACATTATTCCATCATCCCATTTAGCATACACATACACACACACACACACACACACACACCCCACACACACAAAAGCTAATTCTATACTTTGCTTTTACTAAAACTCACATTTTGCCTTCCTTTCGTTGCAAGTAACTTAACATTTTTCACTAGCTCCTTTCTCCTTCACTCCTCAACATACTTTGATCTAATTTCTGTCTAATCATTCCAATTGCTATTCTCAATATGGCCATTCTGATCTTTGTAGTGATACCAGGATCAGCAAGACCCTTTTTTCCTCTTTTCCTTATGGAGTCTCTTGGTAGCCATTGACTTAATTCTGATGAATTTTATGAAACTTTCTTTTTCTTTACCTCTGGTTAAAAAAAAAAAATCGAATTTCTGGATTCCCATTTATCTCAGTCTATTTCTCTTCAAATTTCATTTGTATATAATGGGATTGACATTACATAAATGTTCATTTTCCTGACGGCTGTGCTCTTGGCCCTCTGTTCTTCTCATTCTATATAATCTTCTCAAGTGATCTCATCAACACCTATAAACTAAATACCAAAATACAAACTGATTTATTCATTCAACATATGTTTACTGAATGCCTAATTAGGGAAGATACTTTACTAAGTGCTGAAAAGACAGTAGTAAACAAAGCAGACATAGTCTTTACCTCTCATTAAGCTTATATTCCAAGTTTCAGAAAACAATGATAATTAGCAAATTATATTTAGTACAGGTCTCTCTTGTGGGCTTAAAATGTGTATATCTGCCTACTTTAAATAGGTCATGAGAAATTTCATAGGTACTCAAATTCAGCATGTTGAAAGCATAATCATTATCTGTTTATGTTATTCTGCTCCCCTTTCTATAGCTCTCACCTGAGTGAATTTCATTAAGGTCCATAAATTTTTCCAAGAAAAAATTTAGGAAATTTCCTAGTCTCTTTTATCTTTCTCATCCCTGCACATCCGATCATCTCTTAATCCCTGAAATTCCTCTTTCCATTTCCATAGCTATCATTTTGTTTAAACTCACATCATTTCCTGCATACAATTAAATAATTAATTTTCCCGCTTCTTTATAGAACTACCAACTACTTCTAAAAATAGTAGTTGTGGAGAATGGAGGATCTTTTTGAACACATCTAATCCAGTCATTTATCTGCATAAAATACTAGGTTTTACTTTCCTATGGCTATTAAAAACAAAGTAAATTTCCTTTATTGAACATATATTTTCCTTCAAACGTGATAATCTACAGCTTGCTAGTATCCTCAAATTAGCACTCACAGACATACATCTCTTTAGCCATAGTAAACCACTTGGATTTTGCTCAAAGTGTATCATATTATTTTCGATTTCTTCCAATGTACTTTCCTTTTTATCTTTATTCATACAACTTATCCTTCAAAACTCAACCACTTCTTGAAATACATCTACAAAGTATCAATCTAAAATTTATATTCTTTGTTTCCTGTATCACCCAGGATAAAGGTGTGTAAAAGATTTTTGAAAAGTGTATGACAGTCACTGAATTACCAGTCTTATTCCTCAATAAAACCTAGTTCTTACAACGCTGGAATATAGATTTTAAGACCTTTCATTTCCCCCCGAAGATTTTAATTCCCCACAGATGTCCACATCCTACTCCCTGGAACCTGTTTCCTTGTAGGATGGAACTGAGTTAAATTTACAAATGGTATTAAGGTTCCTAATCAGCTTACTTTAAAATAGGGAAAATATTTTGGACTACTGGGATGAACCCAACCTAACCACATGAGTTTTAAAGATAGAGGATACTGGAAAGTGGGTCATAATTATAGAATGGGAAAAGTACTCCAATCCCCTTTGCTGACTGAGAATGAAGGAAGAGGATCACTGCCCTAGGAATGTGGCAGTATTTAGGATCTGGGTGTGGGAAAACAGCAGTATTACAACATTAGAAGAGGCTAAAACTCTATGAGAATCACATTTTTTTTAAATTTTTGAACATCACATCTTTTTAGAAGAACAACGAATGGTTTCAGAAACTATGGAATGAATCCCAAAGATAAAGGCAGCCCCTAATTTTGCGCATGGATTGACATAATCCGGGCCTTTCAATCAAGCTGTGCACATATGTAACCCTAAACACACACAGCATAATAAAGACATGAGGAACTGAAATATCTTATATACCAGTGATCAAATCCCAGTTTAACTTCTGAGTGGTATATATGCTGGTGAATCCAAACATCATACCAAAGAAATTGAAAAATATACTTACATTGCAGCTACCACTCACAAAATGTAGGATAAAACTTTGAGTCTAAACTAGTTGACTATCTACTGTATTGGTCTGCCAAAACAAGATAGCACCCACTTAGGATGCTTAAACAACCTAAGGGTGGCTTAAACAACAGAAATTTTAATTTTTTCACAGTTCTGGAGGCAAGAAGTTCTATATTCAAATGCAGCCAAACTAATCTAGATTAACATAAACCCCAGCAAGTTTACTTTCTAGTAAAACCCCCTTTCCTGGCTTTCAGGTAGCCATCTTCTTGCTGTGTCTCCATATGCCCCTTCTTCCATGTTAATGTGGAAAGAGCGAGCTATGGGTCTCCTTCTCTTATAAAGACACTATTACTAATGGATTAGGTTCTAACTTAACCTTAATTACCTGCTTAAGGCCCCATCTCTAAATATAGTCACACTGAGAATTAGGACTTCGACATAAGAATTTGGGGAAGACATGAAGCACCTGGGTGGCTCAGTGGGTTAAAGCCTCTGCCTTCGGCTCAGGTTATGATCCCAGGGTCCTGAAATCAAGCCCCACATCAGGCTCTCTATTCAGCAGGGAGCCTGCTTCACCCCCTCTCTCTCTGCCAGCCTCTCTGTCTACTTGTGATCTCTGTCAAATAAATAAATAAAATCTTTAAAAAAAAAAAAAGAATTTTGGGAAGACACAATTCAGTCATAGCATCTCTTAAAATAAAAATAAAATTTTCTGTAGGATAGAAAAGGGTTCAGGTTACCAAGAAATAATGGTCAGAATTTCTAAGAGAGAATCCAAAATTTCTGAAATACAAAGAACTGTGAAAATCTGAACATATTTAAGAGAAAGGGCAATCAAAAGATACTAACACCTAGATTATGTCATTTCTCTTTAACTTGAAGACCATCATTTAGCATTTAACTTGGAGCATTATGATGGATCATCTGAGATGACTCAGAGGTAGAATTATTAAAAAAAAATCTTTAAATCAGCTATCATAATTATCCTTTATAATATAAAACTGAACAATATTAACATGAATGTAAAGTGGAAAACTTTCAGAGGAAAATTAGAAAATAAAAGGAATAATTGAAATTTTTAACTGAAAGTTATAATATCGGAAATAAAAAATTCACTGTAATGGGCTCAATATCAGAATGGAAATGACAAAAGAAAGATTCAGTGGACCAGAGGAATTTTCCATATATTAATAGAAATTACACAATTTTTTCCTAGGCTAAATAATATTCCCCCCAAAATTCATGTCTTTCTCAGAACCATAGGATGTGACTTTATTGGAAATAGAGTCATTGCAGATGTTATTAGTTAAGATGAGTCATACTAGGATAGAGTGAGCCCCTAATCCAATAGGACGTGTCCTTATAAAAAGGATAGACAGACACAGGAAGACTACCATGTGATGACAGAGGCAGAGATTGGAGTGATGTAGCTGTAAATCAAGGATGCCAATGACTGATTGCTACCACCACAAAATATAAAGAAGCAAAGAAGGACGCTATCAGAGTCTCAGAGGGAGCATTACCCTGCTGCCATCCTGATTTTTTACTCCTAGCCTCTAAAACCATGAAAGAATATGTTTCTGCTATTTTAAGTCAGATAGTTTGTGGTACTTTGTTACAGAAGCCCTAAGAAAGTAATACATACATGACAAACAGAGTGAAACAAACAAAAGAATGATCAGATTTACAAAGACCTTAGGACAATATGAAAAGGTCTAATACTCTTGTCACTGAAGTCCTAGAGAGACAGGAGAAGGTGACTGGCATATCATAAGCAGTTGAAGAAATACATTCCATACATCTTACAAATTGGATAAAAATTATATACTGAATGATTCAAGAAGCTCAGCAGATCCCACAGAGGATAAAATATATGGATCTTATCCATATATGGATTTATTATATATATATAAATATTTTTTATTTTTATATTTATTATATACACAAATATATATATACATACTTATTCAGCCATAATATAATCAAATTGCAGAAAATAAAATATAAATTTAAAAATGTTGAAGCAATGAAAGAAAATTGGCATACTGTATATAAAGGTGTTATGACCTAAAAGGCAGTAGATTTTCGATAGAAACCATGGTAGCATTAGAAGAATAGCATCTAGGGGCTCCTGGGTGGCTCAGTGGGTTAAAGCCTCTGCCTTCAGCTCAGGTCGTGATCAAGCCCCACATCGGGCTCTCTGCTCAGCGGGGAGCCTGCTTCCCTTCCTCTCTCTCTGCCTACCTGTGATCTCTGTTTGTCAAATAAATAAACAAAATCTTAAAGAAAAAAAAAGAAGAGTGTCTATAAAGTGTTAGATGAAATGTCGACCTAAATTTTTATATCAAATGAAAATATGCTTTAGATATAAACCTAAATAAAGATGACAGAAAACTAAGAGGATCTATGATAAGCAAAACTGCTCTAAAATAAATGCTAATTTGTTTATATCTTGAAGTTGAAGGAAAATGATTCCAAAGAGAAATATTGAACTTTATGAGTAAAAAAGCAACAGGAAATGGTAAATATCTCGGTAAATATGAGTCTATAGTTCACCTTTTAAGTTTTCTAGTATGTATGACTGATAAAAACAAAATAAAATTGTGCAGGTGATTCTCAAGGTATATATATCAGGTTCTATGTTTTACTTGTGATTGTATAGTATTAACTCTAATTAGACTAAAGTATGTGTATTTATCCCTTAGAAATGACCACCAGAAATACAAAATATAGCCAAAAAGCCAGTAAATACATTTAAATCAGATAATAAAGTATAAATATTAAAAAAATCTAAGTTAAACAAGGAGCAGGGGGTAAAATATAAATAAGACAAATAATAAAATGGTAGACCTGTATCATGCCATATCAATAATGATATTAAATACAAATGGTGCAAGCACACCAACTCAAAGACTGAGATTCTCAAATTGGATTTTTAGAAAATTGCAACCAATTTTATGCCGCCTACAGAAACCCGCTTTAATTATAATAATATAAATAGGTTAAAAGTTAATAATAGAAAGGTTATGGTATGTGAACACTGATCAAAAGAAAGGAGGAGGCTATATGAATATCAGAGTATACTTAGAACAAAGAATATTAAAAGATGAAATCAAATAATTTCATAATCTTAAATGGCTCAGTTATGAAAATGAACAATCATGAATGTGTGTGCAGCTCACAGAGCTTCAAAGTATGTGAAGCAATGACTGATATAACAAGGAAAATGCATGAGGGTTTAGACAAGACAATTACACACTATTAGACAAGACAATGGCAGATGCTGCACATACAAAATAAAGGTCTATCAAACCAACTGAGTTTATTTGAATGAAAACATGATAAAAACAAACATCATTAAAAAATTAAAATCTCAAAAAAAATTAAAATCTCTCTCTGTCAAATAAATAAATAAAATCTTTAAAAAAAAATTAAAATCTAGAAAGGATACTCAAGCAGTTGGAATACAGGACCTTCTTAGGCAAACTGAGATGACATATATGGCCATCTCTCCCATGACTCTTATCTATGACTTCCATATTCTACCTTAATAAATGTCACATAATTTACCTAGTACTCATGCTAAAAACCTATGGCTCACTTTCACATCTTCCCTTCACACCCTATATCCAATATATCATTAAGTTCTATTAGTTCTAACATGAGAATATAATGAAAATATCCAAATGCTTCTCATTATCTCCACAATCTCTCTTAATCCAAGCTGCTGTAAGTTCTCACCTCCATTACTAAAATAGCTTTATAACTGCTCTACTAGCTTTCACTATTGTAATTCTTCTACATTTTATTTTCTCTGTAACAGCCAGATTGATCTGTATAAAACTTCAATTGGATTCTGTCACCCTTATGCTCAATATTTTCCTATAGTTTCTCCATGACAAAATAGAATGAAATAGAAACTCCATGACATCATCTACAAGACAGTGAATGATCTGCCTGGCCTCTTTTACTCTCTTAGAAAGGCTTCTCATAACTACTTTATGTAGGATAATGTTCCTTCCCTAGTCAACTCTCCTATCCAGCATCATTTTTCTATTTTTCTTCATAATATAACATGGGATACTCCCAACACGTATCACATATTTATTAGTTCACTACCTGTCTTTTCATGAGGATGGGGAATGTGCCTGTATTGTGCATCTGTGTATTCACCACATCTAAAAGAATACCTAAACATAGAACTGAATAAGCATGCTTTGAATAAATGAATGTGCTGTAAGTATTCACTTACTATGTTTCAAGAGTTACACTAAGAAATAATATAAATAACCCTATTTGACCATCACATGAATATTTTAAAGTAAATGTAATTTTTGTTTTATAATGAATAAACTATAAATACAAAATTTTTCGTATTTTCCTAAAGTTCAAACAGCTAGCTAGTGACAGAAATAGGATTCAGTCTAGACATCTTTATTATTCCTACATTTCAACAAATGTGTTACACATATCCAAACTATTAAAAGGAGGATTTTATGAAACACACAGGTACATGCCTTTGTAAGTACATGTATTTTTCTTAAGTGTACTTTAAAATAACATATTTACTAGAATAGCCAACTGGTGATTTCACAGATATTACTGCTTAAGACAAGACTAAATTCATTTCAGCATAAAATATGAGGAACCCCTTTCAAGAGTAGGATGTCTAGTTATCTGCAGGAAAAATTTTCACTATCAAACACTTAAAATTGTTTCATAAGATCTTTTTAAATGTTTTTACAATACCTGAATGAACTAACTGAGAGTAAGAGAAATTTTGGAGCCCAGAAGGGATGGCAAATAAAATAAAGAAAGGTAAATGAAAAGTAATAGGCAGTGCACTATAGATATACTAATTCCTGACAGCCTAGAGCTTGGGTTTCCATGTAGGATTAGAGATCAAGTTGGGATCCATTCCATATGGCGAGATACGCGTTGAAGTTCCTCATCTAGACATGACTCTCCAGTAGTGAATAAGTAAGAAATCTACCCTGCAGATGAAGCTATGAGAAGTCTGCCAATTTTGACTTTAGCTTTAAATTAAACAGAAATAAAAAAGCATCCTCTGAGAGCTCCCAACAACATGGTTCTCAGGCAGGAATTTATTCTACCTGTGAGGTCTGAAAAATGAGAGCTTAAAATTTCTTTGAAGTGATCTTGGTTTGTAATGTCCCTGGAAGGCTGATATAGGCAAAGGCAAACCCTAACTGGAAAACACATTTAAAATCTATGGATTAAAGATTACTCTCAGATAAAAGTCAAAGTTTTATAATCTCAAGAAAGAAAATACCAATCAATAAAGACATTACACTCAAGAAATAACCTATAAAATAAGATTCCAAAAATACAAATATTAATATTTTATATAAAAAATATGAAATGAGGGGCACCTGGGTGGCTCAGTCATTAAGTGTGTGCCTTCGGTTCAGGACATGATCCCACGGTCCTGGGATCAAGCCCCCATCCAGCTCCCTGCTCGGCAGAACTCTGCTTCTCCATCTCCTACTCTCCCTGCTTGTGTTTCCTTTCTTGCTGTGTCTCTCTATGTCAAATAAATAAATAAAATCACTGAAAAAAAGATAAAATAAAATATGAATGAAATTAGTAAGGAATAAGAAATGGTAAAACATGATTAAACAAAATTAAAGAAAATCCCTATATTTCTGGAAATGGAGAATTAAAAATCATATCTCAAGTGATAGGTTAATTAAAATATTAGACTAGACACATTGGAAGAGAAAATAGAGTTGAGGAAATTAGCCAGAAAGAATCACAGTGGTTCAAAAAAAAAAAAAAAAGGTTGGTATAATGAAGAAAAGTTCTGGTCTCAGGAAGGAGATTTCAGAACGCTAACTCCAGAAGTACCGAAGAGAGAGGAATGGGAAAAGACAGTAATCAATGAGATTAAGATTATGAGTTTCTCATAAATAATTTAACATAATTATCCTTAGACTTAGATCTTATGCAGATAAACAAAAAAAAATCTATTCAAACAATAAATACAAAAAGAATACCTTAAAAACAAAGAATACTTAAAAACAATCTTCTAAAAAAGTTTTTTTAAAGCTAATGACAGATTTCTTATAAAGGAATGCAAAGTAGGATAGTAAGACTTCTCAAAACCAACAAAAAAGGATAGAAACAGGACAAAATTTTCATTAGGGAGTGCACAATTACATAACAACTACAGCTGACTCTAGTTTCCAAATGAAGGTGGAATAAAAGTAAAAAAGCTTACAAGAATTTTGTATCAAAATTCCCTTACTAAAAGTACTGTTAAACTCTTTATTTCAAGAAAAAGAAAATTATTCCAGAAGGCAGCTCTTAGGTACAAACAGAAATGTTGAACAAAGAAAATAATAAATATGTAGGTACACTGAAAAAAATTTTAAATATATGTTATATACAGATCAATTTGAAGGACATTTAAAAAAATAATTATCAACTCAGGTGACACATGCACACGGCATATATCAGAACAGCAGTAAAATAATGGCTAATTTGGGGCACTCTCTACTTCAAGGCTCTATTTCATGAAACAACATCAAAGAATTCCTCTACTCTATAGGTTACAATCTGCACACATACCAATTAAGCTCTGAATTCAAAATCCTACATATTGTGGCATCATAATTACAGTTTACTACCATAAACTGTTAACCTGCATATTGCAATGCAGAATAAAATCTCAAGAAATATTTGCTGAATGACTGAAAGCTTCAAATAACAACATAAAATATTTCAATTTTAAGTATATTTCTTTCCTCTTGCTTATAAAAGATTATGTTCATAGTATTTCTTCATATTTCACTATATAAACATAAAACATTGTACAAGATGGTAAATAATACATGCATTAACACATTCATACCTACAGCTTCCTGGTATAAAAAGTATTCAACATTTAAACTTGAATGTTTTAAGGATATGTAGTTGATTGTGCTTATCTAAGTTTACATGGTGTTACAATGAGTTATATTTGTTAATTATAACTCATAGTAAAGAAGGAATCCTGCCTCAAGCAAAAATATTAGGCATCTATATATAGTTTGTTGTAAGATTTGCAACAATAATTCCATTATTACACTATAATAATGCCAAGAGGTAAACTAGGTGTGATAATAAATTAACTTTATTTACATGACATGTTTGTAAGTGAAGACAATCTAATTAGATCAACTTTAATTATCTCTAGAAGGAAAGAGTTGTTATTGATTGGTTTGTGAAAGGACAGTAAGATAATTCATTAAAGTTGTTTTCTTATTTGCCAACTTTAACTATAAAAGGCTTAAAGGACAACTTTGGTTAGAACTAAATCCTATTTCTATGAAGGTATCAAAAAGAAACACCCCTTCCCTTCCTTTGTTTCTCAATTTAGGCATGATTTCCTTATGACTTCTTTTGTCTTACCTTAAGGGGACTTATAAATGATCATATCCTCATTTTGATCTCAATTCAGAATTTGGATATGGGTGTACCACATATAAATTTCAAATCTTAAAGTGAATTTGGTATTCAATATGATGAAAAGTTTGATAGCTCCTCAGTAGGCCACTTTTAACAGACATAAATGAATACTTAGGCTCAAATACATATGCCACATATTTCATTTATTTTATTTTTGCAAATGTTTTAAATTCTAAGAGAGCCTCTCTACATCTTTAGTGTACATTTTATGTTATTCAAAATCAGGATAAGCTGTAAAATAATCTATCAGAGGGATTGTCTAATTTCCTTTTGGTAATTCTAATTTGGTTTCTTTGTCAGTCACATTGACTAAGGTCCCATCTATGCCTACTTTGGCTGATTATTAATCATAAACTCCCTTCTCTCCACTGTTTTAATATAGAGAGCAACAGTGAAAAAGGAAGTATAGAGGAGTAGTATGATTTTGAAGTTCAAGAGGAAAAACTTAGTAAGCAAATAGGGTCATCAGAGAATTATCAATGATTATTCAACTATTGAGCTACTCTGATACTTTATTTGCCTCTTCAGAATAGTATTTTGAATACTATTTATTCTCAATACATATTAATTTGGAAAGGGAATTTATGCAACAGCTACTAAACTGGGTGACAAGGTGATATTCACTACCTTTTGCCATTCAGAAATTCTTTCACTCTATGATGATGAAACCACTTCAGTATCAAAATAATTATTAATTTGGCCTAAGAAAGATACTCTTTGTGTGAATCTTCCCAAGATAATTATTGAATATGCAAATATTCCACTGAGATCTTTGAAGTCTGATGAAAGGTATTAAGGGATTTCACCATAATGTCCAAAGGGGTGATTTAATGTAATAACTATAGAATTATGCATCTAGATAACAGTGAGATTTTAAAAGTGTGGCTTTTACCTTTGGAATTTATATTTGGATATTGAAATTTTATACCTTTACCATAATTTTAAGAGCTGATTATTAGGCCATTAAACTTAAGAAAACTCATTTTGGAAATATTATCCTACCAACCACGCATACTATTCCTTTATGACTTAACAATCAATTTTATTTTTTCATTTCAATATGTTTTTTTGATTGTTCCTCTCAGCTTAACTGTGATAAAATGATATGATTACACTGACAGTAAAATAAAAACACTCATTATCTACATATAAGGTATAAAAAATCTGTTATATAACTTTCTCTCTGTTAAAATAAATTGAATATGGTTATCTAATAGTATCAGTGGAGAGCAGGTAGAGTTGAACAAGAGGTCAGATGGTTCACATGTGCCATTTAAAGAAATCAAAGATTTTATTAAAATATTTTCAGAAATAAAATATTTTCAAATAACAAAAAAGCTACATAGTAACTATAAGCAAGGTAAAAGAAAATTTTTCATAATTTTTGTAGCTATTAGAAATGAAAATGCCAGAAACTGTCTTAGATGATTTTTCTTATTAGTTTTGTATAACTGCAGGTGACTTTTAGTGTCTTGACATCAGATTCTGTGTTAACTTAAATGTAACTATCCTAATCTCATATTCAGAGAACTCAACTCATCAGGGCCAACCATAAGTAGAGTCTTTTTAGGCACTATACATGCTGTAAAAAAAAAGTATTACAGATTGAACTGTGTCCCTCAGAAAGATACGTTGACATAATAATTCCCAGTACCTCAGAATGTGACTTTATTTGGGAAAAAAGTCTTCATAGATGTAATTAGTTAAGTCAACATTGGTCACAACGGAGTAAGATAGGCCCTTAATCCAATACGTAACTGTTGTCATTATTAGAGATACAAGGAGAAGATGGCATGTGAAAATGCAGACATACAGGGAGAATACCATCTGAAAATATAGGCAGAGACAGAAATGATGTGGCTGTAAGCCAAGGAACACCACGCACAGCCATCCTCTGAAGCTAGTAGAGACAAGGAAGAATTCTTTCCTATAGGTATCAGAGAAGGTATGGCCTGACAACACACTGATTTTCCACTTCTAAACTCTAGAGCTATGAGACAATAATTTCTTTTGCTGAGGCCCCCCCAAATCTGTGGTATTTTGTCATGGCAGTAAGTCTTCAGTGGAATTTTATATATACTAACTTCAGATACTGTCAAATAAGCCAATTTATCTTTGGAATCAGTATACTCACAAGGTTACTGATTCCAGTAACATCAGAGATAAATTCATGTTGCAAAGAAGTCTACAAGAATGAGGATAAATGTGTGAAAGGGACAGGGAAAACAAAGGGACCTCATGAAAGGAAAAAGCTATTTTTTCCCTTTGCTTCTTTTGGTGCTTCTATTCTTACTAGGACCAGTACCCCCAGCTTAACACATGCCTCTGTGAATGATCACTTTACAAAGGTCAAGGAGTTAATGATTTCTTTGGAGTCTTCCAACACAAACGATAACATGTAAGGAATGTTTGGGTGAGATTACCATGAACATTTTTCAAGACCACTGACTGACTCCACATATCTTGACACCAAGACCCCTGGCTCCAGGCATAAATGACTTATGGAGGACACTTGAGCACTCATTCTTGTTGGATCAGTTCCTGGATCCCTAGAGGACATCTACACCAGATCACTGTTCTCAAAAAAATTTGCAGATCCCAAGCAAAGATGAGGCTCTTGTACCTTTTCCTTTGTGAGTCTCCCAGATACTCTGTCTGTAACAGTTCTATGTCTTCAATAAACTCTGCTCTTACTTCATCTAAGCTCACGGTGTTTATTTCCACTCTGCAAGAAGCTAAGGACCCTCTTGGCTAGTCCTGCGGGATCCACTCTAGATCCTTGAACCTGGCCTGCCTGCATTAAAACTACCCAAAAACCTTTTCTCACAGACTGGAAGATCGCAACATGTAAGTATTAACGGTGCTATAATATAAGTTTGTTTTGATATTATGATTTAATTTTTTTTCTCTAAATCTCCCTGATAAATTCCATGTGAATGGATTAGCAATAATTTTTTACATATTTTATATACTTATATTCTCATAAAATAAAATTCAACATAAAGGAGATGATTACCCATAAACTTCTGCAATCTAAAATCTATGCATATAACTCAATTTAAATGGAAATATGAGATGAAATATATTCCTAGGGGCTCCTGGGTGGCTCAATCATTAAGAGTCTGCCTTCAGCTCAGGTCATAATCCCAGTGTTCAGGGAGTGAGCCCCATAGTGGGCTCCCCACTCAGCGGGAGCCTCCTTCTCCCTCTCTAACTCCCCCATGCTTGTGTTCCTTCTCTCGCTATCTCTCTCTGTCATAAATAAATAAAATCTTTTTTTAAAAAAAGTATTCCTAGAACCCCTCTTTGCAGATATCATGCTATGCAAATATGATAGTATTTCTTATGTCAGCAAACTTCCAACATGAGAGGACACAAAGGAATTTCAGCAAACAATTTTATTTATTTACTTTTTTCTTGTACTAAGCACTAGACTTTAAAGTTATTCTAGATTTATACATATCTTGTTATAGTGAGTGGGACCATCCTGATTTTTATTATTAAAATGGAAAAAAAGAAGGAATAAACCAATTTTTGAGTTTTTAAAAGTATAACCCAGTTAAGAAAACAAATGAACACTGAGTATATATAACAATTTTTTAGGCTTTGAAGAAAAGATAAAGGAAAAAACTTAAGCTCAAGTATCTACTCTCTATTCACTACAACCTCCTGGCCAAGTTTGCTTAACATAGCATCCATTCATACCCACAGTCAGAAAAATTTGGATTTGATTTCTCCCTCTGTCATTTACCAGTTGTGTCCATGTTGGCAATTTATATAACCTAAGAGTCTCAATTTCCTTCTGTAAAGTAGATACATTAATAATAATGTACAGATTTTTTTTATGAGAAATGAGGAATTTTTTTGAGAAATACATGTAAAGAACATAGCTCAATTACTGATGTAAAAATATTCTCTCCAATAAAAATCAACTACAATTATAAAATAGCAAAATATTTTAAAAAGGAAAATAACTTCACAAGAGCTTATGGGACAGGAGAGAAAAATGAAAGCTAGCAACTTCCTGGTTCTATTTTTTTTCATTAAAACAACTATAAGACAGGAAATGTAACAATTAGCTGATCACTGTTTAACAAAAGTCACCCTAGGAGACAAGATCAGTTGATCTGAATCACTTCCCCAACACAAACACCATAATGGGTGACTAAATAAGAACAAGGTAGAAGGGATTGGCTTCTGAAGAACAGTACCAATGTCAAATCAAATCAAATCAAAAGTATGCAACTGGTTTCTACTGAGAAACTGCTTCTTTCAAGACTGCCTTTGGCCTTCAAGCTAAGTGATGAATAGGAAGGCAAATGAAAGGAGTTTGTGGAAAGATCTCCAGATCACCAGAGGTTAGCCCCAGATACTTACTGCTTGGAGAAGGAGCGTTGGTATTATAAACAGCAATCTTCTCCCCACCTCATTCAGTTTCCAAGCATCAAACACAATTACTTATATTTTGATCCTTATGACCAACAGTTATTAAAAAAAAAAAAACTATGCGTATATATATATTAAGTACTAAAATTAAATAATTATAATGAATAGAGGCTAAATAATTATAATGAATAGAGGTTATCATTAAAACTGTTGATTATTATGAGACATGAGCTCATGATTTCCCAAGAAAGGATAGGAAAGAAAATGGAAAATAGATAATCCTAAAGAATGAAGACAAATAAAGGAAAATCATTAGCAAATATAGAATTTCAGGTCATTTATAGAGAAAACAAATGTGGTACAAAACACAGAAAGAATTTATGGAAGAAATTTATGGAAAATGGAAAGCAAATGCAGCAAATGCAACACAGGAAGCCAAGGCCATGAGTTCACATAACAAAATGTAGCAGGAAAGAGGTTACTTAAGAAATGCAAACATTGAACTGATTCACCTATACTTTAAAATGTTCTGCAGATACTGAAGCAGAACTGTCTATATATTGTATTACTCAAAGTTGTTTCAAATATAAATCTTCCACAGAAAATTCACATGTAGTATGGAAAATGACTTTCTTCTCTTTTCAAGAGGATTAAAAGAAAATGTGTTGAAGCTATGAAACAAGATTAAAATGAATTAAATTCTACCATAGTAAAATTTAAAGTGACACTGGTGGTCTTATCTGGTATAATCAATATAAAAATAATCACTTATTAAAACACATAACAAATATATAATAAATATACAAAAATATATAAAACACATATAATAATAAAATATGCAAACAAAGTGGGAAATACACATAATTCAAAAGAAACTAATGGAATGCTGAATAGATTGGAAGGAAAGATCAAAGGCAAAGGTACAGAATATTAATTCTCAACATTCAAGTCATTTTGTTATGGAGCTAGGAGACAGAACAAAATGAAGAAAACCAATATAGAGTAAACTAAAAAATACTTCTTAAAAATTTAAGCAAATTACTACAAATCATAGATATTTGCACCTATCCCATGTAAGAGGAACAAAGAGAAACTATTACCAAAGTATCTCCTATTATTTTATAAGGAAAACTAAAGAATTATCCAAACTTACAAAAGAAGTTTGGTTGCCTTCGAACTCTGTTATCTCAAATTTATTAATTATATCAACCTAAGACAACACAGTATACCTTAAAAATGTAGGATATGATGCAAAAATATTTCCCAGACCAAACTGACATTTACTTGTGATTATAACAGAAAGTCATTCTCAGGAATGCAAAATTAATTAATTATTTAATTAATTATTTGCAAGCAAAATTTAAAAATGAGCAATCAAACTTCACAAACATGCACTCTGCTAAAAGCAATGGAAGGAATGTTAGAGAATCGAGTAAAACAGAAAAATTGGTAAGTAATAAATAAATGTAGAAACACAAATGCATGCAAACATGAAATGTATTCTTAATCAAAGGTATTACGATCTAAATAGGTATGATTACTTATAAAAGCAGTTATATATTTTAAAGGTAATTAATAGTAATGAAATAACATTATAGAAGTGTTTTAAACAGGTCAAGAATAAATTCAAACATCAGAAAAGGAATTTTCACTTTATAGTTCACTGCAAATACCTAGATATTAGTTGATGAACTGATGGGCCCAAAAGAAAGCACAATGAGGGATAACACTGATGGTTAAGAAATGAAGAGCAAGTCAGAATTTGGGATCGGTTAAGTAATGAAGAGCAAGTCAGAATGTGGTATCAAGAAAAGAGAAATGTCAAAAAGAGGAAAACATTTTACCAACCATGAAAACAGCCCAAATTCTTCCTGTGGTTTAGATTGTGTGGGGGGGGTCTGCAACTTTTTCTCTAAGGGTTCAAATTGTAAATATGTTGAGCTTTATGAACTATATGGTTTCTATCCCAACTATTCAACTCCACTCTTCTAGCATTAGAATAACAAAGAGTATGTAAACCAAAGAATGACTGTATTCCAATAAAGCTTTCTTTATGCACACTAAATTTAGACTTCATACAATTTTACATGGCAGAAAATAGTAATCTTTTGGGCGCCTGGGTGGCTCAGTGGGTTAAAGCCTCTGCCTTCAGCTCGGGTCGTGATCCCAGGGTCCTGGGATCGAGCCCCACATCGGGCTCTCTGCTCCGCAGGGAACCTGCTTCCTCCTCTCTCTCTGCCTGCCTCTCTGCCTACCTGTGATCTCTGTCTGTTAAATAAATAAAGTCTGTAAAAAAAAAAAAAGAAAATAGTAATCTTTTGATTTTTTCAATCACATAAAAATGTAAAAAAAAAGTTGCTATGAGCATTCAAAAAAATGTTAAAAAACACTCAGCTTATAAAAACAGGCTGTGGATCTGTTTAATTTGACTAATAAAATGTAATTTGCCAGTTCCTGATTTTGATAAATAAATTGATTATATAACATTGATCAACTATCTTTTTTTTTTTTTTTTTTTTTTTTTTTTTTTTATTTCCAGCATAACAGTATTCATTATTTTTGCATCACACCCCGTGCTCCATGCAATCCGTGCCCTCTATAATACCCACCACCTGGTACCCCTTAATCAAAAGATGTATTATATATAAAACAACTATGAAAGCACATTAAATATGTTATAAAGTTGGTATACAATGAATAAAATAAAGACACCTTTTAGGCGATATCTTAAAAATCATACCTTAGGGGCACCTAGGTGGCTCAGTGGGTTGGGTCTCTGACTTCGGCCCAGGTCATGATCCCAGGGTCCTGGGATCGAGCCCCACATCAGGCTCTCTGCTCAGCAGGGAGCCTGCTTCCCCCCCCCCACCGCCTGCCTCTCTGCCTACTTATGATCTCTGTCTGTCAAATAAATAAATAAAGTATTTTTAAAAAATTAAAAAAAAAATCGTACCTTAGATTCCTGTGTGCTTGACTGAGTGGCAGTCCTGCCCTCATGGAAAAGGTTCGACACAAATACTTTTCAGAACTCCCATTGTGTATATGTGTAATCTAAAGCCCTTCAAATATCCCATGCTCTGTTCTTCTAGGGTTTTAGACAGAGTCACTGAGGACTGTCACAAAGAGTTTAGGAGGCACTGCTTTCAGGTCTATGGAACAACTAATGACTGTTTTCTGCTTGTTCACTTAGATCATTTCTTAACTGAGCAATTCTAAATTTCTGTATTTAGTGTCAAAATGTGTATTATTACTAACTTGCTCAAACATCATGAACTCTTCTAAATTCCAAGCACAGAATTAGCAAGGAAATACCATTTTTTTCAGCTCAGCTGCTTCAGGAATTGAGTACGCAAAAAAAATTTGGGATCCATAATGCAAAATTATGGAGGGTGATTTGGTAATATAAATTGAAAATCCTAAAATACCGTAAAATCTCTGAACCACCATTTAATTCCTAGAAATTATCCTAAAGTAACCGTTCTGAATAGAACAATTATTTTATTCAGCTGAATATTCAGAATAACAATTTTTATAAATCCTTAAAATTATAAACCACAAATTTTTTTCAGCAATAATAATAATTAAAATACAGTACACATGGTAGAATGTATTTGCAGAATTTAGGATGATGGCACAACCAGTAAAGATTATAGAAACAGAATAGGTAAAAAACATCCTGTACCCCGAAAAACAACATGCTTACACAGTTCTATATGCACAATATACCAAAAATTCATGAACTAGACTCTCTATATTATATGAACTGGTTCAGGAAATTTATAAGAGAAAAATCCAACCAATTCACTATAGCACATGAAGAAAAATTTGAATACATAGCTGAAAAATAAAATTGGGTCTGATCCAAACTATTAAATAACATGAAAGAGGAAAAAAGGGGAAACAGTTCAATATTAGGAAAGTTCATGGTACAAATTAACTTTTGAATAATCTTCCCTCTCATTTACTTAGACACCCTTACTAAATTTAAGGAGCATTTTGATAAAATTTAGTAAAAATTTTAATAAAAATTAGGCAAGAAATATCTGCCAAATACTTAGCACAACATCATACTAATCTGGCAAGAGGTATCTACCAAAACCTTAGCACAAACATCATACTAAATGGTGTAACTTTCCAAACATAAAACTAAAATTAGTAACAAGGCAAGGTGTTCATTATCAGTACTATTCAACAGTGTTTTTGAGAGCTTACCCAATGCATGACAATGCCCAAGAAAAGAAATGATTTCTCATAAACATAATTATTTATTTGAGAAACAGAAGAAAACATTTATTTGGGGATTCTAAGAGTCTCTTCCATAAGGGAACAAAATCTAACAAATATCAAATTATACTGTGAAGACACAGTGTTAAGCCAACATGTAATTTGTGCAGTAACCTCAGCAATATTGGGAAAATTGATTAACTGAACAGAATAGAAAGCCTGGAAACTGAAACAGATATAAAGACTTGCTATATAAATATGTTAGCATCTCAAATCAGTGCATTAAGAATAACAATTCAGCAAGAGGTGAGAGAATCCCAAATGCAGGCAAGTTTGTAGGAAAAAAAGAATTCACATGCATTGCTATTGACAGTGTAAAGTGGTAAGTTTGCCATGGATGACAAAAATTGATTGGAACAGAAGGAATAATAAAATCATTATTGAAAGACATTTATGAAGCCTAAAAGGGTTCACTGCATTCCAGGCAAACTTAAGAAATATTTATTTTTAAAAATATAAGGTGCCTGCCAATTAAGATAATTTTGCCTGGGAAATTTTAGACTACCTGCCACACTCAATCCCTTCTTGAAAGTTTTTTTTCCCCCCACAAAGTTCACTGTACTTTCATCACATATTCCAATTACCTGTGTAAATATTATTTGTTAAAAAAAGTGAACACCAACCCAGTCAGAAGGATAATGGGATGCTGACATTTTATTTAATATTTAATAATTATGTATTATATGATGACATGTGAACCAATCAGACCTATCCTGTTTGGATGTTTACAGTGAAAAAAATCTAGCCAGGAATCCAGAATAATGGAAAAAATAACATTGAGTTCATGGATTTGCATCATCAAGGAGACTAAAGTAAGGAGTGATGGTGGTCTGAGAGGGCAACATATAATGGGGTCACTTCAGGTATGCTGTATTCTAAGCAATGTTATATCTCTGTACATATATGTATTTATCACATCTTAATCCATTCATCTGTTGGACATAAAGGTTTTCTTCCTATCTTGGCTATCGGGAATAAGGCCGCAATGAACATAGCAGTGCGTATCTCTCTGAGGTACTGATTTTGTTTCCCTTGGAAATATACCCAAAGAGGGACTGCTGGATCATATGGTAGTTGTATTTTTAATTTTTTTGAGAAAACTCCATACTGTTTTCTGTAATAGCTATACCAACCTACATTCCCACCAACAGCATCCAAAAGTTCCCTTTACTCCCACCTTCACGGAAATTTGAAATCTCTGGTCTTTTTTATAATCTCCATCCTGAATGGCATGAAGTGCTATCTCATTATGCTTTTAATTTGCATTTACATGGTGATTGGTATTGTTGAGCACCTTTATGTGTACCTGTTTACCACTTATTAAACATCTTTGGAAAAAGGTCTATACTAGCCTTTTGCTCATTTTTTAATTGGGTATTTAGTTTTTTGCTACTGAACTGTTTGAGTTCCTTACATATTTTGGATATTAACCCTTTATCTGGTATGTGGTTGGCAAATATTTGCTCCTATTCTATAGGTCGCATTTTCACTTATTGTTGGTTCCCTTTACAGTGCAGAAGCTTTTTAGCTTAATGTAGTTGCACTTTGTTTTTGCTTTTGTTGCTTGTGCTTTTTGTGTCATATCCAAAACAAAAACAAACAAACAAAACACAACCTGCATTGCCAAGACCAATGTCAAGGAGGTTTTATCTCGGTTTTCTTCAAGGTGTCTTATGGTTTTATAATTCAGGTCTTACACTTAAGTCTTTAATATATTTCAAGTAAATTTTTATAAGCAGTGTAAGATAGGGGTCTGATTTTATTCTGCATGTGTATATCCAGTTTTCTCAGCACCATTTATAGAAAAGACTATTCTTTCCCCATTGCATGTTCTTGGTACCTTTGTCAAAGATTATCTGACTATACATGCGTGGTTTATTTCTGTGCTTTTTATTTTGTTCCACTGGCATATGTTTTCATTTTTAACCATAATACTACAAAAACTAGAAGTCTGTAATATAGTTTCAAATCAGTAAGTATGACAGCTGCAGTTTTGTTCTTGCTCAAGACTGCTTTTGCTATTTGGAGTCTTTTGTGGTTCCATACAAATTTCAGAATTCTTTTTTCTATTTGTGTAAAAAATATCATAACAAAACCCAGCAGGTGTGCAAACACTTGTGATGGAAGCAAGACCAATGGGCCTGAGGAGTGAAAAAAGGCCAGTATAGCTGGAACATAGCATGGAGTGAAGGAGTATGAGAGGAGATTAGAAAGTCAGGTGGGGCAAAAATATGAAGTGCCTTGTGAGCCATGTTTGAAAATCAGGATTATATTCCGATTGTAACAGAAAGTCATTTGAAGCTTTAAACAAGGGAAAAGTGTGATTTGATTGTAGCTTTACAAAAATCAGTATGGCTGTTCTATAGAGAAAAGGTTTCATGTGGACAAAATGAAAGAAGGACACCAATTAAGAGATGACTGCACCAGTAAAGAAAAAAAAAAATATTGATGAGAACCGCACTGACTCGGTAGGTCACTTTGAGTAAATGGACATTTTAATATGAATTTTAATTGATAAATGGACATTTTAATATTAATTCTTCCAATTAAAGACACAAGATATGTTTCCATTTATTTACATCTTCTTTAATTTCTTTCATCGGTGTCTTCCAGTTTTCAGTATATAGATCTTCCAACCTCTGTGATTAAATTTATTCATAAAGATTTTATCATTTTCAATACTATTATAAATGGGATTTTCTTAATTTATGAATCTTAATGGATTTTCTTGTTGCTTGTTTAGATAGCTTACTATTACTAGGTAAAAACAAATAATATGTATATTAATTTTGTATACTGCAACTTTAGGAATTTTTTTAAAAGATTTTATTTATTTTTTTGACAGAGAGAGACAGTGAGAGACGGAACAGCAGGGAGAGTGGGAGAGGGAAAAGCAGGCTTCCCACTGAGCAGGGAGCCTGGTGCCGGGCTCTATCCCAGAACCCTGGGATCATGACCTGAGCCTAAAGGAATTTTTTTATTTGTTCTAAGAGGTGTGTGTGTGTTTTATTGGAGTCTACATGGTTTTCAACATGTAAGATCATGTCACCTGCAAATAGAAACAATTTTTTTTGTTTTCTTTCCTTCTGATTTGGATTTGTATTGTTTTTCCCTTACAAATCATGTGTCTTTCTGTTTTCTCTCTGCTGAATACTTAAAAATTTTTCTCTTCAGCTGGTTTTCTGTGATGTGATTTGGGGTGCCTATACGTGTCTTTCTTTATATTTATTCTGTGTATGCTTGCTGTGGTTTGTTGCTTACTTGTTTGTTTTCTGTTTAAAATATTTCCGCAGTTTTGGAAAATCCCTTTCACAATTTTTTCAAAAATATCTTATTCTGTCTCTTCTGTTATTTGACTCAATTGCAGATACATTATATCAACTGTTATTGACCATATATCTCAAATATACAGTTTTATATTCTTCACATCTTTCTACTGATATTTCACTTTTATAATTTCAATTGACTCTATACTCATCCACACAGATTCATTCATTTTATGTATCAATTCACTGTTAAGTCCATCTTTTTTATCAAGCCAATTCAAACATTAATGATCTGGCCATCTTTTCCTTGTGATTAGCTACTGTTATTTTCCTAATATCCCATTTTTCTTTTAAACTTATAGCTGTATTTGTTTCTTTTTAGGATGTGATTATTGGACAGTTAATTCCAACGCCATACTTGATTTTAGTGCCTGAAAATTATTTCACAATCTAATCAGACTCATATGTTGTAGAGACCCACGTACTACAGATTCCACCTTGTCCCATTATTCTAATGGCTGAAGAGTTGTAGTTCATCTCTATCCTGGAAAGTTACTCTCTACATTTTAGTTCTTTGGCGTTTCGTTTCCGTAGTGTAGTGGTTATCACGTTCGCCTCACATTTTAGTTCTTTGGATTTTTGGTTTTATTTTAATCTTATGCTCTCTAATAAGTTCATAATACTTATGATTTTGTAGTATATCTGTCTTGTTCTTTGTTTTACATTGAGGACAAGGCTTTCATAACTTTCTACATACTATTCAGAATTTAACAATTCATCCACCTCCTTCTTCTGTTAAATAAACAGGTTAGTGTAATTGTCATTATTTTCTGATCCCTCCTTCTGTTGTCCTATTAAAATAGGAAAAACAAATGTCATTTAATTTTTTTTTTCTTTTAAGTCAGTGGTTTTTTTTTTTAATTTAATTTTATTTTATTTTATTTTTTTTTATTTCCAGCATAACAGTATTCATTATTTTTGCACCACACCCCGTGCTCCATGCAATCCGTGCCCTCTATAATACCCACCACCTGGTACCCCAACCTCCCACCCCCCGTCCCTTCAAAACCCTCAGATTGTTTTTCAGAGTCCATAGTCTCTCATGGTTCGCCTCCCCTTCCAATTTCCCCCAACTCCCTTCTCCACTCTAAGTCCCCATGTCCTCCATGCTATTTGTTATGCTCCACAAATAAGTGAAACCATATGATAGTGGTTTTTGAAGAGAATTCTATTCCTCTGTGGGGCTTCCTACTTTATCCACCGTACCAAGGAAAGGTGCTTTCAGAATTATCTTGATTCTGAAGTCATCCCTTTTTTCTCAATAAAGAACATGTCTAAGTGTATTTTGTGGTAATTATTCTTTCCTTAGCTTGAGAGTTTCTAGTATTTTCTTTGATCTAGTTTTATTCTCTTTGTTCATATTTTAATTTCATCAGATTTTATATGAAGGGAGTTTTTATAAACTGGTTTCATTTCTCTATTTGAATCCAGAAACAACTAGTCATTAAAAACACACACACACACACACAAAACAGAATTTATCATGTAATCCATGTGATTGTATGTGTGTGTAAAAAGTTAACCAATGTATAGACTAAAAAATTAGTAATTTAGTTTTATTATACTTGAGTAAGATATATCACTTTTGGCCACATTTCTTTTGCTAAAGCTAGTTTGACACCACTTGTACAAGGAAGTATAATGCCTGCTATACCACATAATATTATACACACACACACACGTGCGCGTGCTATTACCACATAATATTATATATATATATATATATATGAAATAATAAGATAATTAAATTAAAGGTGGATCCAAATTAAAAGCCTATCAGACAAAATAGTCCAAATGTTTACATTCTCTTTAGTGCCACCTTAAAACTTAAGAAATCAGAGATAAGAATCAGGTTTTTTGCTAAGGCACAGTTACAAATTAACAATCAAGTCAAAAATTTGTGCCAAAACATAGAAATCAGTACCTACAGTAAGAATAACTGAAAGACAGAAATTAAATACAGATTAAGTTTCAGATTTATAACTCAGAGTAACTGTCTACAATGAGGATATGTCCAATCTCCATTTCCAGTCATTTAATCACATGTGCTTTTATCAGGCAGACTTCAAAGCTTTAGAGGAAAAATAAATCCAAATTTTTTAAAAAGTTTTATTTTCTAAGCATAAAATAACCTGTTTAATTTTCATAATAACCCTAAAAAGTTCTTTTCCACCAAGGATGTTTAAAATATATTAATTGTTCAGATGAAAGAACTGAAGCACAGATTCTCAAAATGGGAGTTTCAGCTGAGATATTTAGCAAATACTAAGCGAAATATAAGAAACTCACCATTGGATATTTTCAAAATAAGGCCAAGACCCAATTAGGTGATTGATTCTCATGAAGAAGCATAGTAAGAATTTGATGCAAGGATGTTCATTTGTAGAGAACTGTGCTTACAAAAGTTGCTGGTGGGTTGTTGAGTTCCACCTTCCCTTCATTCCCCCAATCTCAACCAGGGAAACCACATCTCAGTTGATATATCATGGAAAACTCTCTTTAAGAGAACTCATCTAAGAATGTGATGTAGATGCCCTGAAGTAAGCTAGAAAATCAGACTGTAGTCTGACTCCTGCATGGAAAACCTAATCTCTGAGAGTGAGCTAGTACATCACTTTCACAGTAAAATGGAAGAGAATAATTGTTAGGAATCAGCCAGGATTACATTGGTTAAGGTTAAGGACATCTTGAACAGTGATCAAAATGCCCATTTTTCTAGACTCCATAACTCCAAAGTTGTCACACAATCTCATCAAATGGGAATACATCTGTAAGATTCAGGTTTCCTGGCTTTTTCACAAGAGTACCAAATTGTGTTTCATTTTAGGAAAATAAAGTAATGACAAAATTTAGCTGCAGTGAGTTGAAATGAATATTCATTCTACAAAAACGAGAATCAGTATTATTATAAAATCATGAAAGCCAGAATCCTTTCAACAAGTTCGATTTTGTATTTTTCAACAATTTGTTATTATGAGATATATTATTTTTAAAATACATGTATTGCTTCTCAATGCCAATATAAGTATATTTATGTGTTGAGAAGCTTCATAAAAAGATCAATTAGGGGGGCGCCTGGGTGGCTCAGTGGGTTAATCCACTGCCTTCAGCTCAGGTCATGATCTCAGTGTCCTGGAATCGAGTCCCACATCAGGCTCTCTGCTCAGCAGGGAGCTTGCTTCCCCCTCTCTCTCTGCCTGACTTTCTGTCTACTTGTGATCTCTCTCTGTCAAATAAATAAATAAAATCTTAAAAAAAAAAAAAAAAAGTTCACCTTTAAAAAAAAAAAAAAAGATCAATTAGGGACAAAAATTCAACTCTAATTTAGCTACTAAGCCTTATCAAAAAATGCCATATTACTATGTAATATATTTTTTAAAAAATTTCTGAGCAGTGAATAGCATTTGTATTAGCAGTTGAAACAAATGTGATAAAATAATACTGTGAAGGAAGTATCTATAGAAACACAAATAATCTGGAAGGACCATCTAATAACCAAATTTCCAAAGTAAGAATATAATCAGTTAAATGAATAAATTTATTCTAAATGATTAGGGATACATTTCTAAGGCAGTAATTTCTCTAAATTATCCTTTTATAAAAATTATAAATTATTGGCCTGGATAATTATTGTAAATTGTCAACTCATCAGTTAGGTCTTGGCAAATGGTAATAATGATAACCAAAATGAGAGACCAAATTTGTGAGGCCATGTTTTGTTTGAAGGACTGAAGATAAATATGGCAATAAAATATCTTGTTTTCATCATATTTATCCATGAAATCATTTGGTGTATCAAATATATTATTGCTCTGTCAGCACAGCACAGCACGAAGTGGGTATTTGGCAACTTTTCAATTAACTCAGCCAATGCAGTAAACCAAACCAGATAATTCAGGTTAAACACACACACACACACACACACACACACACACTCTTCTGAATTATCAGATCTGGCTGTCTACATTAGGGACTAATTGAAAGCAGAAAGGACTGCTTGTCAAACACAGTCACTTAAAATTATTACAACTGATTAAACAGATCCCTCATTGCCTAAATTACAAGACAAGTTAAATTTTAATAGCTATAAGGGGAACCTAAGGCAGGATCTTTATAATAAAATGGATTGGCTATTTAATGTCAAATACCAAGTACTCAATCTTATTAAAATCAGCTGATTCAAGTGAGTAGTTCTAATATTTAAGTGAATAAAATAACTAGGCCATTATTGTGGGCAGTAAGAAGATGAAATCAGATGAAGTTATACCTTTATAAACTTAAGTACTGAACTACTTTCACCAAATTGAAACGCTCTGTGATTTTACTAGAAAGAACAATATATGATTATAGATTGTACTGTTCAACAGGTTATTGGATCATAAAGTGACTTATAACACAGAATTTCCTAGAATAATTAAATTAATTCTGATTTTGTTAAAATTAAGTAACTTTATGTAAGGTAAATGCAGCTTTTGGTTACTATTATGACTTTTTTTAGACTATAGTTTTAGTAATAAGGATTCTTTTTGATCATCTATCTTAACATCATTTGGATTGATGCACCAATTCACTCAACCTCTTATTCTCTAAAACATTCAAATTTATAGTCTAGAAATTTCAGGATTATGTAATCTTTACAAATATTTAAGATAAAAGATAATAATCTCATATATCAATCTGTTTTTTCATAATTATGAATTCTGTGATTTACGGTTTTTCTGGAACCAATTATATAGGATTGTACAGTTGTTGCCTCATGCATCCAAAAGGCTAGAATGTTTATTTACCTGATAGTATACTTTGATCAATTTCATGGTTTTTTGCAATCTGATAAACATTACTGACGTGTAGAGCACATTCTCTTTGACTACAATATTAGTTAACCCTTACTTACACTTGAAGCACTAACTGATTTTAATTTATAGCAGACTAAATTAGATGCAGATCTGCTAAAACCCAATTTCTTATTTTCTTCTTGAATTTCTATTTATGGCTTGGTTCTCTTTTAATATGATACTCTATAGAAATGATCCTGTCAGTTGAGCAGTTAAGTGGAATCTCATTGATTTGTAATCTGAATGAAAGTAACTAACAGAGACCTATAGTTTCCAATGCTACTAAAATCTTCAGTCACAGAGTAATACAAGAGAGTTAGTAACACTGGAGACTTTCATGTGTGAGACGACAGAATGTTAAATGCCCTATATTCTTTATTCAATTAGGAAAACTGTTTCATGACTTGCCTGAATATATAGAGTCTTTCTCTGACCTGAATGTTCCATCAATGAATGCCAACAATGCAACTTGGTGAGCTTTATCTATTTTAATTTTTTCAAATTTTAGTGGACACTCTAGTCCCATTTCACACAGTACACATTTTACATACATAAGAGAAGGGTCAGCAAATGATTTGGGGTACATGCTGAGGCATCAGGGGCTTCTTTGGATGTAATATTCTGTCATTTATTCTTGTAACATTAACTCTCAGGATTGCTAGAAATTCACCAGATCCAAGATGGACAAAAAGCCCACCAAAGATTATGTATAGGACTAAGTATCTATACTTCACTGTAAATACCATTTATCATGTAATGAGTGACCTGTCTGAAAAGGGTCTAGCTGCACTGGATAATGGGAGCTAGTACATCCCATTAGAGGTTGCATGACCAACTAGGGGTGACAGCTGAAAGAATCCCAAGATGATAGCTTCACTGACATGGGCTAGTGCATACCCAGTTAGCCTCATCCTTGTGACATGTGTTCAGCATGACAGGGACACCAGAAGCTATTCCTAGAAGTCACAAGATATTTATTATGCTATTAATGTATATCATCTTTTGTTCTCAGATCTGTATATATATTTTAATTCTAAATGAGCTTGAACTGGAGAAAACCTATTATATTTGATGTGTTTGACTACCTGAAATCAAGGATACTCACTGCTTCTCACAGAGCAGAGGAGGTTTGAAAAAACTAACTTCTGTAACAGGAAAATAATATTATCCATAAAATATCAAGTTTATATCCAACTACATAAACAAAAAGTCCAAGATAACAAAAAATAATATGTACTTTAAACATCCAAATAAATTAATAACCTACTCTATTATTCTAATACTCTGGAACTTTCCTTTTCAGATTATATTTAATATGTTTATAGGACCAAAATGATTACTTTTTTGGATGCTATTTCACTCATACACTTCCTTTTGGGTTAGTGGGATTTGGGGGAAAATGCTTTTGCTAATTTCTAAAAAGTGTTTGAATTAATTCAAAAGTCAATTCAAATACCTTGTGAGATTTACTATGTATAGATATTACACCTGTTGCTGAAGATATATAATTCATGTTTCTCAAGACCTTAACTTCAATGAATGGCAATTTCTGAATGCATGTGCAGAAAAATTAAGTATGAAATCTACAATTTCATAGAAAAATACACAGTGAGATGACTAAATATATTTTTATTGTTCAAATACTGATTGATTTAAAAGAAAATAATTTCTATTAGTTTTATTTGGTTTGCTTTAGAACACTACATTCTTTTCATTTCCCTGTATATATTATTACACGTACACCTCTCAAGAACAAATGAGGAAACAAGCTTACTTGAAAATCAATATTCAGTTAATCCTGCAAGGATGTATTAGGTTAAATATCAAATATCCAAGTTGGAAGGGGAGGTGAATCATGAGAGACTATGGACTCTGAAAAACAATCTGAGGAGTCTGAAGTGGCGGGAGGGTGGGAGGTTGGGGTCCCAGGTGGGTGGGTATTATAGAGGGCACGGAGTGCATGGAGCACTGGGTGTGGTGAAAAAATAAGGAATACTGTTATGCTGATAATAAATAAATTTAATTTAAAAAATATCAAATATCCAGTGGTTATCCCAACAGGTTTTTATGGTTAAACCTAATATGCATATTTCATAAAACTGAAGGAACTCAACAACTGAGGTCTATATATTTGAGAAACTACAGCACAATATAGCTGCGAATTTGGGTGGAATTCAAAGACAAGATAAAAATTAATAAAAATTTGACCTTATACCTAATAAATAGATGTAAACTTTTAAATAAACCTTCCTTAGCTACTAAAAACAAAAACCCTCCTTAACTTCACAACACCATTCTCTAAGAAAATGGTCCCATTAACCAAATTATATTTTATAAAGATGAAGTTCCATGCTCTATCTTGGCAACATAAATCACAGCATATATAAAATCTCTAGAAACACCATAATCACAGTGCAGTGAGTACAGCTTTGATCCAAAAAAGTCACTTACTTCGAAATTAGTATCATCTTATAGATAGAACAGAAGGAAAACCTCTATTATTAGAAAATAAAATTCATTATTAAGTTATACACTTGACCTTTATGTGTCTCTTGGGTTATTCTAAGAATATATTTGTTGTATGTAGTTATTTGAAGTTTTACAGAAAACGGAATAGTGCAAGACATGTGAAATTTACAATCTAACATTGCATTTTTGGCTCTCCTTTATGCATCACCTTTGGGATTTAATTTACTTATCAGATGGTACCAAATCAGAGTCTGAACAATATTATTCCAGAAGAAGTAAATTATATTATGCAGCTATAATTCTGACAGTAGAGAAAGAATTATTTGTAAATAATTAATGGCATTTTCCCCCTTTCTTTCTTTATCTGAAAGATTGCTCAAGTCGTGTTCCCTGAAGATTTCACTGTTCCATGGAGACGAAGTTGACAGGTGATGGCTAGATATTTTTAATTAGAAGAAACCCCAAAGTAGAGAGCTTTCCAGAAAGAATAGCAGCTAGCCCCAGTAAACAATATTTGACACCTGCTTTGTTAAATTACAATGAACACCTGCCATTTGCCACTCAGAATGCTTACCGCTCACTAATTTCAAGTAAAAACTAAGAAGTTAGACTTTAAATTGGTTGAAGGTTTAAAGTTAAATAAACTATAATCTGAACTTTTATTTGCCTTAATTAAATCTTATTCCACAAGTAGCATACAAAAGTATTAAAGTTTTACATTAAAGCTAAGATCTCATTTGACCACCAACTTTGATCTTATTTTGAATATTAACTTAAAAGGTTAGAGGCCTAAAATTTGCCATTTGGCTAAAATGATATTTCCTATAGAAAAAATCATGAATAATTTACCCTGTATCTCCCTAGACTTTGTTTCTAGAGGGTAATTCAGTCCTTCTCTCAATAAATAATTATGGGGTAGACAGACCATAAACTAATTAAGAAAAAGATGTAATATGGTAGAAGATAAGTATCATAAATTTCTAAGAAAAAGTAATTGAGTGTTCCTTTGTTAAGAAAGATTACACTTTAAACAGAGTGGACAGGGATGGCTTTATAGGAAAGTTTTATTAGAAGAAATAATGGGACCAACATGAGGAAGCCTGCCATGGACATTTGGAAAGGTAGCAGGCTAGGTAGAGGCAAAAGTAAATTTAAATGCCTTATGATAGAAATCCTGGCATGTTTGAGGAAAAGCAAGACACCAAGTGAGGCTGCATAAGGGTGAGGTATTTGGAAAGGAACTGGTAGGCCTGGTTACAAAATCTGCATAGCCCATTGCAAAATGAAAATGTGAGGTCCCTTGTTTAAAAACCTGAAGAGGGGTGCCTAGGTGGCTCAGTAGGTTAAGCGTCTGCCTTCGGCTCAGGTCATGATCCTAGGACCCAGGGGACTGAGCCTACTCTGGGCTCCCTGCTCAGTGGGGAGCCTGCTTCTCCCTTCCCTCCCCACTCGTGCTCTCTCTTGCTATTTCTTTCTCTCTAATAAATATAATTCTTTTTTTTTTATTTAAAAGATTTTATTTATTTAACAGAGAGAGATCACAAGTAGGCAGAGAGACAGGCAGAGAGAGAGGAGGAAGCAGGCTCCCTGCTGAGCAAAGAGCCCAATGCGGGGCTTGATCCCAGGACCCTGGGCAGAGGCTTTAACCCACTGAGCCACCCAGGTGCCCCTCTAATAAATATAATTCTTAAAAAATAAAATAAATAAAAGCCTGAAAAAAGTACTGATAAGGATCCTGCAATTTAAAACTTTTCCTTTCTTCCCATGATCTCGCTTGATTTGTCATGATATTTCTTATTTACTTTTTAATATTGACCTAGGTAAAGAAAAATTAAACTTCTAAATTACCACTAATTTTACATACTATATTGTGCAACAGCAGTTTTAAATGCAAATAAAAGGATATTGAACTTTTATGTGGAATCACTGAAGTTACACAATGTATAATTTGTATCTCAAACATGCATATATATTCATATTTTGATGTAGATTTTGATGTGGATTATATCAGAACAATGAAGACAGTGTAACAAACTCAACTGTTATTTCACTTCCTGATATACAAAAGTTCTCCCAGTCCTCTCTACCTTCAGCTTAATGACAAATATAGATGGACTGAAAAGGAAAGAAACTCTGAGTTGCCCTATCTAACCTATTCTACGCCCATCATTTTTAGCATAAGAAGTTAGTTAATACAGGAGTGCTTTATGTGAATTTGAACATGAGGACACAGGAATGATAAGTTTCCTTAATCATGTGTGTTTCCTAAATGTAACACCCTTGCCTTTTTTTCCCTTTCAAAGTAAGTTCCTGTTCAAAGAGAAGAGTAGCTTCTTAGGGATGTCAGCACAATACTGCTTGCTCAGTCACAGACACAACACACTTACCTTGTCCCCATTTTGGATCTTGTGAAGATCCATGCACCATGAAACCACTGGAATTCTGTGTTCATGGACCACCGCAAAGGCTATACGAGAATACCAAGGGAAGAGGTGGTGCTGCAAGGAACAGTGTACATATTGTGCAAATCTCCTCACTTGCTTCCTAATCCATTGGACTTCACTTATAAATCTCATGTTCAAGGATAAAATTATTAAGAACTTTAAGATAGCAGTAGAATGTTATATCAAACACAGGCTATGTGTGGCTACATAAGTCAGATGCCCATGAAGCTTGCCCTGGCAGGAGTAGTGAAAACTGAAAGAGAATGAAGGGGCCAGTTGAGTTGGGCCTTATAAGCCATTATAAGATTTTGGATTTACCCAAAATGAGACTGAAATCCACTCTAGAGTCTAATGGGCAGAGTGGTCATACTGATATGTTACATCAACATTTACTGACAGTTCTATTTGCTGAAACTTTAGCAATTTAGCTTTCTGCAAAATACCTCAGTTATTTTGGAGGCCAACAGGGTATTCTTCCCATATTTTGTGCTTATAGAAATTTCTGGTGTTCCACGAGGTCATTTTGACACTTCTAATTTTTTTTTTTTTCTAGTCATGGCGATTCATAAATACCATTTCAGGAATCTCGAGCTATGCAGAAATCTGTAAGTGAGGGTTTCCAATACAATACTGACTATGCCCCAGTATACTTCAGAGTTTAATAAAATCACTCTTGCATTTTTTAAAAATTTGTGTTCTAACTCTCCACAGAACTAAAACCCACATGTAGGAAGCAAAAGAAGGGTTAGATTTGAAAAATTAGTATTACATTATACTCATAATCCTATTCCTTTGTTACAATCATCCTACATGATATATTCCCTCTAAAGCAGCTCTTGAAGCAAACTTGGACATGATTTTTTTGTCATTTTCTGAAGGGATGAACATTTCTATTAAAATTAGCTCGAGCAATTCCTTTCTTTCTCAGTCAGGCTTTAGCAAAGAGAAGTTGCCCATTCTGGTCCTTAATTCTAGATTTCCGATGGCTTTATAAAAATATTATTGATCAGATGTAAAGTAATTGAATTTGGTTGGATTAAAAAAGCTTGTTTCTCTTCATTCTTGCAACTAGCTTTCAGAGTAGAATGTCTTTAAACTAGATCCTTGTAGATCCAATCAAGAAGACTTCTAGAAACTACCTAAAGTGTTAAGTTTGGGGCAATTTAATCTCCAAAACTGTTGTTTCTTCAAGTTTCAGATATTAATACTTTGCAGCCATCACATCATAGTACCAGTGAGTTTCTGACAGAGAATTCTCCACATAGCCAACATTCAGGAGGTATCCATTGGTCATGACCATGGCCTGCATGTCAGACCAAAAAAAAAAAGGCAAATGGGTTTGAACTGGTTTCTTTATATGTCATCGCAGTAATAATTACTAAGGAGCTTAGATTTTGACAGGTGACCAGGATTATAATTATAATTGTTGAGCTAGTTCTCTCTTTTCCTATAACACCTTCTTTTCCTGAATTTTCTAAATGTACTTCACTTCTGTTCCCCTTGAAAACAAGTACTTTGTTCTAGAACCTTCAATGGCTGTTATCACCTATGGATTATAAAGTATACATCATCTTTCTCATTATGGTTTTCAGGGACTCCATGGATAGACCCACATTCTGCCTTCCAGATTTATCTCCCATATGGTTTACCACAAATACACAGATGGTCAGCCATTTCCAAGTCTTCTGCTTACGTTCATACTGTTTTCCATAGATTCTGTTGATTGAAAGTATAATTTCCCCAAGGCTCACCCCAAATTAAAATTGTTGATAAAGGCTTTCTTCATTTGTGATGAAGACCTTTAGAATATTTACTATTTATTTAGAATATTTACTATGTGCTACTCATTGTTTCAAACACTTAATCCTCCTGCTAATACGTCACAGATACTGTCAACTCCCCATTTTATAGACAAAGAGACTCAGGTACAAAAAAGTTAAGTTACTTGCTTAAAGATAATGCACTTTTCTGCTTCAATTCCAAGCTCTTAATATTATTCCTCAAAATAAAACTTTCTTAACTTGTACTTATTACTTTGCTCCTTCACAGTACTTACTTAATTTTCCTTGAATTATAGGAAATAATAAAACTCCTACTCCAATGGTATTTTGAGCACATGAAATCAGAAACTGTATCTTATACTTAGTAGTATTTCCCACAACATTTAATTCAGTTTTACTGAATCAAAATGAATAAGCTAATCAAAAAGTAACTTTCAAGTTTTATACATTCATTACTTTCTATAATTTCATAGTATAAGTTTTTGCAATATAATGGTGTCTGGGGTTTGTTCTGTTTTATGTTGCTTATTTTGCTTATTGATTTATTCAGGAAAGTGGTACTATACAATATTAGACAATTGTGCTAAGGTGCTTTTTATTATATAATAATAATTTATTATATAATACTACTGTTATTACTGTGTTTATGTATAGAAAGACATGTTAAAGAAGTTAAGTAATTTGCCTATTGTATATACAGGTATGTATATATTTTATAATATGTAACTGTATAATATTAATATTAATGATAATAGATAAAATATTTTCTAAAAAGACATTAATGTAATATTATATACACTATAACCAGAGAGGTAGAAATACTAATAAAAACTATTCTATCCCCTGCTATAAGAAAATGCACTGCAGAAGATATATTTAACTATTTAACTATTTAGACTATTTAAGTATTAAATATTAAAATTTATATTAATACAATCTAACTTATTTTAATTTAATAAGACTATTTAAAATAGTCGATGAAAATTTAAAATAAAAAATTTACTATTATTAATGGACTTAACATACCACTTCACATTTGTATAGATTTTTATACTCGAGAAAATGCATTTTAGTGATAGTAAGTTCATCTTTGAGACCTCTATCCTAAAAGTCAGAGAAAGACTGAGTTACTAACAGTGCCAACTCTATAAAAAAATGAGGAATCTTGACTCCAGTCCCAAGATCTTTCCAAGTAATTCTCCATCCACAAAAATAATTTACACAAATTTCTAGGGAAATAATTTATTTCCCTTTTATTCTGAAGAAAGCAACATTCCTGCTGGGTGGCTGACAGCAGGTGTTAATTCTGCAAGTACTAATTTAACATAGCAGGTGTCAAATACACTGGGTATTAACTGCATGGTTGCTACAAAGTGATGACAATCACTAAATGAGCTCCGATTAGGTGGCCACTGGCACTTGCAGGCCTTCTGCTCAATTTTATTACTCACCTGAGCTTCGTCCGATGGGATAACATCCCATGGAAGCCTGTCATTCAGGAATTTATAAAGTAATGAACATCTACTTGAGGGATATGGACATTTTCTCCATCTCCATCATTTCCTCTTTTCAGTCACATATGATGTGACATATCAGGGTAATTATAATCATTTTAATTTTTTAAAATGATGAATAATACTGTAGGAAAATTGCCAGCAGCTGCTTCAAAATTAACTTATTTCCCAAAATATTGCCAACCACCTGCTTCCATTCCATTCCTCTCCCCACTACTTATAAGTAATCCAGAAAAGTATGCACACACACACTCACACACACACATACACACACTTAAAACTTGCCATAATTTATGAGAAATACAATTTCATGGAAGAACAATTTAAATTTATGCCTTGTCTTTTAATCTATATTTTTGGTGTTGGTGAAATTTTCTTCTAAACTAATTTGTTTTTTAATCTATAACTTATAGATGTTTTCCACAACTGATGACATTTTTTTACAACTGTCATGCTAATAATATCTCACAACATTTTATTTAATTACTTGGCTGTGTTTTCATGAGTAGCTAACTTTTATGCTTCCATGTTCAAGCTTTGGTTATTCTTTTCCAGCAATATATTTGTTCTTAAAAAGTCCACTGTGTATTCTTTCTTAAACCCTTGTCACAAGTCTCTCATTTCTGTACTCCATCTTCACCCAGCAACTTATGTTTACTTTGTTTTGTCCTTTTCTTTAAGGATGGCTAGAACCAGAGGAGTCAGAGACCAGCGCTGTTGGTAGATGGGACAGGCATTCTGAGATGTTACTGAGTACTGGAGGAAGTCAACAAATGACTGAGATATGATATTTCCAAATTACTTTCCTTTAACACAAAGAAATTTTACTGTTCACGTTCATTTGACCTAGCCCTAAATCTCCCCAACCTTAAAGTATTAAGCTACAGCTGATATAACAATATATGGTATAAATTAATTCAGTTTTCATCTAAATCATCAGGCTCAGATTCTTTGAAACATCTACTTGCAGATAAAATCTATGCAAAGCCTGTCAGCTGTCAGCTTTTTACTATTCTTGTATAGTTGGTTAACAACCGTGTTCAGAGGCTGAGCTAAAGCTGAATTTGTCAGGCTTTTGTGAAACAAAGAACTCAAATTCACAAGCCTTACCATGAGAATAAAGCCACCTACAGGGATGTTTTATACCAGTTTGATCTCAAAGAAATGAGATGGGGTGCTGAGAGAGCTCCCAAAGGCAGGTAAGGGCAAAAGTCAGTGGTAAGAATACCAACATCCAGGGGAGCAAATCCCAATGTTACCTTTTATTTTTCTCTAATCAACCAATATGCAGTTTATGACCCAGTGCATGGCAGCCCATTTGTGATACTCTTTAGAGAGGTCTTACTTCATGAGAGGAAAGTAAGCCTGATATCTTTGAAATGGAGATCTAAAAATGTAATGAGAATGTACTCTTCAAATCATAAATGTATTTTATGTAAGATCCTCTTTCATCTCGAAGAGCTTATTGTGTAGACAAAAAAGAGGGCTATGGAACCCTTATTTTAAAGGACTTCTAAACATAGCTACCCTCCCCCCCTCCCCAAACTGTGAAATGAGATGAATTAGCTAGCCAAGGCTTCTTTAGCAGTGGTTATCACATTTATGGAATCATGCCATTTTAACAGGCTTTCTAAATCATAACGGGAAGCTGAGCCTTGACTACAGTATTGGCAAATGGCAAATGTGGGCCAAGAAGTCTCTAGATAAACTGACTGACTTAGAAATTGTTAGCAACTACACTTTCATATAATATATATAATGTATTTAATATATATTAAATATATTTAATGTATAGATGTATAATTTAACATAAACATTAAATATATACATAAAATCATAAAAACTGTTTAGTCTATGAGGTTTAAATTCATTTATCATGGAACTGAGATGATGTCATAGTGCTGAAAGTCAATTAAGTCAGGCTCTGACCAGTAATTATGATTTCATCAACAATATCTAGCTGTTATCTATGATAGGAAGTAAGAGAATATACCTTCATAGGGGTTTCGTGTAAATACTGTGGTTGATGCCCAGCAAACTATACTTCCTGATATTAAATGAGGTATTAAACAAGTAATACTCTTGTGAAAAATACACACTTCCTTTTAATGTAAAAACTGAATCTTAAATGCAGAAATCACCAGAATTCCATTCTGCATACAAGATCTGAAGACAGCTATTTCACGAGAAACCACATACCTCCTCAAACATTTTATTTTATTTTCTCTTATTTCCCAAAGCATGCTCTTACTATTTTTGTCTTGTTGCTTATTTTCCTTATTTCATACTAAGTCAAATCTTACTCAAATGCCAACCAAATCTTAGATAAAACTCCAGACTACAGTGAAGGCAAATATTCCTATATAGACATAGAAGTCAGACTCAAAGAAACACACTGACACAAGGAGACACAGTACAGCACACTTTCTTTGTCAATTTGCATACAGATTTAGGCACAGACAATGATTTCTCTTATTATAATATGGAAAATCAATAGCATAACAAAGAGACCTTTGAAAACAACTGACCCCATAATTTCCTGGTTCATTTCTTCAATTTCAGAGAAGTAAGTAATTATATAATCCAGGATAAATCGCTACTTTGTCTTTCCAGACTATCTTCACAAGGTCCTTAAATCTTTTTTTTCTTATTTCATCATTCATAAATACTGAACTTTATCCTTGTTTGCATCCAATTTAGAACAAACTCAAAAATTACATAGAAGATTATCAGGATGTGTGATATCCTGATAAAAACATCATGATACGGGTTTGCAAGTATGATAAGAGTTTGCAATTAAAAAAAAAAAGAGTTTGCAATTTTTATAAGCAATGTCTATAAGCAATTGTCTATCTGTGGAAAGAATATAAATTAGCTTTGGCATACAAAATAAAATGACTAGGGCGCCTGGGTGGCTCAGTGGGTTAAGCCGCTGCCTTCGGCTCAGGTCATGATCTCAGGGTCCTGGGATCGAGTCCCGCATCGGGCTCTCTGCTCAGCAGGGAGCCTGCTTCCTCCTCTCTCTCTGCCTGCCTCTCTGCCTACTTGTGTTCTCTGTCAAATAAATAAATAAAATCTTTAAAAAAAAAAAAAAGAGTCAGATGCTTAAGTAAGGGGGCAAGGGGAATGGGGAATAACTTTGATGGGGATGGGGTTTCTTTTAAAAAAAAAAAATAAAAAATAAAATGACTAAAAGGAAAAACATTTTTTAAAGATGATACTTATTATTAAGAGTTAATTGCTATAGTTCTCCACTACTGAAAGTAATACCTTTCCTTAACCTCACTTAAGTCATTATCACTATTCTCATGCCACTAGCATTTACACGTAAGTTTGACACTCCCCTGCAAACTCTGTGAAAACAGGATCATTATCTAATCAATCTCTGTACCCTTCACAATCTCTGTACCCAGTCTCTATCCTCTATATTACAGACTTTTCACAAATATTCAATATAGTTTTAAGCTCTACAGAAGATAGGCAGGTAAGAAAAGACAGACAGTAAAAAAAGGAAAGCTATACAGAAGACAAGGAGGCATGTAAGACAAGTAGGGAAGAAAAAGAAAAGATGGGCTTAGGTTGTTCTCATTAAAAACAACAACAATAATAGCATCAAAGTTAATGTGTAAAACACATATTTTCCTCACTGAGTTCTAAAAAACTATGTCAAATAGGTACTCATGTAAGGGGGAACAGAACTTAACAAACAATATATTTAATTATAATTTCCCAAGATAAAAGACATCTTTCAGGTAGATATTTTTCAAAAACATTTCATTATAAATTAAGTCAAGGACAACTAACAACTTCACTCAGAGATATCATTTTGGTGAGTTAACTCTTGACAAGGACAGAACTTTCAGAATATAGAAAGCCTGCCTCTCTTAAATGTCAGTCTCAGAAAACTTGTGACAAGTGTTTCAAGTCAATGTATCGATCAATTCTTTGCTGGGCTCATTTAACAGGATGTTCTATTTTGTTGCTGTATACACAGGTTCCAGATATTTGATTCATTTATTCTTATTGCATTTAGATTTTCAATGAACATTTGCCAACCACTTAAGCGGAGAAATATGAGCACATGATGGAAATAAATTGTAAATTCCAAGAGCTATGAGGAGATCCAGGAGGATGTACTCTTAGACGTAAGAGTAAAGAATTTCAAGGAGTAAATAATACACAAATTTAGTCACTAATGTACATAAGATACATACCCCAACCATCTACCAACACTCTTCCTCAAGGCAGTAAAATTTAGCTTTTAGGACTCAAAGACTCTTTGGAGAACTTAATAAAATAATATGTCATTAACTTAGGAAAATACACAAACATATGAAATATTTCCAACACTTTGATACCTTATGCTTACCTTGGCGTACTTCACTCTAGCCATGGCAGCCTCTTTGCTGTTTTCTGAACAACCAGAACCACCTAGTGACTTTGCAGTGACAATTCCACTGCCAGTAATGATCCTCATGGAGTTATCTTTCTGGCTTGCCCTCTTACCTCCTTCAAGTCCTTGCTCAAATGGCCCCTTCTCATACGAATGGCCTCAAAAGATCTATTTAAAACTTTATTCTTTTCACCATCCCCCACTCTCGAAAGACACCCATATTTTGTTCTGTATTTTATAGCACCATGTAAATATTATACATTTTATTGTATTATTAACATATGAGACATGTTATTTTTACTCTTTATTTTGTATTCCCTAATTGAAAACCTGACCTACAAGGTCTGGAATTTTTACATAGTTTTCTGTTAATTCCTGTATCCTTGGTACATAGTAGATCACTCCCAATATGTACTGAATGAATGAATACTATTTAAAGCAGGCAGGCAGTGAAATAAGGTGCTAAAGATAATTTTTTTTAATCAAATGGATCTGGATGAGTCTTGGTATAGACCTTTAGTGAGTCTGTGGGCAAGCAGCCCTATATATTTAGCTTTTGTTTGTGCTAAGTTACAGAAGGATACTAAGAAAGCCTATAATTATTTAGGGTTCAGAAACAGAATGCTGCCTCTTTCCACATACTCCCTCCTCTCTCTTCCAACTTGTATAGAAAACTGATCTTCCTCAGACAAATCATGAATTTTTGTGCAATATAATATGACCAGCACAAAAAGGCAGAGTCATTAACACTTGAAGAGAAAGAAAATTACTTAGATAAAGAGATTAAGCCAATCTAAATTACTAAATTCTGAGGACAAAAAAAGATGAAAGTAAATAGAATAAGTAGAGGGCAGTTCTAGGGGAGAGAAATTAAGATGTTATCAGTGAATAAAAAGTTTTGGACAAGTTCAAATTGTGAAAATTAAGGTACTGAGAAATGTTGCTGGAAGTTATGAATTGCACTGTTTTTTAAGTGTTCTGAGTAAGGACTGGAATGACTGTCTTTTTCTTTGTAGCTGTTTGAACTGAATGGTTTGAATACTGACCAGGTAATAATGAACAGATACTGACTCCAGAATGCATGCAAGTTACACACACAAATATTTAAAAAGCCTAGTACATTGCACGGTCTACTATTACTATTCAATAAATTCTAGTTATTAATATGGTAAAAAATACTCATCATATTCCATGGCAACAAGGGTGCCGATTCATTCATTTAACAGCTGCCTATTAGTAAGTGTTACTGCCTATTAGTGTGTGTATATCTATGTATATACATATATATTTGGCTTAATAATGTCAATTAGCTTCTGGAAACTATGCTTGTTGTTAAAGATATGCTACAGAAAAATATAGTTGCAGCTCCTGAATTTATATATTTTACTTTTGATATATTTAATTGAGGATTAATTCATGTCAGGGCAGACACAAATATAGCCCTCTGCCAGATTTTATTTATAAGTATACTGTGGGTACACGCATTTTTCCCCTGGGACCTAGACCTTACATCTTTAAATAGATCCCAGAGAAAAGTGTTACTTTACTACCTAAAAAAATCCCCTGCTTCAGTGAGAGAATTTGGAGTCAAAAACAAATTACAGTCAACTGAAGAGTGAAATGCATGGCAGATAAGAAAATAAGGACCCCAAGAAGCAAGAGAGTAAATAATAGCTAAGGAACATTTCCTTTGTTAGATCGGCCATTAGTTTTATATGAGAGAGGAAGTGAACATGTTTAGAAGTTGAAGGACAAGACTCACTGTAGAGAGACAAGAGAGAATACAAAGAAATTAAAAAGAAAATAATTCAAGGAAGAAAAGCTTCAGAGAAGGTAAGAGAAGGAACAATCATGAATTTAAGTGTTTTCATCTGAAGGAAGAGGACTCATTTGACATTTCGTAGTGAAGTTTTTGAATCTTTATTTGAATTATTTGCTTAGGGCTCCGAAGAAGAATTCAACTCTTAATTTTCAGATACTTTCATCAATAACTGTGAAATACTTACTTCAGGTTACCAAAAGAGCAAAACCAAACAAACAAACAAAAGCAATTACATTTTCATCAAGTAGGAGCTGATCTTTAGATTCATCTTGTATTCAGTAGGGATCTTGCCCCTATAGACTATGACTGCAGAGAGGGGGAAATCCAGAATCAGAAGGGAGAACAGGGGAAAATTCACCTGCCCCTATACACTATGACTGGGGAGACAGGGAGATCCAGAACCAGAAGGCAGAACAAGGGAAAATTCACTCACCCCTACTAACTAGGACTGGGGAGAAAGAGAGATCCAGAACCAGAAGGCAGTATAAGAGAAAACTCACTGGGGACTTAATAAGAAGTGTTACTTTGGTTGTATCACCAAGGGCTTTGGAGTTCCTGATTCAAAATGCAGGTCTGGGGAGACTAAGGAGAAACTTGTCCAAGACCGAGCTTGCCTGAATAAATGCAGTGTTTATTCAGGCCATCGACACTTGTAGTCCTTGAGCCAGAGATTCTCTGGTCAGATAAGAAATTCGTTTACTGGGGCGCCTGGGTGGCTCAGTGGGTTAAAGCCTCTGCCTTCATCTCATTTCATGATCCCAGGGTCCCGGGATCAAGCCCCACATCAGGCTCTCTGCTCAGTGGGGAGCCTGCTTCCTCCTATTTCTCTCTGCCTGCCTCTCTGCCTACTTGTGATCTGTCAAATAAAATCTTAAAAAAAAAAAAAGAAAGAAAGAAAGAAAGAAATTTATTTACCCCCATTTTACTCCAGATGACACCTAAAGGTGCAATCAATCTCTGCACCTTGCCCAACAGAGGGCACATTCTAATGAAGCAGCCCTCCTGTACCACTGGCCCATGGAACTGATATTGCAACTTGAGCTTTCCGAGGGAAGTTTATAGAAAAAAGAGATCTATTGAGCAAGAAGGCTTACTGTTTGTGTACTGCTTTAGAAGATAATCTGTAATTATGTAATAATAAGTAAAGTTTTTTTTTAAAAAAGTCTCCTGAACAGCCTTGGCCCCTTCATATGGCCACTTATAATTACCTCTTAAATTCTCATGTGTTCAGCAAGATAGGTAGAAAAGTAATTTGATTTATACAAGAGATACTTAAATAAATTTCTGTAAAAAAAAAAAAAATCATTAGATAAATGTCCTTTTGATCAGCATACCCAGCCTGATTCCTTTCCTTACTCCTCAGAGGAAAGCATTTTTCTGAGCTTGCTCTGTAATTTTTCTGTACTTTCTGTTATATGCATTTGGTTCATTTAGTACCCAAATCACAAACATTGTACTTATAGGAGAATTTCATTACTAATGTTAAAGTAAAAATACTATTTTGAGGCCATCTATTTATTTACTGTAATATCTTGGGGATTTTTCCACAGACCCACTTCCTTATCTGAGTAGCTTGCTGTAGTATACATATACATTACCATGGTTTATTTAGTCATCTCCTTTGATGGATTTTTAGATTGGTTTGGTTACTATTTGTTTGTTTTGGAGCTGAAATAAACTTATTAGATAGGGCTCTTGTGGCATGTTGGAGGTCATTCTCTTAGCCTTTTCAGAAAACACAGAAATGATTTTGTAACCTTATGATTGGAGTATTTGGACTAACTCAAACTGCTAGTGGCTTTTTCCTGTAGATCAAATCCTCAGCAAAGTCAAGAATGAGGACTCACAAGATCAGATATTAAAAAGAAAATGTCAAAGTAGTGGAGAAAAAGAGGGCACATGCCACACAGTAACTTCAACTGACAGACTAATTTGTGTGTGTGATTTGGGGACCTCTCTTGAAACTCCTAGTAACTGAGAATGTGTTAACAGAAGTTAATTTGTGTCAGTGAAGCTGGTGGAGGCTTGTTTCACTACAGAATTAGTGTAAGAAGAAAGTACAAAAATTAGGAGGAAAAAGGTGACCTCTAGCTGGCAAAGCCTAAGACATGTGCAACTACTTTATTTTAGGAAAATTGATAGATATTGAGAAGATGGTTTTGAACTAAAAGCACAAACCAAGAAAGGTTAAAACTCCCAACAAATACTTAAGCCTTAAACTCTCTTTTTTCACATACAAAATGAAGGGTTTGATGAAAATTATAGTATCCTCCTAATTCTATGCTTTCTAAATAAATTTAATCAAATTCATATTTTCTTTAAAATAGCCATAATAAAACCTCTGATTTAAATTTGATATTCAATAATATTATAACTCTTTAGGAAAACAAACAATTAGAAAAATCAGATGAGAACCGCAGAGATTCATTATAGGTTATCTGGCAATAACCTAACTGGGACTAGGAACTTGTATTTCCCCTTTGAGGGGAAAGGATCTGCCCATATTCAGCCTGTCCACAGGAGCTAAAGAACCCTAATGTCTGCAAGTATCAGGCAGATGGCATTTCCTTGCAGTCTTCTCAAAACTGGCAACTAGGCTAACCTGGATTAAAACCCAAAATATTTATTCTCTGAAAACAAACCTGATTTTACTCTTGCCTCTCCCCACCCCAAAAAAGTGAGAGTAATAAAGAAGGAAAGTCCCATAGCTAGGATACGGTCCCAAATAAAGTCCCACATAATATGTTATCTCTGTAGTCAACAATGAATGCTCCCCAACAATCTGCCACCAGTCGATCCTTATGTCTGGCACTTCTACCAAATAACCTGTACTACTATTTACAGCAATATACTAAAGTTGCTCTCAGAAATTATTACTGAAACTAGCCTCCTGTTTACTTTCTACTTTTACACACTATTAATCACTTTTTACTTTCTTACAAATCTCTACATTCTAACTTACATAGGAATATCAAAATATTTGTCTAATGCTTTTTAATAATTAGTTTTTCATCCATATTCAATATTCATAAAGCCATTTATAATTTAACTCAGTAAGCCACCAAAAGGAACTTGGGACTTGCTCTTACAGGAATATATTTTATTTATTTATTTATTTATTTATTTATTACTCAAATAAGCCAAGAAAGTAAGGAAACTGCCACCTACTTTAGACAAACTTTAGGTACTTGTGTGTATGTATGTGGTGAATCATGTAGTGGTATATTTGGTAAGGGGAGAGCTATAGTATGAAAAGCTATAAGAAAAAGTTTAAAATTATTCATACAGTTAAATTTTTACTATATCTTCCAGCTCTTTGATTATTGGTACATTATGTAAAAGCACTGTCTTGAAAATGAACAGTTTTTGAGCCAGTTTAAAAACTGCATACACTGAAGCCAACACCAGTACAAAGAGAACAGACTACCCTGTCTTTCTCCCTTGTCCTGCTTTTACTTAAATAGTCATTCAGGTGGAAAAATGCCAGCCTTCCTGCCCTGGGGCTTTGTTGAGTTCACTCACAGATGTCTGGCTCAGATTATAAATACATACAATGGCACTGATGCCAGGCTAAGCCTGGGAATTTCCTTGACCTCATAGTGAAATATAAAAGTTTGAATGATCACATGAAACAGGTCTAGGATGGCTTTTGCTAATTTTAAAGTAGATCTTACCTTTCTTAAAAGGAATCTTTCTTTAAAAAAAAAAAAAAATCCACAAAGGTGGGTATTATAGAGGGCACGGATTGCATGGAGCACGGGGTGTGGTGCAAAAATAATGAATACTGTTATGCTGGAAATAAAAAAAATAAATAAATAAAAAAATTTTAAAAAAAATCTACTCATCACTCTAGCATATTTTGGTAGGGAAAAATACTAAAGGGCGGTGGAAGAATGACTCGTAATGGCAATAGGCAGAACTCTCTATTAATGTGACGCTGATGGGGAATGATCTGTACACATACGCTAATTTTACAGATAATTGAAACTTAACTTTTCAAGCACTGAAAGTAACCATTTTAATAGAAATCTTTCTAAAACATATTATAAACATTTATGCTTTCTAAAGCAGGACAAATTTAATATAATTTTACCCTTCCATTACAGCTCAAAGTTTCTACCTACATGAATGCCAATCTGTTCTTGAATAGGATAGTGGACTGGATCAGTGTGTCTTGGAGAGCTACATAACAGGTCATAGTCAAGCATGTTTCAGTTTTTCTGTATCCTTGACCTGTCAGCTATAACTTTTACTATAGCTTATGTGCCTAACTAGCAATCTCCAAGCTCGAGTCCAATTTACTTTTTCCATTTTTGCTGAATCTTGGGAAATTAAATAATTAGCCTTATTAGAAAAGGAGTTATGAAGATATCTTAACAAACGCACAGTATTTCTTTAAAGGAAGATCATGGGTTATGTATATTTATTATATTCTTCCCCCTTCCAGATGTGAAAGACAAAAAAAGGAAAATGACATATCCTCAAGAAAGGGGAACCCGTACTAATAAAATTAAAGGAAAGGAAATACAAAATTTCAATATTAAGGTTATATTATGGATCAAGACCTTCAGATGAAATCACAAAAAACTTCAAACGAACATAAAGTAATATTTTTCTATTTAACAGATGAAGGTAATAAAACTTGAGTTTAAGTAACTTACCAGTGTCATAAATGGCAGAGCCAAGATGCAAAACTTTTTGTCTCTGAACTTAAAACCTATGAACTTTTTCTTATACAAATCCTCTCCATTTCTCTTCCTTTTTCTCCCCACTTCCCTTCCAATAACACACACAAGAGTATGAAAAGTGGTCCTAAGTGATAGGATAATTTGCTCAAAGCAGCAATGCTTCTGACAGTCTATCTTTACTTCTTTCCCTTATAGCACTACGCTGACCTGCCCTCACTTATAAAATCTCAACTTATCCAATGACTTTTTCTTCCACATTTGGGGTTGTTCATAGCCAGATCATGTAGAATTAAGACAGAAAGAAAACTGGTATCTGGGTAAGTGAGATGGCATTAACTTCTTTGGGACAATCTTCTGACCAATTGGTTGATTTATTAATTTTAGGAAGGCAGAAAAAGAACAGTCATACAATGTCAATGCCATAAACAGAAGGAAAGCAACAGGGTCAATAAATTCCAGGTACAATGTGCATGCATTCAAGCTTGTAAAGGACCTGGATTCAGCCATATGGATGTTGAGGCATTAGCTCTAAGCAGCATGTTCTTGGAGCTTCCTGTGGTGAGCTCCCCGGCCCAGAGAATAAGACAAGGCAGTTCAGAGACAGCAGAACCCTAATGTCAAGGACAACTACTTATATTAAAAAATAGGCGCTGAAAAAGAAAAAATAGATGTTGAATCTAGGGACTACAGAAAAAAATCAGCAATTGAGAATAGGTATTTTTGGCTATGAAACACACTTCGTGTATACTGTTTCCATTAGTCTCCAGGCTTGGTTTGCTTACCTTCTTTCTTATAGTAAATGTTCTTCTTGTTAAATCATTAATAATATTCAAAAACCTGATTTTATAACACTTGTACAAGAAACACATCCAAATCTGGGTTTTTCTTAAACCAATTCAAAACATGCTCTAGAATAATTTATGCTTCTTAAAGCAAAGCAAATTACCTAGCATATAAATCATTAAGATTTACATAATGGCTTTGCCTTCAAGATTAGAGCAAAGCATATATGTAATTCTGAGTTCAACATTTGGAGCATCAAGAGTCTTCTAAAATTTCCCTCACCTCTCTTTATGTTTAGTAGAATGGATGAAAGAAAGTTTCTCTTGCCCTGACATTCAGAACAAATGGATATGATCTCAGTAGAAAAGCAAAGAAGTGAGAGAACAATGAGAAAGTCAGGGAACACTAAGAGGTCACTAAGATTTGTCTTAAGTCAACTGATCTTCAGGGACTCCTTATTTCTTATCAGGTTAAGATGAGACACCACATATCACCATCATCCAACCTAAACACCAGCTATAATAGCTATGTTAGCTAGAAGACACCATGCAATCATAGAAAACAACACCAAGATTTGATAATTACCTATTGTTCTGTTCACATTTACTTGAAAGGAAATGAAGTTCTTTAGAGCAGAGCCAATGAACATTGCTCGCAAAAACAATAGAAATGAGATATTAATCAAACATATTCTAATGCCTCTAGTGAAAGAATGATATGAATAATAAAATGATTAATAGGAGACAACAAACCTTTTAGTCCCTGTCAGCATTTGTATGCAGCATGCTTGAATAATTTAATGAATTAATATATCCTCCATGAAAGCCTGGAAGCCAGAATTATCTTCAGCAGGGTCACACCTTATTTTCAAGAGTTTCCAAACTCTGTGTTAATTCCCTGAATTGGTATGCGAACCAGAATTGTTGATTTAATATTCACTGCAGAACTGAAGTCTAAACATTAAAACATATCACAACCTAGTGGACTTTTAGTGAAGCACTAGACAGACAATGTCAGTTTTGATTGAGTTCTTCTTCTATCACAGGCAATTTAGCACATGCCACCTCCCTTAAACAACAACAACAAAATCTTTGTCACCCTGACTGTAATGAAATCTTGGAAGAAAAGCTGTACAAAGAAAACAGAAGATAATACAAAACAAGTTTATCAGAGAAACGTCAAGGAGGCAACCATGATTGTGAAAGGACATTCTTCTTCTTCTACATAATCTTTGAGCCATGCAGAACTTACTGCCAAAAAAGATAACTTAATAATAATGAATCAGGTTGCTTCTTTGCAAGATATATGCTGGAATTAAAATAGTGTTTGGCAGCCAAGTACCAAAAACATGGCAGCACATTAAAACTGGCCATAAAAACAGTAAATGGTCTTAGAGAGACATTGAAGGAGACAAGCTACAGCATCTAAATTGCCATATGTTAAAACAAGCATTTGAGTGGGCAAGGCAAAGGAGTCTAATTGTCTCCTGTGAAGACAACCAGCTCTGAATGGGGCCTAAGGGAAAGAACTAGATATAAAGGAAGGAAGGGATTTCATAATCTAGGTTCTCTGTGCTTCTTCAGCAGTTTCAGTTTTAAAACTTTTCATTACTACCTTCTACTTCCCGTTAAGTTTCTGTTACCCTGGTTAAGAAAAGTACATAAGGGTGGGTCTAAGTTCTGGTCTAATCCTTTTGCACTATACCCTGATCCTTCATAAGAATAAATTTTCTCTTCATTCATACAGTTTACAGGCCATGACTGTAGAGTGATATAGAAGGATACCCTCTGTTGTTGAATGCTAGGAAAGGAAAAAGAAAAAACAAAACAAACAAACAAACAAACATAAAAAGAAAAACTCTCCCACAGATTCCCATGCTGAGATGTATGATAGCTTCCAACTGCTTTGGAAGTTGAAAATAAGTTATGGCCAGCTCAGGAGAATCTCTGCCAATTTTGCAGAAAAATCTTTAGGAGAGAAATACTGGGAACTTAGAGGGTACCCCTATTTTTCATGCCCTCTTTGTGCTAACAGAAAGTTCTACGTACCCCCCTCCCACCAAAACACTATTTTTTAGAGCTCTCTGAAAAACAGTTCATTCCTTCCCTCATGCAATCCCAACAGTCAGGTTGCAGGTCCAAGTCCCTGCTCACATTCCTCCATCTCCTACTAAACAAACAAATCTTCTCCTACTGAATCTCATATGATTTGGTATAATTATCCAAACCCCTACTTGTGACTATAACCTTTAGACAATATACTCATATTTATTAACATCTGGTTTATAATTTTCCTTCCTTCTATATTCAACTTTTGGCACCATCTGAAATAATGTCTCTGCTGTTGTGGGAGACTGATTTTACAGTAATGGTCCCCCCTTCAGTCTACTCAGCCATCTTTTTTGTAACTTCAACCTGGACCTTTCCTGGTCCAAGAGACGTGAAAGTTACAGTTTTCTAGTGCAGGAATACAGAAATCAATGTGTAGAAGAGAGGATAAAACAAAGGGATTTGTATGTTAAGATTGATTGGAATTTTAAATTATGGAATTTGAAAGTATAGTATGGAATTTGAAAGAAAAAAAAATGAAAGGAGAAGTGACTGATCAGGTACTTGATAAGTAGAAGAGTCAGTCAGATTAGAATAGGGTGTAAAAAAGTGAGGAGTCAGGGACTGGAGGTACTAAAGAAGTGAAGAACAGAGGTAGAAAGAATAAATGTGTGGGAATAATGGCAAAAAAAGGCAATTGTGGTCAACAATTCACAGGTAAAGGCAAAATTAAGAATATCAGGAAGTAATTTTTAATGCAAGTCTCTTCAATTTAACTGCATCTGTTTGTCACTGTATTTGAAATGCTGAGAAAAGATATTTTTTGTGATATTGATCCTACTCTACAACCTTTCTAGAAATATTACAGTTCAAGTATTCAACATTTTTTTTTAATGACTTTTATTCTTTTGGGGGGGGGAATCTCTACCCTCAAGCCACGAACTAGCTCAAGTTCTCTTATCATAATTATATTTAAATATACAGTTTATTTATTTCTTCTTCTATTCAAACTCAACAAAAGAGTATGCTTCATCTTTACCTAATATTTCTTCTACCCCAACAGCCACTAAAAATTTTCTTCCTCAAAGTACCCAATGGCCTCTTACATTATTTTAGCTCATCAGTTTCACTTGTGAGTTTCCTCCCCAAGGTCACTTCTACAATTTTCCGAGCATTTCTTGTCAGCATCCATTGCTGTGTTAACATCACAACTTGAGTAATACCCTCCTATGAAGTAGTATTTACCATAAAGAGTTGCAGGAAATTTTTTCTCTTTTCTGTCTCTCCCACTAAACTGTGTATACTTTGAAGTAATGTCATATTTATTATTATATCCCTTTGTAAAATGCCCCAGTTGCCTTAAAGCTTAGCAAAAAAAAGTTTCCTGATGAATATTTCATTAACTTCCACTTGATTTTAACATTATTTAATATATTTCCAGACATTTTACTCAAATACTAATGAAATTGCATAACCCTACTTATGCAATAGAAATAAGCCATGCACATTGTAGAGGAAAGTTGTTTTTTCCTGTTCCAGAGCTCATATCAATAGCTTATGTGAACAATTTCTTTCTATTTTTGAGTTTTAGAAAATGCACAAATAGTAAATGTAAAAGCCAGTAAATTACCTGTCCAAAGGTAACCACTAACCTGACTTTAAACACAATACATTAGTATTGGTTGTACAAAAAAAGTAGGTAGATCATATGGATACACACTAAACTTTATATCCTAATAATAGAAAATAAACCCTCTTTCCAATACAGCAAAACATTCATAATTTAAAATATTCAAAATTGATACTTCATTAGCTGACAGAAAAATAAATTCTATAAAGAATTTTCACAAAAAATATCAAATCAATGTGCAATAAAAATAGAAACTAACAAAAAATGTTTAAAGATCTATCTACTTGAAACTTTATAAATATGCATTTAATATTTAAATATATGAATTTATATGTAAGTATATATATATATATTTTAAGTCCTATGATGATAGAAACAATTTCTTTCTGATATAAATCAAAGAAAATTTCTTCTAAAGATGACATTAAACCATCATTAGTGGAGAGTAGGTGGGGTGAAAAGTTGATAAAGAACAAAATATATATATTTTTTATAAGTATCTTTCCACAAATCACTTACCATTTATAAGAGAATTTATTATAACTATATGTGGAGAATCTAGTGGATATTTACCAAAGTAATCAAAGACAACCTTATCAATGTTGCATCAGAAAAATTTCAAAGGCCTCCTGAATGTACGACACTGAAAAATCATAACTGACATTCCTGCAAAAATCACATAATCTGGATCAGATTGTGGATCAGATCAGATGAGACATGAGAAAAACAAATTAGGCTATTCAACAAAATAATTGCTTTATATTTTTCAAAAATGTAATTGCCAAAAAGCAAAAAACAAAATAACAAACAAAAAAAAAACAAAAAACAATTTCTGGAAAACCTTAAAAGTGACTAAAGGCAGATATTTTACATTTCCCCTTACAGAGCATAAGCTAATTTTTATATCTTTAGATTTAATGGATTTTAGATTGCCTATACTTCTCACTAAATCCCATATGTGCAAGAGAAAGTACAAAGAAAAGCACTAACTGGACTAAAGACATACGATTAGAACTCCACAGGGAATAACTTGATTTACAGTTGAAGAAGTCTAACAGTTTACAGTTTAAACAGTGTAAACGGAAGTTTACAGTTGAAGTTTAACAAATAATATTTTGATGGGGGTGCCTGGGTGGCTCAGCCGGTTGAGCAACCAACTCTTGATTTTGGCTCAGGTCATGATCTCAGGGTTGTGAGATCGCACCTCACATCAGGCTCTGCACCCAGCTAGAGTCTGCTTGGGGTTCTCTCCCTCTCTCTTCCACTGCCTCTTCCCCCACTGTTGTGCATGCACTTTCTCTCCCTCTCTAAAATAAATAAAATGAACTGTGCAGGAAAGATAGTAAAACAGTTGTTATAAGTAATTAATAGATTTTTTTTAAATATAACAATGCATTTTCATTTTTTGGTCTTTGGTTTCATTTTTTAAGTTGAAATTTGTATTGAGATAATTTTACACAATTATAAGAAATAGATAACCCACATACATTTTATTCAGTTTCCACCAATGGTAATATTTTACAAAACCATAATTTAATATTAAAACAAGGGTATTTACATCAATACAGCCTTCCAATCTGATTCTGATTTCTCCAGTTTTACTTGTACTCATTTCTGTTTGGTATTTATTTCTAAACTGAAATTATAAAAGGAAAATGTTGAACAGCTGCAATATCACAAATTATTATTATTATTACTCTTCTTTAATTCCGCATCTCCCATGCCCTTCCTGCCTATTCCCATCCACTGGCAACCACTAAACTGTCCTCCACTTCTAAAAGTTTTTCATCTTAAAAATGTTAGATAAGTGGAATCATGCATTATATATTCCCTTTGAGACTGGTATTTTTCACTTAACAGAATGCCACAGAGATTCATCCAAGTTGCTAATATATCTAGTTCGTTCCTTTTTATTGCTGAGTTTTATTACATGGTGTATGAGCGCATACACACAGTTTGTTTAACCATTCACCTATTGAACATCTGGGAACATTACAGCTTTTTGGCTATTACAAATAAAGTTGCAACAAACATTTATACATCAGTTTTTGTGTGAACACAAATTTTATTTCTCTGGAATAAATACCCAAGAGTGCAGTTGTTGTGCTGTATGGTAGTTGTGTGTTTGGTTTTATAATAAAGTGATAAACTGTTTTACAGATTGCCTGCACCATTTACATTCCCATGAGCAATGTATGAGTGATCCAATTTCTCCCTGTTCTCACCCATTTGTTATCATCATTTTTTAAAAAGTTATTCTGGGAAGTATGTAGTGACATCTCATTGTGATTTTAATTTTCCTTCCCTTGCTGGCTAATGATGCTGAATATCTTCTTCAGTGAAATGTGTGTTCATGTCTTTTGTCTATTTCCAAATTACACTTTTTGTTTACTTAATTTCCACTGCTGAATTTTGAGAATCCTTTGTGTATTATAGATATTGATCCTATGGTAGATATTTGCAAAATTTTTGCCTAGAATGTAGCTTTTCTTTCAGATTCTTCACATGGACATTTTTATGCAGCTTACTGAAGTTTAATTTATATATAAAGAAATATATTTAATGTCTATAATTTGATTAGTTTTGCCACATGAAAACACCTGTGATACTATCACCACAATCAATGTAATAAACATAGCCAACACCTGCTAAATTATCCTTATTTGACTTTGCTTTTGTTTCTTCTTTTCTTGTTTCTTGTTTGTTTTGTTTTTTGGGGGGATAAGAGCACTTAATGTGAAATCTTCCCTCAATACATTTTGAAGTATGAAATAAATTTTGAATTTTGAAGACAAGAGCACTTAATGTAAAATCTTCCCTCAATAAATAAATGTTAACCACATTGTTAACTATTGCATTATACTGTATAACATACCTCTAAAATTTATTTATTTAGGATAAATGAAGTTTTATATCCATGGAACAACCCTCATCCCTCAATTCCTGGCAATCACTACTGTGCTCTCTATTTATATGTATTTACTTTGGATATCTCATAGAAGTAGAATCATGCAATATATTTGTCCTTCTGTGACCAGTTTATTTCACTTAGCATAATGTCTTTTATTTATCCATCTTGTTGTAAATGGCAGGATTTCCCTTTTTTTTTTTTTTTTTTTTTTTTTTTTTTTTTTTTAAGAGAGGTTGGGGAGGAGCAGAGGGAGAGAGAAAATCTTAGGCAGGCTTCATTCCTAGCACAGAGTCCAATGCACAGAGCTCAATCTCACAACTCTGAGAACATGACCTGAGCCAAAATCAAGAGCTGGATGCTTAACCAACTGAGCCACCCAGGCTCCCAGGTTTTCCTTCTTCTTTAAGGCTGAATAATATTACCTTTATGTATATATCACATTTCCTTTATCCATCCATCTGGCAGTGGACACATGGATAGTTTCCCTATCTTGGTGATTATGAATAATGCTGCAATGAAGATACTGTTTGAGATCCTCATTTCATTTCTTTTGGAGATATATATATATATACACACACACACACGCACATATATGTGCGTGTGTGTGTGTCTTCATATATACCCAGAAATGGGATTGCTGGATCACACAGTAGTTCTATTTTTCTAATTTTTAAAGGAATCTCCATATTGTTTTCTTATAGCTGCTACACCACTTTCCATTCCCACCAACAATGTTTAAGGGTTCCCCTTTCTCTGCATCCTTGCCAACACTTCTTTTGTTTTGATAATAGCCATCCTAAGGTGAAGTGCTATATCATTGCAGTTCTAATTTGCATTTCCTGATAATTAATGGTTTTGAACATACTTTCCTATACATATTTGCCATTTATATGTCTTCTCTGGAGAAATATCTAAGTCCTTTGCCCATTTTTAATTGGGGTTTTGTTTGTTTGTTGGGTGGTTTTTTTTTTTTTTTTTTTTGCTATTAAGTTGCAAGACTTTCACATTGGCCTTTGTAGAGCAAATGTTATTAATTTTATTGAGCTCCAATCTATATGTTTCTTTTTATGAATTGTGCTTTCATGCTAAGACTATGAACTCTGACTAGTGATAAGCCCCATATATGTTTCTTTTTTCCCTTAAATGTTGTATAGCTTTGTATTTTACATTTTTCATCTGTAATCCATTTTGAGTTAATTCTTTTACCATGTTGAAGTTGAGGTTCATTTTTTGCTTACAAATAACCAAATGTTTCAGCACCATTTATTGAATAGGATTCCTTATATTAAAATGCTTTTGCACCTTGTCAAAAATCAGCTGGGCATATTTGTGTGGTTATACATCAGTTCCATTTATCTATGTGTCTACAACATCACCAATACAACTCTTATTTACTGCAGCTATACAACAAAACTTAATATTCAGTAGAGTGACTATTCCCACTTCACTTTTAGTCAAGATTGCTCTGTTACAGTTTTGTTATCTTTCTAATTAAATTTTAAAATAATTTTGTCTATGTTTACAAAAAACTTTGCAGGAATTTTTATATTAATTGCATTAAATTCATAGATTTGCTTGGGAACAAATAACATTTGCTATCATGAGTCTTCTACTCCATTAACATGGTATGTCTATTTATTTGGCTCTTCTCTAATTTTAAGCATATGTCTCCTGTACATAGCTTATTCAGTGTATACTGAAGTATTTCATTTTCTTTGATGTAGTTGCAAATGGTTTTGTGGTTTTAGTTTTGATGTTCATTCTTCATTGTTGTTTTCATTGTTAATATATAGAAATGCAATTAATTTTTAATGTAGTGGTCTTTTTTATATTTACCTGCAGAGGCAGACAGACCCCACAAAAAGTATAGCTCAGATGTTGAGACTGACAATACAAAACATACATCAAGAAGGTACGAAAGTTTTGTAACATGACTGAAGTCTTTGAGGGTATAGGGCAGACCTCTCAAGTGTATCTGAAGTGGCTTAAGACAGCAAGGAAAGAAGACTGGCTTAGTTTTAATCATGGTTAGAAGGTGGGACCAGGATAAGCATCCCAGTACAGTGAAAGGCACTTGCATGGTGTGAATTCCCCACTTACACAAAAGAATGGCTTTTTCATCAGCTAGTCCAAACGTGGGTTATAAGGGAATAAAAGATGAGTGACACTTAAAAGCTCTCACTGTCAGGGCATCTGGGTGGCTTAGCTGGTTAAGCACCCAATTCTTGATTTTAGCTCAGTTCTTGATCTCAGGGTTGTGAGACAGAGCCCCACCCAGGGCTCCATGGTAGTCCTGGAGCATGCTTAAGATTCTCTCTGGTCTGCTCCTTTTGCCCCTCCCCCCCATAAAAAAAAGGCCTCACATCAATAATGAATCCAGACACCTCATTACATTCTTGTAATCATGTAACTTTGATATTTTCACTTATTAGTTCCACAAGTGTTTTTTAGATCCTTAAGCTATTCTATATTTACAACCATGTCACCTGCAGCAGTTTACTTTTTCCTTTCCATTCTATATACCTTTATTTGTCTTGACTTATTTGTAATGGCTAGACCTTCAAAGGTTATATTGAAAAACTCTTTCTCCCAATCTCCTAGGGGAGCAATATTCACTTTTTTCATCACTTAATATGATGTTAGGTAGATATTTTAATTTTAATTTTAAAAAAATTATTTTTCTGTGTCAACTGATATGACCGTATGATTTTGCTTCCTTAGCACGCCAATGCTAAATGCCATTATAAATGTCAAAAAACAAATATTTAAGATTTAAATTTATTGAAAATAATTTAATTCCCAATCAAGTTGTCTCAAAATCACTGCGAGTTCCTATTGCAACTGATAGGGCAAACCAAATATTTATCTTTGTTATCACTTTCTATGCTTTTATTTTTATCTAACAATACTTCTTCTTAATTTGGATATAGCATTGTGCAGTCAAGGACTTTTGATATTTAGTCTTATAATAAAATTTATATTGTTAACAATAATGATAATAGTGATGTTGTGACAAACCTAAAAATGGGCCATGCAAAACTATTCACAGATTTATAAGTAAATCTGATATGCTTTTAGTGATTATCTTTTGTGGTATGTTCAACCCATAAAATATGTTTTATATTTTAGTTAGAGATACTAAACTAACTGAAAGTTGAGTGAGTAATGGTTTATCTAGCTTTCACTAGTTATCAGCTCTGTTACTTTTTAATATACAATCATTTATGAATGAAGAAGGAGAGAAAAAACCTCCTTTGGCAACTTCTCTCTGAACCATTTCTCCCAATTAGGTCTAAGTTGTTTAAGGCACTCTGTTTTTATGGTGAGGTCTTTTGTTGATAAAATGAAAGCTTGCATTTACTTCAAGTGTTCAACTTGGAGGAGGACAGGTCAGAAATCACTGCTAAAGTTGAAACAAGAATTTCCTGCCTTGGCTCATTTATGATAAAGACTAAATCACTGATGAACACTGTGTTGGTGACAGTGTTGCCATTTAGCAGCCATGGCCTCCTGTGTGGTAGAGACAGGGAAGATAAACTTCTTCCACTTTAAGGAAGAAACGGATAATTAAAGCATTGTTGTGTGTCTTCACTTACCCTGTTATTCCATACATACTTGCAGATGGTTAAGTATTACAAATTTCTTCACATAAGTTTCATGTATAGTAGCATTAGGTGACAAGGAGTCTCCCACATATGAACTAAAATTCCTGGAGCACTTCCATGCTAAACAAAACTTTGGGTCAATGTCAGCTGTTCAAATGTACTTAAATCTTTCCAGAAAGCAGAAAGATGATAATGTGAAATCATGTAAGTGCTTGGGGATCTCCCGCAGTCATAAATCATAACCAGAAAACAAAGAAAACCCTGGGCAAAATTGCATAATAGAGGGAAGTGTGTCTTTGTTACTCACTCAATTTTGTTAGTATGTCTATTTCTGGGATTCTGTGTAAAGTTTAAGGATCTCATTGTTCTTTTTAATAGAACAGGGACACAACTCTGGCTTTCCTTGAGTATAGTGCTACTGACGAACAAGGCCCTACAGAACAATGGTAATTTTCCTGACTTTAGTTATAGTTTCTGAGGAAGTATACAGCTAAAATGAAAATACATACATAATAATCACTAAATTAGTAAATATTGTAAACCTACCCATAGTGCAGTACATCTAGTAACTGCTGATAGATAGCTAACACATTTAAAATATAACATGAGTTGGGGCGCCTGGGTGGCTCAGTGGGTTAAGCCGCTGCCTTCGGCTCAGGTCATGATCTCAGGGTCCTGGGATCGAGTCCTGCATCGGGCTCTCTGCTCAGCAGGGAGCCTGCTTCCTTCTCTCTCTCTCTCTGCCTGCCTCTCAGTGTACTTATAATTTCTCTCTGTCAAATAAATAAATAAAATCTTTAAAAAATAATAATAAAATAAAATATAACATGAGCATCTACAAAGAACCAGTAACTATAAAAGTCATTAACAATTAAATAGATACCAAATCCATTTTTGAGGAGGTGCTATTAAGAGAACGAAACAATGGCTGTCTAAAAATAATCTCTTTTTTTCTAAAATATGTAGGGATGTTTCATAAGTTTTAATAGATACGATTTTTTGATACCCCCATACCACAAATGCAGAAAAAAAAAAAACCAGGAGTAATCAAAACACCATTGGTGCTAATGAAAAAATGTTGACTTTGACAAATAGCATGCAGTAGTGACTCTTTTAAAAATATAACTGTTTCTGCTTCTGAGTCTCTACTTCTCTAAAGTTTAAAAGTCCTCTAAAGGATTAAAATAGCTGAACTCTGTATACGAGATCTAAGATAATATGTACATTCACTGTTTAGATGTACAGAAATGTAACATTAATCTATAAAAAATTCAATTTAGCTGAGAAGCACCTAATTCTCTAATCTAAAAATTCTTACCCTCGGTCCTTCATCCTCTCTATAAGTAAGTTCTAGGACAGCAGAGACACTGTTTTGTTTCAACATATTATAGTAGATGCTCAATAAAGAACAGTATAAAAAGCATTAAAATTTGCCATTTTACAACAATCCTTACTAGTAGATAAGAATTCATTTCTGCTTTAAGTACATATTCATTAAAATGTAAGCTTTAAACTGTGGCTTTCCCATTTTGAAGATGGTCTCCTGCCAGGCTTCTAAAAAGCAACGGGGAACAAGCATCTGATACTGGCTTTACCCTCAACATATCTAGAATTATATTCTCCACCATCCTCATGCCCCAGGCTTAACTTGCATTATTCCTAGTCTACAATTTGTCAGCATTAAATCCATCTTCCAGTAATCCAGATTCTAGCATTATAGAGCCTATCTGAATATTCCAAATTGAGTTTTTGGAAAACCAATACATGTATGTCTATATGCAGTGTTCATCTCAAAAATGTTTTATCTCAAATCAAAGTATCAACTGTAAGCTAAAACATCTCTTCATCACTTTAACTTCTTTACTCTAGATTCTATCTACTACCTCCTGTTCAATGGCAAGAAAAATTTGGAGAAATAAAAATACCTCAAATAAAAATCTTCAAATATTACCCCATGATAAAATGTAATGGAACATTGTAGCAGTGATCAAAAAGACTATGAAACATAAATTAAACTTTCTAATGACAAAGAGATGCAGAGACTGCTGAAGAGAGAAAATGACTGAGAATTTTAGAGAAGTGAAACTCGTGGCCCTCTTGAAATGTAAGTATCTGATGCAAATAATCAACAAAGTGTAATATATTTGAAAGAATTCAACCTAACAAATAAATACCGCAACTGCCAGCACTTGGATATAATTCTTATACTTTCAACTTTCCATTCTCTGAAATATGCCATTTCATTAAATGGCATTTAAAAAAACACACAATTTCTTCTAATATTAGTTTTTCCAATTAGCATCTTGAGGCCAATGAAATAGACTTTTGAGAGAATCTGATTTTATTTTCCAAAACACTGTATCCCTCATGGACAGCTGCAGGTTGTTTTTTCTCTTCCCTTTTAACAACAAGTCCTATATCTCATTTAATATTACTTTGAAGAAGAGTGTTATTTTTTTATTATTTAAAATGTATATATAATGAAATCAAATGTGTTACAATTTTATTTTTTTTCAAGATTTATTTATCTGAGAGAGAAGGAGATAGAGTGTGGGGAGGGGATAGAATGGGCTGAGCATGGAGCCAGACTGGAGGGCAGGAGGCTCGATCTCAGGACCCTGAGATCATGATCTGAGGTGAAATCAAGAGTTGGACATTTAACCAACTATACCACCCAGGTACACCTTACAATTTTTTTTAAAGATTTTATTTATTTTAGAGAGAGAGTGCAAGTATGGGGAGGCATGGTGGGGGAGGGGAATCTGGAGGTAGTGGCAGAGACAGAAAATCTCAAGGCAACTCCACACTAAGCATAGAGCACACATGGGGCTTGGTCTCATGATCCTGAGATCATGACCTGAGTGAAAACCAAGACTTGGATGCTTACCAATTGAGCACCCAGGTACCACTACAATTTTATTTTTAACTATTAGGAACCTTAAGCATGGTCTGCCCATTTGGTCTGTCTCTATCCTATGTTAAGTGAAAGAGTAACTAATATTTCAGGCTCCATCACATACTGCTAGAGAAAATGTCCTAGGATGGAAAGGCCTCTTATTAATTCTAAGCCACACTACATTGTTGAATACCTACTATGCTCTTAAAATAATCTGTAATCACTCTTCACTTCCTATATCTTCCAGAAAATAAGGTTTATATTGTGATGGTTTCCTGGCTTTTGAAGACGAAATATTTACTAACCCACCCTTAATGAAGATCTATTGACAGAAACAGCTGAATAAAGCAAGGCATTAACATTTTCTTTCAACTCCTCCCAAGCTATGTGTTCCTTTCTGAAAAGGGAAAGAAATTAAAATTTTCAACAAAAATGCACTTCAATTTTCAAATAACCACTGCATAGTCCATTGCAATGATTAAAGCAAAGTTACATGAAATGGATCAACAGTGGTATAAGAAATTGCCAATTATGAAAAAAGGTAGTTATTTGTTTCATGTCTAAAAAACATTCTGCTGTCAAATACGCCCTAGCTGAGAAAATACTACAACCTAAAATTGTACCATTGACTTAAAAGTACCACATTTTCATTAGGCAAATGATCCATGGAAAGTGAACCCTTAAAACAATTCTGAACTAGCAACAGGGAAGAGAGGTGCCAAGTGTGTATCTGGATTGAAGTCCTCTTTTATGTACTTCACAGTTTTTTTGATTGCTGTATGTGACCAGAAATTTTGGGAATATTTAGTCACTGAGAATAAGCAAAGAAAACAACCAAATAAATGCAAAGAGAAAACCAATATAACATATGACAATGTGCCACCTTCCTCAGGTGAATAATCCACGAATTATGAAAGTTCCCTAAGATTTTCAGAACCAAAAGAGTCAATTTTCTCATATTTCAGGACTTATTTAACGACACTGATTTGCTATCTGTTATAGGGTGTACCTCATTATCTTTCAAATTTGCATAATCACAGAATGCTTGATTAAGGAATAGAAGCTTTGAGTGTAATGGAAATGCATGCATGATTAGCTGTAGGAGGGGATCTGTAATTATGTGATGTATAAATATACATCTATATACTTTAAACCTTCATAATAAACACAACAAAGTCCTGACATTTATTTTAAAATCCTTCTAGTCATAACTTAGGAAAAAAAAAAAAAAACAGTATGTTTAAAAGAACCACAAAAGGTCTTGTTCACAATTTTCCAGAGGTTAAAAATCACAGTATGATATAAAGTTAATATTCACCATCAAAAATATTAGTGATTTGGGGAAAAGTAAGTAGATTTTTTGGTTCCCCACTTAGTTTTGTGCTATGAGAAATACATTCCCAAATCATTAGGCATGCAGAGAGAGTACTAGTAGGATATTTGTCTGAAATCTCTCCACTCCACTCCATTTAACTGAACTGGAAACTGGCACTTCCCTTATACACTTCCCTTCCTCCATCACTCCCCACTGTCTTATACAACTATGCCCAGGAACACATACCATACCATGACTGCTTCCAGATATCAATGGGAACTTCAAACTCACCAACTGGTAAGGAATCAATTACCAATTGGCATATTTGCATAAAACAAGAATGACAAACTGCTTTGAATCCCATTTCCATAGCAGACTTAAAAAGTCGATTAGCTAAAAAAACAAACAAAAAAGTCAATTAGCTAAACTCAAATTTCAACCAAAGTCTAATATTATATGATAACAGAACTAGAAATATATTTTTATGAGTCAAACTTTTTTTCCATGTCCCAGATGACCAGTATTATCTACTTCTTGGATTCAGTCCATAAACATATATTTATAAATACCTGTTACCACAAAATGTGTGATGTAGCATTTATCTTTTTTTTCCTCTTACATATGCTGAAAAAGAAAACTGATGACCAGTGAAAATGAAAATCCTTTTTTTCCTAAATTATTCTGAAGTGTTTTACCTGTGATAGTTTAAAAAATATATTTTAAAGAAATTTATTATTTTAGGGCAATGGAAATAATACATATATAACAAAATTATTTCTAATATTTCTTTATAGATTTCCTTTTGAAAAAGGAAATTTTAATGTATATATTTAATTAACTCACTTGCTATCCTCTTTATTATCATGAACCATGTATTACTAAATTTTCAGTAGTCTAATATTTTACTGAGGAAAACTTAATAGGAAATCAGCCTTAAATGTCATCCTCATTTCCCACCTCACTAAAGGGCCCTTGTAATTTGCAAAAATAAGAGTGAATTTCTTGCTAGTTCATTTATGTGATTCTCTGGAGTGAGTTGATGCTTATGGTTTATGAAAAGCCTTATGTGAAAGATCTACAACCAAAATGAAGAAAATAAGAACAAAACATCTCAAGTTAGCAAATGCAATGCTAACTAGATCTGTAATCACGCATTTCTGTTTACTTGAAGGGAAAAAATTAAAAATAAGCAGTGAATAAACTTAGTTTTATTATATCTGTAGTAATCATATTTTCTAATATTAATATTAGAAGAAAGAAGCAAAGGAGGAGGAAAGGAGAAAGTCAAAAAGATGAAAAAGAAAGTAAAAGTGTATGAGAATGTTACCACCAATAATGACAAAAACAGTATAAGACACAAAAACTTCAGTTTATTTACTATGCATTTTCTTACTTTTGGGTGATTTTTTTTTCCTCAGGTACTAAGTAAAATCTTTTTTATACAAGTGCTCATTTAATCCCCATGTCATCTACCTATGGAATCACTATTATTCCTGTTTCACAGATAAGAATGCTGTGACTTTGGTAAGAAATCTTACAGCTACCTGGCTCATTTGATTGCAGAGTTTGAATTAATACCTATTTCGGTCAGACTCTAATGTTTGTGCTCTTGAACTCTATTTTTTTTGTTGTTCATTCTTGGATGGTGTTAGTCCACTAAAACTTATTTTAGTAAAATAAAGCATAAATTGCTTATGATGTAAGTATTTGTCTATTTTACTTTCAGATAAAACTCAGTTGTTCAAATTTCAGCTATGTTTTTCTTCCTCAAATAGCAAGCATGTATAAAAATCAGAAAAGTTAAGAGTGAATGACTTAAATTACAGGGAATTGATTTTACTTCTATAATTAATGCAAATGTTTTATTAACTATTACCTTCGCATAATAATATTTTAATACATATCAGCATTGCAAAACTGTCTTCTGTCTAAATTAATGGGCTTTTAAAATGTCTTCCAATGTTTTCGCTAATAAACCTAAGATCCCTTAAGAGAACGGTTACTGAAAGAAAAAGCAAAATTATAATCAAAAGCTTCTATTACTTGGGAGTTAAAATAATTATTCAAAATAAAAATTGTTACCTATTAAGATCATATGCTGTGTAAAATATTCCTGTTGATGTCAACAGGAGTTTCAATGAGGATGTGGGCAACATATGGACCTGGCATTTTGTTAATTAAAAACAATATTTTGCTACATTGATGTGTGTTCCAAAGAGGGATTCCTAGAGCATAACAAGTTGCTGAGTTCACTGTTTTAGGAGATCAGTGGTTATACAGTTTAATGTTGGATTTAAAACACAAAGATGTAACTTTAATGTTATTCACCTGGTGACATTAGCATACAAGTATTCTATTTTTAAGAGCAATACAAAATTTTGTTGAAATTTCTTATTTAGATAACTGGAATTAATTTCAAGCAATTTCCCAGTCTACTGAAAAGATTATAGAAAAAAACTGCAAAGATTATAAATGAGGATTGAACATTTATAAGAAACTTTTTCATCTTTTAAAGTATATGCAGAATTCTTTCCAGTGTATTTACTGAAAAAATAGTCCAATTCTCCACGTCTCTTGTTATATCCACAATGAACTGATTCTACAAGAGGAATCTATTTCTCTACACAATGACTCAGAGAGAGACTTCTGACTTGCTTTGTTAATAGAGTGGTGAAAGTGATGATGTTCCTGTCTAATAAGCTTCATTGCTTTCTGTCTTCTTTTTCTTCTTATGGATTCCTACCTGATCTACACCACCAGAAGGAATATATGGAGCAGACCCAATCCAGTCTAGTTGTCCCAGCTGAAAATCCAGAAACAGGAAAGAGCCTAGCAAATTTCAGCAAAGCTTCATGGCAAACAGGCGCATGTGTTTGTTAGAACCAACCAGAAACACGGCCTACCAAGCTTGTATGCTTGCATGTAAAATTACAAATTTTTATTGTTAAGCCACTGAATTTTGAGGTGGTATTATTATATAGCACTATTATAACAATATATTCCTATGGTATTGCTTCCCCTCTCTCACATAAATGGTACATCACTTCTTGAATTATCATCAGTTTTCAAAAACCAGACAACGAAAATTTACAAACACCACTAATCATGCAGAATCCAAAGCAAAAAAATATGGCCTAGAGTGCTTACATGAGCTACCCTGAGGTGGCAGAATATAACTGTTCATAGTAAAGATACAGATAAATATCTAGGTTTCAATCTAAACATGAGCATTTACATATAGCTTCCATCAGTGTAGGCCAAGTGGCCCTTGTGCTCCCTCCTAAGATAGAAACTGATTGATCTCATTGCTATTGCTATTCCTGACTAAACAGAAATAGTTCCACTCACCTTCTTCAAAGAGAAACTGATGTTTCAATGACTCATGTTAAGTTTTAGATTTTACCAAAATAGATCATTGATCTTAAAGCCAAAAGACATTTTGTCTAGTCCTTGTTAACTTTTGGATACCACTGCAATGAGAAAGCTATGAGTGAAAGATATGAGGCTTGGGTGCAAAGACATGAGTCAAAGACATAGGCCTGTGTTGCGTTTGACAAAAGCGATTGTGAAAATGTATGTTTTTTGAAAGGCTTGTACTACATACAAAGGTGGAATGTCACTAAAAGTTAGCCTAACTAGGGAAAAAAAAATCTGTAAGTCATCCAGAAAACAAAACAAAGTGATACAACACATAAAGAGAATTTGCTTTTGCTCTTATAGTAACTCAAAATAATCAATAATACTTTCTATTCTGTGTAGGTACATGAAGCAGCAAGAGATGCCTTAAGAGATGGCATGAGATAAAAATACTATATTATTTATAGATATTATGAATGGAAAATGCATAGGTATCATTCTACTTTCCACAGAGTAAGTTTCAACTGTTCAACATAATGTGTAGCTTTTATTGAAATTTAGGGACACCTATGTAGGTGATCTGTTATAGAGTGTGAGCATGGGGAGCCAACTGCCTGGCACTGTATAGAAAAGAAACGCTGACATTTTTGTTCCTTCAAACTTCTAGTTGTTCAGTGCAAGATTCTCAGTGCACTAAAACTTACTGAGAATAAAAATCTGAAACAAAGTTGTACCAGAATCATATCTGCCTCTGTCATAAGAAGAGAACAAAGACTGAGAATGAAAGTTGAAAGGGAACCAAAGGTATCACAATAGATGAAAATTATTTGAAAGTTAAGGTACAAAGAATTTCTTGGACTGCTGCTAGTAATAAAAGTTAGCAATATATGTCAAGACACAAAATTTTCTAGTTATTCTGAACTTACCAACTGACCTGTGTATTCTCTTTCTTACTATCTTCCTTTTACCTATTCCTTTTCCCTTTGTTCTCCTTTCCTTTCTGTTATCTGGAGTTTAACGAGGGAGCCATTTTCATCCATATTATGTGCTTTGTGCTTAGTTCTCCCCCAAAACCATTTAGATCAGAAAGGTCAAAGAATCAAAAAAATATTCTTTCAAAACATTTGCCAAGATGTATTAATCTCTCATTGACCCTCAATTTTCAGTGGACTACAGCACTTTCATGGCGTGATGTGTTCCTGGACTCCATGCCCTTGTAAGACTTGAGCATACAGGAAGAAATTTCCCATACAGCTGGCAAGCAGCCAACACAAAAATAGGTCTTCTGGGACACCCAAATAAAGTCTCAGAAGGGAGCTATTACTTTGTCTTAGGAAATTCCAAACTAAAAATTGCCTTTTTTGCATATCTTTTTTGTTGTGACATTGTTGAGAAACTAGATGTCAGCAAGCTCTGGCTATTGTGGTTACCTTGTTCTGAATAAAAGTATGTTTATTCAACAGTGTAGAATTCATTACTTTGTATTTGTTAATATACAAAATATATATGTAATTCATATCTTAGCTTAAATCTAACTAAATTTTAATGATCTCCTTATAATAATTGTGATTATTTTTCTCTCAGAAAATCAAATTGAGGGAAATGTGAACCATATGACACCAAAGTCTATCTTTTCTAGATGCAGATTATATATACTGAACAATGCAACTCTCAAATAGGAAAGTAAAATGCCTGCTGAAGGGCAAAAGAAATGAGTTAAGGCTACTTCTAGGCCTTAGACCTATTTCTTATGTTTGTAAGAGAAAAGTAAATATATATCTTAAAGCATCTTTAAAAGTCTACCTAAACAATTTGCTATGGAATCAAAAGTTCTATAATTAACACTCATATATATATTAAAGAGGCAGAGCCATCTCTTCTGTCACAAATCCCCCTTTGACTTCAACAAATGTACAAACTTTGACGAGGCCAAAATAAAAAAGGTTTCAAAATATAAAAGTTAGTCCTATACTACCAAACAAATATCTGTATCAAACTATTCACTCAGTGATATGAAATTCAGTTCCATGTATTCACACATTACTGTTTACTTGAAACAGGTGACAGATGTATTAGAAAAAGCACAGGTTTGTGATTGAAATTCGGGCTTTAATTCTCAAAGCTCTGAATTCTTCGGCAAGTTTTCCAGCTGCTCTGAGTTTCATTTACTTAGAGGAAAATCTCAATCTTAAGAGGTAAATGTGTGAGAATGTGTTATATGGCTAACATAATTGAATAATCCATACAAGTTGACTGGTACTCAATAAGGCATCACTAAATGCTGATTCCCCTCCTTTCCTAATCAGAAATTCCTAGGTAGAAATTATAAGAAACCTATCTAAAACAATGTCTTTATCCAGAAACACATGGTAAATCTAGAAATCCAAGACTATATTTGATGGTAAAAAAAATCAGGGAAACGAGATGCAGACAAGTAACAAGTTTTGTGCCTAGTTTAATAAACCACATGACTACAATTTGGAGAAAGAACCATAAAAAGTGCTATTCGAGAAGGAAAATGTGATCTCAGAAAAGTGTCTTGGAACCAATGCCTAACAAAACTTCCAGGTTTGTTTGTTTGTTTTTTTTTAAATTATAATTTCTTCTGTTATAAATTCACATAATCTCTCAGATCTACGATTATCTTAAGAACAAAAATTCTATGTGGATTTACTTAATACATTATTTGTCATCCACAACATTATAGAACTTGAAAGTTTTATTTTATTCTGGAAATTGCAGCAAAATTCAAAATGTGTCTTTGCCTGCTTTTAATTTTTAACATTATTATTTTTTAAATTCTGAATGTTAAATTTATGAGGCATTCAACTTACACTAAAATAAAACATATTGTTTTTCTTCTTTCTGACTTTGATAGTATTAATTTTATTAATACTAGATATACTAGATTATGATTTGAGTATCTTTGTTCTTTAATTTCCCAAACAGAAAACTGTATTGGTCCTGGATGATAATGGGTTTATCCTGGACTAGTCAGTTGTACCCATGAGAGCAGTATCATATTTTATCCTATCTTAACTACATGTTTGGAGATTCCAGAGCTGATGGTGATGCTTGTGAAAGGGCTTAGAACTGTGAAGTTTTCTGAATACCTAGCCAAGCCAACCAGAAAGAGTCTCGAGAGGTGGATACTGGTGATGAGAAACCAGGTATTTTGAAACAGTGGCCCCATCAAGAACAGGAGAATTTAGAAAAACAGAACCAGTGGCAGAAAAAAAGAGGAAAGGGAATGGAAGGGAAGGGAAAAGAAGGAAAGGAAAAGGAAAAAGGAAAAAAGGAAAGGAAGAAGGATTACAGAATGTCAGCCTCTCACTTGTGCATTTCAGACAACGTTTTCTCAGGGTACTAAATAAAATCAGTGTTACAAGCTCTGCTCTTCAGTATGTGTACCAAAGTGAACAAAGGCCTAGAATATGTCATCCTATAAAAAATCAAATTATTTTCTTTTATAAATTTTCATAATAGCATAGATGTTTTCCCATTATAAACCTAGTAGAAAAACAGATGGAAGAAAATTAATTTCTCATAGATTACCTCTCCCAAATTATGAATATGAGACTGGATAAAAATTAGCCACATAGAATTGGCTTTATGTTTTAGATGTAGATCTCAAATGGTGTTAGAATAGAATTCTCAGCATACTATTAGCATAACTTTCATTCCCCTGTGGGCTTCCAGCTGAAAATAAACTCTAGTCAGTTTCCTTATCTCTGTTCCCAGTAGCTGAGAAAAGATAGCTAATCTTTCAGTACAATTAGGTATGGAGAAAAGATCAAGGCTTGTTCTAAAAGAACCAGATACCTCCTGCCAGAAATTTTATCTTTAAGGGTTATCAAGAGTTGTCTTAAAGTCTGACCTCAACTATAAAATTAGAGGACTCTCTGGGCTGCCTTTGAGGAGACATAAATGGAGAAGCCTGACAATAGGGTAAGTTGTGAAAAACAGTACTGGCCCTACCACAATTACCCTGAATTAAGAAAAGATAAATACAATGAGTGAACCGGTGTTAAATAGCATATGCTTCTTTTTCCCACTGAAGATCACCCAGGCTTAATGTAGGATATATCCTGAGGGATGAGTGAAATTACCCTAGAACACTAGTCTTTAGTCCAATTATCCTAGAACAGTGGCTCCCATAATTTAGCATGCATCCCAATCACTTTGAAGGTTTATAAAAACAGAGCTTGCTAGGTGCCGCTCCATGTTTTCTGATTCTAACAAGTACCCAGGTGAAGATGATGATACTGGTTCTGGGTCCACACTTTGAGAATAATTATACTAAAAGCAAGATGCTCTTCAGTGGCTCAAATATTAAAAGATCTGTTTTTCAAGATTCATAGTGTGTGCTACTTCCCTCATGTGGCAAAGCCAAATAGGAATTATAAGAACAACAACAACAATAATAATAATGGAGTAGGGCTACTCCTTATGTAGATAGATTAAGATTGAAAAGTGTTGCTTTTGCACTAAGGTTGGTAAAGGACTAATATTTTAATAGCTACACCTTTTTCGAGGAAAAATAAGAGCTCTAAAAGCACAGATGTTGTATCTCTACTAACACAAAAATACAAACAATATATAGAGCTATTAATTTGCATATTCCTTGGATATTATAGCAAATCACAATTCAAACTTCCGGTAGGGAACATGTTAAAAATTAGATTCTTGGTGTGTCCCCCTAAATGTTAATTATATGAGTCATGTCTGGGTCCTAGAATCTATTTATTTAATAGGCATCCAAGGGACTCCTATGCAACAAGTTAGCAGACCATATCCTGCAACAAATTGTCCCTAGATAACACTATACATTAGACAGAAAGGGTCTGGTTATTATTCTGTTTTACTAATATAGAAATATGGTCAGAGAAATAATGACTTAATCAATGTCCCAAGGTTGGTATTATTTTGAGAACTCTCACATCTTTTGACTTTGATTTACATGCTTCTACTCACATATCACATTATCTTTTTTTTTCTAAATGGATTTCTTATTTTCCCTTTTGGAGTCTTAAACAGGTAGTGTGCAGTCTCCAGAGATTTAAAATTGCAAGGTGCTAAGATAGTGTACTATTGTAACTTCATTTTCAAAAATCTTGTTTAATGTTATTCTATACAATTCAAGTTCCAATATCCTCAGAAATCCATGTCTCCTCCTACTATATCTTATGTCTTCTTTTCTCATTACTGTATCACATTATCTTAAAAATATGGGTTAAACTAGTATTCATCATTTTCAAGGGTATAAAGAAATCTAATCAATATTGGTAAAGCATTATTATTTATTTGTCGTTACTTTGTTGATATCATTTGGAATCCCAGACACCGGTGCTCTTCCTACTAGGCTTATGATCAAAAAAGGAAAGAGCATCTTAAGTTCATGTAGAATGTAACTGATTCTGTCTATACATGCTGAACAAAACTGCAAAAAGAAAGACATGGTTAAGCAAAGTCTTAACACTCTTTTAAAAGAACTTATTAAAATAGCATGAAATGTGAACTATTTCCCATCCATTCAGAAAAAAAATTTAAGTTATATGAAATCTGGTAAAAACCAGTGGGAAGTATTAAATTTACTTAATAAGTACACATCACTTCTATCAGACTATTAAAAAGGGGGAGGGCTTGCAAAATTTTCAGTTTTCATCAGTTCTGTATTTATGACTTAAAATACACTTCATCATATAAAAATGTTTGGAAAATGTAGTCATTTTAGTCCAATATGGCATATTAAGTTTCACAAGGAATTAATTCCAAATTTAGTCCATTTGATCTCTTGACTCTTAGGAAAGAAGTTGATCTACATTTTAACCCCATTCAGAAATAAACTTTCTATTTTCTTTTTAGCAGCTCAGAGTTCAAGGTCATGCATATTCATTCATACCAGAACTTTTGTTATCAACTGAAACTATGAGTGCAAGAGAAACACTTTCCAGCCCTCACCAAGGATATGGGGTGGATCAAAAAGAGCTGTTAAATGATTAAACTCTTATATTCCTGTAAGCTCCCTCTGACTGGCTAATGGAAAAAAGCTGGTGAAAAACATTTTTCTCTGTTGTCAAGCCAGCATTATATTTTATGAACACTGTTTCAACTGGACTTCTTAGCAGTTTCATAAAAGAAAGCCATTAGGAATTTTTTTCTATATACCTTAGTTTATGTGCTGCTTAATTGTAATGAAATAGTAAGAGTTTCCTTCTGGCTTGCTCAGTGATTTCCCTCTTCTTGAATTTCTATTTTCCATATGTGTTTAATATGTCAAACAGTCATAGGTAAGAACCAAAAACCATATTCACCACATGTAAAAAAAGAAAAAATTATGTGCAGACTCCAGTTGATATCCATGGCTTGCACACTATGTGTGGATTCTGTGCTTCCCAACTCTAAGCAGACAAACTGGATATGCTTTAATCAGTTTTGTTTTCATAGAGTTTAGATCCCCTTTTTTAATTAGCATAATGAACAAATAACTTCTTCCATCTCATCCTTGTCTCCAAGAAGAGTCATTAAACTGATTGCATTTATCTTGTTAAAGAGGAACTTTCATTCCACCCTAACCCTGATTTAGTTTCATAAAGCTGAGCACTTAAGGAAGTAGAAACACTTAAAAAATGCCCAGTTTTTGAACTTTTCTGTCTAAATCCTTTTGTGAGAAGAATTTTCCTTACTAAGCAATGCAGTGAGTCTATATAAAAACCTCTGTGGAATAAAATGTCAGTTTATAAATCCTCTGGCTTCTAGTTTATGTGAAGCTCTTAGTCTTTCTGTTTCCATCCAGCAGTAAGATTGTTACCTCTTGAGGTAGGATGAACGGAATAAATTACTAGAAAACATTTCCTAGCATAAAACCATGCTCTTATTGTTGTCATAGTTGGTAATCACAGAGTGATTAAAACTGTTCATCCCTACCCCTTATCACAGTTACTAAAATACTGTCTTGCTTTTAGTGTCAACACTGCACACCTATGATACCTAATAAATGCAAATTCTTATTTACATTATATGCTATAGTCATATGATTCCTAGATTCTGGCATTGACCTTACTATTCACTGATATTTCTTGCTTAACACATGGCCTACAAATCAGTCTAATAATGACTTCTACTTTAACTTTAATTAGGCAAATTGTTTTTCTATCTACTCTAGTACTGTGGCCTAATTCAACTTCATAATTTCATGTATCACACAAAGCTACAGTACATAAGGAGAGAATTATCATGTAAACTCTTTCCTTCCTCTAATGGTATGAATAAAGGGTTAACCATTAATCAAATATTTCTAATGACAAAATTCAGAATTTTGAAGGGTATCTCTAATTGTCCTGCTCTAAAAATTTAATTCATACAAGTTCTTTATTTTTTAAGTTCTCTATTTTTAAAAAGATGTGCTTTGGTGAGTGCTGTGAAGTGTGTAAACCTGGTGATTCACAGACCTGTACCCCTGGGGATAAAAATATATGTTTATAAAAAATAAAAAATTAAAAAAAAAAGATGGTAATATATATTTCATGTACATACAACATTAATCAGCTAAGGTGAAGATTAAGAGATAACTTTAGTAGCTATGTAAATTTATTTTTCTTGCTAAGAGCTTTTTTTTGTTAATCATGATAGATTTTTGAAAATAATTTTTCAAGCTTCTACAGTTTCATGTGAATTTACTGCTACATGAGAAATAAACAGTTTTTTTAGTTTAACAAATTTTATCTTCTTAGGGCTTGAAAATAAAATCACATCACCCTGGCTAGTAAACCTTCAACTTATGGAGTCAATTCAATTTAATAAACATTTATGTTTAGATCATGATAGTTAATGATGTAGGGAATCTCAAGGTGTAAAAAGTATGATCCTAATTTCAAGGCACTTATAAGCTTGAAAATAATTAGAAATGTCTCAGTCTAATGATAATGATAATAAGCAACAGTTAGAGACTGTTAATTCAAACAACCACAAAATCACCTGATACATAATCAACTATGTCATGGCCAAAATTTAGAAAGTTATTCTGAAAAGGGCCTTCATTGAGTTACGTATGAATAGTATATAGGCTTACAGATTTTATTTCATTATAAGAAATAGAAAGAGGAAGAATTTTCCCCCTATGTTCAGAGTATTGCCACTTACCTTATTCAATATCACTTTTTTTGAGGGTCTTTTAAAGAACTGATATATTTTCTTATACTGAATAGTGACAAAGCCAATATGCTTTGCTTTTTTTTTTGTGGACTTGAGGCAGTGAGGGGGTTAATTATTTAATAATTATTAAAAATATAAACTAGAGCATATCATGCTTAGCGAAATAAGTCAAGCAGAGAAAGACAACTATCATATGATCTCCCTGATATGAGGAAGTGGTGATGCAACATGGGGGCTTAAGTGGGTAGGAGAAGAATCAATGAAACAAGATGGAATTGGGAGGGAGACAAACCATAAGTGACTCTTAATCTCACAAAACAAACTGAGGGTTGCTGGGGGGAGGGGGGGTTGGGAGAAGGAGGGTGGGGTTATGGACATTGGGGAGGGTATGTGCTTTGGTGAGTGCTGTGAAATGTGTAAACCTGGTGATTCACAGACCTGTACCCCTGGGGATAAAAATATATGTTTATAAAAAATAAAAAATTAAATATATATATATATGTTTATAAAAAATTTAAAATATATATATATATAAACTATTTTTTAAAGACTTTTTATTTTAGTCTGAAGCAGTGGGGTTTTGTTTTGCTTTGTTTTGTTTTAGATTTTATTTATTTATTTGACACAGAGAGAGGGTGAGCACAAATAGGGGGAGCTGCAGGCAGAGGGAGAGGGAGAAGCAGGTTCCCCTGAGATCATGACCTGAGCCGAAGAAGACACTTAACCAACTAAGCCACCCAGGCACCCTGAAGCAGTATTTAAAATGAGACCCACAGATGGCCACTGAGACTCTTTCAGGAGGTTTATAAGGTCAAAATTAAGCTTCTAACACTACTAAGACGTCGTCTGCCTTTTTTATTGTGTTAACTTTGCACTGATATTACCAAAGCAATAGTGATTTAGTAGGGTAAAAATTTGGGTGGGGCAAGAAATACACTCGCCCTGGGTGCAAAATTTAAAGGAAAACCAAAATGTTCAGTAATCAAGATAAATAATATTTTAGTTCAGTTTTTTAAAAAATCAAAATTTATGCAAAAATTGATGATAAAAAATAAAATTTTAAATAAAGAACAATGCCATGCTGAGCTACACTGGGGTCTGGGTAAAAAAGTTTCAATGTTTTTAAACTACATTAAAATTCTGGAAAAAAATCAACAATTAAAAATACATAAAAACGTATATAAATATATACATATACAATTCAAATATATAAAACATATATTAAACACAACTCAAAAACACAAACGTACTTCATTTTGTGTCAGGTTCCAATACAGCATGTCAAGGCACTGGTGATCAAAATTTCTGCGTGTCTTAACATGAATAAAGGCAGTGGCACAAAATTGTATTAGTAGCCATTGCATTTTTCACCATCAAGTACTTGTACCAAATGGATAAACTTTTATTAAAAATTAGTATCTTTAATAGGCAGAGTAAATCTTGGTTCTTGAATACACATGTTTTTGATATTCTGCATAACAAACTCAAAGAATGCATACCACAGTACCACTGATGTATCCAAGAGGAAAAAAGTTTTATAGTTGTTTGAGTTGTAAGTTGAACTAGCCACTTTTCTCACTCATTAAGTTCCATTTTAACTCAAAAGGGTGGCTAATCAAAAAAGTAGAATTATTCAGAGTTGGGTATTTGGCAGAAATTTTTTCTTTTTTGGCAGAGAATTTCTTGAAAATAAATGAGTCAGTCATATTAAGGAGACCAAAAAATGACATGATTTTTTTCCAATGATACAATTTGAGCCTCCAAACAAAGAGCATTTTGGAAAATTTTATCTAACACAATTTTATAATAGATCCCATCAAAAATTGGAAAAGTTGTGTATCAATGAGCCAATATTTTCTGAAAGAGAGATTTAAATATCTGCTCAAAGTATAAGACAGACCAAATAATTTTAATATAATAGAGTACACAAAGTTTATTCATATGGTTTCAGATTCCACATTGTAACTAGTCTTTGAAAGACTGCTATTTGGACAATTTGGATATACTAGCAAAGAAAAATGTCCACGATTATCCAAAAATGTTATTAAAAAACCCCTCCCTTCTCCAGTTATATATCTGTATGAGGCTATGTTTTTATCACACACTTTAACCAAAACAAAATATTTCAATAGGCTGAATACAGAAACAAATAAAAGAATCTAGTTAGTTGGCTCCCTATAAAATAAGACATGGAAGAAATTTGTTAAATCCATGCTATCTTTTCTTACATATTTTTGAAACTATGGTTACTTTTCATAAAATATACAACACCGTTTATGTTACCACATAATGGTTTATCATAATATTTAAGGAAACTGATTAAAATATTTTTAAGTTATTCAGCTCTATTTTTTAATACAAATTAAATATTGTATCTACCCATGGCCATTGGCAAGACAGAACTGCAAATCCAGAGCATTGGAGTTGTTAGAACTTGGTATAAGATGTAGGCAGAAAAGCTAGTAGGATAAACGTCACAAAGATACTGTTATAATATACTAAGAAATTTAATTTCTTACACAAAGAAGTGATATATTGAGAAGTTTCAGAAATGTAACTCACTTGGCCACTTGAGACACTGAAAAAAAAGACACTGGCAGCAGGAAGACAAGTAAATGACTAAGAATCTAGGTAAGAGATCGCTGAGGCCTGGATGAAGTCAGTATCAGCAAGGAAAGAAAGAAGGATTATATGCAAGGGATATTTATGAGATAATATCTTCAGGAATGATTTAACACCAAATTGTATACAGTTAATGGGGAAGAAAAGCGTTTGGTGAAGAGTTTGATCAATTGAGTAGATGGAGATCATATCATCTCAAATGTAAAATACAAGATGGGGTCATATTTGGGTGACTAAATAGAGCAAGCTTTTGATTATGATGAACTTGAAAAGACTATGAGACAATCATAAAAGGAAAGCAGGCAAATATATATTTGTATCTTATCCCAAGGGGAGATCTGCATTTGGAAGCAAGCAATTAGAAGTCATTAGGAAAAAGTAGCAGTCACAGGCATGGAAGTGATTAAGATTACCAAGGGGAAATTTGTAGATTAAGAAAAACATTGAGGTCAAAACTCCACACATTACCAACATATATGCTCTTTAAAAAGAAAAACAATAACTGTTTTCACTCTAAAATGCCAGAATTGATTTTTATATAGCCCAAAGAGCATGTCGTCAAAAAGTCTACAACATGAGATGAATTTCTACAAATCATTCTAATTTAATTCCTATTCAAGGAGGAGGAAAAATGGCTTTTTTTCCCTAAGTGGGCCAATATAAATTTTTGTATGCAAAATTTTATGATTCTTTTTAAAAAACTAACAAAAAAAATTTTTCCTCATTTTGTTCCTGCTTTCTTTTTTTTGTTTTTTATACCCTGTTTCTTCTTTCTTCTTTTGTTTCAGCACCAGGGACACAAAAATGCTATAGGTGACATGAGCAGTTCCTCTCTGAAGCCTGTTAATGTGTATCTTGTACCCAGAATCTTTTTGTTGATAGTTTTCAACATAATGCTTTTATTTAATGAAGTGTCAGAATCACTGCTCCAGAGAGTCACTGTTGTATTTCTACTCACATTCTATTTACATTTTAATACTTTGTGAGTAGACTTGGTTTAGATTTGAACCACTCGTTTATAAGCTTCTCCTCTGTAACTTCTGACTTCTACCATATTTTTAAACTTATTTCAGTTTATATGTCTTTTGACCATATGATACCAAACACGTTTTATTCATTCTTTTAAGTTGGTTCCCCCTAGAAAATGGAATCTGAGATGTATATATTCATTTATGTGGTTTATTAGAGAATGCTCTCAGAAACTATTCCTGTATGGGAAGGAGAAAACAGGTTTGAGCAGAGGGAGAAATTGAAATGTAATAAAATGATAACAAAGACCCTAGCCCATCCCGTGAGATGCAAAGCAACTAGGAGAGACTTGCAGTTGTTCCAAACTGATGCAATGGTAAGGGTCAGTTGTACCCGCCCCTGCCCCACCATCACTAGTCATTAGATTTGGGAAATTCCCAGGAGGAGTATAACCTCAGGTAAGATAGACATTATCAGCAAAAGCCAATCCCTGGGAAGTGAATATGCTATGAATCATGCTAAAAACCCCAGCAGTAGCTAAAAATGAGTGCCTTGGTCCTAATGGCAGAGTCTGAACAGATAATTATATAATCTACTACAGAATTATCAGCAAAAGTTGAGGGGTGCCTGGGTGGTTCAGCTGCTTAAGAGTCTGCCTTTGGCTCAGGTCATGATCCCTAGGTCCTGGCATGGAGACCCACATCAGGCTCCCTGCTCAGCAGAAATCCTGCTTCTTCCTCTCTCTCTGCCTGCTTGCTTCGTCTACTTGTGCTCTCTATCTCACTGTCAAATAAATAAATAAAATCTTAAAAAACAAAAACAAAAACAAAAACCAGCAAAAGTAGATCTGTCAACTGTTCATCTTTGTAGACACACTCATTCATTTATTATGAAAGTACTGCTCAATAAATTCCTTTCTAAAGTTCTGCTTAAGAAAATAAAAAAATTTAAAGATGGGAGGAAGGAAGAGTATTTAGAAAATAAAATGTATTTTAGAGAAAAAGAGTCTAGAAGAGAAAGACTCACAGAAGTTATAAAACTTATCTAGGCTCTTCTTTGGCCCATCATGAAGGCAGTGTATATATTTCTATCAGTTAAAGTGTTTAACATTCTTAACAGTTTATAATAATTTTTGACAAAACATTAGTAAATCAAAAGAATTGTAAATAATATCTTTTCAGGGAAAACGGGTATTTCAAAATCTGATTTTACTCCAAACAAATATTTTGAAAGTAATGGTTGTAACTGAGAAAAGTTGCTGGCTGCTCCAAATATAGAGGATGCTTTTTTTGAGAGTGTTTTGTTTCACAATATTTATGGCTTTCCAATATTTGACAAGTTTGCTTCATTAAAGCACTGGTTACCAAATTTAAATGAGGTTTGAATATATATATTCATTAGCATTTTTATTTACTTAATAAATCAACAAAAATAATGTATTTTGAGTAAAGCTCTGCATTGGTTTCTTGTGATGTAATTGTGCAACTGACAGACATAGGCTACAAAGCCTCTGCCTCAATTTCAGTGATTCCCAAACTATCACTGACTGATATTTTTGTGTGATACAGTAAAAACATATTACCAGAGAACTGAAATAGAAATACATGGCCAAATTCTTTATTATTACACCCATCAAATGTAAGATTACTCTGTCATATGGCCAAGAGTTTCTAAACACTTAACTTCAATTTCTTTACTTATTTCATCTCAGATTAGTAAGAATTTGTGGACTGGCAACAGGCCATGGATTACAGTTAGAGTAAGACTATTTTATGAAACATCTCAAATTTCAGGACAGATGAGGATGCTGACCAATGAACTTTCAATTATAGTAGAATAAATAATAAACACCTAACCCAGACATTTGCAGCCAAGGGAATCTAACCAAGTGATAGCTAATACAAATGCTAAAGTTTACATGGAATTAGGAAAAAAAGATAAATTGGCAGGTAAAGAAAGGTACAGTTTTCTGCTTATAGGAAATACCTTGTATAGATATTCAGAAGAGAGGACTGAAGAAATTACCAAGACCAAATTTGCAAAGGTTCTCACTGGCCCTGTTTTGAAGTTTGGATTTGTCCTTAGGTCAAAGGAGAACTTTAAAAATGGAGTGACATAATATATGGCTATTCACTGTAGTGAATATGGGGTTCTATGTGGCATTTCTAGGAAAGACCACATCTCTGTTTTGATCAACAAAATGAATAATAGTTCCAGTGACTTGAACAGAAAATTCAAAGGAAACCATTCATAGAAGGAAGACAATAAGTTTAGTTTTAAACAGGCTGAGTTAGAATCACCTCTGGGATATCCAAGTTGAGATGTGTAAATTCAGTCTAAAGTATATGACTAAAGCTTAAGAGACATTTAACCTCGAGTTACAGTGATAAATATTATCAGTTTAAAGGGGCTAAGAAAATAGAAGACATTACCAAGGAAGAGTACATACAGTGAAAAGAGAAAGAGGTCTGAGAAGACGAAAAGCTGGACAAAGAGCCTTGATGGTTGCAGTACTTTCTATTTTAAGGTAATATAGTTTCTACACAGATAGTACCTAAGTAAAATACTTCCAGGGTACAGAAAAAGAAACACTTTATTAAAAACTTCATAAAAATGCATACGACCATCTTAGGACAGAATCCATAAAGTGGAGGTGCACTCACTTTCTGGAACAAATAGCAACATAAAATATCATTAGCCTTGATTACATTAAGAGAAAGAGTCTAGAAAACTCCACCGCTGTTGCCTCTTCTCAACATGATTCCAAAATAAAGCATCTGTTTTTAAATCAATGTTTTTCAAGGAAAAAAGAAAAGCTTCATTTGGGGGAACCTGTCAAAATCACTTGGGGATTTTCAAACATAGCATGCTAACTACAACTAATTCCCTACACTCTAGGCACCCACAAACCATTAAATTCTGACATGCTAACTACAAAGGTATGTTGAGGTAATACTGGACTCATATATAGCAATTTAATTCAGTTTGAAAATCTTATTATATTTTATTTTATTATTTATTTTTTCTTTGTCCTCAGCACCTGGAATATGAGAGAAGTAAGAAACATACCTTGTTAAGCTCATAGAACTCAGTAGCTGGGAGAGTGGGGAGGTGGGGGTTGGGAAGAAAGAGAAAATAACACAACGTGATTAAAAAATGAGAAAAGAGAGGCGCCAGGATGGCTCAGTCGGTTAAGCATCTGCCTTGGGCTCAGGTCATGATCCTGGGTCCTGGGATGGAGCCCTGCCAGGGAGCCTGTTCTCCCTCTCTCCCACTCATCCTCTCCCTCTCTCTATGTCTCTCTCAAAATCTTAAAAAAAAAATGTGGGCAAAGAAACTGAATAGACTTTTTTTTCAATGAATGTGTACAAATGGCCAACAGATACACAAAAAGATGTTCAACATCACTAATTATCAAGGAAATGCAAGTCAAAACCACAATGAGATTTCAGTTCACACTTGTTGGAATGGCTATTATCAAAAAGATATGAGATGACAAGTGTTGGTGAGAATATGGAGAAAAAGGAAAATTTCTGTATTATTGGTAAGAATGTAAATTGGTATAGCCACTGCGAAAAACAGTGATGAGTTTTCTCAAAAAATGAAAATAGCATATAATAGAAATCCCATTTCCAGTTATATATAGAAAGGAAATAAAATCAGTATCTCAAAGAGCTATTCACAATAGTAAACACATATAAAAACAGCCTAAGTGTCCATGGACAGATGAATAAAGAAAATGTGATATCTATGTATATATCAAACCAACAGGTTGTAGAACTTAACCTACACAGTGTTGTATGTCAATCTATTTCAATCCAGGGATGGGAAGAAACACTGAAGAAGAAACCTCTTTTTCTTTGCAGTGTACTTGCTCTAGAAAGATGCAGACATCAGAACATAATATAAATTTTAACTTTGGGAGAAATATAATGATAATATGTTATGGAAATGGTCGAGTAAGATTATGAATTAGGTCAGTTATTCCTAGTTATGATTCTGCTCATCAATAGTTTTGTGATCTTGAACAAGTTTCTTAATGTCTTGGGGTTCCAGGTTTCTTGCAAGTTAAAAAAAAAAAAAGAGTTGTTGGATTGTTTACTTTTTTTTTTTTTTAGAAGAATCAGGTAAGAGTAAAATACATAGATTTCTAGATTCCACATTAGAGTTACTAAGTATTCTCTATGATTGAGTATCCCTAAAAAAATTTTGTGAAGTGATAACTGTACAATTAATCCTGTAACAGTCCATTTGACTATCATTTGGGAACATCTGGAGTAAAGGACCACTGATTATGTATACCTAAATCACATCCATTACCCATAAGTTAGGGAACAAATGCAATCTCCTGGGATTTGAAGATTATGTAATTATATAAAATTTACCCTCTGCTTTAAAATTGTGTTTCTAACTTTGTATGTTATTTTCAAAAGATTGATATTTACAGCTAAATTTATAATTAGTAAACCAAATAGCTCATGAAGGTTGGATATAAACAAAGCATAACTAAATAAGTAATTTTCCATTCTTTTTATTTTTTAATTTTATTTATTTGACAGAGAGAGATCACAAGTAGGCAGAGAGGGAGAGAGAGAGAGAGAGGGAGGAGGAAGGAGGCTCGCTGCCTAGCAGAGAGCCTGATGCAGAACTCGATCCCAGGACCCTGAGATCATGACCTGAGCTGAAAGCAGAGGCTTAACCCACTGAGCAACCCAGGCAGCCCTCCATTCTAATAACAAAGCAATTTTTGTACAAATAACCTTTAATTATAACTTTAATAATACACAGTTTCTACATTAAATAAATTTATTGATTTCTTTCCAAGAAAGGTTGATTTTTCTCATGGTTAATCTTATAAATTTACACCTACTCTTTTAGTCATTCATGAGTCAGTCCAATACAAAATCTATTATATATAAATCATTGTGCTAATGGCTTTATCATCATTGAATGTTCTCACCTTTTAAAAAGAACCATTATGAATACAAAGCTTTCCCCAAACTAAATGCTAACCATGAATTTGAAAAAAAATGCTATTTATGGACCCACAGAAAAAGATGTGCCAATATATTGCCTTGGCAGCAGGGCACTATTCCAAACACAAACTTCTAAGCATTTAATTTATATAGGAAACATCAATTCATTCATTCCACAAGAAATTATCTCATCTGGGAACAAGTTATTATTATAGGATTAGATTTCCTTACTTTTTTTTAATTTAATTTTATTTATTTATTTGACAGAGAGAAAGATCACAAATAGGCAGAGAGGCAGGCAGAGAAAGAGGGGGAAGCAGGCTCCCCGCCGAGCAGAGAGCCCGATATGAGGCTCGATCCCAGGACCCTGGGATCATGACCTGAGCCGAAGGCAGTGGCTTAACCCACTGAGCCACCCAGGCGCCCCATAGATTTCCTTACTCTCATTTCTTGGACTAGATATAGAATTTTCTATAAAAAAAACTAAGGACATGTATATGTGCAATGTGTGAGTGAATGAGAAAAAGAAAAAGTGACAAAATTTATAGCTGGCTGACATGTTTGTACTCTAAATCTTGTTCACAGATCATGTAAAACCACTAGAAATGCTTTTGGAATATTCAACAATTCTATGAATCATTAGCATCTCTTTCTCATTGAAGAAACATGGTAACAACCTTTTATGAACTCTAATTCAAAATAAGGGCAGAGTCAAACCAATTTATGAAATATGTTAATTCTCTAATGTGTCACAATGTTTTAAACAAAAAGATTTTGGATTGAGCAGGAAGATGAATTCAGTATTTTAATGTGGAAACTTTAGAGAGTTTTCTATGGTTGTTTTCATGCAATAGTAGAAAATATTTACAGTGCCATATAAAATAATAATACTGAAAAAATTACTGAGTCTGCTGTGCACCATATACCATGTAAAATAGTACATGTTTGTTACCCCAATGAAAATTGACAGGACTTTTAAGAAATGGATACTACCATTATTCCCTAAAGATGAGGAAATGGAGATTTAGAGAAATAAAGCAACAATTAGTAATCTGAGGACATTACATTTGAATCTAAGCTATCTAGATCATTTAACCATTATATTAATTAACTTCTACCTAGAGGAATGGACAATTACTAGCAAAAATTGATATGGGATCCTCTAAATGTCTGCACTTTACCACTAAAAATTATAAGTCAGTGTCATCTAGTAAACACAGGTATCTGTGCAATCACATTTTTCTCTCTAGGAAGAAAAAAATTCAATCAATACAATCAATGTATAGGAATTAAGTTTAAAGTGCCAGGATATGCTGACAATAGGAGTACTGAAGCATGTTGTTTTATTTTGTTTTGTTAATTGGTTTGTTAGTTTTGTCTTTTTAACAGTGATTTTTATGGCATAATGGCAGCCTAAAGTAACAGATTCTCTAGTGGGAGTTATTGAGTTAAACATTCAAATTCTGTGGGTTTTTGTTCTTTTTTTTTTTTGTAGAAAACTCCCTGTAGTTTTGCTTTTATGTACAACCAGTACACTGCTAAATAAGTGATTAAGATCTACAAAAGTTTTAAAAGTATATTATGTGAATGTATTTTTCTTATAGTTTACTTTAGATTTCACCAAAAAATCTCCTGTGGCTCTTGTATTTCATAAAAATTTTGTCTAGTGTTGGCTATGGTTTTCAATTGCTGCTATTCTTGATTATAATTATAGATTAGTGTTATTTTGCCTTCACAATCAGCACTTTAATTTGTTGTAGGTTTGGTTAATTATAAAGTGATGCATATTTCCATTAACAACCTTTTTAGAAGCATAATTTTTTTAAAATGTGCTTTTAGGAAGTGTTGTACACATTGTGGTTCAGATATGAATGATTCACACCTCTACTGCTAACAAAAATGAAATTATAATTTTAAAACAGCACATTTATACAGTGACACTCCACTGGAAAATAGTAGAGGACATATGGCAGAAGGTCCCCTTAAGAAGGTTTCATTAAAAACTACTTGAGAATAACCTAAAAGCAAAAACTGTTTTGACTACCTAATTGTTCATAAAAAATCAGAAACAGAATATGTCAAACTTATCCTAAGTTAATTCATTTGTTTAAATATGTACCATACTTCTTAAAAATATATATATACATACATAATAAAACTTGTATAACATAATTTCAATGTGAAATTTCAAAGAAAGAAAATTTTCTAACCATATATAATACAATTATTAGAATTATCAATTAGTCTTGAGAATATACCTTGATTTTGGAAAGGATATTAAGAACCACATCTTATCCAGGAATTGAGATTTTTCAGTTAGTTCACTCGTACAGTCTATGGATCTTATAGATAGTAACATCTTAAATAATGATTTATATGGTATAGCATTAGTAAGCATAACAAGTATTCCTCAACAATCAGAAATATACAAATCTCTTTAGAAACTATAGTTTTTCAGTGTTACTGCCAAGAGGCAATTGCATATCTTACAAAATTTTTGAGAAAAATACTTGAAATGTTTCAAATTGAGGATTTTACTCCTTAAGAGATCAATTATGATAAATTCTTAGATCAATTATGATAAATTCTTATACTGTTGTAGTAATTTTTATTTCCTTGAGTAACTACAAAGTCATACTATGAAAAATTATATTTCTTTTTAATTTGGGTTTTCTAGTAAACTGTCATATATTTTTTCAGTTTTCTTTTACCTATTTAAGGCTCAATCACTTTTATATCTAAAACTATAGAAATGTGTGTATTAATATTTTTCTATTTTTTAATATTTTCCAATGTAGCATTAATTTTATATGTAGAACCTGTGTAAAAGCTACTGAGTCTTCTCTTTATAATTTCACCCACTGCTTCTATGCTCAATCTCCTTTCATCTGATGATCAGTTAAATATTTCATTTTTTAACTATTTCTTCTGAAATAATGTTGTCTGTACTGAAAATCACATAACCACCAGTGTGTCTGGGCACAGATCAATTAAAATAAACATGGACAATAGTATGAAAAAGGTCCCAGAGAGCCCTGCTCCTGCCAAATATATACCTATCTTTCCGTAGTGAGTTAGGAAAGAGCCTCCAGGGCTGGCTGGAGGCAGAATCCCCCCTTACGGGGCTCAAGGAAGAGTCTATAAAATCAGGTGCATAAAAGATTTAGGTATTTTAACTGAGTGATAGTACTGGTGCTCTTCAGCAGACTATCAACATCATATGAGAGGTGAAGTTCTCACTGCATTTGTACTTTCCATGAAGTAAAAGATTCTTCACTTCAAATAATCTGATCAAACAATCCATTCTTATTTTCATTTTAATCAGTGAAGTAAAAAACTCAGTTTATCCTATTATTAGTTCTTAAGGATTTTGTTGTTGCTACTGCTATTTTATGTGTGTGTGTGTGTTTTCTGTTTTTTGTTTGTTTGTTTGTTCTCCCCATGCCCGGGTATATTGTTTTATTTTGGGGATATGAACTAATATTACAGAAAAATCCTTTTAGAGCAAGCTGATAGACTGTTTTCCTATAGCTGTAGGCTCTTTTCATTCCTGGGGGGAAAAAAAGGAAGGAAGAAAAATGAGAAGACAACTTGAAACCTGTGAATTTCCTCTGTCCTAAGGATTAATCCAATCATGATTAAACCACTTACCGAGGGAAGTGTTGGCACTGAGTCAAGCAAAATAGGATTTTATTAATCTCTACCACTTAAATGGGACATGATGTTGAGAAAGTTATGTGATTTCATAAGCTTTACTGTTTGTATCTGGAAAGTAAGGATCATAATAGTTTTTAAGTATTCTTATAAATTTATTACTAGATCATTTGGTTTTTATCCCAGATGCACCAAAGATTGGGAGACCCAAGACCAGAATGGGGAGAGAGAGTTTACTGAGTAGGTAACTATAGTACTCTTTCAAGAGTGAAAGTGGGCCATTGCTGAGTAAGAATGGCAAAAGCACAGACAAGCTCTAGCTACACTGTTTTAAGACCGTGTATGGGTAAGTTTGGCTTTGACTGACATTTTTGGTTGACAGCTGGTGGTTATCTACATTTTAGCTTCTGTGCATGTGCCTACCCATGATGCATTCTGTTATAATCGTATTTATTTATTTCAATTATATACTTATGAGTTTCTAATGAGTTTTGCATTGACCTTAAGGGCAAGCTGCACCTTTTGTGCGCATGCTCAGCACTTGGAAGTCCCATTGCAGCTTTTGAGCCACTTCTGTGGTAGGCCTTTCCTATTCTGTCAGCTCTTAGAGCTGGCTCTGAAGGAGGGGCTGTTAAGGGGGAGTGGCTCCCAGGGTGTGGCCAGCATCTGCTTTATCCTCTTTACTCACATCTAACTAACTGCCAACAAATATATGGGTATGGATATGGGTGTTTCATTTATTTATTGCCAGTTGTGCTCTATTTTACCCATGAGTATAGACACTATATATATTATATAATATATGCATGTCTTTCCACACATATGCTGTATTCTATGTATATTGTATATATAATATATATAACATATATATGCTTTAAGTATTATATACATTAGAATTTGGACTTAGGTAAATCATAATTATTCTTATTTTTTTAAAAACCTCACAGGGTGACTGGGTGATTCAGTTCGTTAAGTGGCTAGACTGGGGGCGCCTGGGTGGCTCAGTGGGTTAGGCCACTGTCTTCGGCTCGGGTCATGATCTCGGGGTCCTGGGATCGAGTCCCGCATTGGGCTCTCTGCTCAGCGGGGAGCCTGCTTCCTCCTCTCTCTCTGCCTGCCTCTCTGCCTACTTGTGATCTCTCTCTGTCAAATAAATAAATAAATAAATCTTTAAAAAAAAAAAGTGGCTAGACTGAATTTTTCGCTCATGTCACAATCTCAGAGTCGTGAGATTGAGCCCCATGTTGGGCTCCACTCAGCAAGGAGTTGGCTTGAGTTTCTCCCTCTCCCTCTGGTCTCCACCAGCTCAGGCATGCTCACACACTCATGCCCTCTCTAAAATCAATCAATCAATCAATCAATCAATCTTAAAAGATAAAACAAAACAAAACAAAAACCTCACCTACCCTTAATTAGGATTAGATTTTAGACAAGTCGCTTCAATTTTAACATGGGCCAAAAGATGACATGATAAAGGCAGGATCAACATTTTCATAAGAAGTTTCCTATTGTATCGAGGTGCACCCTAATTCGCACAATGCTCTCCCAGAAATGTCTCAAATAACATGATAGCTGAGGAAAGAAAAAGATGTCACTGTAATGAAAGAGCCTATCACTAAATCAGCATTTAATTTCCTCCATGGATTTCCCTTACAATCCTCAAAACAAGACTTCATTGGAAGAGATTATAGCTTCCCTGAATAACCTAATTAAACAGGGGAGGGATGTCTACCAAAAGTTTTACAAAAATCAATGAACTTTAGGATAATGGTTGTTTCAAAGTTGCAGAGCATTTTCCATAATTCCTTTGGGAAAGAAAGCTTGGTAACAGTGTGATTCAATTTCCTACAAACCAGCTTACAAGCATGGATCATTTCATTGAGAATATCTTTTAGACATTTTAAGCACTAGAGTCCAGAACACTGGATTTAGTAGTTGATGACATCAGCTGTAGCACACATAAATACCTCTCTTTACAATATCGCTGCACTGAAGATCCAGATTTGTATAATTTGGTAATAAGCAACTGTGTGAAACTATACTACAATGATTACATATATCGTTACCTGTGTCCTTACACATTGAGACAATTCTCTTCATTAGGTCTTGTTTTCACTTTCTTCAAAATTTGTATTATAACATCACCTTTATACCATGATACTGAGTTTTGAATATCTAACTACATATATCCCCTAAAGGAGATTCCACTATACTGAGCCCAATATGGACCCAAGTTCCCATCATATTTGAGCATCACTGGGTACAGTGAAAGATATCACATTTCCCATGGTAGACCTGAGTCAAAGCAAAATGAGAACAAATGACTACTAGAGTATATGCTCAGGAAAGACTGAGAGTGATTAGTTTTCAATACTTACCTAGTTTTGCGAATGATTAGTTTTCAACACCTGTACAAAATCGTTATTTTTTTCAATTGTTTTATGTTGGCTCAAATATTCAAGCTATATATTTTACAGATTCATTTTTTTCTAGTTTAGTTGTCTTTGTCTAAAGTAATTATATAAACAAATTATTCTCTTTTAAATTCTTTGTTTTTCCTCTAGGATAGTTTTTGAAAGTTGTTTTGCTTTAATTTCTCTATGTCATAAAATTTTAATTTCCTTTCTCAGTTCCCTGTTGATGAATTGCTGAATATTCCCCCAAATTTATATAAGTAAATACTAGTGCTCATCAAATATCAACTCCTTATTAATTTTTTTAATGTATATATATTTTTAAGATTTTGTGTATTTATTTGGCAGACAGATCACAAGTACGCAGAGAAGCAGGCTGAGCAGAGAGCCCGATGTGGGGCTCAATCGAAGGACCCTGGGATCATGACCCGATCCAAAGGCAGAGGCTTTAACCCACTGAGCCACTGGGTGCCCCTCTCCTTATTAATTTTTATCTAAAAGACACTGATGTGCTATGGACCCAATACACCCCAAAATCAAACCTATATTGTATTCCCACTTGTTAGTAGATATCCTTGGTCCACAAATTCTGCCCATATTTCTAATCTAATTGCAACAGTATATGATACTGACACATCTTTCTCTCAAAACTGTCCAGACGTCTTAATTTCTATTTCTTCCTTATGATCACATAGTCAGTTCTATGACTAGTATATTTTCTAAATAAAACTGAATTATTTAAGGTGTTTATGAATTTAGGGTATTTATTAGTTTTCACAGAAAGATCATTTTGAAACTTGAGTGATTAACCTTATTGTCATTTAAAATCTAATTAAAGTATGACAGGGGAGATAATAAAATCCCTTGTATAATCAGTATTATAATTTTGTATAAGGAGAGGAAGTGAGAGAATATAAGAACATGTTGATAACTGTTGAGGTTAATGATTAGTAATGGATACAGTAAGGTCCTTTATACTCTTTTCTCTACTTTTATATGTCTGAATCCTGTCATCATTAAAAAAGAACAAAGCAAGTTATCCAAATGGATATGAAGTTTATTTAAAAAAAAAAACAAAACAGAAAGTGAGTAGGAAAAATCTCAATAGCAATGACACCACTGGATTTAATTGTAAATGTAAACTCTAAATGAAATACAGGATTCTACATACTAAATCCATAGGTTTTATTTTAAGTATCTAAAGTATGCCTGTCAAAGATGGTTTCAAACATCATAAAGACTGTTAAAACTCAAAATACTACAAAAATTAACACATTTAAATAATACAATCCATTTATTACATCATTTGGCAAATACGTAAGCCATCAAGTATTATCACATCTGCATGTGTTCTGGGAAAAGTAACAGATAGAAGTAAGGAGTAGATGTAGAATTAATATTAGAATGATAGTACCACAACCGAGAAAAGAAAAGTAGGAAGTTAAGACTTAAGGATTTTGAAGTTAGTAAATATATGATATATTGAGCATGAAGATAATCTTAAGTTCAGGGCCTCAGTATAATTCACTATTAATTAGAACTCAAGGTAAATATGAACTCCTTAAAATGCTCTTTACCAATAAGCTTTAACCAATAGCAATTATATATTATTTGTAATTTTGTTGTTGTTGTTGTTTTAACATTTTACCTGGTTTAGTTAAGTAGTTTTCTTCTTTAACCTACCCCACATGGAAAAGGGCTTTATTGAAGTAAAGAATGAGTAGACTTTTCTTTCAAAGACCTCCTCCACCTATAACGCCAAAACAATTATAATATACCATTATATTTTTCAACCAAGCATTAGACCAGTGGGCTTCTTCTTACTAAATGAACAAACTGTTTTAGAAGTAACACTATTTGAGCAGTTTTTATTTAAGTATGCTAATGATTTGGTATTTGGTGTTTGTTTGTTTGTTTGTTTGTTTTAATTGACTTAAATAGTGTGGTTCTCTTCTGGTTAAATACTTTAATCTTTAGACACATACGTAATCAAAGATCTCCTGGGGCGGGGGGTGATTTGTCTCAGGAGCTTCTTGCTCATTTCTCTTAAAGGAACCTCAGGGCTTCAGAAAACCATATAGATTTTTAATAGCCACAGGAGAAATATTCAAAGCTTATAAAGGAGTTTGGGGATGATCTTCTCGGGGCGGGGAGGTGGTTCTCAAGAAAGAATATTGATTCTCATGTTTCAGTGATATACTTCTGCTTCAATGCAGAAGGCTGAACCACATGGCTGCGCAAGGTTCATCTCAGCCCTATGGTTATAAAAATATAGAAAATAGCCTTGATCGAATGGCCCTGATCAAATAATTTTTCTCCCCCTGCCCAATATCTCTCAAAAGTTCTAAATTTGTATTTGATATATAATGTTCTTTGGTTCAGACATTTGTTCACACATTTGTGTGGTATAACTTCTGGATTTCAATGATGTTAAAACATAAGGAGGTAACTGTTTCGACTCAACTACTGAAAGATCTTCTAAATAAAAAGCATAAATGTGATTCTATAGTTCCAAACTGCATTCAGTTTTAAAACACATTATTTTAAAACTTTATAAACTTAAGAATAACACTATGATGTTACTCTTGATTTGAATGGAGAGAAAAATTTTTAATTCTTATGAATTCAGCATTAATCTCAAAAGTTAATTCAACCAATATTTTATTCTTTCAAGCCAGTCAATAACTGTTTAATCTCATTTCCTTTCTTTTCTACTCTTTTGAGAGATGAAAATTAGTTTACCCATTGAACTATCTTCACAAATAGGCAAAAATAAGGTACTTAATTCTGGATTCACTTAGAGCCTCTCCTTCAATCCATTCAAACTTTCACCCCCAAATTCCTACAAGTTATCTGGTATACATCTTTCATTTTTAATGAGAAGAAAGAGTACTTTTTTCTTGAATGCTTTTCTGAAAAGCTAAAATGCAATGAAACTTAAATCTAAAAAGGCAATAACAATAGGAATAGTTTCAAGTATTTTCCACTAAAAGAAATGAAAATGGTGAAGTGAATAGTTGATCTGCTCAACTGGGAAGTAGAAATCAAGACAAACAGATTTTTACAAAGGATCCTCCTGCTCTTTATTTCATTGCTACTGACACTTGGCTAGGTAGGTTATATAAAGTATTTGCCACTTCATGCAGCGGTATTAACTAATTGGCTTGTTGCCTAATTATAGGGTTAGGCAACAACATATTTAGTGAAAAGAGCTCAAAACTTATAGCTGATTGACCAAATTTACATAATATCCCATTTTCTAGTCAGTACCTTTAACCGACTCCGTTTATTACACTTAGAACTTATTCATAAACACATATCATGTGTCACATCCTATGCTAGCCTCAACAAGACCCAGTCGAAGACCTTAAGGAGCCTGCAAGATGGGCCAGCCAGTTAACTATACTATCTATCTATAATGGTATGGCTAAAATAATAACACCTACTGGAATCAGAGATCACTTCAATTATGTGATGTTCATTTTCTTTCACTGAAAATAGAAATAATCACAGCTTCCCTGGAAGAATTCCCAGAATTATTATGGGAGTAAGAATGAGAAAGTAATTGTATATAAAGTCCATTGTTAATTAAAAAGCTCTGCCCAAGTACTAGGATATATTAATGACTCTTTTAAGAGTATGGACTATCTAATTTTTAAGATAAAAGGATAAATTTGATTCACCTATCATGAACTTTCACCTCTGTTTCCATATTGTAAAGGCTAAATGGAAGGAGAGTCAAGCTTATGAACTGTAATTGTTCTGACCAAAAATATGGGATTAAGAAGCAAAGAAAGACTTAAAGAATGCTGCAAAAAATATACTTCATAAAAGAGCCTAATGTTTCAGTAAGAGGAAATGCATCAAAAGTGATAGAAATTCCTGAAGAATTTCTTTTTTCTAGATCTGACTGTCCTCAAATAAACACAGAAAATGCCACTTCTACTAGCCTTAGGCAAGACCGGTTGAATTTTCTTAGGTGACAGTACTGAGTTGCTGGATTGAATGTCCCAACTCCAAAATGACCTTTGCTTTGATTGGATGGTGAGAACGGCCTCCAGGTAAAGAGAGGAAGCAGAAATCAAATTAGTATCCCTCATTTTAAATCTACTGCGGACTCTGGTTGAGCTGTCACAGGAGTTTTAGGGAGGGGCCAATAAGTGTTAACTTCTTTTCCACTGACATGTAACAGGATGAAACTTTAAAGCAAAATAAAATAAAAATAACTTAGGTAGAAAAATAATGTGCACTTTCCAGGGCACCCCATAAGCACTTAAAATGACAAAACATAGCTGAATGTTCACAACATCCAACTACTTTCGAAGTACAGTTTAATTCACTAGTAGAGAGATCATTTTCAAAAATTTGTAAATCTCCAGTAGAAATGATCAATACTCAGGTGAGTTCCATGGATGCTGGCAGTAAGAATTTTAGCATTCTGGATCATTTAGGCACTTATATCAGTACATAAAACTTTCAGGTCACCTAGCTGTCATCTAATTAATCAAAGGTCAAAAGTGTATGAGTGTTTAAATCCAAAGAAGAGCTCGCCTGCTCCTGTTCTATTGGGGGGGGGGGGGCAATTCTCCAAAATCCAACTGGGCCAGATTGGGATATAGAGACAGTTACCATATTTACCTGATTGGGGGAAGGGAAGAGGCCAGCCTAATTTTCTGAACTCTAAGTGACTGTGGATGGGTATAAATTATTCCTCTCCAGTAACCAATGTATTTTACTACTGTGCATTAATATACGTGAGAATCTTCCCTCATGTAAAATTTGGAACTCTGTAGAACATAAAATAAAGAAAAATTGATAAATTGATATAATAGAGTTGCTTGTGACCTTCTCCATGCCCTACTTGAATAATTACATTCTTTTTGGAAAATCAAAATAATAAGCTATTCAAAGCATACTCAGACATTTTCAGAATAACTGGACCAGAAAACAGTGTCAAAATCATTTGTTAGAAGTTAGACAGTGTTCATGCAAGAGTTTCCTGAGCTCAGCATTTGTTTCACAACAATACACATTTCCCAGCATGAAGAAAAAACAAAAAACAAAAAAAAACAAGACAGAAGAAGTCATGTAAAACTGATAATCCAATCTAGAAAATGCCTTCAAGTAACATCAAGTCTGACTTTCACAATTGGTATTTTTTCAATTTACTTTACATGTGCTAGGTGCTAATCATTTGTTGAGTTCCAATAAAAAAGCCGACACTTAACTTCAATAGGAAGAAGTATTTGATTAGGAGTTCTCTTTCTTCAAATTTGAAATTCCATGACTGGTTGAACTTTTTACAATGTATCATTATGCTATCCGGAAGACTTGGGTAAAAATAAATTAAATACATCTAAATATATGGAGTAAAGAGAAAAATAATAGGAATGAGCAATGAAAAACTTAGTTTTTATTCCTTTAGTGGTTTCCAGAAATCTTACACTCTACTGAAACTAGGACTGATTTAGGAAATACACTTTTAAACTTTTAGTTGAAGTAAAAAATATGTGTGATCAAATGTACATACATACAAATCCTGATGACTTTATCTGCAAATCAAACATATTAGTTGTAACCTGCACACAAATTAAGAACCTATCTCAGATTCTTTGTTGTTACAAAGATTCTGATCAATGTCTTTTGGTGAACATTTGGGCACACCTACTGTTAGAAATATACCTAGAAGTTGAATCTCTGTGTAATAGGACAGATGTATGTTTAAATTTACAAGAAACTTCTCAGAAGTTCTGATTGATTTTACCTAGTTGCACCTCCACTGTATCAAATCCTCACTAATGCCAAATGCTATTTTTTAAAATTTTCCTGTTCTGCTATGGGTGCAGTGATACCATAGCTAGCACATTTTCAATGTGCACCTCCAAGATAAATAATGAAGTTGATTAGCTTTATGTAAGTTAATTACCCATTTTTATTTTTCTTTTGTGAACTGTATGGTCAAGACTTTTGTCCAATTTCTATTCAACTGTCTTTTTCTTAATGATTTGTAGGGTATCTTTCCATAAACTGAATTTACATTATTTTGCCTTTTTTTTTTTAAAGATTTTATTTATTTATTTATTTATTTATTTTACAGACGGAGATCACAAGAAGGCAGAGAAGCAGGCAGAGAGAGAGGAGGAAGCAGGCTCCCTGCTGAGCAGAGAGCCTGATGCGGGGCTCGATCCCAGGACCCTGAGATCATGACCTGAGCTGAAGGCAGAGGCTTTAACCCACTGAACCACCCAGGCGCCCCTTATTTTGCCTTTTTAAAAAAGATTTTATTTATTTATTTGACAGAGCAAGAGACAGCACACAAGTAGGCAGAGCAGCAGGCAGAGGGAGAAGGAGAAGCAGGCTCTCCACTGAGCAGGGAGCCCAATGCGGGGTTTGATCCAGGGACCCTGGGATTATAACCTGAGCCAGAGGCAGGCAGACGGTTAACGACTAAGCCACCCAGGCACCCCATCTTTTGCCTTTTCATTCTCATGATAGAGTGCCTTAAAGAACAGAAGTTCTTCATTTTTTTTTACTATTATAGTCCAATTTATATACTTTTTCTAACAACAGTTTTGTGACCGATTTAAGAAATAATTGCCTCGAGGGAGCCCCTCTCCCACCCATCCCCCCCGCTTGTGTTCCCTCTCTCTCAAATAAATAAATGAAATTTTTAAAAAAGTGGTTAAAGAAATAATTGCCAAAAAATTTGCCTACTCAAAGACTAAGAAGCTGATTTCTTCTAAATGTTATTGTCCTAATTTTCATATTGATGTCTGAAACTTCATTGAGATAATTTTTAAAAAAGAAAAAATTCCCCTTCTATTTAGTGTCTCAAGTTTATACAGACATGCACATAGACACAACACACACTCATATACTATATGCATACATTCATTCTCTTAACGGAAGCTTTTAAAGTGAATCTCCATTTAATTTTTTTTTAATAAAATAGACCTCTTCCTTTGGCATGGGTGTGCTTTTAGTAGTTGTTCAATTTTCATAAATCTAGAATAAAAAAAAATAAGGTACTCTACACCTCAGGTATATTTTAGGAAAAATCAATGAAATAGCCAACTCACTAAAAGTTACTACTAAAATGCACATAACATGAAAAACAAAACATTGCCATAATCTCTTGAAGTTTCCTATTGAGTTTAAAATTATTTAAGGCTATTTATTTCAACTAAGTTCATACCTTTAACATGTAGAAATATGTATAAAATGCTTTTAAAAGGTAACATTTGCAATTCTTTAAATCAGCAGATATTTTTCTATTACAAAGTAAAGGCATGTTGATCATACTTTCAATACCTTAAAAAAGCTTATCAAATCTTAAATAACTTAATATTTATTGTCAGTTCAAAGATCGGGACACTTAGAGATTGAAAACCAAGGATGAAATAAATTTTGGTGAATACAGCAACTGCTCTTCCTCTGAACTATTTTCTGCATTAATTACATACATACATAAGCACACACACACAAACAGATATTTACTGAGAACATTATTTGTGTTTTTAAAGTAATCTCTATGCCCAATGTGGGGCTCCAACTTACAACCCTAAGATCAAAGTCACATGCTGTACTAAGCCAATCAGATGCCCCTATTGTTTTTATTTATATGTGTGTATATATATGAAAATAAATGTTCTAAATTTTTTTAATTCACCAAATATACTTGTGCTACTACTACCCCTAGGAAGAGAAACATGAGATAAAGCAATCATAACAGAACTTATTTAAGCTTGCTTATTAGTGAACTTCCGATAAAGGAGAAATTAAGAACTAACTTGTGAAACACCATTCTCTCTTAGTGTCATCAGCTTTAATTTATTTCCTTTCTTTTTTCATCAAGAAAATGTCAAGTAGTTCTAATTATATGATAAAATAAAAATTCTAAGCTGAATTCTACTGACCACTAGAAATTGTGCTATTTCTCTATGCATAAGGGGTCTTGTTCTTCCATTTCCCTGGAGAACAACAGAGAGAAATACAGACAGGATAAGAGTGACAGTGAGAGAGATAGACTATCTCTTTTCAGAAAGATGAGCACACAAAATAAGGAATTCTTATTTTGATTAAGAATTAAATACATAGTATACGAGCAAGAAATAAAAGCATTACTCTCATCTCAGAATTAAGCACATTTTTCATATCTTCCTCCAACTATAAAAACCCTTGTCAATTTTAAATTCTACATTCCAAAGAATTCAGATTGTTTTTACAATATTATATCTTTTTTTCTCTGTTATCCTATAAGGAATAAAATAGCATGTTATTTTTAAAAACTTCTCTAAACAATTAATATTACATTATCTTTTTCATATTCCTGTATTTTCAGGAGTCTAAAAATAACAAAGAAACATTTAGTGGGATCATAGAAGTAATCATATTATCACTTATAATAAAATTCTGTATTTTCATGATCAGAATTAATCTTAAAAGTTGCCCAAGATAGTGCAGGGCCACCTAATGCCAGACTCATCTACTAATCAGATCAATTTGTGGTCCTAGCACCCTTCGCAAGACTTAACACTAGGCACCAGTCTAAGTTATGGCTGAGTTGCTCCCCATCATTACTAGTACCGTTCCTGACATTAAAAACATATTGAGCATGTATTTATATTAATGACTTTATTGGCAACATTGATGAACATGAATGGATGTTCTCAAAGTACATGTGCAACTCTACCCAGCTTTTGTGAAGCCAGCTTTTGTGAGATCAATTTGTCAAACAATTTGTGAAGCCAAATGCAACAACTTGCTACATTCATTATTTTACAGTTCTGGAGACCAGAAGTCCAGAATTAATTTCATGATAAAGGGAGACATGAACCCTCTAAAGGCTCTAGGGAAAAAATCTATTTCCTTTCCTTTTCCAGCTTCTTGAACTGCATTCTTGTATTCCTTGACTTGTGGCCCCTTCCTTCTTCTTCAAAGCCAAATAGCATTGCAACTTGTTTGAATGGTCACATTGCCTTCTGTCTCAGTGTCATTCTTACTCTGTCTCTCTCTTTGAGTACATTCTTTATTGCACTGGGTCACACTGGATAATCTAGGCTAGCATCCCCATATGAAGATCCATAACTATTTACATCTACAAAGTCTCTTTTGCTATTTAAAGTGTAAGGGCCTGGTTGGCCAGAGGGAGTCATTCTGTGTTTATGTAGTGAACTTAGATTGACCCCGCCCTTCCCAGAGGAACTTACTTGCAAAGCCTAGATACAAGGGCGGGGTCAGGCCAGGTGAAGACATCCAGTCAGTGGGGCACACATGTATCTACTAGGGTAAATTGAAATTCAATTGGCCACCCGTGTGTTACCTAGCAGTTTTTTCTGTGTGTGGCCGACTTAGCATGACTGTGCAGTTTTCTCTGTGTATTGCAATCTCATTGGCCACCTGTGTATAGCCCGGCTAAACTATCTCTTTAAAAGTTAGTCTGTGAGGCCGGGAGGGGTCGCCTCTTTGCAAGAGACGGCCCTGACCTGTCAGTTTGATTCTCAATGCTTGGCGCGAAATAAAGCTTTGCTTGACCTTTGCTTTGTATCAGTCTCGCTCCTTTGATTACGGACCCTAACAAAAGTATATTCACAGGTTCCAGGTATTTGGACCCAGACATCTTTGAGGGTCAATATTCAGCAAACCATCATAAACTAAAATCATCGCAAAATATTGATAAATACCATTATGTGTGTGTGTGTGTGTGTGTGTGTATACTCCCTTTCACACTACCATAATATATTCCTCTGTTTTTTTGTTTTTTTTTTAGCAGCATGCTTTTTGATTGAATCTTCATGTGACGACATTTTACAGGGTTTTTTTTTTCTGTTTAAAGAAGAGAAAGATGACTGGTTCTTTCCTCTAGCAGTTAGTTATTATTCTTTATCAATAGCTGAAATGCTTAAAACATGTGATACCACCCATGTCTATATGTACAGTTTCAGATTTTATGAATTTTTGATGTTCAATCAAAAATCATGTGGAGCATATTCTTATATACTCTGCAAGAAGGAACTTCTCTTTTGACTGGATGTTGATAAATTTAGTGTAAACCAAATTTTATACAATTGATGCAAGGAAGTTTTTTGCACAGACCAGTTTCTGGCTTCATTCAGTTCTCCTCCCACTCTTCCCATGCCAGGTACCATAGGGCATATCCTTATCACAATACCACCTGTAATGGCCTGGTTGGCCAGAGGGAGCCATTTTGTTGCCGTGAACTTGTATTGACTCTGTCCGTCCCAGAGGAATTTGCTTACAAAGCCTAGATACAGGGGCGGGGCAGGCCGGATAAAAGACATCGAATCAGTGGGGTGCGCGTATATCCACTAGGGGGAATTGAACTCAATTGGCCACTTGTGTGTGGGTGGGGCAGTCCAGATAAAAGATAACCAATCAGTGGGGCGTGCTTATATCCACTAGGGTGAATTGAAATTCAATTGGCCACCTGTGTATAGCCCGGCTAAACTACCTCTATAAAAGTTAGTCTGCGAGGCTGGGAGGGGTAGGCTCTTTGCAAGAGATGGTCCTAACCGATCAGTTTGATTCTCGATGCTTGGCGCGAAATAAAGCTTTGCTTGACCTTCGCTTTGTATCAGTCTTGCTCCATTGATTACGGATCCTAACACCATCTATGCCTTTGTGACTTAGTGCAATTCTATGCAGTCAACACTGTAAGCTGCAGAAGTATTTCTAGAACCCATCCCTACACTGGGCAGCTAACAATAACTTAGCCATTCCGATCAAAATTCCACTGGTATTTTTCAAAGAGCTGGAACAAATAAGCCATATACAAAAGAAATGTAAACCACGTAATTATACCCTTTTAAATTAAAACTGAATATATTCCAAAATTAACTTTCCCTTAGCTGGACTAAAAAAAAAGCGGGGGGGGGGGGCAATCTCTTGGTGCTATCAGTGAACCATGACACAAGGGGAAGTAAAAATGAGGGGAAATCAGAGTAGAAAGAAAGAGTGGTTTTAAATAACTATGGTTAAAATATCTTACTTCAACAAAATTTATAAAAACATATGGCCCTGTGAACCCACTGCCAGGGCTCCTCCTAGGGCCTTAGAAGGGGCCACTAAATGAAAGCCATGAAGCTCAAGCTACTTGGCTTTTACAGGAATTCTGCTGCCTTTTCTTCTAAGAACTTCTTTCTGCATACTACTAACAAATCATTTGATAATAAATACAGCTTAAGTGACCCCCCCCAAAAAAAACCAAAACAAAAAACAAAAAACATTCTTACATGGTTTGAAGTCCTCATCATTTTCTACCTGTATGAATGTCTGCAATCTCATTCATTAGCACATGCGTGAACTTCACTAATCTCAACTGCTATCTACCTTTTGATTACTTTATGATCCTTTTAAGTGCTATTTTAGCTAACTTCATTAATTCAAAATAACTGGAAGAAAGTTTTTCTTGAATTAGTGCATCATATGAACTGCAGAGTCTCTTCTAAAGAAGTATACCTTCAGTGACTTTCAATAGCTGCAGCAACAAAAAACAGCTTAACAAATACTCTTGCACAGAGCTCTTATTTGTGCATATTATAAAACCAAAGAGATGGGGGAATATTTTAAAAGAGCATATTCTTGTTCTGTATAGGTTTTAGACACCTACAAGTAAATTAAATAACAGATTGTCCTTTTTTGTTGTTGATTAGGTATTTCCCCTGCAATATTTTATATTAGTAATTAGTACTGACTAATCTGGATGAAAAATCCATGAAGTTGACCAAAATCAAGCCTCCATCCTTTCCAAAGGCCCCAGGTTTTGGCCCACACTTGAGCTAAAGCAAACACTAGAACAAAGAACAACCTCAAGAGACCCTTTAAAGATTTGCAGTCCTCAAAGAAAAATATTGCCTGTTCAGTAACACAGTCACACCATCTGCCTACCCAATTCCAACCATGACCAGTTCTCCTAGCTTTATTTACTCCTTCAATCTCACAGCTGAAGCATTCTCCCTGTTACAATAGTTTTTTTTTTTTTTTTAAATAAAGTCTCTACTGGCTTGCCTGTATTTGGTTTTTACTTGACAGAATGTTAAATTGTCCATTAACTTTTTTTTTCAGTGTTGCAAGATTCATTGTTTATGCAACTTCTTAAAATCCAAATTATCTTCAGTCCATATGACTGCAAGTTAAATACTGGTCATTTTCAAATTAATAAGATTTCTTTTTCTTTAGATACTGAAACCTATTTGTTTATTTTATTGAGATACAACCAACATAACATAAAATTCACCAGTTTAACTATTTTTAAAGATACATCTAATTGCCTTGTAGGATATTCACAATACTGTATAACTGCCAACATTATCTAATTGCAGAATATTTCTGTTATCCCCTAAATAGACTCAATATCCATTAATCAGTCACCCCACATTCCCTTCTCCTTCCAGTCCCTAAAACCATTCATCACTTTTCTGTCTATGTGTATTTGCCTGTTCTAGGCACTCTATATAAATGGAATCATATATTAGCCTTCTGTGTCTTACTTTTTACTCAGCATGTTTTCAAGATTCATCCATGTTGTGGCATGTATCAGTTATTTCAGTCCTTTCTATGACAGAATAATATTCCATTTTATGATATACCATCTATTGTTTATCTGTTAGCTGATGGACATTTGGGTTGTTACTACCCTTTAGCTATTGTGAATAGTGCTGATAAAAACATTAGTGTACAAGTTTTTGTTTAGACACTAATTTCTGATTCTCTTGGGTTTAAGGATGGCAGTGAAACTGCCGAGTCACATGGTAACTCTATGTTTAACTTTTGAGGAACAGATAAACTGGTTTCCATAAACGCTGAGCCATTCTTTGTTACTATGACTAACATACGAGGTTTCAAATTTCTCCACACCTTTACCATCACAAGTTCTGTTTTTATTTGGCACTTTAAATTATTATAGCCATCTCAGCAGGTGTAAAGTAGAATCTCATTATGATTCTGATTTGCATTTCCTTAATGAATAAAGAGGTTAAGTATAACCTTCTTGTACTTACTGGCCAAGAAACATATATCCTCTTAGGAGAAATGTCTATTCGAGTCTTTTGTCTATTTTTAAAATTGGGCTGTTTGTCTTTTTATTATGCAGAGAAAATTATTTTTAATATATTCTGGTTATTAGTCCCTTACCGGATTTGCAAATATTTTATCCAATTCCATGGACTGATTTTTCACTTTTTTGATAGCATACATTGATGTAAATTTTTTTTCACTGAAATCTAATTTCTTTTTTTTGCTGCTGCTGCTGCTTATATTTTTGGTATCGTATGTAAAATCCCACTGCCAAATCCGAAGCCATGAAAATTTACCGTATCCCAGCTTCATTCTTTTATATGGGTAACCACATTCATATGTAGTTTTCCCACAATCCTATGAATGGTCTTGGCATCTTCGGCAAAAACCAATGTACCAAAGATGTACAGGTTTACAGCTGGACTTTCAGGTCTAATCTATTATTCTATATACTATCCTTATGCCAGGATCAGATTACTTCGGATACTACAGATCCACAGTAGTTTTGAAATTGGTAAGTGTTCTCCCTCCAACTTTGTTCTTTTTTACAAGATTGTTTTAACTATTCCTGGTCTCTTAAAATGTCATATGAATTTTAAGATCAGTTTATCCATTTCTTCAGAAAAGGCAGTTAGAAGTTTGATAAGGATTACACTGAACTACATTGGGAAGTACTGTCTTCTTAACAATATTAAATCTTTTAATACATAAACCTGGTTGGTAGTTCCATATATTTAGGCCACCTTTAATTTCTATCAACAATGTTTTGACTTTGGAGTACAAATCTTACACCTCTTTGGTTAAACTTATTACAAATTATTTACTGTTCTTTCACTATTGTAAATTGAACTGTTTTATTAATTTCATTTTCAAACTGTTCTTTGCTAGATGTATTGTGTTGATTATCCAACAACATATATTAAGTCATTGTGCTGTATACCTTAAACGTATATGGTGCTGTATGTTAATTATATCTTAATAAAAGTGAAAAAAAATGTAACTGCTTTTTTTTTTTTTTTAAAGATTTTATTTATTTATTTGTCAGAGAGAGAGAGTGAGTGAGAGCGAGCACAGGCAGACAGAGTGGAAGGAAGAGTCAGAGGGAGAAGCAGGCTCCCTGCGGAGCAAGGAGCCCAATGTGGGACTTGATCCCAGGATGCTGGGATCATGACCTGAGCCGAAGGCAGCTGCTTAACCAACTGAGCCACCCAGGCGTCCCTGTAACTGCTTTTTGTATGTTGATCTTATAACTACAACTTAGCTGAATTTATTTATTGTAACAAGTATATGGATTGGGAAGTAAGAAATAAAACTGTTTCTGTTCACAGAAGACATGATTCTTCGTGTAGAATATCTGGGAGAATTGACAACAAATTTTTGCAACTTCTAAGTGATTATAGTAAGGTACAGGATACAAGGTTAATATACAAAGTGAACTGCTTTCCTATATGCCAGCACTTAGAAAATGAAATTAAAATTAAAAACACAATACCAGTTACCATCAATCTAAATATAAAATGCAAAATTATAAAACCTCTAGAAGAATACAGAGGAGAAAACTTAGATGACCTTGATAATGATGATGCCATTTTTGAGAGAAAGAAGGGATAATCCATGAAAGAAACAACTGATAATCTGGACTTCATTAAAATTAAAGACTTCTTTAAAAGATAATATCAAGAGAATGAGATAATATCTACAGACTGGGAGAACACATTTTCAAAAGACACATCTGATAAAGCACGATTATCCAAAATATACAAATAACTCTTAAAATTCAACAATAAGAAAACAAATAATCTGATTTTTAAAAATGGGTCAAAGTCCTTAAGAAACACCTTACCAAAGATGATATATGGAGGGCAAAAAAGCACATGAAAACAACAATGCAAATTAAATTAAACAACGTAAATTAAAACAACAATGAGTCACTACTATTCACCTACTAGAATGGCTAAAACCCATGTTAAATGAATGGAAGTAGAAGAGTAACCCCTTCTCTGAGTCATGTTTTCATGAACTCTCTAGAAGTCCTAGATTGGGGCATTTTAATTAGTACTACTCGTAAAACAGGACTAAACACCCTTCATCTGTGGGATAACCAGGACATCTCAGTTTCCCATTTTGGGGATCAGACTGACCACAATGTCTGTCTGACCCACACAAATGTGAAATCACTCGCATGTCCCTTAGAGATGGCTGCCCAAGGCTGGACAGAAGTTCATAATGATTCCATATTGGCATATATTGCAAAACAATCACCACAATATAGTCCCTGAACTACATGAGCAGGAAGAAGGAGGACCTGTACTAGAAATCCCTCCAGAGAACAATCCTTATAATGGGTTGTTATAGGAGCCCATCAAGGTCATGCCTCACAGGAACATCACACAAAGATGAGCACTGCACAAGGAGAACAAGCGCGGCACACTCTTCCATAAGGAGACCCTGCAACCTGATGTCATACTGGTCATCATCCCCACGACCCTGCTCTGTCTCCACACCTGCATGCTGACCGCCCAGCCCAGGCTCATAGAGCCCACCTACCCTGTGGAAATCCAGCCTCAGGGTCAAGGGCATAAGAACATCTAATGCGTCCTGAAGGAAGCAGGCCTACGTCTTCGAGGATTCCCGGTGGCAGGCGCGCCCGTGTTTGCCTTGAAGGCCTACCTTGCCCGTGAAGGAGTGCATGTCCCACAGGGGCAGTCATGCTTTCCGGGGTGCACGTCTGACCACTGCTGAATCCTGCCTGGCGACCCCTTGGATGAGGCCAGCCACCCTAATGAGGTGGCCGCGGGCGGAAACGCACATGCTGAAAGTCCTGAAGGAAGGGAAGTCAGCGCCGCCAACTTCCGGAGCTCATTGTAGACGCCATCCCGTCAGCCCCCGCGGCCGCCCACCCGAGGCTCCGCCCAGCAACAAGGCCTGGCCTTCCCCTCGCAGGAGCAGGGAGATGCCCTGCACAGTCTTGCTCTGCTTGGAGGGCTTCTGAGCCTCACTCCGTTCCATTGCCCAACATTAGCTCTTGAGGCCGTGTCTTTCGATACTGATATCAAGATCTCAGATCCAGGGGAAATGCCCTGCACCTGAGTTTAATTTGGGTGGTGGTAGGCGGGAGAGGGGTTGGCACACCTAACACTTTTTTTTTCCCGTTTCTTCAGGGGGAAATCCGTTTTCCTCCCAGATTCTAAAAATAAAAGCATTAAGAAGTTTTAAAAAATACTAGGACTAAAAATAATTTAAAAGTAAAGGTTGGTTAATCCAGTCTAGATTAAGGATAGCATTATGATCACTTTGGAGATCAAAGTTCAAAAACTGAAATCTTCTCAAATATATTGATGCTTATCAGATGGAGATGTTCACTTTGTGATGAATGTTGATTTCCATTATAAATACTTTAAAAGCATCATACTCTGTCTCCTTTCTGTAGTTTCCTTTTTAAATAATACCATGGCAGTTCAATGACATATGAAACAAAATGTATTGTCTCTTTGACAAATTTAATTTAATTATGATAATATGACTGAATTATTTTACTATTCCAAATCGTGTTTAAACATTTGGCTTCACAACCAGTGGTTATAATCTGTTTCATTTTCAAGAATTCATTTCATCATCAAGGAAAGTAAATTACTGCCCTATACTAAATTGGAAATATTCAGTCCTAGGCCCATGTTTTACAAGGTAATGTTGGGTAACATAGCCTGTTTTCTGCAAAGAGAAATGTTATGAATTACTAAAAATTTATGAAAAGACCTTGATTATTCTTCATTGTCTTTTCTTTAAGTCACAGCATATTAAATTATCATTGCTTTCTTTAATTTTCAAACACAGGTTAATTTCTGTTCTTGCGAATTTTTTATGTACAAAAGCATTAAACTTCATTTAGGACCACAGCTAAAGAATGGTTACACTAAATATTCCAAAGACATTTGATACAGTTTTTCTCTGAAACCATGGCATGATCAAAAGAATAATTTATAAAGCTACAAATTTGGGGTGATAGCAAAAAACAACTAGATTGAACACAGAAATTGCTCAAAACTAAAAAAAAATACTTAAAAAATAATTATAATGCCTATATAAAATACATATTCACATACCAATTCTAAACTTTTCAAATATTTTGAAGTCTAGAAACTCTCCTTTATGGAGTGAATCAATATTCAAAATTTAAAGTAAGAAAGGAATACTCAAGCATAGAAATGACAGAAAACCCAAGAGAAAACTCAACATATGCTCCTGAGAAGTTTCCTTTTTCATTTTGAATATTTCACCTTTTTTGTTGCTAATATGTGTGTTGCCTTTGGTAGACTTAGGGTTCTTACATAATGTAAAAATGATAAAAGTTATTTCTAGTATTTTGTTTTTATCATTATTTCAAATATTATATTTCTATATTCTATTTTTAAATTAATAGTATATCCTAAACACTTAATAGTAGTTTAAGTCTGAGCCTAGTTCTCACTTTCTTTAACTCACATTTCTGAATCTTATTTTAATTAAGAAAAACATTTTATCGATTTATAATCATATCCAATATAATAAACTACCAAAAAGCATCAAGGCAGTACAAGCATTTTGAATAAATGGAAAGTTATTAATTTAAAAGACAAAAGAAACACACTAAAAACATGAAGTAAAACAAAAAGGAAAGAAATCTTTTTTTACAATCCTTTTGAGGACCTTCACAGAAGTTGAAAAGTTGAATAAAATAGTAGCTTTTGGCTTTCCTTTGTCCAAGCATCCAGATATTCAAGGCAGAAAAGAAATTCAGTATATTTAGAGCCTATTATTTACTAGTAGCAAGTATGTCACTGTCAGGAGAAACTATTTCTTATCTTGAGTTCTACAAAGAAATCAGGGTATATGCACTCACACACACAAATAAACATACACAAACATATAACCACATTTATGTATGTTAGATACACACAAATAGTAGTATTTACTTTAAAATATAGTCCTGCACAATTATCTGTATCTTTGAATATATAAGGTGTATATATATATATACATATATATGTATATACATATATATATAAAATAAAGTATAAATTCAGCAGATATAGTAAGTAAACGTAGTAATTGCCGGTGTTCAAAGACCCATTTCTGAGAAAAATTTTTAAAAAAGCTTTCCCTTTAATCCTGAATTTCAAAAGATCTTCCTCTTATCTTCATCAAGTCTTTCCTTCAGATGGGAAACAATTAATGTTCTTTGGCAAGAAATGCTCATCCATATTTGTCCAAATATATCTTGTGAGAATCTTATGTGTAGGTAGTTTGATAAAGGTTTCATGGTTGAACATTAATTTCCTTAGTTGTGATTTATGACTTTTCAGTGAAATTGAACTTGGTGTTTATCCCCATGAGAGCACCATATGATTTCTTGTTGCTGCAATCAATGTTTCATGTTATTTCACAAAACATCCTTTAAAGGAATGTATCCCTTCCACTCATCTATAGTGATTTTTTAAAAGGTAGTCAATTTAAATTTTTGGATACAACTTAGATGAAATAATTTGCACCAGACCTAACATTCAACACTGAGTAACTCAAATGTAATCTATTCTTCAAATGAAAACATAAATTTAACTACATATGATATTTCTCTTTAATTCATATCTTAGTACACATTGTACTGACCTTAGCATTCTTAGGAATTGCTTACCTGAGTCACAAGTAAGTTACACACAAATACACACACACACACACACACACACACCCTTTTCTTTTGCCATGATATACACATACTACTTTTTTTTTTTTTTTAAGATTTCATTTGTTTATTTGACAGAGATCACAAGTAGGCAGAGAGGCAGGCAGAGAGAGAGGAGGAAGCAGGCTCCCTGATGAGCAGAGAGCCCGATGCAGGGGCTCAAACCCAGGGCACTGGGACAATGACCCGAGCCAAAGGCAGAGGCTTTAACCCACTGAGCCACCCAGGAGGCCCTACACAGACTACTTTAAGCAACTGATTTACTTGTATAAAAATGTGTTATTAGTACCACATTATTTTATTAAGATGGTTGAATATTGTTTTATATTTTTAGCAGACCTGTCATTCTTTTGGTTAAGATTTAATCACATCCTGACATGGGAGATGTGACAGATTATTCCTCAAGCTATATGCATAAAAATGATCTTCAGTATAGCTCAGACTCTTCTGGGAGAAAGACAACAGTCTGAATGATGACAAAGTATCCACAGATGCCAAGCATATCTCAAGACCTTGAACATGTCTGCTCAAAATATGCCTGATCTACTGAAAGAAGCCCTTTATATATTTTGGCAACCTTAACAAAGTAGTTTGGGAGGGTGGAGTGCAGATTAGGTAATAATATCAATTTAATTCTGCAAATGTTGATAGAATATTTAGTACATACAATTTACTATGGGCTGGCTAAAAGAACACATGTCAAACTCTGATCATTGATAGTATAGTGATTATTTCTTCCTTTCCTATATATATACAAGAAGATCCCTTAAAAATGACTGCCACTGGCCATTAATATCAAGCTCTCTCTCCCTTCTGTTGCTACTCAAGTTTTTTCGTGTCCATTTCCAGAGTCAATTTTTAGCATTAGCAAACCTGTTATTTACTTCCAAAAGGAAATTACCTCCAAACAAAAATAATTACTAAGTTTCTCATCTCAAATGAAAACCAAAATGATGTCTCAAATGAAACCAGAACTTTAGAAAAGATTGCAAGTATTTTGAAATGTTAAATTGAAACATATAATCCCACAGTAATTTAATTGAAAAATATTTTCTTCAAATTTATGTATCATACTGTTGACGGGGAGTTTTGCTTCAAATAGTTCACCTGATGAGATGGAAAAATTGTAAACTTGATATTTTAAATTCAACAGTGTGTTCTCATATGCATGAAGCTATAGTAAACTAAATAGAGTACCTTATGATATGCATCAATGGTGAGAATTGTAATGATAGTTTTAAGTGTCAAATGTAAATTTGAAGATTGAAAATAAATTTCCTATAGAGAAATTTACTGAGTATTTGTCAACCATTAAAGGAACGTAAAATGTACAAACCTGACAGAAAATAGCAAAAGAGAAGAGCATGTTATTTTGTTGAAGATTTTGATAGAATTATATGCTCCTGTTATTAAATTTTTTTTCTCTTACCTTTTAATAGATGTCAGTTTTCAAATAAATATTTTTAACAAAGAAATTTCAGGTTTCAAGCTTCAAAAGCTTTTAATATTCTGATTGAAATGAAATGAACATGGCAACTTTACTAAGCCTTAAAAAAAAGTCTTTCAGAATCCATAAGACATTTAAAGATGGAAGATCACGACTAGTTACTTCTACTCTGAAATGGTTTTTATATTTATGGCATACTTGGAAATTTATATTGAGAGAAGCAACAAAACATGTAACCGCACAGCATGTCTTACGAAATATAGGGTCTCAGTTCTAGTCATAAAGTCAACTATTTTTTTTTTAAAGGGGAGAGTGATTTTTAAGATGATCAAGGGGAAAAGAAGATAAGCCTTCTGTTCTGTTGCATCCAAAAAAACCAACTACATTGAATTCAAATAAGTTTCTTTTTTTTTTTTTTTTTTTAAGATTTTGTTTATTTATTTATTTGACAGACAGAGATCACAAGTAGGCAGAGAGGCAGGCAGAGAGAGAGGAGGAAGCAGGCTCTCTGCCGAGCAGAGAGCCCGATGTGGGGCTCGATCCCAGGACTCTGGGATCATGACCTGAGCCGAAGGCAGAGGCTTTAACCCACTGAGCCACCCAGGCGCCCCTCAAATAAGTTTCTAATGTAATTCTTTCATTTCACATTTCTGTATCATAGTCTGAAGAAATAAGATACTACTATGATCTTATTGTTATTATACACTATAATGTTAACCTCCTGATAACCTATTATTTACTAACACTACTCCCTACCCCCTTACCCAAATAAATGAAAAATCACCAAAAACAAATCTGTGTTGTCCCTCAGAATTCACTTTGATTGACTACCTTTTTCAATATTTATTATTCACATTTGTTAGGGAGATTAATACATAATTATCCTGTGTCAACTGGTAATTTATAATTCATATATAAATTTGTAAAGAAGATTAGCTACATAGTTATCATGTGTTAACTGAGTTACTACATTTTTGGTACTATTTTTACTGGATTGTAGTGTACAAAGATTGTAGTATATTTAAGTATATACTACTTATATAGTGCTTGGCAAGCAATTTAACCATTGTTATTGATGAGTTTCCTTATTTGTAAAATAGAAACAAACATAATACCTTCCCATAAAGCTTAAGTAGATCATATATGTATATCAGTTGGTTCTTTTATCATTAAACTGGTATGAAATTCACTTTATGAACTCATTATGTGAGAAAAATGACAACCAGTAATGTCATCTAGAAAGCTAGAAATTTTCTGGTGATATAATAGAGAGACATGGTTAAATCTCACTGAAAATTAGTGCCTCAGTTTCTTTTTTGTTTGTGTATATGTTTTAACATAAAATAAACCTGGGAAATTAAAATGTTTATGTTTTCTACAAATCTGAAATTTTCCTTGGAAATAATAAAATACAAATTATTTCAAATATTCTATTTTTGCAAAAAGATAATTTTCCCTTTTTTTCCATAGATTTAAGGAAAGATTTATCTTCAACCTCTATATGAAATGGGAAAGATATTTAGAACATACAAAATAATGTATAATGATGTCAGATTGATTGATATAAATCATTGTCTTCTACCCTGTACTCTTGCCTAAAATCTTCCTTTGCTGTTTATATATTATTCTTTAATTCTGAGGTTTATTTTAGGGTTGTCTTCCTAGGATAAGTGGCTTTTAAAGTTAGTGACAGATTGCTGCAGATGGAAAGGCAAATTACTGCCACACTGTTGTTATCTCTTAATTGACCAGTAATAGGGGCTATATCATCATGCTCCTAGACACACGACTTCTTCTGTGACCAGAATACAGTTAGCAATTGCAGCAGTGCCCTTACATAGAAAATATCCAATTAACTTTTTCCATTCGACATCAGCCATAAATCCTCTCTTGTGTCTGAACACTTTAGTTTCAGTCCTACTTGGCAGTATTACAGGGTGGGAGGTTGGCCAAAAAGGATGACAAAAATCACTGAGAAGCCTACACTCTTGCTCAGATGGAATGAGATACTCCAAGGCACCTGGGCTGCATGGTAATCATTGCCTTCTACCCTGTACAATGGCTCAGTCATCTTTGTAGATTTACAAAGCAAATAAAATTACTATTGGTTCTCTGATGCAGTTGTGAGGCTAAACTTGTGGAAATGATAATCTTACTAAGGCTCAGCCTTTTCTTCTCCCCTTAGGCAGAGCCTCTTATCATTTTCTGAGACTTTACTCCTCAGGCCCATAAGAAGGAGCATTTTTATTAAATTAGTTAAAGATCCTTCACTGAGAGCTCCAGGAATATGGTTTTAAATTTCACATTCATGAAACTTTAATCTATTTTTCCAAAACAGGACAGCAGTGATGGAATACTCATACAGAGACTGCCAAGCCTCCACATGGGAGTCCGTGCCTGAACTTGGTTTGTCAAACATTTACTTATAATTAACGCAACTAATAATATTTAAATTGACAATTACAAGCTCATAATGATTTTTCTGTATCTATAATGCAATTTTTCTGAGAGGGGCAACAGTTGATCCACACATTGATGAAGTTAAAATCTCTCCTCTAGAAGATCCAATTAAAAGAACATCCAAAATAAACCTCAAACTGCCCAAAGTGTCTGGCATCAATTCATGGGATAATATTAAAGAGTATAAATCAACTTCATTCAGGAATATGGAAAGCTGTTTTTGTATATTAGCATTTTGTTTTGTTGTTAGAAGCAAGGACATACTGCTACTAAAATAGAGATCAAAGTTGGTTCGTTCTACATATATGGGGACTAAGCTCCTATGTAAAATAATTATGTATATTTGATTCTCTACTTCTACTGATTTACTAGACTACTTTGGAATAAATGAGTATTATACATAATTTTGAGGAAAACAATTAGCAATTACAAAAACTTAAGCCAGTCTCTCCAATACGTATTTTCTAATACAAAGTCAAAATAAATTTAATGAATGTTTTACATGCTGGTACATTTATTTATTTATTTATTTACTAAATTTTTTTTATTTGTTTTAGAGAGAGACCACAGGCAGAGTGGTAGGCAGAGGCAGAGGGAGAAGCAGGCTCCCTGCTGAGCAAGGAGCCCAATGTGGGACTCAATCCCAGGACGCTGGGATCATGACCTGAGCCGAAGGCAGCCGCTTAACCAACTGAGCCACCCAGGTGTCCCTGGTACATATATTTAAATAATATACTAATAACTGAGAAAGAGAAAAGTGATCTTTGACATCCAGGAGTCCTGCTGGTAATGTCAGCTAGACTTTGATGTTAACCATGAGCCTGCCTGGCACTCACAGTTAAGTCTGAATGTTCTCCTCTTGAACGTAAAGAATTTAAAAGAAAATCAACATCAGACAAGGTTTACTCTGACCATGGTGGATTAAAACAAAACAAGACCACTAAGTAATCATGTCTGAACACAACAAAAAGAAACATTGTCCAGCACAAGGTAACAAACATCTCCCATTGCTTCTTGTTAATAAATTACACCTTTACCCTCTGTCTTATCATCATTATTTAAAAATACCCAAGCACAGATTGACCCTAATTCTTGATAGCATACAATTTGTAACAAGTCCCTACTTTCTTAAACCCTCCCTCAAATCATCTAACATGTTCTTACTGAGACTTCTCATGGTTTCCCAAGGAGTATCTTCTTTGCTGCAACACAAGATAAATTCAACTTGTTAAACTATAGTGTGTTCAAGCTGGTCTTTGGCTGGAAGTGATTGGCATGCTATTATTTGGAACTTCATCTTTATAATAGTATGCCTATGTGCCACTGCAACTTTTGTCTCATCAAATAAACAAACCCATGAACAAAATTATGGAAGACTATATTCAGTAAAGCATCAGTTTTCTGAATAAGATTGCTTAAGATCACTTAAGCAATAAGATCATTTAAGCAATAAATGATAAGATTAATTCAAGTGGCTTCTTTGATATGTGCTTTCAATTGGTTCTGTATTTCCTGGGTCATATTGAGTTATGCTTTAAGTGTAATGGTCTACATGACTTACATATGATGTCCCCACATAAGACTTACATTCTAGTCAGGAAAATAAATGTGCATAGCGCTATGGTTATAAGCACATCATGAACAATATATGAAGAAGGTTTAAAGGAACACAGAGGGGCGCCTGGGTGGCTCAGTGGGTTAAAGCCTCTGCCTTCGACTTAGGTCATGGTCTCAGGGTCCTGGGATCGAGCCCTGTATCAGACTCTCTGCTCAGCAGGGAGCCTGCTTCCCCCTCTTTCTCTGCTTGCCTCTCTGCCTACTTGTGATCTCTCTCTCTCTCTGTCAAATAAATAAATAAAATCTTTAAAAAAAAATAAAGGAACACGGAGCTAGAGTGGAATGATGTGTAAGTCTTTGATTCAACAGTGTTACAATATACATTTTGGCAATCTTCATTGCCCTCATTCTTTTACTCAAAAACAAACTAATAAACAATAAAAAATTGTGGGAAACTATAAAGTTCTAATACAGTCGTTAAAAGATACACAGTACAAGGAGAATATACGTAGAACACAGATAAATATATTAAGAATCAACTTCAGAGGAAGTTAAAAAATCAGTCAATGATATATACTTATTTGGGAAGAAATGTGAAATAACCAAGGATTAGAAAAATAGCTCTTTTTAGTTATTTTGCTAACATCACCAATTTCTACTTGTGATCTATTATAGTAACAAAATATGGGAGAACTAACCATTTTTGTGACTTTTTTCCAAAATTAGTAGAACCAACTGTTTTATTTAATGATTAACACCTTTTAAATTTTATCTTACAAATTGCATTTTTGGCATTTACTTACACATGGAGTATACTAGAAAATGTTTGAGCAAGTAGCACTAATCAGTAGGTAATCCAAAGTAACTATTTTACAAGAGAGTATAAAAATCCTCAATAAGCCAGCAAATTTTAAGGATTTCTTTTTGTCAAATAAGATAGAATTGCTTCCAAGGAAGAGTTAACAGGTATAAACTAGTTTTAATATGTGTCTATTTTTAAAATCTGTTTTTGCCGTCAGTTTATATTGCATTTCAAATAAAAACAACTGTAATGACTTTACATTAGTAAAACTGAATGGGTGCTAAAGAATAACAATTACTCTAGTCTCTTTAGAAGTGAAGAAAAATGGGGTGCCTGGGTGGCTCAGTGGGCTAAGCCGCTGCCTTTGGCTCATGTCATGATCTCAGGGTCCTGGGGTCGAGTCCTGCATCGGGCTTTCTGCTCAGCAGGGAGCCTGCTTCTCTCTCTCTCTCTCTCTCTCTGCCTGCCTCTTGCCTGCTTGTGATCTCTCTCTGTCAAATAAATAAATAAAATCTTTAAAAAAAATATTTAGAAGTGGAGAAAAATAAAATTTTTCTTGTTTTTTCTTATTTTGCATATTCAATATTATGTTAACAGAAAATTGAAGTAACTCTCCTTATACCTGATAATCTGTCTGTCAGAAGTGAAACATACTATATGTACAAGACCTAAAATAGAAAAATTATTCAGAATGACAACTGATAACATTTAGAGTGTGATTCAGTCACTGCATTTATTTTTGCTAAAGATTTTTTAAAGCTGACAGTAACATTTATTGTATTGTAAGTACTTTGCTACCATTTTTTTTTCCTGTAAATAATACTACCAGCAATTTTCAGAGTCTGTTCTTAGAAAGACAATCTATTAAAAGCTAGATGTTGTTTCAGAGGAAGTTGGGATTTTGCAACTTGACTCTTATCAATGTGCAGGAGCCACTGAAAGAGAAAGATCTGAAAATGAAATATGAGAAGCTTCAAATAGATCAGCTGAATAAACTGTATTATTGATTTTTTAAGCTTTTTTATTATCATTTTGGTCAGTTTATATGGTATTCTGAAACTCTGTTTTTGCTAATGCTATAAAAATTCACTTCAAGAGCATGATAGAAAGTCAGTAATACTTTAAGACTTTTATCACATTAGTAACTTTCTTATGATATTAGAAATTCAATAAAGGACAGAAAAGTCACTGATCCTATAGCTAAATTGCTAATATAATGCAGCACTTACCACTATGACATGAAATATGCATTTTACTCTGATGCTTTAAAGCTTTCAATTTTTCTTTTCTAGCCCTTTGAGGGACTTTTCTTTTGGCGTATTTTTTAACCATAAATATACAACAATGTGTAAAAGTTCACAAATAGTGAAACAGCAGGACATTAATTCTTCTAAAGAGAAGAAAAATGTCATCTAAGAACGAATTGTGCATCTAGGCTCATATAGCAAGAACTCATGTTGACCTAGGATACTTAAAAAAACAAAGTGGGGTACCTAGGTGGCTCAGTCCATTAAGCAACTGACTACTAATTCAGCTCAGGACACAATCTCAGGGTTGAGAGATGAAGCTGCCTGCGGGGCTCTGCACAGGGCACAGAACCTGCTTAAGATTCTCTCTCCCCCTCTTCCTCTGCCTGCCTCCCCATCCTCCACCCTACTCAGGTGCACTGATGCACACACTCTTTCTAAGGAAGAAAGCAAGCAAGCTACCAAAACATTAAAAACAGAAGTCGTGTTAAGCTTCTGCCTTTGGCTCGGGTCATGATCCCAGTGGCCTGGGGTTAAGCCCCCACATCAGGCTTCTTGCTCAGCAGGGAGCCTGCTTCTTCTTCTCCCTCTGCCTGCCCCTCCCCTTGTTTGTGCTCTCTTGTTCTCTGTCAAATAAATAAACCTTAAAAACAAACAAACAAAACCCGGAAGTTGTAACAAGATCGTAGTTCAGGATTTTGTATTTACTAATGAAAACTTATTTTCATAACTTATAACTTTCATAACTTATAACTCAACTGGGGTGTTTTGAAAAACACTTGAAGGATTAGTATCACATAGTTAATGCTCTGAAAATAACACAATCTCTGATACTCAGGGGCTTTGCTTATTAGAAAAATGGGTGTATATTACAGAAAATTCCATCTGGAATGACAACTGAAATTCTTTCTATCTCTATTAAATAAACATTTTATTAAGTGCCTAACTTGTGCCAAGATGCTTACAAGTAATGTGACCTATGCCAATGCTAATCTTTTGTTACATCTTTTCAGAAACTGAAATCTTGAATATACAAAACACCATATTCATTTATTCATTTTTCTCATTCATCAAACATCTATGGCACACTACTATGTATCTTCAAAAAGGTACTTTTCAAGGAAATTGGCATACAGTATTTTTTTAAGATTATTTATTTATTTATTTAAGAGCGAGAAAGCACATTATTTATTTATTTATTTATTTGAGAGAGAGAAAGCAGTTTGGAGGAGCAGAGGGAGAAGCAAAACTCCCCACTGAGCAGACAGTCCAATGTGGGCCAAAGGCAGATGCTTAACTCACCAAGAGACAGAGGTGCCCCAATATTGGTATATAGTATCAAACAAGACAGAAAGATGAAGTGTGTGAAATATAATGAGTTATTTCAAGTAAATTCTAGGAAATTGGATTAAAGGCACAATATATAATGACATATAAAGGCACAATGATAGCAAATGATGGCATTGGTGACATGGTCAGGGAAGACTTTGCTGAGAAGGTGTCATTTGAATGGAGACTTGAACAAATGAGGACGAATCACTTATAAAGTAAAGAACATCAAACAATCAAATAAACAAAAAACTCCTAAAACTTGGAAATTATGTTTTTTTTGGTACAAATATGTAATGTACAATGCTATTTAAAAATATCCAGTTTTAAAATTGTGTGTATCCACCTGATTATCAGAGCTCTTTTTCATGGATCCTTTTTTTTTAAGACTTTATTTATTTACCTGACAGAGAGAGAGCACAAGCAAGTGAGAGGGACAGAAGGCAAGGGAGCAGGGAGCCCAATGTGGAGCTTGATACTAGGACTCCAGGACTATGACCTGAGACAAAGGCAGATGCTTAACCCGACTGAGTCACCCAGGCACCCCTCATGGATCATTTTTAATATAATGATTAATAACAGAAAAGACATAAAATTAGTGACTACAACATAAATACCCAAAGGGAGACTCACCATGAAGCAAGCTGATTAATGCAACAAAGCCAGGCACTGCAAACGTGTATTGCTGAATTGAAAGCAGAGTGGGACTGAGGAGAAGACAAGCAGCTGAAAGCAATTTTATGAAGCCCTTAGGTTCTTTTGGGTCTCTGTCAGGTAAATTTCCTTACTTAAGCAGAAGGTTAGGAGTTGCTCTCTGGAGAGAACGAACCAAAAACAATATAGCCCTAATGACACCAAGCATGGCTGAAGAACGAGTAATGGGTTGTACTGATAAGAATGGCACCAAAATAAATATCTACACAAGGAATAGTAAGAAGAAAATGTTACAAAGGAGCAATGTTTTGAAAATACTTCGGGGAAGGGGTACTTTTAGTCAGGGAGATATGCACAGAAAGCTATCTATCAAAGAAAGGTAAGAGTAAAATAAAACCTTTTTCTTCAGTTTTTGAAGGTCAAAAAAAATTATTTCCATGCACTTTCTCTGAGAACTAAAAAATGCGGGTGTTATGCTCCATAAAAAGAGATCATAGCCAAGCAGCAAACAACCAAACAATAGCAGCAATAAGAGCTACAATATCAAGAAAAACAAAATGAAACATGAGATGAAAATATATGTGTGAGGGGGAAACTTAACAAAGGAATTGACAAGGGGAGTGACAATTAAGTTATATACTAAGATTTAAGAATGACTAAGGAACATTGGTGGAGATACCAATCCTGAGTTTCATGTCAATGTCATCTTATACTTTACTGAAAAGTATAAAATGCCTCATTTAAAAAAATTTTTGAAATTTTTAATAAATAAAATAAATTCAAAATGTTAGAAAATATGACAAACTTTTTTTTCATTGAGTATACCCACAAGATTTTTCAAAAAGACAAAAGTGATAAAATTCACATGGTAAGGAGACCACGTCAGAATAACCTGGGAAATATTTTTAAAAGAGTGCTAGTGTCAGGAGCAGTGATACAAATTCAAAGTTTTCTAGAATGATATATTACATAAATTAAAATCAATGCATGAACAGACAACAGTTCAATGTAAAAATAAAGAAAATTCAGAAAAATATACAAATATATAAAAAAGAATATATATCTGATAAAATCATTAATACATGATGAAGAAGGCATATCAAAGCCATACAGAAAAGAATAAAGTGGGGAAAATTAAAAAAATTGGTCAATCTTCTGGAAAAAATCTGCACAAAAATTTTGAAATTCACATGGATTAAATTAAAAATATTAAACATACACAATTTTAACATGTTAACCAAAACAATGGGAGTTGGAAAACAATTCAATTCTTGAATATGTTGAATTCTATTGAAAATAACGTTAGGAAAAAAGATTTTAAAAAGACAATAAAGGGAAACAAAAATATGTACTTCTGATACTAGCAGAATAAGCATGAATACTCTTTTGGCTGTAGAAAATTATGAGGAAATGAAGCTCAGTGAATAACAGTAATATTTATAAAACTTTAAAAATTATGTGTTGTGAAATTTATAAATATAAAGTATACAATAATCTTACAGATAACTCGGGAGTAGGGTTAAGTATATAAATATGTATAATGCATTCAAATTTATTTTAGATTTTGATAAGTCAAGAATTCATGTTGTAAATCTGGATTGTATTAAGGCAAATAAAAGAGGAAATTAATTTTTAAATTAAAATCAATCCAAAAAAGTAAAAAAACTATAATAAAATGAGTTCAAACAAAGGAAGCAGTAAACAAATTTAAAATGAAATATATCAGTAATGAGATCTAATGTAAATAATGTGCATGCTTCAATTTAAAGGAAAAGATTGTGAGGCTAGAAATAAAGAAATAAAATACACAATAATATATCTTTTTGAGGGATATAGATAAATACAGAAAAATTAAATGTGGAAGAATGGAAAACAATATTTTATATGAACAGTAAGCAAAACACAGCATGGAGGCCACATTCATATTACATAAATGGACTTTAAGGTAAAAAATGCTACCAATGATAGAGACACAAAATGATAACAACTTGATGGAAAGACAAGACAACTCCTAAAGGTGATGTCTAACTTATGATATAGTCTGAAAATACATGAAACAAAACAATTAAAGATTTATTTGTAGAAGAACAAATGCCCCTGAATACCTAAAATCTATAGGAAAAGCTTCTCTTTGTTTTAAAAACATGAATTTTTGTAAGCATATAAATGACTTGAACAAAACACACAATCATATTCACATACGTAAAATACTACACCAAAAGCTATGGGATACATATTCTTTGCAAATGCAAAGGGAATATTTACTAAAAACTGGCATTATATTGGGCCAAAAATAATTCTGTTTTCCATGAACATAGGAAATTAAGTTAAAAATCAACACCAAAATCAATTTAGACAAAACCAGTCTACAATTCCCATTTAGGCCTACAAAGAATTTGAAAGTTGTCAATTCCAATTTCTTAACAGGAAAATTGCTGAAGAAATGGCCAATAAATCTTTTCAGAGACATGAGAGAAGTCAGGTGACAGGACAGAAATCACTGCTCTGAAATCTGAGAAACATGCGAATATAGATATTTCACCTTATCAGAAACAGAAGCTGCTAAAGATAGTCACCAGTAGAAATGTTTAAATAGCAATTGGTGAATTGCTTGAAGCTGAATGTGGGCTAGCTTCCAAGCTGAAAACCCTGCATCCCAGGCATGAAAGACCCCTGCCCCAGCATATGTGCAAACTTTTGTTAGTTTTACCTCCAGGAGCTTCACCAGATACTCGCAGTGAAATCAGAGAAAAATTCCCTACTGCTTCTGGCATGAAAAAGGGGGAAAATAGCCATTCTGAAATACATCCAGTCCATTCTGTTCTTCATAACAAAGACCACCCCTCAAGAGGGAATATCTAACTGGATCTTTAACTGACCTGAGAGAAGACCAATTAGTCAACTCCATCCCACATTAGTCTTCTTGTCTCACAAAAAAGAAGGGACTAAAACAGGCTTCTGAAGGTCACAAAAGCAAAAACAAAAAATAAAAAAATACTGTTTATTTGTAAGATTTTATAGATCATTGTATACCTTACAACCACATCAACAGGCCTCCAGTATAATAGTATAAGAATAGTAGATGAAGCCTGAGAGAGCTGCATGACACAGACTCTATTTAAAAAGGAGTTTCTAGGGAAACCCAAAGACAACAGTGGAGAAAAATAAGGTCATTAGAGGAAAATGAAGCCCTGACACCTACAGCTACAGAAAACATTAAACACAGTATAACTCTTTCCCAAAAAACAAAAACTTCACAAAGCCTTATTACTATCTGACTTCCAACAGAAAATTAAAAGACATACTAAAAAGCAAGAAAAACACAGTCTAAAGCGATTAAAAAAAAAAAAAGGATTGAGAATCAGATATGGCAGAGAATTTGGAATTACTGGGCAAGGAATTTAAAATAATTAATTATGCTAATGGTCCTAATAGAAAAAGTTGACAACATGCAACAACAGATGAGTAATCCAAGTGGAAAGATGGACACTCTAAGAAAAAAATCAAAAGGAAGTGCTAGAAATAAAAAACACTATAACAGAAATAAAGAATGCTCTTGATTGGCTAATCAGTAGACTGAACATGCCCAAGGGAAAGGGAGCTTGAAGGTATATGAATAATAACTTCTCACACTGAAATGCAAAAAGAAAACTGAATGAGAAAAACAGAACAGAGTACTGGAGAACTGTGGGACTAACACAAAAGATGCAGCATACAAGAAATGAGAATACCAGAAGGAGGACAGAGAAAGGGACTAAAATATTATTTCAAGTTTAATGGCTGATCAATTTTTTAATTGAAGTTATACACAAAATCTAGATTCAGGAAGGTCAGAGAACACCAAGAAGGATAAATAAATAAATAAATATATATATATATGACACACACACACACATATATATAATATAAATATGTATATGTATATATAATCTATAGGCATACCATATTTAAACTTCAGGAAACCAAAGGGGGGAAAAATAACTTGAAAGAGCCAAAGACAAAAGCATCTTACCTACACAGAAACAAAGAATGACATCACCCTTCTCAGAAATCACCACAAATAAGAAAGTGGAAACATTTAAAATGTAAAATTATTTACATTTAACGTTTAGACATTTAAATTGTAAACATTTAAAATGTAAAACTATTCTTTGAAAGTGAAAGAAAAATACTTTCCCAGAAAAATGAAAGTGAGAAAACTTATTTCCAGTAAACCTACCATTGCAAGAAATGTTGAAGTTCTTCAGAGAAAATGAAATTGATATAGTCAGAAAATCAGATTTATAGAAAATAAGTAAGAACATTAGAGAAGGAATACTGAGTCAAATAAAATATTTTGGTTTTTGTATTCTTTTTTTTTTTTTTTTTTTTAAAGATTTTATTTATTTATTTGACAGAGAGAAATCACAAGTAGGTGGAGAGGCAGGCAGAGTGAGAGAGAGGGAAGCAGGCTCTCTGTCGAGCAGAGAGCCCGATGCGGGACCCGATCCCAGGACCCTGAGATCATGACCTGAGCCGAAGGCAGCAGCTTAAACCACTGAGCCACCCAGGCGCCCCCTGGTTTTTGTATTCTTAACTGAGGTAATAAATAACTCTATTTCAAATAATACCAACAACAAGGTACTGCAAGATTATATGATGTGAGTAGGTAAAATGAATGAACAGCAATGTTATACCTGAAGGGCAGGAAGAATTGGGAATATTCTATTATAATCTAACTGCATTGTCCTTGAAATGATACAATGTATTTTGAAAATGTATTTAGATTAGCTGTAAATGTGTACTACAAATATGTATACTGCAAATGTATATTACAACTCTAGGGCAACTGATTTAAAAAAAAAAAGTAATTGATACACTAAAAGAGAATAAATGGAATCATATAAAATGCTCAATAAACCCAGAGAAAGCAGAAGAGGAAGAAAAAATTTAAGAAGTCAAGAATAAGTTCAACAACTATAAAACAAATATGGTAGATACTAATCCAACTATATCAATAATCGAATGAATGAGAATGGTCTAAATATACCATTTAAAAGAGAGATTGAGAGAATAATTTTAAAAAACTCAACTCTATGCTGTCTATAAGAAACCTACTTTACATTTACATATAAAGACATAGATTACAATTAAAAAGATGGAGAATGATGTTCCATGCTCTCACTAACCCAAAGATAGCTAGAATAACTGTATTCACTTTAGACAGAAAAGACTTCAGAGCAAGAAAGTTACCAGGGACAAAGAGGGGCATTAAATAATGATAAAGTAGTCAATTCTCCAAGACAATATAATAATCCTTAATGCATCTATACCTATGAAGAAAGTGTCAAATTCTGGAAGAAGGAGAAATAGAGGAATCCACGCTAATACCGACAACTGATTTTGGACAAAGGGACAAAGGAAATTAATAGAGAAAAAATAATCTTTTCCAGAAATGGTACTAGAACTCCTCAGCATGTGCACTGAAAAAAGAAGAAGAAAAAGAAGAATGTAGACACGGACATTAAAACTTTCACAAAGTTAACTCACAATGGATCATGGCCCTAAATTAAAAACACAAAATTATAAAATTCCTAGAAGGTAACATAAGACAAAACCTACCTACTCTAAGAAGGCTATACCTTGTATGATTCCAACTATTTGGCACTCTAAAAACAGACAGAATTATAGAGAGTAAAAACATTAGTGGAGTCTGCAGCTGTGTGGAGGGGAAGAGTCATGAAACACTGAGATTTTTAGGATGGAGATACAATTTTGTATGATACCATAATGATGAATACATGACGTTGCACACTTGTGAAAATCCTTAGAACTGTGGAATGCAAAAAGTGACCGTCATGCGAAGTATAGAATTTAGTTAATAAAAATTAATTAAAAACAACAAAATTTTGAAAAGTTGTATATTTGAAATTAAGAAAGAAATAACACTCAAATAGCTTATGGTCAAAGAAAAAACACATGAAATACAAAAAAAAATTTTTTTTTGATTGTAGAATAATAAGAACATTCCAAATAAAAACACATGTGAGGAAACTAAAACCATGTTTATGAGAAAATTTATTTTGGTACATATTTTATGGTTTACAAATTAGAACAAAATAGCCAATTAAATCTAGAGAATCTTAATGAAAAGAGAAAAATAAAGAATATAGGAGGAAATTGGGGCCCCTGGGTGGCTCAGTGGGATAAAGCCTCTGCCTTCAGCTCAGGTCATGATCCCAGTGTCCGGGAATCGAGTCCCACATCGGTCTCTCTGCTCAGCAGGGAACCTGATTCCCTTCCTCTCTCTCTGCTTGTCTCTCTGCCTACTTGTGATCTCTCTCTGTCAAATAAATAAATAAAATCTTTAAAAAAAGAAGAACATAGGAGAAAATAATAAAATGGAAAATGAACATAACATAGCCTCTACAAAGCCCAAAGACAGTACTTTGAAAAGAAAGAAAATGGGACCGTGCCTCAGACCCCACGCACATTAAAATTAGGTAAAAAAGGGACCTGGGTGGCTCAGTTGGCTAACCATCTACCTTTGGCTCAGGTCATGATCCCCGGAGTCCCAGAATAAAGTCCCACATCAGGTCCCCGCTCAGGAGGGAATCTGTTCCTCTCTCTGACCTTCCCCTTCTCATGCTTTCTCTCTCTCTCAAATAAATAAATAAAAATCTTTAAAAATAATAATAAAAAAATAAAATTAGGTGGTAAGATGATATGATGAAATTTATGACTATACATTTGAATATTTAACTTATATGGACAAATTCCTAAAAGCACAAGTTAACAAAATTTTTAAACAGAGAAATAGAAATTTTGGTTGATTTTATATCTGTTGAATACAACTGATTCAGTACTTTCCAAAGGCCAGTGGAAAGCCAGATAACTCCACCGTGAATTTACAAAAGGAAGAAACCAGCCAAAACCTTTTGTACTACTGGCCTCCTGAACCGTGAGGGAATAAGCCATCTAATTTGTGGTAATCTGTTACTCCAGCCCTAGAAAACAAATACAGAACTCCTGAAGTTCTGGCAACATTGTCTTTATTTAGGTTGCATTAACTTAAATGTTTCTTTGATTTTTGTTTCTCTCTCTCTCTCTCTCTTTCTCTCTTATTCTCCATGTCTCTTCCCCTCTCTCTCTACTGCTAAGCATTATATTGCAATGAAAAAAGTGGGCAATTAATAATTTACACTATATGTAATTACAGTAATTAATAATGGGATATTATTATTATCATAGTCTCAGAATGCGGAAGACTTTCCTAAGCAACAGACAAAATTGGAAAAAATGCAATACAAATAATAGATAATTTTGAAGATACAATATTTTAAAGTTTGCATTTCTCAAAATACCAAGAAGCCCAAAGTCAAACAGTGAGCCAGGAAAACATATTGGCAGCATGTTTGCAACACTCATGCGCACATGCATACATATACATAACTATGACCCTTTAAAAAAAATTCAAAGCCTTCATATAAACAAATTGGTAAATATATGAAAACATGCTCAACACACATACGATTAAGACATGAATATGAAAAGTCTAACAAAAGTATTTATACCTATCAGTTTAATGTCTATGTTAACAAGAGCTGGGGATGAATTATTCTCACCTATTTTGGGTTGGAATGTTAGTTAAACTTTATGCAGGATAACCTAGCAATGTCTTTCAAAATTAAAATAACACACTCTGAGTCAACAATTCTACTTCTATGAATTTAGTCTTTATTCACAACTAAGGACTCAGAACTGAACAATATCCTTTACAACCTTATGAATGTTTGATGTATGCATCCATTATTTTAAAAACTTATATACATATATATATATTTTTAAATGTAAAGTTTAAATACTCAATTGAAGGATCCAGATATTACCTTTATTTTATAGTAATAATTATTTTCCTAACAGTAATAAATATTGTACACTTATAAAAATATACCTAATACTTTTTTTGATAAGGTGATGATTTTAGGGTTGTGTTTCTTGAAGGGATTTACACAATTACAAAGTATTTGACAATAAAATGTATTTCTTCTCAGGGAGTATAAGACACACTCAAAAAACTGTAACAGTTAAATATATCTTACAGGTAATGTAAATATTTTACAAGCACAAATGAAAAAAAGTCTTATAAGCACATCATGAAAACATACCTACCTATAATTCCCAGAATCATACACAAATCTGAGAAACAGTTTATATTTTATCTACAAAAAATAATTACTATAAAGTCATTTTATAAAAATTTACAAATGGATTCAGCTTAACATACATTATAATTTTCCCAACTGAAGCAATTTATCTAAGAATTTGAAACATACTCTAAGCTGTGTAATATATTTAAAATAATTTCCATTAAGGGACTGTTTCTGTTATATTAAATTAATAATGTACAAGGAGTCCCTTAACTCACTATAGTTGCATATTTTCTTTCAAAATTCATTAAGAACTCATTCACATTTTTCTTATGTAAATAATATAGATATTGCTTAAGTTCCAATGAAAAGCATATTTGGCTCAACACGGAGCTATATTTTTTTAAAGATATACTTATTTATTTGAGAGAAAGAGTGAGCAGGTGGGGTGAGAGGGAGAGGGAGAGAATCTATGCAGACTGTGTGCTGAGCTCAGAGCCCTATGTGGGGCTTGATCTCATGACCCTGAGATCATGACCTAAGCTCAAACTGGGAGTCAGATGCTTAAATGACTGGGCAACCCATGCACCCCTTAACAGGGGGCTACATTAACCTTAAAAGAATATTCAATCTTTATTCAATTATAAATCTCTAGAACCTAGTATCAAGCAGCTATACTGGAGGCTACTATAGAAATGCCCCACAATGCCTAGAAGCCTGCCTTTGACCTGGGATCTCAAAAGAATAATTTTCAACCTTGGATTCACATTACAACCCCATTTTCTTTTACTTTCTTTCTTTTTTTTTTTTTTTAAGATTTTGTTGATTTATTTGACAGACAGAGATCACAAGTAGGCAGAGAGGCAGGCAGAGAGATAGGAGGAAGCAGGCTTCCCCCTGAGCAGAGAGCCTGATGTGGGGCTCGATCCCAGGACCCTAGATCATGACGCGAGCCAAAGGCAGAGGCTTAACCCACTAAGCCACCCAGATGCCCCTATATATATTTTTTTAAACCCAGATGAATTAAATCAGAATCTGTGGAGCAAAAATGAGACATCAGCATTAGAAGAGAGAGAGAGATGAATCACTAAATTTTTACACTCCTGAAAGCAATATTACACTATATGTTAACTAAGTAGAATTTAAATAAAAATTTGAAAAAAGAAACAAAAGAGTATCCTTTTTTATTTCAATATGCAATCAACTTGGAGAGTAACAACTCTAAAACTCGGTGGCTCAGTCAGTTAGTCATCTAACTTCAGCTCAGGTCATGATCCCAGAGTCCTGGGATCGAGTCCCAAACCCACAGAGGTCTCCCACCTCAGCAGGGAGTCTGCTTCTCCCTCTCTGTCAGCCCTTCCCTTGCTCATGCTCTCTCTCTCTTTCAAATAAATAAAATCTTACAAAAAAAAAAAAAAAAAAGGCATTCCTGTTTCACCAAACCCCTCTTTCCTTGCAAAAACTACTGCTTTTCTGAAGCTTAGTGCCATTTTTTTCAACACGTGATTTTCATACAGAGACACTCTGGTGTGATGGTACAGTATATATTTGTAGGCACAGGTCATTGTTTGAGTATTTGAAGGAAATTTCCCTGTAGGTCAATAGCTACACTCTTTTACCTCTCTCAATTGCCCATGTGTGATCCTTCTTTGTTCTCCACAGTTGAAGCCACACTGAACCTCATATTTTGCTAAGGATCTGATTTAAAAAGATTTAGGGGGAAAAAAGTCTTTATTGGCTCTCTCCAACCATAATTTAGAGTGTAAATGTGTCAGTGTTAATTCACTCAGCTTGGGATAGCTGCTGCCACTCTGAAGCACAGGACTTTCATTTAGATAAACACTTTGGATTTAGCCTGTAGGTATGGAAAAAGGAGTAAAGGAATAAGGGAGGGAACAAGGAGAAAAAAAGAAAAAATAAACAAAAAGAGAGAAAAAGAGAAAGAAGGTGGAGGAAGATCTTAAGGGCTTTACTGAATGGGAAACTAATAATAAGAGGAAGAACTTTAAAAATTGTGCTTGTGAAAAAACAAATTGTAATTGTCAATAGTAATCATTCTAGAAAAATATTGTCTTGTTTATAAGCTCTTTTCTACAATTTAGACTTTTCCTTCAATCAAGCCAATATCAGTGTAACTATCAGACAAGGTTTATGCTTATTTCCTCTTAGAAATGAAGAGGAATCTGTGGCACAACTGTCTCACAATGGTATTATCAGGATCATCTTTTCAAAATACAAATATAGGCACATGGAGAGGAGAACTCAAACTCCAGGTTACATATACAGTAAATTAACTTTATTTTTGCTTGCAGATGATAAAGAAACTGAACTCAACTTGCCACATGTCAGCTTATTGGCTCCCATACACAAACGTCAAAGATACAGCTGTATACCAGTTACAGTGGTAAGGACAGATTTTCATCAATAATGTGTTATTGCAATAGGGAAAAGAGCCTACCACGAACTGAGCTGAGCTTCAGTCTATACAGAGGTGACTGAGGGCCCTAAGGGGAGAATGCAGGAGTAGGGAGCAGGGTGAGCAAAGCTCAAAAGAGTCAGGGAAGTGGAAAATTATAAAAAGCAAAGAAGGGATTGATCCACCTATCTGCATTTGCTAACTAACATTTCCGGAAGGTAGGCTCCTACCCTCCCACAGACACTGGGAGATGGGGCTGCTATGTTTGGGTGTTGGCTGGAACAAACAGTAAGTCCATTTGGCAGCCTTGTGTTTTCTCAGGCAGGCATTTCAACTGATCCTAGGGTCATCTTAGGGATGTAGGCTTGATGTTTTAGTAACTGTTCATGTTTGCTCAAGTCTTTATTAAAAAAAAGTTGAGGCCTAGTCAAGAAAGGGCTCAGAGTAACCTGGCTAGAGTTTGGTCTGAAGAGACTCTTTTTGACAAATTAGAGAAAGAAGTATCACATGGCTGAATCCAGCAGCTCAAATGACTTCATCAATATTTATTTTTCTCTGCCTCACAGCTCTGTTTCCTTCTGTTTGGCTTCTCTCCTTAGCAAAACGACTGCTCTTCGTGATTCCCTGAGCTCGAAGCTTTTCTGGTCACTTCAGTAATTCCAGTGCAGAAGAATGTTTGCCTTTCTCCTAATCACTCAAGCAAAAGTTCCAAGAGTTTGACACTCCATGAATCATGTTACCCTCCCTGAGCCAAAATACTCTAAGGGATGAATGTGATGTCGTCGTTGACTGGATCTGTGTCACATGACTAACCCTGGACTAATCCTGGACTCAGAATCGTAATCACTCTACCTAAATTACGTGGGCTCAAATTGATGGATAGCTGATCACCAAGAAAATATGTTCTGTTTTCAAGTAAAAGGGGAATAGATGCCTGTCAGTTAACAGAAAATAACCACCAAACTAAAAAGTATCCTTTATTATTTTTCTTACTCTTACTTATACCGTTCAATAAACACAGATTGTTGTCAGCAAGACTATATAAGGCACTGGTCAGAAGCAGAGAAAGATGTTGTTTTATATGAGATTGCACTAATTGTTCCAAAGAATTATAATTAGGCTATCCATAGTTTATAAATATCATACTTTGTGTTTTTTAAGAACATGAATATAACAAATTTTTTTCCTATGTAGTGTTCTGTAGTTCCATGATTCATATTGCTTTTCATTCTTAAACTTAGATTTGAATGGGTATTAGTCTGTAATTCTAACTAATTGTTTTTCTATACTTGAAAAGAAATATTTATAAATGACTAGGAAATCAAAATCCACATGACATCTGTTGTTCACAGCCAGAACATTACTCATTCACTTTTATTGTTCAAAATCATTTACATTTGACGTAAGGACAATTAACTACACACATCATGAAAGATAATCACATAATTAAATATTCTTCACAGCACCAGAACACTTTAAAAATATTACTGTAGGAAGTTGGTTCACATTGGGAGGGCAATTTTAACAAAGTAGTAGAAAGAGTGACTAATTTTTTTAAATGCCTTTTTTTTTCCCCAGCTGTGAAAAGAAGCTTCAAATTAGAAGGAAAATAACAATGTTTCCTTAGTTAGACCACCAGTATTTCTTTTTAAATCGTATCTCCTATTTTTCTTTAAAGAATTTTTTTTTGTTTTTGTGTGTGTGTGTTTTTCTAACACTTTAATTTCAGTATAACTAACATTTAGTGTGATATTAGTTTCTGGTGTACAATATAGTAATTAAACAATTCTATATATTACTCCAGGGCACCTCATGACAAGTATAACCTTAAATCTATCACCGTTTTCACCTATGACCCCACCATCTCCTCTCTGCTAATCAGCATTTTGTTCTCTACAGTTAAGAGTCTTCCCAGGTGCCTGGGTGGCTCAGTTGGTTAAAGCCTTTGGCTCAGGTCATGATCCGAGGGTCCTGGAATCAAGTCCTACATTGAGATCTCTGCTTGGCAGGGAACCTGCTTCCTCCTCTCTCTCTGCCTGCCTCTCTGCCTACTTGTGATTTCTCTCTATCAAATAAATAAATAAAATCTTAAAAAAAAAAAGAGTCTTCCCTCTGTAGTTGTCTTTTTTTCTTTCTTCATTTTTTTTGTTTCTTGAATTCTATATGTGAGTGAAGTCATAAGGTATTTGTCTTTCTCTGACTGACTTACTTCACTTAGTATTATACTCTCTAACTCTATCTATGTTCTTGCAAATGGCAAGATTTCATTATTTCTTATGGCTGAATATATTCCATTATATATGTTGTATATACAACATCTTCTTTACTCATTCATCTATCAATGGGCTGCTTCCATAATCTGAGTATTATAAATAATGTTGTTATAATATACCATATATAAGTAATGTTGTATATATCCTTTTAGTTTAGTGTTTTTGTACTCTTTAGGTAAATATCCAGCAGTTGTAATTACAGGATCCTAGGGTAGTTCTATTTTTAATGGTTTGAAGAATTTCCGTACTATTTTCCAGAGTGGCTGCACCGGTTTGCATTCCCACCAATAACACAAGAGTTTTCCCCTTTCTCCACATCCTGACCAACACCTGCTGTTTCTTTTGTTGTTGATTTTAGCCATTCTGACAGGGGTGAGGTGATACCTCATTGTAGTTTTGATTTACATTTCCCTGATGATGAGTGACATTGTACATCTTTTCATGTCTCTGTTGGCCATTCAGATACCTTTTTTGGGGAAATGACTATTCATGTCTTCTGCCGATTTTTAATTGGATTATTTCTTTTGGGGGTGTTGAGTTATATCAATTCTGTATAATATTTCAGATACTAACACTTCATCAGATATGTCACTTGCAAATATCTTCTGCCATTCAGTAGATTGCCTTTGAGTTTTGTTATTTATTTTGCTGTACAGAAGCTTTTTATTTTGATGTAGTCCCAATAGTTTATTTTTTGCTTTTATTTCTCTTGTCTCAGGAGACATATCTAGAAAAAAGTTGCTACAGTTCATGTCAGAGAGTGCCCTCTTCTAGGATTTTTATGGTTGCAAGTATCACATTTAAGTCTTTAACTCATTTTGAGTTTATTTTTGTTTATGGTGAAAGAAAGTTGTCCAGTTTCATTCTTATGTGTGTAGCTGTCCAGTTTTCCCAAAATCATTTTTGAGAAAAAAATGTCTTTTTTCCATTGCATATTCTTGCCTCTTTTGTTGAAGATTAATTGGCCATATAAACATGGGATTGTTTCTGGCTTTTCTATCCTGTTCCATTAACTAATATGTCCATTTTTGTGTCAGCACCATACTCTTTTGATTACTACAACTTTGTAGTATAATTTGAAATCTGGAATTCTGATACCTCTAGTTTCATTTTTCTTTTTCAAGATTGTTTTGACTATTTGGGGTCTTTTGAAGTTCCATACAAATTTTAGGATTGTTTATTCCACTTCTGTGAAAAATGCTGTTGGTGTTTTGATAAAGATTATATTAAACATGTAGATTGTTTTGCATTGTTTAGACATTTTAACAATACTTGTTCTTCCAATCCATGAGTGTGGAATACTTTTCCATTTGTTTGTGTTGTCTTCTATTTGTTTTATCAGTGTTTTATAGATTTCAGAGTATGAGTCTTTCAACTCCTTGGTTTAGTTTATTCCCAGGTATTTTATAATTTTTGGTGCCATTGTAAATGGGATTACTTTCTTAATTTATTTTTCTGTTGCTTCATTATTAGTGTATAGAAATACAATGGAATTTTGTACATTGATTTTGTATCCTGTGAGCTTACTGAATGCATTTATCAGTTCTAGTACCTTTTCCACAAAGTCTTTAGGGTTTTCTATATAGAATAGTATCATAGCATCTGCAAGTAGTGAATGTTTTATTTCTTCCTTGCCAATTTGGATGCCTTTTATTCCTTTTGTTGTCCGACTACTGTGGTTAGGATTTCTAGTACTATGTTGAATAAAAGTGGTGAGAGCAAACATCCTTGTCTTCTTCTTTTTTAATTTTATTTACTTATTTGACAGAGGGAGAGAGATCACAGGCAGGCAGAGAGGCAGGCAGAGAGAGGAGGGGAAGTAGGTTCCCTGCTGAGCAGCGAGCCCAATGTGGGGCTCGATCCCAGGACCCTGGGATCATGATCAGAGCCGAAGGCAGAGGCCTAACCCACTGAGCCACCCAGGCACCCCAAACATCCTTGTCTTATTCCTGATCTTAGGGCAAAAGCTCTATTTTTCATCATTGAATATGATGTTAACTGTGGGTTTTCATTGTCCATACTGACAACATGACTCTTAATACCAGCACTGCCAAATTTAAACTATATTCCCCACAATCTTCAGAGGGAAAGGACAAAGGCTCAGTGAATTTCATTCAAGATCTCTAATGATGCTTAGGAACTACAATTAAGTCATCACTTCCGTCTTCTCTCATTCCTTATTCTTTCCTAATAGTGCTTATTTACAATATCTTAATCATATACCATGTTATTTTTCTTTGGCTCTCTCTTAATTTGTAGAGTGTTAAACAAAATGCCACATAGCATATAAGTCTAAGAAGTCTCAAATATAGTTTTCTAAAATTATTAACATCACTAAAAATTTACTTCCTAGGGAAAAACCTTATTTTTAATCACATCTTTCCAAACATTTTATAAAACAAAACACAACAAAAATATTTTTAAGAAGATGCAAAAATGGGATAAAAGAGTAATCTAAATTATTTTATCTATCATTAGTAAAAATATTTACTGGCTCTCCCTCAAAATATCAATAATAATAGTAACAGATTTTAAGTGATTATAGCAGAATAAATAAATTTAGTTATTTAGAAAATCCTGGTTTTATATTTTTTCTGGTTTTATATTATTAATACAATATATCATTACTCCAATCTTTCTAGTTTTATGTATTAATTATAATAATGATCATAGGTAAAGATATAATAAAATTTATATAGATCAAAACAGAGTGAATTAATCATGGTTTTTTTTAAATTAATTTATTTTTTTCAGCGTAACAGTATTCATTGTTTTAATCATGGGTTTTGCTCACTAAAATATTTATAGATATTTTCAAATCCACCCACCAAGAATGCATAGAATTATTTTTGTTGTTGTTGTTTTGTGTTCTTATCTTTAATTGCCAAGGAAATTTCTAACATTCTTGAGAACATTAAATTGCCCCTAAAACTTTAAAAATGCCTGCTTAAACAAAATTAGTTATATAGATTCATAACTGCTGAAACTCTTACTTTGGGATATTAAAGAGCTTATATATGAATTTTGAATTTTTGAAATCCTACAGACAATGGAATTTTCACATGAGAAACAAATTATTTATGAAGTTTTGGAGCAACAAAATTCTCATTTTTGTTGGTGGGACTGCAAAATAGCATATCCACTTTGACAGTCAGTTTGGCAGTTTCTCACAAAACTGATACACTCTTACCTTATTATCCACCAATGGCACTACTTGGTGCTTGCCCAAAGGAAATGAAACTATGTCCACACAAAAACTATACATGAGTGCTTATAGTAGCTTTTTCATAATTGTTAAAGTTTGGAAGCTACCAAGATGTACATCAATAGGTAAACTGGTATATTTAAAATGGAATATTATTATGATGATAAAAATAAATGAGATATCAATTAATAGCAAGACATCAAGGAACTTTAAATGCATGCTGCTAGGTGAAAATAACCAATTTCTAAAGGCTATGTACTGCATGGTTCCATCTATAAGATATTCTCAAAAAGGCAGAAATATAAAGATGGTAAAAAGATTGGTGGTTGCCTGAGGTTTGGGGTGAAGTAGATAAGAATAAATAAGTAGACCATAGGGGATAGTTTTTAAAGATTTACTTTTTTTTAGATTAGTTTTAGGTCCACAACAAAATTGAGAGTAAGGTAAAGAGATTTATTATATACCACCTGTCTGCACACATATATCCCCTCTTCCATTATCAACAGCATTCACAAGAAAAATACACTTTTTACCAAGATGAACCTACATTGACACATCATAAGTACCTGAAGTCCATAGTTGACTTAAGGGTTCTGTATAAGTATAGTGCATCCCGTGATTTTGAAAAATGTGTAATGACATTTATCCATCATTGTAATATCATACGGAGTATTTTCTTCTTCTTCTTCTTCTTCTTCAACCTTCCCTCCCTCTCCCCTCCTCCCCCCACCACCCCCTTCATTCTCCTCCCCCTCCCTCCTCCTCCCCTCCTCCCCCTCCCCCTTCCCCTCCTCCCCCCTCCTCTTTTTCAGAGTATTTTTCACTGCCCTAAAAATTCTCTGTACTCTGCCCAGGCCTGTTGCTTTCTGTTTTGAAAGTTTATTAACTATCAACTCAATTTCTTCGGTAGACACAGACTTATTCAAATCTTCTATTTCTTCTTGTGTGAGTTTGACAGATTGGGTCTTCTAGAGTTACCAAATTTGTGGACATAGAGTTGTTCATAATATGCTTTTACTTATTCTTTTAAATTCCCCGAGGTCTGTAGTGATGTCCCCTCTTTCATTTCTGATATTAGTAATTTGTATCCTTTCTTTTTTTACTTAGTGTGGCTAGAGGCTTATCAATTTTATTAATCTTTGCAACGAACTAGCTTCTGTTGATTTTCTTTATTGATTTTCTGTTTTTAATGTCTTCATTTCTGCTCTAATTGTATTATTTCTCTTCTTCTATTACTTTGGATTTAATTTCTTCTTTTTAGACTTTCCTAAGATGGAAACTTACATGACTGATTTTTAGATCTTTCTCCTTTTCTAATATATACAATTGAAACTATACATTTCCCTTTATGTATTGTTTTCATTTTGGTAGATTGTGTTTTCATTTTCATTTACTTCAAACTATTGTTAAATTTTTCTTGAGATTTCTTTTTTACTCCAGGTATTATTTAGAAGTGTGTTTTTTAATCTCCATATATTACGTGATTTTCCAATTATCTTTCTGTTACTGATTTCTAGTTCAATTCTATCAATCCAACAGTAGACACTGAATGATTTCTATTCTTCTAAATACATTAAAATGTGGTTTATCTTAATGAGTGTTTCATGTTACTTGTGAAAAATGTGAATTCTGCTATTAATCAATAAAGTAGTCTATATATGCCAATGACAACCAGTTCATTCATGCTGTTGTTCAGTTCAACTTTGTCCTTACTGATTTTCCACAGATATTTTTTGGGGGGTGCAATCAAACTATGCAGTATAATACTGTAATGATGAATACATATTGTACATTTATCAAAAATTATGGAATATACAACATGAAGAGTAAATCCAAATGTAAATTATAGGCTTTAGTTAGTAATATGTCAATTATTTGTCACCAAAGGTAATTAATGTACCACACTAGCACAAAATATTAATAGGAAGGGAACTGTGTGAAGGTGTATATGGGAACTCTCTGTAATTTTCTTTGAATTTGTCTGTAACCCTACAACAGCACCCAAAATGTCTACAAATTTTTAAAAGTAAAATTAAGAAATATATAAAAAAGAAAAAAGTACATAGTGGATTCATATCCCATTATGTATTAATATTCTATTAAATCTTTTCCTTTTGGAAATTATTAAAGAGTCTAGATATGAATTTCTAATTTGTAGAAGTACATAGATGATGGAATTTTTTTTATGTGAAATACATGTTAGATGTATTTCCAAGGCTCTGGTTCTAAATTCTTTTGGTTTAGCATCAGTTTATTTTGAAAAATGATTGCTTTCTTGTTATTTTTAAAACTGACCTTAAAATGATTAAATTTTTTTATTTAAAAAATATTTTATATTATCCATTTACTAATATATACGTTCTACCATAGAAAACATTGGTAATTTTTTAACACTTCTCTTTGGGTAGAAGGAAAGTAAGTCACCTAACCATAAGGCTGATGTTTTTTACTTTACCAAATATATCTCAGTTTTCCTGAGATAGTCTCAATTTGAGCCTGTTATCTCAACATCTTATCCAGTAAGTGCCATCTTTTATTTTCAAATGTGTTTCATTTGACAATATATTATATGGTCACCATCAATAAGAGTAAGAGTGAACGGGTGAGATAATATCATCCTCGGTTATCCTTAAGAAAAGTATTGTCAATGGCTCTATCTTGTGCTTTCCTCATGGCACCATGGTAGGATTTTTGTTATAAATAAGTTTTACCAGATCTTATTAGAAACGCTGAGAGGAAGTTTGATTTTAACAAAGAGTATTCTTAATTCACGTGCTGTTTGCCAGCAATCCTTATACCTCTTTCCACCTAATATATGGCTTCTCATCTAGTTTCTTATTTTCTTGAAAGGGTTTTATGTGGGTTCAACCTTGAGACTCAGAAATCTTACAAATAATAATTTGTTATGCTGTGAAATCACTGAGTTCTGGATATTTACATGTATATATGTAATGACAGTAGGAATAATTGTATGTATTTTCTTAGACTTATTTCCCATTATAATGTTGAGGAATTACTGAGCATTGACATACTAATCTAATTCTCTATAACAGTGCTATAGCCCCAAATTTCTGGGTCACTATGTGAACCATAGTTTTGCTAAGATAATGGAACTTCTGTTTTTAGATGAGTTTTAGATAAGGATCAATAAGCATGTAGGCAATTTAATGCAACTATTTGGCTATAAACTGCCTCAGTAGACATATGTTTCTTTAATGCGTTCACTTTAATGTGGTAAAAGTAATCCTATTTACATTCATATGTATTAGTTGCTGTTTTTATTTAGCAACAAATTTTAAGGATTGGGAATACTTTTATTTTGCCCTGGCTTTCTTCCATTCTCTAAACTTGTATCTATTTATTCATAAACATACAGGGAAGACAGCAGGCAAACAATGATCCATCCTCAATTAAACATTATATTTTACATCAAGGATAAAGAGGGTCCAGGGAAATTAATCCTTTGCCCTAGGAAGTTTATTAAAAATGCTAAATCAGGAACTGATGGCAGCTTAAATAGCCTGAAATAATTCTCCAGGGGAACTCTTTTAAAATCCTATCTGTTAAGGTAGATTTGGTTCAAGAAAAGGGAAAGACCAAATTTTTTAAAAATGCATAACAAATTGAAAACAACGTTGACCTTAAATACCAAAGATAAGAAACTACATACAATTTTTACATAATAGACATTATTTGTCAATAAGAATGTATTTAGTACTGAGCTTGAATCATCTTTTTAACTTAAGAAGAACTTAAATATCTGAAACTACCTCTGAAAATTAAAAAAAAAAGTATCAAGTTAGAAAAACTGGTGCTTATTAAATATTTACATTCATGCATGATTGGAACAGGCCTCCCATAAATATCTACTGCAAAAATGACACAGATTGAAATGTTTCTGCACAGAAGACATGGTCTTAGCTTTAGGATTTCTTTATTAAAGAGTAAGGATGTAGAAAAAATATCCCTGTATGCTGTAATTAATTGAGGTATGTGGCAAGTGTCACAAAGTGTAATATGTACAAAATATATTTTGCTTCATGATGTATGAAGCAAAATAGATTTTGCTTCATAATATATTTTGCTTCATAATAAACTAGTCATTCCAAGACTAGTATAAATAGCAGGTTTTAAAAAAACTTTAAGGGACAATTACAGTTTCCACTCTGATATGCAAAGATCTTGGAAAGGATCACTCCCATATGCACAACAAGAAACAAACTAAACACATTAATAATCAATAGCTCTTGTTAGATCTAGCAGAGCACTGAGGTCACATAGCAAACCACTGCCCCAAAAACTGAAGACACAGACGTATACAGACCTATTACTTGCTCATAGGGAGAGTTGAGAGTTAAAAATTCCCGAGGATCCAGTCTTGGGAAGGACACCTTGTTGGAACACAAACCAGATCCTTGCCAGTGTGACTGGGGTCATGTTGAATCCTGTGAGAAAATTCTAGGAGATGGAGGGCAAGAATCTTCCTGGGCCAATGCCCGGAATAAACGTGGGAGGATCCCTAGAGTGTTTTCCTGTCCTCTTTCAGATAGATCTGATAAGTGTGGAGAATCCTTAACTTGCTCTTGTCATTTAAAGCAAAGAGATATTGTCATTTAAAGCTAAGAGATAATTGTTGTTGTGCACTTGTCTGACTTGATGGCCTGCATGTGAATCACATCTCACAGGAAGCCCATGCCCTGCACATAAATCTATATCCTGTTTGTAATCAGATCTTGTGGAAGGTATAAAAGAAGTGATTATAAGAAATAAAGACGTCTACTGATCACCAGTACGTAGTCCCCCATCACTTCAGCTCCGATCACCAGGATCCCCACCTCATGAAGGTGACAACACCTGTACTTTCATGAGCTCCTTCAGGAAAGGAGGAAGGCTTTTGCTGAAGATTCAAGAAAAATTACCTCCTACTTCCAGTCATGGAGAATTAGAGAATCACAATTTTGAAATAGTCCCAGACCATTATGTTCCCCATAACAAACTGCCCTCAAAGGAAAATACTTTACCAGAGCCTTATCCAACTAAGGCAAAGAAGAAATAAACAACTAGTCTTCGGGTCTCACAGGGAGAGGAAAAGAAAAAGGCTAAGAAATGCTTCTAAATGTCACAACTCAGAGACACTGGCACACCCCCAAAAGGAAAATTAACTGTAAAATTACAGAATGTTCTTCCTCCCCAATATTTTCTAACCAATTCAATAGGGATCCAGTAAATTGATAGTGGATTACTGAGAGAGATTCAAGACAGACTCTATTTAAGGAGTTTCTAGGGAAACCCAGAGAAAATGGGGACAAAAATAAGGGCACAGAGGAAGCTGAAGCCTCTCAACCTTTGAGTTACAGCAAACATTAATGTAGCATAAACTCTAGCCAGATAAACATATCACTTCTCATGAAAAAGCCTATGTACCTTGGTTCTTCTTTCTTTTTTGTTTTTTAAGATTTTATTTATTTATTTGACAGAGATCACAAGTAGGCAGAGAGGCAGGCAGAGAGAGAGGAGGAAGCAGGCTCCCTGCTGAGCAGAGAGCCCGATGTGGGTTTGATCCCAGGACCCTGGGATCATGACCTGAGCTGAAGGCGGAGGCTTAACCCACTGAGCCACCCAGGTGCTCCAGGTTCTTATTTCTTGACACAGCATGTTCAGTTCTCAATAAAAAATTATAAGACATGGTACAAAAGGCAAGAAAAAGCACAGTCTAAAGGGACAAAAGTGTCCAAAATGAGATAAGGGAGTATTTTGGAATTATCAGATAGGAAATGTAAAATGACTATGTTTAATATGTTAAGGGCTCCAGTGAAAACAGGCAATGTTCAAGAACAGATAAGTAATGTAGCAAAGAGATGGAAACCCTAAGAAAAATTTAAAAGAAAATCCAAGAAATCAAAGACTGAATGAAGGAATCAAAGAATGCCTTTGATGGATTCATCATTAGACTAACACAAATGACGGGAAAAAATCAATGAGCTTGAAGCAGCATGGCAGGAATCTGCTGGGTTTGGAGACTCCAAAAGGGGCCATGTGCCAGAGATAGAAACGCTCAGTCACAGGCCAGGTGAGCTTGGAGTGCATCCGGTGACCAGGGAGACAGGACTGATTGACTGCTTATCTCTGGGGGCACACTGAGGAGTAGGGCCCTGAGCTCTTGGCTCCTCTGGGCTGGAGATTGGGAGGCCACCATTTACATTCCCGTACCCCAAAGCACTACAGAGAGCGTTCAGGGAACAAAATCTCTGAGAACTAACCTGAGCAGATTACTTAGCCTGATCCTTGGTAAGGGTGCTTCAAATCTGCCTTGGGCAAAGACATTTGAGAATCATTGCAACAAACTCCTCCTGCAGATCAGCAATAACATCCTGCAAAGACCAAGGTCACCTATCAAGAACAGCAGAACTCCAGAGCTAGGGGAAAGCAATGCATAGAATTCATGGCTTTTGCCCCAGTTTAGTCTTGCAAAGTTAAATTTTGTTAATTTTATTGATTTCTTTTACTATTTTTTAACTATTCCTTTGTCCTTTTTAATGTTGTTAAACTGGTTTAACTTCTAAAAAAAATCTTTTTAAACCTTCATTGTTATAGTCATATTTTCTCCCTTCATTGTTTAACCATAATTTTTGTACACATACAAGTTTATTTTTCTAAAAATTTTGGGATACAAATTTTTTCTAACATATCAAAACATACCCTAATCTAGCATATGGCTTTGTTCTAGTCTAGCACATTACCTCTTTTTTTTTTTTCCAACAAACTTATCAACTCCTTTTCAGAATTATTTTTAAATTTTCATCTTTATGGTCATATTCTATCTCTTCATGGTGTCAAACCTTATTTTTGTATATATATGTTTTTCTTTCTTTAAAATTTTGGGACATACTTTCTTCTAAGAGACCAAAATATACCCCAAATCAAGAGGGTGGCTCTGTTCTATTCAGCAGTCTTTATACACACACACATTCTCTGAAACTAGAACTCAATCACAAGAGGAAAGTTGGAAAGAACTGAAATACATGGAGGCTAAAGAGCATCCTACTAAATAATGAATGGGTCAACCAGGAAATTAAAGAAGAACTTTTAAAAAATTCATGGAAACAAATGAAAATGAAAACACAACTGTTCAAAATCTATAAGACAGAGCAGAGATGGTCTTGAGAGGAAAATATACCAATACAAGACTTTTTCAAGAAAGCACACAACCAAACCCTACACCTAAACAAGCTGGAGAAAGAACAACAAAGTAAGCCTAAACCCAGCAGGAGTAATCATAAAGATCAGAGCAGAAATCAATGAAATAGACACCAAAAGAATAGTAGAAGAGATCAACAAAACTAGGAGCTGGTTCTTTGAAAGGATTGATAAGATTGATAAGCCTCTGTCCAGACTTATCAAAAAGAAAAGAGAAAGGATTCAAATAAATAAAATCACAAATGAAACAGAAGAGATTACAACCAACACCAAAGAAATACAAACAAGAACATATTACGAGCAACTATACACCAGCAAATTTGGCAATCTGGAAGAAATAGATGCATTCCTAGAGACATATAAACTACCAAAACTGAACCAGGAAGAAACAGAAAATCTGAGCAGACCCATAACCAGTAAGGAGATTGAAGGAGTCATCAAATATCTCCCAAAAAACAAGAGCCCAGGGCCAGAGAGCTTCCCAGGGGAATTCTACCAAACATTTTAGGAAGAATTAATACCTATTGTCCTGAAACTGTTCCAAAAAATAGAAATGGAAGGAAAACTTCTGAACTCATTTTATGAGACCAGCATTAACTTGATCCCCAAACCAGACAAAGCCCCCACCAAAAGGATAATTACAGACCAATATCCTTGAAGGAACAAAGATGCGAAAATTCTCACCAAAATAGTAACCAATAGGATCCAACAGTACATTAAAAGGATTATTCACTACGACCAAGTGGGATTTATTCCTGGGCTGCAAGTTTGGTTCAACATCTGCAAATCAATCAATGTGATACAATACATTAATAAAAGAAAGAACAAGAACCATATGATACTCTTAGTAGATGCTGAAGAGGCAATATACAGCATCCTTTCTTGATCAAAACTCTTCAAAGTGTAGGGATAGAGGGTACATACCTCAATATCATCAAAACCATCTATGAAAAACCCACAGCGAGTATCATTCTCAATGGGGAAAAACTGAGAGCTTTTCCGCTAAGGTCAGGAACACGGCAGGGATGTCCACTATCACCACTGCTATTCAACATAGTACTAGAAGCCCTAGCCTCAGCAATCAGACAACAAAAAGAAATAAAAGGCATCCAAATCAGCAAAGAAGAAGTCAAACTCTCACTCTTTGGAGATGATAGGATACTTTATGTGGAAAACCCAAAGACTCCACTCCAAAACTGCTAGAAATCATATGGGAATTCAGTAAAGTGTCAGGATTTAAAATCAATGCACAGACATCAGTTACATTTCTATACACCAACAGCAAGACAGAAGAACGAGAAATTAAGGTCTCTTCAACAAATGGTGTTGGGAAAACTGGACAGCACATGCAGAAAAATGAAACTACCATTTCCTTACACCACACACAAAAACAGACTCAAAATGGATGAAAGACTTCAATTTGAGACAGGAATCCATCAAAATCCTTGAGGAGAACACAGGCAGCAACCTCTTCAACCTCAGCCATAGCACCTTCTTCCTAATAAGATCACCAAAGGCAAGGGAAACAAGGGCAAAAATGAACTATTGGGACTTCATCAAGATCAAAAGCTTTTGCACAGCAAAGGAAATAGTCATCAAAACCAAAAGACACCTGACAGAATAGGAGATATTCACAAATGACATATCAGATGAAGGGCTAGTATCCAAAATCTATCAAGAATTTCTCAAACTCAACATCAAAAGAACAAATAATCCAATCAAGAAATGGGCAGAGGGGGACACCTGGGTGGCTCAGTGGGTTAAAGCCTCTGCTTTCGGCTCAGGTCATGATCCCAGGGTCCTGGGATCGTGCCCCACATCGGGCTCTCTGCTCAGCAGGGAGCCTGCTTCCTCCTCTCTCTCTGTCTGCCTCTCTGCCTACTTGTGATCTCTGTCTGTCAAATAAATAAATAAATCTTAAAAAAAAAAAAAAAAAGAAATGGGCAGAGGATATGAACAGATATTTCTGCAAAGAAGACAACCAGATGGCCAACAGACGCATGAAAAAGTGCTCCACATCACTCAGTATAAGGGAAATACAAATCAAAACCACCATGAGATACCACCTCACACCAGTCAGAATGGCTAAAATTAAAAGTCAGGAAATGACAGATGTTGGAGAGGATCCCCAGAAAGGGGAACCCTCCTACACTGTTGGTGGGAATGAAAGCTGGTACAGCCACTCTGGAAAACAGCATGGAGGTTCCTCAAAAAGTAGAAAATAGAGCTACCCTACAACCCAGAAATTGTACTACTGGGTATTTGCCCTAAAGATACAAATATAGTGATCCGAAGGGGCACGTGCACCCGAATGTTTATAGCAGCAATGTCCACAATAGCTAAACTATGGAAAGAACCTAGATGTCCATCAACAGATGAATGGATAAAGAAGAGATGGTATATATGTACAATGGAATACTATGCAGCCAAGAAAAGAAATGTAATCTTGCCATTTTCAATGAAGTGGACAGAATTAGAGGGTATTATGCTGAGTGAAATAAGTTAATCAGAGGAAAATTATCATATGATCTCTCTGATATGAGGAATTTGAGAGGCAAAGTGGGGGGTTTGGGGAGTAGGGAAGGAAAAAAAAAATGAAACAAGATGCGATCAAGAGGGAGACAAACCATAAGAGACTCTTAATCTCAGAAAACAAACCTGAGGGTTGCTGAGAGGAGAGGGGTAGGGAGAGGGTGGATGGGTTATGGACAATGGGGAGGGTATGTGATATGGTGAGTGCTGTGAAGTGTGTAAACCTGAAGATTCACAAACCTGTACCCCTGGTGCAAAGGATACATTATATGTTAATAAAAATGATTAATAAAAAAAATGAAGGATAAACAAACACTTTTTCTTTCAAACAAAAAACTGAGGGCGTTTGTCACCGGTAGGTCTGCCTTGCAAGAATGGTAAAATGAAATATTTTATTTGTCTTACTCTTAATTGATTTAACAGAGCTATTTCTTCAAAATAATAGCAACCATATATTGGAAAAATATATTTTGTAAATAAAACGAATGAGAAAAATGTACAAGGATAGAAAAAGGAATTGGGAACACTTGGTTATAAGGAGAAAGATCGATCACAAATAAATAAGAATGCTAATTTGTTAAATGTGGGAATTTGACAAAGGTAATGGGTGGTGGTTTAGTTTTAGAAAAGAAGAATCTCCTTTTGAGGCAGGAGGGAAAAAACTCAATGTTATAAGTGGTGAAAATGACCTCCATCCTCAATAAATTAGTTAGGATGTCTCTCTGTGCAATGAGAAGAATAATATTGAAAATGACATTAAAATAAAGATCTAAAAAAGAATAAAAAATGTAAAAGTACTTCTATAGGTGATGAATCCATATAAGGCCAATAAACAGATTTCTGTTTTTAATCTCTGTAGAGATTAAAACCTAAGATAAATAAATTATCATGCTGGATGCTTGTCTCATGTTCCATGAACATTTCCAGCAATATCAGTCTGAACGGAAGCAAGAAATAAAGTAAAGACACAAGCAGAGTATTATCTTAGGGAGCCTTGTTTTTCTATTTGTTCATTTACTTAAGTGTTAATTATCTAAATTTCTGCTCTCTTTATTGACACTTCCTTCTAACTATTTGATTTTAGTGGTTAAGATACAGAGGAAGGAAAAGAAAAATAAAATAGGATAAAAATACAGAGGGATACAAATCTTAAAATAAATAAATACTCTGATCTCTAGTCTTTCTGGGTGGTAGACAGAAAACAAAACAAAATAAAAAAAAGAAATGTGATAAAGTGTCTAAATTTTGTTTAAGCTTTTACTGGTCTCTTTCCATTGAGCCAGTAGGAGCTGTAATGGAATACTGCTTTTACCCTAACAATGAAAAAAAAAAAGTCCAAGTAATCTGAAAAATCATAATTTTTATGAATCTATAAGACATAGGATGTCATTAGGTAACAAATCAATTGAACTCCAAAGTGTGACAAGTCACTACTGGAAGAGGTGAGGCACAGGAGTTTTTTTTTTTTTTTTTTTTTTAACCTTCAGAAGACCATAGGAAAGAAGGAGTTTACTAAAAGGTAAGAAGAAATTGACTAAAATGTTAACCAGTTTTTTAAGGCCAAATATGAGGAAGGATGACAGTTTGGAAGAGCTAGGACCCCAAATCCAAGGTAAATTATAGCCCTCCAAAGGGTGCTCATAAGAAGGCGTGGGGACTAAAAAACATCAAACACAAAAACAAGGTGTGGGGGCAAGGCAGAAAATCAAAAAGATCCTTTCTCCCTGGTATAGGATGCAGAAGATGATTAGGTGCTGCTGGAGAAAGACACAAAACCATGCCCATTTCCTTCAGAACATGCTTTCATTGGAGGAAAAATTGTAGGCTACTGGTGAAGGACACCACACTCTCTAGCTCTCAAAAAACAGGCAGAACCCATGCTTCTAGAGGGTCAGGGTTGGGAGGAAGAAAACATATCTGCATCTAGGGAAATAAAAGAACACTCTCACCAACAGGATGCAAATAGAGATCCACTATAGCTGGGGAAAGCAGAGTAGGGTTGCTGGATTCAGCAAATAAAAAATGTAAACTTCCAATTAAATTTAAATGTCAAATACAAAACAAATATTTTTAAATATGTTTATTGCATGGGACATGTTTGCATATACAGCATATTCTACAGGACATACTTATACTAAAAATGATTTATTATTTGCATGAAATTTGAATTTAAGGTAGAAGCAAAGTCTTTTGCCCGTGAAGGAGGAGCAGGAAATCCTCAGGTGCCTCGATTCTGTTTGCTCTGCGGTCAGAATTGATGCAGTACCTGACCAGTTTTCAGCAACTGATCTGCAACTGCCATTTCTCACCTGTATTACTGAGAAGGTCCTTTAACTTTATAACTGTTTGGTAACTGGTATAACTGCTTTCTTCCTTGTCTGCATCCAGTCATTTCTCAAGACAGCAGTCAGAATGTTACTGTTAAGACCTAAGTTTTAGTATCTTAGCTCAAGTTCTCCAGTGGCTTCTACAAGAAGAATGGCCAGAAGAAAACCAAAGTTCTTGAGGCCTACAAAGTCCTGGAAAGTTTATCCCTTCCTCTGAATTCATTTCCTCACCCCAACAACAAGGCCTCTTGCTGTCTGTTGAATTTGCCAAACATATTCCCATTTTACGGCCTTTGGACTTGCCTCTTTCTTTCTTTCTTTCTTTCTTTCTTTCTTTCTTTCTTTCTTTCTTTCTTTCTTTCTTTCTTTCTTTCTTCCTTCCTTCCTTCCTTCCTTCCTTCCTTCCTTCCTTCCTTCCTTCCTTCCTCCTTTCTTTCTCTCTTTCTTTGTTTCTTCTGCTATTTTTGAGAGAGGGGCAGGGGGGCAGAGGGAGAGATTCTGCTTCTCCTGAAGCAAAGTCTCTGCTGAGCATGGAGCCTGACTCAGGATTGATCCCAGGATCTTGAAATCATGAGCTAGAACCAAAATTAAGAGTCAGCTGCTTAACCCACTCAGGCATCCCTGTTTTGTTTTTCTTTCTGCCTGGAAGGCCTTTCTCCCGGTTATCAAAACATGGCTCCCCTCTCAGCCTTCGGATATTTTCTCAAATGGCAGCTGTTACCTGAAGCCTTCTGTTATTGCGTTTACTAAAATTCCATATCACCATTCCCACCCATCATGTCCTATTCTCAGCATGCTTTATTTTTAATCACCTAAGAAAGCATATGTTTTATTTATTTATTTTGCTATTTTCTTTTTCCCCTCACTTTACAGGGGTTAGAGATTCTTTTGTTTTATTCATGGTTGAGTTCCAGGACTTAGAAGAGCTCCTGAAAACATAATTGTTCAATGAATACATATTGAATAAATGAAGAAGTAGATAAATAAATGAATTAATTAAAGTATAAAATTGAGCAATGTTGCTATCAAAATGAAAATGTATAGATAGTGTTTTTAGAACACATAATAGTGCTTAAGAGCATATAATAGTATTTTAGAGATGTTGATAAAACATAAAAGAGTCTTTTAGAGATGTTGATAAAACATGGCATTTTTATATGTTGTTCCTTCTGAATATTCATTACATTAGAGTATGACTTTTCTTGATTCCTTGGGATGCTGCAGTAACCCTCAATCTCATGCTAAGTTTCTATATTGATACAAAGTGCTGCCTCAGATGGGACATACTGTAGCCTTTTAATACCAACATTCATCATACTAAAATATATGCATGGCCTATAACTTCTGTGGAATAGCCTACAATGTGGAATAGGAGTGATCCCGAGGCAGAGCTTAAAATAAGCAAATAGGTCAAATGTTCAACTTACCTGCAATATTTTTAATTACTTGGCATATCTTTTTAAATGAATGTTCAGGCCCTATCAAACCATCGTGACACTAAACTTAAATGAGAGGAATACGAGAAGCCCCATGTGTTTCATCTTTTTTAATGCTCCAAGTAAAATGAATCTTTTGATTTTTTTCATCCTGAAAATGTCTCTAAAGAGCCAATGGTTTAAATGCAAAGTTCTTCCCTTAAGGAAAAGGTTCGAAGTTTTCATTTTCCAAGAGTAAAATATTACTTTCTCACATGAAAGTTTTGTCTATTTTATTGCTAGAGTTGAAAAAAGAAAAAGTCTCAGAACTTCTTTAATATAGCCCAATTCATCAAACTGATTTTTTCTTGCTCTAGGTTATTTCTCATTGATATTCCCTTTGGTTGCTAGAAATTTCTAAATTAGTGTTTCATACATCTATGTGGCACACATTATTTAGCTAACTATTACCTTTCATTTGTATTCATTATGTGTGTATGTGACTTTATCATTGCTCAGCATTATAATAACCATAAAAGAGTGATTTATATTGCCATAGATACAGAGATAAAAGTATTTCATTTAAAAATCAGCATCTTTTCTTATTATAATCTGTTAAATAAAGGAACTTCATTAAACATAAAATGTCACTATGAACGTGTTTGTGTTTATTATAATATCAGTGAAAAGAGCTTTCACTATCTTCTCATTTTGTTGTTCAGATTTTGAAAATCTGTATGTCTTCTAAACCTTAAAATACTGACTTTTATTGTTGAAAGAGCAGTGAAGTAATGATGATGGGATCAGTTGCATACTCTAGGTAAAAAAGAAGTTTATGTAGTATATAAATAAAGTGTGCTGCCAAATTAAAGCAGAAATTTAGAGCTAAGGATGAAAAATTCTTTCTTTTTTCTTTTTTTTTTCTTTCTTGTTTTTGAGAATGTACATAACTGTTTTGAGTTTTATCCAGTTACAAAATATAAATATGCTCTACTCTTATAATCATCTCTTTAGCTGATGAAACCACAAGATTCACTTTAAGAAGTATTTTCAATTTGGGCTAATTTTTATGTGAATATATATTCCATACATATGTTTTGAGGGAAAAATGGACATACTCTCTATCAGTTTCACAAATGAGGGTTTGTTAAATGATTAAATAACAAAATCATAAAAATATAAATAATTCATTATTAAAAATAATTAGTACTAAATTTCAAAAAGGTAATTTGTTTATTTTCAGTCCCTACTTTTTTACTTTATAAAATTTAATAATATAAATCATCCTATGCAATGATACTATTGCTTACATTAAAATGGGAGTAATTATACTTACATTTAAATATATTTAAACATCATTTTTAGAGTTCTGGAAGTCATTCTGGGATGATTATGTTTAAGTGTGAACTTTGCTAGGCTAACGTACCCACATAGTTGGTAAAGCACCCATACAGGTATTGCTGTAGAAGAATTTTTTTGTATGAGATTAACATTTAAATTAGTAACCTTTGAGTAAAGTAGATTAACCTCCATAACCAACAGCTTCATTCAATCAGTTGAAGGCCTTAAGAGAAAAAGACTGAAGTTCCTCAAAGAAGAAGGAATTCTGTCTACAGAACGCCTTCAAATTCTAGTTAAACCAGTTCCTGGGTTCTCCAGTCTGCCCTCCCACCTTGCAGATTTTAGACTTGGCAGTACCCACAATTGCATAAGTCAGTTCCTTCAAGTCTGTCTCTCTCTCTCTCTCACACACACACACACACACCCTTCTGGTTCTCTTTATCTAAAGAACCCTGACTTTGAACAATCTCTATCATAAATGTCTTTCGCTTTTTGACTGATGCCACCTCTCCTACAGACTTTTCCTAGCCCTTTTTCCCTCTGACTCTCCCCAAGCCACCAGAGCTCACCACTCTGACCACATAAGCTTTTCTGAGAGGGAAAGAAGACTTGGAATTTTTGGTGGACTTATAAATTCATGGGCAGAATAATGAAAGAAACCAGAATGGTAAAAAAACAAATGATGTTACTCCAACCAACCCAGAAAATAATCAGCCTTGATGGAAGTAAATTCAGAAGTCAATTCCCCCCCCCCAAAAAAGGATTATCTTTAGATATATTCGCTGTTAATTAAAAAAAGAAAAAGTAATAACCTTTTGTAATCCTTAAGGTTTTCAAGGGCAGTAGTCTTATATTAGTGTAAAACAGTTAAATCATATTACATTCTTCCTATAGTTAAATCAGCAGCCCTTAATAAAAAGGACTTCTTATCATGTAGAAGGGCAATGATTTTGAACTATGAAACACTTGGAAGCAGGACAGTGGAATGGGTTCACTGGAGGATACAGGGTGGGTGCCTTAGGGAAGGGTAAAGAGAAAGGAAACTTTCTAGAGAAAGTTTCTAGAGAAAGGAAACTGAGTAAGAAAAGGTTACTGAAAGGAAGAACAGCAGATACCAATAATAACAGTAACCATGATAATGAGTAACAACACAACTTTAATATTTAAACTATAAAGAACTTATTAAACTCAACAGCAAAAAAGCAAATGCAATCCAGTTAAGAAATGGGCGTAAGACATGAATAGACATTTTTCCAAAGAAGACATACAGAAAGCTAACAGATACATGAAAAGATATTCAACATCACTAGTCATCAGGGAAATACAAATCAAAACCACAACAAGGTTGCCTGGATGGCTCAGTCAGTAAGTGGCTATTTCAGCTCAGGTCTTGATCCCAGAGTCCTGGGATAGGGCCCTGTGTTAGGCTCCGTGCTCAGCAGGGAGTCTGCTTCTCCCTCCCCTCTGCCTCTCCTTGCTCGTGCTCTCTCTCTCTCTCTCTCAAAAAAAGAAAAAAAAAAAAAGAAAATAAGAATAAACACAATGACTCATTGCCTCACACCTGTCAGAATGGCTAAAAGTAACAACACAGGAAACAATGTATGTTGGCAAGGATGTAGAGAAAGGGGAACTCTCTTACACTCTTCATGGGAAGGCAAACTGGTGCAGCCACTCTGGGAAACAGTATGCAGATTCCTCAAAAAGTTAAAAATAGAACTACCCTATGACTTAGCAATTGTACTACTATGTGTTTATCCAAAGAATACAAACATAGTGATTTGAAAGGGCATATGCACCCCGATGTTTATACCAGCAATGTTCACAACAGCCAAAATATGGAAAGAGCCCAAATGTCCGTTGACAGATGAATGGATAAAGAAGATTGATTTATATATATATATATATAAATATAATCATAATTAAATTAAATAATTAAATGATCAAATTATTGGATTATTTAATTATTTAAATAATTATTGAATTGAATTAAATTAAATAATAATTAAATAATTAAATATGATTATATGTGTATATATATATATAAATCGATTTATATATAAATCGATTTATATATATATATATATGGGGGGTAAGTTGTAGGGGTAGCTGCTCAGTACCTGGAACTGGATCTGTGAGGCTCCATCAGCAAGACCACGCTGGACCCCGGAAATCTTACCCCCCATATATATAAAACAAAACGTTACTCAGCCGCCAAAATGAATGAGATCTTACCATTTCAAGGACATGGATGGAGCTGGAGAGTATTAAACTAAGTGAAACGAGTCAGTCAGAGAAAGATAAATACCATACGATCTCTTGTATGTGGAATTAAAGAAATAAAACACATGAACATAGGGGAAAGGGAGAAAAAAAGAGAGGGAGGCAAACTATAAGAGACTCTTTTAACCACAGAGAACAGACAGGATTGATGCGGGGGCGGGGTGGGGGGAGGTGGCTGGACTAAATGCGAGACAGGTATTAAGGAGGGTGCTTATGGTGAGCACTGGGTATTGTATGTAAGTGATGAATCGCTAACTTCTACTCCTGAAACCAATATTACACTGTATGCTAACTAACAAAAATTTAGATAAAAACTTGAAACAACAAAATAAATAAAAAGAAACTTTCACAACTCAAGAAAAAAAAACCCTATCCTCAGAAAACTAAGGAATTTCTTCTTCCTTTTGATATTTTATTATCTCCTAAATGCAGGGTCCTAAACTCAGGCCAGCAATATTAACATTTCATTTTTGCTACACTAGAGTTTATTAGCATTTAAGAACTAAGCTAAGAACTAAACAAGTTTAATAATATTATTCTCATTAAAATATATGTTCTAAGTTATAAATAGTTAACTTAAAATGAACTCTAGGAACACAATATATTTGTAATTTTGAGGCCTGCCAATATTATCAAATATGTCACCAGTCATATTGAAGACAATGCAAAGTTAAATATTTTGCCAACATTTTTGTTAATCTCTTAGATCTGGATTCATAAAGACTTTCCAAGATGATTTAATCATTTCAAACCATAAAAAGTTCTGCCAATAATTTACCAAGGCGGTTTAAAACTGAGTAGTATTGTTTCTGCTTTGTGATTTTGAAAGTTTGATTGCTACAGGGACACATTTTCAGTTAGTTGACTGATATGAAAACTTTTTGAAATATGATAACATTCCATTTAGACCATGAATTATATCAAATTGCCCCTTTGTAAAACCAATAAAATTATTTTTTCAAAACACAAAAACTTCTGGAAAAAGTTAAAATTTTTTGAACTCACATAATCAAATAAATTACTGTTTACTCAATATCTATTCAGGAAGAGGGAACAAACACTAATTAAGCAAAATATGGGAAGAGTAAAATAGAGGACCTTTATTTAAAAGCTAAGATATTATAAAATAAGAAAACTTTAGAAGTTAGCAAGTCAAGAAATTTTAGAATTTAGCATGTTCTCCAAATGTACTCTTATCACTTTCTCACTTTAATATTACCTAATAATTTCATTATTGTTAAACTAATATTTCCATTTAGAGCTAATAAGGTATGTAATCATGACCTATTTTAGTTTCACCCTAGGAAATATCATTATTAAAATCAGATTCAATGTGTTAATTATATTTTTGAGTATGATTTTGCCTGATTTTTTTTTATGTACCACTTAAAATCATCTTGTTTATCTAGTATTGTATATATATATGCCACACATTGTGAGAAACTGAGAAGAATCCTATCTGAAAAAACTCAAGATAGCATCAAGCCTCCAGAATGTAGTATTGCATTGCTAAGCACGGAAATTTGTTCCATTGGATTGCCCTAGTTTTCTAAAAACTCTTCCTTAAACTGAACCAAAATCTGTCTCCTAATGGTGCCACATGGAAACTATAGATAGATACAAAGTGGGTCGTGTCTACCTTATTTGAAAATTATGCTAAGAGTAAAGTGACCAGGAATTCTTGGGATTAAAGTGACTTTTACCTTAGAAAGATTTTATTATTAATTATTATGTGCATGTTAATTTTTAATAAGTTCCTATTTATTTATAGTGATCATAGGTGTTTTGGGGGGTTTGGGGGGTTTTGTTTTTTGGGATTTTTTTTTAAGTTTTTTCAGCTCATATGCTTAATCAAGCTAGTATAGAATTTTTTTTCAGCACATATTGTCAAGCTTCCCAATTCTGCTTCTCTTTCTTAAAATGGAAATCCTAAAAAAAAACTTGTCTACCTGAAATTGGGTTGTTTACAATTCTCTGTGATTTCACAGAATTCTCTTGTTTCATCTTCTACTTCTACTGATTCTACAATTCTATATTATATACTCTTGGTATATTCAGCTATAAGGTAATTTCATTTAGAGACGCACTCCTGCCCAACCCTAATCTAACATTGAGGCTTGAGTCTAGGTGGTCAGGAAAGCAGGAAAACCATTAGGAGGAATAAAAATAAAAATCATCTAGAGACAAGTAAAGTGAAATTAATAATATCAAAAGATTATATTTGTTTCAATTGTTCTGGCTGAGAACATTGACAGGTCTTAGTAAATACTGTAAAACTGTACTGATAACTGACTTTTAAATGCATCTCATGTTGCTAGAATTCTGTATAGGATTTAACATATACTTTAACTTCAAAGCATCAATATGTGTATGTATACAGTGTATATGCTTTTCCATGGCTAGAAAAAATATGTGCATGTATTTCGTTCTATCCATGAGAAATTATAACTTTTTCTGGTTAAAATTTCCTAGGTCAATCAATATCCATTCAACCAATTAGCAGACATGGAAACTTAATTTAGTAAGATGACAGATGTTAAGTATAATGTTTTGAGTAAAACTTTTGGTTCTAACACTATTGAGTGAATCAGAACATTCAAAATTTTGTCTATTAAAAATTACATTAATTCCTCTTGGAAAATCCTGATTTTATATTTATGAAGTTAATATTTTCAATGGCTTTTAATAGTTAAGGAGATTTTAGGAATATAGGATTCACAAATCTAAAATAAGTTATTTAGCAGTTTTTACCCTAATATTGTATTACTATAATTTCCTGGCCAAATAAATGTAGGAAAAGTATTACTCTTGTTCAGTTAATAGGCTATTAAAGAGCAAAACGTTCTACTACTGTCTCCTTTAGGAAGCCCCAATTTGTGAACTGACAGTGTATATAGTGGGGAAAAAAAATGTAAGACATGCTCTCATTACAGAACTTCACCTCTACTAGGTGATTTTACTACCTTACCAGTGAAAAGAGAGGCTTTTAGATGTACATTGAGGAGGAGGGAGTTTAAAATAATTAGTATGATAGGGCACCTGGGTGCAATGGCCATAGTCGCCAAACAGTGGAAAGAACCAAGATGCCCTTCAATGGACAAATGGATAAAGAAGATATGGTCGGGGGTGCCTGGGTGGCTCAGTGGGTTAAGCCTCTGCCTTAGGCTCAGGTCATAATCCCAGCGTCCTGGGATCGAGCCCCATATCAGGCTCTCTTCTCACTTGGCGGGAAGTCCTGCTTCTCCCTCTCCCACTCCCCCTGCTTGTATTCCCTCTCTCGCTGTGTCTTTCTCTGTCAAATAAATAAAATCTTTAAAAAATAAAATAAAATAAAATTACTAGTATGCAAGATGCTCACATTCTTAACTTCTTGGCTTCTGATTTATTTTTTCCAGGTCTCCCCTCTATGTTCTTTGAATTCCATTTCCTTTTCCTGCATCTAGAATTTAATCATTCTCGTCTTTCCTTAGTTTAATTCACATAATTAAAAACACAAACAAAAAGAAAAATAAAGGAAAGCAAGCATTAAAAACACACTTTATATCTTATTTTTTATTTCCTTTCTTTCATCCTGTCATGATACAAATTCCCGAAGGGCTTAAAGAGTGTACAGGTGATTAATAGTTGTATGCTTAATGAAAAAATAAGTGCTTTCCCTTAAGGTATCTTTTATCTTAGTAATTTCCTATGTATGAATTTAGAATAAGTTAAGCACACTTATATGGTTAAATGTCATATACAGAATAACATCTACAAAATATTGATAAATTTATTATTAAAAATAGTAAAGCGGGGCGCCTGGGTGGCTCAGTGGGTTAAGCCGCTGCCTTCGGCTCAGGTCATGATCTCAGGGTCCTGGGATCGAGTCCCACATCGGGCTCTCTGCTCAGGAGGGAGCCTGCTTCCCTCTCTCTCTCTCTCTCTCTGCCAGCCTCTCTACCTACCTGTGATCTCTCTCTGTCAAATAAATAAATAAAAATCTAAAAAAAAAAATAGTAAAGCAAATTTAATCAAATGGGAACAAAAATTGCTTAAATCTGAACCCTACACTATTTTCTTTTAAGTGATAGGTATATATCAGTATTCAGTTACTCATGTCTCCCTTACCTCTTGCAACAATTAAAAGTAGAAAAGAATAAGTTAAATTTAAAATATTAGAACATCCATGAAACTTAGAGAAAAATCTCCTGTTGAAATATTGTTTATGTAAGAAAAAAAATCACAAAATCGCAGATATTATATAAATTATATTTAAGACATTATACATTTGAGCATGGTATGATATTTCCAAATGCAATCTACTTATTTTTTACAAATGTATCATTACTATAAAATAAAGTAACACACATATAAGAAGTCCAGTTTGAGGAGTTTTGTCAGTTTTACATATCTATCTAAGCACCACCCAAACTGAGATATAAAAATTTCCATCACCCATCACCCTAGAGAGTTTCCTCATGTGTTTTCCAACAAATTCCCTCTCCATACCTCCAAACTGAATACTTTTATTTCTAATGCTATAAAAAGATTTTGGCAGTTCTTAAACTTTATGAGTAAAATTACATAATATATATTTTCTTGTAGGTCTGTTTACTTTCACTCAACATAAAGTGTTTGAGGTTCAAAAGTGTTGCTATTGCATGTACTAGTAGTTCTACTATAGTAAAATAGTTTCACTACTTTTTAAAAATTTTTTAATTTTTTAAAATTTCTTTTCAGTGTACCGGAATTCATTGTTTATGTACCACAGCCAGTGTTCCATGCAATTTGTGCCCTCCATAATACCCACCACCAGGCTCACCCAACCTCCCACCCCCCGGTTTCACTACTTTTTTGTTATTGCTGAGTACTACTCCATTGTATAACATGCCACAGTATTTTTTGAATTTGGGAGCTTCTGCTCTCTCACTCTCAAATAAATAAAAATCTTAGAAAAAATAAAAGAATAAGTACATCTTTAAAAGGGCAACACACTACCCTTTTTCTTTTCAATAATTTATTCTTTCCATATTTTTTTCTCTTCTTCTGGAACTTAAATTACAGAATGTTAAACTGTTTGAAAGTATCCCAAGGATCTCAGACTCTCTGGTTTGCACTTACAACTACTTTTCCCGGTTTTCCACTTACATACTTTTTATTTCCTCTCTTTGAGGTTACTCATCTTTCCTTTAGCTAGGTCTAGTCTGAGTTTAAGCCTATCAAAGGATTTCTTCCCTTCTGATATATTTTTCATTTCTTGCATTTCATTCAGTTCATTTTTTGTGTTCACATTTCTGCTGAAAGTTCACATCTCAACACATTCTTCCACTTTTTCAAATATATTATTTGATTATTTACACTGAATTATTTGAGAGCCCCTGTCTGATAATTCCAACATTTAGACCATCTCTAAGACTGTTTCTTTCTTTTTTTTTTTTTAAAGATTTTATTTATTTATGTGACAGAGAGAGATCACAAGTAGGCATAGAGGCAGGCAGAGAGAGAGAGAGGAGGAAGCAGGCTCCCCGCTGAGCAGAGAGCCCGATGCGGGACTCGATCCCAGGACCCTGAGATCATGACCTGAGCCGAAGGCAGAGGCTCAACCCACTGAGCCACCCAGGCACCCTTTAAGACTGTTTCTATTCACCATTTCCTTTCTTGAACTTGGGTCACATTTTCTTGTTATGGGAGGATGTATCCAATATTTGATTTTCTACTGAAAGTTTTATAAAGAATTATAATGGAGACTTAAGTAAATAATGTTAATATCCAGAAAAGGACATATCCCTTTCCTGTTATCCCAAAAGAGTGAGTTCAAGTCAATATAATCTATATTTATTCTGGGTCTGAGTTTTGTACAGCCTCACTATGGTTCAGATTACAGCTGTTTTCAAACATTTTGAGGGTAGAGCCTGGAGTAGAGAGAGATCTGAACCCTGGGAAGATTCTAAATATCTTCTTGTTCCACATTTAAACTTCTAGTTTTCAAATATGTGGAAAATCTCATCCTTCTTAATAGCCTCACTACCAGGTTTTTTGTTTTCTGTGAACGTCTTTGATCTCTAGTTCTGCCCTATGTTTTCTGAGCCTGAGTAAAGCTCTTCCAGTTCAGTTGCCCCTTTCCTAGCTTCTGTATGACTAATATTACAGATGTGTGCAAGTTCTCCTCCCTAACTATTTTATTGAGATATAATTGACATATAGTATTGTATGAATTTCAGGTATACAACATTCTTTAGAAGCATGTTTCTCCATTTTCTTGCCATCCCCTCAGTAATTTGTAGGTGAAAGCCCAGAGCACCTACAGTGTTTCTCATGCTGTTTTACCCTGACTGACCAGAGCCTCTTTATAACTGAAGACCTAGGGAGCTCTCAATGAATCTCTCTCAGTACTCCTGGCTTCTTCACCACACCCAACACCACATAAATGAAGAATAACAAGTAAAGAGTGCACATAGATGCAATTTCCTCTATTGTGGAATTCTCCGGATTCTATTCTGCCACATCAGCCTACACCGCCCTGTTAAAATGTTTGTTAAAATCTTACTAATGTCTCTTCATTCACTTCTCTTGTGGATTGCTCTTCCTGAATACTTCTACCAGAGAGGGAAATAGTTGTGAGTTTCTTCTCTCCTGAGTAGAACCCCAGCCTTTCTGGAATATATTTGTTTTCACATAGGGGTGTGTGTGTGTGTGTGTGTGTGTGAGTGTGTGTGTGTGTCTGTGTGTGTGTGAGAGAGAGAGAGAAAGAAAGAGAGAAAAGTCAATTTTATAAGGAGTTTTGCAAAACCATGATTTTTTAAAGCAATATATCCAGATTATCTTTGGGTTTCAGTGAGGGAGTAACCATCTCATATGACTTCCTCATATTTCTCAAAGCTTATTGATAAAAAATATTTTATCCAAAAGATATCCATTACTATTAACCAAATAAATAGAACATAAAAAATATAGAGAGAAATTGTATATAGCTTTGCCTTTATTAAGGTGGCTACATATACAAAGAGAGATATGTAGAAAAAATTGGAAGATGTTGAAGGAGAGAACTTTATCTTTGACATTTATTCTACTTATCTTCCTGAAGATATTGATACTTTTATCAGCACATCTATAAAAATATTGATCTATACATAATTAAAAATAATATGCTAAGAGTACTAAGATAATAATGGCTAAATATAGAATATCCACAAGTAACCCCTGCATAGTTATATGTAATTTACATTTATTATATTTAAATCTTACAAAATTATATGAGATATGTGTAACTGTCATTCTGATTTTACAACTGTGAAAACTGATTTTAAAACTGTGAAAACTGGAAAGGCAAGATTTAAACACATCTGATTTTATTTTTTTTATTAAGATTTTATTTATTTACTTGACAGAGTGAGAGAGAGCACAAGCAGGCAGAGCAGCAGAGGGAGAGGTAGATGCAGACTCCCACTCTGAGGAGGGAGCCTGATGCTGGGCTCGATCCCTGCACCGTGGGATCATGACCCAAGCAGAAGGCAGACACTTAACGACTGAGCCACCCAGGCACCCCACACATCTGATTTTATTACTGAGCTTTTCCTTAAGTTGAATGTGGAACTGCCTTCAACTCTGCAAATAATTCTTTAAGGCATGATAAAAATAATTTAAGATAGATATACTTTAGGGATGCCTGGGTGGCTCAGTTGGTTAAGCGGCTGTCTTCAGGTTGGGTCATGGTCCCAGAGTTCTGGGATTGAGTTCTGCATTGGGCTCCCGGCTCAGTGGGGAGCCTGCTTCTCCCTCTGCCTGCTCTGCCTACTGCTCCCCTGGCTTATACTCTCTGAAAAATAAATAAATAAAACCTTAAAAAAAAGATAGATACACTTTATTGAATAATAACAAATTAACTAGTCTAAATCTAATATAGCCATGAACAAAATTGCTCTTAGTAATATTTTTTGAAAATCATACATTGGATTAAGTTAATTAAGCATGGTCATTGTCATACAACATAATTTTTAGTAAATCTATTATATTAAATGATAATACTTGTATGTCTACCCTGTCCCACCTTCCTAAAGGTTTATTTTCCACATCAAAGAATTATATTGAGCCACTAAAGTGTATTTCTCTTACCAGAACACTGACCTCATTGTCAATTAATAAGATCAGCTAAAATCTTTTTATGCTTTAAACAAGGTTGTATTTTTTAAACATTCATGCAAAGAATAGAACTTCTGGTTAACTATCTTAGTCATCCTGTAAGTTAAACCTCAGCTACGACCTAAGTCAATTGTAAGCATATTCTACACAGAGTAACAGCTAGATTTGAAGCAAAATAATAACTTCAATGATAAAGTCTAATGAGATGGCCATGGGGAGAAAAATACATTAATCAGAAATATTCCATTTTTAATTTTTTTTTAATTTTAAAACTTTTAAATTAACATATAATGTATTATTAACCCCAGGGGTACAGGTCTGTGAATCACCAGGTTACACACAGAAATATTCCATTTTTAATAACATACTACGCTATAGTCCAAATTTGTGTTTCCTTTTTTTTACAAGTTTACTTAGGTCAGTATTTCTCAAACTATGTTCTTCAACATAGAACTGGAGCTCAATGCCATTGTAGGTAAATTTTGGTAAAAGAACAGTTCCAAACTAAAATGGATAAAATACATTCTGTTAATATGATAATATTAATGAAACTAATAATTTCATATGTTTAGGAGAGATTATATGGTTTACCCAGTAAACTCTAAAGGATCTTTTTGAGACTTGGTAATTGACACAGTGAACTTCTAGTTTAGATATTTTATCCAGTTTCTTTTCTATATAATTATTTCTCTATAATTATTTAAAGTTCAAAACTCACAGCTACAGTTTGGGGAATAGCAGCAAGTGCTTGGTGTCTTCATTGTATGAATCTGAATATTTGGCATGGACTCAGAATATAAGGAAATATTTAACCCTGAAAATGTTTAGCAATCTTATGTAATATGTTAACATGATATATGTATCATAATTGGTTTTTATTGTTGAGTATTTCAATGTCTTTGTTTATGTTAAATAGTGAAAAGAGTGTCGTAATTCCTATGGCATATTTAGGTCTTTTTAAAAAAAAAAAAAATACACCCAATAAGGCATCACTACTGTATAGTCTAAGAAAGGAGTAATAAGTCAAGCTTTTAGTTTTCAAATTATTCATATCAGAGATTTTGCTTTAAAACTGAATTTTTATTATCAATGTTAAAAGGAATGATTTTTACCTGGGAAATTATCTGGTTCTCACTACACAAGATATTAAATATATTCCTATTCAGGCAATGTAGCAGATCACATAAAATAACTGATATTGATTTTTTTTGTATATTATCAATGCCATCAATAAATATTTTGTGTCTTCTCTTAGTACCAAAATGCATGGGAGAATTTTTCCCTTGGTAGTTAGGGTACTGAGTTGGTACTTTGGATATAACTCTACTATTAATTAATTTTTGCGTAAACTCATTTTTTTTGGTCTTTGACAAAACTGAGCCATATTAGTAGGTTTAATGATACTTCTTTAGTTTTGGGCTCTTTCCTGTCTTTCATAACAAAAATTTATCAGTTTGTACTGGAAAACATTTCATGATTATTCAATAAACATGCACAAAAGCCATTAACTTTAACAACAATCTCTGTACTTTGTTCAAAACTGTATGAAAACTTAATTGTATAACATACAGATAAACAGGAAAGAAACTATAAATACATAGCTGGTCTAATGCATCTAATTTTAAAGATACACTTTATTTGCTCTTTTTATAATTTTTGAGTTACTAATGCAGAAATATTTTTTCACATATTTCCTTATCTCAGAACATGAAAATTTACATTCTGTATATCCTGAGTTCAGTTTACTATTTGCCTCCATATTTGTCCATGTAATATTTTGAAAATATGATTTTTAGTATTACTATTTCAGCATATTTTACATTTTAATGAATAATTTTAAAGTGATCTATTTATTTAGTAAATTGGAACTATAACACAATATTTTTAAAAGGTCACAGATTTAAGAAATGTAAATAATGGTAATGATAAATAACATCAAATTAAAGAGTCTTTTAATTGAAATGCTAACCAGGACAAAACTAACCACTATATAATTTGTACTGGCTGATAAAATTTCTAAAAATGAATACTAAGCATGTTGTAGAATTTCTATGTTATTCTTATTCTTGTTATCTTAACAGCAAATTGTTACTGAGAATTACATACACATTTAATACTTTCCTCAAGTCTCTAAATTCTCTCTACAACTTAATAAAATCTGCCATTAACTAATTCATTGTGATTTATTTCTAATTTCTATTGTAATTATTATAAGCAATTTTGTTTAATATTTTCAAAATTGCTCGGTCATTTATTCCATATTACTCTCCTTCATGGTTTAGTTGTATTAAATCTAAGAGTCTATCAGGGAGTCAATTCACCCATACTGCCAGAAGTAAATTTGCGATACACAAGTTTTTGTCACCAGGTTGAAAGTTAAAATGTGTATCTTATTACACTAAAATATTTCAGATAAACAGAATACAAAATAATATAGTTCATATTTTAGAAAAATTGTATATGTTATGGAATAATCTAGATACACTGGAAAAGTGTAACACTAAAATATATAATTATGCTTCAATGAAAGCTCTCTAGTGTACATTTTACACATAGTTTACACTTTGGTTTTATTTTTTAAGATTACTCTCTCATATACAATGGTGTGGGAGTAGATATTTGTGTAATGGTAGATATTAAGCAACAAATATTCCAGGAACAAGCTAGCTTTTCCTAAAATTCAGTTCAGTAATTGTACTGAATGAGTAACTCCAGCAAAGCTATGTTAGGATGTTCCCTACTCTCGTGTTTTTTTTTTTTTTTTTAAGTTTATTCATTTATTTGAGAGAGAGAGCACACGTGTGAGCGGGAGAAGGGGCAGAAGGAGAGGAAGACAAGCAGACTCCCAGCTAAGCAGGAGTCCAACATAACATGGGGTTCCAACCCAGGACCCTAAGATCATGACCTGAGCTAAAATCAAGAGTCAGATGCTTAACTGACTGGACCACCCTGGTGCCCCTACTCTTGTGGTTTTTACGGTATTGTACTTTCTAAGGCATCCAGCCAACCTGTTTCATCTCTAAGGAAAGGTACTTAATGCATCATAATGAGTTTGGTTTCCATAAAAGAATTTGGCCTAAGAAAAGTAAAGCAAAGTTCTTCCTATAGCCATGCCACATAAATGAAATATTAAAGCCAATAAAGGAGGGGGTATTTTAAAATGCTGAAATCTAGTATACAAGCTAAAATGTGGGCTGAATTTTTCACAGAGCAAGAACAAGGAATTCTAAAATTTGTATGGAACCAAAAAATACCCCAAATAGCTAGAGGAATGTTGAAAAAGAAAATCAAAGTGAGAAGTCTCACAATCCCCGACTTTAAGTTGTATTGCAAACCTATAATCACCAAAACAGTATGGCACTGGTATAAAAACAGGCACACAGATCAATAGAACAGGATAGAGAACCCAGAAATGGACCCAACTGTAAGGCCAACTAATCTTCAACAAAGCAGGAAAGAATATCCAATGGAAAAAAAGGCAGACTTTTCAAAAAATGGTGTTGGGAAAACTGCACAGTGACATGCAGAATGAACTGGACCACTTCCTTAATCCATACACAAAAATAAATTCAGAATGGATGAAAGACAAGTGTAAGACAGGAAATGATCAAAATCCTAGGGAAGAACCCAGAATACTCTCTGACATTGGCCGCAGTAATGTCTTATAAGATGTGTCTCCACAGGTAAAGGAAACAAAAGTAAAATAGTCATACACCACCCCCCAACACACACGAATATTACTCAGCCATGAAAAAGGATGAAATATTACCATTTGTAACAATGTGGATGGAACTAGAGGGTGTTATGCTAAGCGAAATAAGTCAGAGAAAGAAAAATACTATATGATTGCATTTGTATGTGGAATTTAAGAAACAAAACAGAAGAGCATAGGGGACAGGAAGGAAAAATCAAATAAGATAAAAACAGAGAGGGAGACAAAGCATAGGAGACTCTATAGTTAAGACAATAAACCGAAGAATGCTGGAGAGGAGGTGGGTGAGGGATGGGCTAAATGGGTGGAAAGTATTAGGGAGGGCACTTGTTGGGATGAGCACTGGATATTATATGTAAGTAATGAAATTCTACTCCTGGAACCAATGCTACACTATATATTAAATAACTTGAATTTAATTTTCTTTTAAATGTGGCCTGAAAGACCCTTGCTTTTCTAGAATTCTATTGTAAAGTTAATAAAGTAAATATATCCATGGAGACACAAAAGGAAGCCAGGATCCTATTATTTTCTGTAATTCAATAGTCATATGCACTTTGGAAAACTGAGACATAGTTGTCAATTTCACCTGTTATCATTATTTTGTTAGCGATCTAGTTTAGAGTTTGTATGTTTAGCATAGAACACAGAAACATTTTTTTCTTACTCTAAGCAACACAGAAAAGCAGATATTCTTAGGCCCATTCTAGAAATGTGCAAACTAAAGTATGGATTGTTGGTTTAGCTCCCTCTATAAATCAGTTAAATACCAAAAAATCAGTAGTGGTTAATGATACTTGAGATATACTTACCACAACAATTGAGCTAAAATGTAACTGACATTTTATCATTGTGTTTGGTTGAAGATTATGGACTGCATCTAATAATTCTGCCCTTTCTTTGATTACATGGTGAATGTGCAGCAAGCAAAATCATAGTTATAATTATTAAAGGGACAATATCTTTAGGTAATGTCAGCCCATCCCACTACCAACAAAAGAGAAACAGAGCAACAATTCTCTCTTTTACTTTCTACGTTAGCCAGATTCTCTTTGCATGATTTAGCATTGTTAGACACCTGTTCTTAAACTCTAGATCTCCCCACCTGTCCTCAAAGTTCAAATACCACTTTGCTCCTGTTTCTTATTTATTTATTTATTAAAGATTTTATTTATATATTTGTCAGAGAGAGAGAGAGAGCGAGCACAGGCAGACAAAGTGGCAGGCAGAGGCAGAGGGAGAAGCAGGCTCCCCGCTGAGCAAGGAGCCTGATGTGGGACTCGATCCCAGGATACTGGGATCATGACCTGAGCTGAAGGCAGCTGCTTAACCAACTGAGCCACCCAGGCGTCCCTTTGTTCCTGTTTCTAACTTAACTCATTTTTTGACATGTTTTTCTGCTCTGTCAGGAGGTTGCTTTGACCCTTTTTTCTTTCTGTTTCATTCAATTAGCTCAACGCTGTCAATTTTTCAATCATTCTTCCTGTTCTGTAAGTGACTCAGGGGATGATACTTGGATTAAGAATGTTCATGTATTTTATAATGGTGATTTCTCCTACTGTATAGTATCAGTATCATATCCTTAGATATGAGTGTTGTCATCCCTTAAAGCTTCTTTGAAATACTTCTTTCTACAGCAATTGATGTTTCTCAGAAAGTATATTGTCGGTCTTTAAGGGAATTAGAACATTTGAAGTAGCAATGGCTTTTCTTGTTGTAAAAGGCGATGATCCGGTATTGCCTACATAAAATGTTCAAGAATTAAGTTTCTGTACAATTTCTACTATTCATTCTTTTATTTTTATACTGAAAGAGAATCTTCTTGTTATTGCTACCAAACAAGGGGAGAACAATAAAATGACTTGCCAAGTTGACAAAGCTATCTCAGCATTCAGTTTGTGAGTTGGCTCCATTGTCAAAGGATTGCAGCAGGGAAGGCAGACGGGCTGAAATCATAACAGAATTTAAAAACATGTTGTTGCTTGAAGCACTGTGATGTTAATTTACTACTCAATAAATACAACAAGTTTCCACTGAGGCTTGCAAGCCTAGAGAGAGAAGCAACATGAAGGTACCTATGTGAACAGTTGCTTAGCTAATTATGATTAGAGATGTGCAGGGTGATTCTTCTACCAAAGTTTTATTCCCCACACTTGTACCTCTGAGTCCAAATGTTGTTAGTGGTATAAAAACCCAATGATTTACAAGATAACTTCTGAATGTATAATACCTTCAAAATATGATTAGTGCCTATTAAAATGATAAATATATTACAATTTGACAGATGGGACTTTAATAAGCTGGGCTCTCAAAGGATTTCTGATAGTCTGCTGTTTGTAGCTATGGATGGCATAAATCTCATGACACACTTCTTAGAATTCTCCAGTGACTTCCTATTGCAATCAGAATAAATAGAGCAACTTCCATTCTGTTCAGCAAGGTACTACCTGTTCTGACTGATGTGCCTAAATCTCTGATCTCTTTTCTTTCCTCCCTCCCACCCAGTCATTACCCTTCATTCCCATTGGCTTTTATTGCATCCCTTAAACATGCTCAGGTCTTTTACACGGTGATTTCTTCACCATGGATTGTTCTTCTACTAGATTTTCCCAAACTTGGCTTCTGCTTCTTCTGGGTCTCCAGAGAAGCCTTCTCTGATCACCATGGCTAAAGTAACTCCTTCATGTATCTCTTTCCTCAAGTTACTCTTTATTACATTGCCCAGTTCTTTTATTTTATAGTGTCTATCAGTATCTAAAACTTCATTTGTTAATATTTTTATTTTCTGTATTCCCTTCACTACAATATAAAGCTTTAAAACCTAGGACTCTATCTTGTTAAATAGTAGGCACACAAAAATATTTGTTCACACTTAATGAAAAACAAAGATACTACTAATTAGTGTATTCATTTATGAAATTATGAAAATGTCCACTATTAAGACTCTTATTGGGGTGCTTTGGTGGTTAAGTTGGTTAAGGATCTATCTGTCTTTGTCTCAGGTCATGATCTCAGTGTCCTGGGAGCAAGCCCCCGTTGGAGCTTCTGCTCAGTGGGGAGCCCACTTCTCCCTCTCCCTCTGCCATTCGCCCTGCTTGTGCTCTCTTGCACCTCTCTCTCAAATAAATAAATGAAATCTTAAAAATTTATATTATTAAGGCGGAGAGTAGGAGCACAGATAAGAATGCCACCATAAATTTCCTGTATGTACTTCTAACTTCTTATTTATTCTACCAGATAATATATTTATTTTATATTTAATATTACAGAGTTACATAACTTGATATTATATAATTATATGTTATATAATTACATATCTACATATAAAAATATGATATATTTATATTATATATTATAATATATTTACTTCTTTTTCTGATTCATTATAATATATTTACTTCTTATTTACCCTACCAGATATATTTAAAACACTAGTATAATAATTTTAACTCTCAAATGTATTTTTGTGTTTCTTTTTTTATGTTGTGTTTTAAGTGACAAAATGAAATATGGTTTTGTTTGAAAATTTTTGCAAGAGCTAGGCATTTCATCTCTCAAAAAGGAAACGTATTTGAATTTGAAATAAGTGTTTTTTATGACATTTAAAAGACACACACACATACAGACACACACCCTAGAATATGGGCTCTTAAGGGCAATAGTAACAAACACCAATGCATCTGCTGAGCAATGTGATAGGCACTCACTATTTGACATTCTTTGCAGATATAAATGGAATTAATCATCACAAGTAGTTATGAGGTAAGTGTTTTACTTCCTACTTCACAGGTTATAGAACTGAGACATGTTTAGTAACACACTTTTTTTTTTTTTAACATTTTATTTATTTTTTTGACAGAGATCACAAGTAGATGGAGAGGCAGGCAGAGAGAGAGAGAGAGAGAGAGAAGCAGGCTCCCTGCTGAGCAGAGAGCCCCATGCGGGACTCGATCCCAGGACCCTGAGATCATGACCTGAGTCGAAGGCAGCGGCTTAACCCACTGAGCCACCCGGGCGCCCAGTAACACACATTTATAGATGTAGTGTTAGAACTGGAATCAGAAGTTATATAGGCTTGCCTCAGAGGGTAAAAACCTGATTTGAGAATCAAAAGAGAGAGAGAGAGAGAGAAAGCATTTCCCATTTCCCTTCAAGGAGCAAAATCCTAAAAACAAAAACAACAAACAGTTTATAGGCACTTAAATCCTAAAATCTGTTTTATTCAAAACGTATAGAGTAACGTTTGCAATTAAGTAAAAAGCAAAACAGCTTCCTTTTGAAAAGCAGAATTTAAACTTAGTATAAGCATACCCAAACCCTCTTCTATTGATGGCATATTTGGCAAGCAGATAAGACAGCTTTTCCTTTCTATAAGCCTTTTGAGTTTTTTCCACTTGTTGCACTGAGATGTTTATTTGGATAAAACTGCTAAATTGGATTCCTACATAAACAAACAACAAATAGGTATCTATAATTGATAAAGCATTGATGGGTAATGCAGTTTTTGCCACCTCTAAATAATTCATCAGTTTTAGAGAAATATTATATTCTCAAATGCATATTTCCTCTGAATATTTTCCCTGCCATGGGACTGCAAATTAAGTTTATCAACATAATTTACTCTTCATGTAATCATAAAAGATTTATTTTACAGCATGTATTTCTTAATCCATAATTTACCTGGCCACATAACATATAAAACATGGTGTATGTGTGTGTGTCCTTCCTGTTTCCATAGAGCCTGTGAAACCACGATACAGACATTAGTGGATAGAAATGTAACAAGCAATTCCTTTTCTCCTATAATTCACTAAGCCCTATGTCTACTAAATTTATTCAAATTTATTTAATAGAAGTATCTCATTCATCTCTCAAAATTATTCCTTCCATTTTCCCTAAGAAGCTGCCTAAAAAGAAGACCTCACTCCATGTTAATTTCTTTAAATTAAGCATAAATGCTCATCTGTTAAATGAATAGTGATGACACCACTTCTGTTAAAAAAAATTAACAGAATGAAAACAAATTACCGAAAAATATATAAATATTTGAACATCAAGAACATCAAGAAAGGAGAATATAAAAGCACATAATTTGGGTAGTAATAGTAATACAGGTAGACTAATCTAAATCAGATACATTTTCTTTTCCTTATTTATTATTCTTTATATTTATATTCCTACATCTCCTGCTAGAGGTATATTTAACATCATGTGTACACAAATGTATTCTATAGATCATATCTCCATTAGGGCAAGCTGATTAAGCTTGAAAATATGAGCCTTGGCTTGCCTTCCCTGCAAAAATCAGTCAAAGAACTGATTTTTCTGTTCAGCCTTAGGTGGGAATAAAGGGGGGACAGGTAGGGAGGCAATAAAGTCCAAACGGGGGTTTCTTCTGGCTCACTTGGTAACCATGTCTGAATACCAGTTACTACAAAAATCTCTGCACTGATCCCAACAACAACGGATTTCTACTCTGGTCCCAATTTAACAAATCTGACAAATCAAGGTAAAAATAGCAACATGGAATTAAGACAATTAATGATTTTTAAAATCGTTTAATTATTTCGAGGAAAAATAATTATCTTAGTCTTCCTTAGGCTTGTTTCTTAGATGTAGAGCTTGAGCCAGGTCTTCTAGCACGTGATTTATTCAGAGAATGTGCTTCAGCAAAGTCTTTAAGAGAATTAGGGAAGCAGTATCATGAAGGCAAAAGAGCTGAGCAACACTGTGGAACTAGAGAAATCCCATTCTTGTTCTGAGCCGAGGAAGGGAGTAACTTTTGAGCAAAAATCCCACCCAAGAAGCGTCCTATGTTTCTACTCTACTGGGCCATTCCACGGCAGGAAGGCAAAGAGACTCAAGTGGCAAGGCAGCTTCCTTTAAGTCCAGTCTCCCTGACCAGCACCAGAAGCATCACAAGGAACTTGTTAGAAATGCAAATTACGGACTCCAGATCTGGGTGTGGAATGGGATTTAGCAATCAGTGTTTTGGCATCCCTTGCATAATATTCTGATACTCCCTAGAGGTTGATAACCTTTGGCTTGAAGCAATTCCTTAGATAATTTTTCAGAGAAAGAAAAGTTATTTTGAACCAGCAGCAGTAAACTCACAGCATCTATGGAATGGTTTTCTGGTTTTGTGAAAAGGATCTGCATGAGGCAACTAAGAGCAGCCAGTAAACTTTCTTCATACTATCACCTAATCTTTTTTTTTTTTTTTTTTTTTTAACAGACAAAGAGTATTTGGGGAAGTGAGAGTGAAGGCAAGAAAATATAGCTTTACAGAGTAAGACCTATATCATCACTATATCATCAGTAAGAATTATATCAACTATACGTAAGACATTGATACCAGCCACCATTATTTATTATACTCTTGTCTTTCAAAAAAAAAAATTTAAGACACTTAACTGTTGAATCAGCCATTGGAGGAAAAACATACAGCATTCAATGATTACAGTGAAACATTTTGAAATTGAGAAGGAATAAATAATTAAAAACCAATTTTAGAGATAGCTAAAGATCAACTGAAAGGCAGGCTCCAGGCAAAACTAAGCTTTATACACACATACCCACAAAAAAGACTCGTAAAATTCTAACAATTTATGATCTTATATAATGGGCTTGAAGAACATAACTGTTAAACAGGCTAATATTCTTCTTGAAAACAATACATAATTTGTTTTTTATACTAGCTGAAGGAAGAAAAGAAAGACAGAGAGAGGAGAAATGAGTTTATTTTTCATTAAACTAATTATTTTGTCCTCTTCTATGTATATCTTCCACCTGATCAGAGAAACCTCTGGTGTTTCATCATTATTTGTTATGAGCGCAAGGAAAAGGGGAATAAAGTAGCAGCGATTTTACTTACAGTCCCTAAACAACATCCTTGCCCCAACTCAATATATACCAATACAAACATACACATACATATATATGGATCTATGCACACGAGAGGTGTAATTAGCCATTGTAAATCCCCAGTCAGAATGTCTGACTTCCCTTAATAACCAAAGTAATTGTCTAAATTCTCAAGTAAAAGATAATAAACCACATAACTATTTCATAAACCCATGGGAATTTTTACTTACCTTTTTTGTTACCTCCCACTCCCATTGATAACGATAACCAATATACAGGTAAATCAGTACTATTCTACAGCTGAGAGTACAGGCAAGAGGTGAAAATCCTACTTGATCCATGCTTGCTTTTTTACTGTGGTAACAATATTATTATATGTTTAACAATAGGCATTTGGGACTATTTGTCACAACAGCCTGCTAGTTTTACAGAAATTATCACGTCATCTTAGAAAATCACCTTGGACTGGGAATTCTAAACAAGCCAAGGAGCTAGCCTGTCATCTCACCAGCAGATCCCTGGCCACTCAATCCATTTCCTGGCTTCATTCAGGCATAGACAAACCAGTTGACCAAAAAGAAGCCCTATGCAGGAAAGGATAAGACACACTTTGAGTATCTGCTAGTGCCACTGTATGCTGGGCCCCATCTTTGATTGAAGTATATTCTTGATTGGAAAGCATTCTTAAAGCAATCAATATCTTTCCTTCTAGGTGGCAGTCGCTTGAGATTGTTACTGCTGCATTTTGTCAAACCACAAGAGGATGGGGAACCTAGCTTGCAGGAGAGAAGAAGCATGTAAAATATTAAGGGCTAGGCCTACTGAATCAGCAAATAGACTAAATAAGACACCTATTCTAGGATAAAAGAGGTCACCCATATAAACCATAATAATAAAATAATGTTTGTCTGCCCTTGACTTCTGTATAGATATTTCTCCTCAAGAACATATAGAAGGTACAGACAGCTTCTCCCTAACTCATTATCTATAATCTGGTCATTTCATTCTTAATATCTTAACCTCAGTTATTCTACTTAAAATCACCACAGAGGAAAAGATATGAAAGACTCAAATGAGCAAATGTAACAAGTTACTCAGTAATTCTTACCATTTTGATTTTCTGGAGATTCCCTTCAGAGACGAAACAAATGATAAATTAGATTTCTCTCTTCCTACTTTATTACTTTGGAAAAGTATTCATGTCCAAGTGCCGTAAGAAATGCCATAGAGGCCTTTAGACTAAAGAATGTAGCTGAGCCTGTATATTCAATAATAACAAAATAATATCAATCTTCTCTTTTTTGAGTGAGTAGTTTGCAATCTGGGGACACTAAGAACTAAATCATTCCCAAGTGAGACCTTCATCTTGATCAGGACATGTACTCACAATTTGTCAGTTGAACCAAATCCTTTTCAAATGCTAAAATTGGATGAATCTATATCCTCTTGAAGAAACAGCAGATTGTCTGTGTCTTAGAACAAGATAGGTTTCCATCTCTTTATATACAATTAACTGTCAGCTATCAATCATAATGGGGAAGTAGGGAAGAGATAGGATAAATCTGAACATAGATTAATCAAAAAGACTGTTGCTGAAGAATAATAGTTATTTTTGTTTCTGTTATTTTCGTTTTTTAGCATTTATTTTCCCATTCGTGGTTTACTTAGACCGATATTAAAATGAATTTATATATTCTGAACACATTTTAATAGGTAACCAGAAATATTCTAAGTGGAATAGATAACATAGCCTGGTATTTAAGTAGGTGAGCAAAATGCAATAGTTGATATTTCTCAGAGTAAATTCCATGAAGTATGCACATTTAAATCACTTTGGGGAGCTTAATAAAAATGCAGTCTCAAGGGCAATATCCCATAAATTCCTACTACCATCTCTGAAACTATAGATCAGGAATTTTTATTTTAATACACTACTCTGTTGATTCTTAAAGATACTAAACTCTGGCAAGCTATATACTCCCATAATGCAGAATTAGTATCATTTACTTCTAAAAACTAGATTGTATCATTGTTAGTCTAACAGTTAACAAGTTTTAGAATTATAGTCTAAACATGTTTCAACTAAATTCATTAATTTCCTCATCATTACAATTATAGTTTGTCTACCACATGCTAGACACAGTGAAGCACTAGAAATAAAACAGTGAGAAAGATAAGGTCACTGTCTTCCTGGAGCTTACATTCTACTAAAATAACTTATATATTAATCAAATAAATGTAATATCACAGCATGAATATAAGTTCTGTAAGGACACTTACATTGTAAGGAAGTGTAACAAATGGTATGACTTGACCTTGTTGGAGAGGTCAGGGTAATCTTTCCTAGAAAGTGATAATCAAACTGAAATATGAAGGATGCATAATGACTAAATGGACAAAAACTACATGCAGAGATATTAGGTTAGGCAAAGTTTAGATTATACAAAGGCCATGAGCTAGTAGAGAGCATGAAATTCTTATGACAGAAAAAAAGGCCACTATAGTTTGTAGAGAGAGCAAAGGAAACCTCATAATTAATTAAATTGGAGATGTTGGTAGAAGCGAGAACATGCTCACCCTTTTTATTCCATGTTATAAAGTTAAGTTTGTATTCTAAATGTGATTGTCATCTATTGGGATATGACATGACCAGATTGTTTTATAAAAACTATTTAATAGATGCAGAGTAAAAAAAGCTTAGAAGAGAGATTTTAAAAAATCAAAGTTTGTTTTTGCTGTGCCACAAAGCACCAGGAAACTAAATGGCTTAAAACTTTCATCATTTATTTAGCTCACTATTCCGTGGGTCAGCAATTTACACTAGACTCAACTGCACCTGATTCGGCATGTGCAGTCACCTGTCAGTCAGCTAGGTGTCTGTATTTCAAGAGGCAGCTATCTGTTCGCTGCTCCAACAGACGTGATGGGGCTGTATGTACTTCATCCTCCAACCGGCTAGCTAAGGCTTTGTCATATGGTGCCAATGGTGGCAGCAGTCTCAGGAAAATAAAGATAAGACAAGCCTTTTTATAGAAGTGTTTTTCAAATCCGTCTTTCTTTATATTTGTTAACATCCTAGTAACCAAATTAAATCACATGCCAGAACCTGGACTGAGAATGGGAGAACACAGAAAATTACATGGGAAAGGGGTGTCAATTAAAAAAAAAATAGTGTGGCCATGTTTCTAATCTACCACAGCAGGATATAGTAAACAAGGGTTGATCGCTAAAGATTGTTAAATGACTTGTGATGAGCAGTGCCCAATGGTTTTCTTCCTAGACTAGAGAGATACTTAGAAGAAAAAGTAGACAGAATTTGATGATTGGAGAGAGGGAGTAAGAGTGAATGACTGCTTAAAAACAGCCTACATTTATCTGTTGCACAAGTAGAGATATGATTGTGCCACTCAATGAGATGGAAATATCTACTGTACCATGTTTGTGATTGTAAATGCATGTTGAAATGAGTTGGCTTTGAAACTTTTAAGACAACATGTTAAATAGGCAGCTGGAGCTCATTAAATAGGGGTCTGGAGCTCTTATTAAAGATCAGGCTTTTGACAAAAATTCTGTGATCCATCAGTAGATAGTGTGTAATTGAAGCTTTATATGTTCTTGGCCTAAATTGATAAAATTGATAAGAAAATAAGAATGCCCGGACTTCAATCCTGAGAAAATCTTACAACAAGTAAGAAAATAAATGTGAAACAAAGACCAAGAAGCATTCACAAAGAAAGGAAGAAATCCAGAGACTATTTTGTCTTAGGAACCTCCTGAATAGAATATTCCAGAAGGAGAAATGACCAACATCCTGAAAACTGAAGAGAGCAAAGTAACGATAAATGAAAATTTCCTATTGGATTTAAGACTTGGAATTTCCTGGTGACTTCAGTGCAAGCTACTTTGGGTGAATTTATGGGCAAGAAGTTAGATTGGAGAGCCCTGAAGAGTATGGAGGTAAAGAAACAGACAGTAATTTCCAGGAAAATTCCGTACATGCACACACACACACATGCACGCGCACACACACACACACACATACATATTGGGTTTTATGGTTTTATAGGACCACCATGATAAGAAGAAATGTTTAGTGATACAATAAGAATGGATTGAGAGTGATAAAGGGAAGAAAAAAAGAAAAGGAAGGGGCGCCCGGGTGGCTCAGTGGGTTAAGCCTCTGACTTTGGCTCAGGTCATAATCTGAGGGTCCTAGGATTAAGCCCCTAATCTGGCTCTCTGCTCAGCAGGGATCTTGCTTCCCATCACCCCCAACCCCCCGCTTGCCTCTCTATATACTTGTGGTATTTATCTGTCAAATAAATAAATAAATAAAATCTTTTAAGGGGGGGGCTAGAATTAACCCTAGATGCTTGAGGAGTCTAGAAAGCAGTAATTGCTCTCTTGTTTCTGTATATAAGAAAACAAATGAGGTAATTGTAGGAAAAATTTTCCTTCTCAGCTTGTAGAAGTTACACAAATGACCTGTTTCTGAGTCTACCTACATTCCAAAAGATTTTTTTTTCTCTAGATTTTTCAGTTCTTTATCTTTTTATCCTTATTCCTTCTTTCTGTGCTTCATTCCCTCTCATCATCCCCTATATAAACCATACCTCTGTTTATTTAAAGATAGCAAAGTGCTTTGAATTCTCAGAAGTGATATGCCATGTAAATGGGAACAATAGCAAAAAAATGTGTTTCTCCCTGGGAGCCCCAGTTGTAATATAAGGCAGCAGGTTTTTATAATGAGCTACAAAAGTCTCTCTTAAATAACATTAGGCGTTTAATGAAAAGCCACAAGAGCTTGGTAGCAGGCAAGATTTCAGCTGATTGTCTATCCTTAATGCATTATACACATATATAGAGAAAGAAAAGCGGGAAAAGAAAATTAACTGTTGTGTTTACTTCAGATTTTCCATTCTCTAAAAGGTAAAGACACATTAGCAGGTTTTGTTTTTATTTTAGAAGGGAGTCACATCATCTGTTCTGATCTGATTTGGAGCAGAAATTTAAGTGTATCCCAAACTAGGAAAGACCTAGGATAAATAATCCTTAGAGTTTCAAGGGATGTATTCCCAAGTGTCCTAGAGTCAAATGATAAGCTGATGATTATGGTCACCCAAAATAATTCCCTATGGGGGTACTATCAGGGAAAATTACATTTGTTGGGCACAGAGTTTTAAAATATACTCATAAGAAGAATTCTTTCTTGGGGCACCTGGGTGGCTCAGTGGGTTAAGCCACTGCCTTTGGCTTAGGTCATGATCTCAGGGTCCTGGAATCGAGTCTCACATCGGGCTCTCTGCTCAGCAGGGAGCCTGCTTCCCTCTCTCTCTCTCTCTCTCTGCCTGCCTCTCTGCCTACTTGTGATCTGTCTCTGTCAAATAAATAAATAAAATCTTAAAAAAAAAGAAAAAATTCTTTCTTTTTCATTAAAACACAGAAGCAATAAGGCTAGTGTACAACATAATATTCATTTTTTAAAAGATTTTATTTATTTATTTATTTGAGACCCAGAGAGAGAATACAAGTGGGGAGGAGGATCAGAGGGAGAAGGAGAAGCAGGGAGCAGGGAGCCTGCTGAGCAGGGAGCCCAGTGTGGGGCTCAATCCCAGGACTCTGAGATCTTGACCTGAGCCAAAGGCAGACATTTAACTGACTGAAACACCTAGGCACCCCCTATTCATATTGTTATAAGTGCATCAGTGATTATCACTAGAGGAATATTTAAGAATGTCACAATTGGTGAAGGTATACTCACATTTGGTGCTGCTCACACCCAGCAGTGTTAAACTTACTAAAATGGAAAGGATAGCCTTCCACAGCATAATAATAACCCAACTTAAATTTCAATAATGCCAAGATTGAGAAGTCATGGCTATGAATTTACAGACAACCCAGTCAGCCAAATGACCCATAATTTGTCAGACTTCTCTAGAATAAAAAGATTATTAGAATGATATAAGAACATGAATTTGATTATAAAATCAGGTCCTAACACATGACATATCCTGGTATCTCTAAAGACTAAAACTGAGGTGGAGCTTAGCTGTCACAATTTGGGAAAATAATTATAGGGTACTGATCTGAGTTAGAGTATTAGAGCCCAATGGGAACTCAGAAGTCATCTAATATAACCTGTGCATTTTACAGATAAGGAATGTGAGAAGTGAAAAATTAAATATGTAATATCATGGCATTAGTAAGCAGTAGAGCTAGTTTAAACAGTATGCCTTCTATTTGTCCAGCTCTCTCTTCAGCATGCCAAGCATTACAATCATATCCTTTTCTAGACAGATGTGTTAAATTATTTTTAAATTAAAAGGACACTAAAGTAAGAAGAATACTAAAAGAGAAAAAATAGAGAACATTGCCATCTGACTTTGGAAAGTTACTTAACATCTCTAATACTTAATGGTCTCACCTGAAAATGAGTATGAGAATATCCTGTTGAAAGAATTAAGAAATAAAAAACGAAAACAACAAAAAAACCTTCTTCCATATGAGGTTCAGACTATAGGTAACAACATTATTTGTTTAGATCCTGTACAGGCTTGGAATATATAACTTTGACATTATCTTAACTGCACAACTGCCATGGTGAATCTCAAAAGGCTCATTTATGCACACAGCCTACATTTAAATACCAGGATTCACAGTCATTTTGTTATGACTCCAGGCATGTGAATTAACCTCTGACATATCAATAAAAACATAAGTGTTTAATACTGACATGAACAGTAAATATTACATAGACTAACTTGGAGCCATAAGCACTGCCTACTGGGACAGTAATTAAATAAATTTAAGAAATTAAAAATAACCTGCAAGAGGGAATTAATGTAATAGTGAATATAGTGATAATTCTAAATGGAATACATTACTCTCAGAATAGGAAATAGACCAAAGTTAGTAGGTAAAGAATTGGTGGAAAAATGTAAATAAAAATCACAAGAAACCTACATACATACATATCAAATACCTAAAGAAAAATTCTACCAAGTTTTTAGAAAATGTTTACTGTCAGGCAGATAATTCTAATTCTATAATTTATCCTTTTCAAGCCATACTGGACAATTCAGTGAGGCAAAAGAGATGCCATTTCTACTTGCCAGTAACTGGGACATAGACTGATTCACAGTCTCTGTGGTAACTCAGTCAATGATCAAAGAAAAAATAAGCCCATCAGAGATCAAACATATTCATGAGACAACAACAAAAAAATAATAGTCAAAAATAATTTACATGATTTTTGGGCAAATGTGGGTCTATATATATATATATATATATACACACACACATACACACACACATATTTCAAAGACCATTTGAGGTTCTGTAGCAAAAATATGATCATATATATAGATAGATATTGATACTTTCATATCTGGAATAACATGAGAAAATATTAATTTTGTGTTTAGCAATATCTATATATATTTACATTTATAAAAAATATACTTTTAAGGCCAATTTTATAGGAAAGATAGGAAGTTAGATTTGGAGGCAGCAGCAAGGAGGGAAAACATCCTTCTCACCCTTCTCATTTCTAATCTCATCTAAGAAAAAAATGAAAAAGAGTTCAAAAAGTTATGCTATTTTGCAGGCCACTGGACAAGTATTTAAGTGTAATATTAACTTTTCCAATAGTGTACTAGTTGATGCAGGTGTAAGATGTGAGAGGATCCTCTGCATAGTTTAAAAATAGACACACACCTCTATGTGTTTTAATTGTATACGCTTCAGTGTTCGATATCACAGAAACTCCTGGAAAATATAAGAAGAATCCAAGAAGCGCAATGATTCCTACCCAATGTTTTGCTTCATCCATCATTGTGCACCTAATCCTACCTAAGCATATTGTGAGATCACTGTTCTCAAGCTGTGGTTTAAACAGGAGTTTGTTAAATATTATACACAAGTAAAGATGATTTGTATCACAATGGAAATTTCAAGTTTAGAAGGATAAGAATTGGTTAAGGAAACTTTTAATTATTTTAGCTAGATAAAAATGGAATTCTTATGTAATTCCTAATGTTAGGAAGACAAATTCTTTTCTTTTTTCTTTTTTTAAGACTTTATTTACTTATTTAGAGACAGAAAGAGAAAGAGAGAGAGAGAGAGAGAGAGAGCGAGAGCACGCATGCAAGTTGGGGAAGGGCAGAGGGAGAGGGAGAGAGACAATCTCAAGCAGATTCCATACTGAGCTTGGAGCCCAATGCAGGGCTCAGTCTCATGACCCTGAGATCATGGCCTGAGCCAAAGAGTTAGGACCTTAACTGACTGAGCCACTCAGGTGCCCCCTAATGTGGGGCATCCTCTATGTGGTACCCCTCTATGTGGCATCTAAAAAAAACCCCAAACTTGTAAAACAGAGTAAAGTGGTGGTTACCAAGGGCTGGGGGCAGGGAAATGGGAGAGGTATTGTTGAAGGCACATGATAAATAAGTCCCAGAGACCTAATATACAGTACCATGATTATCGACAACAACGATATCAAAAATATTAAACTTGCTGAGAGACTAGATCTTAATTGTTCCCAACACTGGAAGAAATAAGAATTATGTAACATGATAGAGGTGTTAGCTAATAGTAAAATGACAATTGTATTGCAATACAAAAGTATCAAGTCATCTTAAACTGACACAATGTTCTATGTCAAATATACATCTGTAAAAATAAAGTAATAAACTGTAGTTGTTCTAACACAATATTGGACCCACAGTGCTGAGCATACAGCCTGGTTCATGACTGGAGGTCTATAAAGAGTTGTTTAATATCATTTGATGTTACACCACCACCATCACCACCACCACCACCACCACTGCCACCATCATCACCATCATCCCTGAGCCCTTCCCATTCCAATTGTTTGTGAAGCATTTTGCAGACCCTTGAGTTTCTTGGCTTGTGGGGAAGGAAAAACTCTCAGAAATTATGTTCACCACCAGTTTTTCTCAGAGACTCAGCACTTTCAGAAGCACATTTTGGTCTGGCAGTTGGGTATGGACAGTGGCAAAGCAAAGGAGAAAGGAAGAATGAACTGGGAGAAAAGGTTCTCCTGAGCACAAGAGCTGAGATTTTTGATGTGTCAGGAATGGTCTATGTCCATATGACACCTTTTCACTTTGGAGCTTAGCTAAGTCGGTTAATTAGTTTTACCTCAGGGATGATGGTCCTTCCCTTCTGCCTCCTCCTTTCCTTCCTTTCTTGCTTCTTTTTTAAATTTGTGTTCTTCTTCCTTTCTTTTCTTCTTTCCTTCCTGGCCAGCAGCTGGGGTCAGAGGAGGACAAATTCTTATCTAGTTCTTAATATTCCAGGTACTGTGCTAAGCTATTTACTTGATGAAATAGCATATTTAGCCCTTTGTGAGGATAATGGTATTATTATCCCATGTTTTCAGAAGGGAAGCATTTTATTATTTAACATATATAACATATTTATTATCCCATGTTTTCAGAAGGGAAAATTGAAGCACAGAGTTGAGTAAATTACCCAAGATCACATGGTTTGAAAAAATATATAGTAATCCAATTCAAATTACATTGTCTCAAAAGCTTGACCATATTTTTTTTTATAAATCTTATGAGGAATCCTTTCTGACATTTTCTGTTGAACTTCTGACCTAGAGGAGCTGGAAGTCAGACTAGAACTGATTTTGCTGTTATCATTGAATATTTCGTCTCTAGTCACATAAAAATTACTATTCTAGAGAAATCATCATAATCTAGTGATTCCAATGTGAAGTGGAAGAGACAGCCTTTGTTAGACACACAAAAGCTAACTAGGAGGTCATCAGAATGTGAGTTTAAAAATATGAAATAAAACTACATTTATTATCTTACCTCAGAAAATTGTGATTTTAGAAATTAAAAGATTAATATATTTCTCATCTCTCCAAGCTATTAAACTACCTTTTGATTGCATTAGTCAATCTTGAAGGGGTTTTGTATGCACCATCTCTGGTATGCAATTTTGTCAAGTAAATGATAAAACTAAAAAAGATACAGGATAAGTATTTTTTTTCATTCAATATAATGAATTTCTGTCTTAATAAAATTTCAACAATTCTGTGAGTTTATGCACTACTATCCTCACCTAATTCCAGGGAATAGTTAACAAAAGTTGGGAACTTGTCAGCCTTCAAAATTTATGAATTTTTAACCTGAATTCTTTTAACCTGAATTCTTCTTCAATCAAATTATAATAGCGGGGGAAATATACCTTTATTCCTAGAGTATAGGTAACTATCTGGGAAATATGAGCTACTACATCATGATTTTTACAAAGACATAGCTGAAATTTCTGACATTTGCCAAAACTCTACCCTCATCATAACATGTGATTAATGTTAAAGCTTGGATAACTGAGTTAGAAGCAGCGACAACATAATGGCATCTAATTGCTGGAATTTTGTGATATATTATCTGGGAAAAAAATTAAAAAATAATCTTTATGTGAATAATTCAATTTTCTGTCTCTGCCTCTCCATCTTCCTTCTCTCTCTTTCTTATATATATAATAAAAATAGGGGTGCCTGGGTGGCTCAGTTCACAGAAAGCATCTGCCTTCATCTCAGGTCATGATCTCAGGGTCGTGGGATCAAGCCCCACATTGTGCTCCCTGCTCAGCGGGGAGTCTGTTTCTCCTTCTGTCTCTCCTCCTAACCCCTGCACATGCTTCCTTACATCCTCTCTCAAATAAATAAAAATACATAATATAATAATATACAGACAGTGAGAAAAAGACAAAGACAGAGAGAGAAAGAGACAGAGACAGAAAGTTCCTCAAAGAAATGTTTGCAAAAGGTATTTATCTGGATGTTCATTTTGGCAACATTTTTAATAAAGTTAAAACAATCTTAATTTGTATTCCCAGAGAAAGTGCTAGATAAATTATGTTGTAGCATACTATAGAACCAGTATGAGAGTTAAAAAGAATGAGGCAGAAAAATGGCACCAATACAAAAAAATTCTAAAGCATATAGTTTGCATATAAAAGAATGCTGTAGAAGTAGAAAAATATATATATATACATATATATATAAAATGATTGCATACATAAAATATGGATACCCTTAGACATATTTCTATATGCATTCATATAAATGTAAAATGCATAGAAAAATCTCCAGGGTCATTTACTCAAATGAAATCTGTGGCTAAATTCTGAGTTATAGATTGAAAATTTTGGCTTTATTATTATTATATGATTGCTTATAAGAATGCATCCATTGATCCTTTGTATATCCAAAAATAAGTGAAATCACGAATTAAAGACATAATCTTCTACAAAGTGAACTTTGAGAATTCCAAAGTAGGAAGACTTAGGTCATTGTAATAAGTGCCCTGAGGTATTAACTCATTCACAAGAGATATTTTTAGTCATATTGAGTTAAAATCTTTCATGTGTTCCTTAGTGAAGAATGTCTGCAGACTGATTATAGAACCTACTTTAAGACTACTTATGATCCTTTCTTATAGACGGATACTGAGTTGCGAAACAGAACACAGTCTGTAAAATAGGTTGTCTCAGAAGAATCCAACCATTATTCACCAATTTAACGCTTCCTAAAATTTTGTTATTCCATCCACAGTGTGTGAGGGATAACATTCTGTGGTATTTAATCGATATGACTGATTGGAATAGGGTGAAACTCTGAATGTAGATGGATGAACGCATAAAATGGGTCATGCCATCAGGTTTTCATGTGGGAGAATTTGAGGTCAGGTTGGGTCCCACAAATAAGGGGTATTAACACAAAGATCTATCAAATTCTCTTGCAAATAGACCTGCAATTGACATAGCACAAGTTTCCTTCCAATATCCTTTGATTTTGAGAGATCCATATTCTTATAAAGAAGCTTCTCACCCATCCTCCCCTTAATGTGCATTCATTTCATTTTTATCACTATGTTCAAGTCATGTGATGCACTCCTCTTCTAATTGTTGTCTATATTAGAATTGATTCAGAAGATCTTCAACCCTTAGTTTTTGCTTGTTCGTTTATTTGTTTACTCTACTTGTCTCTGTTCAGCATATTGTTCTTGTAGCCCCTGCCTGATACAAAATAGTTTGCATGGCTGCAAACTGTGTTGCTGTGTCCCACATAGAAGATACTAAAAGATGAATATCAAGAAAAGAAAGTCTTTTATATTTAGTTAGCAGCATTCACACAGCCTCTGGATTAATGTTAGCTTTGAAGCCACATGATGAGCAATAGAGGTTTCTCACCATGATACTCATTAGCATCTCTTTGTGACTTGCAAGAAATAATTTGCAGAGTCCCAAGTTTAATGTTAACCTGAAGCTGCCTTGTTCAGAGATAGCTTTCTAACCACAATCAACACATTTTCTTTTCTTTTGACTGACAAACAGGGTGCAAAGGCAATGTCCATTTCTTTCCTTTCTTCTGTTTCTTCTTGCCATATAATTAGGTAGGAATAGATTATTATAATAACTTGATTGGCTCTTTACCTAGCACTTGCCAATATATATATATATATATATATATATATATATATATATATATATATATATATATATATTTAGATTGGCTTTATAAACCAGACCTGAGATGTTTTGAAATATGACGATGACACTGTCTCACAAGAGAGGCATAAGACAGCAGGCTGGTGCTCATAATTATAGGACATTTCCCCAAATCACCTTTACCTCATACCTCCCCATTTTATCCTCTTTCTTTAGGTAAAACAATATAGACCTCTGTTTCCTCAGTTTCCTCTCCATACCTACTCTAAATCGATGAATTTATTACTTGCATCTGACTTAACTGTATACAGGGAAAAAGCAAAAAAAAAAACCAAAAACCTCTCCAGATAAAATAGGAGGATGTAGTTGTTAGCAATATTAATATGCAAACATCAGTAATATTTAATATGTAATATGTAATTACAGAAAATGAAAAAAAAAAAAAAACCCAGCAGCAATGACAATGATTACAATCATTGTAACAAGAGAAGTCCAGACTGCTTATATTTGGAGATAAGACCCTGGGCTTAGAATGATCACACACGATAATTGGTGTACAACAGACTCAGTTTATGTCTCTTGTCACAGAATCCAGAGTTTTAAATTTAAAGCAATGTTTATTAGTAACAGGATTAAAATACAGTGGAATAGGTTAGGAAGGCTTTTTTTTTACTCCGAACATTTGCTATGATGTAGAAGTATATGCAACACGCAGTGAACTGAGTTCCCACTTTAATCGTGGTGAAATCCTGAAAGACGACCTGGGAACATCCTTCTCACTTTCTGACAGCCAATATCTTCCAGTCCCAAGGGTGCTGGGGGATGGGGACACTGCTGTCTCTTCTAGCCACTGGTGTGAGTGCCCGGTGTGCTGTGGTATTGAGTTAGGTGAAGCAGCTAGTCGGTTGGATATTCAAGGTCAGTTGTGAGAGTTCGTAGCTTAGGTGTAATTGCAGTATGTTTGGGAACACAAGAGTCTCAAAGTTCCGGTCAAGGAATTTTTAAGAAGGAACAAAGTACTGATACATGCTACAACATGGATGAACCTTAAAGCAGTGTTGTCAAAAGAAGCCAGAAACCACAGACTACATATTGTATGCTACTGTTTACATGAAAGGCTCAGAAAAGACAAATCTATAAAGAATAGATTTGCAGTTTCCCAGGCCTGGGGGTAGAAGCAGAGAATGACTGCATTTGGGCATGTGGTTTGTTTTTGGAATGATGGAAATATTCCAAAATTGAATTGAGGTGATGACTGCACAACTCTGTAATTCACTAAAACTCACGGAGACATTTAAAATAAGCGAGTTTTATGGCATGCAAAAAATACCTCAATAACACTGTTTAAAAATAGTCTAAATATTCTTGCCATAATAGTTTTGTCATTTATTGTGATAATTGTACAACTATTTGTTTATTTTACTACCTACTGGCTGTATTTTATTTTGTAATAATTGCTTTAGGGGACCAGGGGTTAAGGTCATGTTTAATGAAAAGTTAATGAATTTCCATTTCTTAAGAAAGCTGAAAATGAAATGTGACTTGCATAAAATATTTGTCAATATTTACTATCCCAATTGAGGCCACAGTGATATCACTGACTAGGAGAACTGAGTGACATACATGTGATGGAAACACATTAGCTTCTACTTTGAAAGGTTATAACTATTTTGGGAAGAATATGTTTGAAATGAACATTTTACTATGTAAATCTGGAGAATGTTTATGCATACATACACACACACACACACACACACACACACATCCCTCTGTAAAGCATGATTTTTCAGTTAGACTACTCTTCCAACTTAATTTCATTTAGTTTTTGATCCCACATTTTCTTGTTCAGGAATGACAGGTGAAGCATTAGGTACTAATACATTGGTGCCATTAGCAGCAGAAGGACTTCACAAACAATTACCTGATGCCACTTTTTCAACACTGTGAGATCCCATACATCGAAACCCAGTTCACTTGGAGGTAGTTTGATTATGTTCATCCAACTCACTGAATCTAAGTAAAGCTTTTGGAAGTTTATTCTGTCTGAGGTGAGACATTTGGTACCATTATAAATGCTGATCCAAATTTAGTTAAAAGTTAAATGTAAGAGATAAGATTGTTTTTTTTTTTTCTGGGATGATGCAACATTAATTTTGCTGACTCAAAGTACTATAATGGATACAATTTATTTTAAGAAATCCATTAAAGAATATGCTAGGAAGAAATTGTTTAGTATAATTTTAATACTTTATAATTGAAACTGATGAAGTTCTAGAACCTAGGTGAGGTTTGGTGGGCTGAGGTCCGGAGCCAATGACCAAGAAAGAATTCTTGAGACATCTTTGGTGCAAAATGGTGGTTTATTAAAGCACGGGGACAGCACCCGTGGGCAGGAAGAGCTTCTGCCCCGGGTTGTGAGGGATGGCAGGTTATGTACCCTGTGGTTGGGGGAAGGTGAGGGGAAGGGAGGTTTCAACGGAGTTTTCATATGCTAAAGAGGGCCTAAACGGTGCCAGGATGTCGGAGACCTACCGGATGCTTTGCCCTCCGGTTTGATCAATGTTGTCTTTAGACCAGCCATTAACATTAAGATAGTTGGGAGACTTTTTGGTGGGATGTCACAATCCTGCTATCAATTGTCTTTGTTAGTGAGATTTAGGATATTTGTAAACCAAGGGAGACTCCTGTCTTGCAGGATTGTGATCTCTGCAACCTAACTATTTGCTTATTGTTCATGGCAGTCAGGGCTGCCTGAGGGATGCTACACATATGACTGAGGGGGAGTGGATGGAGAGGGGGGTGCAAGGCGCCAGCTTTTGCTTTGTCTTCAGCCAGCCTCGTGCTCCCTCATCAAAACCATAAAAGTTATAATATTCTACCAATTAAAATAAAATTTGAAATACTTCATGTTTAAGTATAGTTTATTACATATAATAATCTATATATAATTTATAAATAAATACAGAAAGAAAATACTTTCTATACACATTTATTTGGTAACTATATGGTAGCCATATGGTTTACACATAGAATAATTAAGCTACAAATTTTTTATGACAAAGTTGAAGTGAATACATAAATAAGTATTTCAGTATGGCAGTATGCATTTCCTTTCTTTTCTGTCAGTAATCAGATTTTATAAATGTTTGGGTCATTTAAGAACGACATGCGAAGAGTTGAAGAGAGAAATCCTACATTGCTGAGAACAGATCAGAGACCTCCAAGTCCAGACACCTTGGAAGATTTTTGAAGACAGTAATGATGAAGTCCCAGAACCTAAGTTAGGTTCGGTGGGGTGAGGAGGTTCGGAGCCGACGACTAAAGAAAGAATTCTTAAGACGTCGTTGGTGCAAAATGGTGGTTTATTAAAGCACGGGGACAGGACCCGTGGGCAGGAAGAGCTGCTGACCCGGGTTGTGAGGGTGGGCATGTTATATACCGCACAGTTGGGGGGAGGTGGTGAAGGAATGGGAGATTTCAACAGAGTTCTCACATGTTAGGGAGGGCCTACAAGGTGCCGGGGGGAGTCCTTGTCCTTATGGCTTGATCAATGTCGTCTTTAGGTCAGGCACTAACATCAAGATAATTGGGGGATTCTTGGTGGCGTATTATGATCCTGCTGTCATTTACATTCCCTTCTACCTCAGTCTCCTCCAGTTTATGGTGGGAGGGAGACATTAGGGCTTCAGGAACCGAGAGTTATTTGCCTCTGGAAATTTGTGCTATCGATAAGGTAACCTCCCTGTTTAGGTCTCTAGGACATCTTGTAGGGCAAGGGAGATTCCTGTTCTGCAGGATTGCGATCCCTGCAAGTTAACTATTTATCGTTTTATGGCAGTTAGGGGTGCCTGAGGAATGCTACACATATGGAGGGGAGCGGGTGAAGAGGGGGGTGCAAGGCGCCAGCTTTTGCTTTGTCCTCAGCCAGTCTCCTGCTCCCTCATCAGTAAGTAAATGAGAACATTTAGACAGATAAACAAATACCAAATACCAAATAAGGCATTTTCTGGAGGACAAAGAGAAAAATGACATAGCAGAGATAAAACAGGTTTCCCAGTAAAGATGCACAGTGAAATTGCTAGCATGTGTACAAAGAAAAGGAGCAGCAAGTAATGAAAGAAGAATGCTTACTTCAAGGACTATCTGAGGAGAAGCTACCCCAGCCATCACCTTTTCTGCCCTTGAATGCATGAATAGTATTCGGTAGCCCAGTATCCAAATCCAGGCATAAAACTGAGAACTCTTCTCTAAAGGAATTAAATAATCTTCCTGAGGGAAACTGGGAGTTCTAATGTAAGGACCCTCCTACTGAGTCTTCTTTTGTACTCTTGAGCCTCCTCTGAAAGAAATATCCAACCCAGGTGACATCTAAAAAGAAAATGCTGCATCTCCATACATTGCAGGGAGAGGTAGAGGAAACCTACATCGATCATCAGTATTTTTAAATTATTAATATTAAACTAAGCTTTTATTCTTACATGTGGTTGGAAAACAGAAGATTTGCCAAATATTTGAGGAAAACTAAGCATAAAAGAGGAAGAGTACTAGGAAGAAAACAGAACAAAAGGGAGGAAGGAAATAATGAAAGTACAATTAGAAGACAACGTCTCAGAGCCAGAGGAAGGTTAGATTTTTAAACTAAAGAGCCTATCGAGTTACATTCATAAATGGAGCACTGGGCAACACCAGGAGTAGATGACTGATTTAAACAACATAAATGGATCTCAGATACATTATGTTAGGTGAAAGAAGCCATCTAAAAAACAACAAGAGGTCATTTACATATAATTGTGGAAAAAGTAAATATTTAAAGAGAACTCGTCAGTTGTCACCAGAGCTTGATGGTGAGAGAAGGGCATGAACAGAAAAGAGAATGAGCCGAATGACATCAGACACTCTCCTGAAGGTGAGCATTAGTTTACCAAAATAGCAGATTTTTTCTGATAAGTTGGTAATACCAATAGTCTTTTGTGCTGGAATACTGTTGCCTGTTATTAGCGGCCACCTAAAGGCCTGTCTTTGGCCAAAATAACCTGTGGGCTTGCCAGGTAGTATTATAACACTTTGGTGCAATTTATCAAGTTTTCCTTGGCATTAAATGATCATGTTTTTCAAATATAGACCATCAGGTAGATCTAAACTAAATAAATTTAAACCTTAGCCTAGGTACTACACATTTCTTAAATAGTCCGAAAAGTAAGCCTTCAAATGTATACAATGTGTTCCCTAGGACTTCATCAAATTCTGTATCTATAGAAGTCCAGTTATAAAGCTAAATGCCACAAAAGGGCATTTCAGTGTCATTTCAGTGAGGAGAAAAGTATGACTTAATAGAGTGATTAGATTTGTTTCTCTGAATTATTGTGATGTTTGCTTTCCAAAAAAAATCTTTTAATACTTAGGAAGCCAATTGATCTATTATAAGAAATTGGCACCAAGGGATATTGTATAGCATCCAAAGGAAATTCAATAGTTGGTTTAAACTATTATGTTTTAGTCAAATCATGAGCAAATTGCAGACAGATGTTTAACTCATACCAAGGGGTAACTAATGATGTAAAAAACAATATTAAGAATTGAGATCTTATAAGTAACATGGTTAAAAGTAGCTTTAAACCAGAAGAAAAAGATAGCTAGCAAACTAAAAAACAAAATAATGAAGATTAAGAGAGCAATCTGTGATTGTGTTCTGCAGATCTCATGTTGTAAATTCCTGCATCTCATTGTAGTCATTTACTTGATCCAAAATTCTTGGGTGGAGTTAGTTCCCTCTTCTAAAGACTGTAAGCTTAAGGTTGGGAATATATGTGTGTATTCATTGGGGGTTGCTTAAAAACCCTCAGCTTGTAGTCTCTAACAAAGAAAGTTTTTTGGAATAGTGATTTGAGTATTTTTAAATTGAGAGACATGAATCCAAAGATAATACTGTAGGACATTCACTGATGTGCTGGTTGTTAACAGTGCCTGATAAGGTCCTTACACATCAATATGCAAGAACAGCTTTTTGTCTGGTGTTGTTTCCAGTACCTGAAGAGAATTAGGTATCCATGTTTTAGGGTATGCAAAGATTATTTAGGAGGATGTTGAGGAAAGGCAGCTCATAGCTCCTGACAATTGCACTGCGTATTGTGTGAGTCCTTTGGGATATATCATACAGACAGCTTGTAATAAGGCAGAACCTAAGATTAGAGGAGATAGTCTGAGGCATATTGAATCACTAGCTATCAGTTTATAGGCAAAGCTACCAAGGACACCTGAGAGAACTGATCATTTAATTGCCATTAAAGTCAATGCACAAACTGTGAGATATCCATATAATGATATACTATTCAGCAATAGAAAGAAATAAAATCCTGATACACAGTAAAATATTGATGAATCTCCATTTAATTATGCTGAACGGTAAAATTCAGACAAAAGAGCATACATAGGGCGCCTGGGTGGCTCAGTGGGTTAAGCCGCTGCCTTCGGCTCAGGTCATGATCTCAGGGTCCTGGGATCGAGTCCCGCATCGGGCTCTCTGCTCAGCAGGGAGCCTGCTTCCTCCTCTCTCTCTCTCTCTGCCTGCCTCTCTGCCTACTTGTGATCTCTCTCTGTCAAATAAATAAATAAAATCTTTAAAAAAAAAAAAAAAGAGCATACATATTGTAAAATTCCACTTTTATAAAAACCTGGAAAATGCAAACTTATCTATAGTGACAACAGGCCAGTAGTTTTCTGGAGAAGGTCAGGGTGGAAGATAGGGAGTTAAGAGGGAGAAATTAGGATAAGAGATAAGAAAACTTTTAGAGGAAAAGACTACTTTTTTTTTTTACATTGATTGTGTGATGACTTCATGAGTGCATAGGTATGTACAAAAAAAATCCAACTGCATGCTTTAAATATGTGCAATTTATTGCATATAATTATATCTTAACAGAGGCTTCATTAAAAAACCTTTAAAAAGATATCCATCATCATCATATCATATAGCTAAATACTATTTCTTAGATTGTAATTGTAAACAACCGTTAGAAAGAATGATAATATATTTAGAAACTTTGAATTATGAGAAGTTTAGATTTAGTCTTATTTAAACAAGAATGTTACTTCATGTAATAAGCCAGAGTGATGTAGAGTTGTCTTTAAAATAAGATTACTGAATCATTTCAATTAGTTCAAAATTTTATCTATTTATCAGAAATACTACACAAACTTCAAAAAATACAATTTACAAATCTGATATTCATGAACTAAATTTTAAAGAATCTTTAAATCATTTTTGAAGGCTCCTCTTTTATCTTGAACCAAAGCCTTTTCTTCTTATCTTGTAACTATAGTAACAAAAGCTATTATTTAAATTTACTTGTTCACATTTCTTAAAGCAAAAGAATCACAGTTAATTAACTTTTTCTTACACATTTTTAACTACTTATCTGAACTAGATATTCCTAGAGTGTTCACATAATGACAAAAAGATTGCTTTTTTCTGATCAATTTACCTTTTAAATTTCCCTAGTGAGGATAAAAAAGAGAAACAGAAAAAAATGGGGAGAGATGTTTGGGCTTTAGACAGGTATAATACAAACTCTGGTTGCATGGGTTTTACAGGTGTGATTGAAGGAGAAATCAAAGGAAAAATGCATCAGTGGGTACCAGGCAAGGCCCACGGAGTCTGGGAGAAGGCTAGGGATTACTGACAAGTCAGGAAATTTAAGAATGGGAGAAAAGCAATGATAAAGGTCAGGGGAGTAGAATTTAAGAGAAGCAGTTTCAAGTCTTTCTTGTTTTTTATTTGTCCTTTGTATCATTTTCCTAAGGATTCTGTAACATTACTACAGACCATGTGGCTTAAAATAACAGAAATTTTTGTCAAAGTTCTGGAGGCTAGAATTCAAAAATCAAGCTGTCAGCAGGGGCAAAAGAATCCTTTCTTCTAATTGTTAGTAGTTGCCAATAATCCTTCGCATTGTTTGGCTTTGAAGACACCTCGTTCTGTTTGTTTGTTTCTTTGTTTGTTTTTGCCTCTGTCTTCACAAGGTCTCTCCCCTCTGTGTTTCTCTTCTATGTTTCTGTATGCAAGCCTCCCTCGCCTTTCATTATAAATACACTCACCATTGGATTTAGGGCACAGTATAAACTCACCTTAACTTGATTACATTTGCAAAGACTATTTCCAAATGAGACCACATTCATAGGTATGGGGGGTTAGGACTTGAACATATCTTTTGTAGGGAAGCAATTCAACCCACCATACTTTTGCCAGAAGTCTTTTAGGGAAATAGTTTTAGAGTCCTAATTGCCTTTAGAAGTTTCATCATACCAAAGCAGATATATTTTTCATTGCCTTTCTATTCTAAGGCACCCCATAAATGAAAAATCTTGCCCAATTCTAAAAGTTTCCCAAATTCATCACTATGTGGCCATAGTGATGTTAAATTGTCCTTTGTTGGATTATGTCATTTGGAGAGACAAGTAAATGAATTAGCAAAAAAAAAAAAAAAAAAAAAAGAATATATATATATATATATATATGAGAAAAACGGGCTTCCAACCCAGTGGATGGGCAAGCTGTGTGAGATGACCCAATGAGAAAAGTACAGTGGGTAAAAATGATTGTTATATAACTTCCTATCTTTACAATCCAGTTTTAGGGGGAACAAAAGGCCATCATCAAGGTTCTGACAAAACCCTGAACTAAACAAAGATGTTTTAGGGACACAAAAAGCAGCACAGAGGATAGTCACTACATGGTTTTAATTTTTGTTCTGTTTTGTTTCAATGATCTCTTAAGTTTATAATGGCATTTTCTTTTTATTTTAAATTTAATTTTATTTAATTCTTTTTTCAGTTTTCCAAAATTCATTGTTTATGCACTACACCCAGTGCACCATTCAATACATGCCCTCCTAAGTACCCACCACCAGGCTCACCCAATCCCCCACCCCTCTCCTTTCCCAACCCTCATTTGCTACTCAGAGCCCACAGTCTCTCATGGTTTGTTTCCCCCTCCGATTTCCCCCAATTTACTTCTCTTCTTCTCCCAATGTCCTCCGTGTTATTGCTTATGCTCCACAAGTAAGTGATTAAGCTGAGTGAAATAAGTCAAGTGGAGAGAATTGATTATCATATGGTTTCACGTATCTATATTGTTTTAAAAAGTGACTTAGGGTGCCTGACTGAAGAGACTTTCTGAATTCAGATTTTGGGTCAATTAAAAGTAAGTTTATCACAATAGGGCCCTTTCCTATAGACTCCTTCTAATAGATAACATGCAAGGCATATGAAGGAAAATATAGGCAATCAAACCCTTAAAAGCCAAAATTCACAAAAGGACACCAAAGTACGATCAAAATACATATCTTGAGGAAACTCCCCTGGTTGGCTCAGTCAGTTCAGTGTCTCCAGTCAAGAGGTTTCAGCTCAGCTCATGATCTCAGAGCCCTGGGACCAAGTAGGCTTTGTGGTCATTCCGGTGTCTGCTTGGGATTTTCTTTCCCCTCCCCCTGCTTATGCTTGCATAGGCACTCTCTCCCTCTCTCTCTTTCTCCCTAAAATAAGTAAATCTTTTGAAAACACACACACAGATCCCGAGAAATGAATAAATCTAACATTGAAAGTCTCAGTGAAGCTATCAAAGCCCAAGTTCAAAGTCAAACTTAATCACATCAGAGGTCACAAAGGGGCTCAGATACATGCATTGTTATCTAATCAGGGGTTCTGGTCCATAGCTCTAAAAAAGTCTTGAACAAATCTTGTTAAAGTCCCTTTTAAAGGGAACACACACACATACACACACACACACAAAATCTTGATAAAGTCTCCAAACTGTTAAAGCTTAATCAGCCAAAGACTACCAAGAACCAGTTAGCAGTCAGACAGGATCAGATTTATTAACTGTCAAGAAGGAACTGCAGAATATCACTCAACCAAAGAGTGAACCCTGAAATGCTTTTCAACTAAAAGAGGAGGGAAACCATTTTTGCAAAGTTAAGTTTGTGCTGAACATTTTTGAAGATGGTAGAAATGGAGGATCCATTCTGAATTTTGCTCTTCTCAAAGTGGGATTAGGGGAAGTGGCAATAAACTAGGCATTGGGTGCTGTCATGAGTTAAGGGCAATTTAACAACTGGGTATCTATAGTAATAAATGAAAATATGTCTGAGGCATCATTGGTAAGATAGAAGTAGTCACTCAGAAAGGTATTGCTAAAGCAGCTTATGATGGCTGCATGAACTTGAAAGAAACAATGTTTTCAGCTTGCAACTGGTTTTATCTTGTCTCCACATCCTGACTGAAGGATTACTTTTTCTCTCTTCAGTTTGGGCTAATTTTCTCTTTTTCAATTCTGGATGGAGTTTGGTATCTTCAAATTATATTATAAATACTCCTTATTAGTTTATTTTTAATTTTTTGAATCAGTGTCTAAGCAAAATACCACAGTTGCAATAATGATTGTAAAACAGAAGAATTTTACAAATCTGATGATACAATGTTACTTCATAGTTAACAGAAATGTGAAGGCACAAAGAAGGAAACACAGGGGTATCAATTTCTTCATTAAGAGACACAAGAAATAAAGTTTGAATTCTGCTTTTAAACTACATTCTATTAACAACTGATATAAAGATAATGGTATAAATGGTAAAAGGAGATTAGAAAATGTATTTCACTTATTATAAGCCGCTATCTTTGATATCTGGAAGAACTATTAAAAGTGCTATTAAATCAATTTAACTATTGAGTAATTGAGAAATACGGGCATACTATGAAGATAACAACCAGAAAACCAACAGAAGAAATCCTTCTAAATACTTTAAGTGTCTGGAGGCTGAAACTGGTGGCAAGTGTATGAGGTAGGAGACTGCCATCTTTGGTCTCATTCTTGGTATAGCCATTATTGCTTTGTGTTTTTTAAGCTAATGTATGTAAAATCTGGATGATTTTTTTAAAAAGCATGAAAATATTATATAAAACATTTAACATTTTACGGAAGGATCTAAATCGAGATTTGCATAAATGAAAAAATGTGATTGTTTTGGATTTAAATCAATATCATAAAGACATCAACTCTTCCTATGCACACATATGTGTGTAGATAAAAGTATCCTCAAAAATAACAAATTTTTTTGTTTATAAATGGAAATGTGTAACTTATAAAAACTTGGCTCTGTGAAGAAAAATAGATTTGTAAAAACTGTCAGAAGAAAGCACATAGAAAAGTTTTACTGGGTAAATTTTTCCAAGATCCACATTAAACATACACTAATTAAAATGATATAGCGTAGTCACAGGAATAAACAGACAAAAAGATCAGCAGATCATAATAGGAAACTGGGGGAATAAAAACACTAACGGATATGTGTATTTTCAACTTGCAACTCAAATCACTGCAGAAAAAATGTATTGTTTATTCAATGATGTTGTGATAACATTCTAAAATTTATGAAATAAATGAAATTGAGTAATTCTCTACCTATTTTAACAAAAGAAGTTCAACTGGATCAATATCCTAAGTTTAAAAGAATGAAAACATAAAAGTACTAGAGGAAAATACCAGACACACACACACGATCTTGGAGTAGGAGGGACTTTTCTAAACCTAAAATAAAACTCCAGACTAACAATTTTGATTATAATTATTTTTTTACAACTTCTATAAAAAAATTCATTCTGAAAAATGTATAATGAAAGCCAGGGGGAAAAAAGGCAGCATTTATGACAGTAATGATTTCCATAAATTATTTATATAAATCATAAAAATGAGCAACCTAATAAGAGAAAGGGAAAAAATTGATAGAAAAATAATCAAAAGATACAAAAGGTAATTAGAAAAAAATGTTTTGGAAATATTTTAATTTATCTCTACTACAGAAATTTAAAAAAATTAATTCACTTAAAATTTCCCAAATAGAAACATTTCAATATTAAGTTGTACGTTAGGGAATAGCTGAACGTGCATAAATCTGCAATTTTATAATTTTTAACTTAAGTATCATTAATTTTAGAATAATGTGGAAGCAGATACTCTGACACTTTTTAACTAAATTGGAATAAATAGTTTGAAAAATCTTTGACAATACCAAAATTGAAATTAAGTTTTGCAGATAGATCCACTCATTTTTGTATCCATTGACTTTAATTACAGCATTGCTTTTTAAAGCAAGTAAAAGCTAATTTTTGAAACAATTTAATAAATGTATCTAATAGAAGTATTATCTGGTTTAAAAGAATAAGGCACACTTATATACATAGATATATAAAATCTGCAAATACTGTTAATGTAAAGTGATACACAAGCCTTTGTACTATCTATGTATGCATACCCAAATGCCTGGAGAGGTTCTGAAATGGACTGCAATGACATAAAATAAGTGGTGGATGATTTCTATCTGGGGCATAAGACTAATGGCTTGTATTCCAAGGGACACTTATCTTCTATTCTAAATTACTTTGCACCATTTAATTTTGATATTTATATATTATTTTCACATCACTGAAACTGAAATTTTTAAAAATGATATTCTTATTAAAATAGTATTGTTTGCAATGCCTTAAACATTCATATTACCCCCTAAATTTGAAACTTTGCAAGTCCTACATCCTCCACTTTTGCTATACTTAACTTCCAAGCAACTTTTTATTCCCCAGCTCATCTCTCAAGCTTCAACTTCCATGTTACTTATTCTAGGAACTTACTTCTATGAACTGTAAGACTTGCTTAGGATACCCTTATATGAAAGCACTCTACACTCATTGATTTTATGGTACTATCATCTTATTTCATAACTTTCTCTCTTTTGGTGTCCCTCAACATTACCAAATCTCCTGGAAGAAAACCACATTGCCATATTCAGTACTGTAACTCTTGCAGCTAAAATAGATCTTAACGATATTATTTATACTCAATAAAATATGTAGTAGTGTTAAAGGAACTCTGAATATAGATAAAATCTAGGAAATATAATTGGGGAGAAGAAAAACTAAAAAAGACAGAAGAAATGAAAATTTTTACTTGTCTAATTAATAGTTTTGTCTGTAACTTGACTTTGTCTTTGGCTACCAAAATAGGACTTTAGCAGCTTTCAGATTCATAGATGATTGACATCAGTGTGAGAGGGTCTTCTAGGATATGCTCAATGTGGTATCCCATCAAGTAAGGCCAAATAACACAACTGCCTCTGACAATACTTGTATAAGAACAAAGCTACATTGTTCTTATACAAGGATTTCCTGTATGGAAACTAGAGTGCATGGTTTGGTAAAAATCTAGATTATTTTTAGAAGCAACCCGACAGTACTGGAAAGAAATACATGAGGTGAAAGAGTGGAAAGTAGCCTTTAGTGTGTAACTTTAATGTCTTCAACTATAATTTATGTCACTTCAGCAAGGCCATTACTCCATAATAAAAAATTCTTCCTTTTTGTTTTACAGGAAGATTGAAATTGAAATTAATACCTAAATGTAGAAGCATGATGAACTGCCTGTCGGTAAGGTCTGCTTGTACTTTTATAAAGTTCAATATCTAGTTCTTCTTGGGTACTGTGACTCATTTTTGTTGAAATCATTTGTGGCATTATAGAAAGAAAAGAGATAGTACACTCTTAGTAGTACATGAAATTTCTTCTAGGTTCACATAATATCTGGTGCAATTTTACAGCCTAAGACAATTTCATGTTCACATTCATATCATTTATTACCCAATAATAAGAAGGCTAAATGAAAAAAAAAAATGGCTTTAACAAGTAAGCAAAAGAATGGTTTTGAGGCTAGTTTATTACTAAACTTGGGCACAGGTACTTTGATACTGCAAATTCATATCTCATTTAGAATTATTAAAATCAATATTAAATGTCTCATCACCATTTTCATTCCCCAGATATTATAATTGTTCTCCATAGACTTAAAAATAAAAATACTGTTATTTTTCAATTTAGCTGACTATGCTAAACTAAACAATCTTTCCTTCTGCAAATTTACAGTGTTGTATATCACTTTCTTGATCAAAATGAATGTGACTTCACAAGCTTTTGCTATGTAAACTTACCACAGGGCTGTAACTCCTAGTATTTTCTCTTTATTGACATCTACCTACTCAGGAAAAGTAAGATGTTTTAGGATTAAGAAGGAAAGTTGAGTAAATAATTTAGGTTTCTATTTTTTCATTAAAAAAAAAAAAGTGGGCAACTCCTGCCAAACCTATCTCATGAAGGTTCTGTGGAAACAAAATGAGATGAACTATGTGAAAATATAGTATCAATTGTACATAGCTATAAATAATAGAATGTAAATAAACCTTAAAATAGTTAAGAACTGCTATTATCATTTAGAGTGATGGTTGCAGAAAATCATCTGTCTTTTGCCTTTCATCATAGTTTTCTTATCTTTCTTCTGAACTACAGAATAATCCCAACAAAGTACCCACTTACCCTATCCTCTTATTACTTCTTAATATTTCATTAATCCTTCGTCCACTTGCGGACTTTTATTGGCAGATGGGTTTCAAGCTTTGACTTTACATTCACTACTCTGTCCAAATCCCAGACCAAGCTTCCTCCAACCAAACTAGTATCAGCCTTTCCTGAAAGATCACAAGATGAATGTACCATGTAGACCTTAACACCAAAATGCAACTGGATGTGCCTTCTGCAATATGCCATGAACACACACCGCTGCTTGTGGCATCTCTGACACAGTTCCCAGCCTCCTCTAGAGCATTGATACCAATTATCCTCAGTTTCCCACTGAAGTGAGTCATGTGTTTATTGTCCAGAATTCACGAGCACAAAGAAACAGAGTGAGAATGGAAGAAAGGAAGAGAGAAAGGAAGGTAGGAAGGAGGAGAAAGAAAAAAACCTCAGCTGCCCCAAAATTTATTCCAATATTACTTTTTTAAAGATTTTTATTTATTTATTTGAGAGAGAGAGAGAGAACATGAGCAGTGGGGAGGGGCAGAGGGAGAGAGAGAGAAGCAGGCTCCCCTCTGAGCAGGGAGCCCAATATGGGGCTCTGTCCCAGGACTTTGTGATCATGACTTGAGCTGAAGGCAGACAATTAACTGACTCAGCCACCCAGGCATCCCTCCAATATTTCTTAAGAATGATCATTCACCACCTGTATCAGAATCCTCCCAGATAATTAATTTCTTAGTCCACACTGGGTAGCTATAGAATCAGAAACTTGGAAGATGAGCACTATTTAAGTTAAATAGCAGTTAAACTACTTTAAGGAAAATAAGTAGTTCCAGGTACCCATTACAAATTAACGAGTTCCCCGCCCCACTCCAGAGATTTCTTGCTACAGTTGGGTACAATGATAGTAATGATAAAATGATGTTGTTGATAGCAATGATGAAAATGCTTCTCAGTTAATACATTTTATTGTTGCAGACAAGACCACAATTAACATTTAAAATGAGCATGATTATGTTGGTGATACTGGATTTGAAACATACTGTTAATGATACTTAGCTTTCCAAATTATGCAAGATCTATTTCTCAGGCTGACTGACAATGCAAATGTTCATACCTTATAGCTGGAATGTTACCTCCTACCAAGAAGGGTAGCCTTGCCCTTGTATCTACTGGGACCATGATTAAAGCCATAGTAATACAATGTTAGTGTGTTTCCCAAAATAAGGATTTATTCAGGATCATACACCACATTCTGCACTGTTTTTACAGTGGTTCTTCTGAAATGAGGTGAAACTTATGCCTGTCTTGTAACTGCCTCATCAAGAAAAATAGAAAATCACCTTCACAAGAAAATAAGAGGCTACAGAGTTTATACATGAGAAAGGAAACTGTTTCTCACTGTCTGGCCACACTTTAGGTCAAAGAAAGAAGGAACAATATTTGTAGATATTTATCTCTGAAGCAATATACATACTTTACAATAACATAAGATTTAGTTTCTTAGCCTAGAACAAGTACATTTCAAGTATTAGATTTTTCAGAGTTCTTCCCAATGACCAGTAGCTAGGCATTTTATCTCCATTTGTGAAAATTCAAAATGAGGCATCTAGCTTTCCCAAAGAAAGGGAAACAATAACTATATCTACCATCCCAATTTTATCTATCTGTTTTACTGTCTTTTGGACTATCTATATATTTACCTATTGTTATTCTTACATGATTTAGCTCTAATATTCAGCAACAGGTAAAATACACGAAAAGCAAATGATACATTAACCAACCAATTATAATAATAAAAATAGAGTGGGGGCTGCCTGGGTGGCTCAGTGGGTTAAGCCTCTGCCTTCAGCTCGGGTCATGATCTCAGGGTCCTGGGATCGAGTCCCACATCAGGCTCTCTGCTAGGCAGGGAGCCTGCTTCCTCCTCCTCTCTCTCTCTCTCTCTCTCTCAACTTGTGATCTCTCTCTGTCAAATAAATAAAATCTTTAAAAAAATAATAATAATAAAGATAGAGTGAAATTTAGGATTTAACTAATTACTAAAGGTTTGTGGCAGGGCTAAAGTACAACTCCTTTTTTATTCCAGGAGCTCTGAGACATAACTATCACATATAGGTCTAATATTACAAAGAACTATCCCAAGTGTAAAATTAGTATGTATGTGAAAAGTGGATATCCCATAAAAAATGGGAATTACGAAAATGTGACCTGGGAAATCCTGTCTCCTGAAATGCTGTTTAAGATATCAACCTCTTAATTCAAACTCAACCCAATTAGACAAGTCTTTGTTAATCTTAAGCATCTCAGTGTTTGCCTAAAATGAGAAATGGTTCAACTAAATAAAAAGCCTGTATTATAATAATTCATAATATTATATTCCCATTTTATGTGCATATCATATGCCTCTATTGCTTTTAGATTTACTAATTTTTTACCTTAAATATATCATTGGTAGTTAATTATAAATTATTAATGTTGTTTATAAATTTATAATATATTATTTATATATTTTATATAATTGTATTATTAATATATATAATTAATATATATTATATGTTATAATATATAATATATGATTAATATATATTATACATTTATATAAAATAAATTTATAATATAAATATAAATTATAATGTTTATTAATATAATAAACTCATGGGATGAATCCTAAAATAAATTTAAAAGAAAGTTTTCTAATTTTTTGATAGTGATAATGCCATCGAGCCCACAGGCAATGAGACTTTAACTATATGTATGCATATATACCTATGTATATATACCTGTACATACATAGCTATATCTATATATGTATATGTATATATCTATGTATGTACACATATGTATCTACATCCATTTACAAAGAGGAAATTTTATCTATTCTCAAGATGCTATATTACTTGAGACTTTTATTTTTCTTACACTATGAGAATAGGTACTGAGGTCATTTCTATCTTTAATGAAAATGGAAATCTCTCAGGTGACACCACAAAACTGTCTATTTTCTTTTGCTGACTTTAAATAAGTACATTGTTTCCATCTGTCTTTGTTACTTATGTACTTTGAAGGAGTAGGTAAACTGAATGTAGCCTAAGGAGAAGGGACAATTTCCCAGATTCAATTATATAAAAGCAAATGTTACTAATTCTATATTATTTACACATATACACTAACACATTAATGGGAAAAGTAGGACATTTATCTTTCATTATACAATAGAACATACTCCATATGACAGCATATAGAATGAATTCACCATGCTCTTCATTAAGTAATTTTAACAGTACTTTTTTATCTAGCAACTGCAAATTCAGATTTTCATAGAAAGAGACTATGAATAAGTATTTTAAAACATTGTAAAAACAGAAGATCCCCAAATATTGTTAATTTGTTATGGAACTCAATTTCTCCATTTTCCTCATATTATGGGTGCATAATACATTTTCTAGTAATGAATTCAAAGATAAGTGAATATTAAATAATAATTTTATATTTATGGTAATTTTCTTCTAATTGTTGAGTCTTCTGAAATAGAATATGGATATTAATCACAAAATATAGTGATTAAATACCAAAATCACACAAAAATAGAGAAACTACATCAATGGCACAGAGTTACATTATACAGAGAATACTTAAGGCATAGTTTTGGTGGCTATAGAAGGAAACAATCTATCTACCCATTATTTAGCAATAATTCTCTACTATTTCCTCTCTCCCTTCTTATCAAAAATTATAAGATTAATAAATTAGCATAATATGCTATCATTTATACCCAAAGATCTGTCATCTTAGCATATCAATCTTTTCTCCTTTATTTAAGGGAGGTATAAATTCAGTCTGATCATTAGGAAGCAAAAGTCATTTGTTTTAATAAATGGTTGAGTGAGAGGAGCGCCTATGTGGGTTTGAATAAACCGGTAATAAGGACTCAGTTCCATTAACTTCTCCAGAAGACTATTCTTCTAGATGACATCATTACTTAAACCAAAACATCTATGCCGTGCAGAGATTTCAATAATAAAGTCTTGCTCATTTGGTGCATTTTATTTGCATATGGTGCATTTTATTAGCATCCCATACCTTCTTGAAAAACCTAGGGTCATTGGTGATTGCTTTCCTCCCTATTATGCCACAGCATTATACTCATGTTTAGGATGGTTGAATGATGAAGATGTGGATTATCCTGGAATAGGCAAGTATATCATGCAGTTGATGCCACTGAAAGAAAAACCAAGACAATAAATGCTAGAAAGCATCTAAACAGCAAGGAGTCATGAGAACAGTGCCAGTGAAGAGATCCAAATAGGAAATCAAAATAAACAGATAAAAGCAGACATTGGCCTATGCTTTTTAATCAGATACTGGGAGCAAAACCTTGGCAGAAGTGATAAATCTGTGGCCTTTTAATGGCATACAGGGATCTCTGCATTTGATCAGGTCAGTGTTTATATTAACTGTAGTAGAAATCATTGAGCATTCACCTCTAATCTGAAAAATGAATTACCAAGTTAGAAACTGTATTTAATTCATTAGTTAGCATGTATTCATTCACCCAAACAAAGAAAGATGGTAAGTTGCAGAGGAAAAAACACAACAACAAAAACCAGTATCTAATAACTTCATGTTTTAGATAGAGATACTTAAATTCTATTTGTGTTTGTTAATATGTTAGTATATTAGATAAAATGAGCTGAAAAAATTCATGTAACTAATTAAAACTGCATTTAAAAAAAATTATTTAAAACAAATTTAGTTAACATATAGTGTATTATGAGTTTCCAGGGGGTAGAATTTAGTGATTCATCATTTGCATACAACACCCAGTACTTTTTACATCAGGTGCCCTCCTTAATGCCCATCACTCAATTACCCCATCCCCCCACCCATGTCCCCTCCTACAGCAGCCCTCAGTTTACAAGACTGCATTTTTAAGCCTGTATAAAGAAACCTGCATTCCACGAAGGGCACTCAATGACAAGTTCAAGTTGCACAGTCAGAGAGATACTACAAAACACTTCGCAGGTAGAAGATGCAAGTTGAAACCTACTAGGTCTCCTATTTGGAATTTCCTTTAGGAAAAAAAAAATACAAATTCTCTGTCATGCTGAAGGGTTATAGAAGAGACCTGCCCCCAACATAAGATTTCAAAATTATTTCCTTCCAGAGCCATTTTTTGGTGACTGTAGTTGTGATCTACTAACATAACATGCTTGTCTTCTGGTGTGAATTTCTTCCTGTCTGCAGTGGGAAGATGGAAGCTATAGTTCCAATTAAATTCTATCAGGAAACTAGGTGATCATATAATTCAATGGATTGTCAAACAATATCAACGACTTATTTGTTAAAAAATTATGTGTTTCACATGAGGAAGGGCAGAGAAGACAAAAGATTAGTCAAAGAGAAAGAGTAAAAATTGTGCAACATTTTATAAGCTATTTCTATAGAAAGAATTCAGCAGGTCTTGTCTGTAAAGTATGGAGTACAAGTCTACAAAGTATACAAAATGTAGTTTCTTTGTTTTTATTGGCAAAAGTGTAATCTTGACCTTTAATAAATTGTCCAGGGAATAAACCCCACAAATCTGAATGAATATCTCCCCATAGCCTGCATAGTTTAGCACTTGGAAGAACACAGGTCCAGTTAGAGAATTTAACCTAAATTTGTGTTTTTGAAATTTCAGCCAGCAACGTAAGCAATCTACCACTCATTTTAACTATTTGAAAAATAGGAAACAGAGATGCAAAACTTCGTTTTTTTTTTTTTTTTTCTTTCCTGTTTGCCATCTAACTGCTCTGTATGTATGGGTGGATATAACTGAAGAAATTTTTGACATTAACTATTCAACTAAACTGTCAGCTCTGCTTGAACATGAAAGAATATATTGAATGATTAGAAGGCTGGCAAGTGCTGTTTGCCAATTTGCAATGATAATTGAACCCAGTAAACTGTAGCTGCATTGTTAGTGATACAAGTGTCTCGAAATGTAAGTTTAATAGAACCTCTCTTTGCCATCCTCCCTGTAAGCAATTCCCCATTTAATTTAACCAGTACTTGTCATTCTCTCGCTAGTATATGCTAACTGATACACAAGGATGCTGAATGCCTAAGGACAAAAAACTACTCTCTAACTACTACCCTAACCCAGAAAAAGTTTGTGTACTGAAGTTTTAGTGTCCTTTATATATTGCCAAATTACGTACTTTTCTTTAAAAGCCATTTAATATTCTAACAAACTATCAAACCCAAATATAAAAAAAAAAATTATGGTTATGTTCACAAATTTATTTCAAATATGTATCTGACCTAAATTAGAAAGTAGACTGTTTTGATTATTTTATACTTTAGAATATTGATCAAACTATCTGGCAAATACTCAAGGCCCAATGCACATGCTCTAAAGAAATAACTGCTATTTATCTTCTTTTCTGGTGTTCCTCTCAATCCTTTTTCTATGGATATTCATCCCATTTGTGCTTTCCTATCTTTATCCATAATATATTCACATTCTATTCGACTTACTCTTGTTTCTTGAATATGACAAGAATGCTTCCTTCATAGGAACTTTTCCATAAACTTTGTTAGCTCTCTTACTTACCCTCTAGACCTTAGATCATCAACACATTCTCAGAAAATCTGCCAGACTCTGAATTCTATTTTTGCTTTCTACTTTCATCTGTCCTTCAGAATATCTCTACAATTATATATATAATTTTAATAATAATTTATATATAATGTAAATATATATTAATATAATATAATTTATAATTTTAATAATATAATAAAATTATATGTATAATACATATATATGTAAAGTTATTTTTAAATAGCCTCATACTAGATACTGAGTGTATCTTTAATCATCACCATATCTCTGCTGAAAATATATGCTCCAAAATATAAATGTTGAATAGAGAAGGTGAATATAAGCCTGGTACAATAAATGTCTATATTCTTGGGAAAATTTCAGTGTATGTTAGATTGCCCACACAGATGACTGCCAACAAGTGCACACTTCATTTAAAGACTTTCCCATGCCATTGCTTTTTTGATGCATTCATTTCCTTTTGAAGTCCTTTTTCTTTTGTTATGATCTAGTTGGTGAACATGTCTCTCTTGAAGGAGGCAATGTTAGGTTGAGCAGTGTTTTCCTAATCTAGCCATGCATCAGAAGCATCTGACACTGATTCTAAACTTCCTATTACAGAATTTCCTGGAATGAGCCCAGTAATATGGATGTGTATGTGTGATATATATGATATATTCAAAGTATATATGACATATTTAAAGTATATATAAATATACAGTGTATATATATATCAAATGTGTATAAATACATATAAAGTATGTGTGTGTATGTGTGTATGTGTCCATATATGTACATATATATAATATTTATACTTAAATTTCTATGGTAATTCTGATTCTCTTGATCTAGTACTCTGATTCAGAATTGTAGTGCTAGTGCTGTGCCCCTATGAACTGAGAAACCAACATTCTCTATCCTTAGTTTCCTTAACTTTAAAATGTAGAAATTATACAGCATTGACTATAATCCTTCAAAGAAATATATAATTCTAAAACAACAAAAACAGATAGTTTAAAGACTTTAAAACCAACTCTGTAGTCTATCATTTGTCCACAAATCAATAAGTTAACAAATGAGTGTCAAGGTTATTTTTGTTATTTTGAAAAGCATATATGGTAATATTGATGGCACCATGAGGACTATTTCCCCATAAAAATAAAGGCATATACTTCTTACAATTGCCTATACAGCAGGTGGGATCATCATAGTTTCATCAAGAGTAATGTTGGCCTCTATGATTCAGTTTATTTTATATGACATTCCAAAACTTGAAACTGTATTTTAACATTAAAGAAACCACAATTTATAATGAAAATAATTAATTCAAATTAGAATATAAGCCAAAGTTATTTGCCAGATATTAATACCCAAGGCTAGATAACAGAGTTTCATTTACTAGCTCCCTAGAGAGAAAGACACTGACTTATGTGACTTTTCCACCCATCTGCAGTCATTAAATGCAAGTAATAAACATGAATATGCACCAAAGCACATATCAGAATTAGCAATCAAATTAGTGTCACTTGCATTCATAGCAGATTTTTAAATGCCTTTAATTCTATTAGAAACAGAAAGAAGAACATTTCACACTGCCATGAATGTCCCTTTAGGATGTATAAATCTGAAATAGAATTCCTGTGATGAGGCAGGCTAGAATTTGACTAGATCTGTAGAGCTGACAAAAGCCATGTTGAAATGGGGTTGACCTGTAGTTCCTCATACTCAAATGTTCCTACTGAGAGAGTGTGAATTCTAGCATTGGGTGGTACTGCACTTTTGACTCCAAATGGTTTTAAGGTCAAAGAAAAAGAGATGTAAAAATAAATTCTGAGCTTTCACACACTTGAAAAGCCACATGCAATTAACTTTTTTTGTTAAACAGTGTTTTATGAATATAATTTTTAACCAAAACTATCTTTCCTAAAGTTAGTGTTCTCTTAAATTAAAAGATTATCTATCTTCAGAAATTGTACATTTTCTTAAATTAAACAAGATCTCTTTTTAATATCTCCAAAAGAGTGAAGTACCAAGTGAGGGCAAGATACTTAGTGAATCTTGTAAGAAACAGAAAAGGTGAGTGGGGGAATTTGAAGCAAGGAAATAGGAGGTTTTCTTCTGTGAAAACTGTAGATTCTGAGATTTTACCTGACTTGCAAGCTAACAAGCTGATCTATGATAGTTTAATGAACACTGACATAAGATACAAGACACCTCAGTCAGAGACAAAGAATGGTTTATCACTCACAGTAATAACAGTAGTCAGAGTACAGCATTTTCCTCTTCTGTTTCCTCAAACCCAAATTCCCCAGGGAAATGTAAAGAAGACAAAATGATATCTGTACATACAATGGATTGCTATGGACAGCAAGCATGTCTATCTTTTACTCCAGAGAATATCAAGCAAACTATCCAGAGACAAATTATGTCTAGCTTCCAAGGATAGAAGCAAACTTGCTCTTTGCCCCAAAGGGTGACAATATTTCTGACTTCCAAGGCTGTTTGCTCTATAAAAAAGATATTCCAGAACACAGTCAGTGCTTCTGTTCACAAGACATGCAGCAATGTGAGACACATGGAAAATTGTCTCTCAACCTCTGGGAAACCACATCTCATATTCTGCAAGCTAGGGTCAAGGAAGGTAGACCTATAGCCCTTGATCATTTAGCTAAAACAAGAAAACAGCTACCCTGAAAGAGAGAGACAAAAAATTATCCACAGTTTCTCTTCATAGTTTTCTTTCTGTGACTCTTGGATACAAGCCTATGAGGCCATCTCTGTCCAGGGAATTACTATGTGGTATAAACGAGATGCTGATTTCTCTACTGTTATGCTACAGGTTTGAGGGTATAAACATGTTATAATAAAAAAATACAAATTTTAGTTCATTCCTCTCCTGCCAGTTTATCAGACATATTTGAATTAAAGTATAACCCATTCTGCATAAAAATAATTAACTATAGCCCCTTCAAAAACATAACAATCTGATTAACTTAGGAACAAAAGTTTACAACACCCAAATATGGCTCAATACATCCAATATATTTAATATTATTATTAAATCACAATGAATACTGTAAGAACCATTCTTCCCTATGCCCAACTTTAAGTGGCAAACTAACAATGAGACTTTTAGTTGAACATCCCAATAAAAACTGTCCAGGAAAAATTAACACCATAAGTTAATGATGATTATCATGCGATGTTAACAACTGAAAAATGATTCTCAATCACATGTGTTATTAAAAAAAGACCTATGGAGTTCTGAGTCATAGGCTTTCATTTGTTATGCTGCCAGAATTCCCTTTATTAATACACAAAGTATTACTGGAATCTATCACTTTGCATTGGATAATACAAGAACTACCCAGGTTAAAAATCTCTGAAAATGCCCAGTAATTATCATCACATACTTAGCTTATAAAGCAGGCATAAAAGACTATTCAAAATTTTGGTTTTGAAATAAGGAGGCATTGTTTTTGAAACATTGCTACAGACACCCTTTTGTCAAAATGACTCGAAAGCAAGATACACAAGAAAGTCTCAGTTTTTCTTGGGCACTTTATACCAAAGGGTTTTCATCTTCTGATCAAATTATGTGTTTATTATAATATTAAAACCTGTGAATATTCATTAAATTTATAGTATTCCAGTTTTCAAAGATTATGTGTCTCATATTAGGACAAGTGTCAGTAAATCAGTGAAGATGAGATTGTAAATTCTGCAGGTGCATTTTTTCAGTTTTCAAAACAGATCTGCTGTAAAAACATAATGTCTGTGTGTGGTAAAGGAAAGTTGTTAAATTCTGATTTATTAGAGAGTAGCAAAATGCAGTTTTTATGCTTCTGTGTTTATTCAATACTAATGTCATCAGTTATACTGCTTTGTTTTTAATGTTAATATACATTATTTAATATTTTTAAAATTTTAAAAATATAAAATTCACTTCACAAAGAAAACTGGTAAATATATAATTAAAATTAGCATTATTAAGTGTCAAATGCTATAAATTTTACATATATCTAATCCACCTCTTTTTTTGTAATCACTCTAAAGCATAGAAGAACACATAATGCAAATATGAGTGTGTGGCAACATGACAATACCATTTTATATGGAAGATTGATACACTGCATTTATTTTTACTTCATCCTGCTATCTCACAGAAATAACAGTGGAACTATTAAGAAGCTATAAAACCACAAAGACAATGAGAACAGAATGTAAGACAACTGTTGACCAGAAATTGGACAAATGAAGGATGGATGGTAACTTTTATATTTATATTTTATATTATATTATATATATTATATATATTTTATATTATATTACTGAAGAACATCTAAGTCTTGGCAGGGTAAAGATAGAGGACTTCTAATAAAAAGTGAGACCGCTAAGATCAGAAAACTGCACACATCTTTAGGAATTTGAGGTTCCTGGTATTGCTGAAGGCCAGAATGTAGGGATAGGTTGAACATAGGAAGATTAGCTAGAGTTTTGTATGAGAAGGTAGAGGGGAAGTTAGGTCACCTCTCCTGGATATGTAGTCAGGAAACTGGCCTCTGTCATTCCGTCGGAGATGGAAGGCAGAGAGGAGTGTGGAATTGGGAGCGTTTTGGAAAGATTTGGTGAAAATAGACAAACTGAGGGGTAAGAACCTCAGCCCCATAAATTCTAAGAACCAGGCTAAAACTGATCCATCCCTTGGCATACCAACTCTCATGCAGGCAGGAGGTTACAGGACTCCTCTCTGGATAAAGTGACAGAAGAGACAATGTAAGAAACCGATGACATTTTATTGCTCCCCAGTGAAGAGCCTGATCTCCTATGATGTAGTCCCATCAGTGCAGAAGACCTGAGTGAACTCTAACTTCCAGTGACTCCTTCCTTTATGTGGTCGTTAGAATACTGGACCAAGTCAACCTCTTTATTATCTAAGTAGCACACTTTAAAAAAAAGCAAACCTCATAGGTGACATACAGAATATCCTACCAACACAGAGTGAAATACAAACAGTTGAAAACTCCCATATCATACTGAGCTTTGAAAATACATAGTTTGCTAAACATGTGCAATAAGTAGGTGAATTAAGACAGGCATGACTCATAGAAATACTTGTGTACATATTGGTTTTTAAACAAAGCTTTGAGATTAAAAAGTTATTTTAGTTGTTGTTGCCATTTTTGTTGTTTTACTATTCGATTCATAGCAAGAGAGAGTACAGACTGAATTATATTCTATTTTCATTAAAAAATATAAAACAGTTAACATTCCTATTTTAGGCAGTATATAAAAGAAAATGAATGGTTATTAGTGGCATAGTCTCTCAGGTAATTCTTCTATAAATTCTTCTAATTTGGAAAAAGAATCAAAGGTGAGTAATCTGATAAGGCAATATTCTGCTCTTCAAATAGAGATTTCTATCAGTCTACCCAATTAATCAGATATGCTTGAGAAGTATTTTCAGTAGTTAACAAAGATTGGTCTATACTCTATTAGTATTATGAGAATAGAATTGGAATGAATGCCTTTTTGAATTTAGATCCATTTGTACTCCACGTTAATAATGCCTTCAATTGACTGAAACCAGCCAAAAAAATCTGCAATTAAGTGTCATTAGTTAAATTCACTTAAACTGGGTCTTTGAAGAGTCTCTTCCAAGATATTAGGTTTCACTGAATATACTGTAATATTCTGGTGTTTAATGTTCAAGTCTTAAATTACCCTGTCAGCTGAAATGCAGTGGACTTGGTAGTTGGTGTTACATATCTTGTCACAATTTCTAAAGAAATATATGAAAGTATGTATGTTAGGGTGACTTAGGCTACAGGTAACAGAAAAATCCAGCCTTTGAAGGAAGAAAATGTGAAATGTCCCAAAAGGCTTATTTAATTCAGATTAGTTCTCATTATAGTTGATTGATGGTTGCAGAAATTCCAGGCATTTTATCTGACAATACAATATGCAGAAGGAGAAAAGGAATGTTCTATTCCAGTTTTCCTGTAGACCTTCCAGAAGACCTATCATCGCGTATCAATGCTCAGAAATTTGTCATATGCTCAACCTTTGATCAATCACTGGAGAGAGAAATAATATTATCACAATAGTCTCAGATTTATAAGATTTACCCCTTAGCTGGGCATGGAGAAACTTTCTTAGGGATGTAAACCTGAACAAATTGTGATTTTGTCTGCAAAGAAGTGAGGGATGACGTTGTGTCGGTAACCGGCATTTTTTTACAGACAAGAAACACTAGAAGAGATTAAAAAAAACAACGAACTAACCAAACAAACAAACAAAACCAAAACAAAATAGCAGAAAGCCTCTAAAACACAGAAAAATGCATATATGCATATTACTTGTGTAAACACACACACTCTCACACAAAACTGCTTAAAAGGGACCTAAGTTAAATTATAAAACACTTATGAATTTCTTGAGGAATTAACTGATAGGGAATCATGATTCATGAATGTATCAGTCACTGCCTCCAGGGAAACAGAATAGAATACACCCACACAAGAACAATTTATTTCAAAGAACTGGCTTACACAACTTGGGGGGCCAGTTTGAAGTCTCTAGGACATTCCTCCAAACTAGCAACTCTCAGAAGCTAATGCTTCATACAGTCTTGAGGGAGAATTTCTTTTTCCTCAGGAAAACCTTAGTTTTGCTCTAAAAGCCTTCGAATAACTGGATGGGGCCCACCCACATTATTGAGGATAATCTCCTTTCCTTAAAGTTAAGTGATTGTAGATGTTAACTCTAACTACAGAATTCCTCACAGTAATATTAAGATGAATGTTTGATTGCTTAACTGGGCATAGCCTAGTCAAGTTGACACATAAAAGTAATCATCATGGGGTGCCTGGGTGGCTCAGTGGGTTAAAGCCTCTGCCTTCCACTCAGGTCATGATCTCAGGGTCCTGGGATCGAGCCCCACATCAGGTTCTCTGCTCAGTGGGGAGCCTGCTTCCTCCTCTCTCTCTGTGCCTGCCTCTCTGCTTACTTGTGATCGCTCTCTGTCAAATAAATAAATAAAATCTCTAAAAAAAAAAAAAACCAAAAACTAATCATCATAGCTATGTTTTTCTTTGACTCACCATTTTTAACACAGAGGGAAATATTATGTATCTATTTATTTGCTTTCTCAGCTCCTGAGATGGCTTAACATAAATAGTGGAGGTCTCTTACCACCTTCTTAATAAATAATATTAACTTATTTATTTATGTTAAAAATTTGAGCATAGTTGACACACAGAATTACATTAATTTTAGGTGTACAGTATTACATTAATTTTAGGTGTACAATAGAAATGTTGATTCAACAGGTTTATGTTATGCTCACCACAAGTGTAGCTACCATCTGTCACCATACAATGTTATTACAATTCCATTGACTGTATGTCCTATGCTGTACTTTTTATTCCCATGATTTATTGATTCCATAACTGGAAGCCTATCTCTCCCACTTCCTTTCACTTGTTTTGCCAGCCTTCTGGCAACCATCAGTTTCTTCTTTGTATTTATAGATCTGATTTTGCTTTTTTTTGTTTACTTGTTCTGTTTTGTAGAGTCCACATGTAAGTGAAATCATATGATACTTGTTTTTCTCTTATTTCACTTAGCATAATACCCTCTATGTACATCCATGTTTTCATAAATGGCAAAAACTCATCTTTTATAGGGCTGAGTAATAGTTCATTGAGATATATACACATATATATGTGTATATAGAGACAGAGAGTCCATTGAGATATCTATCAGTATAGATATAGATATATCTGTATAGATATAGATATAAAAAGATATATATATAGATATAGAAAGATATAGATATAGATATAGAAAAAGAGAGTCCATAGAGATATCTATCTATCTGTATAGATATAGATATCTGTATATTTCACACCTTCTTTGTTCATTTATCTATACACACAAAGGTTGCTTTCATATCTTGGCTATTATAAGTATTAAAAGTAATTATTGCAGTATTATAAGTAATGCTGCAATAAACAAACATAGGGCTGTATAAATCTTCAAATTGTTGTTTTAAGTTTCTTTGGGTAAATACCCAATAGTGGAATTATTGGATCATATGGTATTTCTATTTTTTTATTTTTTGAGGAACCTCCATACTGTTTTCCACAGTGGCTGTACCAATTTACATTCCTACCAAAGTGTGCAAGGGTTCATTTTTCTTCACATCTAACCAACACTTGTTATTTCTTGTCTTTTTGATTCTAGTCATTCTGAAAGATGTTAGGTGATATCTCATTATGGTTTTGATTTACATATCTCCTTACAGCTATGTTTTAGGACTGTTTTTGATTTGATTTTCAATTGACCACAGAATGATAATCAGGTAATATATAAGGAAATGCCATTACATTAAAAAAGTCATTTTGGTAAGATAGATCTATTTCCTATTGAGAAACTGTTATTGATAAAATGATTATATTTTAACACTATTTCAATTATCAAATGTTTCATAAATACAGGAGATAATGTATTAGGGACCTATGTACTTAACATCTACATTTTTAAAACTTCACTATTTTATTATAATTGAAAACAGTAATAGTTTTACTGTACTTTTTGTTATTAACCACATGGAGAGGAGTCCCTGGGTGTTTCAGTTGGTTGAGCATTCTACTCTTAGTTTTGGTTCAGGTCATGATCTAATGGTCAGGGGCTCAAGTCCCACATGCAGCTCTACACCTGGCATGGAGTCTGCTTGGGATATCTCCCTCTCCCCCCCCTTACCCCTCCCCCTTCTAGCATTCTCTCTCTCAAATACATACATACATACATACATAAAATCTCAAAAAGCCCATATGGAGAATATAGATAAAACCTACTCATGCATCCCATATTCCTTCTTCTAATCATAGTAGAAACCATTATACTTAGGTTGGTATATTTTATTCATTTGCATGATTTATGTATTATTCAGATAATAATTTACACATAACCACATTTAAAGGATGATAGGGTGTGTTCTAACTGGATTTGCTATTATAGTATAAGTATTTTCTTGCAGTATTTTTTTTTAAGATTTTATTTGTTTATTTGACAGACAGAGATCACAAGTAGGCAGAGAGGCAGGCAGAGAGAGAGAGAGAGAGGAGGAAGCAGGCTCCCTGCTAAGAAGAGAGCCCAATGCGGGGCTCGATCCCAGGACCCTGGGATCATGACCTGAGTCGAAGGCAGAGGCTTTAACCCACTGAGCCACCCAGGCACCCCTTCTTGCAGTATTTTAAGATCAATACTTATTTTTCCAAATGTATTCTGGTTGTTAACACTTAAATTTGGTTTAGTAATTTTAATAACTAGATAGTATTTCAGTGTACAACTGCAGAAGACTTTATTTCTATGATCCACTTTTTATGAAGCTTAAAATTTATCAACTTCCCATAGGAATTACAGGCATCCTTTTGCACACAATGATTTTTTCAGATTTTGTTAGTCGAAGTGTGGTCTCAGGCTTGCAAAAATCACATAACCTTGGAAATATAACTTTACACAAAAGCAAATTATACTTCAAAACTAAAGAATTCTATTTTCATATATATATATATATATATCAGTATATATATATATATCAGTAGATTTTTTTCTTGACTCCATTTTGGTAATTTTTATACTTCTAGAAATGTTTGCTTTACATCTGAGTTTTTCTTTTCATTGGAAGTTAGTTGCTTATACTATTGTGTGTGTATATATATATATGTGTATATATATATATATACATATATATATATATATATATCACCCACTATTATGGAATGTTTACATTTATTTCCAACTTTTAATTAGATTTCTCATCTTTTTATGTAATAGGGGAGACACTTGAATATTTTAAATTCTTATATTTAGCTGGTTACTCCTACATTGTTTTTAAGTATTTTAAAGTTTTGCTTTTCACATTTATTTCATTAATTCGTGTGGAATTTATTTTAGAGTACTATGTAAACTAGGAACCATCTATTCATATGTGCTGTCCGGGTATCAGTGATAGGTATTGACTATATTTCCATTATGCCCATTCCTCACAAAATCACAGTACTACTTTTGTCATGTATCAAGTTTTTATATGATTTGGATCTCCTTCTGAGCTCTTGGTTATATTTAATTCTTAAATCCCTTTACAAATAGCATTTGATTGCAGTTATTAAATTTTTACTAAGTCAAAATATTAAAAAGACCAGTGAGTCACTCTCTGCTTTTCACACAAATATAGTTTTCTTCTTCAGAATTGTTTGTCAGTACTTGACTTTTTAATCATACATATAAACTTCTGGATCAGATCCTCCAGTTTTGAAAAGAATCCTACTAGAATTTGATTAGGATTGCAAAGAATTTACAAACTAATTCTGGGGAGAACTGACATCTTTAATATATCATCTCCCTATATATGCATGTAGAATGTATGTCCTTTAAAAAATTTTGGTGTTTAATATTTGTATACATAGTAAGATAAATGTTATGATTTTTCCTATAAAGTTCTAGCACATATTATTATTCTGAAGTATCTCCTAAGTTTTTGCTTTAATAATATGGGCGAGGTTCCCAAATAGTACATTTTAAACTTTTTTAATAGCTGTGTTTTGATGTTGCATACTATATCCAACAATCATGTTGGTTGGACTTTCAGTCTTCATATTATTTTTTGATAGGATGTTTTAAAGTTTCTATATGATCATGATATCTACAATGACGTATTTCTGTTCCAAATTCTAAATGACTTTTTCTATGTCATTTCTATTATTGTTTTCCTGGCTGAAGCAAATTATAATCTTGTACCAATGGTAGCTACCTTTTCTGTGTTTTCCCTGCCTTAAAAATGAATGATACTATCATTAATTATGATGTTTTTGTGTTTTACATGGATAACTGTAATAAATTCAGTAAGTTTCCTTCACTTTTATTTTACTAAAATTTCTGTCAAAAATATGAATTTTACCAAATATTTTATTCTTTTTCTACTGAGATAACCATTTGATTTTTACCCTAATTAAGTTAATGAGGTTAATTATTTCAAAGGTTATCTTATACCCATGTTTTCTGTTAATGAAATTTCCTTGATGTGATTTTGTACTCTTATATATAGTTTCATTAATTTGGCTTACTTTTGATTCAGTATTTTTCACATTTATGTTGTTTTAACCACTATACCTTAAAACTTATTTTTTGTTACTGTACTTGCCAAATTTTGGTTGTTTTCTTTTTCTGTTTTATGAAACTGCTTATGAAAGAAATTGTCTTCCTTGAAAATTTTGTAGAATTCTCCCACAAAAATCTGAATATTATGTTTTTATCAGTAGATTTTTTTCTTGACTCCATTTTGGTAATTTTTATACTTCTAGAAATGTTTGCTTTACATCTGAGTTTTTCTTTTCATTGGAAGTTAGTTTCTTATACTATTGTCCTGTAATACCTACTTGTATTAGTCTGCTTGAGTTACTAAAACAAAATAACATAGAGTGAATGACTTAACCTATTGAAATTGATTTCTGTTCTGGAAACTAGAAATCCAAGATAGAGGTGTCAGCTGAGTTTCCCTGTGAGGACACTTTTTCTGGCTTGCAGATGGCTGTCTTCTGAGTATGTCCTAGAATGATTTTTCCTTTATAGGTAAAAACAGACATAGCTCTCCTTTCTCTTCTTGTAAGGGTACTAATCCTATCATGTGGGCCTCACCTTCATGACTCATCTAGTCCTAAAATTACCTCCCAAAAGCCCCATCTCCAAATACCAATTTATATGAATACTTGGGGAGGATACAATTTATATGTGTATAGAGGCATATCTTGTCTTACTGTACTTTATTTTGCTTTGCAGATATTTTTTCTTTCCAAATTAAAGTTTTGTGGAAACCCTGCATTGAGCAAGTCTATTGGTGTCAGTTTTCCAAAAGCATTTGTTCATGTCTCTGTGTCACATTTTGGTAATTCTCGCAATATTTCAAACTTTCTCATTATATTTGTTATGGTGATTTATGATTAGGGATTATGACTCATTGAGAGCACAGATGATGATTAGCACTTTAACAATGAAGTATTTTTTTTAATTAAGGTATATGTACATTGTTTTTTAGACATAATACTATTACATACTTACTAGACAGTATAATATGAACATAACTTTTATATGTACTGGGATACCAAAAAATTTACCTGAGTCTCTTTATTGTAATATTCACTTTATTTCAGTGGTCTATAACCAAATGCACATTATCTCCAAGAAACCCACAATATCTTAGAGGTATGTCTATATACAATGTATACAAATATAATGAATTTCACAATGTATATTATATCATTCTCCATGATGTACATTTAAGTATCTTTTAATTTTGTATGTCAATTATATTTCAAAAAGCCATAAAATATTTGGGACACAAATATTCATTCCATAACATTAATGTTTCTTTCTTTTTCATTCCTAATAATTTCAACTTAAATTTCTCTTTGTCGCATATGACTACATTTTTCTCCCCCCATGAGTTATCTTTTGGCTTTCTTTAGCCTCTCTAATAAGTTCTTATTTTCTATTTAGTTATTTTCTACTCTAATGACTGTAATTTATTTCCTCCCATTTCTTCATCTTTTGTTTTTCTGTTTTCCTCCCCTCTTTTTTTTATTTCATGATTTGGAGTCTTGGGTCATTAATTTTTTTCAAATTTTACATTTAGGACTATAAATGTTCCTCCATGTGCTATTTTTTTTTTTTGAAAGCCTGTATAACAATTTATTGAATATCTTTAACAAGACCATTATCTGACAAGTAGAAAAAAGTTGAGTTTTCAGTTTTTAAAAAAATCCCTCAAACTGGTGTTCATTTTGGAACATTTCTGTTGTTTGTAACATAAAATAAGACATGTAATATTCCACCTTGAAGTTTATCTTTTAAATCCAAAGTGTATACTCTGCCCGTTACATGACAAGTAGAAAAAAGTTGAGTTTTCAGTTTTTAAAAAAATCCCTCAAACTGGTGTTCATTTTGGAACATTTCTGTTGTTTGTAACATAAAATAAGACATGTAATATTCCACCTTGAAGTTTATCTTTTAAATCCAAAGTGTATACTCTGCCCGTTACAGTAGAATCATATGAATTTAGTCTTCAGTTTCTCTGGATTCTCAGAGCAGCAGTAAGATAAGTCTTAGAATCATCATCTCTGTACTTTGAATATTTCTGAGACATTATATTTTCATGATGTTAGTAAACTTCATATTGTAATATTAGGTTTTTGTTCATCTTGAATATTTTTGGTGTTAACTGTTATGTTTAAACAATTTATTATTATTACTGATGCATCCATACTTCTTTCCACTATCTTATTTTGTATTCTATGTGTTAGTCTTTTACATTATTTTCTCTGTCATTTATTCGTTTTTCTTAAAGTGATCATGCAATTCTTTATTTTCTATTTATATTTTAATGTTTGAATTCTATTCTAATATTATATTCTAATCTGATCCTTTTTAAAATTAACCATATTTTTCTAACATGGATACCTACAACATGGTAGTTTTTTAAAAAAAAATTTTTATTTATTTTTTTTAGAGATTTTATTTCTTATATTTGACAGAGAGAGAGAGAGAGAGACAGCAAGAGCAGGAACACAGCAGGGGAGTGAGAGAGGGAAAAGCAGGCTTCCTGCTTGATCCCAGGACCCTGGGATCATGTCCTGAGCCGAAGGCAGATACTTAACGACTGAGTCACTCAGGTGCCCCAACATGGAAGATTTTTGATCAGCAAGCCTATTCTGCTGCCAAAATCAGTCTTTAAAACATTTTAACTTACCTTCTGTATACCTTTTATATTATTCTAATCTATTCTTTTAGCTATATCTTGTTTGTCATCCCTCCAACTAGTCACTAATGCTTATTTGGTTTTACCTACATTTTAAAGTTCTTAATCAAATTACTGTTCATCTGCAGGTATTTTTTCCCTTCCTTCTGATTTTTTTTTCCTCCTTCTCTTTGTTGTTGCCTTTAGGATATCTTTTCTATTTTCCCCCTGGTGTTCCACTACAGTTTATAGATTATACAGTTTATAGATTTATTTTAATTATCCCATTATTCATTGTGCTTTTTGATCTAAAGGCTAGTAACTTTCTCCATTTCTGGAAAAATTATCTATGGTTAATCATTTCCTATACCCCTTATTTCTTAGATATATAAAAATAAGTGGCAAGAATTATTCTGAATTTTAAAAAATCAGCTGAATTTATTATTATTTATTTATTTATTTGATGAGGGATTAAGAGGTGTGAACTGTTAGTTAAAAAATAAGTAAGTCATGGGGATGTGATGTACAGCATAGAGAATATAGTAATTAATATTGTAATAACCTGGTATAATGGCAAAGGGTAACTAGAATATCAAGGTGATGATTTCATAATGTATAAAAATAACAAATCCCTATGATATATACCTGAAACTAATATAATGTATGCCAATTATAATTCTACTAAAACATGTATGATAAAAAAGGATACTATTAATTTAAAAAAAAACAGATTTTATTTATTTATTTGAGACAGAAAGCACCCAATAGCAAGAGAAATAGCCAAGGGAGAGTGAGAAGCAGACTCCCTGCTGGGCAGGGATTCCAATGCAGGGCTCATCCCAGGACCCTGGAATGACCTGAACTGAAGGCAGATGCTTAACTGACTGAGCCAACCAGGCTCCGCTCAGCTGATTTTTTAAAAATCGGTAGACAGTGCTCGTTGTAGCATAATATTCAATATTGGTTCTTTTATTCTGTTTCACTAAAACATGCCTTTTTTATGGCGATATTGTATCCAATTAAACATACCTATACTCACAGACTACCTTCCTCTAGAAAGTTGCCATTTGATGCAGTTCTGGCCAAAGTAAAATAAGTAGACAATTGGTTAGGAATTCCCAAAAGTTCACTGAAAGGGATAAAGACTTATAGTTAGTGATACTGTTTTGTACACTTTAAATTTGTTAAGAAAAAGTGGTGTGTGTGTGTGTGTGTGTGTATTTATGTGTGTATAGGTTAATAAAGGAGCCAAATTCAATACAAAGTCAATCCTAACAAGACATCTAGTCAATGCAAGATATTTTATTATGGGTTTTGGTTTTGGCATTGGTTTGCACACAAAGTATATCATATAGGTTTGAGTGGGAAGACATTAGTGGAACTCAAATATGAGAGCAGCAGATGAACATCATTCCATTGGTCAGAGATGGTGGAAAAGAAAGTGGGTATATTATTTTCAAAGCTGAAAAGATGAACATAAGTTGCTTTTGCCTAGTTTCATTTATTCCCACAGTCACTTACAATGTAAATGTGAGTTTAGTTCCAATTCTTCAAGTCAATATTAAAGTTTATTTATATTGTAGTTAAAATTTTAACTGTTCCAAAAATCATTAAGTGTATTTTAATTTTCTTAAATTACTTAACTACTAAATACCCACACTGTATACCACTCATTGTAGTTTTGGTAATCTAGTGAGTGAGTCAGTGATATTCCATCAATCTTAGGCCATAACAAGGAGATAAGTTTATATTTTACATTCATAGTAACTTAATAATGTAAATTTAAAATTTATCTTTTGATAAGATTCAAACACATATAATTCTCTTTTCTTGAGTATCTATATCTATGTAAGAAAATTTCTCTTGTTAAGATCCAAGCTTCCGTCTTAAACTGAAACCTTAAATCCCGAGGGATATCATAGTGTGGGGTTGAGAATAGAGACAAAAAGGGCCAAGTATAATGTGACTAGTTTCCAAAACCCTGAACCATTCAGTGAACCTACAAACCTAACATTTTGCTTTCTCTTGATAGCCCAGGCTGTTTTGAGACCAATTTTTGTGGTTTCATTTGGGTTTTGTGTCTAGTTCTTATGCCAGTTGGTAAGAATGAAAAAATGAACTAAACCCTAGAGAAGTTTCCAAACCCACAGAGCTCAGCAAAGGGTAGGAATTTTATTTTGAGTTTCAGGTTTCCTAGGGTTTCAAATGAAAGGAAACCAAAGGCAAAATGCAGTGGACATGACATTTGTGAACAAAAACCAATATAAAGTTTGCTTTAACTGACTCAGTGTGGCTGGCGTTACCTTCATCCTTTCATGAAGGAGAGTCTTATTTTCTTCTGATTTATCTGCTGTCCACAGGAAAAAAGGAAAATGATGCTTCATTTAGCCATTTTTAAGATCCAGCTTTCAAAACAATGGTTCCTTTAGCTTGCTCCCATGTTTACTCATTGAAATTTCCCTAAACATTATGGTTTTCTATACACAAAATCCTATTTTTCTCTCTCCTATTTTTTCTCTCGCTTCCCTTTGTTCTATTATTTAAAATTCCTAACTAATAAAAAATTTCATGAAGCATCGTTCTCTATTAGTTTTCAACAGAATTAAAACATTATTTTAAAATAGAGTAGGAAAGGATTATAAAATGAACTGTCATTTAATATTTGCTTACTGCAACTAAAGAACTAAACTAAATTCATGTAATTTTGGTACATAAATTTCATACTCGTTCATTTTGTAGACAACTCTATAGTGGACTCCTTTCTCTTTAACTTCTTGGTAGTCTTGATGGATATCATGTTATTTTATTTTAATTTAATTAAAATTAAGAGAGAGAAAAAATACAAAGTATAGTTTTACATATACATTATATATATAATAGAAATAATACAAGGCTAATCCTCAATGCAGTGAAATTAAAATGTTTAGATTAAGAAATATGATAGAAAAATTGCATCCTTACTTTAATCCAAATGAGAAAGGGTTGTTGTTGGGTCTCATATAAACTACGCAAAACTTGTTCTCATATAGAAAAGAAAGTGGCTTTAAGAAATTGACCTACTGTAAACTACCAGCTTCTATTTAAATCAGAAAATTATTAAATAAAATATTCCAGATTATTTTAGTTTCTGTAAGAATCTAAGAGAAGTAAGAGAATGGGATGCAATAAGCTGTTGTCTCTGGCAACTGACTCTCTTCCTGTCATATTTTAAAACTTTATAATTTGTTTTGTACTCCGTGTATACTCTTTTCTTCTATAGATATTAGCACAGCTGATCACTCAGACATCAACATAATATTAAAATGTTTGTTTTCAATAAAATATTTTCAGATTAGTTTGGCACATAGTAGGTACTTAGTAAGAATCGTTTGAGTACAGATGCCTCCACTTAGATGTTAGTAGTTTATATTAAGCCCTAGCAAATTAGATTTATCCCGTCCACAAAAAAATAAGCATTCCTTCTATGGCAAAAATTTCTGTCAAGAAAGTCTTTTCATTCAGGCTCTTTATAGCCACAAAATAAAGAATTTTTTATTTTCGGTAGGACTTTGGAATATTTATCATTTGTTGTCACCATTGATTCACAGATACAAGAAATAATAGCTATGAATATCTAAGTGAAAGCTTTGTTTGTTGCACTGGCTTTCAGAGTCAACATTTTCTTCAGCAACAGTTATAATTGTAAGCCAATATCACACTTTGTTTTTCCCTCTAGCTGTTAGCAGGAAGTTTAACTTGTCTTTGTGGTCTGTCAAATCAAAAACACAAACACTGTTTGCTTTAAAAAAATTTTTTTTTTTTAATTTAAAGGTCAGCTTGGCTGTTTAAGCCATGTCTTACTGTATATTTCCTACTGAAAAAAAAATAAGCTGAGATAATGTCAAGTGACATTTTTAAACTTTGCAAAATACACAGGTATTTTACACACAATACATAAGTTCTAAATACTAACAATGAAATACTGAAATCAAGTAACATATTTCAAAGAAACTCCAATATATGTGTATCTTCTATATTTGACTACAATCCATTCCCTTTCAAAAATTTCTAAAGAAGACTGAATTGAGCCTAATTGCTAAATTAGCACAACTAGCATATTTGTTAATTAAATCCTATTTGTATTTTAAGTAATTAAGCTTCTATATCAGCCTTAACTAACTACTAATTATGTAAAACACGGGAAAAGATTTCTAAGCCCATTTAAAAATACTTGTGAAGGTCAAGCAAACCTTGCAAATTTAAACATATTAGTATTATTATATAAAGCCATTAAAAAGTTTATAAAAAGCACCATGATTATTTTACTGAAGGGAAATTTATATTTGAAAATAGGAATGTATGAGATTGCCTCAATTAATTAATGTCCACTTTCTAGTCATCAATAGAGCTGAAGGATAGAGATAAATTGTCAAATTCGCTAGTATTTTCAAAGCAACATGGGAGTTTTTTGTCCAATTCCTGGCCACAACTTTAAAGTATAGGAGTGTACATTTTGGTACATGCATACATGACTAATTTAAAAAGTTCTGGGTGTAAGACTTGCTACTGGGCAAATTAGCTTGTATGCCATGGTAGCTGATGCCCAAGTACCTGTCTAACCTTACCTTTCCTACATTCCCAGCCTTGAATTCTCTAGTTTCATTTTCTAAGAAAAAGTGGCACCTGATCCTTTGACATTCTTTTTAAAAAGTTGTCTGCTTGGCCTGGACTTCTTTTTTTTTTTTTTAATTTTTATCTTTTCATTTTGATATGATTATAGACTTACAGAAAAGTTCAAGAATACCAAAAAAAATGTAATTCTATATACATTTTATCACCCAGATACCCCAAATTTTCATATATAATACATTTATTATATGTACATATATAATATACATATAAGTATATATATACATATAATATGCATATACATATATATACATACATGTGTGTACAATGGTAGTTGATATTTTATAATTTATATTCTCTACATATGATATATGTGCATATCTTCACCACAACCATTGGATAGTAATTTTCAGCCATGATATCCATTTATCTGAAATACTTAAACTTCCTTTTCTAAGGATCGAGGACATCCTATTATATAACTATAGTAGAATTATAAAAAGTCAGGTAATTGATTTGATTCTCCAACTGGCTGATAATATTCAGATTTAATCCATTTCCCAGTAATGTTCTTTATTAAAAAAAAAAACTCCAGGGGTGCCAGGATGGTGCACTTGGTTGAGCATCCCACTCTTCGTTTTGGATCAGGTCTGATCTCAGGGAGGTGAGATTGAGCCCCGCACAGGGCTCTATGCTCAGCATGGAGTCTGCTTGATTTTCTCTCTCCAACTCCCCTCCCCTCCCCACTGTGTGTTCTCTCTAAAATAAATAAATATTTTAAAAATAAAATAAAATAAAATGAATTCTAGGTTGTGTATTGCTTCCAGTTGACTCTTTAGACCCCCTGATTCTGAAATAGATTTGCAGTCCTTGAATTTCAGTATATTTGTATTTTTGAAGGATAGAGGACAGTTATTTTGTAAAATCTCCCTCACTTTGGGGTCACTGTTGTTTTCTTACGATTAGATTCAGATTTTGCAGTTTGGACCAGGATATCACAGGAATGAAGTTGTAGTCTTAGCAATAATATCTGGTGGCCTGTGAGGCCAGTTTTCCCCATTATTGGTAATACTAAGTTGGCTCTCTTGGTTAGGGTGGTTTTCTGCAACATTTCTTCATTATACATTTATTTTTCCCTTTGTATCTAATAAATAAATGTGTGGAACTACTTTAAGACCATGTAAATTACTCCCAATTCTCAAATTTTCACTTACTCATATTACCATTTATTAATAATCCCTAATTTGAACCTATTATAACGATTGTTGCCATTATAATTTGATAATTATTTCCACATTTATTATCTGGCTTTATACTAGAGAGAGGAGCTTCTTATTTTCCCTGTTTGTTTGTTTGCTTATTGGTTTATTTGTTATTCATTTACAAATTTTTGATATATTAATTTAGATTCGTGTTTGGGCTAGTTTTTTTCTTTAATCTTTAGGTAAGTTACAATATTTATTTGAAATATGACTTAATTGTTTCTGTTGGAATTCCATTTTAACTTTTCCTTATGCCTTTAAAAAAAATGAAACATTACCAGAAAGCATACTCAGAGAAGTGTCATTTCACCCCACTAACAAATTTATAAAACATTTCATTTTCTTTTCAGCTTTACTGAGGTATATATCCAGCATACAAAACACTGTATATAATTAATGTACATAATTTGGTAAATTTGGACATTGTTACCATTATGATAATAAATATGACTGTCACCTCCAAAAATTTCCTTGTGTCTCTTTTTGTGTATTTGGGTTTGCTAAGATCTGAAATCATAAAACTAGAGGCAAACATAAGGGAAAACTTTCTGATCTTGGTCTTGGAAATAATTTCTTGGCTATAACACCAAAGGCACGGGCAACAAAAGCAAAAATAGACAAGTGGTACTCCATCAAACAAACAAAACTTTTGCACAGCAATAAACAGAGAGAAAGGCAACCTATGAAATGAGAAAATATTTGCAAAGCATTTATCCTTAAGGGTTAAACTTCCAAAATATATAAGGAACCCCTACAACTTAACAGTAGAATCAAAGAAAGAAAGAAATGGCGGCGGCGGGGGGGGGTGCTGGGTGACATAGTTAAGTGACCACTCTTGATTTTGGCTCAGGTAATGATCTCAAGGTCCTGCCACATTGGCTCCTTGCTGGGCTGTGGAGCCTGCTTAGGGTTTTCTCTCTCCCTCTCCCTCTGCTCTTTCCTACTGCTGGCACACTCTCTTTCAAAAAGAAAAATGGAAGCAAGGAAGGAAAAAAGGAAGGAAGGAAGGAAGGAAAGAAGGAAGGGAGGGAGGAAGGGAGGAAAAGGGAAAGGAAGAAAGGAAGGAAGGCATCTCATCTTTAAAATGGACAAAGGACTTGAATACACATTTCCAAAGAAGACATACAAATGGGCACCAGGTATATGAAAAGATAGTCATTACTACTCATCATCCGGGAAAAGCAAATCACCTCACACCTGTTAAGATGGCTATTAATAAATAAAAATAAAAAATAACATGCTAGTGAGATTGTGGGAAAACTGAATGCCTCCCCCATTCCTCTGTCCTTTCCATGGCATTACAATCATCCTTTGATATTAGCTGATCTCAGTAATAACTAGTATATGTGTCCCATGGGTTTTTTCATTAGTACTGCATTTATGTATTTTTTAAATTTTTACATTCCTTTTTAATCACAAAGTAAAATAATATAGACACTTTTTGTGCTTTGCTTTCAATACCTTAAAATATATTCTGGGAAATCACTCCAACTCTGAACATAAAATTCTTTATCTTTTTTTTTTTTTTTAAGTTATGTAGTTCTCCTTTATGGGAATGTGTTATCATCTATTCAAGCGTCCTCGCATGTATGGACATATTATTTCCAATATTTTCCAGTTACAAATAAAAGTTATATAATAAGCATTATATAATTAAGTAATTAAGCATTTACTTAATTATATAATAATCAAGTAATATAATTAAGTAATTAAGTATAAGTATAATTAAGTAATATAATATTTTTATTTTTTATATATATTGTGATAAGCGTATCTGCAGGTTAGATTCCTAGAAGTGAGAAGACTGGAACAAAAGTTAAATATGCATGTAATTCTGCGTGTTTTTCATAAGCAGAATACCAATTTGCATTCCAACCTACGAAGTCTCAAAGTATCTAATCACATGGGCTCACTAATAGATTCTGTTCAACTTTTTTTAAATTTTGCCAATCTGATAGATAAAAATAGTATCTCAGTGTAGTTTTATTTTGCAGTTCTCTGTTCTGAATGAGGTTCAATATTATTTCCAAAATAATGTGAAGCATAAAAATGAACAATCTTCAATTTGCACTCATAAACATAACATTGAACCTCAAAAATATACTTTTTAATTTGAGAAATTGGGTATAAAATAGCATATTCTGTACTACCTCATTTATATAAATTTTAAAAATGTGTGAAAACTAATCTACACTATTGCAAGCCAGGGTAACAGTTAACCTTGTCGGACTGTAGTGACTACAATAAGTAGGGATGAAGTGCTTGTTTCATAAACATGTTTAGATTGTGCAAGTTCCTTGAACTGTACTATTATGGTATGCACTTTTTGTATGTATCTTACATTTCAGTTGTTATAAAACAGTGAGTTTAGATTGACAGGACTACTAGATACAAAGTTAAATATGTTATCCAATACGAAAGAAAAGACATCTTTTCTTATTATTAGAATATAGGCTGACCTATGACAGTTGACTACATTCTAACTTGTTTCTGCTTCACAATATCACAGAAGAAAATTGCTTTATTTACAGAGTTAAGCCATAGCAATATCGAGTTGTTGAATCATTGTCTTGTATTTCTGCAAGTAATGTAACCTTGTGTGTTGACTATACTAAAATAAATAAATAAGTAAATAACTAACTAACTAAATAAATAAAATGCTTCAATTCCATAAAAAAATTTCTAGTCTGAATTCTGAGTAAAAAATACTGTGTTGAGTATGTTTAAATCTTACAATCCTTCCTGATATCAAAATATTGTGGTTACCCAACACTACTGTCATTAGCCAAGAGGAATGCCATTGACAATCTGAAACTGGATCACTTAGGTGGGCACCTTAACTCAGAGGAGTTTAAAACATTAGAGAGCTTTTGGTGGTTTGCAATTGTTTGGTACTACTGTTTCATTTCAAATTCCACTATTAGATAAGAAAAAGAGTTGCAAGTAGATTCCCTTCTCTCCACACCTCACAATAACATCTATTTGTGTGTGTTTTTGTGTACATGTGTGTGTTCAGTATTCTCAGTCCTCTATAAAAACAGACAAAGCTTCTAATCGATGGGGGAAACTGGTAGTACATGCAAGAGTGTGTCACCATACTCAAAACAATAAACAACATGTCCCAAATGTCTGTCATCTGAGTGCCATCTTCAGGACTTCTGCCATAGAAAAAACTTTGTCATTAAAATAGAAAATATTAGTTGCCATACTAGGAGGTGATATAAAATATATATGATAACAAGCACAACATTTAGCTCTCTAAACCAGAGACTAGGTCTTCTTCTGCTAAAAAAATAAATTACTGGAGAGTTATGAAATATATAGATTTAAGTAGAGGTTCTTTCTTGGAAAAGGCTTGAAAGGTAATTAAAAGTAAAATAAAGTGATCAAAATTTATTTCACTTTTATTGAATAGTCTAAAATCTTCTCTTCTTCCTTCACTGTTGTGGGTCTCACATTTTGTAGGAGCTGTTCTAGTATGACCCCAGGATCCATGTGTCTGGAAGTTTTGCTTAGCAGCAGTGACTTCCAAACTGCTATTTCATGGTGTTTTTCAATTTTTATTTGCCTCTGGATATCTGGGGTTGTATTTTTGTTTGTTTGTTTTGTTTTGTTTTGTTTGGCATATTGTGAGTCCACGGCTTAGTCTTTTGCTCAGCTTCTCTTAGTCCCTGGCTCTTCTAGTTTAGTTCTCTTTTCTCCTTCTGTACCTAGTAGCAGCTGCCCCAAGTCCTTTAACTGAAGTTTTGGCTTGATAGCTGACAGCTACTTTCTGGAACTGAATTTCCAAAAGGCATAAGGGAACAAAAGATAGTCTTCTCAAATGCATGCATAACGCTCATTATGATGTGGTCTTGTTTTGACAGAGACATTGGCCTTGAATATTTACAGGCTTTACTTTTGCTTCCATCTTCCTAGTTTATTGGCCTCAGGAGCAAGGAGAAATTTATACAAAGAGACGATTAAAGATGGGTCATGTATAATTCTTAGAATCAAACCAAAGTAACAGTAGGTAGCTATCATTTCATACTTCACTTTGGCTTTCACTATGGAAGAGATCAGAATGTGCTCCTTTGGTGTGTAGCCTTGAGTCCAGCAGAGCAGGGTCAGCAGCAATAAGCAGTGAATGCTCTTGGCAGCATGCCTGTCAGCATTACCGAGAGGAATTTAGTCAAAGCACATGACCACTTAAGGGGAAAAGAAGAAAACAGAATTCTCCTTCCCAATCTCACACTTCTCAGAGAGTGAAGCAAAAGAAAGAAAATGCTGGAAGATCAAGTAACAAGTATTGCAGTCTGAATAGAGCCTACACTTTCTAAAGCTTGGTCAATTCAAGAATATGCTCAAAAAGGATATAAACATGCACAATCCTTCTATGGATAAATGATAAATTTTAGAAATGGCAAAGGTATGGAAAATGCCTTTTCCCATATAAAATTTCCCTTCTCTGTGATTTATTAAACTCTGTCCTCCAACTGTAACTGGAGACCTTTTCATAATATATCCAAAACTACTTAAATGCAAAGCAGGATGGAGTCCATTGAAAAAAAAATACGGTATTACTCTGTATGAAAAACATACAATATGACTATTTAGAAAAGAAAAATACTCAAAAGTACAGCATGTAATTAATACAGTGTATCCCCAAGGCAACAGTTGCATACAGCTTATAAGATCCAAAGTGGAGCAGGGATTTCTTGTACCTATATATTCCTGGCCATTCAGAAGCTAGAGTTGTTAGTGGACTCTGCCTTGTGTCAGCTCTAGGCAATGCTATACTTTTCAAAGGCAAACTATTTATGTTTACAGAATATCAAAGTTATTTCTTCTTTTTCCAGTATTTATTTTATTTATTAAATAATATTTAACAAAGACATCATTAAAAAATAATAGAAAAAGGAAAATGAGTCAAGCAAAACAAATTTTTTTTTTCTTAAAGATTTTTATTTATTTATTTGATAGACAGAGATCACAAGTAGGCAGAGAGGCAGGCAGAGAGAGAGGGGAAGCAGGCTCCCTGCCGAGCAGAGAGCCCGATGTGGGGCTCAATCCCAGGACCCTGAGATCATGACCCGAGCCGAAGACAGAGGCTTAAACCACTGAGCCACTCAGGCGCCCCCAAGCAAAACAAAATTTAAACATTCCCACAGTGTCCCACTACACAGAGGCTTTATCGGTCTTTCCATTTCCCTGTTTCGCCATCTATCTATCCATCCACATTCTCATGACTTTTTTCACAAAATTAATATATTAGGCCAGATAATATTTGAGATATTACTTTTTTGGACCCTAAGACATAAGATGTTCTATGATTTAGGGCATAATGGGTATTTTTTTAAATACCCATTATGTATGACTATAGAGCTATCTTTTGCTTTCAAAGTCCAAAACCATTGAGAAGAATGATGATAAAAGAAGAGGAGGCGCTTCAAAGGCTAAACATTTCTGGAAATGAGAGAGATAGGCATGAGTCATATAAGCCAACAGGGCCTGTGCTAACTCTCCGGTGGTATCCTGAGGAGTCAAGATACTCTTTGAGGGCAAGGATACTTAACACACTCGAGGCCAGCTAGATCCTGCACCCTGGGGCTACAACCCAAGATTCTCACTTACCACACGAGACAAAATAACAGACTGGAAAGAGCCGTAGAAGCCAGAACATAGGTAGTCCATATATAAACACTGCCATGAGCAGAGGCACCTCCCTAAAACTCTGGTAGAGTTCCTGGAAGCAAAACAGCATAGGTGGACACCGAGACAGAATTTTTCACAAGTCCCCATGAAATAAGAGTTTGGCATCAAAATTAAGTGACTTATAGAGAGTTAAGAACAGGTATACAATATTCCTTGTATATCCATTGTGTACTAGACTTTTTACTCCATATAGTGCATTTCTCTACTTACTTTGTCAGGTTTTTTTTTTAATACCCAATATGTATATGTAAAACATTTTGCTAAGCATAAGGCAAAAAGGGAAAATCATGGACAACAGTACTACTATGAAGATATTTTCAGTTAAATAAATAAAAATATAGGTGACTTTAAAGGTCAAATTATAATTTATTTCATATTTATACAATATCTAATTAACTCCATATTGGCTTAACATCTAGGCAACTTCTAACTTTCCCTTAGAATAAAAACAAATAAACAAAACAAAACAAACTCTTCGATTTAATGAACTAATTGTACAAGTATCCTGTTAACATAAAGGATGCACATTTATTTGACACAGAGGAGACTATGTTTCTTATTTCCCTAGGAAATCTCATTATCAGTGCTTCCTTCTGCCCCCATGTCTGAATTATTTCATATCTTTCTTATTTTAAAACAAAACAAATGAAAAAAAATAACAACAACCAAAACTACCTCCTTAACCCCATATCCCTTTTCAAATACAAGACTAACTTAATTTCTGCTTTAGTACTGTTTCAATCTTCGGTGCCTCCACTTTCATACATCTACTCATTCTTCAACTCACCCCAACATGGCTCTCCTTTACATTGTCAGAACAGTGTCATTGCTCTAACTCACTAAATGTTGTCAATCCTTGCCTTCATCTTCTTAGTTATAAAATCTTAGTACAAATATTGATTACTTTATGCTCTTTGAGACGCCTTCTATTGCTAATAGCTTCTCTATCACCAGTGTTTCCTAGTTTTCTCTCTAGTGATAGAACTGTTATTCTCAGTTTCTGCTGCAGAACTTCCACTACTGTTTAAGCCAGAGTCTTCAAAGAACTCAAAGTTCCTAGGCCTCCTTTTCTTCTTCTTTTTTTTCCCCCTTACCCTACATATTTTCAGGAAAACTTATTATAATTTTAATATGATTATAATTTTAATAATTATCAAGTACATGTAATATATATATGTTTATCTCATCTCAATAAATATATGTTCATCTCATATCTCGCCTTGGAACTCTAGTCCTGAATATTCAAGTGAATTATTGATGTTATTACTTAGAATTCTTAGAAATGGCTTGCCAATCCCGTGCTGTTCCTTCTCCAAAACTATCTTTGGGTAATTCACTTATATTTTGTTCTTTAAGTCTTAGCTTAAATTGTTTTCTCAGGGGAAATAATCATGAAGGGAAGTAGAGAAGTATCTGATAACATCATGTTCTTAAACTTCACATTATTTTCCTGTTTATATATGCATCTATTTGTGACTATTGGGTTGTTTCTCAACTCCTTTATTAGATTGAAAGTATCCTGAAAGTATGAGGTATACCTGATTTTGCTCAAATATATATGTCAAATATATATATCCATTGACCAAAACACTACCTGACACATAGCAGATGCTCAATATTTGTTGAGTGAATAAATTAATAAATGAGTTTTTGGGGGAAATTGTCTAATTATTTCTTTAGAAAAACTTCTGAAAGTGGCATTACCATGCTATAGACTATTAACATTTTGAAGACATTTTACAAATTGCCAAATTGTCTTCCTGTTTTTACTAACTCCCCAACAAAATCTGTGTGTTCCTTTTGTATATTCCAGTGATTATTCTAAAATTTATCATTAATTTAGTTTTTTTAAAAACTGAAAATCAGATAAAAAGATTGATTTTCATATATCTGACTAGTCATAATATTAAATAACATTATTCTCTTTACAACTGCATTTTTATGTTATTAATTATCTGTGTATGTATTTTTCTCACTGTACTATTGATGTCTTTTTTTTTAATTGTTTTGTGATTACTGATGACAAGAAAAGAAGTATGAGATGTGATGTGGATACATTTATGTTCATTTTTTGAGCAATTCTTGGTTGTAAATGACATGTTTGATCTAAAATCTAAGATACTGCATCTGTGTTATTTCCTTGTATTCATTCAGAGGTCCTACATAAATGCATATAATTATTAATCATTTCTTGTAAATGAAGGAAAGTTGGAATCTAAAGGAAAAAAGTTTGTAAATTATAAAACTATAGTACTAAAGTACATTCCCAGATGTGTCAACTTGTTTTTTCCATTACCTGTTGGTTCTATAGCATGTAAAAACAAAACACGAAAGCAAAAAAAAAATACAACAATCCCTAGAGAAAAGGATTCTAAAGCCTCACTCAGTAGCTTATTTCAGTTTATAACTGTCCTTGTAAACTTGTCAAGTTCCAGTTTTAAATCCTAGCTCACCTCACAAATAAAAATTTGTTAAAAGGGTTTTGGGTAGGTTGTTCTACTTTTCATGAGTACACAAGCCAAAAACAATTCTTGTTTTGACGTGCATTGTTCTTATGAGGTGTAGACTGCTGAATACCAAATAATACAAAGACATGCACTGTTGTTCACATTAGTCAGATTCTGAATTAAAAGAGAAAAGGGCTCTGGTCTGAAAGTTAAGAGTTCTGGATTCATGACACAACTTTTGCACTAACTGGTTTCAGCCACCTTTCAGTTTACAAGATCTTGCAATTCATTTGTTTGCTATGCTGTCTTAAAGTTTTTAGCTCCAAGGCAAAGATCTGCGAGTATTCTTACAATTGCTAGATCAATAGAATCACCTAGGCACTTGTTGAAAATATAAATTCCTGGGGCACACCACAGACATTTTAAGTCAGAATCTCCAGGGAACAAGTTTCCTAGTATCTCTTATGCTCAGGGAAATTTGGAAATAACTGCCTTTTTTGACCCCTGTGACTTTTCCTCACTCAAACTTTAAGATTCTAATTATTGGTCAGTAGCAGACAAACCTCTGCTGAAATGGTGAGAAGGGCATTTACTTTGAAAATTCCTCAATTGCTAGAATATTATAGCAAATGAGAAAAATAAAAGGATAATCTAAGGCAGCCCTACATCCTTCCTCACATTATAACTTTTCATTTTTAGTCTCAGAAGCCTGTTCCTTAGGGCAGCATCCTAACCCCAGCCTAGTGGCCTTAAGTTTCCTCCCAAACTGACTTCTGTTTAACAACCACAACTGCTATGCTATAGCATGGTATAAAAACAAAACAAAACAAAACAAACAAACAAACAAAGCCTCAGTCGTTTTTTATGAATGTGGATCAATCTTCCTTCTGTTCTTTGTTCTCTGAAAACAAATCATGATCTATGAAAAGTTTCTTTTCCTACATGATCTAAGTAAAAGATATGTTTTCCTGTAAATATACTTATTTATGTCTACTACTTTTATCTACATTTCAGCCATCACCTCATTATTTACATTAGAAAATAACCTATAAAACCAAAAAGAAGAAAGAAAGAAAGAGAGAGAGAGAGAAAGAAAGAGAGAAAAGGAAGGAAGGAAGAGATGGATGAAGGAAGGAGAGAAAAAAGAAAAAAGAAGAGGAGACTGAGCAACACTGGGGTTGTGTTTGTTTTAGAAATTAAAGAGTTGGTTAAACATTGTAAGACTATTATGTATCCATTAAGATGAGGATTAATTTAATCAACTTGGTCTTGGTCGTGATAGTTCGGGGAAAATAGATAAGTCTGTTCTAGAGACTGTAGGGAAAACAGAAGGTTGATTAAGGAACTTTTTCTGAACTAAATGACAAATGTGGTAAAAATCATAATAGAACATGGCATCTCTACAAAATTTTATAGTTCAACATAATTTTTATAGGCATAAAGTGAACATCACATCTACTGTGCTTTTTCTCTGGATATTATTACACCTATTTTCAAATGAAGGAGTTGAATTAAAGCTTACCGAGAATGAATGATTCATGCATCAACTCTCAAGTCTCATTTTCCTGGATTCAAGTCTAATGCTCTTTCTTACGTACCGTAAAGTCCTAAATCCCATGTCTTCAGCCACATTTTATTACCACACCAAGACCCATATCTCCACAGTCTTGAACCTGAACAAGCTCCTGCAGTGAGTCTGATCTCTAATTTCCCAGGCATAAGGAAAGGGCAAAGTGCTGACATCATCATGGTGACAGCTCAAGTTCATTTAAAGCCAAACCTGGTGTTAAGCACTTTACACATATTGTCCCATTTACTTCCCACACTCACACTCTAATATAGATGATGTCATTGCCCGTATTTTATAGATAAGTAAACTGTCTCAAGTAGGTCGTCTAAAGGTAAAGAGTGACTCCATCTACTGCCTCCCCTCATGTGGACAGGGTATTATGTTGCCCACAAGTTGAACTCTGAATGCCTTTTTCCATGAAAACATTGCTTCCCTGTATGTTTTCTATTATTATTCCTTTAATTACTTATTCATGTTATTAATTAAAATAAGATAGACAGTTTAGGGACTTGTGCACCATTTCTAAAATTGTTTCTGTAGAAGGAAAGTTTTCTGAGATCCTACTTAACATATTGAAGTGAGGACTATATACAATTAATCTTGATTGTTATGCTTATTACATATCCCTATGGAAGTCTTGGATTTGGAAAGGAGTAGAGACCTAACTACTCTTTGATACCTGTGTACTATCCCTACAAACAGTTTCACAGTATTCCAAATATTAGGATGAAAGAAAAGATAAGTAGAAAGGTAAAAGCAGGCAGGTCAGCAAGAAATTAAAAAAAAATACATGTTTTACATCTATATCATATATCATATACATGCATAAATACATACTATATATATGAAACACTGCATATTTCATAATTAAAAACAGATGCTCTAAATATCAATAGATGCTACTATTTCTCTACTTACTCAATTGCAACACAGTGAAACTAGGCAGAGAAAGAATACAGAACAGATCATTGAAGATTGAGTTTATCTGTAATAGAAACAAAATAAACAAATAAAAAAGCTGAGCAGAAACTGTACTTCTCCATTTGTTTTCTATTTTTCTGTCTCCTTGTAACTGGAACGATTGGTTATTTTCATATGAACACAATTCACCAAAAATTAACATTGATTTTATCCTCACTTGCTGTCCCATCTATTTAGTTACAAAGGGGCAGAACTACCTCTATTAGGACAAATTTGCTCAGGGTGAAAATCTATCACAGACTAGATGATGGAAATGAGGAAGCACTGGGAAGGCACACATGGAAGCGCAACAAGAAACCTCCTGCTTCTAAAGGCAGATGATCACTTAAAAATGTCATAACACAGTTTTTCTGGACAAAATTCACACCATCATATACAGCTGGTTTTTGTAAGCTAATATTTCACATCTGTTACCTAAAACAGATTTTAAAGGTAAGAAGGCCATTGAAATGTAACATGTTGAAAATTGATGGGTTATACTTTAATTTAGAGTCTGAGCTCTTTTCTGTATAGGCTGTACAAATCCCCCTATGGTCTTGAGGCCATAAAAAGTGAGCAAGATTTCTTTGCTTGCTTATACTTGGCAGGAAAAGAGAATCATCATCTGGAAGCTGGCAGCTTGTATAAGGTCCACAAGTGCAATAACCCTAAGTCTTGCTGACCTCTGTGTTTCTGGTACTACACCAGATTACTGAGGATGAAATCTTATGTAATCCATGTAATGACATGGTCACCCATGTCCCTGGTATAGAAGAGCTAGTAGAAGCAAGAACAGAAAGAAAGAAAGATGACTAGTTCAGATTTTTGACTTGTCCAGAATTTGATTATAAAGTCTACTTTTAACTCAGCATGTCTATAAATTTCAGATATCATTATTTCACATTTTTATTATATACCAGGAGAAATGAGCTTTCCAAATCTATCATGTTCTTGGGACATCTAAATGCTTTATTTTAGCCACTGATAACACAAAATTGTAGATATTCAACACACACCTGTTGAATTAATCAATATAGCACCATTACCCAATTAGAAGTAGTATCTATGTAAAGAAGGTTAGAAAAATGACCTATAGACTATTGAGAATCTAGCACTCTATGAAAAGCATTCTTGTATTATGGACCACTGTTGTAGATGATCAAAAATTACTCTAGTCCCAAAGAGAAAAGAGAAAATAGGCCAGAGGGCAGTGCTCATCCTTAAAAATATCCACTATATGTTTCTCTACATGAGTATGAAATAGTTTACTGTTCCCTAAACATATTATTTATCATTTCAGGCCAACCTCATTATAAATACACTGAATAGATTTTGAGTTCCATGTTGTGCTGGTTATCAGGCTGGAATCCTCCAGCTCCAAACTCACCCACCTACACTTGTATAATGCTGGGGTTAAGACTTGACTGTGAAAACTACATTTCCCTCTTTACTAGCTGACTCCCTATTAGGTTCTGCCAACAACGGCCCTTTAAGGAGATCTGAAAGCTATAGGCAGTGCAAGGACTCTTCCCTTCCTGTTTGCCTACTATGCCTGTAGAGTCACTCTGCCAACTGCTCTTAATTCCTGCAGAAGCAGCTGCTTCCCACTGTCAATTCTGTTATTTTCTCCACTGCCAAACCAATTTTATCACAATGCCTCAAAGGAGTTGTGTAGTATCCAGCAGTTGGGCAATACCCTGCCCTTGGTGATCTCCTCCACCTCCTCAAGACCCACATTCAAGTGCTTGACTCCTTTTTATCTCCTTCCAGGGATGGTAGCTGCTCCCTACCATTGGCTATGTATTATCTCCCAGTTATCTTTTTGCTGGCTACAGTTTCCTAACACCTTTTCAATCAAAACCCTGCTTTCAATAATCTCTGCTAGTGTGGGTTTTCGTTTTTTGGCTGGACTCTGATGCATACATAATGTCAGTTTAAACTAATATTTTTTTCTAATGCTTGGATTTAAATGTTTCATAATTAAGAAGGAGTTCAACTGCAAGTTAGGAGACAGATTTTATTTCTGGTTACCTAATTTTGAACAGAATATAATGTGTGTTTTGGCTTTACATATGAACTGAAGCATAAAGAACATATACATGTATGCATAGACACATGCATGTACACAGATTGTCAATATATTATTTGTCTTTATGAGATTATTTTGTAGGCAAAATGCAATAATGTGTACAAATGGACTTTCAAAAACCACTGTGTAGGCAAATCGCAGTCACTATTTTAAAATAAATATTTTAAGTTGACCTAAAATGCTGTGTTCATCTTGCTTTGCAAATTTCAGAATTTTATGTGTGTATATTACAAGAAAACACACACATTTGTTGACATAAATTATTTAAATAGAAACTATATAGAATGTATATAAAATAAAATAAAACTACAAGTTAGCAGGATTAGACTGGAACACATTTATTTTCTCTTCTTTTTGTCTCTGGATACTACAGGAGCTTTCAATGCAGAAGAATACATAACTTTTTCATGAAGCTAGTATGAAATATATCCCAATAGTAGTCAAAATATTTTCTTATGCATTCTCACATAGATTTCTTTAAGTTACTCTCATTGCGAAGAACAGGTGTTTTTGCTATTATAAAAATATGCAAAAATGTGCATAAGATAATTAACACATTTCACCATAGTCTTCCCTTTTTATTCCAGCTTTATTCTTAACACTTAGCCACACTCTCATTTACTTTAAAATTTTCTGTTCTCACTGACCTCAGTGACTTGATCATGCTCTTTTTAATAGTCTGACTTCATTTTTGATCTTCCATTACTGACAGCTTTCAATTTCTACCACTTTCCCACTTTCCCTTATGCCCCACATCTGGGCAAATGGATAAGGGAGCCTGGACACTTTCTCCTTTGGCACCTATGGGAAATTCAGACCACTCAAACAGTGATACGGTATATGAATCCTAACCCCCCCCCCATCTTATAAACATCATTAAACCCCAAGCCAGCCTCTTTTCCCTCTTGCCTCATGCCATTCTTGGATCTGTGGGAAAGTCCACCCTGCTTTCCCCCAGAAAGCCTTGTTATGTGAGTAACAAATGTTCTTAAATCCCCCGATACTTGTGTTACATCGTTAGTTTCAAACCAAATTTTGAATGAGTCCATTCTGATGATGACACAACTACTGGCAAAGAGAAAAGCAACCCTGGGCAATGACCACGGCCCCTGGGGAATCTTTATTCTCTTGCTCTCTCTTGCTCACTAGCTCTGCTGCTTGCTGTTAGCCTGCTTTGAGTCGTGTTGATGCCTGGTGGCAAGTTTGTACTTTGATCTGTGCTCTTCTGTGCTATATTTGCTGGGTTCTAGTTTGCCTCCATTACAGATTCATCCCAAACTAAATCAGAAGTTATAATTGGTGTTTAGGAATGACTACGGAAAACAAGACTCTCCTTAGAGTGATCCTGGAATGTGACTCTACTGATGTCCCTATCTATTGTCAGTTATTAAAATTATCGATGCCACCTAATCAGCAACAGGTAGTACCCTTCAGGGTACAAAATACTCTTCACTCACAGATTAGATTCACTCTAGTTAGTACCTATTTCAACAGGCTTGCAGATACAATTTGCACTTCTCTTTGAAAGAACACAATAGAACTTCACCAGCTACTCATGGTGTACCTCAGTAGCCCACCCCCCCCCATCACATACAATCTTTGCAGGAAAGATTTTAACCATATCTGACTTTCTCTAAGAACACAGGTATGAAATCACATGGAGGATATCCTCCACTGAGGAGATTCAGTTGACAATCATTCAAGATATACAAACACAAAGGAACTCATGAAAAGGAGATGGATCCTTGCCCCACACATAGTACAGGTCTCTGTCACTGCACTTAAATTCCTGAAAATTATTTGGTAATCAAAGGCTACTCTATCCTTAATGCTGTCAAGAAATAGTTGCTGGGGTTCCGGGGTGGCTCAGTTGGTTAAGTATCTGCCTTCAGCTTGGGTCATGGTCTCAGGGTCCTGGGGTTGAGCCCCAGGGGCTCCCTGCTCAGCAGAGAGCATGTTTCTCCCTCTCCCACTCTCCCCTGTTTGTGTTCTCTCTCTCACTGGTCTCTCTCTGTCAAATAAATAAATAAAATCTTTAAAAAAATAAAGAAACAGTCACTGGCCCTCTTTATACCCATAAAAGCAAAACAAAACCATTGTGTTTTAGATTCTAGAGGAAATATCCCTCTCCATTTTACTTAATTTCTTACAAAAGTCTTACTTAAGCCTACTTATGCTAGCTGTTACTTGAAAATTGACCCACTTGGAAATGAGGCCCCCATAACAAAGGTTCTAGAATTTGTCCAAGCAGCAATACAGCAATGTTCCCATTAGTACCTCCCCAAAGTCCCTTCCCTGTAAAGTCTTCAGTATGCATCGTGGAATTTCTCAGCCACTCATGATGGCCATAAATTGCCTATGAACTTCTGGTACAAGAAACTGTTCTCCTCAGCCCATGCTATACATCATTAGGCTGGTAATAACTGGGTGCTACTGTATTCTTCTGGAAATAGAGGATCTCATGGGCCCTGAGTCTATGATCCTTGACACCTAGCTACCCATTATGCTTTGCAGTACCTGCAAGCTTGGCATGGTCACCAAGCTCTCCTTGCTACAAGATAGAACCATGCCTGGGTTTTCTGGTATATTTTGCCTACAGGAAGGGGTGACCTCTCCTGAAGTCAGTCCCTTGCCAGATACCATGGTGCTGGATGATGAGGTCATCCCTGTCCTGATCATACTGAATGTATAATAGGGAATTCCTATAATTTAAGAACTCTGTCTCCACCATATGCATGATGGGGCTTCCTGGGGAGCTACTGCTTTTCATTAACCAGGATGCACCTGATCTAGGATAGGACCCAAGAGTCAGCTTAATTGGTTAAATTCAGACAGTCATCTCAGTACTGGATGCCCTGGCCAACAAAAGTCCCTACGTGCACATTTTTGTAAACTCTTAAACTACTGCCAATGATTTAACTGTCTGGTCTAGTCAATAGCAACAATAATTTCTTATCCAAGCTTTTCCACTTTGGGCTCCCTTCACATATATCCTAAATATAATGAATGTCAAACATGTTTCCTTACATATAAAGCCACAATACAAGACCACAATACAAAACCACAATACAAAACCAACAATGACAAGCTCATGAACGAGGCATTCATTGGAAATTTCACCTCATTTATGGTCTCAAGGCTACAAGTATCATAAACGGTAGTAGTGGCCACTTAAATGAACCCAAATATAATTTAATGAAACATGGAATATTTCAGTCACCAGCCAAACATCATGAATTCTAATAATCTGTAACAATTATGAATTGTAGCACTCTGACTCCATTTCTTACTAGACCACTGATGAATTTCAAGCCCCACTACTCCCCTTCCCTCTTCTGCCTCATATCCAGATAACCTAAGATAGTTCAGATAGCCCCTCCTTTGGTACTGCAAGAAAGTACAGACCACACAAGCTCCAACCCACATGCAGGAACCCTCACTCTCCCTCACCCCTTAGCCGCCATAAAACATCAAGCTAGCTTTCTTTCCTGTACTCTCATACCATTCTTGGACCTGTTTTGGAATCTACCCTGCTCTCCCCAAAAAGCTTCATTATTCTGTAATAACAAAGTTTTTCATAACCTCCTAGCACACATACGGTGTCATCAGTCTCAACATCTGAGTAAATTTTGGGAAAGGGTATCTATCTCACCTCTGTGGACTAATTGTAACACTCCTGTTTGGATTTTTATATCTGTTTGCATTTTTATTCTAGTAAAAAACACACAACATAAAATTTACCATCTTAACTATTTACACCTATACAGTTCTTTAGTGTTAAGTATTTTATATTGTCTTTAAAACATCTCCATAAATTTTTCATCTTGCAAATCCATAACTTTATGCCCAATAAACAGTGACTCCCCTTAGTCCATCTTGCAAGCCCTTGATAGCCAGCATTTTATTTTCTGTTTCTATAAATTTAACTACTTTAGATACTACATGTAAGTGGAATCATAAAGAGTTGTTTTTTTCTGCCTGGCTTATTTTGCTAATCATAATGTCCTCAAGGGACATCCATAATACAGCATTCGGCATAATTTCCTTTCTTTTTAAGACTGAATAATACTTCATTGTATGCATATGCTACTTTTCTTTATCCATTCATTCATGGATAGACATTTGTATTGTTTCAAGACACTGGTGATTGTTATGCATTCCCCAATATTCTCCATCTTCGTCTCCTTGCTCAAGCAAATATTTTATAAATGTTTTATCTTCCCTGATGTAAAACTAAATAAGGAAGATACAGGTACTACTTATTCACTACATCATATTTAGATTGCCAGTGAGAAAGGAAGCTTCAGAAGACAAGCAGTTTTTCCAAGAGCACACAGCGAATTTGCAGAGGAACAGCGGTTTGCTAGCACTGGGCAATCTGGCAGCACAGTCCTGTTGTGTTGCAAAGAGGAGGAAATAGGCCAGAAACCATCAATGTTTTCCTTGAAATGGGTGTGGAGCTATGCTATTATTCCAGAGCTGACAGAGAACAAGTGAGTTCAGTGTTTGTAAAGCACTTAAAGGCCAGAATTATTAGCTTCTCTGGAAACAGAGTAAAGTAAGTTTTACACATCTCTTTTAAGGCTAAAACTAAATGCATGCATTGTTTCTGCATTAACTCAGCCATTGAACAGGAATATGTAAATTAACATTCTCAAGGGTACTTCCTAAACCATGTGTACAAGACTTCTTGGTCTGTATATGAGTTAAAACAATCTCTTGCCCCTTTGCTTACATTAAATGGATGACTCTGAAGCAAACTATGGCTCTTTCTACATTTAACCAACTTTGTCAATTCAGTACAAAAAATGTGCTCAATTATTCAAATGTTATTTCTTCAGGGAAGAGAAAAAATTTATGATTCCCAGGTCAAATTTGGTGATTTGCTTAATTTCAAGCACTAGATACTATTAACCTTTTTGTTTAGTGCATTTTGTATATGGTGTTGTTATTGATTCAGATTTGTTGATGGATGGAGTTAGAAGAAACTGATATTTGTTAATTCACTCATATATTTATGTATTCATCTAAGATTTAAGTAACTAGTTTCCAAACTAGTGTGAAGTAACATATACTATTAAGACACATATGAAGTAAGCCAATTAAAATGTAAAGTTTGCTCAAAATCCAGTTAGAAGGAAGAAAGGCAGCAATGTAGTATGTATCTAAATTTAATAATTTATTGTAATTAAGCAAGAAATTTTTGTCTCCATTTTCAGGTAGCTAACTTGAAAGAGTAAGCATTTTGTGCACCGATAAACTCAGTGACAAATTAAAGAAAGCAAATAGGCTACTGAAGATTTTTTTTTCTTTAAATGTAATCTAGGGAATTTGTCACATAGGTTTCTACTTCAAGAACATGGTCTTATTTGAATAGTTAGCAAAAGAGAATTCATGATTTACACACACACACACACACACACTCACTTCCCCCTGACACACACATGCATACGTACACACATACAAGTTCATTCACTCACCAATTCTGTTTCTCCTATAGTATTATCTATTCAAAACCTATTCTTAATTCCTCTCATTCTCTCATCTCTGACACATAATTCACCAACATATCCTGTCGGTGCTCCATCTATAATATGTCCTGAACCCATCATCTCCACTGCTAAAAGTGGCCCAAACCAGGACTATGGTTTCCCCCCACACATATGAGCAAAGGGCAACAAGCATGATGCTTTAATTTCAAATAGGGTATTATCATTCCTCATAAGACCCTGAACTTGCTTTCCCATTGCAATTGGCATGAAAGTCAGTCTCCTTTATGAGGTTTGATAATCTACAAATCTCTGACTTCATTTCCTACCTATTTCTTTCTGGTGTAGTATGTGCCCGCTACATTTTTTCAAGCCTTTAGGCATATCAATCTCTCCCTTGTACACATTGCAATTAAATATTATCCTACCTGAAATAATCTTTTCCCAGAATTCTGTAGCACTAGTTATTTCCCTTCATTTAGTTTTTAGTTTACATGTCAGTTCCTGAAAGGATTTTTTTCTCACTTTTTTTTTTAAAAGATTTTATTTATTTATTTATTTGACAGACAGACATCACAAGTAGGCAGAGAGGCAGACAGAGAGAGAGAGAGAGGAGGAAGCAGGTCCCCCGCTGAGCAGAGAGCCCGATGCGGGGCTCGATCCCAGGACCCTGGGATCATGACCTGAGCTGAAGGCAGAGGCTTTAACCCACTGAGCCACCCAGGTGCCCCTTTTTCTCACTTTTCTAACTAAAGTGCACCCCACCCTATTAAATCTGCTATGTTTATTTCAAAGCATCAGCCTCCACATAAAATGCTCTTATAGTTGCTGTGTATATTTATAGTATGTAATTCCCAGAAGAGTTGCTTAAAATAAAATACCACCACTAATAGTATTAATGGCTATAATTATTAAGTGCTTACTCTCTCAGGTACTCGTCTAACCATCATATTGTATTAACTCATTTAATTTTTCATAGTTCAGGAGGTTTGACTCCTTCACTGCTGGGTCCAGAATATCTAATATGAGACTGGCATGGTAGGAATAGAATAAAAATTTGTTTAGTAGTATAAATATGCTGCCTAATATTCTCAATTATTGCTTTCCTAGCAATGTGAATGAAAATCCTCCCAACTACAGTTATATAAAGACTAGAGTCAAACAGTGTTAAAAGTGATAGAATTGTGTACAAATACTCCAAACAGAAAAATCTAAGATTTTCTAAATACCATAGGTCTAGCCATTTACAGTTTGTGGTATACTTTGCATGTATAATACATGTTTCCTTATTGAAAAAAAGTCAGTGACTGTGAGATGAACAATTTCTGAAGACTACTGAATGTCTTGCTATCTGTAACTCTAAATGCATTCTTTAATACAGGTAAACAATGATAATTCTTTTAGTACAAAAAATAAGAATTTCTTAGCATTTTTGGTATATATAAGGATGTTCATTATCAATGAAAAATCTTATAACTAGAAGAATGTAAATGTATAATGTCAACTTTAATGACCACAATGGAGTGAATTAAACAACTAGTGTTATGTGTCTCTTACTAACATCTATTATCTTTTAAGATTAATCATGATTATTCATTTGCTGAAAGGAATTTCTCCTTAACTCATGCCAAAATTTCATTAATACATTGATACAGATCAGTAATATCTCAGAACAACTTCAAAACCTAACAAAGTAAAAAATCTAAATTCTATTTTCCTTGTCACTCCTCTTCCTCCTCCTTCTTCTTGAAATTTGGCAATAAAACTTATTTTGTGCCCAAATCTTATTCAAACTGTTGAAATTAGGTATTCTTAGTAGTGACATACCTATTTTCCTCAATATTTCGTTTACTGTTTTGTATTTTATGACACTGGGGTAAACTGAATAGTGAAAACGTCAAAAGTATTAACTATAATTCCATAGGAAAAACAAAAATAAAAATTACAGCAAAATTTAGTTTCAATATCTGACAAATGATGTTATTGCATTAGCTTCTTCAAGGTATATTTGTGTGGTATCATAATGAGGAATGTGATGTAGAAAATCCCATATTACTTTAAATCTTTAGTATATACCTTGAAGAAACAGAAACCTAAGTTGTTGAAGTTTTTGCACTGGAACCTGACAATGGTTACAAGAAGGAAAGAGAAATGGGAAAATACCTTACAGTAAAACAAACAACAAATAACCAAATAAAAAATAAAGACTGACTGGTACTGATTAAGTAGATTTGACAGTGAAGTAAACTTATACTGCTAACTGATTTATTGGTGATGAAGTAAGCTAGAATATTACCCAAATAACTAAAAATAAAAAATAAATGTACATATTCAGGAATTCAAGAAGCATCATGATGTAAAATTTCTGAAAACCTATAGCAAAAGATTTCTGCAAATCATGAGGTGCCTGAAAATTACATTGACAAATCTGATAAGATATTGACAAAAACCATAATCCTTGGAGAAAACTGAGGGAATGAATGGTCAGTATTTACAATCATGCACCTGTTGTCCTATACCATGGATGATGAAGAAATTGCTGAAACAATGAGCATGAGGAAACCAATGTTCATGAACATAGGAGGAAAAAATCCCTAAAATACGGTAAAAAAAATGTGATCAAAAACGAATTTCCTTGATCATGGTCCATTTAGCAATCAGCAGGAAGTTACAGCAGTTTACTCAGACACTGCTTAGACAGAAGGCTACTTAACGAGGAAGGCAAAACTAAAATATCTCTTTAAAAGCCAACTATCAGGGGCACCTGGGTGGCTCAGTGGGTTAAAGCCTCTGCCTTCGGCTCAGGTCATGATCCCAGGGTCCTGGGATCGAGCCCCACATCGGGCTCTTTGCTCAGCAGGGAGCCTGCTTCCTCCTCTCTCTCTCTCTGTCTGCCTCTCCAGCTACTTGTGATCTCTGTCTGTTAAATAAATAAAATCTTTAAAAAAAAAAAAAAAGCCAACTATCAAAGTTCTGCCTCATTACATGAGAATTCTCTCTGTCCATTGTCACATATCCACCTCAACCTGATAAGAGTGAAGGTGTCAACACTGGAGTGAACTCTTCTCTAAGATTCCCAAACAATCAGACATAACAAATATATATTACATGTAAATAGATAGGTAAATTTAGAGACAGAAACATAAATTTTAAAAAACTAAATAGTATGGGAATATTTGTAGCTTGTATTTATCCACCGTATCACTTATTAACAATATTACTGTATGATCTGACTCTAGCTAGACACAAATGATTTATGATTTTTGTCCCAAGTAGGGTGGCTGTTCAACTTTGGTAATAGCAATTTGTGAAAGTAGACAGTGTTGTTCTAGAACCTGCCAAGAATGTTATATAATATAATTTATGCCTGTATTATCTTTCTGAAATCTGAATAATTCTGAATTCCAAAATACATGTGGATTCAGGGCTTTCAGATATGGGACTCTGGGCCTACTTAAACTTTTATCATGTATGCTCTGGTTACATAATAATTTTGCTAGCTTTAAAATTAAAAGACACATAATATTTCTGCTTTTTTGTTCACTTTTTTTGATCAACATATATTAGCAAATGTATGGCTATTCTATTGAAGTATCACAAAAATACCACCTTTATGTCCTAATGTAATTGATATGTAGTTGAGCAGTCATATACACACACATGCACACGGTAGGAAAAGAACAAGATGTAGGAAAATAAAAAGGATCTACCAGAGAACAGAAATGTTTGTATAAATGGAAGGAAAAACTTGAAGGGGAAAAAAATACACTGAAAGTGGTGAATGAGATTTTGAAAGATGTCTCAAGTTAGTGGAGTAGAGAAAACCCTTTGTCAGTAAGAAATTCAGCACTTATGAAATGCCTTGAATTAAATGTACAATTTACTCTAAAGTTGATTTAATGTTACATGGTAATGTTGCCCATTTCTGTGCATGTTCTGATCAATGACAATTTAACTGGACTATTTCCAAGAAACAGTACACTGACTGGAATGACAGAAAGCTTAGAGCTAGGCCTAGAAAAATCCATCATTTCTTTGAACTCCTATGGCATGTGTTGATCTGTGGCTTGAGAAATGTATTAACATATGGATTTATTTGTTTATAATATTCCTTGTTTCACCTAGGGTCTTTGAAAGCTTTATATATGCATGGCTGTGTATGTAAGCTTCTTGAGAACAAAGCCAGTGCCTTGCACTTTTCTTCTACCCCACACAGAAGTGATTTCTCATACACATCTATTAATTATCAGTCTGTAGATAACTCTCCCAAAAAACTCATGGAAAAAGAAAAACGTTACACATATAATTAAATCAAAGAATGAACAGATGATATAATGAGTTCAAACAAAGGGGTTGAGAAAAAATCCCCACTTGTCTCACATTTTTTATTCCTGCCTTAATTTCTTCAATATCAGCACTTTTTCTTGGCCAGTGAATCACTACATCAAAAAAAAAAAATTTTTTTTTTGGATGCGCCATCTCTTTAGATTTAGCCTCATCTGCCTAGAAATCTCTAGACATATTCATGTTGCTAATTCTATCACTGATACTGACTCACAAAGTCAAGTGTTAGCCTTATTTTAATAGACTCATAATTTTAGCTTCTGTTCGGAAGGAATCAGAGGTTCAGTTCTATTTAATCCATAGGAGGCTGGTTTTTGATCTTCGCCACTCTATATTAATGCTTTTCTCTAGGGTCTCTAATTCCAATGCGCATTTTCAAACCCATTTTACTTGACCCCTCAGCTTTATTTAACACTGTTTACCATCCTTTTTTTTTTTTTAACCAAAACACTCAGTTTCTCTTGCTTTTATGATTCTGCACCATCTATTTATGTTCTGACCCCTTTTCAGTCTTGTTTTGGTACTTTCTCCTGACCTCTAACTGTTAACAGCCCAAAGCTATTATTTTCTTCTCACTCTTGATTCTAGTTCATACAACTTATTCATGCCCATATTCAATTAATGGCTCCATCCTCTAAAAATTATTTCTTTTTTTACTCAGGCATGTCTTCCAGGTCTATACTCTTAAATAATTATATGCAGAAAATAAAGTGGAATCTCAGCTAAACACAGTGGAAAATTGGAATGCCTCTTGACACTCTCTTCACACTCATCCACTATATAGGTACGGCAGTTCCTTTCAAGATTTTCTCCAAATACTTTTAAATGTGGCCACTCTTTTCCCTGTCTATCTAATCTTCCTATTCTGAGTAACTCTGACTCATGCCTGTTCTTTGGTAACCGTCTACCAGTTCTCCCGATGTCTACCTTTGTAGTTTCCTTTCTATAGTAAGCCATAAGGATCTTTTAAAAGAAAAAGATATCACATTACTCTCTCACTAAAATATTTTAATTGTTTTTTTATTGCCTTCTGGATAAAGTATAAAATCCTTCAGACCAATAAAGGCATTCATATCAAGCCTATGTTGTTGTTGGTTTTTTTTAAAGATTTCATTTATTTATTTATTTGACAGAGATCACAAGTAGGTAGAGAGACAGGCAGATAGAGAGAGGGAAGCAGGCTCCCTGCCGAGCAGAGAGCCTGACGTGGGGCTTGATCTCTGGACCCTGAGATCATGACCTGAGCCGAAGGCAGAGGCTTTAACCCACTGAGCCACCCAGGTGCCCAAAACCTACGCTTTTATTTGCAGTCCATTTCTTTGCCACTGTTCTCATTCATCCCTGTGATAAAATCACACTGGTTCTTTTACCACCTCTTCCTTGTGAAACTTCTGTTAATCTCAGTGAACTTGTATGTGGTGTTCTACTCTTCAAATATTTGAAACACTCCCTCCCACTCATTGCCTAATGTATCTTACTCATTCTTCAGATTTCAGGAAAATCTTTTCAGGACACCCATTATGTCAGGGGCCGGTGCTTTATCTTTACAAGACATCCAGGGTTTTTCCACCATATCACTTACCTTGGTAAGATCACTTAATATGAGATCTACTTTTTTTTTTTTAATTTTTTATTTTTTATAAACATATGTTTTTATCCCCAGGGGTACAGGTCTGTGAATCACCAGGTTTACACACTTCACAGCACTCACCAAAGCACATACCCTCCCCAGTGTCCATAATCCAACCCCCTTCTCCCAAACCCCCTCCCCCCAGCAACCCTCAGTTTGTTTTGTGAGATTAAGAGTCACTTATGGTTTGTCTCCCTCCCAATCCCATCTTGTTTCATTTATTCTTCTCCTACCCACTTAAGCCCCCATGTTGCATCACCACTTCCTCATATCATAGATCTACTTTTTAAGAAGTTTTTACTTTATTATTAACTGTATTTACGATGTTGAACAGCAGATCTCTAGAACTTATTCATCCTCCTTAAATGAAACTTATGCCCATTGATTTTCCCCTCCCCCTGCACCCAATAACCATTATTCCACTCTTTGATTATATTAATTTGACCATTTTAGATCATTAATGTAAGTGGAATCATGCAGTATTTGAATTTGGGTACATATTGCCATCTCCGGGTGGTACAAAAAGCCCTATTTTGATAAAATAAGTTATATTCAGCATTTTTTCCCTCTAAATGTTTAAATTAATACAAACAACTGAGAATGATATATAAGCCCATTCTATTTCATATGATAAAAAATGTTTACTCTTTAGGGAAAGAGAAGAGACCTATCTTCACACACATTCACATTTTATTAGCAAATTAGTGCCTTGCCCATCGAGATCAGATTGTTTTCCTATTATAACCATATTCTTGGCATCTTTGAAAAACCACAGAAAAGTTATATCTGAAAATACAACTACCTTGATTATGGGGGAAATCAATGATATATTAATTCCAGAATTATGTGCCCAACTAATTGAACAGTCAGACATTGCCGATGTGACTAATAAAATGTGTTTGCTACCGTACTTGTTTTTGATTTTCTAACTAGGTGAGTTAAACTATTTTAGAATCACTCCTTCCTCCCTATTACCATTATCTATCATCTCTGACAGATTTCATACCCGATGAACACAGACACACATACATATAGGTACAGTACTATTTAGTTCAAACAAAAACTTCGCTCTCATTTCTGAGTCTCTACTTTGACATGCTTTGGGGAAGAGTAGGCTCACTCCTAAAATATACAGCATCTATGGCAAGAAATATAAATAAGGGGGTGTCTGGGTGGCTCAGTGGATTAAGCCTCTGCCTTTGGCTCAGGTCATGATCTCAGGTCCTGGGATGGAGCCCTGCATCGGGCTCTCTGCTCAGCAGGGGGCCTGCTTCTCCCCCTTACTTCTTGTCTCTCTGCCTGCCTCTGTGCCTACTTGTGATCTCTGTCAAATAAATAAAATCTTAAAAAAAAAAAGAAATATAAATAAGGCACTATATACTGTGAACCCACATATTCGAAAGTAATAAATCAAGCTGTTAAAAAAAATGTATACCCTGACAAATATAATTTATGACAAAATAGAAAAATATGTGTAAAGTTATGCTTTTTACATGATAGTAAGAAAAATATCAGAAACAACTTAAAATTATGCATGTATGGTACAGAGTTTATAGGCAAATGACATATGTATGAGAAATAAATAAGTATATAATTTATAAATTAGTAGATAGTTATTCCATAAAAATTTGAGTGATCATGTTGTTATGATCAAGATTTTCACATAACTGGCATTCAATTGACAGTGATGATCTAAAGGACTTAGCAAATATATTTGTATTCAAAGCACTCAAAATTTGGATAAGATTTCACATGCATGTAAATTAATGCTGAAATTAATGTAAGACTAATATTTTCATGTGCTTTCAAAACAGTTATATTTTTTGAAATTTAAATGTATAGTTAATGAGTTTTGGATTTTTAAATCAAAATTCCCTGACACTTTTCTTTACATTTTAATATTTTATTCAGTTTTATTTTTGCTTTTGCAAAAACAGTAATATTTTAATCTCAACATTCAGTACTGATGTAGTTGCTAATGTAAATAACTGCTGTTATGTTGCATGCATTTACAACTGGACCTACACATGTACAAATAGAGTGCAATATGAATATTTCATAGCTTCAAAATTATTCTCAGACCAATAGTGTAATCATTATGACAATGTTGCTAATTAATGATGAATTCTGGAAAGTGAACTAGTACATGGAAAAAAATAATAAGCAAAAACAGAAATTAATGCCCTGACATAACTGAGAAAGTTAAAAATAATAGTTTTTACATAATAATCAATTGGCATTTATGTTATATAAGATACATGAATTAAAAAGTCAATTAATCTCTTTTTTTCTTTTGTAAGTACTCTGTAACTCAAATTCTTCCCTCATTCCAAAGCAGTGCCTATTACTCAAAACAGAAGCAGTGGCATAACTCATTTATCTGTTGATCCAAAAACAAAGCAAGAGTTGTGGAGACATCTCTTTTCTGTGGGGCCTTAAAGGTTTTAGTTACTAAAATAGTGTAACTGTGCTATGCCATCCTTAGGCCTAGAACTGAGTGAAAAGGCAGTCATGTATACTTAAATTTTATAATATACTAAACACCATCATTACGCTGGTGCTATGTGGTGTCCTTTAAAGCATAGAGCTTTAAATGGGGGTACTTTCTTGTCTAGGTCTAAGACAAAAGATGGGGAGGTAATAAAGGAGGAAAGCCTCATACATACTTCTTGTATGTATTCTTCGACCAAAAGAATTTCATACAAACCAAGATCTGGCTTTTTAAAAATGTCAGTAAAATAAATAAATAAATAAATACTCTATATAGCATGGCTGATGAGTGGCAAATGAAGTCATAAGCCATCTGGACAGTCCCAAAGCCTATATACTATAGTTCCAGAGAAAGAGTGGTTATGACACAAGACTCCCCAAATAAACAGAGTAAGAAATGGGGGAAGTCACACTGCAGAAGGTGATTCACTTAACCATAGATTATGTGTGTGTGACAAAAGGATAAGGACCAGCCTTAGAGGCTAGAGAGGGAAACATTTTCCTCTGAGAAGAGCCTGATTTCACTTAAAGCAGGTGTTGTGATATAGACTGAATATTTATGTCCCCAAATTTCATATATTGAAAACTATTCCCCAGCACAGCCCAAAATCCATGGCCCAAAACCCACGTCTCTCACTATTGCATTGTACAGGGAATTGGACCAATCCATTTGTGGTTTTATAGCAACAACAAATGTGGACTCGCCTATGTATTCAAAAGGTAGAAATTACATAGCAATTACATAACTGCAGAGCGTGTATAATGAATATTTAAATATTTTTAACTGATTCCTGACAGGCATTATTATGTCTGGGTGTATTAGTTGGTTAACATTATGGTATATTTGGAACAAAATCATTCTTGTCTTATGTGCCTTACTGTTTTTCTTTTATACCTTTCAGCCAGTGCCTCTAACATTAGGATTATTTATTGCTTTAGTTTAGGACAGTGCCTTTCAAACATCTGTGTACTTCATAATTACCTAAGAAGTTTAATTAAACAAACCCTCCCCCCCCAAAAAATAAACAATCCCTGAAGCTTACCTGAAAGTTATATTTCAGTTTGGGCCACATGTTATGAAACACTGATTTAAACAGTTACTTCCCCCAAAACCACCTTCAATAAAGGGAATGAATGAAGCTCATATCAATACATTGGGACAATAGCTGAAAATTGGTTCCAGAATGGATGGATTTTTATTGGAAAGCCTAACACCAGAAATACTTCAAGCATGAAAACCTTCCAGACAAGTCAGGATGGAGTGGCTCTGAGTTAAGAAGGTGTAGCCTTCAATGTCCAAGTTGGAATCTCATAGAGCCAATCAAAGTTGGTGAATTCACAATTTATCCAAGTTAGAACTCATCTTTCCTTTTTGTTTCTATAATAATTTCCTTGTTAAATGGTGAGATAGTACTTGCTAGTAATAGAATACATTCTATATTTTGTCAAGCTTTTCTGTAAAGGCTGAGCTACTTCATAGCCAATATGATATTCATCCTACTCATATGTTTCAAATCTGTGGGATAACATGCATTCAGGAGCAATTTATCATGCACATCTGTAATAGTGCAGCAATTTAAAATAAGCAGCTTACATTATTGATGAAAAAATTCTTGACTGTTAAAAAATCTCTTTGCTTTAAAAATACCTTTTATCATGAAATTCAATCCAGATTGCATTTTACTATTTTTCTTGATTCAGGGTGTTTATATTCTACAGCTGAGTAAAACAGGATAGAATAAAAAATATTAACTCAGTTTTGAGTGGTGAGACAAAAAAGCAACAGTAACAAAAAAAAAAAAACAAGAAAAAAATAATATATTGATTATTTAATGCCTAACAGGATCAGTTTTTAAATCCAATTACATAGTAAGTAAAAAGAGTGACATTCAATATCATTCAGTGAGGATGAGTTTATCAATTCTGAGCCAAAATGGACAAGAAGATGAACAACTCTAAAAAGATAAAAGCAAAACAGATGCTGTTGCTATCAAGATAGTACACTAGGTCAAGCTGCTGGCTTCTTGCCCTACTTCACCTTAGAGATGAAAAAAATGATTTTGAGCAGAAGAAAAAAAATGACTTTGAATAGATGGGAAGAATCAAAATAAAGACTAAAAGAATTCCCTGGGGAAGGAGAAGACTGAAGAAGGGTAAGAAGCCATTGCCAGAGAATTATCTAGGATCAAACTTTTGAGCTGAAGCCTTGCTCTTTGCCATATTACTGTTGATGGATTGCATAATACAGTAAACTGCAAACAGAGCCCAGTACTGTGGTGATGAGTGGACAGATAATAACAGGGCTGCTCCAGTATTTCTTCCGGGGAATGAAGTGGACCAAACAGAAGCAGAATTTTGGGCTGCTCGTGAGCATCTTTCCTTCTGCTCCCTTTCCTAAGACCTTATACACTCAAAGCAGTGGACAACCTCAGAAAGGAGAAAATCTCACAGAAGCGGGCTGCTTTAGATCTCTCCTTCTGGGTTTAAGATTGTGGCTTATAAACAAAATTTGCCTGAGATGTTAATTGTGTTATCCAACATGACATTTATTTTTACATGTGTGTGGTTGTTTCTTATTGACAAAACTTCATGGGCCTCTCACATATTTGCATGTCCTGAGAGAAGAGGCGCTGACTGCCTTTATTCTTACACTATCTTTTTAAAATATACAGTAGACAACTTTGGAAGATACAATGCTTTGCTCTGGAGCATAGGGCAATAATGCTTAAAGCTCATAATAATTTTCCACTTCCTCAGCTAGGGGAGCCCTTCCTATAACAATCCATTATATGTCTGGTGTTACTTGACTCTCTTCACATCACTCTGCAGGAACTGGGATTCAGGATTTCAGCAAAAGTTGCTGCTTCTCTGGCAACTGCTACTGTTGTGAGTAATAATGTCCTTTCTTCTCCCCCTCTAACCCAAGGGTGTTTTGTTTTGTTCTTTTTTCATTTTTTACAAGACTGAAAGAGGAAGAATGAGGACTTCATGTGCCAATTAATGGGAATTGAGGAGAAGTCCGTAGGATTGGTAGTAACCATGTTGACCCAGTAGTACGGGTGGCCAAGCAATGGTCTTCTGTTTGGAGCCAAAATGGAGCCAAAATTGGGAAGGTGGCTCCAGGCCAAGTGGCCAGAAGTAGATTCAAAGATAGCTCCAAGGACAATACCCTGGTTGATGCTAACTCGGGCTCAGCACGTGAGTCACCTGGTGGTCAGCCTAAGGCCTATACAAATGTAACAACTAGCACTAAAAATTTCATCAGCTGCAGAAGGTTCTGCCTCCTTTCAGATAAAAATTAAAGAGATGCTTTTCTATACTAAATCTGGAAGAGAAAAATTTATAGCTTCTATGAGTAGAATCAGGTGACTCTTCCAAGCAATGGTTCACTTGGAGGATAGGTTGGTTCACTTGGAGGATAAGCATAAGTGGGGGGTGGGGATGGCAAGGCATTTAGTCTTTATTAACAAAGAATGTCAACAGCTGTGCTGTCTTGAGACTAAGTGCCACCCACCTCTGGCCCCCTGTGGTCTAGTAAACCATATTTAGATCCATTTGGAGACAACAGTAAAGAGCTTATAGTTTTTTGAAATGGGTCCTGGCTGCTAAAACAGAGTTTTGACTCTCCTAGGAAGATATCCCTGTGACATACCATTTTCTGTAGAAAACATAAATGCAATATTGACTATTATCTGGGGATACTACTGCCCTAAATTAGGTTTACAATGCTGTTGAAGGCTATCCAAGGGACAATGAAAAACTGGCCTAAAGAAATCTATAGAAAGTCTTATAATCATCTCTACCACCTTGGAATCTCCCTTAGCCCTTATACTGAAACTGAGTGAGAACTTAGATTTTATTTTAGTAAGAGAGTAAGAGATCCCCAGATTCATGTGAATTTGATAAAAAGAAGTACCAATCTGAGTCAAACCCAAACAGCGAAAGAAGATAATCCCATGGACAACAGCTGGAAAGCAATGTGGCTATAGCTATAGAATCCAGACATATCCCAAGCTGAAAGAGTTAATGTTCAATATTGGATTTAGAGTGAACAGAAAATATGAAAGTTTCATTTGACTGAGCCACTTGCTGTTGTCACACTGATTGAAACCAAATACAAATGTGTCTTGCTTACTAGAACAGAGCTGTTTTTGTCCTTCGTGGACCTGATTATTTCCAAGCTTTTTGCCCCAACATAGCTGCTATAAAGACAAGGTGAAGAGAAATAAGACTGACGTCCTATCTTCTGGAAGCACTAAAGGCCATGTGCACACATCCAATTAGGCTTGGAAAACTTGGGGAAGGAAGAGACTCAAACTTTTATGGCACTGTTGTGTATAGTCACCCAAGTAAACATCCTATCTAGGTTTATGTGCAAAGGGGGTCATTGATATGACTAATGGCATCTGAGAATTGTTTATAGTGAGAAGAAAGAATATTATCAGTGGGTGTGACCTTTGGGGCCTGTTCAGTGTTTTTGTGGCTTCTACTACTATATTTTCAGTTGGCATTGATGTCTTACATACTTGTTACTCCCCATCCCATAAGTGCAAAAGGGATTCTCCTGATCAGGAAGAACTTCTGTAGAAAAGTGCTATTATTTGGGGGAATCCTCAATCCTAAAGACCACTTTGAACTAGAATTCTACTTATGACTGAGGATTTTAAGAACAGGAATCTCAGGCAAAATAAGGTGCCCCTTGATGTTTAGGACTTGTTTTCCAAACATGGCTACCAAGTATACCATTGGAAAGTAAGTTTTGCCTTAAATTAAAACTGGCCTTTTGTTGAAACTGAATGTGTAATCCATGGAGATCTTGTGAAACTGTGGGCTTATCTTTCTTCTGGGATAGATCAACTTAGGCTCGATGATTGAAAGAAGTCTCTGCATTTTGGGCTTCTCCTTTGCAATGCAACACAGTGTGTAAATGCATCAAATGGCTTTCTTAATGTCACTTGTGAGGATTTGCCCTAGAGAATCTAAACTCTAAATCCATAAAGTATTTCTATTCTTTCTTACATTACATGTGATAGGCTTATGACAAAGATCACTTTCTAGAAAAAGGTAAAAAATTATAAATCTATATTTTTGTTTTAATCCAGTAAATCAGGAGTGAATTCATTTATATGAGATTACATAAGGATAAATATTATATAATAGGAGACACAAAATTAATTGATGTAATTAAAGCCAAGTAATGCAAAAAGGTACAAAAGGTATTATATGACCTTGATATTCAAGTTGTGTGGTCTGAGTTCCAGGAGTGTCAGCATAAGCTAAAAACTTGCTGGAAATACTGAATTTCTGCCTCCATTCCAGTCATACCAAATCAGAAACTACATTTTGATAGGACCCCCAGGTTAACTGTGTGAACATTATTAATCTTTAAGAAAGCACTGGCATATGAGAAAATAGGCATCTGTAGGAAACACGGTGAATAAGAGAAAGAACCACACATTTATAGCTACAGACCTTCACCTGTTTAGGTTCAGAATTGTACAGATTTTGTAACTTCTAAGAGATACTTACAATCCAATTTTTAAAGCAAAATTTCCAATATTTATATACTTAAATAATAATTTAAAGAAAAATCTTACATATCTTCTGCAACTTATAAAACATGTCTATTCTTCAGATGTTGGTGGAGGCCAAAAGTTTTTATATTATCATCCAGGTTTTTCACATACTGCCTAATTCCAAAGAAGTGATGACAACTGCCCTGAGTCACGGCATATGGCACCTTTGGGCCAAAAGGGGAAGAAAAAACCTAGGATGCTTCTGTTATTGTAACCTAGATGCAGAAGTTAGATAATAAGAATGTTTAGGAATGCTGGCTCTAAATTCACACAGCCTTAGTTTGAGTCTGCTTCAACACTTCCTATTTATTTATTTATTTATTTATTTATTTATTTGACAGAGAGAGATCACAAGTAGGCAGAGAGGCAGGCAGAGAGAGAGACAGAGAGGAAAGCAGGCTCCCTGCTGAGCAGAGAGCCTGATGCGGGACTTGATCCCAGGACCCTGAGATCATGACCTGAGCCGTAGGCAGAGGCTTAACCCACTGAGCCACCCATGCGCCCTGCTTCAACATTTCTAAGCTGTGTTGCTTTTGGGTAAGTTACGCGTTTAAATTTTCTGCTTGTTTCAACAGCAAGATGAAGTGAGTAACTTCTGCAGTGTAGAAATGCTAGAAAGATTAAATAACATAAAACAAATAAAAAGACGCTCACAATGTTCAGTGAGGAATCAACTAATAGAATCATCATTACCTGTATCTAATGCAATCATTCCCCAAACTTTCTGTATATTAGGAACATGTAGGGTGCTATTAGAAAATAAACAATCTCTGAATCCTTTTCCCAAACAACTACATTAGACTTTCCTTAGGTGAACATGGGCTTGGGTACTTAAAAATCTAGGAGTTTCTAATGCGCAGCTAGATTTAACTACTACTTTTCTAGTGGAATGGAATATATGTGTATATAATTGAAGACAGAAAGTGATTTCCACAATGAGATATCATTTCACACCAATCAGAATGACTAGTATGAAAAACAAAAGAAATGACAAGTGTTGGTGAGGATGTAGAATAAGGGAACCTTTGTGCACTGTTGGTGGGAATGTAAATTGGTTCAGTCACTATGGAAATCAGCATGGAGATTTTTCAAATAATTAAAAATAGAAATACCACACAATCTGGTTATTTCATTGCTGGGTATTTATCCAAGGAAAACAACAACAACAACAAAACTAATTTGAAAAGATATATGCACCCCTATGTTTATTACAGCATTCGAACATTCTTTACAACAGCTAAGATATGGAAACAACCCAAGTGTCCATCGATCGATGAACAGATAGATGGAGAGGTAGACAGATACCATAGAATATATTCATCCACAAAATATACTGAAATCTTGTCATTTGCAAATACGGATGGACATCCTAGGAGGGTATTATGGTAAGTAAAATGAGTTAGACAATGAAAGACAATGAAAGACAAATACTATACAATTTTATATGTGGAATCTAAAAAACAAACACCTACAAACAGACTCATAAATACCAAGAACAACTGGTAGCTTCCAGAGGGAAAGGGGGGGAAGGGACTGGTGGTGAATGGGTGAAACAGGGGAAGAGAAGAAAGAAAAAAGAAGAGACTTTTCTGAGCCTATATGGTTGCCTTGGCTGTTTCTACATTGATCTTCGATAAAATTCCATGCAAAGGAGGCATACTGTCTTTTTTTTTTTTCCATTTTTGAAGTTCCTTTAAGTGAAAACCTTTTTTTTATTAATTTCTTTCTAGAACTTAGATACTTTCCCAACTCATACACAGGACTTCCTTGTTTGTTATTTAGATTGGTAATCACAGGGTTATGGAATTATAGAATTACTATTAATATTTCTTAGTCTTTATAGAAGATGATGCACATGAGTAACGGTTCTCCCCCATGCTCAGGCACTGTTTCTGAACATAAGCAGTCTTTGTTATTCTCAGGTTGAGCTTGTGCTTCCATCCTTCTTTACAAGTTAGTTTTATAGGTGGCACTTCATATTTGCATAGTTCAATGCGAAACTTACATGGTTAATTATTTTTTCAAACAACTCAGGTGAAATATTACCCAGAGGTAGATATATATATTCCCTTAAAATAAGGAATTAGCAAAATTGTGAGAAATTCTAAAAAAAATTTTTTTTTTTGGATCCTGCTACAGGATTATTTGTACAAATAGCAGAGCACGACACCAGCCCCATGCAGACAGAAGTCCACGGGTCACACCAGTTCCTCCATCTTCATACTGGCAGAAAGAGACCCCTACACTGAAGCCTTTATTGGGCCCTAGGCACCTTTGAGAGCCTGAGCCACAGAAGGAACTGGAGCCAGAGTCACAGTTGCAGGCAGGACCTTGGTTTGAAGCTCGGTCTTGGCCTTTGGCCAGAAGATCATGAGATCTTTGTCAATGTGGGCATGAGTATGTTTCTTGAGATTGGGATTAGGGATGTAGGCAAGATGATTGAGTTTGCAGCAGCTGCACTTTGGAATCTTGGACTTGACTTCTTTGGGCTTGATGAGGGCATTGGTAGCCTCAGCACATGCACTCAAAACCTTCATGTCATTTGCCAACATCTTTGTCAGGTCCCTTCTGTGCTTTTTGGCAAAGTGCATGTTCCTTAGGAACTTGGGATCTACTCCCTTAAGAATTCATATCTTTGTGACCAGGGTTTCTTGATGCCATTTTCATGACTGGTTGTGCATGGTGTGGTTCTTGGACTTGATCATGTCTGCACCAAAGCCCATGGCTCCCGAAGCAAATTCTAAAATTTTTTAAAATTGTAATGAAGTTGTTTTCTTCACATAAGATCTGAATCACAGGTCACAACAGCATTACTCTTATAATGATTTATAATTACTCAGTATCAATAAGTGCTCCATGTAATCCTCAGTAATAAATTCTATTTGAGAGATTTAAAAAGGTTTAAACAAACTGAAAATTAAATTTCAAGAGTTCTTAGAATTATGGGATAGAAGTACATAGTTAAAGAATAGTATGCCAGGAGTAGCTAGCGCTTCCAGACTCCATTGATACCAGTTAGATACAGGTCACTAGAGCATACACAAAGGAAGATAGTGGGGCTGTGATTGGATGTGGACACTTTTTTTTTAAATTTTTTTAAATTTATTTGACAGACGGAGATCACAAGCGGGCAGAGAAGGAGGCAGAGAGAGAAGAACGCAGTCTCCCTGTCAAGCAGAGAGCCCGATGTGGGGCTTGATCCCAGGACACCTGAGCCGAAGGCAGAGGCTTCAACCCACTGAGCCACCCAGGAGCCCCATGATGCGGACACTTTTTATGATCAAACTTTTCTGCCATGTTATCTCTTATATTACCAAAAATATGATTGAACAACTGGTATTTTTTTTTTAAGATTTTTCCTCTTCCTTGGGTTCAAAACCATTAAAATTGCTTACCATAATTTCTTAAGCACAAATTAGAGGGCAACTCAAGAAAATCTAGGCAAAGCATGGACACAAGCAATGAATCATGTTAACCACAAACCCGAAAATTCTAAGCCTTTGATGAAATTCCCAGATAAAGATAATTAGCAACTATTCCCTTTGTTTGACCTTTGTTTTGCTTCAGAAGAGGATTTTCATATCACTGCTTTCTTTGGAGAGAACAATCTACAATTTCTTAGCACATTTTGTGGTATTTATTTTTCTCTTGATATATTTCATTGACTGAATGCAAACGTTACAGCATTCTCATCTTTATTTGTGAGGTTCTGCAATATGAGATCTGAAAGCACCAACAGCTATTTAGTTCAGGTTATGTCAACATAGATTGGGTTTATTGGATCTGGATGCTGGTATTGACGGAAAAATATTGCCTTTGTTCTTCTCTTGATTCTGGTTCCTTTCTTTTATTTTGTTTAAGTGGTTGGCCATTTCCCCCCATTACTTATGTACTCAGCCTAACTTCTGAAACTTTTGATCTATTGTTGAAATTTGATATGTCAATTCTGCTTGATTCTCTACACCTTCCTTTTATATCTAGAACTATAATTATTTATTAACCACTACCTTCCTAGCAAAATTAGCTCTGTAGTCAATCATAGCTTGATTCCAATACTCTACCTTTGAATAGAAGAACTAATCTAGTTTACTTTTGTGTTTATAGCTATCCAACTCCTCTCATGGAGAATAAGATAAAGATTCATGACAAGTAAGTTAAATTCTATTAATTATTTTAGAATCCACTATTCCAACCTTATTCATATACATACATCAAAGAAAGATAAGTAACTTCATGCTGTCAGAAAGGAAAATATTTGAACTCAGCAATGAAAAAAATATTTCCCTGACTCATATTTGTGCAATTGTAGAGCAGATTTGAGCTCAATTTACTGGTTATTTTTTCTTCATAAACACTGAAGCAGAAGGAGAAAAATGTGGTCTCCTCCTCTAAATTCTGCTTTAACTCTTTATGTATGTGTGGGTATTGTAAATCTCCCTCAGTCACTATTTGGATCATACCTATTCTATGTTCAGTCACTTTCAGTGACTCTCATTAACTCTCAGAGACCAGCCTTTCTCTTTAGTTGATTAAAAGATCTCTAATGTTACTTCCAAATATTTCTCTTTACACTCACCATACGTCAATGATTTCTTGAGCCTCCTATATACACCATATTCCCCAGAAACATCTCCCTAACCCACATAAACCTTCTTTACTCTGGATGTTCTTTCAGCTTGTTTAAGAGAAAGTTTATTGCATTTATATATATATTTTTATCTATATATAAATAAATTCAAATAGATACCAATTTAAGGAATAGTTTTGAGTTTCATTTTCCATTTAGTATTAATTACCCTCTCAGATTTTTCACAGTGTGTGATCTCTTTCATTCAGACACATATAGTATGTATGTATAAACAGGGCTAATAATCAAAATAATTTAATGACTAGAAAGGCATAAGCATAAAGTAAACAGAATGAATACAAAACAAATCAGAAGTAATAAGGGCCCATATACTACACTGGAACATGCTGGCTGAACATCAAGTATGTGTGTCTGTGTGTCTAATGATTTACAGATATGAGTGATGGAAATGGTGCCAGGTTTGCATTTTTGAGAGAGATATCTTTCTTTATAGAATGTTTAATCTCCCTTTCAAGTTAGAGTAACTCTCTGTAAGTTCTTAGATGCTAACTCTAAGTTGTCACCAATTTATTTTCATTTAGCTAACAAAATGAACCTTGGACTCCCTAACTAATCTCTTGTCCTTGAGAGAAAATATCATTTGGCCTAGGGGTAATGCAATTAATCTATATTGAAGTAAAGATCATTTATTTTTTTAGTAGACTGCAGACATAAAACCTCTTTTAAGAAGACATCTTTTATGTTTGTTAGCTTGTCCAACTGCTTTAACTTTAAAAAAGATTTTGAAAATATAATTTCTTTAAAATGAGCGTAAAGTTAAAGTTATCACCACTTTAAATATGTCAGTAATATTATCTATCTGGAATGCTATAGAATAACTGTATCACTTCATTGAACTACTGTTATAATCTTTCAAAAAATTTAGTTAAGCATTTCAGTGATAGAGCATTAAAACATTAGGATGTAATTCAAATCCAAATTTGTAAGTAGCTACAAATTTCATAAGGCAAACTTTGATTGTAATGTGAATTATATAATTTTATTAGATAATTACACTGCAAAAAGTTCAAATCAGGAGGAAATAAATTTAGCTTCTGTCAGATTTAAAGCTATCAACATTCTTTGCAGAACCCCTCTACTCTTATTAACAGCATATGACAAGTCTCTAATAAAACAATATTATAGGTGGATTTTTTTTTGTCTTATATCTAGCTATACATTTTGAAGAGAAAAAAGGTAGATTACTAATGATGAAAACCTAAATGCCTGTGTAGCCTTCTGGAGAAGAAAATGTTGATGAATGGAACCTAAGACAATGCTTGAATGAATGACACTTCATATTCTTTAAGTAAGTATTTAGGCTTACCTAAATAACTACTGATTAGTTATCCCTGAAAACCATGTGGAGTTTTCAAATAATATAACTAAAAAACAATACACACTAAATGTATACTTTTTATTAAATAAGCATCTGTTGTTCTTAAGGAAGGAAGAAGCATTAGTAGGGAATTAGTCTAACATTGAGTTTAGCTTATTAAGATGATTTTTTTCCTAGTTACTTGAAATATTGTTCTTTCTCCATTTCATGTACCTTTTATTTGTAGACTGAAAAGGATAATTTTATTAATATAAAAACTTTATACTTTTCCTGGATATAGGCTATTTTCAAGCAAAACCACAATAAACATTTTAGGAAAGAAATAAATGACACATATAGAATCAAGATACATATTGAATTAAGAAACACACTATTCCACTTTATGCTATTATATTAAAAATTCTCTGTAGTAGTGAGATATACAATGGTATGGCTAATTTGAACAATTATTCATGGGTAAATTATAAATAACAATCGTGAGACTAGCCTTAAAAGGAAAAAAAATCAAGCAGATATTCTTAAACAAAAATTATTAAGTAATAATAGGAAAAATAATAGCAGCCAACAAAAAGTTAAGAAAGAGATTCAACTTTTCTTAAGCATATCAGGAAATGTGTATATACACCAGGAAATTTTATTACAACTTTATTTGTCATTCCTTTTTCTATGTATTAATTAGGAGACTCTTTAAATATGTAAAAGGTATAATTCTTCTTTTAGGATTTTTATGTCATTAGGACACACCAGAATAAATACATAAAGAACTATTCAAAACAATGTAAGAAAACAGCTACATGATCTAAATCCATAACTGGAGTTTAAAAGATGACTTTTCTTTATGAGAAAAAAATTCAAACATTTATACTCTTTGTTAAGAAATCTCTATCTTCATATCCAAGCAGTTGAAAGAGGATAGAAATTTATATCCAAGTTCTTTTTTTTTTTTTAAAGATTTTATTTATTTATTTATTTGACAGACAGAGATCACAAGTAGACAGAGAGGCAGGCAGAGAGAGAGGGGGAAGCAGGCTCCCCACTCAGCAGAGAGCCCAATGCGGGGCTCCATCCCAGGACCCTGAGATCACCACCTGAGCTGAAGGCAGAGGCTTTAACCCATTGAGCCACCCAGGCGCCCCTAGATCCAAGTTCTAAATGTAGTTAGCATTTATATAAAATAAAACTCTGTATATAAAATAAAATACTTAACACAGTATTACTGTTGAACTTCTCCTAAGGTGGCCTTCAATAAAGATTTCAGTGAAGGAGTACTTAAATGAGAAATTTTTGAAATCCTATTAATAATAATAACAACAATTGATATTACTCATTGAACACTAATGGATATGCCTGAAAGTATAATCTGTAGGTACTAATTATACCCATTTTATAGATTAGGAAATGAGACCTTGTCTGAGTAGTTTGACCACTATCACAAAATTAAAGATAGATCCAGATATAGAAACTGGGATTGCCTGACATAAAGTTGGTGTCCACTGTGTCACTCTTAAGCTCCTGAAATTTTTCCATAGCACCATTTCTGATAGATGGTGCATTTTCTACATGCATACATGCACCTCAGATCCTTTAATGTGGTCAGTGAACTGCCTTGGACATTGTGGCATGAATAAAGTGTTAACCTTTTCCTTGATGAGCTAATATAAGTTTTTTTTTTTTGAGGCTACTATGTTGCATTGTTTTTATTGTATACCTATAGAAGAGGGAAGTGCTGAACTCGTGACATCTTGTACAACATCAGACAAAAGGTAACTTCTATGCTGCTTCACTTATGACAAGTAGTTATTTCCCTGGAAGAGATATTGAGAAATTCAAGAAACAAGCGAGATTTTGGAACTTGGCAGTGAAGATCCAGGCAATAGCCTGCAAAATCCCTGACAACATAAAATAATATATTGTGTATATAATGGTAACTACAGTTGGACTTTTGCCTAAAGGAGTTGGGGAGGCATTAAAGTATTAAAGCAAAGGCTTCACTTGCTCAGATCTGTATTGTAACAAAATGACTTTGGAGCTGTGGATACAGTTTAGAGTGGAATAAGGGGAAGCCAGAATTAGAAGACAGAATTTAAAGGCTGTTTCAGTGGTTCAGAACACAAATAATGAGACTCTGAATGAGTCAGCTAGAGTTAGGGATGAATAAAAAGAAAGGTTTTGATCGATGCATATAAGAGCTATCATCGAGAGAGCTTCACGAATCACTGATTGGGAGAGGAGGGAGAGACTATGAAGAGGAGCTGATGTGAAGTTTTCCAGCTTGAAATATTATGGGAATTAAAGGTATCCATGTTGCAGAAAAAAACAAAGTACTCTGGGAAGAATGAGTTTCCAGGGAGTGATTCCAGAAGCCCCTTATTTTTATTTTCTAAAGAAAGAAGATACAGGGGTACCTGGGTATCTCAGTCTGTTAAGCATATGCCTTCAGCCCAGGTCATGATCTTGGGAGTCCTGGGATCAAGCCTGGTGTCTGGTTCTCTGCTCAGCACAGAATCTACTTCTCCCTCTTCCTCTGCCCCTCCCCTCCCCTCAGCTCATGTTCTCTCTCTCCTTCCCTCTCTCTCAAATAAATAAAACAAAATATAATAAAAACAAAAAATTGTGATTATATAAAACAAAACACACTACTGTCCTGTCTCATCTGAAAAAGAATTTCCTGAACTCTGTTTGGAAAACAGTTGCATTCTTTTAGTTGTTAATGAAAGCAAAGGGAAATGAATGAAAGAATGGGAAAAGAAAGGAGGGACGGAGGGAAGGAAGCAGCAGAAAACTGCTATATTAGTAGCCACAGTTTTTAGCTAAAATAAATTTTAAGTTGTAAGGAAAATATACCATATATAATTAGCAAGACAGGAAACAATGTGCGTTGGAGAAGATGTGGAGAAAGGGGAATCCAAAATTAGCAAGACAGGAAACAACGTGCGTTGGAGAAGATGTGGAGAAAGGGGAACCCTCATACACTGTTGGTGGGAATGCAAGTGGGTGCAGCCACTTTGGAGAACAGTGTGGAGATTCCTTAAGAAATTAAAAATAGAGCCTCCCTATGACCCTGCAATTGCACTACTGGGTATTTACCCCAAAGATACAGATGTAGTGAAAAGAAGGGCCTTATGTACCCCAATGTTTATAGCAGCAATGGCCACGGTCGCCAAACTGTGGAAAGAACCAAGATGCCCTTCAACGGACGAATGGATAAGGAAGATGTGGTCCATATACACTATGGTGGATTATGCTTCCATCAGAAAGGATGAATACCCAACTTTTGTAGCAACATGGACGGGACTGGGAGAGATTATGCTGAGTGAAATAAATCAAGCAGAGAGAGTCAATTATTATACGGTTTCACTTATTTGCAGAGCATAACAAATAACACAGAGGACATGGGGAGATGGAGAGGAGAAGGGAGTTGAGGGAAATTGGAGGGGGAGATGAACCATGAGAGACTATGGACTCTGAAAAACAACCTGAGGGTTTTGAAGGGACAGGGGGTAGGAGGTTGGGGGAGCCAGGTGGTGGGTATTATGGAGGGCATGCATTGCATGGAGCACTGGGTATGGTGCAAAAACAATGAATTCTGTTACACTGAAAAGATATTAATAAAAAAATATATACCATATACATATAAACTTCTTCTAGCTTTTATGTATTTAATCTGCCTTTAAAAAATATATGTCACATCAAAGAATGCACCATCAGTTCTCTTTTGAGCAAATGCTCTGGCTGTTAAATCCTGGAACTGACACACTGTATACTACCTAACCACTGCATTATCTACAATCTAATTAATAATCTAGGTCCAAGGTGCTTGAGCCAAATAAGGCCAGAAATACAATATATCAGAACACAACTACACCTGTTATTTACATATTGTGCATGGCTACTTCTTTGTTGCAATGGTAGGATTGAGTAGTTATGATAGCTAATATAGGTAGTGTCTGACACTTGAGTAGTTATGATAGCTAATATAGGTAGTGTCTGACACTTTAAAAAACAAATGTTTGCTAACTTCTGACCTAGTTAATGATATCATGTATTTTATTGGGTAATTTCAGTACAAATTTGTTAGTTATAATAAGATGGTTTGTATATATATAATATAAACACATATCTGTATATAAATATGTACATATTTATATATGAATGTATAGATATATATACATACACACATATATACTTTTAATAAAATGAGATGATGTAATTCTCTTACACAGTAAAAAAATATGACCATATTTTTATAATTTCAGTAGTTACTTTATTTACAAAGTCATATTTTGTCACCTTTTTAATTCTAATACATCTTACATTTGACGAATTTCTGGTACTGTCTCAAACTACTAGAATATTAAAACTGATTCATGGTCAAAGAACTTTGGGTAAAACTGATCTATATTCCTGAGCCTACACACTGGATTCATTGACCAAATGGTTCAATAATCCTGACTGGAAATAAATAGTGCATCACAGGCTGAAAGCTACCTTGAGAACAATTTAGTATATTCTGAGAAGAACCTTCTTTCAGACAATTTCACTTTATCCTTGTACTTCCTTCTCGTACTGATTTTTTATTGTTAAGATTGTGGTATAGTTACAATGTAACAACTACAAGAGACATATTATTAGAACAGGCAAAGCACAGGATATAAGTTTTTAAATAACGTCTTGGTTTGCATTTTATAATGGTTTCAAAAGAGGACTCTACTGAAAAACAGTGAAGCAAAATCCAATATTAAAAGGAAATGTCTTTAAAAATAAATAAAAAATAAAAGGAAATATCTTTCTGGTCCACTGAATTTTCAAAATGATTTTATATTGTTGATTATATTCTTTGAATGTCCTATGATTTAATATAACTTATTCATTAAGTGGCATGGTACTCTCCAAATGAAAAATTAATTACTTTTTAGATAAAAGAGTGACTGACCTGTGTGATTTATATCTGAGGAGATTCTATGGGCTACAAAATATTCAAGGTGTTTGAGATATATCAGTGTACAGTGATTGATGTATAAACAGTTCCTACTCTCAATGACTTTCCAATACAGTGCATGGGATAGAATGTAGGCAAAAAAGTAAAGGTAAGATAGTACAGTATAATAAAATATAGCAATAGTATAATAAAGTATTTAAAAATATTTTAAAAAGTAAAATCAGTATAATATAAGGAAATAAAGAATGAGTAGGATACAAGGATGATCACTGTTTTTGTGATCGGAAGTACTATAAAAAAAAAAACCCCAAAAAACAAAAAAAACTAACCCTGTCCAAGTCTAAGGATTAATGACAACAATTAATAGTCCTATCACAAATAGGGAAAGGAAAGTTGCTAGGTATGAATCTCTTCCAAGTATTCTGAAGTGCCTGGGAGAAAACAGCAAGGACAATTATTGAAATGTTGTTCTGTGTGTGGGGTGAGTACTTTGGTGACTTGCCTTAACGAAGAACCATGAAGCTCTAGATGAACAAAGGCACTCCTGTCTGGCTTCCAAGGAAGGAATTTAGGAATGGGGTGTGATTCAGAGTAGAATTAATCTTATAGGCAGTACAAAAAATTACTTAAAGAGCAGGGTGATATCTCTCCAGAAAATATGTTTTTACCAATAAGCAAGTGAAAAGGAAGCCAGAAATTCTCCCTTGGTCACAGTTGAGAGATAAGTTATCTTTAAGATGTAAGAAACAATTGTTAGTTTCCTAGATGCTTGCACTATTATTAGAAAACAATGCAGGTAGCTTCTTGTTGGAGAAAGGGTTATAATCAAATCATTTGGGGGGTTGGAGGGTTTGTAGGGAAAAACATAAACCCTGGGTAGAGGCAAAGAAAACGAACATCTGTGAGATTTCTGCCTGTGACACAGTGGATTCCCGAGACAGTTCTAAAATGGAGCTTTAGAGCTAGAAAATGACTTGGGAATCATGAGGCTTGGAAGGCCTTCAAACAGGGAGGAGGACAGGTATGGATGGGCAAACCTGAGTGCCACTGATAGCAGGAACATTCAACGCAGCCTGCACCTGACCATGCGAGCGGTCATTCTACCACCGGTACAACCATGCAGGTCTCTGCTGGGATCCAATGTCTTAACTTCCTATAAGGGCATAAAACAGGCAACTATACCTTGATTTTGTATACCACATTCGAGCTGTCCGTACCAGGTACTACTGTAGAGTCAGCATTCTTGGTTGTTTCAGGAAATGTTTCTCAATCTCAAAATTTCTATTTCAGTCATTGACTGAGAATTCCAAAAAATAAAAAATTATGGGGAGAATATAAGTTGAGGAAAGAAGATGCATGTAGGTATTCAAATATGTATCTGTCTTTATCTCTAACTACTCAGTATTTGGAAGTTGTAACAATTTTAAAAGTATAAGTTGGAAATTATAAAATCAATCAGTAGTCATGCAACACCACCTCCACTCACCCATGTCAAAGTATTCTGAATAAACACCTAGTCCAAGTAAAACTGAACAAATGCAGCTTTAAAACAAATATCTTCTTAAAAATTTTTTGATTAGAAAAATAAAAACAAATCTCTTCTCAACAATATCCTTGTCCCTATGTTCTTCTTCTAAATAAATCTCAGAGAAGTCAATGAAAGCAACGGAGAAATGTACAGAGTCCACGTAGATGGAGTGACTTTTAGAAGACAGACTGACATCGAAGGCTTCTAGATTTCACTAAACCTGCTTGAACATATGAAAATGCAAACCGGAAACATGTGAGGTACCCTGAAAAGGAAATTTAGCTCCCAATGAAATCCAACAAAAAGAAGAGTTTTTCACATTTTAGTTGTTGTTGTTTTCAGTTTGTTTTACACATTAGGCTTCCACATAAGATCTTGATTTTAAGGAAGTGGTTTGTTGCTTTTAAAATGCATTTTCAAGGATGTTTCTAATCTGGCCTGTTGGAAAACCACTTTAAATTAGATGAACATGAATTAAATAATACCTTCATCATTAGCTCTATGTCATCAGGCTTGCCCCCTTGTTTACTTCGGGTCTTAGTTCCAGTATTTGAAGTACAGTGATAAAAATATTTAAAAATATTCCCAAGTTGTTTTTATAATTAAATGAAAATGTATGGAATATGAGTATTGAATATCCTCCTTTCCTTGCCTCTGTATTAGATCTCTTTCTAATGTGAAGTGTTCTTTCACTGATATTCCTCAGATAAAAGCACCATCTCATCAAGTCCTGAAGCGACTGTGAGAAAACATTGTTTAGGTGAAAATTTTGGATAATAATAATCTGAAGAAACAGATATTGCTCTGACACTCTTCTATTATTTTGGATTAGAAATATAACCTTGACAATTGGCTTTTTTGTAATATATATACATTTATTTACACATCTCAGCAGTTAGACATTAAGCATCTTCCAGGTAGCAGCTAGACTTAGAGAATATATTGATGAATGAATGAAGATACAAACCATAATTTCATAGGTCCAGTAGAAAATTAGAGTGATGAAACAGGAAGTATCTGAGGAACTAGTTCAGATCTGATGGTCATCAAAACACTGTGACAAAATTATATGTAAGCTTAGGTTAGAATTAGTTCTCCACCAAATGAACTCTCCCATAGAAAAGTCACAGGAAAGAGAATTCAACTCAGCTGGAATAGGTGATACAAAAGCCTTAAGACTGGATTGAGTTGAGCTGTTTGAGAAATAGACTGAAGTCCATTCACGGGTCAGTATTTATGGACAGAGGTCAGTGGCACAAAATGAGATAAAGCAGGGCCTGTACATAGAAGATCTCTGTAGTACAGTATGCCATCAGAGGCTTACCATAGGAGCAAGATATAATCTTTTTGGTTTTACAAAGAACATTCTGGTTGTTTTGTGAGCAAGGAATACTCAGGGTTTGAAAAGAATCATAGAGACCAGTTAGAAGGGCAATTTTAGAATTCAAGGGTACAGAATATGGCTAGGGTCACAGCAAGGGGGATGGACAGGACTAGAGAATAACAGGTTATTCCCCATAGCATCTTATTTTATTGGTTTACAAGGCACAAGCCCCCCCCCCATCCAATACACACACAATTTCTCTCATTCTATTATCGAATCCTTCCTCAAATGTTATCTTTATTTTAGATGAATTCTGTCCTTCCGTGAGAACCCATTATTTTGATACTATAAATAATAATTGCAGAAAGTCAATTTGATTTTTCAATAATATTTCTACCAGTTCCTCATTTACTATATAATCCTTAATAAATGTATGTTGAGTGAATGACTGAATGAATGAGTGAATCAATCAGAAGATGGGATGAAATGTTCATATCTTTGTTTACAGCCTTCGGGTTCTAACTATAAACCTCAAGGTCCCTAGAGGTGCCTTCTTGGTCCTCTGGCTGCATCAATCATCTGTCCATGAGTGATCAGGACAGGTTTTATCAGTGACTTTGGTGCATATTTGATTATGCTTCTTCATGCTTTATCGCACCTCACTTGGTTTGTAGGTACTCCCGGAACATCTGCTTTTTAATTGGTTGATTCCAACTCTTCTTTGGTTGCTATATATTTATTAATATACTTACTTATTAAGCTGTCTACTACTCTCTTAGACATGCTCAAATAGTTTAATCTTCCTCGTGTCTGCTTTCTTGATCCAAGTACTTAATTTTTATCAGAAATAGCAGCACAAGCAACTGTCTTCAAATCTGCCTCACCCCTCCACTCTTATTCAGCACATCTTCCAGGTAAACATTTCTGGCGTTAAGTATTCATGTGCTTACTAACTTATCTGTTACTTATGCTGAATTTCTAATTCCATGGCCCATTAAAATATTTAATTAGAATTAAACATTTTATTATTTATTTATTTTTGAGATGAAATAGAGAGTGAACAGAGGGACAGAGGGGGAAGAAGAGAGAGAATTTTAAGCAGGCCTCATGCCCAGTGTGGATCCTGAGGTGGGGCTTGATCTCACAACTCTGAGATTATGACCTTAGCCAAAATCAAGAGTTGGATGCTCAACCAACTGAGCTACCCAGGCACCCCTAGAATTAAACATTTTAGAATAAATAGAGAATATCTAATCTGGCAGTTCTCAAGCTTATTTTTAACAATGGAGTTTTTTGTGCAAATGAAATCATAAGCATATAAATGAGAGAATAAAGAGATAATAGAAAAGTTTTTCTTTCTGAAGGAACTGGAGAGATAGAACCTTTTAGTTTGCCTCAATTTCCCGTAAAGTTGTTCCTGGGCTGGGGTGGGGGGATTGCTCCTGAGAAGATTGGAGGAACCCATAACCTCAAATGAATCCAAATTGCAAAGAGTTGACTTAATACAGCTTTCTCTTTTACAGATGATGGCACATAAGTCCAGAGAAACTTACCCAATGCAATGAAGCCACCTCAAAGCATAAGGTGGGATGATTTCTGGGTGCCACAACTATAAGGTAGCAGTATGAAAAAATTGGCGAGACTTCAATGTTAGAAAAGCCTAGAGTTAAGTACTGCCTTTTACATCTTACCACTTGTGTGATCCTGTGAAATTTATTTACTCTCTCTGATAATACATGATTTTTAGGGACAGCTGATGATTACATGCAAATAAATGATAGAGCCTAAAATATCACCATATTCTATTCAAAACTTTCAACCATCCTATGGTTTATATAGATATTATTCCATTTTGTGGATGAAAAATTGAAACCCAGGTTTCAACCCCATTAATAAGAGGCTGTTCTGGGAACTGAACACATGTATATCTGATATAAAGTTCCCTACTATTACTAACCACAGGTGTTAATTAAAAAATAATGGGAGAGGGGCGCCTGGATGGCTGGATGGATTAAAGTCTCTGCCTTCAGCTCAGGTCATGATCCCAGGGTCCTGGGATCAAGCCCCACATTGGGCTCTCTAGTCAGCAGGGAGACTCCTATCTCCTCTCTCTGCCTGCCTCTCTGCCTACCTGTGATCTCTGTGTGTCAAATAAATAAAGAAAATCTTTTTTAAAAAAAAAAAGGGTGGTAGAATAAATAAAATCTTCAAAAAAAAAAAAAGGACAGTAGGATAAATAGAATCTTTTTTTTAAAAAAAGGACAATAGAGATTAACAGCACTATATGTAACTTAATGTTTTGCTTTGCACTTCCAAAATAACAATCTTATTTAAGGTCCATACTGCCTCTATAAAGTAGATTTTATTACTCTTGTTTTATAGAAAAGGGAACTGCACCTGAGGTACTAAATAACTTCACAATGTCACACAACTAGAAATCAGAACCCTGGATTTTATCTCAAATATTTTTTAGGAATTTTTTAGTCAATGGCTTTTTGAAATACATGGTGATTTCTCACTGAAACACATAATAATATCAGAGCCAGACTGAATCTGTTTTGCTAGTTGGGAAAATTGGGGGAGGGGGGAATGTACTGATCCTCATTTCCTGTCTTTTCCCATCCACTTATCTTTGTTAAATCTCAAAATTATACTATAAAACCCAGGAAATTATTTAAGAACATATCAGCATAAGTTCTTTGTGTATTTAGGGAAACAAGCAGGATTTATTTTCGTTCTTTCTTAAACTTCTTGGTAGTTACATAACATTGATAGCATAATTAGTGAGATGCTCATCAGAATTTGATATGTACCCTGTGTGTCTAATCTGTGAATCCAGCATCTCGGAACATGCATCAGGCCAGGGAGCCTGCTGGCACTCAAGACTCATGAAGGTACTTACAGAAAACTCTCTGGCAGGCCACAACATAAACAGATCACATGGAAATTACTCATGATAACTTCCTTCAGGCTATTCTTTCAGCCACAAGACTATACAATACTATTGTTCATGTGGTCTTGCTGGAAGTCAAATGACTTTTGAGTAGCTTCCAACATCCTCATTCTTAAATTATGAATTTATCTTCCAACCACAAAAGCCTGCTTAGTGTGTATTTTCTAGTAGTGAAGAAATTCACACATCCACAGGGAACTAACTACATATTTCCATTTTCCTACTTATTCTGTCTTGCTTTCATAATTATATGTTAGGAACTATGAGAAAATGCCCATCACTTTTCTTATATCCATTCCCATAAAAACTAAAAAAAGATTGACACCTACCTTAGATTTTTATACCATTTATCCTTTTAACTGACTATAAATAATAAGATGATTTCATTATGGAATATTTTAAAATATAAAAAAATAAAGAAAATAAAAATCCTGCTGGAAGTACTCTTTTATTAATGTATTTATTTTAGTGTTACTCTCTGAGCATATAAATCCTTTGTGGGCCTAAATATGTGTCTATGTATGAGTCAATATTGATATTATATTGTATGTAGTATTTGTATTTACTTATTTTCATGTTATATTGTGAACAAATCATTAAATATTTAACAGGTTGCATAATATGCCATCTCATGATTATTTCAAACAATATTTAAGCATTTTCCAATTGTTTGCAATTAGATTCTTTCCAAATGCTTATAAGTTAATTTGGATGATAATTTACTTGTGTGAATAATCTTTGATTATGTCTCTAACTGATTCCTTAGGATGGAGTCACAAAAGTAAATAAAAGCCCATAGAGCATTATTGCATTTTAAGCCCCTTAAAACAGCTTGGTACAAATAGTTTTCTAGAAGACTATGGAAATTTATGCATAAACCTGCCGCTCTTTTTCTGGTTATTGTAATAATACCAATGTCTAGTTTTCGTAAAAAGTTTAGAAAACAGGGGCAACTGGGTAGCTCATTCAATTGAGCCTCCAAATCTTGATATAAGCTCAGGTCATGATCTGATGATCTGGTGGTGAGATTGAGCACCCTGTCAGGCTCCACACGGACTGCCGAGACTGCTTTTCTCTCTCTCTCTCCCTCCCCATTTCCCTCGCCCCTTCCCCCTGCTCGCATGCTCTCTTTCACTCCAGAATAAACAAATAAATATTTTTTATTAAAAAGTTTAGAAAACAAGGGAAGAAAGAGAGAAAAAAAATAACAACTGCTCAAAGTTATACTTCCCCAGATTACCATAAAGACATAGCCTTACATGTAGAATACATGGATGGATAGAGAGCTAAATTATAGTTGTAGATAAGTAGATAAATATAGAGAAAAAAATACTTAGATCTTACTATAGAGTTTAGTTCCTAATTCTTTCATTAAATACTATAGCATGCTCATTTTCTTCATTTGTAAATACTTTTATAAGAAAAGCACAAAAGTTATTACAATTATTATTGAAGCACAGCATTCTGAATATTTAGCAATACTTGCTTCTAAATATTTACCACCATTTTAATACATTTTATAATTTCATTTATATTAAACTCTTCAAATGATTTTATGTAGGTTTTATGAAAATTTATCTTTAATTTTATTTTGCTTATAATTATTTATTTATTCTACTCTGTCTATATAGAGATGGACATTCTTAACTTATGCTCATATAAATTAGAACTGTTTTGCATGGAGATTCCTCAAAAAGTTGAAAATAGAGATACCCTACGACCCAGCAATTGCACTATTGGGTACTTACCCCAAAGATACAAATATAGTGATCCAAAGGGACATGTGCATCCTAATGTTTATAGCAGCAATGTCCACAACAGCCAAACTATGGGAAGAACCTAGATGTCCATCAACAGATGAATGGATCAAGAAGATGTGGTATATATACACAATGGAATACTATGCAGCCATCAAAGAAATGAAATCTTGCCATTTGCAATGATGTGGATGGAACTAGAGGGTATTATGCTGAGCGAAATAAGTCAATCAGAGAAAGACGATTTTTATATGATCTCCCTGATCTGAGGAATTTGAGAGGCAGGGAAAAGGGTTGTGGGGGTAGGGAAGGAAAAAATGAAACAAAATGGGATGGGGAGGGAGACAAACCATAAGAGACTCTTAAACTCATGAAACAAATGGAGGGCTGCTGGCGGTTGAGGGGTAGGGATAGGGTGGCTGGGTTATGGACTTTGGGGAGGGTATGTGCTATGGTGAATGCTATGAAATGTGCAAGCCTGATGATTCACAGACCTGTACCCCTGTGGCAAATAATACATTATATGTTAATAAATAAATAAATACATACATACATACATACATACAGACATACATAAATAAGAACTGTTTTAATGCTGTTTATTGTATTTCATAGAATTGTTCATAGTTGATTTATCTCCATTGAACTGCTCCTGGTGATCACAGATAATTAATTAGTATAAGTTTATTTAAAGATATCATAGTTGCACTTGTGTGTGTACACGTGTGTGCATGTGTGTATATTTAGGAGAATTCCCCTTCCCTACATTATATCCAAGTCTGACTATGGCTAAGTCTGAAGTTTTTCCTTAAAGAAGAATAGAAAACTGGACAGAGCAAAGAAAAGCGGAAACATCACGTGACTTCATCAGAAAGTTTAACTTCCAATCAGCCTGGTTTTTATAGTAAGCAAAATATTCTCATGCCTTCTTTTCTGGATCCAAAAAATATTTTTTATATATAATATAAATATTAAATATTCACTTAAATTAAAGACACTTAAAAGAAGGATCTGTGTTTTATAACTCTTTATATCCCCAAAGGATCTGGAACAGTGCTCTGCACATAATACATTTTCAACAAAAATTCTTATTACCAAATGAAGTATATGGTTATTTTTCTGTCTCAGTAAGTTTATACATTGGCAGAATAAGAAAGAAGGAAAAGCTGCATTATTGTCTATTCACACTGCTCATGCTTTACAGATTTCAGTCACAATTCCTCTGAGCCCCTGACTTTCTATAGTGTGTAAGTCTAGTAACACTGTTATTGAACATCTGTGTATACTGTGCTCCATGACCTTTATATCTGGGCTCAGTATTTATTTCTTAGTGTTTTTTCAAAAACGTAGACTAGAAAACTGCAATAACCTTGGTGTTGGAGGATGAGAATAGGGCCCATTTTATAGGTTTGGCTATTTGACTTAAAGGAAGAAAAATATACTGTATTATGAACATACTTGGCTTGAAGTATAGATGAAAATATAAGAGAGGAACTTTTGTATAGTACATTTCAAAATGGCAAAAGGCAGATGATATGATGATATTAAAAGAAAATACAAGGACTTAAAATTAAAAGTGCATGTCAGAGAAAGAAAGAAAGAAAGAAAGAGAAAATGATTCAAGTATTGATAGAACAGATAGATGGTTTTGAGCATGTTTTAGTATAGAGAAACAAAATGAGAAAACAAAATTTTAAAAGTAGGTCAAAGAAAACAGGGTTTAGAAGAGTATAGACTCTTTTTTTTATCAATCATATTTGAAACTATGCAGCAGGGCAGTGCCTCGGTGACCCCATTAGTTAAGCGTCCATGTCTTGATATCAGCCTGGGTCTTGATCTTAGGGTTTTGAGTTCAAGCCCTGTGTTAGGCTCCACGCACAGTTGGGGTGGAGGGCAGCGTGGATCCGACTTGTAAACAAACAAACAAACAAGCAAAAACAAGGGGCACCTGGGTGGCTCAGTCCTTAAGCCCCTGCCTTAAGCTCAGGTCATGATCTCGGGGTCCTGGACCCAGTCCCACATCGGGCTGCTCAGCAGAGAGCCTACTTCTCCCTCTCCCACTTCCCCTGCTTGTGTTCCCTCTTTGCTGTCTCTCTCTCTCTGTGTCAAATAAATAAGTAAACTCTTTATAAATAAATAAATAAATAAATAAATAAATAAGGGGCAATTTAATGAAAACAACATCCGTAAACACAATGATGCAAAAAAAGATGTTCTGCATTTCGGAAAATTTAATACCAAGGAAGAAAGAAAATAAATAGGATGAAATTTATTCTTAAACAAAAACACCTACAATTCTCTACTTCACTTTGAACTATGAGGAAGCATACTGATATAAAAATAACAATCAGACTTGAGCCAGGATCCCATTCAGGGGCTGAAAACTTTAGGTAACTACTGATAAAACTTGGGTTAAATGTACAAAGCAATGCTTAATAACTGAGAACTTTCATAGAACTAAAATAGAAATAGAAAGTGGTGTTTGATCATGGGATATATTTTAAGGATATTAAACAGATGAATTTACATTAATTTCCCTCTTAAATGAGAGCAAAACATATCCTAGTAAATGAATTACAACTATTTTTTACTTTAGGTTTGTTTAATTGAGATTAAACTTGAAGAAAACCAATTCATAGCAGAGAGTTACAATGTAAAGAAAATACAATTAATGTCATTAAAATCTACTTTGAAGAACTTGTTTTTTCCTGTGTGGTACAAAGACCGTGATTCACATGGGAACTATATGGAATATAATACGAAGTATGGTGCACATGCAATGGGCAATACATTCAGGTGAAGCATTAACCTGCTTTGCATTACTAGTAGAACCTTTGAAAATGTTTGTTATTCTAAAAGCAATGGATTGCTATCATATACAGATGCCAACGATTCCCTCTTACTCATAAAAATATACATATATTTATATATATTATATATTTTAATAATATATTATATATATGTAAATGTAGGGACTAATCACCATGAATCAAGTTTTATAAGTGCCATCTGTCTGTCTATTACTCTAAAAAGGGCTGTGCTGGGCACAAAATTAGTTACTCTAGAATATCTCTCAAAGTGCTGCCAACATTTATACTTCCATGCTTGAGTACTTATCATCATTTCTCTCCTAAACTATTTTTCTCCATTCCTCATTATTTCTGAGTAAATTTTAGAAGTGCAAACTGATTGCACAATTACTATGCTAAAAATCTGTATGTGGATCACCACTGCCTTTGTTAAATCTTAAATTTAGTCCCATATTTTCCAGATCTTTCTTCATCTTGTTCCTGATTTCTATTTAAGCTCTGTGGCTACCATTCCTACCTTTATCCTGAGATGCAGGTATATGTCATAGATTACAGACCACCAGATAGTCCATGTTTTCTCATTGTGCTGTGCCTTTGAAAATATAGGGCACATACTGCATGGAGCACTGGGTGTGGTGCATAAACAATTAATTTTAGAACACTGAAAAAAATTAAATTAAATTAAAAAAAAAAAAAGAAAACATAGCTTGCTGTGCACAGATCTCCATTTCCCATTTTACCCATCAATTTAACATAATGTTCTTCAATCCCATCACCTTTTGTGACCACTCAGTCCTCCCTGGTGCCCAACAGACATACCTAAATTTCACTATGTGTTCTTCTTCGGTACCTCATTAATAACATCTGTACACTATTAAAGTGGTTGATTTCTTTTTTTATCTTTTGAGTTGAAAGATAATGTTTACTTATTTCTAATCCTTTGATAATTTTTTAAAACTGTGAGTCCCAGTTTCTGCAGGTGTTAAATAGAATCAATCTTACCATAATGATGAAACAGAATGAGGTCTGTAAGGTTGATTCTCCTATTACCCTTTCTTTCATTTTCACCAAAATCAGAGTTCTTCAAAAATCTAATTCATCTACACATTTTTAAAACTTGCAGAAGTCCCTGTCAGGAACTTAGGATAATATCGATGATGAAAAGGAGAGAGGAGGGTTAAAAGAGGAAGAAAGATAAGGAAAAACAAAAGAGGACTACGAAAAGAATTACAGCTTAGGGGATAGCAGGAATGTTCATAGCCTAATGTCCACAATAGCGAAACTGTGGAAGGAGCCAAGATGCCCTTCAACAGAAGAATGGATAAAGAAGATGTGGTTCATATACACAATAGAATATTACTCGGCCATCAGAAAGGATGAATACCCACCATTTGCACTGACATGGATAGAACTGGAGGGAATTACGCTGAGTGAAATAAATCAAGCAGAGAAAGACAATTATCGTATGGTTTCACTTATATGTGGAACATAAGGAATAGCATGGAGGACATTAGGAGAAGGAAGGGAAAAATGAAGTGGGAGAAATCAGAAGGGGAGACAAATCATGACAGACTATGGGCTCCTGGAAACAAACTGAGGGTTTCAGAGGTGGGGGTGGGAGGATGGGTGAGCCCGGTGATGGGTATTAAGTAGGGCATGTATTACAGTGAGCACTGAGTGTTATACTCAAACAATGGATCATGGAACACTACATCAAAAACTAATGAAGTGCTGTATGATGACAAATGAAACATTAAAAAAAAAAATAGTGTAGGAAGATGGAAAGTAGCCCAAGCCCACACATAAAAACTGGGATTCTGACACTTGGGAATCCACTCTTCTCTCCTGCCGGAGGTCTGCTGTCATTGTTATGAAGGGGAACAAATTTCCTCTCATGTTGCTCAGCATTCTGCAGTCAAATGCTCTACCCCTGAGCTATACCCCCATGTTGCTCAGCATTCTGGTTTCAATTTTTCACTCTTGCTTTCAAACACTGTTTTCTCAGATTTTTGAGGTTTGGGAAAGTAAATAACTGTCTTCTGACTCTGGCATTTTGCACCTCGTGGAACCAAAATTGAGATGCAATCCGTTTAAGTATTTACTACATTCTGGTGTCTAGACTTATGCTCTCATTCTTCTTTTGCTTTATTATCATGACGTTTTTACACGAAAGTAAGATTGCTTACTTACCCAAAGTAAGATTGTTTTAAAACATTAGTTTTGGGGTTTAATAAATGTATACTATTCACTTATTTCCAATTCCCTTACAAACTTTTCAGTTTTGTCATTCTTTTCTGTAGAGGAGAATAAAGGTTAAATCCTGTTTTCAGTTTTTGATATATGCATGGATTAGAACAATATTTAAATTAAATGTATACTCACTTTTTACCCCCAGTACAATGTTTTGTCTTTAAAAAAATAGCTACACAAAGATACCTGACATAAATAATTGTAATGTCCTCAGCAAATTTCTTTTGGTAGCCTAGGATTTTGTTTCATTTTGTTTTTAGTAAGATAATATATTTCTGAAGGGTATACTTAAATGAGAACATCTTAAGTGTTACAGAAGAGGAAAAAATGCTGCATATGTGACGTATTAACCCAACTGGTTGAATTCATAAGCTAAGATCTCTTCTCTCCAAAAGTCCCAGTATGTTTCATCATGATTATTGCTCACTCTTTTAAGCCTAATTCTTATATCACATCCTAACTGTGTGGAAGTACTCACAGATAGTCAACTCATAAATCTAAGGTAGCAGGAGCTAGGTTTATTACATTGCAGAAACAGTTCCTAAGAGGCCTGGGTAAACTTAGACTTGTTTCACGCTTATATCATATTTAATATTTGTCGCCTTTTTCATAGAGTCTCCTACAACGGTTAAGTTCATGGATTTAGGGTAGACCTAAATGTGGGGCTTGCCCATGGAACTTTGTACGAGTTACTACACCATTCTTTCCCTCAGTGTCCCTATTTGTAAACTGGACGAAAACCTAGTTTCTGCCTCATAGGATTATTGTAAGGATTAAAATATGACAATACACTTTACAATACATGTAAAATGCTTTTCAGAGTCTTTGAGCATATGTGTGCCATTCTCAGTTCTCAGATGCCATGTTTTAACCAGTTAATTCTGATAGGTATATATTCTAATGAGTACATCAGATTCACATATACGTAACATTGTAGGTATAAGAATTGTAAGTGCTTTCTAAATGACATAGTATCATCTGATACCATTTGAATAAATATGTAGCTAATGAATCACTGAACACTACATCAAAAGCTAATGATGTACTATACAGTGGCTAACTGAATAGAAAAGTAAAATAAAATAAAATAAAATAAAATAAATAAAAAGGTACCCGAGCAGAGAAAAAAACAAAAGAAAAACAAAACAAAAACAGTGTCTTCTTCGACATGTGTGGTAGAGAGGCAGGCTGTCACAGCATGTGCTCTAGTCAAACACACTGCGTTAGTCAGCAGAAGCAGAGATGCGATGAGGTGGCCGTGACGCTGCTGCTTATCAGTTCCATATGCTGTAATATATGGTGATGGAAGGCTCTGTAGGCTCAGAGTTATGAAGTTATTGCAATGCTATTACCGCACTGCATTTTTAATAATGACAGAAAATCCCTTCCTTATCAAAAATAGATTTCTGATTAATATATATTTCTTCCTTTTATATTAATCATTGTATATAAACATAATTAAGGGGAAGAAAAAGTTTGTCACATTAATGTTATTATAAGCACAGCTTTCCTCCCCCTATGTTTTATTTAAGACTGTTTTTATGAAGGAGGACCCAGGTTTGTTTGTTTATTTTTTTTTTTTACTATATTCTGCCCAAATAATAAGATGAGTTTTATTTTGCATCCCAATTTGCCTCAAGATCAAGGTGGTTCCTACTATTCAATCTCCTGGATCTTAAAGTAAGATACATTTCAGAGCTTTTTCTTGAATATTTTCTTTAATTTTTAGAATTTTCCTTAGCATTCTTTTTTTTTGTAAAGATTTTATTTATTTATTTGACACAGAGAGATCACAAGTAGGCAGAGAGGCAGGCAGAGAGTGGGAGGAAGCAGGCTCCCCACTCAGCAGAGAGCTGGATGCAGGGCTTGATCCCCAGGGCCCTGGGACCATGACCTGAGCCGAAGGCAGAGACTTTAACCCACTGAGCCACCCAGGTGCCCCAAGAATTTTCCTTAGCATTCTTGACTTCTCAGTATTTTCCTTCCCCGTTAAATTTCTGGTAGAGGCTTAAATTCTTGCAATAATCATTAATATTAAAGAGAAAACAGTTGCAGCAAGTTTGAAGGGGAGCATTTGGTGTTACAGAGCAGTGCCAAACTTTGTCACCAATTTATAACATCCCTCACTTTACTCAGGTCTTTATGGTTCCAAACCTTCAACTTGATCTGAACCTGAAAACAAGAAAGTCTTTCTATCAGTTTGTGTTATTCTGTAAGGGAAGAAAGAAATTAAGACATGCATGCATTGACTAACTGTTGAATATCAAGTAAAAGTCATTCTGATTGGTACCCTGCAAATGTACTAGTAAATAAATAGAAAAGGAAAAATGTATATTGCTTGGATGACTTCTTTCAATATTTTGATATTAAAATATTTACCTACTGTTTTAGTCTGCTTAAGCCACCACAGACTGGGTTCCTTAACAGAAATTTATTTTCTCACAGTTCTGGAGGCTGAAAGTCCAAGATCAAGGTAACAGCCAAGTTGGTTACTGGTGAAGACTCTCCCCTACACCTACAAGAGAGACCTCTCACTGTGTCCTCACATGGCCTCTTCTCTGCACGTGTAGAGAAACTATTATCTCTTCCTCTTTTTATCTGGACATTAGTCCTATTGGATAGTGCCCACCTTTATGACTTTATTTAACATTGATTACCTCCTTAATTAATACCATCTCCAAGCACAATCACTTTGGGAGTTAAGGCTTCAGGGTGTGAATTTGGGGAGGACATAATTCAATCCATAACATCTACATAAAAAATTCCTTCTTTATAGCATTCAAATATGATATTCCTTCCTCATAACTCTTATACAGCATTTTGCTTACTGCATATGGATTTAACCCCACTTATACTGCCTTATTTTATTGTTCTATGTGTATCCAGGCAGACTTTAGGACTCATGAAGGAAGTATTAGCAATATTTACCTCTGTATTCTCCAGAGTTTAGCAAAAGTCAAATATTAAGTATTTATAATCTTTTCCTATCAAAAATGTACTTTAAGGAAAAGAAAGAAGAGAAATCCCACTGAGGAAAAAATTCCCATAGAATGAGGAGGCACTTATGTTACGCACAAGCATTTCTGTGGCATCATTGATCTGTCTATTGTGTCTTGTCATCATATCTACTTGTTTGGATTTTTAATTGACCTTATTGCTTCTAGACAGTAAAATTGGTCTCTTGATTATATCATTTACAAGAAATTATACATATTATTATTTATAAATAAGGATTAGATAGGAGAAACATATACACCTGAATATCCAGAAAACTTAATAAGCCCATGGATGTGTGTGTGAAATTAAATAACACAGTAAACATGTATAGATATACTAGCTGGTTATATTAGTTGTGAACTTCTGAAATAGGCTGCAAAATTGGCAATTATGTAAGAACTAGTGGGTCAAAATGGAGGCATCTGTGGAAGAATAAGCTTCCTCACATGAATATCTGACAGACTGTCATTTATTAAAATTTTGTTTCTTGAAAATAATAAGAAGTAATTAAAATTGCCACTGTAGGTTTATTTCTGAACCATTAAAAAGAAGAAATTGGGAGTCTTAAGAGATAGGTCATAATTAGATGATAATGGTTGAAGGACATAACTTGGGGAGCAATATGTGTACCTTGTAATATATGTTTCAGTCCAATAAGAAAAAAAGTCTTTAATGAGACATTCTGAGGGAACTATGAGAGAATTATGACTCAAGAAAGAAGAATGATTCTAAAAATTTAAATCATCAAAGAGTCACTTATTATATTACATAACTTATTACAACTTATTAAATGATAACTTATTATAACTTCCTTATTTCTAAATATTTATAAATTTTTATTCTGAAGAGACACCAGAGTGGAAACAATATGTCTGACTGAAAGTTAATATTTGAAAATACTATCTGCAAAAGATGGAAGAATATCCATGTGTAAAGATGAATTTTTTTTTTACATATTATTTATTTATTTATTTTTAGATTTTTATTTATTTGACAGAGAGAGATCACAAGTGGGCAGAGAGGCAAGCAGAGAGAGAGAGAGAGAGGAGGAAGCAGGCTCCCTGCAGAGCAGAGAGCCTGATGTGGGACTCGATCCCAGGACCCTGAGATCATGACCCGAGCTGAAGGCAGAGGCTTAACCTACTGAGCCACCCAGGTGCCCTAAAGATGAATTTTTAAAATGGTGCTTATCAAAAACAACAGTTGCAGGAAATCTAGAGTTGAGGATAAGCTGGTAATTAACCAAAATGCTAATAGGTAATGCAGTACGTTATCCCTGAACAATAAGAGCTGATAGCATAATGCTTACAAATAATGGGGCATAAAACTTCTTTCGATGTAACAAACGTGATTAGGAGAACTGAAGCACAAGTCAGAACATATGTAATGAGAAAGTGTCTGGAAATTCTAATGACATTATGGGTTGTTTCAGGTAACTTTCACTCAACTGTCAAGAGGACTTATATATCATATCAAAGAAATGCTACATTAAGGATAATCAAGGGGAAGAGATTTTTCATAATATGCCATAAAATCTTTGGTTTCATTCTTATCAAACTTTTTTTTTTTAATACATGACTTGGATGAAGACCCAGAAGCCAGGCTTGGAAAGATTAAACTATTCTAGAGGAATAACTACCACTATATTACATGAAACAATAATACTAATAATAATACAATATTATACCCTGGCATTTCGGAAATGTAAAGTACTGCATTTATGTTAAAAAAATTGCAAATAATATGTGAGTGCAGGAAGTGGAGGCGGTTTGGTAGTTAGGTAGCTGAGTGGTTGAATAGATTCAGATAGAATAAAATGAAATAAACAAAAAGCCTATTTTGAGACACAAAAAAGCAAGACTATTTAAATAATAATAAAAACATCATGTTTAATGAAATAGTACTCTTCAAAAGACTGACAGACAACATCTCTCCTTGAAGGCTATACCAGAAAAACCCAATACTGTTTTCAAGTCAAAGTTTTAAGAATATGGTGAAAAGCTGGCATGTATCCAAAATATGTTGACCAACATGGAAAACATGTCAAAAGAGCAAATATATATAAAGATAAAAGAATGTTGAGACAAAGGTGATAGAAAGGTGGGAGCAGCTAAAATTAGTCTTTGAGCTACAGAGACTGGATAAAGAGCCAATGGATATCTGTTAGGAAGATGCTATTACTTACGTTACAATATTTTTAGAAAACTGATCTACTCAACAACGGAGTGACCTGACTTATGAGCACTGAGTTTCTTGTCACTTACAGTATCTGAGATCTACAATGGATAACCACTTGTCAGAGATACTGACATTGATAATTTCTACTTTGGGTGGGTAGTTAGGCAAGGTTATGTCTTAGGTCAGTTCCAACACAAAATTTCTATGATTACTTCAAGTGAAAATGAAAAATCTCTTAGATTTGATGAACTCACAGTGACATGTTTAAGTGTCATATATAATAAATGGCTGCTAGCCAGCTGGGGCCAAGAATGAACTCCCATTTTTTTTAATTATTACACACAAAGACTGCTTAAAAATTTATTTGAGGATGTGAGAGTGGTTCATCCCCTCAGAGCAGTCATTCTTGAATTAATCTGATATTGTTAGAGGGGCTTATTTTAAGTGGAAAAACACACACACACACACACACACACACACACACACACACACACATATATTTTTCCAGAAGTAATATAATAAACTACAGTATTTTTTCACCAGAATTTGTGCTACAAGTAATAAGAACTTGCCCTTCTCATGGTAATCTAATAGCGGATATTCTAGTTTTATCACAAATTCATATATGAACAAAATAATAGGGATTCACATGTATGAGTAGGCCTGAAATATGTCAAGCAATTCCATAAATCTAAGTCAGATTTTCTACATGACAAATAGCCATTATCAATCTCATGCTAAGTGGGTGTTTAAATTTTCAGAAATCAAAACAATTGAAAAATAAAATCAATCATCATAAAAATAAGAACTATAGTTCATCAGTCATGAGATGTCAGAAGGTCCCATATTTCCATAACTCCATTCAATCTGAAATAATCAGAGACAGTGAAAATAAGTTATAAAATACATAAATGTCACTTTCACTTCCCTAGTGTTTTGAACCTGGAAAAATTTAGATTCACAGAGACTCTATTCGGACATTTTATCTCAGTCTACCTCTGCATCACTAGTCTGACTGAAAAAGAGGAAGGAAAAAAAAATTGCTGAAGCAAGCTTTGCAATCTGATCTATTTTGTAAGGATCCAATTAATCCAATGACCATGTCATGCTCTGGCTTCTAGCAGCAAAATTAATACCTCTGTTTGAAAGTGATTCATACACTGCATATGAATGAATCCAACCTTTTCTTCTTCTTTTTTGTATTTTGTATATAGACCTTGGGAACAAATCTATATATTTTTTTCATTAAAATTATAGTTCAGCAATTATACACTCCCACTTTGGAGTTTCATATACTTTGTCTTCTCCATCTACTTCTTGCCAATTCATGAATGAACAATTTTTACAGATTCAGGATCTCTGTGTGAAGTTATTCTCTCTGTGGCTTACACTTTGGCTGTTGGCAAAGAGTACCAGAGACAGCTCAATCTGATGCCAATTTTGGCAGGACTGAATTTAAGCAGTTTTCCAACATATTTGACTCTGATCGACTCTTTTCCTCTGTTTATTTGTATCCTGAGAGAACATAATTATAGGCAACAGCAAAAAAAGGAATTTAACTTTTTCTTTTACATGAGTCTTCATTTACCTTTGCATCAGCAAGAATTAATTGCACCTCAAACCGTATTTTCATAGCTCAATCTTTTTCCTTGGATCATACATTAAAATACTGCTAAGTTATTGCTAGTCCACAATGACCTTCTGCTCTTAGAGCCTGATCTGCAGGGAATGCAGATAGAACTGCTTTGGATTGGCACAAAATGTACCATTTGAAACACTGCCCAATAACCAGAGACAGAGGTACTAAAGCAGATGATGTGTAAGCAGGTGCTTTTCAGGCCTCAGTGACAGCATTAGGAGCTCTGGTTGAAACAAATCTTTGTTCTGCCAGTTCCCCCACAGTGCACAGTGAAGCATATTCTTTCGCTTTCCAACACCAATGTGCTTGTGGAGGCATGTTTTATATTTTATAAACCGGAATAAGTTTCAGATTCCTTACCCAGCTTTGTACAAACTGCTGAACACTTGTTCTCGTGCCCAGACCATGCCCATGCAATTTGAGTTGTTGATTGTAACAGCATACCTGTTTTGCTGCTGGGAAAATACAGCTCCATAAGAGCTGTATTAATTTTCTGCTGCTGATATAACAAATTACCATACATTTAGTGACTTAAAACAACAAAAATGTATTGTTCTGTAGGTTACAAGTCCAAAGCAGTTATCACTCAGTTAAAATCAGGTGTTGCTAATGCTGTGTTCCCCTCTGGATACTATGGAAGAATCCCTTTCCCTAACTTTTCCAACAGCTGGCAGCAAGTCACATTCCTTGGCTTCTGACCCTCTTTCTCCATCTTCAAAGCCAACAACTTCCATTCAAGTTCTTATACCACAACACTTTGGACATTGTTTTTGTCCTCGTATCTCTTTTTTCTAATCTTCTCTGACTCCTTTGCAGTTTTAAGGATTCTTAAGTTTACATTTGATCCACCCAGATAATCCAAAATAATAACCTTATCTGGCAATTAAAAACCTTTAGTCAATCCGAAAGTTTGACTTCCCTTGCCATATACTGACATATTCACAAGTCCAAGGGATCAGGACAAGGACATCTTTGGAAGGCCATTATTCTGCTTCCTTCAGCTGCGGTTAGTAATGTGTTTCCTTTATCCTGGTAGGAATTGCTTCATCTCTGATTATGATTCTATTTATATATTTGCTACAAAGAATTTTGATATATGACTATAAAATATATACCATTTATTTATATCATATTTCTAGGTGGCAATGCTACCAAGAAGATGGTCTACTATCTCCTTTTGGCTAACAGCTCATGGGGAGCAGAAGAAGGGAAAAGCAAATAGTTTATGAAACTATGGCTCAGTCCCTTCCCTTAACCGGTATCTTGTATCCGGTCATTCTCTGGCAATAGAATGGAGCTTTCCAAATTCATTCACCTCATTTTCTAAAAACTGTCACAGAATATCTGGAGACAGCAAAAATTCTTGGAAAACTAAAACCTTGGTGATTTTCAAAATGGTGTTGAATTAAAACATATTACATACACAATAAAGTATATAGAAATTTTGCCAAGTTCCAGGAAGCTTCTTTATTTTTTTACCTATAAAGACTTACTCCGTATAACAAATGGATATATGTTAAGGGCAACTTTTTTCTAGCTACTAGTGCTTAAGAATCATTTTAAAACATAATCAGTCAAGCTGCATTTTTTCTAAAAGGATGAAATCTGAGTTTTTATTCTGATAATAAAGTATGTAAATGTTATTAGAGAAAAATGGCTTTTTTAATGAGACTCATTGCCCTGAAGATGAGATTGAAAATTTCTTTAATTTTAGCATTAGTACTAGAAGGAAACCTATGTTATTTGCTTTGAACATTTAAGGCTAAAACTGTGTTTTTTCTCTCACAGCTAGATGAATGCTATTTTTTGAAATATACTCTATAATTTCAAAAAGTTTTAGCTCCAAGATTTTCTTTACCAGCCCATGATCATAATGCTAACATACTATTCCTTAAATTATATTAAATAAACAAATGACTTAGGATTTAGACAGATAGATACATAGGTATGGATATATATGTACATATATACATAACTGGAACAGATAATCCAGTACCTTCCATTGATAGTATTACTAAAAATGAATCATGTCCTTTTAAATATCATTTCATGTTGTGCCACACTTGAGGAACACATTCCACTATATTTAATTCCATCTATGAAATTTAATTTTATGGAGATGTGTAATTGAAATAAAATATTCACAAAACAAATACATTAAAGTTACAAGTATGCAGTTTACTGACTTCACAAACTGAACAGAGTTGGGTAGCCAGCAAGCAGATCAAGTCTTAACACTACCCTAGAGTCTCTGTATAAAGCTCTTCTCATCACTGTTTCCACTCACAGAATAACTACCCTGACATCTAACACTATAGACTGATTTTTACCTTATTCGAGCCAAATGCAAATGGAATCATGTGGTATACTTTCTTTCTGTCTTCTTTCATTCCATTATATTTGTGAGACTCATGTAGTTGTAAGTTGTTCATGTTTTGTATTAAATTTCATTGTATGATTATACCAGTTCATCTCTTCATCCCAGTGTACAGGAATGTTGGATCATTTTCAGTGTGGACTATTCAGAGATTTGCTCTCCTTGTAGGTGTGTTTTTGGTGAAACATATGAGAACACAAACACATATACATACAAACACACATGTACACAAACACACATACATGCACACAAACAACACACATTCTTGGACATGTATCCAGAAGTATAATGGCATTCCCTTGTGACTACTGAAATTGAATAGATCTTTAGGTCTTTACCGGCCATTTGCTGTCCTCTTAAGTCACTATATAAATATTGTATAATTTGTTATTATTCTTTTAATGAATTTTCAAATGATTACTGCATAGATTATGTAACCAGGGCCCAGGGGTACAACTGCATCTGGCTCCAGGGGTCCCAAAGAGACCAGGTCAGGCCACTTGCTGCTGACAAAAATCCAAAGGCAAAGAGACCAGTGGTGGTAAAACAAGAAAAGAATGTTTCAGTGAGGCCAACACTGGGTAGAGAGTGGACTAACATCTCAAAGACATTCTCTAAAGTGCTGAAAATACTTCTAGGTTTACAAAAGAAAAATATGGATCAAAGGTTGGTGGGTACATGTGGTGGGCAGTAAGGTCAGGTCAATCATTCATTGTCTTGGGGTCATTCACATAGGACTCCATCAGGGTAGTCTCTACTGTTTAAAGGGGTAGTTTTGGTTCCCATCACAGCAGCTTTACCTGCTGAGTTAAGAGATTTTTGCCTGATTTAAGAGATAAGCTGGAAAGAATAACTTAATTAGAAAGTAGAGACTGAGGTTAAAATGGAGGAAAGATTTGACTGACCTCAGTCAAAATCTTTCAATAATGACTTATTATGTTCTAATATGTATTCAAATAAAATAATGTTATTAATATAATTTATTGCATTTATTACTCTCAAGATAATTTTAGAATCCTAGAACCTTTTAATTAGTCTTTTCTATCTCCTATCTTATTTTCTTCATGCATTTTAAGTTTACCTAATTTCAAAAGTAAGTTCTGATCATGTAGATAATCCTCTTTTGAGTTGCCATAGAACACTGCATCCTTCAGCAATAGCATTACCATACTGTCCTGATATCTTTGGGTTACTCAATTTGCCTTCCTCACTCAATTAAAGGAGAACATGGTAGTGTAATGATTAAGAGTGCTACTTTGACTCCAAATTGCCACGTTCAAATCCCAGGTTTGCCTTTACAAACTTGTTGACTTTGGACATGTTATTAGCCTTCAGTTTTAACATCCATAAAAATGAGAAATTATTAACTCTTACCTTGTAGGTCTATTATGACTATTAAGTGAATTAGGGTACAAAAGCCCTTAAAACTACGTCTTAGTAAGTTCAATAAAAATTAGTTATTTTATTACCTATGCCTTCTGGTAGAGATCTGTCCAAATTAGAGTAAGTTACCTTTATGTTACCATCATTAAAGGTCAATAAAATCTTTTATTTTTTTCCCCTAAGACTTATGTAGATTTTTCCTTTCAGGGTTTTTTTTGGGGGGGGGGGGATTTTGCTGTTTCTTTATTATTATTTTTTTTAATCCTAGCTATCAAGTACACCATTACCTTGTTATATCCTATTACATTCCAGTGCAAATTTCTGAATCCTAAAAACTGTTAGTCCTTTTCTCTGTTATCATTTCCAAGTACACAGAAAATATTAACTCATTTACACTGGCTCCCTTTGTTTCTCTAAATTGTGTTTTTGGGGACTCTCCTATGCCACTGAGTATGATACCTGTCACAAAATCTTCTTCTAGGCTTTCTGTTGTCAAAGTTATGGTTTGCATTCTTTCATCTGTCTGCTTCTCTAGTCAGGTGCTAATAACCTTATTTGAAAATACTAAACACACAGTTCAGTAGAAGAAAAGGTAAATTTGCCTTAAAATAGTATGGTACTTGATAAAATAAGAGGCAGTCAGGATTGGGATCTTAAACAAAACTGATTAACTAGTTTATTGAAGGTCAGTCTGTGTCAGAAAGTCAGGAAAAGACGAATGCCAAGATGGTCTAAATGTGTCTGAAATTTGGAATGAGTAAGATGTATTTGATTTAGAAGGTTGGATATGGGAATGATTTTCCCTAACAAATGTATGAGTACCAATACTATACATAAACAGCTTTTATTCAGAAAATGTAGAAGACTTCTGTTTCTGAAGGTTCAAGATTTGGGTGTCCTGAAGCTATTTTCCAGAAAAGTCTCACTGTATAGTAGAATAGATGAGGCTAGCTTAACTTAATCAAATAAATGAGAAAAAAATGAATTTAATGCAAAAACAATTTAGGTATTTATGATTGTATGATAGAGGTCTTACAGTAGACAATGACCAAGCACAGATGTTTAAAAGAATCCTTTATGAGACCTTTTTCAATTTCCATTTTTATTCCTTCATTACTTACGTGCATAAAAATATAGGTTCCTTGTCAATGACAATTTTACAGATAACTCACTTATTTGCTTGAAAGCTACTTGCTTATTTCCCCTGAGAAGACTAATAATAAACTTCATTATTCTTAAAAGAATCGATTAAACATAATATAGTTAGATTAAAAAATCCTTTTATGCAGAAACATTTAGCTGGAAATAGAAAATCATATTTTCTGTCATGTTTCAATGATCATAAGGACATGTAACTAGACTGAGTTACCTTCTCATTTTAATAGAAAATGATTAGGAATCGTTTCCATAAGGAATACTATAATATTAAATATGTTTATATAAAGAACAGGTATAAAAAATTTAAGATAGTACTGACAGTAAGTTTTAGCACACCTTTGTGTACCAGATGTGGTTATATGTTAATGAAATTAACTGACCAATTACCATAGCAAAAATGACAACTGCATATTGTCCACTTCAAAACTGTCACAATAGGTATATGCTTACTTCACTGAGTTGATTCTCCTTAGAATATTAAAAACTCTTTTATTTTAATTTTATAAGCAGTTTGTTAGTTTTATAAGACCAGAAAGAAAAACCAGTCCCATTATTTTATAAGCACACATTTTTCCCCCCAAAACTCATTATGTACTCACGAGATATTCCTACTCTACTCCAAATTATCTCGGCATCATGCTCATAACCTCAGCACAAAGTTCAATAGAGGTTTATTGGATATGTTGGCTCTAATCATTGAGAGCTGTAATGATGAAATTTCATTAGGTTTTGTAAATATTCTCAGAGGCCAGTTAAAACTCAGGCTGTCCTGAGAATCACGCCAGTTTCCAGACGGGCTTACAGTAAGAAACATTTTTCTTTCTGCCTTGAAAAAAATATGCAAGTTTTAAAAGCCAGAGTTCTTTGGTAATGCTGCACATCTACAAAATATGTACACAGGGCAATTACTTCTTGGCTATGTTAACTAATATGTAAATATTTTAGAAAATATTAGATGAATCTTAAAAGTTTGCTAAGGTCATTTGCCTGCAATAGGAAGATTGAACCAATAAATCTGATGAAAACTGATTGTTAAAAAAGAAATCTGTGACGGCAAATGTCATTTCCAATCAATAAGTCTTAGGGCAATTTTTATTCTTTTTTTGTGTGTGTTTTTAACCACAATATTTTAATATGTATGTGTGTATAGAAATAAAGTTCTTTGATGTTTTTCTTAAGTAACCAGCTTTACAAATCTTTCATTATTCTGTTTTGAATACTTGTCTCTAAATGACATGAAATGCCAGTTTCAGGCTTAGTTTTGTGGACAATTAGACACACCAAAAAGTCACTACCACAGAATCATTGTTTAGTGAGAGGCCTTAAGCATGGAAATTGCTAAAATAAACTTTTCTAACCACAATGGTGAATGGTTTATTCACAGTGGTAATGGAACTATTTGAGCCACTTAAAGAAAGCAAATTATGTAGTCACATTACCACCACTGCAAAACAGCACTGTTTTATTAAAAATCTGTATTACTTTTTTACTTGCTCCTTTTCCCCACTACTACCTCATCCCCACCAAACCAAGTCAGACCAGTGTAACAAGAAAGTTTACAAGTTACATTTTAATCTATGCAAAATAGTAAAAATTAACATTCTGGTATTATTTTTCAAATTTAAAGAACAAAGAAAACATTCTGTGCTCTTTACTTCCTAAGATTTTGGGTTTTCTTCAAAATCATGAAATGATTTACATGTAGCATGGCAAATTTTTTTAAAACAAATATACTGGTATACTTTTTTTTTTTTTTTAATTTATTTCCAGCATAACAGTATTCATTATTTTTGCACCACACCCCGTGCTCCATGCAATCCGTGCCCTCTATAATACCCACCACCTGGTACCCCAACCTCCCACCCCCCGTCCCTTCAAAACCCTCAGATTGTTTTTCAGAGTCCATAGTCTCTCATGGTTCACCTCCCCTTCCAATTTCCCCCAACTCCCTTCTCCACTCTAAGTCCCCATGTCCTCCATGCTTTTAAAGCAATATTGTTCAACACGTATTGAGTGTTTATTTGCTTTACATAAGCTAATTTCCTTCAAAACAATGGTTAATGTGCTTATACCCATTTTAATACTAAAAAAAATTGAGAATCTTTAATAGCATATCCAACTTAAAAAGAGGGTCATCCAGTTCAAAAGCCTATGTTAAATAACTAACCATTCTCAATTCTCCAAATGGCTTGATCCAATGTGGACCACTATGATTACAGAATTTGAAAGGAGAAAGGTAACTTAGAAGATAATAAGAAAGATTAATTTTTATGGTTAATAAGATATTTGAGAAGAGATACATTATTGTGAAATATATTTTTCACGACAGGATTAACTAAAAAAGTCAAATTTTAGTTACATTAAATGTGGATATATCAAACACTGAAAAAGGGAGAAAACTTCCCAAGAAATGAAATTCTTATGATGGGCCAGGGGTGGGAAAAAAAATCAAATTCTTATGAAAAGCTATATACAATTTTAAAAGGCACACAAAGAAATGCTCTATTTTGGTCTTTGGATATCTTTGTTTTCTTTCCTACTTTTAGCAGTCTGAATTCCATGTTGTTTTTGTGACCAGTCAAAATCATATGTATACACACACACACACACACACACACACACCCAAAAATGTGTGCATGTGTATGTGTGCCTCAATATATGTATGCATCATTTTCTATTTCCTACCAATTATATTTTTATCTGTATCATCATATTTGCCATTAAATTATTGTTTGCTAAGTAGCACTACAGAATTTTTAATCATTTTAATTAGCCATACATCATGGCATATCTTGTAGAGCACATCCTGAGGGCTGTGTAGTAAAAAATTAAAATTTTGTTGAGCAGGTAAGATAAAAATGTTAGAAGCTTTGACTATCTAACTCACTATACACTGAGGACAGCTGTGGTATTAAAAGCTAATGGTTGGAGAACAATCATCTACCGTAAAATTGATAGTACATATTGACCACATAAGTATCGTCAGAGTGGAAAACATGCACACACACAAACACAAAACAGACACAGAGCGTTTTATGTGAAAATATCTCAATTTTCTTTATATAGTTAAAATTTTTCTTTTCCCTTGCTCTCAAATTAGTGCTGGCACACTTCAGAACATCCAATAGCTTCTAGTCTTCACATATTTTTAAAAGTTTTACTAAGACTGAGTTAACTACTTTATATGCCGACATTATTTAGATCAGGTAGAAGTCCTAAGATGTTTTGGAGGTTGAGCTAAATTCAGTCTCCTCCCCAATAAACAAAATTTAAGCAAAATTCATGTGTTTGCTAGGAAAATCCAGCTTTAAGGTGAGTTCCCTAGACTACTTCCTCAGAAAGGACAAACATAACACATATAGATATACTGTCCCGTACACTTTCGCCACATAGATACTCCAGGCCAGAATTCCTTCATTAACCTTGACTATAGAAAATTTCTAGATCCAAAAGTGATGTAGGGAAAACTGAATCTGAATTGCAGATGTTTTGTTTCCCAAATATGTATGCAGGGTGTGTGTGTGTGTGTGTGTGTGTGTGTGAGAGAGAGAGAGAGAAATAATAACATGTTGTCTATCCTCAATTAGTTACAGTGGTATTACATAATCAGCTTTAGTTTTCATTAGAAAATATCATTAAAAAATCCTTCTTATCTACTTAATACAAATTTGTTATTTGTTCTTTTCAATAATAATAAAAAATGGGTTTGTCAATATTTTGAATACCTGAATTGTGAATTTATGGACTGAATTTACAAATTTAGTATTACGAATCTGAATTTACAGACTGAATTGTGCTTCCACAAAATCCGTATGTTCAGATCCTAACACCAGTGTGACTATATTTAGAGATAGGATCTTTAAGGGCTAATTACTGTTAAACAAGGTCATAAGCGACACCAATAGGATTGAAGAAGAAACATCATGAGTAAATTCCCAAAGAAAAACCATGTGAGGACACAGTGAGAAGGTAACCATCTGCAAACTAAAAAGTACTCACTAGTAGCCAAGGCTGCCAGCACTGTGAGAAAATACATTTCTGTTGTTTGAGTCACCCTGTCTGTGGCATTTTGTTACGGCAGCCCCAGAAGGTGAATCCACTCTGTTTTACTGTTACACATGGCATCTCATTTAATCCAGTAAGATCTCTCAGGATATTCAGGGGCACAGAAATAATTTAAATTTGGACTTCATTTAAAGTATTTTTAAAATTTACCCTTCTTATATCTTTCCCAATTCTACAGAATATGGAAACAAAATTACAAGTAAAACTTGAGAACTTAAATATTGGGCATATTAAAATTTATCAATCTAAAAATAATTTATTTGTAAAATCAAAATATCAGAATGTACATTCCCTGATTCTTTAGTTCGTCTGAACATTTCATAATCCTGTTTTTTAAAAACAGATTTGGTAATTCCTTTAAATGACAATAGTTTATGAAACTGAAGATTGTTGTCGTTTGTTTTGTGGTATTAGTCAATTTTAAATGCAAAAGGAATGGCCATATATAGGTAACCTAAGAATAGTCAGCATCAATGCTGACCAAGAGTCATAAAATAACGATCTAAAGATGATTGAAGATAAAAAGGAGGATGAGGACAAATAATTTACTGTGGGGGAATATCTATGGCCAGCCACTGAATGATGTATCTGCATTTCAGACTCTATCACAGAATAAAATCCAAGATTCATGCTCTTAGGTATAAGCTTTTTCCTATTAATTTTATGGTCTAATTGCTATATAAAATGTAAATACACTACACATACAATCTATTGAGAGATTTAGTAAGGTCTCTAATTATGAACTTCAATTTGGGCAAGTAAGCACATAATTAAAAGTTTGCCTCCCTTAGTTATGTGATGAATTAATATACACTTAAAAAGTACCATTTAAATGCCTAGAATAATATTTTTCTCCAGTGACCTTAAGGTAATAGTTGGAATTGATATCCATGATTCTGTACATAAAGACTTGTATTAAGAGCAATCTTTTAAAAGTATACATTATAAAAGAGATTAGAAATTAATCAACGATGTCTTTCTTCTTAATGCTAAGCAGTGACTCTATTACATTTCAGATCATTTATTCCACAGCACAGTTGTTAGAAGCTCATATGTGATAATCACTCTATGAGCTCTGTGAGTTGACACTATGCGACAGAGTAATAAACAATACAATATACAATATGCAAGAGAGTAAAAACACACGTGCACGCATAGCACACACACCAGGATTTCAAGAAAATACAACATGGAGATTTTAGTACTGTCTTAGGTAGAACAGAGTAGAGATGGAAGGTGTTTTTGAGAGCGGCATTTAAGCTGAAACCAGAATAATGAACTTTTAGAAGAGAAGGAAGAGAGACTTAGCAGGAGAAAACAATTGAAAGTATGTTCAAAATTTGTCATGGGGAAAAGAACACGTTAAAAAAGTGAAAAAGGATGAGAAAGATAGTGAGTGGAGAAAGGTTAAAAAAATGAAAAGAGATATAAAAGTCAGGTAATCAAGTCTTGTCGTCCTATCAAGGAATTTAGATTTTCTAATTTAACAGGAAGTAATAAAATATTTTAAGAAAGATGAAATACTAAGACTTCTTTTAGCTATTCTATAAATTTGGCAGATGTTGGTACAATCTATTGAGATAGATGATAAAGTTTTAAATATCGCTTTCTTCTTTTTTAAAATTTATTTCAATCAGGAATAAAGGGTCCAGCTTGAGAAACGTTAATATTGGGATCACTCTAATCATCAATATGGAGAGCCTGTTAGAAAGATTTCTATAAGAAAGGTCGGGAAAAATTATTTTTAAGTTACAAGTTTTGGTAAATAGAGGAGATATAAAGTTACGGGAAAGGAAGAAATTAGCTAGAAAAACAATATAGATATAAGGGAGAGGCCTTTGAAAGTCTGGCAAAGGAAAGAGAAAAAAAAAAATCTGGAAAGAAAATTAGGATTGTGCATGTCATGGAAGATAAGGAAAGAAGGATCCAGGAAGGAGTAGTCAACTCTGTCAATATTGCTAAGAGGTCAAGTAAGATGAGAACTGAAAACAGATCCTCTTTTTGACTATTGATAGTGAACGTGGAAAGGAAGTTTTAGTAGAGAATGGGAACCAAAGCCATATCAAAATATAATAAATAAATGCATGGAAGTTTCATATGAATATTTTATTGAGAGATATTTATAAAAACCTAAATAAATGGAAACATCCAAAATTCAATATTTTAATTATGTCAAGTTTTCTCTAATGTAGCTGTAGATTCAAAGCCATCTCCATAAAAATTAACAGATTTTTTAAACTAGCAATATGAACTTAAAAATGTATGCATCATGATTGTCCAAGAAAATTTTGAAGAAGGATAGGATGGTTCAGGGGGACTTGCCTTATCTGATAATAAATGTATTAGAAATCTTTAGTAACAGAAACACTGTTATAGTGAAAAAATGATAAATCAATGTCAACTAAGCAGGAAACAGAAACTTAAAACAAACTCATTGCATACATGGATACTTGATATTTTATGTGGGTATAACCACATATTGGTGGAAAAGGACAGGATTTTTCAATGAATTACTGTAGAACAACACAGAAAGGCAACAGAGAATAACAATACTATATAACAGATTTTTCAGGTGATGCACACATTCTACAATAATAACAGAATAAAAATGTCATTTCTTGCTGGAATTCACTTACAGCAAGAAACATTGTTTGAAAAAGAACAGTTAATAGCAAAGGAAGAGGAAATTACTAAAACAAGGCAAAATTGTCCTAATACGAAATGCCAAAAAACAATTCATATATACCACTTTGGATTTTTTCCAGCTTTTCTGAAGTATAGTTGACAAAAATTACTTGTATTTAGGTTGCATGGTGTGATTTTTGAGGTGCCCAATGAAATAATTATATATTTATATAGTGAATTATCACAATCAAGTTAATTAATACATCTAATATCTCACAAAATACAGATTTTTCCTTTTTTTTTTTTTAAAGATTTTATTTATTTGACAGAGATCACAAGTAGGCAGAGAGGCAGGCAGAGAGAGGAGGAAGCAGGCTCCCCACTGAGCAGAGAGCCCAATGCGGGGCTCCATCCCAGGACCCTGGGATCATGACCTGAGCCAAAGGCAGAGGCCTTAACCCACTGAGCCACCCAGGCGCCCCCAGATTTTTCCTTTTTTGTGTGTGTTGACAATGCCTAAAATTTACTATCCTGCCAAATTTTAAGCATAAATTATTAATACCTATAATCATAAGTATATCAGATCCCAGAATTTATTCATCTTATAAATAAAAGTTACACCCTTTGATCAGTATCTTCCTATTTCCTCACCCCCTAGCCCCTGAGATAATATTCCACTCTCTGCTTCTATGAGTTCGACTTTTTTATATTCCACATATAAATGATATCATAGAGTATATGTCTTTCCATATCTGGTTTATTTCACTAAGCATAATATTCTCTGGGTTCATCCATATTACCACAAATGGTAAAAGTTTCCTCATTTTTTCAGTTGAAAATATTCCATTGTATATATAGATCACATTTTCTTTATTCACTTCTTGATAGACACTTAATCTGTTTCAATGTCTTGGCTATTGGGAATAATGTTGCACTGAACATGTAGTGCAGACATCTCTTCAAGATGGTGACTTCATTTCCTTTGGATATACAGCCAGGAATGGAACTACTGAACCACATAACAGTCCTATGTTTAATTCTTTGAGTAACCTCCATACTGTTTTCTATAATGGCTGTACCAATTTACCTCAGATTATAAGTGCTTCTATATTCATATGAAGAATAAAGAATTGGGCAAAATTTATGACCTAAATTAAATGATAATACAACCATAGAGAGGAAATAAAAATACACTAACTGCTTCAGAATATATGTATTTTTTACTTATTTTTTTTTTCCAAGCAAGAGAAAGCATGCACATGCATGTGCGCACTAAATGCAGGGAGTTGGGGGTGGGGGGAGTAGCAGAGGGAGAGAGAGAATCCCAAGTGGACTCCATACTGAGCATGGAGCCCCATGTGGGGTTGAATCTCATGACCCTGAGTTCATGACTGGAGCTGAAATCAAGAGTTCAACTGAGCCACGCAGGTGTCCCCAGAGTATACTTCTTTTTTTAAATTCATATATTAAAATTTTGGAGATAATCTATTTTTAGTTGTCTTTTATGATTGCTCTATTATTCAAAAAATGCATAGCATATGACTTAGAATGACTAATGTATCAGAATATAAGTATTCTTATGACTAAGTATATGAGAATGAACAAAGAAAATGTGTATGTGTCTATGTGTGTGTAGAGTTGTACACTCTTTTCTTCACCATTTTGTCAGATTCCAGTGTCTTGTAATAGAGAAGACTCAGGTCTCTTTACATTCCTCCATTTCTGTTCCAGGGCAATAGTATTTCTATGCTGTGATTATTTTGTGTCTCATATTTCACTGTTCTTCCATGGATAGAAGACATTTATTCACATGGGATGGGATAAAAATGTGTCAGGTCAATGTCTTTACTCTGTGCTCATATTCCACTACTAAATCACGGCTGATCCTGCCAAAACAAGAAACTAGTTCATTGATTTACAATATGAATGGCCTCTGTCTGTTGGTATAAACACACAAAGCAGAGAATCTTTCAGAACTTTGTAATGAAAAGTCTTGGATGTGAGATGAATGACCTACAAAAGATGAGGAAATCTACCCCTTTCTTCACCTCAGTAATCTCTGTTCTGTGAGGAGAGAGTTGATTTCTGTTCAAGGGATATAAAACTGCCCATCTTCAGTTGCATCAAAATTCTTAGCAATACCAGGGGCCCTGAATGAATTAAGTTTTGTATATATTCCTATAAAGAAAGGTATTTTTTAAAAATAAATGCCCAAAGTTTAACTACAGGTTTGTGTGTGTGTGTGTGTGTGTGCGTGTGTGTACACCCGTAATTAAACAGTTTTCTTTCATTAATACCTTCTCAAACAAATTTTGTGTCTTGCTACATTTCTCATTTTATAGGAAAGATCATAAAAATCACTCTGATTATTCCATTATAAATTTTATTAGAGTTGTTCCAAAAACAATCTTTGATCTCCAAAGTGTACTCTACTTTTCAATATTACAACCTAATTTAGCCTAAGTTGTTCTCTAACTCACTCAATATTCTTAAAAAAGGATTTCTGATCTGCATTTATCTGACAAGGTGATGCATCTTTTTGAAGTTTTGTCTTCCATCACATCATGATGGCCTGTCACTCATGTGACAAGGAGTTTAAGATGAATGGAGTTAAGGAGAAAGGTCAAATAAAATGCACTGCCAGGCTCTAGCATGACACAATCCATCAAATGAAAGAGCAAAACCTCTTTAGCCTGTAAGCATTCACTTACAAATTGTCAAATGTTCATGATAATCTAAACTTCTGGGATAAACTGAGAGTGAACCTTGGTTTCAAAAATGGGAAGTGGCACTAATTTAGTGAAAATAAAAGTGAGCAACAGATCTTTCATCTTCAAGCATTTCTTTTTTTTTTTTTAATGGACATCATACTAAATTATATCTTCAAAATTTTGTTCTGTTTCACTGTTTGACTTGATTTAGATTTATAACAAAATGCTTCGATTGCCTTAAGTGTACTTCCAAGATAGCACCAAATTTAATTCAGTGATTTCAGCAGGTAAGAAATGAACTCACCTGCTCAGGTGTTAATATGTGCAACTTTGTCTATCACTATCTTAGAGCACAAGAGTTGGCGAAAAGATCAAGGATCATAAATTTGGATATTTTCAGGGGAAAGTAGTTATGCTCTAATGGGGAAAAAGTGGTTATGGATGGCCAAAGGGACAAATATGATTGTAGTCAAATCACTAGTTGGATTTACTACAAAAGCTGAGGTTGTAAAATTACATGTTAAAATTGGTTTTAACTTTTTCACTTTCTAACTACAAAATTTGGAATTGATATTCATATTGACCTTGAGAGAAATAATTATTGCGGTAAAAACTCTAAGTAGTTAACAACCACAAAATAGTAATACCTTGTTAAAAGGGTTACATAATGCCTGACTTTTGGAATCCCAATAAAAACTAATGGGAAAAGATCAATCAGCAGGAGAAAAACAATTTGGAAAAAAAAAGTCCATTTTGTACAGCAAATTTCTTACTCTTTACTTGAGAAAAGGGCTGTCCTGATGATTCCAAGAAAATTCATTCAAATTTCCTAATTAATGATTTTTGCAAGTTAAAAAAATCACCTAAACTTTAACTTTTTATTTCACTAAATGAAATTTTCCCCATGCCCATGTTAATGTCTTTTATTCTCAATTGTGGAATTAAAACATAATCATTCAATATATTCAAACTGATCATAATAGTACTTCCAATAGAAATATCTTTATATTTTTAATTTAAACTAGTTTACTAATTCCATAAGCAAGGTTGGTTTACTAATAGAGATTTTAAAGTAATTCATTATAAGCATGATTTAATACAAATTTTTAATCACTTCTCTTGTGCTATATAAAATTTCTAATTTATATCAGGTACTTCCATATAAACACAAAATGAGGACTATCTATGTATGGAAATTATTTGTATATTGTTTGTAGTGACCCCACATATTTTATTGTATATCATAAATATCCTTCCCCTAGGACTGGGTTTTAGATGCATATAACAATCACTGTATTTTCTTTGTTCACTTTGTTTTTTACTTCTTAGTTAGCATCTCAGATAAAATTTTTGATCAGTTTGTGAGAAATGCACACTCATTATTTTTATAAATTTTGTTAAGGAATTTTATCATACCTGAGAATTGAGATATTTTGATAAATTTCTACTACCGCAATTTTTATGATGTGATTTTTTTTTTTAAAGGAAATCAGTTACTTAGGAATGAGGTAAGAACTTGTCACTAGTGGGGCAGATAAGTATTTTCCAAGTAAAAAATGTTTAAGAATTATTCACAACTTTTACATGGTGTGTTTTTATTTTTAAAGTTAATATTCTCAGATGATATCTAATAATTTCTTGGGTACACTTTAGAAAAGACAGTTGCAAGATACCAAATAATAAGATCACAAGTAAAATTTTCAATAATATTAAATTATTGAGAATCTGATATCACAGGAAAAAAATTACAAGAAAAAATTTGAAAAATAAGTTTTACCTTTTGCCTTGCAACCACACTGTCCTCACATACTACTGAGAAGTAGACTTTTTTGTTGTTGTTTTTAGTAAAATCTAACCACTACAGAAACATTTCAAGTATTTTACATTATTAATGGGCTGGTCACAATGCATTTAGCAAACAGTATCTGAAAAGAACTACTATTTGCCATGAAACCATTTCTGCAGCTGCTTAGAGTAGGCCAACATTTTTGAGTAATAAAAATTAAGCTGCTCAAGTGTAAGGTGACAACAATGAGCTGCTTTAGTTGTGACTGAAATCGTAATTTCTTCAGAGACACTGGATCAGGTAGGTGATGTCTCTCTGAAGTGATTGTCATTTAAGAATCCTATATTTCAAGCTGACAACCAAGATATGGAAGTTGATGAGCCACCAAGCACCTCAGGGCTACTTATTTCAAATCAGATGGAACACAGGAAGGAGGCATAGCCACCTGTCACATCATAAAATAGTTGAACATACTGGCAAGGGAAGAAGATTGCAGGCCCAAAGAATAAAAAAAGAAAAAGAAGTAGTACATAAAATGATGATTCACAGTACTTCATTCCAAGATCTGGCTACTTGCTTTCTACCAAACACCTATAAGAGTTGCATATATTTTAAAATGAAACTATGGCAGATTGTACACAATTAACTTTATAGAAATGATAGAGCTTTAAATTATTGCTAACCACACTGTTCTAAGGCCAAACAGCTTGTTGTAGGAGATAATCAGTGTCTCCAGTGCATAGTAAAATCTGAAATTATACACATAGTATAGAAGTGTTTTTAAGAATAAAATTTCTAAAAATAGGGGCGCATGGGTGGCTCAGTGGGTTAAGCCTCTGCCTTCAGCTCAGGTCATGATCCCAGGGTCCTGGAATCGAGCCCCGCATCAGGCTCTCTCCTCAGCAGGAAGCCTGCTTCCTCCTCTCTCTCTCTCTGCCTGCCTCTCTGCCTACTTGTGATCTCTCTCTCTCTATGTCAAATAAATAAATAAAATCTTTCAAAAAAAATTAAAAATTTTTAAAAATAACTTGCTATTCCAATTAAAATAATAGAAAATTAATAGGTTAATTAAAAGTACACATTAAAAAATGTCTTATATTTAAAGATAGTCCTCTAGTGTTATAGGAATGTTCCATTTTCCTAGTTTTATTGATATAAAACATGAGTTACATACATATTGCCAAGTGATTGTAAGTTCAGTTACCATCTTCACTTTACACAGTTACAAATTTTTTTATGATGAGAACTTTTAGATTTACTGTCTTAGAAACTTTTAAATATACAATACAGTATTGGTAATTATAGTCACCATGCTGTACATCATATCCCCCACATTATCTTCTAACTGGAAGCTTTGACTACTTTTACTCACTTCTCTACCCTCTAACCCTCACTTCAGGCAAACACTGATCTATTCTTTCTCTGAGTTTATTTTTTTTAAGAATCCACATATATTTAAGATAATACAGTATTTGTCTTTCTCTGTGTGACTTACTTCATTTAGCATAATGCCACAAAGCCCATCCATGTTGTCACAAATGACAGGATTTCTCTTTTTATGGCTATATATTTACACAGACATACACAACACATACACACATGCATATATAGTAATACACACACACACACACACACAAACACACAAATCACAGTTACTTTATTTGTCCATGTATACTTAAGTTGGTTCCTTGTCTTGGCTATTGCAAATAATGCAGCAATGAACATAGAGATGCAAATATCTCTTTAACATAGTGATTTTTAAAAATTTTTATTATGTTCAATTAGCATGAATATAGAAGATCATTAGTTTTTAATGTAGTGTTCAGTGATTCATTAAAAATATAAAATTAAAAAAACAAGATGTATTTTGTTTCCTTTAGTTTATATCCAAAATTGGGATTGTTGGATCAGATGGTAATTCAATTTTTAATAGTTTTTAGTAGTAAACTCCATATTGGTTTCCATGGTGGCTGTACCAGTTTACATTCCCATCAACAGTAAACAAGAATTCTTTTCTCCTTACAACCTCACTAATACTTGTTTCCTCTAATCTTTTTCATGACAATCAATCTAAGAGGTGTGTAAGGGTATGCCATTGCAGTTTTCATTTTTATTTCCCTGTTGATTAGTATCTTGAGCCCCTTTTCATGTATCTGTTGGCCATCTATATATCTTCTTTGAGATATATGTCTCTTCAGTTTCTCTGCTCATTTTTAGTGTTTTTTGTTTTTTTTTTTGGTATTGGGTTGTATGAGTTCTTTATATGTTTTGGATAGGACTCCCCCTTATCAGATACATGATTTGAAAATGTTTTCTCCCATCACATATTTTGTAGATTTCATGAATGCTACATTCGTCTTTTCTAATACATAGTTAATGGGCTAGAGAATACTTTTAGAAGAACAATACTTTTTACCATGTACCATGATTATATTGCGAAGTATGGTGCTACAGACAGATCATGTAGAATGTAATTAATATCTTCTACAAAACTGAATTTAATAATGTGTGAGAAACTAAAACTCATATATAAAAGCAATACCCTCACTTCAAAAAGTAAGTTATTCGGGATCCCTGCTAATATTTAAGCTGAAGTGCTATTGTTATTCTTCAGGCCTCCAGCAATTGCTGTTCTACTAAGAATCAGAGATCTCTAGCCCTAGAACAGAAAATAGCATAAAATGTGCATAAGAAGTTTGTAGAATATTAGTCGAAGTTAATAGTTATATCCTAGGACACTGAGTTTGAGGCTTCAAATGGCTACGTCGGTCCCTGTCATAATAGCAGGCTGACTATATAATTAATCATCTCCTTGATTTATGAAAATATGTTTAAATTCAGTAATACTTGATGCTTAACCAGATGTAAAACCCAAATGCACTAATCTTTACAAAGTCAATGATCAATGACTACCAAAAATCAGCAAATTTTTCACATTATTTTTATAGACAGGGAAGGAAAAAGCTAAAAATTTTTATAATGTAGTGTTTTTTATGCAAGTAGCTGCCTTTTCTGTTGTCTGGCCAGGCCAGGAACTCCCAGAAGTTAGCAGGAGAGACTCTGAGCTGAATTTTCTGTCTAGTGTGACACATCACCACAAATTGTTTTTAGCAAATTTAGTTACCTACAGCAAAATTACATGAGATTATGATTAAAAGGTGAATTGCTTTGATTAAATCTGAGGATAAAAACATCCAAGCATAGCCAAGTAGCTGACAAGTGTCTGAGGCTGTTCAGGCTGCTATAACAAAATACCTTAGACTGGGTGTCTTAAACAACAAATGTTTATTCCCTATGGTTCTGGAGGCTGTGAAGTCCAAGTTTAAAGCACCTGCAAATTTAGTGTCTGGTGAGAATCTGCTTCCTGCTTCATAGATAGGCATTTTCTCACTGTGTCCTCACATAAAAGAAATGGCAGAAAGGGAAAGAGAGCTCTAACCCTGTTTCTGAAGGCTTCACTTTTACATTCCCAGCAGCAGTGCTGCATACCCTCACTAACACTTGCTATCCTTCATCTTTTTGATGACAGTCTAACAGGCCTGAGGTGATATGTCACTGTGATACGTCATCATATTGCAAAGACACACTTCCTAATACCATCAGATTTGGGTTTGAATTTCAACATATGAATTCTGTGGAAACACAAACATTTAAGTCCTTAACAGAACTAATGCTCTGAAAGACAAAGCCAGAGAATAGAGAAGATGACTTACAAAGTACCTAGAATGAAATATGAGGCAAATAACATTCATTACTTGAGGTAATGCAATAAAATATCATCCCTGCAAAGGAAACTGACATGTTTTTTGAGTCCAAGTGGAAGAGAAAGCTTTACTGGAGGCAGCTTATTTAGGAACAATTCTCCATTACTATATTGACATTCTAGGTACATTATCTAAGCGTATGGAAGAAACTGGTGTTCTAAGCGTTAGGCTAAACCAAAAGAGATGTTAAAAGTAAATACAGAATTTGGCATTGCCATTGGGTTTAATAATTGTTAGTTAACAACACATTTGGTAGATTTTGTGCTTTTATGTGTCATGCCTGGAATTAAGTGACTTGTGAGGAATCATACCCCTTAGGGTTTCATGAGAACACAGATACCTCATAACAAAGATATTCTGTGTTCAATTCCTGTGTGCCACAAGCAAGAGGGAATTATGTATAGAACAATTCTCCTAAAATGCTGCATGAACTTGCTTTGAGATCAGAGCAAAATATTTTTTTTTAAATTTTTTTTTTAAGGTATTATTTATTTATTTGACAGACAGAGATCTCAAGTAGGTGGAGAGGCTGGCAGAGAGAGAGAGAGAGAAAGGAAGCAGGCTCCCCAGTGAGCAGAGAGCCCGATGTGGGGCTCGATCCCAGGACCCTGAGATCCTGACCTGAGCCGAAGGCAGAGGTTTAACCCACTGAGCCATCCAGGTGCCCCCAAAATATTTATGTTTATAGTATGTTTAAAATAAAATAGACTGCTGAAAAATTTGTACCATCATAGAGTGAATGAATTTGTGTCCTGGCATAGCTTAGTTGTAACTGAATAGATTTAAAAGCTCTTTCAAATGTTTGGGAATGTTGCATTATTATTTTAAACAAACACAGATTATTTGCAACTGGCTACTAGTCATAGTTAAAAGTGTCTACTAGTTAAAATTTAAATATTAAAATACTGTGTTCACTGAATTTTTCATTATTATTCACTTTGGAAAATATCTGCAATAGACATATAAACAAATAATTCTAATGTTTGATAATTATTGCAAAACTTTATAATTCAAAATTCAACTAGGTAAGAAAGTCAAAGAAACCACATAAGATTTTTTTAAATTAATGTGTGTGAGAGAGTAAAATAAAATATTACAGATAAGAAAATGTGAGAGGGGCGCCTGGGTGGCTCAGTGGGTTAAAGCCTGTGCCTTCCGCTCAGGTCATGATCCCAGGATCCTAAGATCGAGCCCTACATCGGGCTCTCTGCTCATCAGGGAGCCTGCTTCCTCCTTTCTCTCTGCCTGACTCTCCACCTACTTGTGAGCTCTTTGTCAAATACATAAATAAAAAATCTTAAAAAAAGAAAATGTGAGAGAATTTCACCCAAGTTTAACTATGTATACTACCAGAAATTGTCAACCATGGAAACTTGGGTCAACAGGAAGAAGTAGAGTATGATGAAAAGAAAAGATAAGAGACATAAAATTTGTCATCTTAATTTCTTTAAAATAAAACTCTTCATAGTAAAACTAATGTATTTTACTTGAAGGTTTACTTCATATAAAGTATATGACAATACTAGCATAAAGGAGAGAGGATATAGAAATTTGAACATCATCAACCCACTGTACCCAACTGTCATTAATAGAATATTGCACTAATAACTATACAGTACACATTCTGAATTTCAAGAACAAATGGAATTTTACTATGATACTATGATACTGCCTATGCTGCACCATAAAATAAACTTCAACATACTGAAATTTTACAGAGCATATTTCTGACTCAACATATATAAATTAGAGTTTGATGAGAAAATGCCTAGGAAAATGCCAAATATTTGGAAATTAAGCAATACATTTCAAAATCACTCATGGTTTGAAGAAGAAATAAGGAGATTATAAAATATTTTCACTTGAATAACAGGGAAATTGGTTTGTGGAATGCAGCAAAAGCAATATTTGAAGCATTTATGTAGCTTCAATGTTTATACTAGAGTAAGAGGTTAAACTGTACAATGTAATGATGTAAAATACATATGCATTATGAAATGATTACCACAATCAAGCTAGTTAACACATTCATCACCTAACATATCTTTATTATATTATCTTTTTGTGTGTGTGGTAAGAACACATAAGATCAAATTTCAAGTATGCAATGTAGTGTTATTAACGATAGGCACCATGCTACATACTCTAAAAGCCCTCCCTAAGCTGGGAAAAAGATAGTAAACTGAAACAATGTAAGTAGAATAAAGGAAATCATAATTGCAGAAATAAATAAAATAGAAAATAAATAATATAGAAAATTAACAAAGCCAAAGTTGATGCTTTGAAGATAGTAATAAAAGTAATAAACTCCTACAAGAAGTGAATAAGAAAAAGAGAAAAAAATACAATTACTGATATCAGAAATAGGAGGAGACATTATTGTCAATTCTACTAAAAAAAATTGTAGTTACACCAATTAATACAACTTAGAATAAATGGACAAATTACTTAAAGAACACAAATACCAAAACTTAGACAAATTTAGAGAGAATTGGCATGGCATTATGCCAATTTAAACACCGCACTATGACACAAAACTTTGTCTAAAAGTAAATTCAGTTACAAAGGATTAAATGAGTTCTATTAAATATTTGTGGGTAAATAATACTGTTCTTATACAACTTCTTTCAGAAATTGGCAAAGGAAAGAACCCCCCAAATTTGTTTTATGAGTTTATCCAAACCATGAGCCCCAAACTTCCAAATACTTTACAATATGAGACAATTAATGAATAATAATCCTTATGAACACAGACACAAAAATTCTTAACAAAATCTTATCAAATTGTATTCAGCAATATAAAAGTTATTATAACCATATGATCCAGTGGATCTTATTCAAGAATTGCAATATCAGACCAACATTTATTATTGATTAATATAAATAAGTCTAGTGGCAGAATAAAAGAAAAAAAAGCAATATGATAAATTCAATAGATGTATAAAAACCATTTTACCATAATCAACATCACCTTATGATTTAACAAAGAACTACTTGGGGCACCTGGATGACTCAGTGGGTTAAGCCTCTGCCTTCAGCTCTGGTCATGGTTTCAGGATCCTGGGATCGAGCCCCATATCGGGCTCTCTGCTCAGCAAGGAGCCTGTATCCCCTCTCTCTCTCTCTGCCTGCCTCTCTGCCTACTTGTGATTTTTTGTCTGTCAAATAAATAAATAAAATGTTAAAAAAAAAAAAAAGAACTACTTAACACTGTATTAGAATTCCAGTCCATCTAATAAATGAAAAATAAATTTTTAAAATTTCGGAAAAAATAAAACATAACTGTAATTACTGAAAGATGACATTACTATCCCTATACAAAATTCTATAAAATATGCAAAATTTTAAAAAGTGAAATTAGCAATGCCCAGAACACAAGGTCAGAAAAAAAAATCAATTGTATTTTATAAAATAACACAAGTTTGAAAAATGAAGCAGTTTTTTAAAAAAACTCCTTTACACTATAGTAAGAAAAAAAAAATAGGAAAAAAAATCTAATGAATGGTTACAAAACTTACCGAGACTACTGGATTTTAAGTAGGAGTTCACAGATTTATGAATAAAAAGACTCAATATTATAATGTGCTAATAGTCCACAAGTAGGTCTATAAATTTTCCTCAATCTTAATAAAAAATTCCCATAGGACTTGTTTTTTTAATTAAAATTGACAGCTGATTCCTTTTTTATAAAGTATAAAGATAACTGAGCAAAGAAATTTTGAAACTGAAGAGAAAGTTATAATCTTGAGGTAGGCAAATCCTTGCCTTTTTGGACCCAAAAAGCCACTAACTGGGGCACCTGGGTGGCTCAGTGGGTTAAGCTTCTGCCTTTGGCCCAGATCACGATCTAAGGGTCCTGGAATAAAGCCCCTCATAGGGCTCTTTGCTCAGCAGGGATCCTGCTTCCCCCTCTCTCCTCTGCCTGCCTCTCTGCCTACTTGTGATGTCTCTCTCTGCCAAATAAATAAATAAAATCTTTTTTAAAAAATCACTAATCATTAAAAATGATAAATTTCAACAAAGTTACAAACTTCTGCTTCTCAGAAATATCAACTGAATAAATGGGTGAGCCATACTGGAAGAAAATATTATCAATAATATATCTAAAAAAGAACATGTGTTTAGAAACTGCATAGATTTGAAAAAGACAATGTATTGAATAATGGACAAAAAAGCTGAATAGGCAATTGTTATAAAATATATTTAAAATCGGAAAAGGGGCAAGATGACGGAGAAGTATTAGACCCTGTTTCAACTGGTCCCCTAAAATGAGCTAATTATCTGCCAAGCACTCTGGACACCCGTAAAATCAGCATGACATATAGGATTATATACTTCTGGATCTCTACAGGGGCAGAAGACTCCAGTGGAGAGATAAAGCAGCATGGGAATGATCGGACTGATATCGGAGGAAAAACAGAAGGGGGAGAGAGCCACCAGAAATGACCCATTGGAAAGTAATACCACAATATGAGAGTGCCCTGTGATTGGGGACCAGCATTAACTTGGAGTCTGGTTAAAAGCACTCAAAAAGAGCAAAGGGTCTTAAGGGGCAACTGGTTGAATCTGGTGGTCATAGGCACGGACCTAAACCCATGGTCCCAGGACAATCACTGCTAGGGACCACCCGTGCCAGAAAGAGTGTGGTGGAGCCCATGAGGTTGGGCATCTTCCGTCATGGCTCAGCTGGGCACACTCCCACCCCCGCATGAGGGAGTCTGGTGATGGCAGCAGCCTGTGCTCCCTAGAACTTTTGTGCACTGTGTGACCAGGGTCTGACCCACTCCCCGCGCCGGTGCCTGAGAAAGCTCCTTCCTGTTGCTAGTCAGTGGTCGCTAGGACAGCAGATAGTCTTGACTCTTCCAGCCAGGGCGGAAAGGAACTCAGTGCAATCTCTCACTGCAGAAACCTGAGGTCTGGACCCCAGCAGTCCCAGCAAAGGCAGCCAGGTGAAGCAGGCTCCCTGGACCAATACCGCTCACAGCTTTAGTAGCACAGGGGTGCAGAGTCAGCACTTCCAGCGGGCCCCTGAGGCCGTGGCTGGGATATGCTCTGTCTTTGGGGGGTTGCACGGCTCAGAGGAGTTTGCAGAGGGGGAGTTTATATGTTCTGGACCACCCAAAGGGGAGCAGACCGAGGCTTCTCTCTGAGACAGAGGTCTGGGTGTAGTTTGCTTTCCACTAAACCTCCAAAAAGCCACAAAAAGCTGCCAAAGAACAAAATCCTCCAGAGAACAAAAGCCTGAAAAACCAGTTTCCACATAGCCCAGACCCTCGATAGGGAGCAGGAGGACTCAACCCAAGCAAGACTGATTGAAAAACAATGCAGCAGGCCACTCCCCGAGAAAGAACAAGAGGACAACTACCACAGGGTCCCCATAAAACTGTAAAACCCCAATATCAGGGGAAAACAAGCTCCCGGTATTGCCCTAAAACCTCTATATTCCATAGATACAACTTTTATTTTTAATTCATTTTCAATATTCTTGTTCTGCTTAATTTTTTTATCCTATTTACCATTACAACTAGAGAGTTAATACAACATATTCCATAATAACCTTTTAACTTGAACTTTTTTCTAATATATACCTATTTTAATTTTTCTTTTCTATTTTTTTAACATCTAATTTTATTTTATTTTTTTCACTAAACAAACACCTACCATGTATCCAACACCTATGGATGCATTCCACAGTACCTATTTAGTATTCTCACATATTGAATTTCTACAATAGTCTTATGGAGAGAGCCATTATTATTCCCAACCCTGCTATCATATTTTCTTTTTTGTTTGTTTGTTTTTCTTTTCTATTTTTTAATATACATATAGATATAAGCTTCAAGGTAATCCTCTTTCCCTAATCAATACTACTCCTATATATAAACCAGTTTCAATCTCCCTTTATCTCTGGAAAGTTGAGTCCTTTAACAAAGATATCAAGATATACCCGAAAAGAATCAAAATAACCTTTCTCACCCACATTGAGGATTGATAAGCACCCTCCCATCTTTTTCCACTGTCAGTGTTTCTGTGTATTTGTTTCTCTTCTCTTATAATTGGGGTTCATTTTAGCTGGGTTCCTTTTTTTTTTTTTTTTTTTTTTGCCTTTTTGTTCCTGTCATTTACTTTGTTGGTCTTTTTTTTTTTTGTCCATTTTTGTTTATATACCATATAAATCGTACCTTTGGGATCCATTCTGGCTGGGTCTTCTCTTTTATTATTATTATTATTATTATTACTATTATTATTGTCTCTTTCTTTCTCTCTTTTTTTCTCTCTTCTTTCTTTTTGGTGGCGACTTCTGATTCCTCAGAAGCATTCCAGGATGCACCTTAACTGGATCACAGTTGATATATTCAGCTAAACATCCCCATAATAACCTCTCACCGAAATGACTAGGAGGAAGACCCAACAGAGGAAAAATCCAGGGATTGTGCCCACTCCATCAGAGCTATTGGATATGGACATAAACAATATATAGAAAGGGAATTCAGGGTAACAATTATCCAGGCAATGACCAGGTTGGAGAAAACCATTAATGACAACATGAAATCTCTAAGGGAAGAAGTGAAATCCACCCAGGAAGAAGTTAAAAATGCTATGAATGAAATCCAATCTAATGTAAATACTTTAACAGCTAGGGTAACTGAGTTAGAAGTTAAAATTAGTGAACTAGAGGACAAACTGCTAAAGAAAAAGGATCAGGAGGAGGCCTGGAACAAACAGCTTAGAATCCATAAAAACAGAATTAGGGAAACAAATGATGCAATGAGATGATCCAACGCCAGAATTATTGGTATCCCTTAGGGGGAGGAGAAAGAGAGAAGACTAGAAGATATAGTTGAACAAATTCTGGACAAAAATTTTCCCAATTTGGGGAATGTAACCAGTGTTCATGTCCTAGAGTCAGAAAGATCACCCCTCCAGATCAACAAATCTGGAAAGACATAAAGACGCTGGATTTTGAGACTGATGGGTAATTTTAGAAAAGAACTTTTGAGAGCAGAGAGGGGGAAGAGATTCCTTACGTACAGAGGAAGGTCCATCAGAATAACGTCAGACCTGTCCACAGAAATCTGGCAAGCCGGAAAGGTCTGGAAAGACATATTCAGAGCACTAAATGAGAAAAACATGCAGCCAAGGATACTTCATCCAGCAAGGCTGACATTGAAAATGGATGGAGAGAAAAAGAGCTCCCAAGTCTGGCAAGGTTTAAAAGCGTATGTCACCACCAAGCTGGGACTACAAAAAAATATTAAGGGGGGGTACTTTAAAAGAAGAAAGAACCGAAGAGTGTCATAGAACAGAAATTTATAAGACCATCTATAGGAAAAAGGACTTCACAGGCAACATGATGTCAATAAAAACACGTCTTTCAATAATCACTCTCAACGTGAACGGCCTAAACACTCCCATAAAAAGGCACACAGTTGCAGACTGGATAAAACCACAGGACTCGTCCATATGTTGTCTACAAGAGACACATTTGGAACCTAAGGATACATCCAGACTGAAAGTGAAGGGTTCTCCAACCCTTCTCATGCCAATCGGCCTCAAAGGAAAGCTGGGGTAGCAATTCTCATTTTCAGATAAATTAGATTTTTTTTTTAGATAAATTAGATTTTAAACTAAAGACTGTAGTCAGAGATAAGGAAGGACACTACATCACTGTTAAAGGGTCTATCCACCAAGAAGATCTAACAATTGTAAATATTTATGCCCCCAATACGGGAGCAGCTGACTACATAAGACAACTGTTAATCAAGGTAAAGGGTCATATTGATATGAATGCATTAATAGTAGGAGATCTTAGAAGTAGATCTGTCAGAAGTAGACAGATCATCCAAGCAGAAAATCAATAAAGAAACAAGAGCATCGAGTGACACATTGGACTAGATGGACCTCATACTCTCAGACCACAATGCTTTGAATCTGGAACTCAACCACAAGAAAAAGTTTGGAAGGAATTCAAACACTTGGAAGCTAAAGCCCACCCTGCTTAAGAATGTTCAGATCGATCAGGAAATCAAGGAAGGACTTAAACAATTCACGGAAACCAATCAGAATGAAGACTCTTTGGTCCAAAACCTATAGGATATGGCAAAGGTGGTCCTAAGGGAGAAATACATAGCCAGCCAAGCCTCCCTCAAAAAAATTGAAAAATCCGAATACACCAGCTCTCTTTACACCTTAAAGAACTCGAGAATCAACAACAAATTAAGCCAACCCCACACACAAGAAGGGAAGTAATCAAGATTAGAGCAGAGATCAATGAGACAGAAACTAGAGATACAGTAGAACACACATCATCAATGAAACTAGAGGATGGTTTTTTGAAAGAATCAACAAGAGCGATAAACCATTGGCCAAACTAATCCAAAAGGAAAGAGAGAGGACCCAAATTAATAAAATTATGAATGAAAAGGGAGAGATCATGACTAAAACCAAGGAAATAGAAACAATCATCAGAAATTATTATCAACAGCTATATGCCAATAAGTTAAGCAACCTAGACGAAATGGATGCATTCCTGGAAACCTATAAACTTCCAAAACTGAATCAGGAAGAAACTGACAACCTGAATAGACCAGTATCTAGTAACGAGATTGAAGCAGTGATCAAAAACCTCTCCAAAAAATAAGAGCCCAGGACCTGACAGATTCCCTGGAGAATTCTACCAGACATTGAAAGGAGACATAATACCTATTCTCCTGAAGCTGTTTCAAAAAATAGAAACAGAATGTAAACTTCCAGACTCTTTTTATGAAGCCAGCATTACCCCAATCCCCAAACCAGGCACAGACCCTACCATAAAGGAGAATTTCAGACCAATATTCCTGATGAATATGGAAGCCAAGATTCTCAACAAGATCCTAGCTAACATGATCCAACAGTACATTAAAAAGATTATCTACCATGACCAGGTGGGATTTATCCATGGGATGCAGGGCAGGCATTCGCAAATCAATCAATATGATAGAACAAATCAAATAGAGAAGAAAAAAGAACCACATGTTCCTCTCAATTGATGCAGAAAAAGCATTTGAAAAAAGACAGCATTCTTTCCTGATTAAAACAATTCAAAGGGTAGGGATAGAGGGAACATTACTCTACTTCATAAAACCCATCTAAGAAAAACCCACAGCAAATACCATTCTCAATGGGGAAAAACAGAGCCTTCCCATTGAGATTAGGAGCACGACAAGGATGCTCACTCTCACCACTGTTGTTCAACATAGTACTACAAGTCTTAGCAACAGCAATCAGAGAAAAAAAAAAGTATAAAAGGTATTGAAATTGGCAAAGAAGTCAAACTCTCTCTCTTCGCAGATGACATGATACTTTATGTGGAAAACCCAAAAGACTCCACCCCCAAACTACATGAACTCATACAGCAATTCAGTAATGTGGCAGGATACAAAATCAATGTACAGAAATCAGTTGCTTTCTTATACACCAACAATGAAAATATACAAAGGGAAATGAAAGAATCAATTCCAATAAATAAATCGGAATAAACCTAACCAAAGAGGTAAAGGATCTGTACTCGAGGAACTACAGAACACTCAGGAAAGAAATTGAAGAAGACACAAAAAGATTGAAGACCATTTCATGCTCACGAATCAGAAGAATAAAGAGTGCTTACAGTAATCTATACTTTCAATGCCATCCTGATCAAAATTCTACTGCATTTTTTCAAAGAGCTGGAACAAACTATCCTAAAACTTATATGGAACCAGAAGAGATCCCAAATTGCTAAGGAAGTACTGAAAAAGAAAAAACTGGGGACATCACGTTACCTGATATCATGCTTTACTACAAAGCGGTGGTCACCAAGATAGCATGGTACTGGCACAAAAAGACACATAGACCAGTGGAACAGAGTAGAGAGACCAGATATGGACCCTGAACTCTATGATCAAATAATTTTCCACAAAGCAGGAAATAAAATACAGTGGAAAAAAGACAGTCTTTTAAATAAATGGTGCTGGGAAAATTGGACAGTTCTGTGTGGAAGAATGAAATATGACCATTCTTTTACACCATACACAAAGATAAACTTGAAATGGATAAAAGTCTTCAGTGTGAGCCAGGAATCTATCAAAATCCTTGAAGAGAACATAGGCAGTAACCTCTTCGACATCGGCCACAGCTGCTTCTTTCTATATATGTCTCCAGGGGCACCTGGGTGGCTCAGTGAGCTAAAGCCTCTGCCTTTAGCTCAGGTCATGATCCCAGGGTCCTGGGATTGAGCCCCGCATCGGGCTCTCTGCTCAAGCAGGGAGCCTGCTTCCCCCGCTCTCTTTCTGCCTGCCTCTCTGCCTATTTGTGATCTCTGTCTGTCAAATAAATAAACAAAATATTTAAAAAAAAAAAAAAGAAGATATGGTCCATACATACAATGGAGTATTATCGCTCCATCAGGAAGGATGAATACCCAACTTTTCTATCAACATGGATGGGACTGGAAGAGATTATGCTGAGTGAAATAAGTCAAGCAGAGAGAGTTAAGTATCATATGGTTTCACTTACTTATGGAGCATAAGGAATAACATGGAGGACACTGGGAGATGGAGAGGAGAAGAGAGTTGGGGGAAATCAGAGGGGGAGACAAACCATAAGAGACTGTGGACTCTGAGAAGAAAACTGAGGTTTTGGAGGGGGACTGGGGGTTGGGTGAGCCTGGTGGTGGGTATTATGGAGGGCACATATTGCATGGAGCACGGGGTGTGGTGCATAAACAATGGATTTCGGAACACTAAAGAAAAAAATAAAATTAAAAAAAATAAAAAAATATATATATATATTTAAAATCATTCATTAGGTTAATGAAAATTGAATTCATAATATATACTGCTCCATACCCCTTAGAATGTCTGAATTGTCACAAATCAACACCACCACATATTGGTGAGGATATGGAGTAGGTAGAACTGAAATAGAATTTAAACTTTCCTTTCAACAGGAAATTGAATTAATTGGTATATTTATACAATGAAATACTATTTGGCAATAAAAAGAATGACTAGTGGTATATAAAACAACATGCATGGATCTCTAAAAGAATGTGCATTAAAAAAAAAAAAGAAGACAGTATGATTCCATTTATATAAACTTGAGAACCAGGAAAACTAATATGTGTTCAAAATCAGAATAGTGGTTGCCTACAGGGATAAATGTTGACAGAAAATGGATATAGGGGAACGTTCTGTGATAATGGTAATGTTTGATATTTTTGCTGGAATACTGTTTACACAGGCATATTAAGTTCTCAGAATTCTTAGTATGTGCATTAAGATGCATGCATTTAACATTATATAATTTTTACCTTAGTAAAACAATAAAAGGCCTGGCAATACACCCTTGGACTTTAAAGAACTAGAAAGCATGAACATATACTGGTTAAATTTAAGATCCACAAACTTTACAGCAATTTGTCTGGTATACTTTAAAAATCATTATGTAGCCTATACATTTTTCTTAGAATAGTTCTGATTCTCATCAAAATTCAAGCTTTAAGGCTGAAAGGAATAGAAAAATGACTGAGGACAGCTTCAACCATTCCAGAAATGAAAAGAGGATCTATGGTAATACCATTGTTCTTTCTTCAATAGATTATAAGAAAGGTAACCAGAATCCTATTTCTCACAAAAGATGTGAGAAGAAACTTAAACTACACAGCACATTTACACGAGGTCAGAAATTCTGATATTATATTTGGTGTTAACCAAGCAAATTCCCAAAATAATTTGGTGATTATCTTTTTCTGAAGATCCTACAAAGAAAGGACTATTTCATACAGTTAAGACGCCATTCTACATATGGATCTGCAATTTTTTTTAAAGGACTTTATTTATTTATTTGACAAAGAGAGAAACAGAGGGAGTACAAGCAGGCAGAGTGGCAGGCAGAGGAAGAGAGAGAGGCAGACTCCCTGCTGAGCAGGGGGCCCAATGTGGAGCTGGATCCCAGGACCCTGGACCTGAGCCCAAGGCAGATGCTCAACATACTGAGCTACCCAGATGCCCCACATTCTGCAACTTCTTGATATCCCTTTCAATTCTGTGACTGTGGCTACCTAGGGATAAATAAATGTAGAAACAGAAAGCATTAAAGCATTTGTGACTCCACAGCTTCTGGGCATAATTCATGCAGTAGAAATAAGACAGCTGAATTTTATGCCTGAGAAAAGGTAGGTTATGTGTCCCTTAAGTCCAAAGTGACACAGTATAAATGAATTGCTCAATTTTTAGAAATATATCAACTAAAACACTGGTGGGGTTAGTATGGAAAGGCATATTCTTCCTAAATGTCAAAATATATAAATATTCATAGCCCAGTCATTGTAGCCTACATTTTAACACATTGCCTACTTTATACCATTTGAGTGAAAAACTTGTAAGAACAGTTACTCATGTAATCATGATATCACATAGTAATGGGGGATAAAAGTCCGTGAGATAAAAATGGACACCATCATAGATACTTCCAGAGAAGGTCTTTTTTTTTTTTTCTAAATGGCTTTATGTGCTCAAAGTTTTTATAACTCATTTATTTGACATCTAAAAACATTACATTATTTCATGAAACAGATAAGTGAAATCCACACAAGGTCCACACAGTTATTCTTTATCCTTTAGTAGAAAGAGAAAAATCCAAAACAAAAAAAACTGAAGGACTATAGAACATCTATCACACCTTGGAAAATAATATTGTATTAAAAAGGGATTTTTTTTGGCTTAAATAAATAAGTCTCCTATTACTAAAAGAATGAGTTAACATTGATTAAAATAACTTTTTTAAAACTAAAGGACAGCCAGTGCTGGTACAGTATGTCTATTGCCATTAATTTAAATGATTTCTTGGAACATCTATGTGTTCATAATGCTATCAAAGGTAGTATGAGTGTGGTGCATGCATAAACCCTCTCTGAGCGTGCAACCTTTAAGTCATTACTAAAAACTGTATGTCTTATTTGAAATAATAAAATAGTCTATATATTAATTAAATTATCAATATCTTATTTGAGATTAACATAAACCCATCATTGTAAAAATGAGGGGTAAATGCAAAACTAAGGAGAAAATTTAAGGAAGTACACCAAGAGATGCTCTATCGAAATATTTTAGTCTGATTTTTAAAAAGCCTCTGACTTCATAAAAAGGCTAGAAGTTTATGTTCTGTTTCTATTTTTTGAAACAGCTTCAGGGGAATAGGTATTATGTCTCCTTTCAATGTCTGGTAGAATTCTCCAGGGAATCTGTCAGGTCCTGGGCTCTTATTTTTTGGGGAGGTTTTTGATCACTGCTTCAATCTCGTTACTAGATACTGGTCTATTCAGGTTGTCAGTTTCTTCCTGATTCAGTTTTGGAAGTTTATAGGTTTCCAGGAATGCATCCATTTCGTCTAGGTTGCTTAACTTATTGGCATATAGCTGTTGATAATAATTTCTGATGATTGTTTCTATTTCCTTGGTTTTAGTCATGATCTCTCCCTTTTCATTCATAATTTTATTAATTTGGGTCCTCTCTCTTTCCTTTTGGATTAGTTTGGCCAATGGTTTATCGCTCTTGTTGATTCTTTCAAAAAACCATCCTCTAGTTTCATTGATGATGTGTGTTCTACTGTATCTCTAGTTTCTGTCTCATTGATCTCTGCTCTAATCTTGATTACTTCCCTTCTTGTGTGTGGGGTTGGCTTAATTTGTTGTTGATTCTCGAGTTCTTTAAGGTGTAAAGAGAGCTGGTGTATTCGGATTTTTCAATTTTTTTGAGGGAGGCTTGGCTGGCTATGTATTTCTCCCTTAGGACCACCTTTGCCATATCCTATAGGTTTTGGACCAAAGAGTCTTCATTCTGATTGGTTTCCGTGAATTGTTTAAGTCCTTCCTTGATTTCCTGATCGATCTGAACATTCTTAAGCAGGGTGGGCTTTAGCTTCCAAGTGTTTGAATTCCTTCCAAACTTTTTCTTGTGGTTGAGTTCCAGATTCAAAGCATTGTGGTCTGAGAGTATGAGGTCCATCTAGTCCAATGTGTCACTCGATGCTCTTGTTTCTTTATTGATTTTCTGCTTGGATGATCTGTCTACTTCTGACAGATCTACTTCTAAGATCTCCTACTATTAATGCATTCATATCAATATGACCCTTTACCTTGATTAACAGTTGTCTTATGTAGTCAGCTGCTCCCGTATTGGGGGCATAAATATTTACAATTGTTAGATCTTCTTGGTGGATAGACCCTTTAACAGTGATGTAGTGTCCTTCCTTATCTCTGACTACAGTCTTTAGTTTAAAATCTAATTTATCTAAAAAAAAAAATCTAATTTATCTGAAAATGAGAATTGCTACCCCAGCTTTCCTTTGAGGCCGATTGGCATGAGAAGGGTTGGAGAACCCTTCACTTTCAGTCTGGATGTATCCTTAGGTTCCAAATGTGTCTCTTGTAGACAACATATGGACGAGTCCTGTGGTTTTATCCAGTCTGCAACTGTGTGCCTTTTTATGGGAGTGTTTAGGCCGTTCACGTTGAGAGTGATTATTGAAAGACGTGTTTTTATTGACATCATGTTGCCTGTGAAGTCCTTTTTCCTATAGATGGTCTTATAAATTTCTGTTCTATGACACTCTTCGGTTCTTTCTCCAAAGGCAAAGGAAACATAAGCAAAAATGAACTTTTGGGACTTCATCAAGATCAAAAGTTCTGCACAGCAAAAGAAACAGTCTACCAAACAAAGTAGCAACCCATGAAACATGAGAAGACATTCACAAATGACACTACCGACAAAGGGCTGATATCCAAGATCTGTAATGAACTCCTCAAACTCAACACAGACAAAACAGATAATCACGTCAAAAAATCGGCAGAAGACATGAACGGACACTTCATATGTCCAGACATGAACGGACTAAGACATGAACGGACACATACAAATGGCTAACAGACACATGAAAAAATGTTCATCATCATTAGCCATGAGGGAGATTCTAATCAAAACCACAAAGAGATTCCACCTTACACCAGTTAAATGGCCAGAATTAACACGACAGTAAACAACAAGTATTGGAGAGGATGTGGAGAAAGGGGAACCCTTTTACACTGTTGGTGGAAATGTAAGTTGGTACAGCCACTTTGGAAAACAGTGTGGAGATTCCTTAAGAAATTATAAATAGAGCTTCTCTATGACCCTGCAATTGCACTACTGGGAGTTCTCCCCAAAGATACAGATGTAGTGAAAAGAAGGACCATCCATACACCAATGTTCATAGCAGCAAGGGCCATAGTCGCCAAACGGTGGAAAGAACCAAGATGCCCTTGAACGGACAAATGGATAAAGAAGATATGCTCGGGGGTGCCTGGGTGGCTCAGTGGGTTAAAGCCTCTGCCTTTAGCTCAGGTCATGATCCCAGGATCCAGCTCAAGCAGGGAGCCTGCTTCCCCTGCTCTCTTTCTGCCTGCCTCTCTGCCTATTTGTGATCTCTGTCTGTCAAATAAATAAACAAAATATTTAAAAAAAAAAAAAAGAAGATATGGTCCATATATACAATGGAGTATTATCGCTCCATCAGGAAGGATGAATACCCAACTTTTGTATCAACATGGATGGAACTGGAAGAGATTATGCTGAGTGAAATAAGTTAAGCAGAGAGAGTTAAGTATCATATGGTTTCACTTACTTATGGAGCATAAGGAATAACATGGAGGACACTGGGAGATGGAGAGGAGAAGAGAGTTGGGGGAAATCAGAGGGGGAGACAAACCATGAGAGACTGTGGACTCTGAGAAGAAAACTGAGGTTTTGGAGGGGGACTGGGGTGTTGGGTGAGCCTGGTGGTGGGTATTATGGAGGGCACATATTGCATGGAGCACTGGGTGTGGTGCATAAACAATGAATTTTGTAACACTGAAAAAAAATCAAAGAAGATTATAAAAATAAGAAAAAAATAAAAATTTAAAAAAACCTTTCTGAGTTTCATGTTAATTAACCTATTGAATTTCCAAAAATATTTAATAATTATTAGTATATTAAATACATGTTTTCCTCAATGATATACTATAATTTGGTTCTTTTCTTTAAATTTAGTCTCCCAAAACTTAAACTTTGGAAAGATGTTCCCCATATTACTGAAGTCTCATATACTCTTGGTTACAACTCTAAGGAAAATTCTCACAAGTAGTTACCTTTGAATCTTTGTTTAGTACTTTACCAATAAAATGCATGCTAAATGTTTCTGCTAGAATCATAAAATCAAGAAATAATTGACACAATGCACACTAAGATACATATTAAGAAATTACTTATTCTAGTCTTTACCTGATCTAAGCATTCTCACTTAAGATAAATCTCAAATGTTCAAGAGCTTCTTCTTACATACCTCCAGTGAGTAAACACTACTGTAGGTTTCCCTAGTTAACCTGTTTTCTATTGAGAAATTTGTTTTTTGGAAATAAGTGTTCTATTACCAAAATAAGTATTTGCCAAAGAGAAAGCATTACAGTTGAGTATTAGTTTCAGTTTTATATTTTTATTGAGACTAAAAATGCCATTATTTGGAAAGAGGGCATTGAGTCTGTAATTAGTACTTTATCAAATGTATGTTATTAGTTTTGCTTGGCTTTTGTAGAACTTTTCTTTCAATTATAAGCTTTTAACTTGATGCAGCAAAATTCATAGCCACTACAAATTACAAAGCTGAAGTATCTGTATTAATATTTTTATATCTCATAAACATTTTAAATTAAAAAAGCAAAATTATTTTTCCCTGTGTATCAATATCATGTGAGTGATCTTAATAAGGACACTTCTTTTAAGTCTACAAAATATGGTCGGTCATCTGTTATGGAATGGTCATGACAATTCAATGACTTGGACTAGTACTGAATATTTAATTTTGTTGAAAACACGCTTGAACTCAATATATTACAGAACAATAAAAATGACATTTCCACAAATTACATTGTATAAAAGATGACCCTGAATTCAGTGCACTAGATTTTGCTGAAAGACAATTCTACATGGATCTCTCCAGCTCCCATATATCTTGCAGAGACATTAAATTTTTTTTTCTGAACTATCTTTTCAACTATTTTTGCAGTATAAACATCCTTGAAATACAGGGACATTTTATTTCTCTGGAGCAAAGGGCAGACATAATTAGTCCCCATTAAGAAAGATTCAGGCTTCCCAAACTCATGGATTCTCCCTGTAATGCAAACCATTATACATGTAGACATAAGTCTGAACATATCTACATTATTTCATGGGACTCAAGGTCAAGTAGAACTGACCCAAAATGCACTAATACTCATGATGCTTGTTGTGATGTGAGTAATAAAATCCTTTCTGCCTAGAAGTCTCAGTCAGCATCCATAAAACTGTGTCAGGCTAACATGTTAGCTTGCAGGTAAGATACAATCTCAAAACTTTCGCAATCTTGATAGGTTGGCATTGAGAATATGATGTTGACAGAAATGTTTTTCTAAAAAAGGAAGTATGAGGGCCTCCTGGTCTGGGACAAGGAATATAATATGAGTTCCTGGGATCTGGAAGTGCATATTCTTGCCCTAGTAGTGAGCTAGGAAGAAGTATATCCCAATGTCTTAGTGAATGGGAACTGAGGAATTAGTATTTAAAGGCTGAGAAGTGAAAGAATTGCATTAAACAAGCTGTTTATATGTTGTTATTTACTTTCCTCTGAGGGGAGAGGGAGCAATGAGGGAAGGATATCATCATGTAATGGGGAGGCAAACACCATGGTCCTAGCTAAAAGACCATGATGGCTCCATGGCAACTAAACCACAGTGTCCCAAAGCTAAAACAAATATTGTCTGGAAAGCAGAGCTTGCAATTCAATGTAGGGCTTTGGGTAGATAGAAAACATTAGAAAAACATTTTGGTTGAGCCATGAACAATGTGGCATAAAATGAAACCAAACTCAAAGACTTGCTTAAACATGTAGTCATTCTTTCCCTCTGTATTCTGTTTCCTTCCTCCCTCTCTAACCTAATTCCAGCTGAAGACTAAACTAGCAGATTAAAGCGCATCTCTTTGGAGCCACAAACTGTGGAAACAAATCATGGCTTCTCACTGAGCCATAGATTCACTATCTTGGGTTAAATATGATCCTAAAAAGTTACGCCCAAGTACTAATTCCTGGTATCCACAAATATATGTTATTTTATTTGGACATAGTTCCTTTGCAGATGTGACTAAAGATTTTGAGATGAGTTCACCCTGGATTTAGTGTGGCTAAATTCAATAATTTGTGTTATTATATGAGAAAGGAGAGAAAGATTTGAGACACACCAACCCAGAAGGCCAGACCATGTAAAGAGGAAGAGACTGAAGTGATACATTTACAAGCCAAGGGACACCAAGGATTGGCTGCAACCGCCAGAAGCTATTATTGAGGCATGGAACAGATTTTTCCTCAGAGCCTTCATAAGGAACCAATCTTGCTGACATCCTGACTTTGGACTTCTAGCCTCTAGATCCGTGGGAGAATAAGTTTCTATTGTTTTAAGCCATTAAGTTATAGTAATTTATTAGAGCAGCCCTAGAAAACTACTCACTATTTGCTGCCCATAATAAGAACCTGTTCTCTGATGAGAATGACTGAAACCAAACTGCTGACTGAAGCTGCGCTAAACATTGCTGTACTTAGATCTATCATCAGTCTAGGTGTTGCAATCTATCTATCGTCACAGACTGGAACTCTATGCCTCTGATTTTCCATGTTACAGGAGTGATGTTCCAGTTTAATCAGCTAATGCTGTCCATACAACTATGCCCTTACCATTAATCTGTAAAATATCTGACTTTCTGGGTCGTTTGCAGTCTGAAAAGGGTATGAATTTCTTGCAAAACTATTCAACAATGGTCTGAGTATCCTTTAATGGAACTTCCATTAGTGGAACTTAGGTACTGTGGTACTTCCATTAGGTACTGTGGAAGTTCCACAGTACCTAATATACATAAGAATCTGGTATTGTTGAGTACTGGAACAGTCTCCTCAAATATCACCCAGAAAGATTTCTGACTTATCTCCATTATCTCTCTCTGGTCTTGATAATACATTTTGGTCATATAAATGCAGTTGTCCCCAGAAAGGATTCATCTCCTCTTATTCCTAGCAGTGATCATAGGGCAATGAAAGAAGTAACAAAAGAAAGAAGTAACAAGTTATGTACACTGTTTGCCAAATCCCCCACAAAGACTTATGTTAGGTATATAATAGGTCTATTAGTTTTAGGAAAGTTCCCTCATCTCTCTGTAGAGAGCCATCTCTACAGTCCTCCTCATGAACTAAAATAAACAATCTGGATTTTTTTTTCCCTGCCCTCTTTCCTGCGGTAGGCAGAATTATAGGTTGACTTCTACTCTATGCCCTCCCCTACTAGTGTTATCATTGACTTTCCTCTTCTTGAGTGAAATGGGTTTTGAAACTAGCTTCTAAACAATAGTATATGGCAAAGTGATGAGATGACTCTGATTTGATTAGGTTACAATATATGGAGTGGTAATGAGCTATGACTTCTGTGATTATGGTAATAGATATATTAAGACTGTTTTGATAGCATGAGCAGAGAAAATCCCTTTGTTGGCTTAAAGAAGCAAGCTGCTAAGTGAGATGGCCCACAGAGAGAGCCATATGGTAAGGAACTGCTCCTAGTCAATAGTCATCAAACAACAAAAAAAAAGAACATGGAGGAGGAGGAGAGGAGGAGGAGGACTTCAGTTATACAGAGTTATACAGCCCCAATAAATGAATTCTATCAGCAACAAATACAGTCTTGAAAGTGGATCTTTCCCCAGTGAAGCCTCTGATGTGAAGAAGGACCTAGATAGCACCTAAATTACCTCTTATCAAGACCGTGAAGCATAGAACCCAGATAAGCTGTGCCCACAATGCTCACATAAAGAAACTATGACATAAGTGTGTGATGGTTGATATGCTAAGTTTGTGGTGATTTGTTATGCTACAACAGAAAAGTAATATAACATGGCTTAATCATCCCATTGGAAATGGGATAATCATATCCCATGGCAAATACCACCTGGTTATTAGAATGGACAAGGACAGGTTGGTCTAACTTCCCTTAGAAAATATCTCAAGAACAAAGGGTAAGTTCAGTTACCCATACCAAACTGGGACTTTAAAGACTTACCAGCAGCAAGGGAGGTGCACCATCAACAACAGAGGCATTGGAGGCCACTGTGACTTTGCTAAGCTAGGTCCATTTGGAGGACCCCAATAATTCTAAATCACAATTTCTTTCTAGGTGCAAAATGTTCATCCTTGGGACTATATTTCTTATGTGTGAGCCAGGTATTAACTTGCCTCCTTTCCCAAAATAGTGATGTGCACTTCAACAGTAGTCATAACAGACTTGCAATTCCTTAAGGAGACACCACCTGTAGATCATGTAGCCCTCAGACACTGAGAAATCTCATCTAAATTATGCAGCTCTGGGCCACTTAGATAATTTCTGGGTGAGGGAGTATTAACTTCTTATCATATACATAGTGCAGGGAATAATCTTTATAGTGGGAATTATACAATTAGAAAAGGTGTAATGAAATGTGTCTATAACTTTACCTAAAGAGATCAATAATCTCAGCCATGGGAGTTATTCAACTCAGGCTTAGCTCACTAACCAGGACAGTTGTGGATGAGAGAATTACCTTAGTTGTCCCCTTTGTGAGACAAGTTAAGTATATATATTTTCTGATACATCTTGCTCTAGCTGGATGAATACTTTCGCCAAGAGGAAAGGTCAATATAGAAATGACAATTAGACGAAGAAAGCCAGCTAGTATCTTAAATTAGACCCTGATAGTTTATGGAATTTCTTGACAATTTCGGTCTGAGACACTTGAAGGCATGGTTGAAACAAATAATGCAGGTTGGTCCCACCATGCAGCTTGAAGTCCCATTGGTGTAAACTTAATTAAATTGCTGAATAAGACAACTGAATGGATTAGGTCCCAGTCTCTGACCATCAGGTTAATTAAAGAGCCTGATAAAGTGGTTTAGTCATTAAAAAAAATTACAATCCCAGGACAGTACAGAAACAAGGGGTAGATATTGTTGGGAGACATTTCTCAAAAGATCTTATATTTCTATACATCTAACAAACAGAAACATGTATAAAGATGCTTGTATAGCAAACAATCTTGGGATATAAAGAGTGTATCTCCTTTCAGAGCAAACAAGCATGCTTTTTGTTCATTGTAAATTACTTGGTTTTTCTAAACTCAGGGTTTCTGCCCTATAACATGATCTATAATGTAACCTAACATAACCTAACATAACCTGAGTGCAGGCACTGTGTACCCCAATGGCTGAGTAGGACTACCAATGCCAGAGGAACCAATGCAAATATGGTGTTCACACTTCTTGCTGTTATGTGGGAAACAGTCCTTTGCTCTCATCTTGAAGTCCTGCAGGCACTTTCTGAGAGCATACTTAAAAAATGTGGCAGGCTAACCATTTAGCTTATAAACAGGGTAAAATCTTAAATCTTCTTATTGTTCTCTCTCTCTTTTCTAAGATTTTATTTATTTATTTGACAGAGAAAGAGAGCACACACATAAACTGGAGACCAGCAGGTAGAGGGAGAGGGACAAGCAGACTCCCCACTGAGCAGAGAGCCCAATACAGGACTCAATCCCAGGACTCTGGGATCATGACCTGAGCTGAAGGCAGATGCTTAATCAACTGAGCCACTCAGGTGTCCCTTATTGTTCATAACAGATTTTCAAATACCTTATTTATTGCACAATTTGAGAAGCTTATATTCAGGGAAGAATTTTCATATCCAATTTTAAAATCAGTTAACTTTACTAAAAAAAAAAAATAGAAAAATGACATTGCTTGCATTTGTATTTTATCAGGAATAAAATATTCCTTTAGCTATGTACTTAATCACTATTGTTTGAGATCTTTTTCCCTCAGTGATGGACCTTATGTAATTATAAGACTTCCAACAACTAACAATTGTCCATTAATTTCTCCATTTACATATAAGAGTATTGCCAAATATTGTCTGAACAATGGGCAAAAAATAAAAATTGTTTATAGTGTACAAATTAAAGAGTAAAATATTTCTTGAGACACCATGCTTTAAGTAGGGATATAGATTAACATTTTTGAGGGGTGCCTGGGTGGCTCAGCGTCCAACTCTCCTCTCTGATCATGATCTTGGGGTTGTGAGATGGAGCCCTGAGTGGGGCTCCACACTCAGAGGGGTGTCTGCTGGAGATTTTCCCTTTCGCTCTCCCTTTGCCCCGCCTCCACTCACAGCCCCCTCTAAAATAAATTAATCTTAAAAAAAAAAACAATTTTGAGAATATGTGTAGATCTATACCTGTAGTTTTTAGAAGATCACAAAATTCATGCCTTTTGCAACTTAATTTTCTCTATAATATGATCTATCAGAACATTCACATATACATCATCCATTTTATCAACTACATAATGTTATGGTGTATAGATATATTATAATCCTTTTAACCATTCTCTTCTGCTGAATAATTTGGTGATCTTCAGGTACTTATTTTTTGACTAATATGAACAATACTGAAATGAACATTCTCATTTCTTATGGTTTCTAGAATAAATTCCTAAAATTAAAATTCAAGACTAACATATAAATTTGTTCTAATGTTTTTAAAATTCACGTTAACTTATTTCATGTCTAAATTCCCTTCCTTAATTTACAAGAAGTTGAATAGCTATAACTAGGATACCTTTTGTCATCAGTAGACTGAGCCATAAAAATTCACCAATACTTGTAAAAATGCACCAAAAACTGAACTCAAGTAAATGAAGCTTATCTTTAGAATTAGAAATGAATTTATTTCATTAATTATATACAATAATTATTAATGAGATTACATAAACCTTATTATGATACTAATTCTTCTCAAAATTCATTTATAATCCAATGAAATCTTAACCAAGAGAAACCAAGAATCTTAATCAAAGCAAAATTGCTATTTCAAAAAACCTCATTTTATAAAGGGTATCAAATAGAGTTAAGGAGGAAATATGGAAACAGAATTACTGTTGTCTTCACAATCTTAAAAACAACAGAGAAAGTGTTTATGATTAAGAATGGCGGTGGACCTGTACCTCTGAGGCAAATAATACATGTTAAAAAAAAAAAAAAGAATGGCAGTTGACATGTTGTGCTCTACTTTATTTCCTAAACTTAGAGGGTAAATGAACCAGTTCTTACTGAAGATCTACAGGGAGTCATTCCCTTTGTAGGGAACTTTATAAATATTACATTGGGCCATTTATTAGGTCAAATGAACTTACTGAGTTAACCACACCCAAGATTCTATTTACTTTCTATTACTATCTTTCAAAGCCCCAAAAGAAAAAAGAATTACTATTGGTTCTTAAAACTATCTTCCTCCAACCCCGAAATCTCAATCTTGCACCAATTCCTGTTTTTATACCAAATGCTGACTCAATGTCTATTATATCTAACTATTTATATTTGTGAATACAACTTAATCTTTGACAATTGGCTGGTTATTTCTCTGTTGAGTTATAGTTGGCCCTCAACAACACAGGTTTGAACTATTCAGGTCCTCTTATATAAAGACTCTTTTTGATAAATATAGTACAGTACTGAAAAGGTACTTCCCTCTCTTAAAAATTTCTTAATAACACTTTCTTTTCTCTGGCTTAGTTTATTCTAAGAATACAGTATATAATACATATAACATGCAAAATACATATTAATCTACTGTTACCAGTAAAGATTCTAGTCAACAGTAGGCTATTAGTAGTTAAGTTTTGAGGGAGTCAAAATTATCTGTGGATTTTTGACTATGCAGGCATGTCAGCATCTTTAACCCCTATGTTTTTCAAGGACCAACTATAATACCATTTAAAAAGTCTTCTAATATGTGTAGCTACACTTTAGATTTGATCTAAATAATATCTTCTTACTTGTTCTTTATCTTATTTCTTTTCTAGATATTTTCTTATTTAGATATTCATGAGACCAATTTATAAATTTGATATACTCCCAAGTAATACAGTGTTTATTTAATGCATCAAGAATATTGCAATAGATGAATTTAGTGGAACAATGACCTTACTTTCTGCCATATGAATAATATTATAAAGAATAATCTAAATTTTCCCCAAAATGATACATTTCAACAGGCACATTGATAGACTCTAAGTATAACCTATGTAAATGCTGAATTCCTAGTATTAGCAAAATCTTACACTGGCTAGGGATTAATTAGGTGACTTCTAAAAAATACTAGGTGAAGATAGTTTTTCAAATACTATGATATTTTATATATATTTTTTAAGACTTACAGCTAATAGGAAAATTTACTGACCTACATGTTTATATCTCTTCTAGATAAACAAAAGCGGAAATGAAAATGCCTTGCTGGAATTCAACTTATAATTTCCATATCACATCCAGCATTTATAGAACTTACTATCTTATTGTCTCTGTCACCACCCATTAACTGTGTCAGTCTATCTCAACACTATACATCACATATTACAGGGATGTAATGCGGTGGTGGAAGGGAAAAGAAGATCCTATTAGTAGTGGCATTATATATCCACTTTGAATAGAGATACTGTCTGATCAAAATCCAAGAAAACATGAAGAGAAAAATGGAACAGGCCTCCATCAATATTGCTTTTCAAAATGATTCAGAAATGTGGCAAAACTTGATATGAGTGGATTTCTGTCACATTAAATAAGAGACGTTCTGGGACTTCCTTCACTACAGCAATCTTCATCCTCATGTCTAAATGCATTCAACGTTATATCAGACATATTTAATGACCTGTTGCTCAAGTTTTCCTTTAGTAATTATATCACCTAGGTAAAAACAAGTAGGAGAAGCGAAATTAAAGGTTAATTTTTTTCCTTCATTATCTTGAACATTGAGATCCAGCCTTTTTTTTTTTTTTTAAGATTTTATTTATTTATTTGACAGGCAGAGATCACAAGTAGGTGGAGAGGCAGGTAGAGAGAGAGGAGGAAATAGGCTCCCTGCTGAGCAGAGAGCCTGATGTGGGGCTCGATCCCAGGACCCTGGGATCACAACCTGAGCCAAAGACAGAGGCTTTAACCCACTGAGCCACCCAGGCACCCCAAGCCTTTTTTTTTTCTTTTTTAAATGAAGACATATTCAAGATATAAGGTTATTATAGAGAGAAAACAAAGATTAATGATAGTTTGAGTACATAAACAGCCTGAAATTTTCTAATTATGGAAAGTAATTAAAACACTTTTGGCACTTTCATGTCATATATAATTGTTTTGTTTGGTCGAAAGTATTAGTTGAAATTAGCTTGTCTACGCACTCTGGACCCAAATTATAATTTGTCTAAAAGTTGTTTGATACAACCTATGTTTTAGATGATTATGTTTTTGTTTTGTGTTGTTTTTGCTTTTCCAAAGAAATTAATAAAAGGAAACTACATCTCAGTAATACTGAGATGTTTTTAGAACAAAAATGGATTATTTCGTTAGCACTCAAATTAAGTTCTGAATCTATACCTCCCCATCTCATATTACTTTTGGGAAAAAAGTAGACTAAGGTTCATCTTCAATTAAACTGATGACTGAAATAAAACTTTTTGGTATTTTAATGGACGCTGGCATAAAATACTGGCAAAATTCTCATTTGGGTCTACATTGAGGAATGATTGGAAACAGTGTTCAAAATATAACATACAAATATCTTGTATAAACTCTAAAATGTGTTAATTCTCCTACCAGGATTTCATGTGCCATAGGAACTATGCCCTTTTTATTTAAGTAACTGCCTGACAACAGCACAATGTGCATGAAGAATGCAGTCTGTAGAGATGCTTTATCATAACTAAAATGCTCAACTTTATTTTTTTTAATTTTTTATTTTTTATAAACATATATTTTTATCCCCAGGGGTACAGGTCTGTGAATCACCAGGTTTACACACTTCACAGCACTCACCAAAGCACATACCCTCCCCAATGTCCATAATCTCACCCCCTTCTCCCAAACCCCCTCCCCCCAGCAACCCTCAGTTTGTTTTGTGAGATTAAGAGTCACTTATGGTTTGTCTCCCTCCCAATCCCATCTTGTTTCATTTATTCTTCTCCTACCCACTTAAGCCCCCATGTTGCATCACCACTTCCTCATATCAGGGAGATCATATGATAGATGTCTTTCTCTGCTTGACTTATTTCGCTAAGCATGATACGCTCTAGTTCCATCCATGTTGTCGCAAATGGCAAGATTTCATTTCTTTTGATGGCTGCATAGTATTCCATTGTGTATATATACCACATCTTCTTTATCCATTCATCTGTTGATGGACATCTAGGTTCTTTCCATAGTTTGGCTATTGTGGACATTGCTGCTATAAACATTCGGGTGCACGTGCCCCTTTGGATCACTATGTTTGTATCTTTAGGGTAAATACCCAGTAGTGCAATTGCTGGGTCATAGGGCAGTTCTATTTTCAACATTTTGAGGAACCTCCATGCTGTTTTCCAGAGAGGCTGCACCAGCTTGCATTCCCACCAACAGTGTAGGAGAGTTCCCCTTTCTCCGCATCCTCGCCAGCATCTGTCATTTCCTGACTTGTTAATTTTAGCCATTCGGACTGGTGTGAGGTGATATCTCATTGTGGTTTTGATTTGTATTTCCCTGATGCCGAGTGATATGGAGCACTTTTTCATGTGTCTGTTGGCCATCTGGATGTCTTCTTTGCAGAAATGTCTGTTCATGTCCTCTGCCCATTTCTTGATTGGATTATTTGTTCTTTGGGTGTTGAGTTTGCTAAGTTCTTTATAGATTCTGGACACTAGTCCTTTATCTGATATGTCGTTTGCAAATATCTTCTCCCATTCTGTCAGTTGTCTTTTGATTTTGTTAACTGTTTCCTTTACTGTGCAAAAGCTATTGATCTTGATGAAATCCCAATAGTTCATTTTTGCCCTTGCTTCCCTTGCCTTTTGCGTTGTTCCTAGGAAGATGTTGCTGCGGCTGAGGTCAAAGAGGTTGCTGCCTGTGTTCTCCTCAAGGATTTTGATGGATTCCTTTCGCACATTGAGGTCCTTCATCCATTTTGCGTCTATTTTTGTGTGTGGTGTAAGGAAATGGTCCAATTTCATTTTTCTGCATGTGGCTGTCCAGTTTTCCAAGCACCTAGTATTGAAGAGGCTGTCTTTTTTCCATTGGACATTCTTTCCTGCTTTGTCGAAGATTAGTTGACCGTAGAGTTGAGGGTCTATTTCTGGGCTCTCTATTCTGTTCCATTTATCTATGTGTCTCTTTTTGTGCCAGTACCATGCTGTCTTGATGATGACAGCTTTGTAATAGAGCTTGAAGTCCGGAATTGTGATGCCACCAACGTTGGCTTTCTTTTTCAATATCCCTTTGGCTATTCGAGGTCATTTCTGGTTCCATATAAATTTTAGAATTATTTGTTCCATTTCTTTGAAAAAGATGGATGGTACTTTGATAGGAATTGCATTAAATGTGTAGATTGCTTTAGGTAGCATAGACATTTTCACAATATATATTCTTCCAATCCAGGAGCATGGAACATTTTTCCATTTCTTTGTGTCTTCCTCAATTTCTTTCATGAGTACTTTATAGTTTTCTGAGTATAGATTCTGTGCCTCTTTGGTTAGGTTTATTCCTAGGTATCTTATGGTTTTGGGTGCAATTGTAAATGGGATTGACTCCTTAATTTCTCTTTCTTCTGTCTTGCTGTTGGTGTAGAGAAATGCAACTGATTTCTGTGCATTGATTTTATATCCTGACACTTTACTGAATTCCTGTATAAGTTCTAGCAGTTTTGGAGTGGAGTCTTTTGGGTTTTCCACATATAGTATCATATCATCTGCGAAGAGTGATAATTTGACTTCTTCTTTGCCGATTTGGATGCCTTTAATTTCCTTTTGTTGTCTGATTGCTGAGGCTAGAACCTCTAGTACTATGTTGAATAGCAGTGGTGATAATGGACATCCCTGCCGTGTTCCTGACCTTAGCGGAAAAGCTTTCAGTTTTTCTCCATTGAGAATGATATTTGCGGTGGGTTTTTCATAGATGGCTTTGATGATATTGAGGTATGTGCCCTCTATCCCTACACTTTGAAGAGTTTTGATCAGGAAGGGATGCTGTACTTTGTCAAATGCTTTTTCAGCATCTATTGAGAGTATCATATGGTTCTTGTTCTTTCTTTTATTGATGTGTTGTATCACATTGACTGATTTGCGGATGTTGAACCAACCTTGCAGCCCTGGAATAAATCCCACTTGGTCGTGGTGAATAATCTTTTTAATGTACTGTTGAATCCTATTGGCTAGTATTTTGTTGAGTATTTTCGCATCTGTGTTCATCAAGGATATTGGTCTATAGCTCTCTTTTTTGATGGGATCCTTGTCTGGTTTTGGGATCAAGGTGATGCTGGCCTCATAAAATGAGTTTGGAAGTTTTCCTTCCATTTCTATTTTTTGGAACAGTTTCAGGAGAATAGGAATTAGTTCTTCTTTAAATGTTTGGTAGAATTCCCCCGGGAAGCCGTCTGGCCCTGGGCTTTCATTTGTTTGGAGATTTTTAATGACTGTTTCAATCTCCTTACTGGTTATGGGTCTGTTCAGGCTTTCTATTTCTTCCTGGTTCAGTTGTGGTAGTTTATATGTTTCTAGGAATGCATCCATTTCTTCCAGATTGTCAAATTTGTTGGCGTAGAGTTGCTCATAGTATGTTCTTATAATAGTTTGTATTTCTTTGGTGTTAGTTGTGATCTCTCCTCTTTCATTCATGATTTTATTTATTTGGGTCCTTTCTCTTTTCTTTTTGATAAGTCGGGACAGGGGTTTATCAATTTTATTAATTCTTTCAAAGAACCAGCTCCTAGTTTCGTTGATTTGTTCTATTGTTTTTTTGGTTTCTATTTCATTGATTTCTGCTCTGATCTTTATGATTTCTCTTCTCCTGCTGGGCTTAGGGTTTCTTTCTTGTTCTTTCTCCAGCTCCTTTAGGTGTAGGGTTAGGTTGTGTACCTGAGACCTTTCTTGTTTCTTGAGAAAGGCTTGTACCGCTATATATTTTCCTCTCAGGACTGCCTTTGTTGTGTCCCACAGATTTTGAACCGTTGTATTTTCATTATCATTTGTTTCCATGATTTTTTTCAATTCTTCTTTAATTTCCCGGTTGACCCATTCATTCTTTAGAAGGATGCTGTTTAGTCTCCATGTATTTGGGTTCTTTCCAAACTTCCTTTTGTGGTTGAGTTCTAGCATTAGAGCATTGTGGTCTGAAAATATGCAGGGAATGATCCCAATCTTTTGATACCGGTTGAGTCCTGATTTAGGACCGAGGATGTGATCTATTCTGGAGAATGTTCCATGTGCACTAGAGAAGAATGTGTATTCTGTTGCTTTGGGATGAAATGTTCTGAATATATCTGTGATGTCCATCTGGTCCAGTGTGTCGTTTAAGGCCTTTATTTCCTTGCTGATCTTTTGCTTGGATGATCTGTCCATTTCAGTGAGGGGAGTGTTAAAGTCCCCTACTATTATTGTATTATTGTTGATGTGTTTCTTTGATTTTGTTATTAATTGCTTTATATAGTTGGCTGCTCCCACGTTGGGGGCATAGATATTTAAAATTGTTAAATCTTCTTGGTGGACAGACCCTTTGAGTATGATATAGTGTCCTTCCTCATCTCTGATTATAGTCTTTGGCTTGAAATCTAATTGATCTGATATAAGGATTGCCACTCCTGCTTTCTTCTGATGTCCATTAGCATGGTAAATTCTTTTCCACCCCCTCACTTTAAATCTGGAGGTGTCTTCGGGCTTAAAATGAGTTTCTTGGAGGCAACATATAGATGGGTTTTGTTTTTTTATCCATTCTGATACCCTGTGTCTTTTGACAGGGGCATTTAGCCCATTAACATTCAGGGTAACTATTGAGAGATATGAATTTAGTGCCATTGTATTGCCTGTAAGGTGACTGTTACTGTATATGGTCTCTGTTCCTTTCTGATCTACCACTTGTAGGCTCTCTCTTTTCTTAGAGGACCCCTTTCAAGATTTCCTGTAGAGCTGGTTTGGTGTTTGCAAATTCTTTCAGTTTTTGTTTGTCCTGGAAGCTTTTAATCTCTCCTTCTATTTTCAATGATAGCCTGGCTGGATATAGTATTCTTGGCTGCATGTTTTTCTCGTTTAGTGCTCTGAAAATATCATGCCAGCTCTTTCTGGCCTGACAGGTCTCTGTGGATAAGTCAGCTGCCAATCTAATATTTTTACCATTGTATGTTACAGACTTCTTTTCCCGGGCTGCTTTCAGGATTTTCTCTTTGTCACTGAGACTTGTAAATTTTACTATTAGGTGACGGGGTGTGGGCCTATTCTTATTGATTTTGAGGGGCGTTCTCTGAACCTCCTGAATTTTGATGCTCGTTCCCTTTGCCATATTGGGGAAATTCTCCCCAATAATTCTCTCCAGTATACCTTCTGCTCCCCTCTCTCTTTCTTCTTCTTCTGGAATCCCAATTATTCTAATGTTGTTTCGTCTTATGGTGTCACTTATCTCTCGAATTCTCCCCTTGTGGTCCAGTAGCTGTTTGTCCCTCTTTTGCTCAGCTTCTTTATTCTCTGTCATTTGGTCTTCTATATCACTAATTCTTTCTTCTGCCTCATTTATCCTAGCAGTGAGAGCCTCCATTTTTTATTGCACCTCATTAATAGCTTTTTTTATTTCAACTTGGTTAGATTTTAGTTCTTTTATTTCTCCAGAAAGGGCTTTTATATCTCTCGAGAGGGTTTCTCTAATATCTTCCATGCCTTTTTCGAGCCCGGCTAGAACCTTGAGAATTGTTATTCTGAACTCTAGATCTGACATATTACCAATGTCTGTATTGATTAGGTCCCTAGCCTTTGGTACTGCCTCTTGTTCTTTTTTTTTGTGTTGAATTTTTCCTTCTTGTCATTTTGTCCAGATAGAGTATATGAAGGAGCAAGGAAAATACTACAAGGGTGGCAACAACCCCAGGAAAATATGCTTTAACCAAATTAGAAGAGATCCCAAATCGTGAGCGGGGAGAAAGGGGATAAAAAGAGGTTCAAAAAGGAAGAAAGAAAAAAAAAAAAGAAAAAAGAAAAAAAAGAAAAGAAAAGAATTAAAAAAAAAGAAAACAAATAAGAAAAATATAAAAAAGAAAAAAATATATATTAGATAAACTAGTTAAAAAACGTTAAAAAAGAAAAAGGTAAAAGTTAAAAAAAAATTTAACTAGAAGGTGAGAGAAAAAACAAAAAATGAAAAAGAAAAAATTACTTTAAGTGCAAGACTAAAAAAAAATCACAGGGAAAAAGCCATGAGTTCCATGCTTTGCTTTGTCCTCCTCTGGAATTCTGCTGCTCTCCTTGGTATTGAAACCGCACTCCTTGGTAGGTGAACTTGGTCTCGGCTGGATTTCTTGTTGATCTTCTGGGGGGGGGCCTGGTGTAGTGATTCTCAAGTGTCTTTGCCCCAGGCGGAATTGCACCGCCCTTATCAGGGGCCGGGGTAGTAATCCGCTCGGGTTTGCTTTCAGGAGCTTTTGTTCCCTGAGCGCTTTCCGTAGATTTCCGGAGGACGGGAATACAAATGGCGGCCTCCTGGTCTCCGGCCCGGAGGAGCCGAGAGCCCAGGGCCCCACTCCTCAGTGCGCCCTCAGAGAACAGCGCCCAGTTACTCCCGTCAGCCTGACCTCCGGCCGCGCTCCAAGCTCACCGAGCCTGCGACCAGTTCAAGGTAACACCGAGCTGCGAGCTTACTGTCGGCTCTGTCTCTGCAGCCGGCTTTCCCATTCCAATACCCGCAAGCTCTGCGACACTCAGACACCCCCGATCCTTCTGTGACCCTGCGGGACCTGAGGCCACGCTGACCCCGCGTGGGCTTCGCCCCGGTTTAGCCTCTGGAGCGATGTCCCTCAGCGGAACAGACTTTTAAAAGTCCTGATTTTGTTCGCCGTTGCTCCGCCTCTTGCCGGGAGCCGGCCCCTTCCCCCCGGGGTCTATCTTCCCGTCGCTTTGGATTCACTTCTCCGTCGGTCCTACCTTTCAGAAAGCGGTTGTTTTTCTGTTTCCGGAATTGCTGTTCTTCTTCTCTTCGATCTGCCGATGGATTTTCAGGTGTTTGCAATCTTTAGATAAGCTATCTAGCTGAACTCTGGCTAGCTGAAGTAGTCTCAGCCTGCTACTTCTCCGCCATCTTGACTCCTCCCCTAAAATGCTCAACTTTTAAGACTACCTTTAGAAAAAAGAAGTAAAATACTTATATCTAGACTATTTGAAATGTAATAAATAATACTTCTTCACTAATTGAATTACTATTTCTTAAATATCAGGAGAAATTTGACACCTTTTTATAAGATAAAAGGCAGTTTTTGTTTGTTTTAAACATAGTCAGGAAATAAGTACAATAATCCATCTATGTATTCTTGCATTTTCATACTAGTTGAGTGCTAGAATTTCTCATTTGTTTTGCCATTGTCTTTAAAAGGTATTCCTTTTATTTACACAAAAACTGAAAAAAATCTCTGGGGTTTGTTAAAGTAGCAGAAAAATAGTGATAAAAAAGAACTGATCCTGAGAAATGAGTTGTCCTTTATTTTCTTATATTTCAGTGTCTTTTTCAAGATGTAGTATTTAAATTATATAATTAGGGTCTTTGAATATAAATATTCAGTTAGACAGTGACATTTAAATCATTTTTAATAGCTATCAATTGAAAGTTTTTCTGGTTTACATTTAGAGTTTTAATACTGAAGTGATTTGGGATCATGACAAAGTTAACTTTAAGATAATTTTAGATGATAAGAAAATTCTGACTGAGTTTGCCATGTGTTTATGCATTTTAACTTTTTATACATATATATACAAAAAAACTATAAAATCAATTCTGGAATATGGATGTAAAAATGCTAAATTGATTAAAATATATCCTGAGTTTTGGTGATGTTGAGAGAAATGTCTAATCATTTGCGCATAATTCGAATTAAGAGTGCCTACCTATATGTGTTTCTAGGGTAAAAAAAAATTTCATCTAAATCGTAAAAGTATTCATGTGGGTATTGAAAGATAAAAAAAAGATACACTAGCTTCAAAAAGTGGGGCAATAGGGACACTATCTCAAAAAGTGGAATGTCTGCAATTAATAAAAGTAAACTGAGAATATGAGGAACCTTCATACTGTTTTCCAGAGTGGCTGCACCAGTTTGTGTTCCTACTAACAATGTAAGAGGGTTCCTGTTTCTCTGCATCCTTGCCAACATCTGTTGTTTGCTGAGTTGTTACTTTTAGCCAGTCTGACAGGAGTGAAGTGGTATTTTATTGTGGTTTTGATGCAATGAGCACTGGGTTTTATACATACCTGATGAATCACTAAATTCTACCCCTGTAACTAATACAAATCAATCAAGCAATCACTGAACTGAACTGATGCCTGCTAGGGGAAGGGGCTATCCGTGGGGTTTTATTTCCTATTTTAATTAAACAATGTGAAAACGATTTTTTGAACTATTAAAAAAAAACAAAAACAAAAACCTCTGTGTTAAAAAAAAGTAAACTGAGAATATGAGAGAGTATATCATAGCAAAAGAACAAAAAAGAATTGTAAGAACTCCTAAGGAATATAAAAAACAATATTAGTATCATGGCAATGTTTAGAGAGTGTAATTATTTTTACAAGTATCTTCTACAGTGCACACATGAACTATATATATAAAAGTACCAAGTTAAATATTTTTTTAAGAAAAGATTTATTTGAGAGAGAGAGAGAGAAAGAGAGGGAGTGAGCAGGGGGAAGAGGCAGAGGGATAGGGAGAGAGAATCTTGAGCAGAATGCCCACCATGCAGGGCTCTCACAACCCCAAGATTATGACCTGAGCCAAAACCAAGAGCCAAGTGCTTAAACAACTGAGCAATCCAGGTGCCCCCCCAAGTTAAATATTTATATGCAATATAGTTTGGTTTTTTTCCAGTTTCATTGAGGTATTACTGACATATACCTTTGTGTGAATTTAAGGTACAACATGATGATTTGATACACACATATATATTGTGAAATGATAACCACTATAAAGTTACTTAACACCTCCATTACCTGACATAATTGCCTTTTGTGTATGTGGTGAGAACATATAGATCTATTCTCTTGGCAACTTTCAAGTATATATCATAGTATTAACTATGGCCACTAAAGCTGTACACTGTATCTTCAGAACTTACTCATCTTATAACTGAAAGCTTGTATCCTTTGGTCAGTATCTCATCATTTCTGCCATCTTCCAGCCCCTGGCAACACCATTCTAATTCTTTGTCTCTATGAATTCAGCTTTTTAATTCTCCATACAAGTGAAATTATATAGTATTTATCTTTCCTCTGTCTGACTTTATTTCATTTAGCATAATGCACTCAAAGACCATCCAAATGGCAGGATTTCCTTCTTTCTTTTGGCTCAATAATATTCCATTGTAAACACATCTTTATCTTAGCTATTGTGAATGATGCCATAATGAATATGGATGTGCAGACATCTCTTTAAGACCCTGATTTCATTTCCTTTACATATATACCCAGAAGTGGGATTATTAGATCGTCTGATAATTCTATTTTTAATTTTTTTGAGAAACCGCCATACTATTTTCCACAGTAGCTGTACCAATTTATAATCTCACAACAGTGCATAAAGATTCTGTTTTCTCCACATCCTTGCCACCACTTGTGATCTCTTGTCTTTCTGATGATAGCCACTTTGAGGGATGTGAGGTGGCATCTCATTGTGGTTTTGAGTTGCATTTCCCTAATGATTAGTGGTGCTGAATGACTTTTCACATACCTGTTGGAATCTGGTATGTCTTCTTTGGAAAAAAAAAAATGTCTGTTTGGGTCACCAAGACGATCTTCTAGTCATATTATTTGTCTTTTTGGAATTGAGTTGTTTCTTACATTTTGGATATTAACCCTTTAAAAGACAGATGGTTTGCAAGTATCTGTAGGTTGCCTCTTCATTTGTTGATTATTTCTTTTGCTATATCAAGTTTTTCAGTTTGATTTATTCCCAAATTTATTTTTTCTTTCGATGCTAGTGTTTTTGGTGTCATATCACCCAAATTTCTGTCAAAACCAATTCTATATATCCTAGGAATTTTGCTGTTTCAGGCCTTATGTTATTAAGCCTTTAATCAATGTCAAGTTAGTTTTTTTTTTTTAACAGTATTCATTATTTTTTTTTCTTTATTTATTTGACAGAAATCACAAGTAGGTAGAGGCAGGCGTGGTGGGGGGGGAGCAGGCTCCCTACTGAGCAGAGAGCCTGACACGGGGCTCGATCCAAGGACCCTGAGATCATGACCTGAGCCGAAGGCAGCGGCTTAACCCACTGAGCCACCCAGGCGCCCCATCAAGTTAGTTTTTGTGAGCGATATAAGATAGTGGTCCATTTTACTCTTATGTATATGATTATCTAGTTTTTCCCACACCATTTATTGAAGAGACTATCCTTTCCTCATTCAGTACTCTTGATTCACTTGCCAAATATTAGTTAACTATAGATGTGGGAGTTTATTTCTAGATTCTAAATTCTGTTCCACTGATCTATGTGTCTATTTCTATGCCAGTATGATTCTGTTTTGATTAATATAGCTTTGTCATATAGTCTGAAATGAGGAAGTGTGATGCCTCCAGCTTTGTTCCTGTTTTTCAGAATTACTTTGGCTATTCAGTTCCATACAAGTTTTAAGATTCCATATATGTTTTAAGATTTTTTTCTATTTCTGTGAGGAAATATCACTGAAACTCTCATAGAGATTACACTGAATCTGTAGATTGATTTGGGTAGTATGAACATTAAAAAATATTAATTATTCTACAGTTTGTTTCATCAAAGTCTTATACTTTTCAGTATACAGATCCTTCACCATTTTGGTTAAATTTATTCTGAAGTATTTTATTGCTTTTGGTGCTATTGTAATTTGGACTGTTTTCTTTTTCAGATATTTTAATGTCAGTATATGGAAACACAACAGATTTTTGTTGATTTTTGCGTCCTAAAATTTTACTGAATTAACTTATAAGCTTTAACAGTTTTTGGTGGAGTTTTTAAATGTTTTCTATATAAAAGATCATATCATCTGCAAAGATCTTAACTTAGTATATGTGACCAATAAAAGATAAAATCTTACTAACCCAAACTAACAATATGAAGCAAAGAAAATTTTGTATATTCTGGAGTCAGTAGGTGTGCTAATCATTTCATTTCTCCTCTTCTTAATTCTGCTTTATTAGCTGAAGTTCAGCTAAAATTTTGGAGAACTTAAGCATTAATTGTTGAGAAACTAGTAAAGCCAATGTCAAAAACATAAAAGTTCATTCGTTGATGGAAATATATCCCTTGCTTCTACAATCTTAAAGGAAATGTGGCATATCTCTTTTACTACACACAGAAACAAGTGTTCTGAATGTTCTGAATATGATGATTCACTTTTAGTTTGAGGCTGTTAGAGTCTGAGAATGCGGTATCACCTTAATTTTAAATTTCATCCCATTTTCTGCAGTCTATGTCCAATGGTCTACCAGGTACATTGTTATATAATATGTCTACTCTATTTCTTTTGGTCTCAGTTTATTTTTCCACTTCTTTCTTTCTTCTGCCACTGTTCCTTCTAGTTGAGAATTTGACCATTTATAAATTCTTTGGCTAATTAATGAATTTCCTCGATATTTTTCACTTGACTGTTTAAATATTGAAGAAGAACTCAGGTAGTAGGTACACCTTCAAGAAGTGAATGTTAAGCCTCTATTAGATTCAGATTAAAGAATGTAAGTAATGTTAATCTCTGTAAAGTCTCTGTTTAAGGAAACTGATACCACACTGGTACCTCATGCTGAGTGCCTGACTTGTATAGTTATTAAAAACAAATAAAAACTATCAAAAGAGAAGCATATGTGCCAAACATTGATTTTTATAGGACAACCCTAACTTTAATGTGCTTTCCATTATTTTGAGCTCCCATAGCCCTGTTTGTATAATTTCTCTATTTGACTATAGTTACTTACAACTTGTCTTAGTACCTTTAGTAGACTGCAAGTTTCTTGATGGAGAAGGTAGCACTGTATTATTTGTTCTTCTCATCTTTTAAAGTTGCCCTGGGGGAGAGAACAGTATGCTTTGCTTTATTCTGGAGGGAAGTGATCTGCTTGTCCATCTTTGTCCAGTTATCTGATTTGAAGGAAAACATGACAAAATTGAAGTTCTTCATGCATTTTAAGTGTTTAAAATCAAGTGCTTTAAGTGCTTAAAATCAAGTGTATTTAAAGTGTAAAGCATTGGGAGCACCTGTGTGGCTTAGTTAAGTGTCTGCCTCTGGCTCAGGTCATGATCCCAGGGTCCTGGATGGAGCCCAGCATCAGGCTCTCTGGTAGGCAGGAAGCCTACTTCTATCTCTCCCACTCCCCCTGCTTGTGTTTCTCTCTCCCTGTGTCTCTCTTTGTCAAACAAATAAATAAAATCTTTTAAAAAAATAAAGTGTAAGGTTTTTAGGTAGTCTACCCAGGTTTTAATGGTTAACATCAAATGGTGTTGTCTATCTTAACATTTTCAACTGTGATTCTCAAATGACCTCAACAGATACCTATAGGGATACTCACAGATGGTGTGCATGAATCTGCATTTTCCACAAGTTCTTCTGGGTTAAACGAATGCATACTAAATTTTGAGAATCAAGGATGGCCTCTGAGAGAGTGACTACAAAAGAGTAACACAGGTTCTTAGGGATCATACAATTAAACTGGTTTTGAGAACATATGCTCTGAACTCAGTGCCGCTCAAAAACCTGGCCATGTTTGTTGGGAGGTTTTTGATTAGTGATTCTGTTTCATTGCTGGTAATCAGTCTGATCAAATTTTCTACTTCTTCCTACTTTTGTTTTAGTAGGTTATATGTTTCTAGACATTTGTCCATTCCTTCTAGGTTGTACAATCTGTTGGCATATAAGTTTTTATAATATTCCCTTACAATTATTTGTATTCCTTTGATGTTGGTTATTTCCCTCTTTCCTTTGTAATTTTGTTTTTTGGGTCCTCTATCTCTCTCTCTCTTTCCCTCTCTATTTCTTTTTTTTTCATGAGTCTGGCTAGAGGTTGATCAATTTTGTCATTCTTTTCAAATAATGAGCTCTGACTTTCATTGATCTATTTTTTACTTTTATTTTTATATCATTTATTTTTGCTCTTATCATTATTATTTCCTTCATTCTGTTGGTTTTAGCTTTTGATTGTTCTTCTTTTTCTAGTTTCTTTCAAGTTAAGTTATTTATTTGAGATTTTTCTTGCTCCTTGAGGTAGGTCTGTTCTGCTATATATTTTCTTCTCAGAACTGCTTTTGCTGCATCCCAAGATTTTGGACCTTTGTATTTACATTTTCATTTGTTTCCATATAATTTATGATTTCCTCTTTGGTTTTGGGCTTGGTGCATTGTTTGGTAGCATGTTATTTTACCTCCATGTATTTCTGCTTTTTCCAGACTTTTTATTGTGGTTGATTCTAGTTTCATAGCATTGTGGTCAGAAAAGATGCATGGCATGTCTTTGATCTTTTCAAATTTGTCTAGACTTGTTTTGTGATCTAATATGTAATCTATTCTGAAGAATGTTCCATTTGCACTTGAATAGAATGTGTACCCTGCAGTTTTAGGACGTAATGTTTTGAATTTATCTGTTAAGTTCATCAGCTCCAGTGTGTCATTCAAAGCCATTGTGTCCTTGTTGATTTTCTGTTTAGATGATCTATCCACTGATCTAACTGGGATATTAAAGTCCCCAACTATTATTATATTACTATCAATTATGCCTTTATGTTTGTTTTTAACTGTCTTATGTATTTGGGCACTCCGATATATATTTACAATTGTTATATATTCATGTTGGATTGTCCTTTTTATTACTATACAATGTCTTGGCCTTTTGTTATAGCTTTTGTTTTAAAGTCTACTTTTTCTGATGTAAATATTGCTGTTTTGGCTTTCTTTTGACATCATTTGCCTGATAAATGTTTCTCCATTCCCTCACTTTCAATCTGCGTCTTAGATCTGAAATAAGTCTCTTGTAATAGACTGATCTTGTTTTTATCCACTCTGTCACCCTCTTTTCATTGGAGCACCTAGTTCATTTACATTCAAAGTAATTACTGATAGATCTGTATTTATTCCCATTTTATTGCTTGTTTTATTGTTGTTTTTGTAGGTTTTCTCTGATCTTTTCTTGCTCTCTTTCATGATTTGTTGGCTTTCTTCAGTGATATAACTGGATTCCTTTCTCTTTATTCTTTGCATATTTATTACTGGTTTTTGATGTGTAGTTACCATTAGGTTTATTTACATATAACATCTTCCGCATATAGCAGTCTATATTAAGTTGATGGTCACTGAAGTTTGAATTCATTCTTTACTCCTCTCCTCTCCATGTTTTAGTTATATAGTGTCATACTTTACATTTTTTTATTTTGTGAGCCCATTCTTGATATTTATAGATACACTTAATTTTACTGCTTTAGTACCTCTTACTTCCCTTACTCTTGCTTACTGTCTTTCTGTTTCACTCAGAGTCCCCTTTAATATTCCCTACAGAGCTAGTTTAGTGGTCCTGAACTCCTTTAGTTGTAGTTTGTCTGGGAAACTCTTCATCTTTCCTTCTATTGTGAATGATAGTCTTATTGGTTATTCGTGGCTGTAGATTATTCTCTTCCAGCACTCTGACTCAACCATGCCACTCCCTCTGGCCTGCAAAATTTCTGCTTAGAAGAAAAAAAAAAAAAGAAGAAAAAGACAAAAAAGAAAAAAGAACAAAAAAGTCCATTATTAACCTTATGGGGTTTCCCTTATATGTAACTGTCTTCTTTTCTTTTGTGGCTTTAATTTTTTTTTTTTTTTTTCATCTCTACCTTTGCTATTTTAATTACTATGTGTTTTGGTGTGGACCTCCTTGGATTGATTTTTTGAGGGGATTTCTGTGCCTCCTGGATCTGGATATCCGTGTCCTTCCCCAGAATAAGAAAGTTTTCCACTGTTATTTCTTCAAATAAGTTTGCATCTCCCTTTTCTCTCTCTTCTTCTTCTGGGATCCCTATGATATGAATGTTATCACACTTGATGGGGTCACTGAGTTCCCTAAGACCATACATAATTTTTTCCCTCTCATTTACTCAGCTTGATCACTTTACATTTTGCTGTCCTCCAGGTCATTAATTCATTCTTCTCCTTCCTCTAGCCTACACTATATTCCATCAAGTTTATTTTTAATTTCATTTATTGTGCTCTTCATCTCTGACTGGTTCTATTCTCATTTGAAGTTATAAAATAAAATGAATGTATTAAATGGCTTTACTGAGTGGTTGAAGGGTTGAAGTAATTTCGGTTAGTGCTTGATTCAAGCGTAAACTGAACCAATATTTTTCTCCCAGAATTATACATCAACAATAGAAAAGATAAAACCCATATGATCATTTCAATAGATACAGAAAAAGCATTTCACAAAGTACAAAATTTATTCATAATAAAAAAAAAAACCACTCAACAAGGTAGGTCTAGAAGTAGCATATCTCAACATAATAAAGGCTCTACATGGAGAACCCATAGTGAACATCATACTCAATGAGAAAAAACTGAAAGTTTTTCCACTAAGGTCAAGAACAAGACATGGATGTCCACTCTCACCATTTTTATTCAACATAGAGCTGGAATTCCTAGTCAAAGGAATTAGACAACATAAAGAAATAAAAGACATCCAACTTGGTAAGAAACAAATGAAACTCACTATTTGCAGATGACATGATGGTCTATATAGAAAACCCTAAAGATTCTACCAAAACACTACTCGAACTCACAAATGAATTCAGTAGTCACAGGCTATGAAATCAATGTGTAGAAATCTGTTGCATTCCTGTACACTAAGAATGAAGCAGCAGAAAATGAAATTAAAAAAAACAACCACATTTACAGTTCCACCCAAAACCAACAAAATATCTAAGAATAAACTTAACCAGAGAAGTGAAAGACCTATTCTAAAACTATAAAACACTGATGAAAGAAATTCAAGATGACACCAAGAAATGGGAAGACAATTGTTAAAAAGTCCACACTACCCAAAGCAATCTACAGATTTAAAGCAATCCCTATCAAAATACCAACAGTACTTTTCACAGAATTAGAACAAACAATCCTAAAATTTGTTTGGAACCTCAAAAGACCCTGAGTAGCCAAAATAATCTTGAATAAGATAAACAAAACTGGAGCCATCAAAATTCAAGACTACAAGTTATATTACAAGGCTGTAGTAATCAAAATACCAGCATAAAAAAATGACACACATATCAATAGAATAGAATAGAAAAACCTGAAATAAACCCAGAATTATACAGGCAATTAATCTTCTACAAAGCTGTAAAGTATATCTAATGGAAAAAAGACAGTCTCTTCAACAAAGGGTATTGGGAAAACTGGACAACTACATGCAAAAGAGTGAAACTGGACCACTTTCTTACACCATATGCAAAAATAAATTTAAAATAGATTAAAGACCTAAATGTGAGATTGAAACCATAAAAATCCTAGAAAAAAGCACTGGTAATAATTTTTCTGACATTTGTCGTAGCAACATTTTTTAAAGCTGTATCTTCTGAGGCAAGGGAAATAAAAGAAAAAAAAAGCTATTGGGATTACATCGAAATAAAAGGCTTGGACACGGCAAGGAAAATGATCAACAAAACTAAAAGGCAACCTACTGAAGGGACAAGATATTTGCAAATGACGTAGTTGATAAAGGGTTAGTATCCAAATATATAAAGAACTGATAGAACTCAACACTTTAAAATCAAATAACCCAATTAAAGAATGGATAGAAGACAAGAACAGACATTTCTCTGAAAACGACATACAGATGGCCAAGACACACATGAAAAGATGTTCAATGTCACTCATCATCAAGGGAATGCAAATCTAAACTAAAGTGAAAACACAAACAAACAAACAAACAAAACTGATGAGAGAACACTTCACACCTGCCAGAATTGCTAAAATAAAAAACACAAGAAACAAGTGTTGATGAAGATGTAAAAGAAAGGAACCCTCATGCACTTTTGGTGGGAATGCAAACTGGTGCAGCCACTGTGAAAAAACAGTATGGAGTTAAAAATTAACTCCTCAAACAGTTAAAAACAGAACTACCTTCGACTCAGTAATCACACTATCGGGATTTGTCCCAAAATACAAAAACACTAATTGGAAGGGATGTATGCATCTCTATGTTTATTGCGGCATTATTTACAATAGGCTAATTATGGAAGCAACCCAAGTATCTATCAACAGATGAGTGAATACAGAATATAAGAATATATCTATATATACAGACAGTAGCATATATATAGATGTATAGATAGATATGTACACATACATATACAGAATGGATGTACACACACACACACACACACAATGGGTATTATTCAGCATAAAAAATGAAACCTTGTCATTTGCAACAACATGGACAGAACTAGAAAGTATAATGCTAAGCAAAATAACTCAGAGAAAGACATACAGGATTTCACTCATATGTGAAATTTAAGAGAAAAAGCAAATGAACAAAGGAAAAATAAAAGAGAGTGACAAATGAAGAATAAGATTCTTAACCAAAGAGAACAAACTGATGGCTGCCCCAGAAGAGGTAGGTATGAGGATGAGTGAAAGAGGTGATGGGATTTGAAGAATGCACTTGTTATTACAAGCACTGGGTGATGTAAGGAACTGTCAAATCACTATATTGTACATGTGAGACTAATATAACACCATAGGTTAACTATACTGGAATTTAAAAACCAAGCAAGCAAACAAACAAGAACATAAAAGAAAAACCTGGCTATGTGGAGCTATCACTAATCTGCAAAATCCAGTGCGTTAATGTAAGACTGCTCAGACAGATGCCTGAGATTATTCCTAGCTATAATGTATATTGGACTTATCACAATAAGACAGATTCTACACTTTTTCTTGAAGGCAGAGAGGTGTTCTCAAATACTATCTTGGATCATGAACGACGTATGACTCAGCCTATGAAAAGCCTGTGCATAGAAAGGTGGAAAGTAGAGCCTTAATATCAGGAACTCAGAAACTTCCTGAACTCTCATTTGGAGTTTTAAAATAAAGTAAATGTATTAGGTGGCTTTACTAAATGTAAGGGCTGAAGTAATTTCAATCTATCCTTGATCCAAAGTTCAAGTGTAAAACTGAACAAGCTTTTTTCTCACTACATTTTTTTTTTTTTTTTAATAGGGAAAGAGAAAATCTTAACAGACTCCACACCTAGCACAGAGTCCAATGCAGGGCTCAATCTCAAAACCCCAAGATCATGACCTGTGATGAAATCAAGAGTCAGATGCTTAACCCACCAAGCCACCCAGGCATCCTCCTACATTTCTTGACTGAAAGATTTAAAAAGATGTATTTAGGACAGTAAATTTATAGTGTAATATTGTAGTTCTGATTTTATTGCTTGTTCCTCCACAACAGCAGTAAAAATTACTCTAGAAAATGGAATAAACCTTCATTTAGTTGTATGTGGTAAAAGTGAGACAGAATACAATACTATAATAGTGACAAAATATTTTCAAATATTATCATCCTCTTTATTTTTATACTATCATTTATAAGGCAAGCAGATTTAGTATATATCAAAAGTCTTTATTTTTCATGTTAACAGAAAATTCAACTAACTCAAATTTTTAGAACAAAGGGAATTTTGAAGCCACTTCCCTGTGCAATGTATGGGTTATTCTAGTTTCAAGATAGGCTGATATCTTGGGTTCCAGCTATTTACCCAGGAGGCACATCACTCTCAGCTCTTTTTTTCTTAATCTTGTATCCATTCTGTGACGGACTTGCCTTTGTATTCCCAAACTGGATGTTAGCATCTTCTACTAAATGCTCCCATGTTCTTAGACAGCAAGAAAGAGAAATTCTGCTTCCTTAACAGCCAAATAAAAGCCATGTAATTGAGACCCATAAACTCTGCTTGCCCTAACTTTTTCATATGGGCTAACCTGGAAAATTCATCTTGTCCAAAAAGATAGGTCATGTTAACTGGATTTATCTAGTCTTAGTGCACCCATTAGAAACAGGAGGAATAACACATCCCTCATCAACATTAGAGGTGGGAAATTCCAGGGACTCTTAGGAAGAGAACGATAAAAAAATAAGAGGCCAACCATAAAATGCCCAGTATATTTTTGCAAATGGATACCTTTTCTAAGTATTTTTTTGGAAGAGAGTCCAAACTCTCTTTCTCATCTCAAAATTAGAGAAAATTTTCTTAGATTTTCTTACATGGTTAGAGATCCAGCTTTTCATTATTTAATGAACCAAGTAAGTAGTACTACTCATCATCCATAGATCATATTTTATTTAGAGGTAATTTCAACTGCAGAAAACCAACTATAGTGGTTTAAAAATATTTACTGTACCAGTAGACTGGTAAGTTTACTGCTATAAAAATAATGTTTTTTTGCCTCCAAATAATGTGTAGTTAGAAGGTAGGCAGTTAAGAAGTTGGTTAGGTTTTCAGTGGAATAAGAGCCAGGACATCTGTGATTCCCTCTGCCCTCGGTTACCAGTTGAGTGTAATAATTTTATTGCTCCAGTGACCTTGCCAGCAACAGAAAGAGGAGGGAGGTAGAATGGAATGTAGCATTAGAATTTATTACAACTCGTTGATCACTCCAGCTTTAACGGAGCCAGAGATGAGGACTTTTGTTTTTCTGCTAGAGTAAAATCAGACAAGAGAGAAAGAGTAGGGAATGGGTGCTAAGTGAGTCGACCTATAATGTCTTCTCCAGATAATATTCTCTATTTTATTGCCCATATCTATTTAGTAAGAAAGAAGAGGCCAATCTTAAAGACAACATTAAAAGTCTGAACTGTATTAAGGCTAAACCTAACATAAAGAATCTAGTGAGAAAACAGACCCACTTAAAGGCTTTTAGGTTTCTTCTACTATGTTAGACTGGGATTTATTTCACAAGGAAATAAAGGTCAGTGAGGGTGCTCCATATTTACCATTACTGGTAAGTCTACTGGTACAGTCTTCAGAAATAAACTCTATATTACTCAGTTGGAAGTATAAATGGTCCCATGGTGTTGGAAAACTCGGTTAACCGTCATACCATGGTAGTCATGTTAAAGCCTGCTTAGTGCTTTTTTTTAGCACTGGATTTCATATGAACAATAAAGGCTGAACAGTTGCAAGTGCAATAAGAACATACCATTTAGTTTAAACATTCCCCTTGCATACAGGAGAATCTGAGGAAGAAGCTCTTTCTCCTTTTTCTGTTTCAGATTCACTTTCCCAGTCAGGGGGAAGCCTCATGAAAGGATGATGCTTAGTAGCTGATCACATTTTACCAGAACTTAAGAGATATTTGTGTGTATGTGAAGATACATTCTGTCATTTAATGTCCTCTACACAAAGACAAAAACAACTCAAATTTAAAAATTAGGAGAAGAAAACCCTTCCTAAAATACTGATGTTTTCAGATAAGACAACCAATTATATAACCACTTCTAAAGGCACTTTGTATAGTATCAAGCATAGAAAGAGAGGAAGAGAAAAACTGAGATTTTCCCCAACTGGCCAACTTGGATACATCTTGATATAAATCTATGATGCTGGACATTAAAGATGGACCCACACACTAGCCTGAAAGTAGGAAGATTACTGGCAATCACTTCCTTGTACCAAATGCCAAAATATGTACTATCTATGTAACTGATAACCCACTGTGCCAACAGTGAGTAGTAGGTTCTTTTTAGATGCCCTCTAGGATATGATATCGACTAAACAACTCTTTTCTTTTATCTACTCACTTTATTTCTTTAAAGATTTTAATATTAATTCTAGTTAGTTAACATACAGTGCAATGTTAGTTACAGGTGTACAGTACTTCAACACCTCCATACCACAGGCGGTGCTCACCACAGCCAAGTGTCTTTTTTAATCCCCATCACCTACCTAACCCATTTCTCCACCCATCTCCACTCTGATAACCAGCAGTTAGTTCACTACAGTTAAGACTTTGTTACTTTATTTTAAAAACTGTTTCAAAGTCTGAGTGATGAAAAGTTATGAAAACTACATCATAGGGCAAATTGATTAAACTCGGTTTTTCTCCTCTGTATGTCACATATTTATATTTATACAATTTAAAAAGTGAATACCATTTTAATGTCTATGTTGATATATCACAATAAGAGAATTAAAGAGAAAGAGAGCTTGAGAGAGAGACTCTAGAAAATATCAGAGAGAATCAAAATTAGAAGTTAAATGTGCTAATAAAATTTTGTCGGGGGTTGAAAATGTTGAAATGAAGAAGTTAGTGGCTAGGAGCTTGGTTTAGAATCAACAGACTCTTCAGGATTATTTATTAGCAATGCAACTTTAAACAGATTACTTAGCCTCTTTGAGGTCAATGTCCTCCTGTGTTAATTGAGAAACACTGTATCTGGCTTACAGTGTTATTGTGAGAAGTGAACGGCATCATATCTGTGAAAAGCCAATCCCAGTGCTAGCACTTAAATAAGAACTAGAATCATTTGAAGGTTTTATCATTTATCTTAGCCAAGCAAAAAAAAAAAAAGCAGAAATACGCAAATCCTGAAATAAAACTAAATATAAGCTTATAGCTATAAAAGATCTACTGCTATTGTAATGTTTAGGAAGGCAAAATGTGAATGAATATGTGCATATAAAATCTGGTAAACTGTATAAATTATAAGGTTTTAAATATCATCTTTAAGAAGAACATACATGAAATGAAACCCAGACTATGGGAAAGGCTGTGTAAGGGAAAACACTGATTTTTTAAGAAACAGAAAAAAAAAAACCAAAAACAAGAGAAATATAGTGCATTAAGTCTGTAAGAGGCTGCTTTGGAGTACTCAGATGTAACATATACAAAAAAGGCATCATAGATCCTGCTTTGACATTGATAAGAGAAACCTGGAACATGTTGATTCCTGTGGCAAAGTCCGAAACATTACAAATGTAATTCTCAATGAAGCTTCTTCATTATCCACTCATTCATTCACTTATACTTCAGAGTGGGGGTTTGTCTTTAAAAAGAAAGAACAGGGGCACCTGGGTGGCTCAGTGGGTTAAAAAGAAAGAACAGCATGTGCTACTACTATATTTTAGTTATCAATCTTCTTTGCATTTACTGGTTTGTTCTTTTACTTATTATATAAGCTTATTTCTGAATGAAATCACATTACTCTATTGACTTACAATGCATACCATATTAAGAATTAGATTTTTAAAGGATTTACAACTCCTTGCACAAAACCAAAGGTTGGCTAGGATGTTAGCCATACACTGCTATAGGAACATCAATTTGTTCACACACTTTTTTAATATAATTTTTTAATTCTTTTATAAACATATAATGTATTGTTAGCCCCAGGAGTACAGGTCTGTAAATTGCCAGGTTTACACACTTCACAATACTCACCATAGCACATACCCTCCCCAATGTCCATAACACCACCCACCACCCTCTCCCTACCCCGCTCCCTCCGGCAATCCTCAGTTTGTTTTGTGAGATTAAGAGTCGCTTATGATTTGTCTCCCTCCCAATCCCATCTTGTTTCATTTATTCTTTTCATGCCCCCCAAACCCCCCATGTTGCATCTCAACTTCCTCGTATCAGGGAGGTCATGGGATAGTTGTCTTTCTCCGATTGTCCATACACTTCTGAAAACAATTTAGCACTGTAATAATACCATGAAGATACCAATAAATACAAAATTCATGTCATTAGTTACCTCACAGATGATTCAGTGATGGTCACCCTTAAAGTTTCAAAAGCAAGACCAGAGTCTTAAATTGAATGACTGGTGTTCAGAAGTCTACTTCTATTATTTATTATTACTCTAAATATTGCGTGTGTATTTCATAATAAAACAGAAAAAAACTCTGTCAGAATAAAAGTAATCATTATCCCAAGGTGAAATTGTTTACATGCATTTTATATAAATGTCTCTAACAAAGGTACCTCATATGGTTTCTCATCAATTTTTAAGTTTTAAAGAAAAACAGTCAAAATATTGTTTAAAGGTAAATTTATCTTCTACATAAAGATGAGAAAATATTCTTATTTAAATAAGAGAAAACTATTATTGGCATTTTGCAATACCAAATGTCTATTATTTATATTTGTATACCAAAAGGTTATGACTACAAACTTGTGTTTTCCCTTCTGAGTATTCAGAAATATATGCCTCCAGTGGCTAAGTTGTAGGAGTTGAAAATTAAAAAAAAAAAAAAAAAAAAACAAAACAAAACTAAGGGAAAATGTAAATTTTCCTGGCCTCTGGCATCTATCTAAGACAGCTATTGCTAGATGCAATGATTAACTCTGCCAAAATATCAGAAACACCGGGAAATAATTTATCAAATCCCAATGACTGGAGCCTCACCTTTAGAGACCAAGATTTAAGTGGTTTGGGTAGAGCTAAAATATTAGTATTTTCTAAAAGATCCCCCAGATGATTCTATTCACTAACACTACGGTTCTTCCACTTTGATCACTAGACCAAAAACAGCAGCACAGCACCTGTGAACTTTTTACCCATTCTAAGACTCTACCCTGGACCTGATAAATCAGAAACTCTGGTTTTGGGGCTCAGTAGTCTGTGCTTTAACAAGCTTTCCAGGTGACCTGATGTTGCCTGAAGTATGAGAACCAGTACGATGAACTGTGAAGTATTTCTTTGTAGATTATCTTTCCTAACTCACTCCTCAGTAGTGGAGGTATGTCTTATCAGATTGGAAATTTTAAGTGAAGAATCTGAGCCTGTTAAGCTCAGCTAATTGAGATTTATTTTTCTGGTGGCTGGCCCAGTCATGGGAGGTTGCAGTAGGGTCTTCTCTCTGGTCATGCAATAAATTCAATATGGCAAATTCTGTTGCTTTAATTTTCCAGCTGCAGTAGTGACTTGGGAGGGAGGGCATAATCTAACTTTGGTGTGTACTATTTAAAGCAGCTTTGGCTACACATCGAAAATTTTCTGATTTCTCATGTTCATCAGTATTTTTATCTTTATATCTATCTACACATAGATAGATATTTATACATATATATATACATATATATTTCACCTCTATATCTATAAGGTACCCCCATATCTTAATTACAAACAGGTTCCAATATAAAGGGAATGGTAAAATAGGAATTACATTTATTGCCTCCCACAAGTCAAGAAGTGAGGCAGAATTGAAATAAAAGCACTTATTTGGGGTCTTAGAATTTTAATTCGGGGAGCACAGATCCAGGTAGTGACCCAAATTATGGTCTAAAGAGCAAGCAAAAGTCAGGGGTTTGTAAGGACAAAAAGTGAATGCTTATATAAGTTGTTAAAAAAGAATTTTGATGGGTGTTGGCAGCAGAAAACTAATGTTAGCTAAACATAACTGGTTAACGCTATCACTAAACAAAGGTCTGTTATAGCAAGTAGCAGGTGTTTGTGTAGAATCCTTGACGTGTTTGGGGTTTGGCCCAGTTTAAAAGTTTATGGTGCCACCAGATAAGGACATGTTTAAGACCCAACATTTTAATGGCCTATGGCTCCATTATAAAACCCCTTAACAGAACTTACAGCATTTTATTTTTACCTTTTACATGAAACAGGATTCTTTTTTTTTAAGATTTCATTTATTTATTTGACAGACAGAGATCACAAGTAGGCAGAGAGGCAGGCAGAGAGAGAGAGGGAAGCAGGCTCCCCGTTGAACAGAGGCCGATCCCTGGACTCTGAGATCATGATCTGAGCTGAAGGCAGTGACTTAATCCACTGAGCCACCCAGGTGCCCTGAAACAGGATTCTTTACAAAATGATCGGTGATGGCATATGTGAGAGGAGGGAATGGATTGAAACCAGTGGTGAGAGTTTCATGTTGAAATTCAGAGAAGGTTTCTCATCACGTTGATGTGGTAGAAAAGCTAGATGGTGAGAGAATAGGCGAGCAAGTAATGGACAAAAGAATGAAGTAGGTGCTAGAAACTGTAAAGGATACTGGAAAGGGTTTTGAGACTAATTCTATGTGGGCATCCCTTGGAATATGCTTTAGGAAAAGTTTATGATGTAAACTCTGAAGGTGATGTGAATGTGTTTAAGTTGTTTCTGTTTGTTTCTGTGATGAGTACAGAGGGCTATTTAAGATCTGGTTGCAAATCCTGGTCTGACATTTTCTGGGGTCATTTCCTAACCAGACAGGTAGGTTATGTCTAAATTGCATTTATGTCTGAATGAGTATCTTGTGGAAATTTTAATATGCATTTCCTTGATGACTAATATGGTGGAGATTTAGTTGTTTCATTCTGTGTTTTTCTTTTATGAAGAAGAACTCTTTATCCAATTCTCTATTGTCTTACCCACTACTTGGTAACATTACTTTTTAATTTCATAAAAATACATAAGTACATTTCTTAAAATAAAAAAAAATCAATATTCCTAATACTGGTTCCCACCCTTGATAACATTTGATAGGTTTCTCATATTATTTTTATGTATATAAGTGTATTCATAGAAATACATAAGTTTTATTTTAACTTTGTGATTGTACACATATTATATCGTTTTTGTACTGCTCTGGGACTGTCTTCCACGAAACAATATGCCCTGATCTGTCAATATCATTGCCTGCAGGTACACAATTTCATTGCTACATAATATTCCAGTATACATATGGATATTTTAGGGACATGTGGAATCACATTTGGCATTACCAGAAATGCGTAATTATGTTCTTGCCACCATACCCTACCTTAGAATATAAAGGATCATATCTGACCTATTCATTTATTATCCCTGGGGTCCGGATGGTCCTTTGGTACATGGTTGAAACTAGATGAATATTTGCTGAATGACTGAATGGATATACATACTAGTTGGCCCTTCATTACATGAAAGGACTTAAACTATCTTACCATTCAGGATCCTGTTGAATCTGGATGTCACATAGCAGACCCAGGGATCTGCATATTTCTCAGCTGTCTAAGGTAGTTTTCTGCAGACTTAAGTATGAGAACAATTATTTTTTACAGCAGTGGTTCTTTAGTTGTTATGCCAGGATCAGCAGCAAGAATAACACCAGGGAACTTGTTAAGAATGTAAATTCTTTTGCTCTAACCCAGATCTACTATATCAGAAACAGGGGTTGGGGTCCCACAATGGCTCAACAAGTCCACCAGGTGATGCGAATTTCTGAGAACCAAAGCTTTAATAAATAGCTTGTCTTTGATTGAAGACAGCTGTTTTAAATAGCTGCCAGTGGTAGTAAAAATTAGCAGAATTTTTTTCACTAGGTTAAACATTAAGCCATGAAATAAATTGTTGATCATAACCTACTGAATTATGACAGTTGAGGAAAGTAGAAAAGTTAGACTGGATTTCATGTGGAGCCTATTAAAAACATGATTTTAATACCACCTTAAGCAGTATTAAAAAAATAATACTGTTCACTCAAATATATAAAGCATGGCTTCTTCCCTATAATTTTTATTATCTTGAAATGTGTAGGCTTAGGTTATGGGGAAGCATGTAGCACAAATTGTATAAAATGCATGGCAGTAATTTTTTCGTAAGAGATTTGGCTTCCAGCACAGATAACAGAGCTATATTTTTATAATTAGGACTTTTTTTTATCTCTTCAGTTCCTTTTCATCAGTACATATATGAAGATGGTAGAAGATATTAAGAGGTCTGAGGACTTTTTTTTTTTTTTTTTCCATTTTCCTTCTAGTCACAGACTACTTCAGCATGTTACAATGCAATTTCACTCTCTAGGAGATGGCTATAATTCATTTCTCTTTGTAAACTGAATCAAACGCTGAGAGTATGAGAGCCTCAGCTCAGGACTTCAACACTCGGCTGAGAGGGCTGCTAAGGATGGTGCAGTGCAAGTTCTAGAAGCCTAACTGACTTTGTTCTGTAATAATAATTACAGCCTTTCCTAATGGAGGCCTGTGAAATTTGCCAGTTTTTAATTCCCTTTTTCCTTTACAGATTTAATAAAAAGTCAGACTCTTTTAAAATGAGAAATTATTTTTTTATATAGTTACCTGCCCTAAGGAAATACGCTGGTATCTTATGAATTATTGATTGCAATTCGGCAAGCAGTATGTACCTGATAGGGTATGTAAGAAATAGAATGAAAAACATGTCAATTAACACAATTTCCCTTAATCTTTCCTGCAAATATATACTCATCAGTTTGTATCAGTTTGAAGGAATTAAATAATTTCTTAAAAACTCATCGCTTTAAAATTGGTTAGAATTTGCCTTTATAATAAATGGAAACATAGTTCTCTAGTAGCTAGAAAAATTTTACTGGTTTACTGCAAGTCACTGTTTTACTTGAGGCACTGCCAACTTAAATATCTTAAAGATTTTACTCAATTACACAGACTGAAGAAAAGCATATTCAACATTTGCAAATAATCACCTATGGCATGCTTTTATTTTAAAGTATCTCAAGTCCTTTTAATTAAGTAGGAGCTTATGACAGACACAGAAGAAAAAAATTTCTGTAAGAATGTTAAGGAATTTCTTCATCTGTATTCCTTCTGTAAGAAATTTTATTTCAGAACACAAATCTACATGTACTTTATACAAATTTTAATTAAGCAAATACTGTTTACCCATACATGGGCTTAAAATATAATTAGGGTACAAATTTAAATGAGCCTTGTTTTCTGTTCTGTGTTTTACTTTTCTGGGCTATTACTTAGGATATCCAAATTTTAATCACTAATATGTTAAGAGCTTTGTCTATGTAAATGATAGAGATTCACATACAAAAACACTTTTGGAGGCTTCTTATACTACAGAAAACTAAACTGCAGTGGGTTTGCATTCCTTTCTTTCCCACTTCACATCAGTACCCATGAACTTTTTTTTTTTAATATATTGTGGGACTTGACAATAAACAAGTAAGACATGAGAAAATGAAGAGCAGAAAATTAATTACAAACATGGGGGGGGCAGTCTACTGGTATTCTAATCTCAGATATATGTCCTAATAGCTGAGAATGGGGTTCTGACAAGCAGAGTAGAATATAAGACACAACCCTGAATGGGTGATAAGGAACTTGGAATTACCTAACTTCTATAAAGATAAAAACAAAATGGATGTTTGATAATGTACTGGAAAGGAGGGGGAAAAAGCTGTCTTTGAAAATTTGAAATCTCATGCCTGGGCCACTTTAGGCTGTGAGTTGGGAACTCTAAATATCGGAAATACAAGAAAATGTAAAGCCATGAAATAAGCATAAACTCCACAAAGAAATGTCAGAAAACACCTGTATAGGCAAGACTGCTTTCATAACCATAGAAAAAGGAATCCCCACTGAAGATGATACCATAAAAAATTTATAAAAAAGCAAAAAGGAAAATTGTATGAGTCTATTCAACCAATAAACCCAAAGAACCTCTGATAAGAGAACAATTATCTGAAAAGTAATATGAAATAAATAGGTTTAAAATAATTAAATGCATAAAAGCTGAGTCAAAGACTTGGGAAATAAAAATAAAATAAAGGGGGATATTTTAAGAGAATATTGCTGCCACAAATCAATACAACTATTCAAATTAATAACTCATATGACAGATTAAATAGCAGATAAAGTTCTTAGAAGACTGAAATATGGAAGGTGATTTAAGGGAAACCCAGAAAGCAAACACAGAATTAAAGCAATGGAAAACATGAAAGAAGGGTTAAAGGAAAACCTGGATTTCTTTTCCAGTCCAGTTTATTTACAAAAAAGGTCTACAGAAAACATCCAATTTCTTTGAAAATGTATATGGAATTCCACTTGCCATTGAGAAGAAAAAGATATTAAAGCTTATTGAAGCAAAAAATATATTTGGAATCCTAGCTAATGATTATAAATGGAAGGAATGAATTTTCCTTTATTTGCAGTGATGTGACAATCTATATAAAATTCTAGATTTCTTTTATGTATTAAAACAAATTAGAGAGTTTAGCTGTTGCTTTGAATGTACAATTGGCATGCAAAATTAAAAGGATAATTGTATACTAGTAATAAGCAAATAAGAAATTTGACTTAAAATAGTCTGCTAGCATTAACAATTAAAATATAGGTTCTGAACTAAAAGATAAATAAAAATTTTATGGAAAAATTGTAAATTTACTGAAAGGACTTTTCTCTCTTCAATCTTATTTTTTTCAAATGTAACATACCACATGCCCATTGTAAAAGATCAAATGATTCAAATGATGGATTTGTGTTTAAAAAAAGTAGATTATCACATCATCTGCCAGTCTCAATCCTGTTAAATATTTGTGTATGTTCCTTGAGATAAAAAGTACATAAATGATTATATATGTTTTAAAAGCATTATACAAAAAGCATTATACATTATACATTATACAAAATTATACATTATACAAAAAGCATAAATGATAATATATAAGTTTTAAAGCATTATACAAAAATCAATGCTATACTTAAGAAATAAACTATTAACAATACCCTTCATGGTTTGCGCACAATATAAGGTAATCAATGTTGACAATTTTTTTAGGATTTATTAATTTATTTTAGAGACAGAGAGTTTATCGGGGGCAGGGGCAGAAGGAACTGGAGTCTTAAGTGGACTCCTTGCCGAGCTGGAAACCTAAGGCAGGGCTTCATCTCATAACCCTGAGATTACAACCTGAGCCTAAACCAAGAGTCAGATGCTTGACTGTGCAACACAGGCATCCCACTGTTAAGAATTTTTTAAACATAAATTATTAAAATACTTAATAAAAGAATAATATACCATGTTCATGGCTAGAAGAAAAATGTTTATTAACAATAGCTTATTTTTAATATATATGCATATGCAAATATACATGTGTGTATACATAATGTTTCTATTTAAAATTCTGATCATTTTCGATAATTTGGCAAAATAATAATAAAAATCAAAATGGAAAAATCATAGAGCCCTGGATAACTAACTGATGAAGAAGATAATAAAGTTAAACAATATTTACCCACAGAAATAAAAAAGATATTAAGCCATATTTTACAGTCATAAAAACTAAGTCTGTATATAGGCACAGTTAGACTGTATGAAAAGAGAACCCTGAAAGAAACCAACATAAAGAAACCTACTACTATGATGTATCTGATTATGTGTTCATGTAGGTTCATTGATTATAACTAATCCACTATTCTGGTGGGGGGTGTGGATAATGGGGGAGACTTGCCTGTGTTGGAAGGGCAGTATATGTATGGGAAATCTGTTGACCGTTCTCTCAGTTTTGCTGTAAACATAAAACTGCTGTAAAGAAATTCAGTACATAATATAAGTGGTTTGAAAATACTGACTATTCCATTGCTTGATCTTCGTATTTTTTCAACATAGAAACACAAAATACTGAAATCACATAATTTCTGCAAATATGGAAATAAGTGATATAAAAAACTTCCCTTTTTAAAAAATCAAACGTTCAATATTTTTAAAGTAAAATATAGAATAAAATATTAAGCATAAGTGGCTTAAATAATATACAAAAGGTTCAAAAGACAAAAAGAGACGTCTGTTGACACATCTTAAACATTGATAAACAACAAACTGATAAATTCATAATATGACACATATAAATCAACTGATAAATACAGTATACAAAATTCTTAAAACCACAGAGTTAAATGCAAGATATTGGCTGGAAGGGGATATCTGTAAAACATGTAACTGACAAAGAACTACTCTGTAGTTTTCAATACTATGGACAAAAAACCAATTCCTACAAATTTTAAAAGGAAAATCAAAATGAAAGAAAATGGACAATATACATAAACAGGCCATTTAAAGATAAGGTAATCTGAAAGCAAATATATGAAAAATTGTTCAACTTCAATTTCTAATCGGGGTAATGTATGGTTAGCCAACAAAAAGATACAATCAGACATCAAAATGAAAATACTGTCAATGAAGGATATCCTTTATTTAAACTTTAAGATTAGTAAAACAAGTGGACACATGTCATTAAGTATAAAATTGAAAGTAAGAACAATGAGGGGTCTGAGATTTTACTCTTCCTATCAGGATAAGAAGGTCATAGATGCTAGCAGAAGACACAACACTCAAGGTCCAAAACAACAGACTAGATTATTCATGGCACAATAGGTAGCTTGAAATTCATGTTCGTCCTCGTTCCTCTGTCCCAAATGTCCTCTCCCTGTGGAGTTGAACACTATGTACACAGTGCATCTCTCTCACAGTTTAGGAATGCAGATCTTAGGAAACTAATAAACCTGCCCAACATTTTCCCCCCAAAAGCGATGTTTTTATTACTGGTCAGCAAATAAAAACCTTGGAGGGAGATTCTATCTTCAAAGGCTATTCATTATGGAAACATCCTTGATAACATAGTACATAATGAAAGTTTATATAAGATATGCAGAGTTTCTGTGGGAAATTCTCTCTCAACAGCTAGAATGGAAATGACCCAATGAACTTCAAAATAGTGATATCTATGCAGTAAAAAAAAAAAAAAAAAAACAGATTTCTAAAAGACTTTCAAAAATAACACTGTTTCATTTATTTAAAAAATAAATTGGGAAGTCTCACTTCCAGAAATGAATGCTTAGTCATTGCCCAAAGCAAACAGAAAAGGAAGATTAAAAAACAAAAACTATCAAAAGACATCAGAGAGACTATGGACTCTAAAAAACAATCTGAGGGTTTTGAAGGGGGGGGGTGGGAGGTTGGGGGAACCAGGTAGTGGGTATTATAGAGGGCACGGATTGCATGGAGCACTGGGTGTGGTGCAAAAATAATGAATACTGAAATGCTGAAAATAAAAAATAAATTAAAAAAAAAAAAAGACACCAGTGAGCTACTAAAGCAACGAGGGCTAGAAGATTAACGAGACAGGTGAATTGTGGGGCAGACTTTCTGCAACTGATTTTTCTCTAGAGGTATTTACTGATTCTAAGTATAGGCAGAGGCTAAGAATCTGTGTTTTTCCCATTAAAAGTGCCACTACTGATATGACAGCTGAGTTTTTGGTGCTTTTGCAGGACTTGAGTAATGAAGTTTGAAACTTTCCCATCTCAAACATAAAGCTAGTCTTATGAAGATCTTTTGCAAATCCTGAAGCTATATGGATGAGAAGGAAAATATACTTCACAACACTTTGGCGGTGTTCTTAACCATATGACTTGCTTTTGGTCTATGGCATTTGGGCAGAAGTGACAGTGAACCAGTTCTGAATCTATCACATAGGAGATGCTGTAATTTCTTGTCCCCCTGTTGGGAGTTTCTGACACTAATCGAGAAAGAACATATTTGAGGTAGCCAATATTCCTGGCCAGAAATTGATAGATTTTGAATATCTCAAACTAACCTACCCAATTCAACAGTCAATAGACAAAACTAAAAGGCCTAAAGGAATCCTGATTAAGGTATGCCACTGAGATTTTAGTAGTATATGCTATACGGTATTAGTATGACAATAGATGAGTGATACAGAAAGTGGATTCTAGGTGAAAATTAATAAAATTTTCATATGTAACAATGGCTCTAGGGTAGGGTGCTGCACACTAAGTAAAGTGTCATCAAATGCTAGAATCAGTAACACACTTTTATGTAGTGGTGAAAGTGCTAAAGCTATGAACTACAATAATCTGAAAGAAAAAAATGCAGTTTGTGATGTTGTGAGGGACTTGTGAGACCCAATGTTGAAAGAGTTAATTGTCTGCGACTGTTGTAGACCACATGTATCTACATGAACTTAAAAATATATGCAAAAAAATACTGAAATTGACAAGAGAATTTATCAAGTAAATATACTACACAATGTTAATGTGTAGTACTTTGCATATCTGTACAGTAATAAACATAACCTAAAGATAAATTTTTAAAATATTTTAAAATATTAATATTAATATTATTTTTAACATGAATAATATAAATTCAACAAATGAGACATAAAAATATATAATAAAAACAAATATGTCATGGAATAGTAAATCACTTATCCCCCAAACTGATCTATAGAGTAAACACAACTCTAATAAAAATTCCAGACAGTTATGTCTTTTTGAGAGGAAAAGAGAGCATAACAAATTCTGAAACTTATATGGAACTCCAAAGGTCAATAATGACCACTTTTGAAAATATAAGTAGAAATGATGGACAATGAAAAAAGTAGAAGTGTGATAAATATAAATACATACTGACCATAAACACCAGAAGTAGTAATGCATTATATTTTTAAATATGTGTATAATTAACAAATAGAACAATACTTAAGGCACAAAGAAAAACAGAAGATCTAAATGTTACTATATCTTTCTAGAATTTGAATCCATTATTAAAATCTTCTCACAAAGAAAACTCCAGGCTTCAATCATCTTGAGGGTGGAAATTCCAAACACAGAAGGAAGAAGTATCACCAATCTTACATAAAGTCCTCCAGAGAATAAAGAATATTTTCAACTCTCATATGAGCCCTCATATCCTTGATAATAATCACAACAAGGATAACATAACAAAACACCCTTAATGAATATGTGTAAAAATTCCAAAAGCAAGATAGCAAATCAAACCAGCAAAATATCAGAAGTATATATCATGCAGGGAATGCTGTAATTCCAGGAACGGAATGATGACAGTCATTCCAGGAATGCTACAATGATAGAAAATCAATATAATTTAAAATATTAACCAAGGAAAGAAAACTTAATACAATCATCCTGATGAGTGAAGAAAAGTATAAAATCAATCTTAACATGCAATCATGACACAAAAACTCTTTGCATATTAGGAACAAAAAGGACTTTCTTATTATAATAAATAGTACCTACCAAAAATTTATACAAATATCCTACTCAATGGCAAATTACTGAAATTCTTCCTCTGAGAACAAAACAAGAACGCTTGCTTTCAAACTTCTACTTAATATTACACCAAAGATCCAGACCAATGTATTAAACATTGAAAATAAATAATTAGTATAATAAAAGAAAAATGGCTTACATTATTTGCTGATAATTATTGTATGCAATAATGAATAGAAGTGAATGATTAAACTGGTTCATCCAGATTATTAAATACCACTAACCAAAAAAGGAAAAACAACCATCATGTAGATTAATCTCTGGGAAATTATGCTGAGTAAAAACAACAACAACAACAAAGGTTTATATACTGTATCTTAAAAATATACATATAATCTTTAATTAAAAAAAAAAAAATACAAGTCTCTATGAAGAAAACACCGAAATAGAATATCGGATAGAGCTGCATTTTGCCTAGAATCTTTAAATTATATAGATAATTCAGATTTATTCAGTTATTCATCTACTCATTTATTTCAAGTTAATATTATATTCTTTTACCGTATTGGCAAGCAATTGCACCAAAAAGGTAAGAGCCAAAAAGTGCACAATGTACTGAAAGATGTAATGATGTTGCTAATTATATAAAAGTTAGAATTTCAGAATATAGTTGAATCTTTAAAATACCTAATGAGAAGAAAAAATATGCAAGTTTTATAAATACAGAATTTTGCTCAAGACAAAGCATTTAGAAGAGCTACAAAACTTAGAAAGGAGTTACATATTCTTATTTCCTGTTTGTTTCAGGTATAGAATTTAGCGATTCATCACCTACATACAATACCTTATGCTCACCACAAGTGCCCTTCTTAATCCCAATCACCCATTTTAACCCATCCCCCTATCTCCTCTACAGAAACCCTCATTTGTTCTCTATAGGTAAGAGTCTCTTTTCTGGTTTGTCCCTCTTTTTTCCTTTTTCCTCTATGTTCATCTGTTTAGTTTCTTAAATTCCACATATAAATGAAATCATATGGTGTTTGTCTTTCCTCTGACTTATTTCACTTAGCATAATACTTTCTAGCTCCATCCATGTCACTGTAAATGTCTAGATTTCATTGTTTTTGATGGCTGAGTAATATTCCAGTGTGTGTGTGTGTGTGTGTGTGTGTGTGTGTGTGTGTGTGTATTTATATCCAGATTATATCTATCTATCTATGTCACTTTTTAAAAAAGATTTTATTTATTTATTTCAGACAGAGAGAAAGCAGACAAGAGACCATAAGCAGGGAGTTTGCAGAGGAAGAAGGAGAAGCAGGCTCCTCACTGAACAGGCAGCCCAATGAAGGGATCCATCCTAGAACCCTGGGATCATGACCTGAGCTAAAGGCAGACACTTAACTGACTGATCCACCAGGTGCCCCCACTTCTTCTTTATCCATTCATCAGTTGATGGACTTTTGGGCTCTTTCCATAATTTGGCTTGTGATAATGCTGCTATAAACATCAAGGTGTAAATATCCCTTTGAATCAGTATCTGTGCCCTTAGGGTAAATACCTAGTACTACAATTGCTGGATCATAGGGTAGTTCTATTTTTAACTCTTTAGGAACTTCCATACTGGTTTCCAGGGTATCTGCACCAGCTTGCATTCCCACCAACATTGTAAGAGGGTTTCCCCTTTCTCTGCATCCTCGCCAACATCTGTTGTTTCCTGTGTTGTTCATTTTAGTCATTCTGACAGGTGTGAGGTGTATCTCATTGTAGTTTTGATTTGTAGTGAGAAGCACTCAATAACTATTTTATATATACATTAATATTAATAGAATGCTCCCCTTCAGTTATTGCCAATTTTTCTTCTCAGTTTTAAGAACAGAAAGATCTAACGATTATCCTTATATATCTTCTTGGATCCTTCTAATCAACCATTGCAATATAAGAATAATATTTTAAAACACAATTCTGAATAAGGCAACTCGTTGCTTAATATTTCCTTTGGCTTCCTACTGCTCTTAGAATAAAGACCAAAGAGTGGAAGTGTTACACAGATTTCATATGAATTGGATTTTGCCTTTCTTCTTCCTGTTCCTTCACTATCCTTCCCATTATATTTATTTTAATATCAGCTGAATTTTGTCTTATATCAAAGGTTCCTAAATGGATTAGCCTTTTAAAATTTCAACTTATTTATTTTCATCCTAAGTGAAGTGGTAAAATACACATAATAACTGACAGATACGATAAAAAATTAAAATGAGTACAGCCCTAATACTTTAATCCATTTACTTTGAAAATTAAACATGGTTTCCCAAAATATTCTCACTACTTCAAAGGATATGACATGTGCTAAAATGTATACAGGCAGCAATTTTTGTCATTAGGAACTTTTGGAAATATGGTTGTCCAACAGAATATTATTTTAATAATTTTTAACTACAAAAAGTCTAGTAAAGTAATTCTTCTTAAAATTTTATTTTTTCAAAATAGAAATATAGGGGCGCCTGGGTGGCTCAGTCGTTGAGTGTCGCCCTCAGCTCAGGTCACAATCCCGGGGTCCTGGGATCGAGTCCCACATCAGACTCCCTACTCACCAGGGAGTATGCTTCTCCTTCTCCCTCTCTCTGCCTGCCACTCCTCCTGCTTGTGTGCTTTCTATATCTTTCAAATCTTTAAAAAAAAAAAAGAAATATATTTTTCCTTGAACAGATCATAGTTCTGTAACATGGTATAAAAATAGCAGTTTTTGATAAAAATTAAAATAATATAATTTCAATATGCATATGTCATCCATGAATTGACTTTATATATTGGAATTTAAGGAGTTTTTAGATAATTTAATCCTACAACTACCTTAATTTTAATAGTGTAGTAAAATATACAGTTTATCATTTAAACATTAGATTCTTTTTTTTTTAAATGTACGAATAATGGCAATAGTTTCAGTGAAGACATTTCAGGTTAGGTTACAAAATTTATTATAACTGACATGCAGCAGTTCGTTTACTTCTTCCCTTGGATCTGGATGAGTAAATTATGTTGCATCTCCTGAGGCCAACATTAGAAAGAAAACATTTTAATGAAGAAAAACACATTCAGAAGAGCAATTTTAAAATGTAATATGAGCCTTATTTTCCAGACTTACAGTTGATGAACATGTAAAGAATTTTTTTGGGGAATTCAAATGGAAAGTAGAAAATTGCTAGAATGCTGTTTACAAAGGAGTCTGATTAGCTATAGCTACATAAAGGTGTTCTTAAGAAAGAAGATAGAGGAAACAACTTAGAGTGAATCAATAGGGAAGTAAAGTTTCAGCAGGTGAGTCTTACCACTGAGGGAGTTAAGCCAACGAAGGAGAAAGGATTATCTATCTATAGGTTCATGGCACTTCAATACCAAAATGAGATACATTCAGGACCTGGATCAAACCAGTTCTCAGTAAATACTCATTCATATTAACCCATCAATTGCACTTAACATTTTTGGAAACCAAGTATTTTGTGTGTGTGTGTGTGTGTGTGTTACTTTGTCTTTTAAAGATCAATGATTCGAGGGGTGCCTGGGTGGATCAATTATTAAGCGTCTGCCTTCAGCTCAGGTGATGATCCCGAGGTCCTGGGATTAAGCCCCACACCTGGCTCCCCGCTCAGCAGGAAGCCTGCTTTCTCTCTCTCCCACTCCCCTTGCTTGTGTTCCCTCTCCTGCTGTCTCTCTGTGTCAAATAAATAAATAAAATCTTTTAAAAAATGATCAATGATTCGAGATGCCTGGGTAGCTCAGTTGAGTCTGATCCCAGGATCCTAGAATTGAGTCCCATATCCCGCTCCTTGCTCAGCAGGGAGCCTGCTTTTCCCTCTCCCTCTGCATCTCCCCCTGCTTGTGCTCTCTCTCTCTCTCTGATAAACAAATAATACCTTAAAAAAAAAAATGATTCTTTCTTAGACAAGAAACAGACTAAAGGAAATAGAAAAAAAGACACCAGTGCCAGATTTGCCCCCAAATACATCAGAAACTATAAGCACTTTTCACATAAAGGTATATATACCCACACACCTATTTCAAACAAGATAGTAACATACTAACAATAGTATGTTACATATATATTCTTAAGATTTTATTTATTTGTCAGATAGAGATAGAGCATGAGCAGGGGGGCAGCAGGCAGAGGGAGAGGGAGAAGCAGGCTCCCCACTGAGCAGGGAGCCCAACGAAGGGCTCCACCCTGGGATCATGACCTGAGACAAAGGCAGGCACTTAACCAACTTAGTAACCCAGAAGCCCCAGTATGTTACATATTTTTAAGTGCCTTCCATGCATGAAGCTTGATTCTAAGCCAAACCCATGCATTAATTTATTTAATTCTTACAACATTATTAAATTAATGCCATGATTATCTTCACTTACAGAAGAGAATATGAAAGCACAGTAATTTGCTCAAGGGCACAGAAGCTGGTAAGTGATTGAGTCAAGTCACACTACAAACAAATACAAAAGTCATATTCATGAGCTATTGTTATGAAGCTTATAAGGAGTCAATTCTTTTCACTTAAAGTCTTTAGGCACCATTTCTGTCACTTAGCCTTCCTGAGTCTAGATCACTATCCTAAAATGAAGCAGCTCTACCACCTCATGATTGTATTTTAAGAGAACTATTTTATCCTGAAATTCTAAGTCAAATTATTTCAAAGAAATATGTATTTGCTGAATGTGTATCACAAGGGTACTCAAAGTATGCTTACAAAGTTTTATAAAATTAAAAAAATTTAAAAAAAAACAAAAAACACAAAGTTTTATAAAATCCCTCCATCCAAACTTTAGGTACTACACAAGTCTTTGAAAGCCCAGGAAATACAGATGCCACAAAGTCTATTTCACTTACATTAACACATCTGTTCTTGAGAATGTCAGTGTTGCTTCATCTTTACCTATTTACAATTAAATTTTGGTATTATTTTGAATGAATTAGAAAATTATTTTCTCCAGCAAAATGAAGTAAAATGAACTCAAAAGAGTTTTAGGCAGAGTTCTTTCAAACTCTGTTCCTTTTGTAGTGTCAAAATTCCATGTAGTTCTAACATAAGGAATTCAGTCTATCACTGCATGGTTTTATTTTATTATACCATGTTAAGTGATCCCAAGTAGCCTAACGTGCTTAGTCATGGCCCTTCTGTCAAATATCTAAAGAAATGTGCAAAGTACAAAGCTTTCTCTGTAGGAAAGAGAGGCAACTAATTAATTTAGTTCCTGGAAAGATTATAATTATCCACTTATCCAAGAGCCATTCTGCTGTTAGTAGCCACTGCTTTTAAAATTTTAGACTCCACAGAGCATTTCTGAAATTAAAGTCACTTTCAAAAAAATTACTATTATACCAAGAAGTGATAGTAAGCAAATTAGGTGCCTAATGCAGTTTAGAATTATTATCATCAAGATATATAGCCTCATTTGTAGATATTTCAGTGAAATTTTAAATTAGCCAATAGAGGAAGAATACTTAATAATATAATAGATATAAGAAGCCCAATAGATTTTACCTGACATCTATATTAACTATGAGACTGAAACCAAGAGATAGTTATAATGAACCAAAGCTAGCCCTACGGTTTCTTCCTTCTTTTTCTTTTTCATACCTTTTCTTTTTCTTACTTTTCCTTCTTTCCTTTCTCTTCTTTCCTTCCTCGCTCCCTCCCTCTTTCTTTACCTTTCTTTCTTCTTTCTCCTTTTTCCTCCCCTCCCCTGTCCTCTCCTTTCTTTTGCTTTCCTTCCCTTGAAACATAATAATTAGCAGCTGCCTGAATCTTCTAGATAGTAAAATACAAGAAACTGATTCTCTGCTTTCATTCTTCATTTGTGTCTGACAATTAAGGTAATATACTTTTATCTTTGTATATCTAATCAAAAGCAGGCATGGCAGAGTCAAGCAAGCATCAAAATGAAAGCAAAAGATTGTCCTTTTTTTGAGGGGAGATGTTAAATCATACATTATGCATAAATTAAGTCATAAATTAATGTATAAATTGAGAGATTCCCTTTCATACTGTTTTCCTATGCAGGCTCATCACTAAATTAAACAGAAAATCTGATGCAGCTTCTTTCTGTTTGCTAAACATGCTTACCATTTTTCTTAACACACAGAAATCCCATAAAATATTAAGTGGTTTATAGGGCTTCAAGGTCCCCTCCAGTTACTGCCAATTTTAATTCTTAGCTTTAAGAATAGAAAGATCTGGGGGCACCTGGGTGGCTCAGTGGGTTAAGCCTCTGCCTTCGACTCAGCTTATAGTCTCAGGGTCCTAGACTCTGCTCAGCAGAGAGCTTCTGTTTACTTCAGTCGGCTTCTGCCTGCCTCTCTGCCTTCTCGTGATCTCTCTCTCTGTCAAATAAATAAAATCTTTTAAAAAAGGGGGGGGATCTGAAGACATGTTTTATTTCAAGTTCAAGCCTAACCACTTAATCAAAAACAGTTTAGAGGTTAAAAAATTGGTATAACTTCAATACATTATAGCATACTATCAAGGAAGCTCAAGAGCAAATCTCCCACGGCCATTTTCGTGAATGTCTTTAAGAAAGAAAGAGACTCAAAAAAAATAAATAAATAAAAAGAAAAAAAAAAAAGAAAGAGACTCTGATCCCAAATAAACATAAATATGTTATTTGACTTCTTGTTCTCGGTTTCCTTAATGTTACAGAAAGATGTCTATGCCTTTACCTGCTGAAGTACAAAGCAAACTTCTTTTCCATAGAAAGTGTGTGGGGGGGTGGTATTACTACTTAAAGTATTTTATTTTATTTATTTATTTTTTAAAGATTTTATTTATTTATCAGAGAGAGAGAGGGGAGAGAGTGAGCACAGGCAGACAGAATGGCAGGCAGAGGCAAAGGGAGAAGCAGGCTCCCTGCCGAGCAAGGAGCCCCATGTGGGACTCGATCCCAGGACGCTGGGATCATGACCTGAGCCGAAGGCAGCTGCTTACCCAACTGAGCCACCCAAGCGTCCCTTTTTTTTTTTTTTTTAAGATTTTATTTATTTATCAGAGAGAGAGTGGGGAGAGAGCGAGCACAGGCAGACAGAATGGCAGGCAGAGGCAGAACTACTTAAAGTATTTTAAAAGAGGTTTTGATACATCTCATAATAGTTGTTAAAAATATATTATATTAAAAATATGCTTTGATGGAACAAGAATAAAATATTACTATAGTCCCTATGACTCAATTGTGACCTACTGCTAATTGTCAATTAAATGTATCTACTATTAGGTAGAAGAACGGCTTTGGAGCCCTGAAAAAGAGAGTTCTATCTTCCTCAACTATTATATACTTCACTTTTTCCAAGAACCAAAAACATATGCTAAGAAAACAGGTAAAAAGTAGTATTTTAGGAACCAACTATTGGGATAAATTTGGCATACTTGGTTTACAGTTCAGACTACTCATTAATGCAGCATTTCTCAAACTCTTGACATCTGCATATCATTGACTAGACATATGGAACTCACATGGATCATAACATTAAGGTAAATTAAGAAAAAGTGATTTATTGCAAAAGAACACAGAATGTTATTAAATTGTTAATAATTTCCTATCAGTAATAATGATAATGTTTGCATCTTACACTAATGCTTCCAGTTCTCATTTAATGATAAATAGCTATCATTGTAGGGAAGTTTGCATATCAAGGTAGTTTCTTTTCTTTTTTTTAAGGTTTTATTTATTTATTTGAGAGAGAGAGCATGAGATGGTGGGAGGGTTAGAGGGAAAAGCAGAAACCCCCCTGAGCAGGGAGCCTGATGTGGGATGAGTCCCAGAGGTCCAAGGTCATGATCTGAGCCAAAGGCAGTCTTTAACGAACTGAGCCACCCAGGTGTCCCTGTTTATCCAGGCAATTACTTATCTTACAAAATCCTATCTCATAATTATATGTTTTATAAAATAAATATACATATGCACTTCTGGATCATATATATATATATGGATCATATATATATATATACATATATATATATATGTGTATATATATATATTTGGACAGGAATACTACACAGAAATTTCTCCTAAGGGGAGCACTTCATCAGAGAGTGTAATGTCAAGGAATTGTCCTAAATTCCTGGTTTGCTGATGTGGATCAGTAGTGGTTTTTTTTTACTAAAAAGGAACAAAAAAATAAGAAACAAGATTTGTTCTCTTTGACAAACCTCACTGTGGATTATAATTTATAAGCAAACTAATTAATTTATGTATTCATTCAATGACTGTGTAATAGGAGTTCATTAAACAGGTGTTTTGTCCTCCTACCTCCCTGACTGTTCCTGAATCGGTCTTCTCCCATTTTCTTCACTATCTGTTTGCATTTTCTGTAATCATACCTAGACTCATGGCTTGAAACACTATTTGCTATTTACTACCAAATTTAGATGTTGAATTCCAGCCTCATTTTTGAGCTCTATATCCATATTAACCTTGCATGTCTACTGGGCATCCCAAACTTAGCATTTCCATTACAAAACTACTGAAACTTTCTCTAGCTGCTCTTATTCCCATCTTAGGAAACTGTACAATTTACCTGATTGCTCCGAAAAAAGTTTTATAGTCATCCTTCCCTCCTCTCTTTTTCTCATAGCACATACCTAATACATCAGTAAGCCCTATGCACTCTACTATTTCCTATTTGCTTTCTACTGTGTTCTTTGTACCTAGAGCAATGCCCGACACAAACCTGGTACTCAATAAATAAATACAGATCAATAGAGGGGTTAAGCAGGAAAACAGCAACATAAGCAAATTTGAAATTATTACTTTATAATGTGGAGAATATTCTTTGGCAGGGCAGAAGTGTTTATGAGAGCAGAGTTAAGAAGGTACTGTACTAACCCAGGCAGGAGAATTTCATAGCCTGAACCGTGAGGAAGGAAACAGAGATGATGAAAAACAGAGATATGAGAGCTATTTAAAAGGTAAATTACAGAGCAGTAATAAATTAGATATTGGGGTATCCAAGAAGAAACATATAGGGTACCTCCTAGATTATTCACTATCAGGATAACACAGATAGTAGTTTTTATTACTGTTATAGGAATAAAGGAAAAAGGTGTCTTGGGGGATTGGGAGGGTGTGGGTTCATTTTGAGATATGCTGCATTTATTACCTGAAACTATAAGAGCTATTAGATACCCAGTTCTGGAAGAGAAAATGAAGTCTGAGCTGGGCAACTTTCGAGCCATCTGTACATAAATGACAATTGTGGCTATAAGCTTAGATGAAATATCACACCATATAGAATAAAAGGAAAAATAATTTAAGATGCATGATGAACTAAAAAATACAACAGCTGAGTAGAGAATGATGCATTTGCCAACCAAAAAGCCAAGACAGACCAAAAGATAAAAACAGAAAATGAGTAGAGAAATGTATTGTGGAAGCCAATTTTGAAGAAAGTAAAGGATGTAGTGATTAAAAATGGTGAATGACAGTGAGACCTGTGTCTTGTGGAATGGCATATTTGTAGATGGTTCCTCTGCAAAGAGATAAAACTGCTAAGTTAAAAGAAGAAAAAGAAACATTAAATTTGACAATGTAGTAAGAAATTATGAGGCGAAAAGATTACCAGAGAGGAGCAAATATTATTTAAGGATGTCAAAAAAATGGCTATTTTCAAATGCTACTGAGAACTCAAAGTACAAGAAAATCCTTGATGGGTTTAGAGAAGTGGATTTTAATGGCTTCCTTATCAAGAATTGTTTGAGGCAATATTGTGCTTGAAAACAACTTGGAGTAGAAAAGAAATCGGTTATCAGCTAACAGAACAAAGAGAATGAATATCATCATCTCCTTGGAGAAGTTTAGCAACAAATTCACAAATAATTGACTAATAGGGCAACAGCTATCTGATGATATGGGGTGGTGAGGTTTATATACATTTTTAAGGGAAAAACACTGACATACAACTCTATCATTTCTGATCTACTTTAAATTTACTGCATAGATTATAAAGTAAAAAACTGCTTTATCATGTGTGTAATTTTGTTAACAAGTAGGACATTTATCCTTCAAAAATAGATATATACTTCAATAATGCATATACCTATATATATGAAATACATAGATATGCTTTGTATGCGTGCACATGCACACACATAAACACATTATGCACTTTAGTGATATCAATCATCTAAAAAGAAAGCAAATAGATATGTTTATATAATAGTAAATGTTTTTTCCACATTATGTATCATTGACTTAATATCACTGTCAACACTGCATGTATGAAAAGAATGTTTTCCAATAGCTACTTGTTTTTCTGAGTGTATCTGTAACTAAGTTCAGAATTGGTTTTACGTATTTTTCTGCAAAAAATGTGATTTTTTAACCTCTTTTCCTTCTAAGAAGTAAAAATATTCATGAAGCCGCTGTAATTTTGTTTTCTTCCTCACATTTAATGACTAATTAATCATTTGTTCAATAAAAAGTATGATCACAAAACTAGTATCAATAAGAGAATTTAGAATAATACTATAAACATATATAGACGACCTCCTTACAAACATAGATTATACCTACAAAAATTATTTGATGTTTATTGTGTAAATATCAGTTGTATTCCAGAGAAATCACTTGGGTTTGATGGAAAATGATGAAAACTCTCCAGTGGTTTTACGTTACTCTTTAAGAATGAAATTCTCCAATAAAATCCAATTTTAGAATATTCAGCCTTAAACCTCCCATTTTAAAAAACTATCTTTGATAGTTACCTCTCTGAAGTTTGAGTTTTCCCAGCACATAGTTTGCACATTCTATATGTGCACTACTAAGTTCCTACATACGTTATTCTTAATGTATTTTTCACGTTACTTGGTCCATCCCACAACTTTTAAATAAACTATTTCTGAGCTACTGATTCATATCTTAAATTAGTGCAATGGCAGCAAAATGTGATATATGATAAATTATTAAACATAAACAATAAAAAATAAATGATTTGAAACACCTTGACAAAAATTACTGAGCCTGTTTAATGAATGATAACAAAAGCCCACCCAAGAACTGGAATCTGTAGTTCACAGGAAAACTTTAAAAATGTAGAGACTGTTAAGACTATAACAATATTAAATAAAAATCTGAATGGATTGTACATTTTACATTTCAAATTTGGGAAACACAGATAAAGAAAATTTTTGCTTCTCCCTCAACCTCCCACCCCCAAACAGCAGCAGCTCCGTCTGCAGAAAACGTGATAGACCGCAGAGAACTGCAATGGTCCATTTACCACACTTTACAAACACTGCACTAATGACTGCTTCCTTATCACTCTCCACCTATTAAGACGTGCAATAAACACATCTTTTAAAGCTTTACATTACTCGGCTTCAAATACATCTTTTATGTGCAGTAATGATTTTCTAATGAATGTATATGCCTCAATGTCTTCTATGTATTGATTAGTATAAGCAGGCTAATTTTAATTCCTAGCTATTTCCATTTGTCAACAAGATCTTTATCAGTTTCCTACTGTATGCCTAGCCTCATTAAGGAAAACAGATTTGAGCTAGATGTTTAAAACTGTGATTTTTCTTTCTTAAATAGAAGAAAAGGTGGTACTTAAATATCATAATATTTAATTTATAATTTCTTGTCATTTAAAAATAAGTATTTTCAATAAGACTATAAAAAAAAAAAAAAAAAAAAAAAAAAAAAAAAAAAAAAAAAAAAAAAAAAACATTAAAATAATTTTGGAAAAAAAGACACCAATAATAGTTTGAGTCTCACATTACTGCTAGACTTCCTCAAGGGGTGAGACTGATATGAATTTGTTTTAGCCCTTAATCATATGGATTCAATACAATTCAACACAATTCACATTAAACATAATTTTGCTGGCTCTAATCATCGTGTAGAATCTGTCATTCCACATCACTTTAACTTTATGTAGCATGTTATATATACCAGTTTTAAAAAGTGTAATTTTGGGCTTTTTGCATGAACATTTTCCTTTCTCATTCGTATTTGTCATTTTTAACATCTACATAACATTCCTTTTAGCTGATGTATCATATCTTTAATATATCATACCTTTAAACACTTCCTTAGACATAATATTTTCAATTTTATGATTTCATAGGTAAAATTTTAACAAACTTTGCTTAGCATATAGCATTCTACTTTTAGGAAACTGTTTTTTCAAATCAAATTTTCAGAAGTTGGATTACCCAATCTGAGATTCTGATTATGCATTTTGATTTGCAATCATGCACCATATCATTTTCAGAGATTCTTACCAATATATAACACCAGATTTTTTTAAAAAAAGATTTTATTTACTTACTTACTTGGGGGGGCTGGGGGGATTGGGGGAGGAGCAGAGGGAGAGGGACAAGCAAACTCTGAGCTGAACACAGAGCCCTTCAAAGGGCCTGATCTCACGACTGTGCAATCATGACCTGAGCCATGATCAAGAGCCATCAAGAGCTGCAGCCTCAACCGACTAAGCCTCCCAGGTGCCCCACACCATATTTCTTGAATAGGGACAGACTGGAAAAGTTATTTCCCTATACTGAAATTATCTTGGGATAACAACTACAAACTAAATTCTTTGTGATATTTAAGTTGCCGTTAAAATTTATTTTTCATTTTTTACTACCTAAACTTTGCCCAGTGTCTTTTTTCCCCTCCTCTCTGCATTTGCTATGAATTAGTAAGTTTCACTGATATCTTGGTGATATAACTAAACACACAAACTTGAATTCTTTGATGTTAAATAAAACATACCTGAGTGTAAAATTCTTCTAAAAGTGAAATTTAGAGTCAATTATAAAACTTACAAATGCTCCTCCCTAAATTCCCTGAAGAACAGTATAAGTATCATCACTCTGAAGAGAAGCTGAACATATATAAATACACAGCCATTCTGAATTCCAGTAAGAGTACCTGAAAGATAAGTGACTCCTCTGTTGTAGTAGTTATTCCCATGTGATATTTTCAAGCTGATAGTTCACATTCTGAAAGTCACAAACCAGTAGTGAATGTAAGAAATATATTAAATAAGATCTCCTTGATGATTTTTGTTGACGGGAAATAATTTAAAGTTTGTTTGTTTAAGAAACTAATTCACTCCCTTTCTTTGAATTGAGAACATCTAGAGAATTGTACTATGGCAGCACACTGTGTTTAAAAAAATAAAGTATTTTGAAAAATACATGTAAATACATTCATCAATGGAAGGCCTCACATATTTGGAACTAACAGGTCACTTAAAGGTATATATCAAATAGCATAGGGTGCAACAATGACCTGGCCTACAGGAAAATTCCAAAATAGTTTTATTCAATTCCTCCATAAAATGGGATTAGGATTTTTTTTTTTTCATATCTTACTGCCATACAGAATGCCCAGGACAACCTACTCATATTCAGATGAGCTTAGTGACTCCAACTGCTAGACTGCAAGTGGTCCAGAGGCTATGAATAGATAGTGATGCAGAATCAGTAACGGGAATTTGTGTTCTTTTCCATGTCAATGACTCTTGTTTCTCCACTCCTTCCTTTCATACTAAGTCTCCCCGATGCCAGCAGTCTCTCCCTCCCCCATTGACCTCTGGTCTAAAATTATCTTTGGATGGAGAAAAACTTGCTCTCCAAGTACATATTAGAATCTTTCAGTTTATTATGTAGGCCAGTGTTTTCTCTACATACTTGTTCTTGTTGTTTCTATGTATGGTGAGAGAGAAGATGAAAGAAGCTTAAGGTTCCAGTGAAATGCCAGAAGATATGAAGAGAAATACACAGGAAACACACAGGTTAGTACTTCTAGACTTAACCCTGCTACCTGTGTGTGACTGCTAAAAGATAGGCTCATATCCTAGTTTCTTTTATAATTGAGTTTGACATTCTGTGTAGTGTGAATCCTATTTACACAACAGGCAAGAGGTGAATCTAGTTGTCATTGTTCTTTTTTTCCAGGTAATGAAATCCAGGTCATCAAGTTTTCCCATTACTAATAAGAATGACATAGTTACTAATTCTCAGGCTAACATCTGTAAATTCCATTATGTTTTGTTATCCAAAAAAATCTCAGAGTAATTTAAGATTCATGTTAAAACAAATAGCTGAAAGTTCTTCAATTTGAAATACTCTTTTTGAATACCAGATATAAAACTGTGGATTTTAATTTAGCTATGGCATACTCATGACTGAAATAGGTTTGAAACTTTTCTGCTTCTAATTTTTTTTAAAGAAAGGAATCCTTTATATCTTTTATGAAAAACATATAGTTTCTCCAAAGTCTGACATACATAAAATCTCAGGCTTGCTTGCAAATAAATTCAACACATTCTATACTTCATTATCTTAAGGAAAACATATGTCTCTTCAGCTGGACCATTTGATAGTTTACGAATAGATTTTTGGCCTCTGTTGTAATATAATTATACTGGTTTTATTTATGACATTACTTATAGCCTTATAATCAATTACATAATACATTGAATCTCTAAAACACTGCTGTGACTGGGAATCTGTGTGCTCTTGGAGGAGGATACAAGTAAAGTATAGGGTGGAATTAAGCACCATTTTCAAGGCTTATTAAAAATCCCTCCTATTAAAATTAAATATTCACATTTTTTTTTCTTTCATAACAGGGCAGCTTGAAAAATTCTTATGTAGTCGGTTACGCATTTGCAAAAGGTATGCAAGAATGTACCAGCAGCTAAGTCCTACCTCATTATCTTCTGATGCTTTCCTCTCACAGGTCTTCTCAGATCTGCACAGCCATCATTTATCCCACCACAAGAAGGTACTTACCCTTCACATACCAACTGTCAAAACAGTGTGTCATTTTAATATGCTTTTGTTTTTCTTTACAGATTGTCATCCTCGAATAAAATGGACTCTTTCAGAATCAGAATACTGTCTTGCCTTCACTGCTTTTCCCCATAACTAATATATCACAAATTATTTATAGCTTTCATAAACCTTTGAAAAATCTCATTAATTTTTTATATATACTTCTATTTCTCCCCAAATAGCTTCCATTAGGATATATATCCTAATATTTTCTTTATATTAGCAAAGGTGAGCACTATGTCTTGAGCCCTAATTTCTTCATCATGTATTTATTGATAATGATAATGCATTTGATTTTATCAAACTTTTTCTGCTTCTTTTAGCTCAAAGATATTTTCATGTTACAAATAATTGATTAATATAAAACAAATCAACATGCAAAATAAGAGTAAGTCATAAACTAAATTTAAAATATGTAGAGTAAAAACTAATTTTTTAAAATGTTTATTTATTTGACAGACAGAGATCACAAGTAGGCAGAGAGGCAGGCAGAGAGAGAGAGGAAGAAGCAGGCTCCCTGCTGAGCAGAGAGCCCGATGTGGGGCTCAATCCCAGGACCCTGAGATCATGACCTGAGCTGAAGGCAGAGGCTTTAAGCCACTGAGCCACCCAGGTGCCCCAGTAAAAATTAATTCTTGAACATAATTATTTTACCACATAAGAAAGACATCAGGATTAACTGTCCAACCTTTGTATAATGTTCAAAGGCTATTTTTTGTATCTATGTAATCTTAGATTTAATTCATACATTAAAAAATAAACATGCATTAACCAAATTCTATGTAGCAAGTATAATGTTTATATCAGAATGCATTTCTTAAGTAGTTAGTTTTTATTAAACATAAAACATCTGCTTTTCTGGGATGCCTCCGTAGCTCATCAGTTAAGTGTCTCCCATTGGCTCAGGTCATGATCCCAGGGTCCTGGGATTGAGCCCCAACCTGGGTTCTCCTTCTTCTTCTGCTCCTCCCCCTGCTTGTATTCTCTCTCTCTCTCTCTCCATGTTTCAAATAAATAAATAAAATCTTTTTTTTAAAAATCTGCTTTTCTCACATCTAATTTCTTTTAATAAACCACAAGGATGAATTAAGAAAAATTGTACATAAAATATATTACAAGTAGAGGCATCTGTTTTATCAATCACTTTTCTATACTTCAGTATTAATGACTGCATACCTTTTAAGAGGCAAAATACACAATTTGGAATTGTTTTTACCATATGCCAAAACACCTAACAAACAAGATAAACACCTCTTATAACTGAGTAATCTTCTGAAAAAAATAGGTAAAATAAGAACTAAACATTCTCATATTTCACTTAGACATTCAGAATTTTAAAATAAAAATACTTTCAGTAGAAATTTATACTTAGTTTTTATAGCTTACTACATTCAGTCCAATTGCCTATATCTGAATATGAGCTTTACCATTTACTAAAGGTAGAACCTTTGGGAATTTTTAACCTTTCTAAGCCCTCGTCACTTTATTTATAAAATTACATCATATGGGGTTTTTTTTTTTGAGAATTAGAAGAGATTTTATATGTATAAAATGCCTGACAAACTATAAAAGCTCTATAAGCATTATTTTCATTTTATGGATTTAATTTTAATAGTATAATGATTTTTCCTGTAATTCTCTGCTGAAAACATACGCAAATAAAAAATCTTCTTAAGATTTTTCGTCCTTCGGGGGTATCCATCTTTTTATGAGATAGAAAGAATCTTCTGTCCTTGGAGAAGTCCTTCAAGTAGTACCTAAGTGTCAGTCAAATGGCAGTTATCATACATCTATTATAGTTAATGCCTTTCAAGATATCACCCTCTCACAAGCCCAAGGACTGTAATTATTTGGAAATAGATATTTTCCTTAAAATTGGTGTGCTTTAACCCGTTTGAAAGCAGGAGGTCAAGGAATATTTAAATTATAGTCTATGTTTCCTTCTTACTCAGAGTTCAAAGTGTTTTAAATGAATATTTCAATTACATAGGTCTTCTTAGGCTTTAAAAATAACAGAGAAATGTCATTTGGGTTACTTGTTACCTAATCATAACTTTATCATCTGTCAACTCACCAAGTGCCTTCTGGAAGTGTTGGCACAGAAGTCTGGACACTCACGGCTCTCATTTTTCTGGTTGGCTTCTGGCTCTCTGACTCATTCTCACTTCTGCATGTTCTAACAGAACACTGGGATATATTGTTTGTATAAATGTTAGTAAAGTGGAATTCAGTCCTACAAATAATCCTATATAAAAGCTCTCCAACATTTTATTTCTAAAACTACTTCAAGAGCTTTACCAAGTTTTCATGATCACCAAAAGGCATAGTGGATATTACTTCTTCAATGAAACACTATTTTAAAATAATCCTTTATAAAGTCACAATCTTGTAACAAGTTTAGGGTTATGATAAAGAGGTTGAAAATCAAACATGAACTCATGCCTTACACTACACATTAGTAAAGAGACGCGGACTATTGGCAGTTTGAAATCAATTTGTTCTATTTAACCAGAATGCAGATCATGAGACAATTCTTTTTAGAATTACACACAGTGTACTCAAATAGAAGTTGCATTGCCCAGCTAAATAAAAATCGTTTTATGTTCATGAGGCAGGAGGTGGGTAACTGGGGATGCTTGTTAGGTGATTTTTGCTGACTCACACATCTGCATAATGATTTTAGTTTAGCATTACCTAATAAAAGAGCATGGAGATAGTTATACTGCTTAGAGTGCGAGAAGTAAAAGGTAGAAAACAAACTGGAGCCTAGCTGTGCCTTTTTGTATGTATACAATAAAGTATGACAGGAGTGCAAACTAATGTCAACAAAATGTTGAGCCACGGGCCTCTTCCCAAATATAAGTCTCAGTAAAATGTTTAAATGTGTATACTTATCAGGAGAAATTTGTCCAACCTTCTTATTTTAAATCTGTCTGGTTCACATAACAGAGAACATATGTAACTCTATACCTGATTTTTTCACTTTATTTCTGAGATTATCTCTTGATAGCTTAGTTTTAGATACATCATCCAAAAATCACGTAATTTTTGTGTCTACTATGAATTGGAATAAGTGGCAAAGAAGTGCATAAAAAAATCAGAATATCAGCTTTACAGAAAGCACAACAATAATCAAATAAACACACATACAGTATTTATATTCATTTTAGAAACTTTTGTGAAAGTTTATAATTTTTAAATCAAATTTATAAAAGAGATAAACTTAATTATTTCATTGCTGACTACAAGTTTCATATTTGATTGTACAAATGTAGGGATTCTTTGCTGGTAGATTTCTCTCTCCCTGCCTTCCTTCCCCCCTGTACTTTCTTTTCGTTCTGATAAATTAATTCAAACTCAGAACATGCACACCAATTTTGTTAGTTTCAATGTCTTCATTACATTCCATTTATGGATCTAAAATAATGACTTGAATTATTTCCCTAAAAATGGATAAATGGATATTTCTGACATTTTTGCTATTTGTAGTAATGTCCCATGGAACATGTATGTTGTATGAGTGAGAATTCCAGTGCACTGTATGAACATCTTCACAGGATAAATTTCCAGAAATAAAATTGCTGATTCAAAAAGTACATTTTAAATTTGGTGCTTGTGTTAAAATGTCTCACCCTGAAAAAAGTTTATGCCAATTTACAGAACAGTATTAGAGTATAAGAATACCTGTCAAAATGAAATCTTTCCTTCATTAATCCATTTACTCATTTATTCGAGAAATATTTATTGCATACTCACAATATGCCAGGCACTATTACAGCTAATGGATTATCACAGGGAACCAGTCAAGTTCCACATCAGAAGCTTACATTGTAACAAATAATTAATGAAGTTTGTTGCCAAATACTTGATTTTATGATAGCCTTCCAGCATTAAAAAAAAAAAAAAAAAGGATTTCGAGGAAAAAGTCCTCTGAGTTTGGCAATGGTGTTGAAATAGATAATATATCCTAGTGAGAACTGAAAATATACAAGATTTGTTTATAAAATAGCAGTCTATTACTAGAAGGCATTATATTACCTCACAGATCTTATTTTTGCAAAACATCAAGAGGTCAAGGAGAAAATCAGACTCCCTTTAGGGCCACAATTTGGCATTTGAGCAGCAGAATGCAATTCTAGATCACTGTACCCTTAAACATTCTTTTGTGATTCCATTTGCTCTTTCTTTTCACATTACACAGTATATAACTTTGTATTATTTTAATTATTATATTTCCCAATATTTTCACATTACATAAAAATCTCATGGAGATAAATTTGAGCAATTAGTTTCAAATGTTTAATACTAAGTTATGAATTGGAAATCCATACACTGGGTTATAATACATGCTACATAAAAGATACATAACGTAAACTAAATGTTCTTTCCATCCCAGACCCACAGCCATCTTGGTGGCAGCCATCATTTGTTTCTTGTGCATACTGTAAGAAATAGTCTAGGCATATGCACTGAAACATAAAGTATACATATAATTTATTGACCAAACTTAGACCCTTTTAAGAGTGAAAGGGTGTGCAAGTATTAATTATGCTAGGAAAAAAAAAAAAACAATAAATAAAAATTAAAGTATACTGGGCAAACTGAAATATATGGTCACCCTATCTAAGCATCACATATATTGGGATGAATATATAATTTAATTTGACCTATAAGGCAGCATAGTACAAACTCCTCTTCACCTTTTTCCACATAAAGATATAATTTGGGTATATTTCCAGATGATTATACATAAAATTATTAATCCTTTATAATGTCTACACAGACACATTATTATTTCCCTTGTTAACATTTAGGTTATTTTCATTCTTTTACTATTACAAAGAGTATCATATTAAACATCCTTAAATATATATATACATGTCATTTTGCTTATATGTAAACATATCTGTATAATAAATTGTTAGAGTTAGAACTGTTGAGTTAAAAGTCATGTGTTCTTAAAAATTTTGATGGGCATTGCCAAACTTTCCTCTTGAAAAGTTCTATCACCAATATATGTGTTCTCCTATTTACTCAAGTGATTGTCATTGCAGTGAATTATCACTATTTGTTATATGTTGTTTGCTAATATTTTTTAAATGATGTTAATTTTTATTTTCATTTGTATGTAACTTTAAGACATTTTAATTTCCTCATGCCCCTTTTTTCATGAAATTACTGATTTTTATCCTATTGATTTGTAAGAGATATTAGTCATTTTGCATTGATAGGAATTATCACCCATTCAGACCTATGCACTGAGTAATCAACACCTACATTTCAATTGCATCCTTACTTAGCAATGTCGATTTTTTTTTAAAGATTGTATTTATTTATTTGACAGACCGAGATCACAGGTAGGCAGAGAGGCAGGCAGAGAGAAAGGAAGGGAACAGGCTCCCTGCTGAGCAGAGAGCCCAATGTGGGGTTCTATCCCAGGACCTTGGGATCAGGGCCTGAGCCGAAGGCAGAGGCTTTAACCCACTGAGCCATTCAGGTACCCCAGCAATGCTGATTTTTAATCAAAAGAAATTCTAATCCTCTCAAAGATTTAGTTGCTGAGTCATCATGTAGGTATTGGAGAAAAAATAAACCTATAATGGGGATGGGGCTTTTCTCAAATGAAAAACTCAATGATGAATGACTAGACATCTTCATGCCTTTCACTCATATGCATACCTAGTATTTATTTAGTAGGAACTTTGTAGCAGAGCGGCAGGAGCTATAAGTAAAATCATAAGAAGATGGCTCTCAGATGGTTACTAGTCAGCTAATGGTAGGTTATGCCTTGGAAATAAACAACCTCCAAATCTCAAAGGTTTGAAACAACAAAGGCTTATTTCCTGCTCGTGTTACATTAAAGCTGTGGCAGATGCAATTCAGCTGTCTCCACCCCAGTAGTCTTCTTGGGTCTTTTTTTACTCTAGCAACTAGGCAACAGCTTATATTCGGGGCATGCCGTGTTCATGGCCAAAGGAAAAAGGGAGAAGTTTTGAAACATACTGTCACTCTTAAAACTTCTTCTCATTGGTATACTCAGACTTCACATATTCTACCAGACAGAGAAGTAAAACCAGAAGTCAGTGGGGTGAGAGCATAAAGTCATTCCATAGAGAGGTATTGTACCTCACATGGTAATGGACAGGGTTATATAATCCTGTTACAACAAATGATTAGAAAGAGTATTACAATCTACCACAAGCAATGCTCTGGCCACAATTGTTCACTTTCTTCCCCTCTATAGGTAAAATATCCTCATCTCCTTTCTAAGGAGTTACCAAGAAGTCCTATTAATCCCAGCATGAGGCTCAAAGTCCAGGATCTTGGTATAGACTTGCTATTTGTTCCAGATGTAAATAATCTAGATTCAAAGACTTGAACTTGAAAAAAATCAGGTTATCTGCACACACACCCTATATAATAGTATAACAGGGACCAATTAATCACACAGGCTTTTTCAAGTAGAAGATTTGGAGACACAAAGAAGTTAATGTTTCATAGCAATGCTAAATTTGGGGGATAGGGAATATTTTTAATTAATTAATACCTTATCTACTTGAAAGTTGCCAAAAAGCTAATAGTTCTCCACAAGCCTTACTTCTGCCCTGGGGACGCTGTTTCCCATTATTCTCATAAGCCATATCTGAAAATAGCATTGAAGAATATGCTTACTTCATCCCACCTTCAGCTTGTGAAATACCATCTTACTCAATATATCCCAAATATATTTGAGATATATTTACTCAAATATCATCTTAAGTTTTCCATAGTCTTTCTCTTTTGACTGAAGGTGCTGTGGCTCTTTAATGACTGAGTTGAATGTTTTTCTATTTGGTTCCAGTTAGCTCCACATGTCAAGAGCTCAAACCTGCAATTCTTTTAAAGATGTGTCTCTTTACCACATATTTAAATTTGTGAAGTCATTTTATATCTAAGTTGTGATACTATCACCCGTCTAACTTCCAAAGAATAGACTAGTTGTTCTGCGAAGGTTAAGGGGGTTAGAAATCATGGTAGGTGGAACCACATATGAGCCTTACTTCCCCAATTAAACATGCAATCATCATTAGGGACTCAGAGTTTATCTTTAGAAAACAGCTTCAATTCCAAATATATGTCAGAATTTCAATGAGAAGAAGAAAGTAGAAGTAGCATCTCAAAAAGAGAATTTACATACCTAGATATGATAGTTCTAAGAAGTTTCAGGAAGTATTATTTGGAAATTAGTAATTTAAAAGTTATAAATATTGACTCCTTTGCTTCTAATACTTGGAGGCATAGTATTACATTAGATGCTCTTGTAACATTGGTTTTTAGGCATGTAGGCACCATTTGTTAATGGAGTCCTCAAATGAGAAAAAGAGAAACTAAATCTATAGCTAAGGATTTTTCTCTTGTAATATTTTGGATAGCAAATATTCCTTCTCAAGAAGAAATTCTAAGAGGATAATGTTGTATATCAGTATCTATCATATTAAACAACTGAGAAAGAAAATCATTCCTGTACCATAAACAAGATGAAATTATTTAGGTATTTCTTGATGGCATTTATCTTTTTTTTTCCCACTGAAATTAAAATCTATACACTTCCTTTTCACTATATATTTCCTTTTCTTTCCTCTATCAATATTTTTTGACTGGTTTACTCTTTGACAGCAACTGTGCTACTCACTTGCAATGAGAAATTCAAATTTCTTTACACAATCTGAAGTAAAATAAGAATGACTAAACAAGCAGTATCCAAACAGTAGGGTACAGGAGTCAGGAATAAGCTGAGCACTAAATGGAGAGGCAAGAAAGTGCTTTGGGAGAATATGGGGAGAATTCAAGAGAGGAAGTACCTAATAGAGCCTTTTCTTGTTTTAACCTTTAAGAGGAGTGGGGTGAGTGGCAGAGGGGGAAAAAAAAGAGAGAATCTTAAGCAGGCTCCACGCCCAGCACAAAGCCCAACACTGGGCTCCATTTCACAATCCTGAGATCATGACCTGAGCTGAAATCAAGAGTCAGAGGTTTAACTGACTGAGCCAACCAGGCACCCCCCAACCCCAAGAGTCTTAAAAAAAGAAAAGTAAGATACTGTGAGTGGGATGACACCAATGCAAACACAAAGAGCATGAAAAAATAAGGACATTGAAAACATACTTGCATACCTGAAGTTTAACTTTGAACTAGTGAGACCTGAGTCCCAGTCGGCCCTGTGAAGTATACTAAGAAACTAAAACTAGTCTTCAGTTTCTCGAACACAATTTTTATTTATTTATTTATTTTTACTAAATAAGGTATGATCAGATGAGGGATTTAAAACAATAAACCGGGCGCCTCGGTGGCTCAGTGGGTTAAGCCGCTGCCTTCGGCTCAGGTCATGATCTCAGGGTCCTGGGATCGAGTCCCGCATCGGGCTCTCTGTTCAGCAGGGAGCCTGCTTCCCTTCCTCTCTCTCTGCCTACTTGTGATTTCTCTCTGTCAAATAAATAAATAAAATCTTAAAAAAAATAAAATAAAAAAATAAAAAATTAAAACAATAAACCTAGCGGGGTGGGGTTATGGACATTGGGGAGGGTATGTGCTTTGGTGAGTGCTGATTCACAGACCTGTACCCCTGGGGATAAAAATACATGTTTATAATAAATAAATAAATAAATAAATAAATAAATAGATAAGTAAATAAATAAAACAATAAACCTGATGGGACTGGGAAATGGATTGGCATAGGGTGATACAGACCGCAGGAAGATGAAGCTATTTTAAGTGACACAAACACTCACAGGTCTGAAATAAGATCTTGGCCATTTTCTCTCAAAAATCACTTTTTTGAGATATTTTAGGCATTTTTTTCAATAAAGGAATTATTTCTCCCAATTTCACTATAAATGTTAAAACAGCTTTCTGCTTCTACTGTAATTCTGAAAACAAAACAAAACAAAAACCTCACAAAACTAGGTTCAATGTTACTTTTACTTGAAATATGTCATTGTCAAATGTACAATCATTTTAATACAGCATAACTGATAGATACAAATGCATACTTCTTCAATTTCTATGAGAATGGACAAATGTTTTGAATGTTTTACAGAAAGATTAACCCACCAAGTAGAGAGTTACCATTTTTAATTCACATTTCTATTCCTATTTAAGAAAGACACAAGACAAGATGGAGAAAAATTTACTGAAAATTATATATTTAGGCAGCAACCTATCCAGTGATTTTACTCTATAATAAATACTACTCCACATAAGGGCTGTCACTATATCCTGTACCAGGCAGCAAGTTTTATTGAGCCAAACTAATTAGTAATAAATCTGCCAGAATCCACTCAAAACATTCTCCTAATTAACCAGAATAGGAATAAATGAATTGAAAAATGTTATCACCCTATGAAAGAAATATTATCAGTTTCTGGAGTTACTTAACTGATTTGTCTGTCTTTATTCTGGCATACCCTGTTAAAAATATTCTGATTACTTGAGATGAAGAAATTATAAAATGCTTTCCAGGAGCACCAAATAATTGTGATTCTTTTTTTTTTTTTTTTTATAAACATATATTTTTATCCCCAGGGGTACAGGTCTGTGAATCACCAGGTTTACACACTTCACAGCACTCACCAAAGCATAATTGTGATTCTTAATTGGCTTATATTTATTTGTTCAAGCACACTTTATTCTAGTAATATAATTCATCTCTACTCATACATTAATATAGTAACTTCTGTCGTTCCTTAATCTTTAAGTGACTTGTGTGCTTTTAGAACACTTTCATTTGCTTTTTATTACTTTGGCTCTTCTATAATTTCTTTTGATCTCTTCTTCAACAATTTCCAATGACTGTTTCCAGAACACTTACAACAAAATTTTTAAGTATAACAATTAAGTTCTGTTAAAGCATAATAATCTAAATCTTAACACCAATGATCAGCATTTAATGAAACAAAGACAACCTTCCATTTGAAGATAAACTGACTTTATTTTTTTTTCCAGGCTGAGGATCCAACAGTCTGCCTTTGGTAGGAATTGACCTTAATATTTGTACCTTCATTGCTTTATTCTGTGTTTCTAAGGGCTTGCATCATGCTTTTTTTCTATACCTCTGAAGGAATGTGTTTTAAATCCCCAAGATTTTTCCAAAGTGGAGAGAGTATGGAAAAAGGGAGGAAGTATAACTACACTGGAGAAACATGGCAAACACTCCCTCAGATCTGTGATCAAGGCTAATACCTTCAGTGAAAAATTATTTTGATTTTACATAGCTTTGATATATGTGAGAAGAATGGCACTTCATCTTTGTAGTCTTCTTCCTAAAGCCTTGTAGCCCTGGTGTAAACATACAAAAACAAAACAAAAAAAATCAGAAAAACTCAAACTGAGAGCTAGTCTACCAAAAACTGGACAAGTACTCAAATATATCAACATCATTGTAACCAAGGATGTGTGAGAAACTGTCACAGAACAGAGAAAGCTAAACAAATATAATGATTAAATGTAATGTGGTACCCTGGATGGAATCCTGGAATAGAAAAAGGGCATTAACAAGAAAGTAGGAAAATACAAGTAAAGGATCGGTTTTAGATAATGGCAATATTACCAATGTTGGTGATTAGTTTTGACAAATGCACTGGGGTGATGTAAGATGTTAACTGTGAGGGGTATTAAAGAATTTTGTACACTATCTCTGCAAATTTTCTGTAAACCTAATACTATTCTAAAAATGTTTTAAGTTTATTTTACATTTTTTCCTTAAGACAGCAAATCAATAACAATGTAATACTGAGAACAGGCAAAACGGCCTCACATGTATACCCGACAAATAGTATATTATTAACAGGACTTCCACATGCACTTTATACTTGGAAATATTTTGTACTGTGGATTTACACCTTCTGAGTTAAGCTGTAATCAAATGGTAAGGGGAACACTTTGTCAAAATTACTGTTGACAGTCTGTTAAACAACCACAAAATACGGAACATATTGTCTTATGTATACAACATTCATTACAGAGAATTATATCAGTTCTTGTAAATCCTTCACAGTCAACATTTCTCCATGGTCCCTTTTGTAATAAATATGATCCTTCGATTTAATTTTCTAACTCCTAACCACTTGCTCAAACAGTGTTATTCATTTCTTTCTCAATGATCTGGAAACTCTTCCGAGAATCTCCATTCTCCTTTCAAAGACATTAAAATATGGGTTGATAACTTAAGATTTTATGGTGTTTCTTCTCAGATGCTGAATCGTCATCTCTGAATTATTTTTATTTACTGATGGTTCAAATGAGTTCTATCAGGTACACATGTGACTCCACTATTGTTCAGGATGTTGAATGCCTTTATTAGCATTTATACTTCTCATGACTAAAAAGTTAAATATTTTATTTAGGTAGGAAAGAGCTAGGTATTGATATATTTAATTGGAATAAAATCAGTGAACTATATTTAAAGAAAAAGTCATCTAAATATGGAAATTAGCAAATCACAGATGATCATCAAATTAATGTTTGATCACTTTAAAAATTAACCTTTGAAGCAATTACATCTAATCCGGGTGCTGCTATTGTGCCATTAAAAAAGGTACCAGTATTTGGGTAAGTGAGGTTTGTTATTACTTGTATTGACACTGAATTAAAAATCCAAAATCCTTCAAATGCTTGATTTAAAAAAGCTTGGTTGGCTAAGCATCTGCCTACGGCTCAGGTTGTGATCCCAGGGTACTGGGATGAAGCCCGGTGTCCAACTCTCTGCTAAGCGAGGACTCTTGTTTCTCCCTCTTCTTATACCCCTCCCCCTGCTCCTGCTCTCCCACTCTCTCTCAAATAAATAAATAAGATCTTTAAAAAAATAAATAAAACTAAAGTTACTGATCAAGTGACAAAAATTAACCAGAAAAAGTTCAGTTGCTTATTCAATTTCTTTTTTTTCTTTTAAGATTTTATTTATTTATTCATGAGAGACACAGAGAGAGGTAGAGGGAGAAGCAGGCTCTCCAATGAGCAGAAAGCCAGATGTGGGACTAGATCCCAGGAACCTGCGCTGAATGCAGATTCTTAACTGACTAGCCACCCAGGCACCTGCTTATTCTTTTTCAATAAATAAAGTGAATAATCAAAAAGTTCATCTATTGTAAAGATTTTATCTAAGTAATATGAAGTAAAGAGGTAGCAATTAGAATGGGCAAATTTAGTGTTGTTCATGAAATGTTTCTGACTCCTGACCCTTCAGGCATAGTACACTTCCTTGACCCTCATCATTGCATGGGTCTAATTGAGAAGTTCCGGCCTACAAATAGTGTACGTAAATGATTTGTAACACTTATTGGTTAATATTTAACTGGTTGTACAAATCTCCAAACCTTTGTTTTTCCTCTGGCAATGTGACCAACAATGGTCTAAGTTGCTTTTGCCCCATGGCCTGGGTTCATTTGTCACTCTGCAGTTCCAAAGAATGCAATTCCTCTGTTGACTAGGTTGTGTTTTTGCATGAGAAAACAACCACGTAATACAAAATACAAAATAAAAAACACAAAGCAAAAATGTAGTCAAAGTCACTGAGAATTGAGAGTCTCTGGATACCAGATCATAAATTTCTTAAACAGTGACAATGCCATTTTTTAAAAGGAGGAAACACATATAATTTTAGCCCCAAAGATTTTATTTTAATTAACTACATTCTCTGAATAATTAAATAATTTTTTAACCAATTAAATAATTCCCAGATCTTCCTTCACAATGGATTGTGTGCACATAAGGAAATTATTTATTTATTTATTTATTAAGATTTTATTTATTTATTTGACAGGCAGAGATCACAAGCAGGCAGAGAGAGAGGAGGAAGCAGAGAGAGAGGAGGAAGCAGGGAGAGAGGAGGAAGCAGGCTCCCTGCTAAGCAGAGAGCCTGAGAAGAGGGGCTCTCCCAGGAGCCTGAGATCATGATCTGAGCCGAAGGCAGAGGCTTTAACCCACTGAGCCACCCAGGCCCCACATAAGGAAATAATGTTAAAAATTGTTTTAGGCATGAAAAGTAGACATTTAGTTTTAAGACATTACAGGTAATATTCCAATTATAGTATTATCACACCCCACACAAAGACCAGCATTAAGCTAACACCAATATTTCTCCAGGTAAAATTAAGAGCATTTAAAATACTTGAGGAACTAGGACTCATATATATGCAATGAGTATTAAATACAGTGTTTGCTTTGAAGGAATGTTCAGTGAATGTCTCATCTACCAAAATCCTTCCTGCCTCATCTTTATTTATACATACTATTTACCCATGTTGAGATTCTTTTGACAGTCCACACCTTACCCATCTTTAAAGACAAGGACACCTATCATCTCATCTTTATTGTCCACAGATAAGTCATTTCTCTGAACTCCTATAATACTCACAGGGTATATTAGAAAGTTAATGTATATTTTCTATTTTGTAATCATTACTTTATCTTTACTTACCTGCAATAATCTCATCTTCTAAGCACATCGGATAGCAAGACCAGAACCCTAGGACTTTTGTTTTCATAGTTTACCTTCCGTTAGGTAATTTACTTCAAACAATCCCAGGTAGGGGCACCTGGGTGGCTCAGTGGGTTGAGCCACTGCCTTCGGCTCAGGTCATGATCTCGGGGTCCTGGGATCTAGTCCTGCGTTGCGCTCTCTGCTCGGCAGGGAGCCTGCTTCCTCCTCTCTCTCTGCCTGCCTCTATGCCTACTTGTGATCTCTCTCTGTCAAATAAATAAATAAAATCTTAAAAAAAAAAAACAAAAAAAACAATCCCAGGTACTTGGCTAGTGTTCAGTTTTTTTGTTTTTTTTTTAAGCTGGAAGATTCAAACCTAACTTCAAATACACATTTTTCCATGAAAACTTCTTAGTTTTAGATAAGTTTCTTACTCTACATACATCCTCAATATTTTTATTCAGCAAGTATAGAGTATCACAATTCAAATTTATTAATGAACTCTGAGATCAACAAGTTTACTCACCTTAGTGTTACATTTTCTATCTCTTGTATTCCACCATATTTCCTAAAACTTTACCTAATGTTCTGAATTCAAAAGAGTTCTTAACTACTAAACACACGGATATAGATGGGTCTAATAAAAAGCATAGAAAAGAGAGCAAAGCCTAGAGGTTGATTACCTTTGAAAAACAAGTTCAACTTGATCAAATGTTCTTTATCAAATATGCTTTATAAAGATAAAAACTTTAAATCTAGGAATTACAGAAAATAAGACACTAAAATCCCTCAAACACATGTGAAAAATATTTCAACTTATTTACAGAAAAATGCAAATTAAAACCACAATTAGATTTCATTAAAACCCATCAAAAATAAAAAATTAAAAAAAACCATCAAAAACAGCAACTATTTAGATCTGAAAATGCTAAGAATGAAGGAAAATGTGAATACTACGAGTACACACTAGTTCACTATTTGGGAACATTATTTAGGAAATTTTAAGTCATACATATTCTCCAATGCAGCAATTCAATTTCTGTACATATATATTCCAGAAAATCACTTGTTTACATGTCCCAAAAGACATGTACAAACATGTTCTTAGTAGGACTTTTTCAAAGTAGTCTGAAACTAGACATGTATGTATACCATTCATACACAGAATAGGTGTATTTTTATTATATTCAAGCAATATAAAACTGTACATTATAAAACATACAGAAAAAAACTTCCTTCTACTCAGGTTTTGTAGCTGGGCCTGAGAAATAAACTTACATAAAACAGATTAACAGAAAAAAAGCATACGCATTTTAGTATTTTTATGTGCACAAAGGAGTCTTCCTGAACAAGTTGTTAGGACCAAGAGCTTATGCACATTTTTAAATTTGTGGAGAAATGAAATGATAAGTTTTTTGAAAGAAATGGTAAATTTGTGGAGAAGTGAAAAGACAGATACTTGGAACAGGGGCAGTAAATCCTGGCAAAGTGACTAGGAAATATATGGGTGAAATTAATGGGAAATAAGGGTCATTGTAAGAGGTTTTTCTGAATAGGTAGATTTTGCATCATTTCTTAGTCTCCAGTGATAAGAATTTTCTTTTCTGGCCCAAAAAGGACAGCTTTTTCATGGGTAATTTTATGAACGGCTTTTAGATAGAAAGGGAGAAGTCAGAGAGCTGTATCTACTATGTCTCTAGTGCCTTTAGCTCAAAAAATTCAATATGCCATAGTAGCATATTTTGGGGGTTAGATGTTTTGCACCTTCTCAAAAGTGAATGGGCAGTGTGATGGTTAATCTCATGTGTCAGTTTGATGGCTGGAGATGCCCAGATTTCTGATAAAACATTTCTGGGTGTGTCTCTGAAGATCTTTCTGGAATACATTAGCATTTAAATTAGCATAACACTGGGTAAAGATCACCAATGCTAGTGGCATCATCTAATCCTTTGAGGGCTTGAATAGAACAAACAGCAGAGAAAGGGTGAACTTTCTGGCTGCTTGGGCTGGGATTTCTCCCTTTTGCCCTCAGAAGCCAGCATATCTAGTTCTAGGGCCTTTGGATTCAAACAAGAACTTAACACCATTGGCTGCCCTGGTCTCAGGCCTTTGGACTAGGACTGAATTACACCACCTGCTTTTCTGGTTCTACAGTTTGCAGACTGTAGATTGTGGGACCTTTCAGCCTTCATAACAGTGTGTTCCAATTTCTATAATAAATATCCCTCTCTCTCTTATTTCATGTCTCTTTCATTTCATATTGTTGCATACTGTCTATATTAAAGTTCTGCAGAAAACAAAAACGTACGTACGTGTGTGTGTGTGTGTGTGTGTGTGTGTACAGACAGAAAAGAGAAAGAGATGAAAGAGATCCTTTTGTTTTTGGTTCTCTGGAGAACTTTAATATAGACAGTATACAACAATATAAAATAAGCTGGCAATATTTTGAATAGGAAGCAAAGCACACAATTTTATATAATGTGGGTTAATTTATATAAAGTTTAAGATGAGGCAAATTAAAATAATGTTGTTATTTGATAAATACATAATAAAATAAAAAGCAAGATCAGGAGAGTGATCATTTTTGCAGGAAGGAGTATTTTGGGATAGGGCATGCAGAAGCTTCAAGCGCTAGAAATGCTCCCTTTTTTGACCAAGGTGATGGTTATATGGATATTCACTAATACTTACATAAATGACACATATATTTTCTATATTGTGTTTACATAGTATATCTCACAGTAGTAAAAGTCAACAAACTTGAATTGTATATAATGTAGGCTAGAACAACAATAAAAAGGGCAGAAGAAAGTAGGAACATAACTGTGAATATAGAAAAATTTATGGGTTTATTTTCCCAGGATCTCAATAAAACATCTATTAGCTAAATATTCCTTGGCATGGTTCAAATTTATAAAGGGCTTAACAAATGAAATTGACTTCTATAATAAAGAGACAAGATACCTGAAGAGCCACAGCACAGACAGCTTAATTGGGTTTCATTAAGATTTTGATTATATTGGCATATATAGTTATGTAATGTGGCATGTGATACTCAGACTATCAGGCTAGTAAATGACTTCAGAATTGACTGTGGCTTTTGGAAATTAGGTGATTAGTGATTTAAGAGCAAATGGAAATAAAATAAAAGAAAATGGAAAAGAAATAAAAGAGCACTTGGGGAAATCTTGTGTGTCATTGTAAGATATTAATCTTTGCCATATTATTTTTTCCTCTCACTTAGATTATCCTCCCCTTTTAAAAAATGAATTTAGACATTGTAGAATAATTCAGATACTCATTTATGTACTAGCCATAAAAGGCTTTTTATTCCTTTTTATAGAGCCAAAAGTAGAGGTAATCTTCTCCTTTCCTTAGTTTTATAGATGTTGTTCCATATATAGTCAGTGCCTACATCCCAAAGGCTTAAGAATCCATGAGGAGTTTATTCCTAAATTAAAACACAATCTTTAAGTTAAAATTTAAAATGAAATTTTAACCTCATTTGCTTTTTTTAAAATGACATTTTAACCTCATTTGCCTTTTTTCACCTACTTTCACCACTAGAAGTTATACATTTTTTAAAGGAAGAAGACATTATATTCACATGCTGTTTGCAGAGCATAAACTGAAGAAAAAAAGTATACCTTGTATGTAGCACATGTAATACATTTTCTATGTATTGCTCTCAATTTCCAGTATGTGCTCTCAGCCAATAATGCATATAAGCATGTATGGGCTGTGGTGATTTTTTTCCACCATTTAAATCAATACTGGTCCTATTGATTAGGAAAAATGTTTACACACACACACACACACACAAACACGTATATAAGCAGAGAAATACTATTAAGCAATATGACAGAATAAATACAGCAAATAACCTCCCTCTAAAAGGCACTTAGGAATTCTGTCTTTAGGACTGAGGAAAAGACACTTAGGTGAAAAATATTATGAATACCTCCTCAATTACATGAATGAGTTCACAAGAAATTAAACAAAATCCCAGATACCAAAAATGAAGAAGAAGTCAAAACCAGAGTAGTTAATTTGATGTAAATATGTAGGTAACCTGAAAATCTGCTTTAAGCTTGGTATTCAAGAATTTGGATCTTCATGGCTGTGTGGATACAGAAATTGAGGCCTTGGGGATCCATGAAACTGAGAAGTCAGAACTGAAATGGCAGAATAATGCCAGCAGAGAGGTATCCATCGCTATTGCAGGATATAACAAGAAAAATCATGTGCTTATCCTGAGCTCCAGTTGGAAAATATCTACCCCTGAAACTGAGACTAATGATCTGCTCTATCATGAGTTTGTAGTTTTGAAGATCCTTGCCAGGCAAGACCAACACGACTTATTTGTACAATGACCCTCAAACATGACTGTATAAAAATATATATATATAAAGCTTAACAAATATTAATACACAATATAAAAATTTTCAGCACAAATATGAACATTCTACAATTGTAGAATGAGAAGATTTAGGCTCCATCTTTTTAGTCCCTATGTTATTTATTTCCACTCTAATCTATTATTTCCTTCTTTCTACTAACTTGGGTTTTGTTCTTCTTTTTCTAATTCCTTGAGGTATAAAGCTAATTTGTCTATTTGAGACTTTTCTTGTTTCTTGATATAGGTTCTCTGTCTTTTGGGTGGAGAATTTTGTCCATTTACATAAGATGTTTATCCATATGTATCGATATGTGCTATTTTGTAAATTGTTTTCTGGCTGTTTGGTAAAACTTCTGTTACTTTCTCCTTCTCTAATGACTTTTTCCTTTGTGATTTGATGATTTTCTACAGTGATATGCTGGGATTCTTTTCTCTTTCTCTTCTGTGTATCTACGACAAGTTTCTGCTTTCTGGTTATCATTAGGTATCTATAAAACTACTTATCACAGTCTACTCTAAGCTGAACACATACTAAAGCTCTATATTTTTACCCCCCTAACCTCTACTCATTTTATCTTTTTGGTGTCATGATTTGCATATTTTTCCCTTGTGTTCATTCACAGATTATTTTATAGTCATTTTTAATACTTTCATCTTTCAATATTCATATTAGATTTATAAGTGAAATACTTGGTACCATTATATTATTTTAAATTTAACTATGTATTTATCCTCTTGTATGTTTTCCTTTTATTAGTTAGTACTCTTTCATTTCATCTTGAAGAAGTTCCTCTAACCTTTCTTGTAAGGCTAGTCTAATGGTGATAAACTCTTTCACTTTTACTGATCTGGAAAACTGAGGCTTTCCTACCTGTTTCAATGTATTTCCTCATTCAAACAATGTGTGGGAGATAATCAAACTAATGGATTTATTTCAGAGATAATTTCTCTATGTACACCTGTATATTTAGTGTGCTCATGAAAAAAAGGGAGTTCAGGAACCTCCATTGTTCCTCTTTTGGGGTGCCTGGCTGGCTTAGTCCGTAGAGTATGTGACTCCTGATCTCAGGGTGGTGAGTCTGAGCCCCACAATGGGCATAGACATTACCTTAAAAAATATAAAAAATTTTTAATATTCCCTCTTTCAAAAGTTTTTATTTATTTATTTTTAAATATTTTATTTCTTTCAGAGAGATAGAGAGAAAATGAGCACAAGACGTGATAGGGGTAGAGAGAGAGAGAAAAGCAGACTCACACCTGAGCAAAGAGCTGGCCGCTGGGTTCAATCCCATGACTCTGGGATCATGATCTGAGCCAAAGGCAGATGCTTAACCAACTGAGCCACCCAGGTACCCCTCAAAAGGTTTTAAATCAGCCATAAAGGAAAGGCATTTTAAGTAGAAATTTTGACAATTAGACTGCAGAATATCAATTACATTAACAGATTACAATAAGAACAGAATAATAGCACTGGGAAAAAGCTCTAACAAATGCTGAAATATAATCATCCATAATTTTATACCTATTTAATTTTTAAGAATATAAAGTTAAACAAAAAAGTTGTACAAATATTGATTTATGGAGTTTACTACTTATAAACCCTCACTAATAAATGTTTAAAAAAATTGCTTCAAGAAATATAAAGTAAACTAATAAAAAAAGAAGCGTAGAAACATAAGGAATAATGAGCAAAGGAACTGGTAAGTGTGTATGCAATCTAAACATATTCAATATAAAATGGTAATAATATCCAATATATGTTGGGTATGGAATATAATACATAAGTAAAATATTAGGTAGTAATAACATGTATGATAGGAAACAATTCTTAGTTTTGAGAAGTATTAAGTACTAATGACCTCATATACTTCTTAAGGATGGTAGAACTACTGCTGAATGAGTGTGTATGTTAATGTATGTGTGCTATACACACATACTTAAAAATAAAAAGAGTAAATAAACATATATTTTTACTCTTTTTATTTTTAAGTATGTGTGTACTCTGAAAAACAATCTGAGGGGAATGAAGTGGTGGGGGGGTGGGAGGTTGGGGTACCAGGTGGTGGGTATTATAGAGGGCACAGATTGCATGGAGCACTGGGTGTGGTGCAAAAATAATGAATACTGTTATGCTGAAAATAAATAAATTTAATTAAAATAAATAAATAAATAAATAAATAAATAAATAAATGAAAAAAAAAAAAAAGAGTATATAGTTTTAAAACCCTTAGGGGAAAAAAGAAAAATCTACTAAGTTGAAAGAAGGTAACAAAAGAGATAAAGATACTACAAAATAAGATTTTAGCAAAAAGTCAAAAGCACTTATACCTGTGATGTCTGTAAATGGTATAAATTTTCCAGTTAAATACAGAATTCACAGGAGTAAATAAAAAGAAACAGAAACCAACCTTGTACCTTTTACAGAAATAAATTACAATGTCAAAGAGTGATTGAAATTAAAAAGACAAAAGATAATTATACTAATCAAATAGCAATGAAAACATATGGTATAATCAGGTTTTCTATTAGACCAAATAAATTTTCAAGCAGAGTCATCATGTTGTAATATAATAACATTTGAGGTATGTATTGCATATTTTAGCATCATCTCCCTCAATCTTTTGACAAACATAATATTATAGTCTCAAAATGTATGAGGAAAGCATGCACAGAATTCAATAAAGTCTCAACATATAAGCCATCAAATCTATTCACATAAAAAACTGGTCACATTTTAAGGCTTAAAGCAAGACACAGCAATTTTCAAATACAGACAACATTTTGTGATCAAAATATCATTAAGCTAAATATATAGAACAAGATTACTACGAAAAGTTAAAAAAACTAAAAATCTAGTAAATTAATAAAATACTTTAAGTAATTTATGCCTCAAAGAGAAATCATAATATAATTAGGAAATTCAGCACTTAATTTATTTTTATGAAAAAGAAACAGTTAGTAGACAAAGAAGAGACCTGAGATTTCCAAACTAAATAAACTGTATTCTCTAAAAATCCATCAGCAAATAATAGTGACAAACAAATAATTAAAATATTTATTTTAAAACCAGAAATAAAAAGACATGCTTGAATATTTTCATTACTGCTTTTCAATATTTTATTTGAGGGCTTAAGTAATGCAAATTATAAGAAAAATAAATAAAAATATAAGCTATTGAAAGAAAAACTCATTACTTACAGATTTTTATTCTCATAGAAAATTAAATAGACTCTATAGACAATTATTTGAATTTGCTAGGTCAATATGTAATAAATCATAACTTCATTATACAAAATGAATTATTTTTCCACAAAGCAGAAGCAAAAACAGAGGCAACATATTTGAAGAAAAATCACAGTTTTAGAAAATAAAAATATTAGGTTGTTGACTACATTTAACAAAGCTGTATAAAATATTTGTAGAGAATATATGATTTTATGGAAAGACATTACAGAAAAGCAAGAAGAAGAGGAGGAGGAAGAAGACGGGGAAGGAGAGTGTACCAGGTAATGCATGGTAACACTACCATATACATACCATTTCCCTCCAAATTCACCTATAAAATTAGTATAATTCTATTTATAAAACCAACTGGTTATACTCATGAAACTTGAAAACCTCATGCTAAAATATATGTGGAATGGACAAGAACCAAAATTTCTGGAAAGAGGAATGAAGAGATTTGCTATGTCAGGAATAATAATAAGGATGCTTACATTTACATATTACTTTCTAGCTGCCAACATTATTTTTAAAATGTTTACATTTAAAATATTATTAATTCCCACAACAATTATATAATATAACCTCATCCTATAGATGAGGAAACAGAATTATGCAGAGGACAGAGAATTTGTCCATTTTTCACATAGTGGTGGAGACTGAATTTAAACCTGGACTTTTTGGTTACATAGCCTTGTTTATAAAATATTACCTTACTCAATGTCAAAATATTACTGAATTTGAGTTACTGCAAAGTGTTGTATAACACTGGGATAAACAAAGATGTTAACTGATTAGAATAGAAAGCCTGGAATTTGGTCCAAAGATGTATGAGTGTTTGCTCTGTAGCAAAGATGGTTTCATGTAATCAGGGTTGGAGCGAAGTTTGAAGAATTTGATAAAGCATGCTTAGTTTACTATATACACACAAAATAAAATTCCGAAGACGACTCAAAATTTGTTGCAAGTAAGTTCAAGGCTGAAATATGTAACATGAAATTTAAAACTTATGTGTAATTTTTAAAATTTTGGTTTGAAAACATTTTTTTTAAAGATTTTATTAATTTGTTTGAGAGAGAGACACAGTGAGAGAGGAAATACAAGAAGGGGGAGTGGGAGAGAGAGAAGCAGGCTTCCTGCCATGCAGGGAGCCTGACGTGGGCCTTAATCCCAGGACACTGGGATCATGACCTGAGCCGAAGGCAGACACTTAACAACTGAGCCACCCAGGTGCCCCACGATTTTTATTTTTTTAACGAATGAATTAATGAATGGTCTGTCAGAGAGACAGGGAGAGAGAGATGCACAAGAAGGGCGAGTGGCACATAGAGGGAGAAGCAGTCTCCCTGCTGAGCAAGGAGCCTGATGTGAGACTTGATTCCAGGACCTAGGATCATGACCTGAGCCAGAGGCAGACGCTTAACTGACTGAGTCACTCAGGTGTCCCTGAAAAGGTTTCTTCAAATTAGGCTCAAAGACACATAGGAAAAGACTGATAATTTTAACCATGCTAAAATGAAAAACATCTGTCTTTGTATAGGTAACAAAAAAGGAGTAACTAGGAAATATCTGCTACATACATGAAAAGTTTTGGTGTTCAGAATATCTCCTTTACAAACCACAGATGAATAATAATGATTATAATTATTTTTATGTAATAAGATTATTTTTACTTTTTATATTTACATATACCTTATTATAATTTAATGTTTTATATTCACATGCCAGTACTTACAATAATAAAATAATATATTATAATTATATTTAAATTACAATATATAAAATATAAAGTATATACTTAAAACATGTAACTGCATATGTGATAAAGCAGATATATATAATAATATAACGACAGTATCATTAACAAAACTGAAAAAATTGGAAACAAACCAAATATCCACTGCTGGAAGAATTTATAATGGAAATGTGGTATAAAAGTATTAAAAAATGCTAGTTAGCTAATAAAAATTTTGAACTTGAGTACACTATCAACACATAAATTAAATTTCATAAGCTAGTCAACTAAAAATTATACAAATTAAAATGTATTATAAACCTGTATATAATACTATATATTTATATATCATATGATATATAATTAATATAATTAATATTAATATATTATTAATATAATAAATATATAACACATTTATATAATTATAATACTGTTATAATGTTTTTAATTTTAAATCTATAATACAGGGGCACCTGGGTGGCTCAGTAGGTAAAATGCTTGACTCTTGGTTTCGGCTCAGATGGTGATTTCAGGGTGATGAGATCAAGTCCCACAATGGGCTCCACACTCATCATGGAGACTGCTGGATTCTTTCCTCTTCCTTTACCCCCACCACACCTTTCACTCTCTCTTTTTTCCATATATATATATATATATATATATATATACACATATATACATATATATACACACACACACACACACATATGAAATAAATAAGTAAAATCTTTATAATACAAACATATAAAATGTTTATGGATATAACCATATGTATTAAAAATTTGAAAAGACATGAGGAAATGTAAGGTTAATGATCAATAACCTCATCTGTGTAAGGATGCATAATGTGGAAAGGAAATGGGAATGGGATAGGGAGTATTAAAGGAGCTTCAATATGTTGTGCTTTGTATCTGAAGCTGGTTTGTAAGCCATGGTAGTGTATAAAGTAGTCTTCAGCATTTTGTTTGAGAAATTAATGATAATGTAAAATAGTAGAACATGTTTTCTATTAAAAATTCATTAATGGTTATAAATTTAGGAAGAAAGAAGATATTTAAAAAATCATAAATGACAAAGTTTGCTACAATAAAGCCCTTCAGTTGTCTAAAAAGAGGACTACAAGCCTTTTACCTGCCTTCTGCTGTCTCACTGCTATCAAACAGATTGAAGTGATGATGATGGCAACTGAGTACCGCTCAATATCTGACCCATATGTGAGATGATTTTGAGATAAAAGGTAACACCATGTTGATTTTTTTTAATTGTTGTTTATTCTAATACTTTTCAAATAGAGGTGAAAATTAAATGAGGATGTTTCTTTAGAAGCAACATACTTGCAACTCAACTTTTAACTCTGGATTCATCCAATACTCAATTTAACAGAGTACCTGCTATTTATACAAAGAATCAGAGATAATCATTAACCACTGTATGTTCTATAATGGGTGTTATCTCTGTGCAGTTCTTTTTATTCATGGAAAAAATGGAATATTATGCACTTGTCTTTAGGAAAGCTAAATCTCATTCAGATCAAACGACTTAAAAACTATTACTATCACAAGGAATAAAGTATACTTGCCTAAAGTATTTTTGTGTCTAAGCTGCCATTTTAATCTCTTGTATCACCACTATCCCCAGGCTAATCCACCACCCCCCACCCCCCAACATGCACAGACACACATTTGCATAATTCTTTGGCACATGCCTGCAGTTTCTACCCAAGATCCTATATCATCCTTCTATAATTTCCTATTCCACAAAAATACATAACCAATTCTCAAGTCCATCTTCTCCGTATCTCGGAAGCCCAACCCCTCTAATATTCTGACATTTTAAGTACCACAATCTTTTAACCAGTCTATTATCCTTACTACATGTTTTACAAACTTAGGAACTTCTGACCATTGCTGACACAATTTCTTTTTATTCTTTCCATCCTTCACAGTCAAATTTTTAAAATAAAATCTACATACGTATCTCCCACTAGTCTCTCCTATTCTGCAACATCCTTCATATGAAACTTAAATCCTATCATTTTACTAAAGCTGTTCTCATGAATATCATCAGTCAACATCATGTCATTAAACCCAAGGAATGCTTATAATAATGCTTACAATTTCAATCCATATCTTCCTTGAATATTCGAACCTTAAGCATAAACATCTTTATACAAATTTATACCCTGTAACAATTTTAATGGCAACCTACACTTTTATGTATCAACTTATCAAAACACAATTTATTTTAGTATTTATTCTGTCCACTAGATTGCAACCCTCATTATCTACAGTTTTGAACAATTTTCCAGGTAGTTCACAGTAACTTTTATAATGCTGGATAAATTTAGCTGATACTGCTTAACATTTCTTCTTTCTTGAGTTTTTTTCTTGGCATCCTGATTTTTCTCCTACACTTATGGGTTTTCCTTCTCTCTCTCCTTAAAGACTTCTCCTCTTATGCCTAACTATATATAGTGAAATTCATTAGACCTTTTCCCCAAATCATCTTTCTCCTCAGGCTAACTACTTAGATGACATTATCCACCCTAATAGTTTTGATTATGAACAATATGCTAAGGGTGCCAACACTTATGTATCATTAATCTGAACCTCTCTTTTGACACATCTCATTATGATGGCTTAGATGAATGTTTATCATTATTTCAAAAAGATTTTTATTTTCTTCCAAACCCATTCCTCCTCTACTATAGAGTCTAGAAAAAATAAAATAGTACAAATCTCAAAAGAATATTGACTACACATTTAAGGGGCACCTGGGTGGCTCAGTGGGTTAAAGCCTCTGCCTTAGGCTCAGGTCATGATCCCAGGGTCCTGGAATTGAGCCCCACATCAGGGGCTCTCTGCTCAGCCGGGAGCCTGCTTCCTCCTCTCTCTCTATCTGCCTCTCTGCCTACTTGTGATCTCTGCTATCAAATAAATAAATAAAATCTTTAAAAAAAAAAGCTCCACATTAAAAAAATAATAAAAATTTTTTAAAAATCTGGAAATGTTTAAAATTTTTGACTGAATAATACATGTCTAAGAATTTTTCTTAAAACAATAATCATAATTTTCATACATACTTTTCATACATTTTTAAACATGTCATATATTTTATATATTTGTCATATATTTTATATATGCCATTTTATATATTAGTCATTAAGATATATTATCTTATATATGTCATGGACAAATACATGAAAAATTATAGCTCTAGCCTATGAAAAGTTGCAGACATCCTAATCTTCATCAGTAGGGACTGATGGAGCAATTTTGGTATATAGAGATTAAAAAATAGTAAAAAAATAGTTTTAAAAAATCCCCAAATATTAATGAATGTATAGTATACATAATGTATTAATAAGCAAAAAAGTAGTGTTCAAATATAGAACATTCATCATAAGAACAATCCTTTTTTTAACAAACACAGGACAATTAGTCATTTTCTTTTATTATAAAAGCTATCTATTTTGGTGAAAAAAATGTTGTGCCTCAACTGACCATTCAATTTTTAAAAAGTCAAGGAGAAGTTAATGAGTTTTTACTTGTGAATTATTTTTCCAGTTTTTCTCTAGTTTGAAAGATGAATAATAGAGTCTCATTCCTCTCCATCAAGGAGCCAACACTAAAACTGCAATTTGTCTGTAACATGAATGTCGACCTGACTTCAAAAGACTTTTGAATAGGAATATGAATCAAACCTATCCTTAATAGTAAAAGGCAGCCTTCAATGTGGATATTTAAATACTGCTTTATTATATAAATGTAATTATAAAATTAAAGATGACAACCCAATAGAAGGAGAGATTAAAAGCTTCCAGGACAAACAAAAACTGAAAGAAGTTATATTGTTTTTGAGAAGAATCATTGCTGGCTTCATTAGAATCATTTTGACTGTTACCATATTGAACCTATATATGAGATTTCAATACTTTCTCATCCTTTGCCGTCTATTAATCTGATGACATTTCTATTCAGAATAAATAAATAATAAACTAAACAAAATATAATAATAAACTAAACTATATATAATATATAAGCTATATATATTATAAATATATAAAAAACTAAAATACAGTTTTGAAATTTGTTTCAAGTTCACTCACAAAAAGCCAAAATTATGACAAATTAATGGAGGCAATTATAATAAATATACCATTTTGATGTGTCTGTGGGGTTACCTTTCTTCTTTCTTGAAAGATGACCAAATTCAGAAAACAACCAAAAATAAAATACAGCTACTACAGTCACCTATATCCAGAAGCTAAAAATATTTTTACTTTACTTCTTGCTATAAATTTATTCAGACTAGAACTGACTGAAACAGAAATGTAAATTCTACTTTTAATGCCAGTGAAGGGGAACTAATGTTTAATTTTACCTGTTAAATTAATTAAACAAGGTGGTCATTAAACTGATGTGGCTCTAATACCATAGAGGTCTATGTAAGCAAACCAAATTCTAAGCCTGTAAAATGCCTCAAATTTACGAAACCAAAATGCTAAGGGCAACAAATCACACAAACAGCTAACTAGGCTTTAAGCTACGGCCAATCAATAATTTCCTTACACTGCTTCTGCCTTTTCTCTATAAAAGTCTTTCCTCTATGGGCCTGGTTGGCTCAGTAGGTTAAGTGTCTGCCTTCAGCTCAGGTGATCCCAGGATGATGGAGCCCCCGAACGGCTCCTTGTGCTGCAGGGAGCCTGCTTCTCCCTCTCCTTCTGCCTCTGCCTGCCGCTCCCCCTGCCCGTGCACTCGCACTCTCGCTCTCTGAAAAATAAATAAAATCTTAAACAAACAAACAAACAAAAAACCAAAAAAACCCTCTCTCCCCTAACACCTACCCCCTCAACCTCCGCCTCCATCTGTGGAGGACTCTTAACCACTTCTTGTTTGGCGGTACCCAATTCTAATAGATTTTTGCTCAAAAAAAAAACTCTCAGAAGTTTTAATATGGCCCAGTTTCTCTTTTAGGAGTTCTGGAATCAGAAGAGGGAACCTGGGGGGACCCGAGGGCTTCTAGGAGCAACAGCAACAAGGCTCAGGTACCTGCGCAGCCACTTGAGCACGCCGCTGTCTCACGGCGTCAGGAGCCGGTGGGTGTCTGACCAATTCCAGACCCTAGTTCTGCAGCTTTTGCATTACGAGCTTGCAAACTTTGAGCACTGCTTTTTCCAGACTAGGTCCGGAAAACACCAGCCAGACCAGGTCTGACTTGAAAATACGGCTGGTTATAGGATTGTACGGGTCTGACTTAAAATCAGACCAGCTCAGGGACATGGCTCCAGGAACTGGTTCCGGGGTCAGACTGGGTCGCACAGAGAAAACAAAACTCCTTCCGGGGTCAGACTGGGTCCGACTTAAACTGGACCTCCTGTACAGCGTCCGGTAAAGGCAACGCGAACTGTTGGGGCCGCTCGCTGGTTGTGAAGCTCGTAGGTGCTACCTGGGAAAACGGACAGCAGTTGGCAAAATGTAAGAATTCTTTTTTTTTTTTTTTAAAGATTTTATTTATTTATTTGACAGAGAGAGATCACAAGTAGGCAGAGAGGCAGGCAGAGAGAGAGAGAGGGAAGCAGGCTCCCCGCTGAGCAGAGAGCCCGATGCGGGACTCGATCCCAGGACCCTGAGATCATGACCTGAGCCGAAGGCAGCAGCTTAACCCATTGAGCCACCCAGGCGCCGCAAAATGTAAGAATTCTTAACAAGGTCAGCGCTCCCGGATCTCTGTGGGGCCTCAGCGAGAGATGAGGTTACAATTTCACGTTGTCTCTTCCTTTCCAAATTCAGGTCAGCAGGAAAACAAAAACAAAAACATTAGTTACTGGTGCGTGCTTTCCCAGGGCCAGCTATTGCACGTAGTGTGTGTGTGTGTGTGTGTGTTTATGTGTGTGTGAACCATCTGGTGGGCAGGCTCTCCAAAATATGGCCAGACACAAATGTGGATTGCACTCCGTTTGCAGCAAGGGTCTTACTGATGCGGGAGGGGTAAGTTCTTGCCTCACCGAGTTCAAGAATAAATCTCGCAGAAAAGGGAGAGTGAGTAAAGCAAAAGAATTTTATTAAGTAAGGTTACAGAGAGAAAGCTCTCAGGAGTGGTTGCCACCGAGGGCATTTAGGGATGGTCTTTTAAAAGTAGCTGCCTTCGGCTCAGGTCATGATCCCAGGTCCCTGGGATCGAGTCCCCATCGGGCTCCTTTCTCAGTGGGGAGCCTGCCTCTTTGGCTACTTGTGATATCTGCTTGTCAAATAAAAAAATAAAATCTTAAAAAAAAAAAAAAGCTAACCAGGAATTTAAAGTTTTTTAACATCTCTATTAAGTAAGGACTAGTGATAACACCTTCAGTGGCTTACTTGCTTTCTAGTTCAGGGTAATTCTGGATTGGTCACAAGTAGCTGTTATAACAAGACCTCACCTATGACACTAGGACAGGATGGTCTGGTGTGTTCCCCTATTTCTGGTTTCCTTTCATCTCCCACATTCTGAATTTTGTGAGCCTGATCCCATGGCCCCCTACTTACTCTCCCTACCGAGCCCTGCCTGCCTCTTATTCATTACCACTCTTTTTCACCTGGCAGGGAAATTGTCCAAGTCTTTCTTTTGGTTACCTTTGGGAGTCCATGCCAGGAGTATTTATTGTCGTGACTGAAACCGGCAATATATTAAAAAGGGTTTTTTAATTTGTTTTTCCTTTTTTTCTTTTTTTCTTAAAGTAGCTCTTTGGTCAAGTGTTGGCCGGATTGAAAGCCGATTTTCAGAACCTGGTAGGAACTTTTAGGCCTTCTTCCCTAATGCTAAAATGAAACTATGTGCACAAAGGGAAAGAAAAAACATTCTGAATCCATTGTGGAAGGATTTATTAAAACTTTCCAAACAAATGCACTTCTAAATGTAGAATATAGGAATCTTTTGATTTCCATCTTAGTTGACCATCTCGCTGGTATAGAGAAGCAAATTGAGGATAATGTTGGATGGCCGAATCAGTTTTTTGTTTTGTTTTGTTTTGTTTTTTTAATTATCATTCAGGGTGCAGTCGAATTCTTTAGGGGGGAATTAAAAACAACTGTATTTATCTTAAAAATTGAATCTTTACAAATGTTGCTCTAGAAACTATCCAAAACCCACCTGTCTTTTATACTAATCGCAGTATGCCCCCTATTCTTCTCATAAGGCTTGCAGATAAATAATGTGTATGTCTATTTAGGTAAACTATAGATAGATGTGTGATATTTTTCTTACTCTGGATGTTATTGCCAAAATTAATTTGTAAAGAGCTCTATTTAATTGGCTTAAAAACAAGGAAGCATTTATACAAATCAGATATACTCTCAGAAATATAGAAATAACCAAAATGTTTTTTAAGTTCCTGTGATCTAGGATAATGCTCAGTAAATAAAAGCTAGTACAAGCTTGTTAGTTTAATAAAAATGGGCATTTTCTTAAAGATATCAATATTAAAAACAATATTTTTATTCTACATAGGCTTTACTGAAAAGCAGAATCATTTCCAAATAAGATAAAATACTGAAACATTAGTTACTGGACACAGGTTTATTCAGTTTTGGCCTTCTTTTACAGAGGAACTAAAGATATTAGGTGTATTAATAAACATGTTTTGTGTCACATTGAAAAATTTATGATGAAGAAAAATATATTTCTAGACATTATGAAATGTACTTATAAATTTGCCAATCCACAGGATGCAGACATTCTGCAATTGCTTATTTCTAAGTTTCCACTAGGAATACATGATTCTAAGCATTCAGAATTCTAATCAATATATGCAAATAAACTACTTAGAAATAATAAGGATGAAAGGAAACTCAAATGGATTATTTATAAAGTTTAGAAGGTTTGTGGAAAAGGAATCTTGGGTAAGGGATTTTATGTGTGGTCAAGGTGATTAAAATTGGAAAAGATTTATTTATGTTTTTAAAGAATGAACTTTAATATTAAAAGTGCCCTGGTAAAAAATTAGAATTGGTTATCTCTTTGTTAAAAGGATGGTTTTTAGGGGCGCCTCCGTGGCTCAGTTGGTTAAGCATCTGACTCTTCGTTTCAGCTCAGGTCATGATCTCAGGGTTGTGAGATGGAGCCCTGCATTAGGCTCTGTGCTGGGCATGGAGTCTGCTTAAGATTCTCTCCCTCTTCCCCTCTTCCTTTGCCTAGTCCCTACCTCCCTCTCTCTTTCTCTCTCTCTCCCTCCCTCTCTTAAAAAAAAAAAAAGAAAAGAAAAGAAAAAGAGAAGGGTTTCTGTTACCATTGGCTTGCTCTTGATAAGAGATTGTGAAATTTTTTTGATTCTTTTATATGTGTTCTGTTTCTGTTTTCTTACCTTTTGGACAGTCTATGAGGAAAGCAAAGATTTTGTGTCTTAGCAAAATTTACTATATTTCACATTGTCTTTTTGAGGTCTTTGGTTACTTAAGAAAACCCAATTTTCTCAATATTAGAAGAACTAAGTTTTTTTCACAACTGTGTAACCTTCTGTTTTTGCCTTTAAAATGTTCTGTTGTCACTTTAAATAGATAAGTATTATTTCATAATGATCTGAGATCCTATTTAGCCAAATAGGCAAACCTTTTGACATTTTATTAACTTCCCCAAATCACACACACAATTAGAAACATTGGTTTTTATTACTATTATTACCAGGGCTTGACCTGGAATGTCATATTTGAGAACATGCAGAAAAGCAGATATGACCAGATAGTTTTGAGAAACTAAGGTTGACTTAATGGAGCCAGTAAAAGCCCCTTGGAAAAACTGTTTTGTTTCCTTATATACATGGTTCCTGGGAACCTTACCACCACGTGTAAGGAGGTTACTCCCTGGTGGGCCCAGTAAACTTAGGATATCTTGGGGACCACAAAAGGAGAGGAATTCACCCAAATCTATAGGTACTTATGGTGAAATCTGATGGTGGGTTCTAGGGTTGACTTCTTAGACTAGAGAGGCTTTTAAAAGTCCAATCTAAGATAACTTATGAAAATTTCCAACAAGGCAGACTTTAAAAGAGCCTATGTCATCAGTCACTATTCTTGATGTACTTATATAAATAATCAGGCCAAGTTTAATGAGACTTGACTTATTTTGCAAACAGATTAGTCTTACTGTGATTATCTTTGATAGAAATGAGGGTGATTGTAGAGGAAAAAAATATGTTTCAGTAGAAAATTATAACAATCTTGTGGATATCAGATTCTAGGTCTCTTCATTGTCTCTGTAAACCAAGCTGGATCCCAGATTCTTCTAGCTTCCTCAGAGATCTGGCTCTATCTCTCCAAACTAATGTTTCTGGTCTTCTTCCACCCTTGTGATATGGAATTTGCTAAGAATAAAGATGGCCCCTGAACTTCCTTGGAAGGAACCACACCGGATTCTCCTCTCTACCCAGATAATAACCAAACTGAACCTTGGGTCCACATGCCCCAGTTAAGAAGGGCTCTGCTCAATTCTTGGAACCAGCTGGAGATCTAGATTAAAATAGACTAAGGAGTTTCCTCCCAGGAATAGACAACATCTTGAGGTGAATAGGTCTCTTAAGATCAAGGACAAGATTTTCATTTCCAGCATGAAACCTTTATTCCTTTTGCCTTTTTGCTCCTTGCTTTTTCTCTTGCTAATAAAGGGAAGACAGTGCTCCTTAGTCATGGCAACTAGTTTTGAATCTAGGGCTAAGGGCATATCAGAACAAAAGTCCCTAGACTTTCTTGCTAAGGTGTTTTTAGATAATAGAATTGCTTTAAAATACTTACTGGCTGAACAAGGAGTCTTTGCCATAGCAAATGCTTCCATCTGTATGTAGATCATTTCTGGTACTATAGCAAATATAAGAAACAAGCTATTTGGCTAAAACAGCTTGATGCCCCTTCAGTTACATTCTTTGGTTTATCTGGTTTATTCTTTGGTTTACCTGTTGGGCTGGCAGAAAGGGCTACTTAAGATGGCGAAAGTTCCCGCCACAAGACCTGAGCTCGGACAGGAGAACAAAGGCCCAAGCAGGAATCTGAGACCCTCCCGTCCCAGGCTCCCATGGACCAATGGGACCCTGACAAGCAGGAATCTGAGACCCCTGCCCCGGGCTCCTGTGGACCAGTAGGACCCCGACGAGCAGGTGAAATATTCAAATAAGGGAAACTTGCCAAAAGACCCCTGAGCTCCCCTCGAGACCCCTTAAAAGTTCCCTCCTCCCTGCCTTGGGCATGACTTCTGCCACTCTGCTTTCCAGTCGCAGAACCTCGCCCGAGGGTGCCCACCTCCTCCCGGCGCAACTTTCCTGGCTCCCCTTCTCCTGAGCCCTGAAACTTCACCGGAGAGTGTTTTTAATAAATCTTGCCTTGCACCCACTTTGCCTGGTGTTGTGTTTATCTCGCCGGAAAAAACTTTACAGTACCAACTGGCCTGGTTCAGAGAAGCTCTAGCTAAGGAGTGCATGTCAGTCTTTTGATATTATACTAATAGTAGTTACCATTGTTGTCTCCCTGGTACATTATGTTCTGTCAGAGGTCTTAAATGCATATTCAGAGCTATCAGCAGTACATCAGATGATCGCACTGAACTTAGAGAAACAGAAACAAGAGGAACAGTGAGATGAACAGCATAAACAGTTCTCATAAATCTGATATATTTTTTGAGTTTCACAATGAGATAAGAGTAATTTAACTGTGATGGTAACTGAGAGTGGCACTAATACCAAATTTTTGGTTAATCTCTCATGTATAAGAGGATGACCAAATAAGGGGAATGGTTAAATTAATTAAACAGTTGGGTCATTAGACTCATGTGGTTCTGATGCTCAAATGATGGCCTATTAAGCAAACCAAAATCTAAACCTCTAAATGCTTGAAGGTTGTGAAATGAAAATGCTAAAGACAGCCAACTTGTCTTCAAGCTATAGCTAATCAATACTTTCCATATCTTGCTTCTACCTTTTCTCTATAAAAGTCTCTTCTGGAGCTCCTGAAGCACTCCTAGCCTCTCTTGGTTTGGAGCTGCCCAATTCTAATAGATTTTTGCTCAAATAAACTCCTGAAAGTTTTAATGTTCCTCAGTTTATCTTTGAACAAATCTAAGTTTCTCTTTTCTTTATCTCTTTCTTTTATTTTTCCTGTTACTCTGTATATAGCATGATGAAATATTTCCCTTAATCTTGAATTAGCCTATGAGAGACTTCTGTCATTTGTGTCATTCAATAATAAATATTACAAATATTAATTTAGCATAAGAAGGACAAGACTTACTTACACCAGTCACTGTTTATTGCCACATGTATTAAAATCATATTTTTGAGGCAAGTCAGTATTGATTTCATTCCTACTAATTATCTTATAATGAATACATTTTTAATGATTCCAGACTTTTCTTCTAAACAGATGTTTCTTGAATGGCGTTCTTTTTGTTTTTTTTTTTTCCCCCTGCTGTTGGACCATTTAAATAAGTTGGCACCAATTTGTTAGGTTATAAAACTGGGTACTTTGTTGGAACCAATTTTGTATTAGCATAAAACTTCAGCACACTGGCCCTTAGTGTTTCCCCATGGATAAGAAGTAGCCTTTCTCACCGTTTTATTGTTTCATTCATCAGTGTTTTATTTGCAAATTGAAGTTACTTTGATGGGCATCTTTTTCTATGCTAATAAGATACCAGCCAGTTTTGCCCAAGAATTGTGTAGCCCTTCAGCAAAGTAATTCAATTCCCCAGTAATTCCCTGGAAAAGATAAGTACAGGACAGGATTAGTGCAGACATAAAAACAAGCTTTAAATATTACTTCTGAGGTAGATACTCACATATTTATCTCTCCCTTTAAACCTTAACTACAGAGAATGTTGGAAATACTAGCAAAATCATCACTTGCACATGTTGCTGTAGGCAGTGTAGACAAGTTGAGATGGAACACCTATGAAATAATCAAGTTGATTCTTTGGCTCACAGTTGAGGTAAGTACCTACTCTCAAAGTAAATATTGACCATTTTCTAATTTTTGCCATAAAACCAAATATAGGGTCTCACCAATACCTACACTGTTGAGGAAAAATGCACCTGTTCTCTCCAGTTTTACCATTATATCAGTTTTCCATTACTGAATTTTACATTCCTTCTTTCCCTCTCTTTTACATGGTAAGTGAAATGGACTGTTTATGTAAAAGAAATATTATGCCTCTTGCCAATTTCATAGAATAAGGAGAGAAACATTTGTCCTTTGCTTTGGTGAGGGGGTGGAAGGCTAGCTGAGAACAAAGCAAAGCTGATAGCCTGACACCCCCCACTCCTGTGTGACTTTCTTCTGGGAAAGTCCCAACTATTTTAGTGTTAATACCTTGTCAGAGGGAAAAACAGCCTTAGCTTGATGAAATAGTCAGGCCCCCAGTATCCCGAGGGTCTTCTTTAACATATGAAAACCCTTTTGAAACCTCCCTTTCTCTTACCTCCCCCAACTCCCAAGTATGTAAAGAGCCACCCCTCACAATCCCTGTGCAGCAGCTTTTTCTACTCTTGGGTGGTGTCCCCATGCTTTAATAAAACCACCATTTTGCACTGAAGATGTCTCAAGAATTCTTTCTTGGTTGTCAGCTCGGGACACCACCCTACTGAACCTCACCTGTATTCCAAAACCCCATAAGCTATGTGCTCTCTCTGATAGTGTTACATCATTGCACAAGAATCACATATACAGGCCAAACACTGGAAATCATTTGCTACTATGTCACCTTTTCTTATTATTTCTTTGTTTTAAGAAAACTAAACTCTTATGACCAAAGTAGGGTTAAACTCAAGACCCAGAGATCAAGAGTCATAAGCTATACCAAAGTTTCGAACGTCTTACAACTGTTACTTTAAAATGATTTTTAGAGGGAAAATTTCATTAAGTAATCTTCATTTTCTTTGTACTATAATCTTTTTTTTTTTAATTGCATTGAAGCAAAGTTAATTTTCTTTGGGGATATAGGGAATTGTTTTTCAGATGATAGAAAAAAAAAATCCCCATCCTTTGAATATAATTCTACTGAATAAAATATAATTTTAAATTACATTTTAAGAAAATAATAGATTATCACTCTTTGACTTTTTGGTCTAAAATCTAGTGTTTATAGGGGGATTTATTGTTGTAACTATGCCTCACTTGCAAAATTCCAAAATTAACAGTCAATAACACAAAAAGTCATAAAAGGTATATACCATCTTCCTTAATCTGTTAATTGATGATATCATCATGTAGTTTTCAGTATAGTTTGCATTTACAAATGTGACATCTCAAATGTTGTAAAGACACTGCCCACTTTTTCCCCCTGTTTTTAACAGTACCATATTGCTCAAATAATTGTACCAAATTTTAATATCTTTGGTTATATATGAAGAACATCTTCATAACTAGTCATGTTATATAAGTTAGATTTCATATATCCTTAAATTAAGCCTTTTTCGCTGTTGGACTTTAATTGCAAAATTGTTTATGGAAAATACTTCTCGGAATCTTCATGTATTTTTTGAAGTTTTACTATGGTTAAGTTTAAAGTTAAAACAAAAGTAAAGAGAATAATGAAACCCACGTACTCATAACCTAGTACATTATTTTTCTGTTGGTGCTAAAAGAAAAGTACATAAACTTAGTGATTTAAAACTCAGATAATACTGTTCTATAGTTCTAGAGATTAGAAGTCAGAAATGCATCTTAGTGGGCTCAAAATAAGGACAGATTCCCTTTCTGGACCTTAGGGGCAGTCTGTTTTCTTGTTTCTCCAACTTCTAGAGCTTACCTTCAGCCTTGTGGTGTCATTCCTCTGTCTTCAAAGCCCAGGACATCAGGCCAGATCCTTTTCATATTGCCAAATCCCTGTCTCTACCCCAGTTCTGCCTTATTCCACTTATAAGAACTTTTATGATTGCATAGATTGACTCTCCTTTTCACTGTTAGATCTTCAGGAAAATTTGTCCATTTTATGGTCAGTTGATAAGCAAACATACCTGCAACATTAATTATCCCTTTACATATAGCAACATATTCATATGTTTTCAAGATTGAGACCTAGACCTCTTTGGGGGTGTTCTTTACTTGCCTCTTACCTACTACAGTTGTTAATGTCTTGCAATTATTTCATTTATCCCTAAATGAAGGGATAAATTTTTATTTATCCCTAAATAACATTCCCCCATAACACACATTCCCCCATAACACACATACACAAACTTTTTTTCTTCATGTGGTTTGTCCAGTTTTCTTTTTAAGCAAATCTCTGACTTTACATAACACCACCAGTAAATATTTCTTATGTGTGTCTCAATGGATAAGGACATTTTGTTTAACACCTTACAAAATAAACAAGAATTCTATAATATCATCTAATACCTAGTCTGTTTCTTATATTTTCTGATTATCTCAAAAACGTCTTCTATAATTGATAGTGCAATATGGATCGAAATGAGTTGTTTCACATGTTTTGTTTGGTTTTCGTGTATCTTAAATCTCCCTTACTCTCTAATCATTCTGCTGTTATATTTTTTTCTCATATGATTTAATAGTTGGTGCTGCTTACTTATGTACTCCAGAATTTTCCAAACTCTGAATTTGGTTGCTAACAACTTCACAGAATAGTTTAACCTGAGCCTTTAACCACTGTATTATCTGTAGACTGGTAGTTAGTTTCAGAGGTTCTTTTTTTCCCCCCAAGAATATATTATTGTAGTTTGTATAATTCATGTTGTACCACATTGTGTAATACATGATGTGTGGTTATCTCAATTGTAGTGATGTTAAAAATGATTATAAGATTCAAGAGTTGTCAGCCTAATCTATCTGTGATAAAGTTCCTCATCAACATGCACCTAATGATTTCAGCTTGAGTTGATGATAGTTGTATAGATGCTTTGAGACCACCTTTTCAGGAGCTTCCTCCATCATCATATTTAACATAGTTAGTGTTCTATAAAAATTGACTTACCACTGCTTTCCAGAGATTTAACTAGTAGGAAAAAGGAGGTACATTGGTAACTGACCAACTGTTGGTCTGGCTACAGAAATATAAGGCTGTCTTAACTCATGTAACTACTTCCAGCTTTGTTGACTTTGGGTTTCTTATCCATCACAATTTTTATAATATGCTTTCAAAGATAATCTGATAATCATTTTGAGATAACATTACTGATAATATTACAGTGTTTGAATTCCTAATTTGTATGCAAAAAGAGGTATAGTTACTTTTTGTGTTTTCTAAGAGGGGATCCACAGAAACTGGTTCCAGACAGATTCCTTGGAAAATACTACCGTTATTTGTACCATGTTGTTTGATCTCTTTTTAAGATACCATTATGCTTTTTTAAAATACCTAAAGCAAAGCTTGGATGATTATTTCCTTTTTTCTGTCCAAAATATGTTAAGGTCTTTTATTATATAGCAGCAAGATCTAGTTACATGTTCTAACTATCTAATTAGTTTATTGTACATCAAATTGCATAAATAGGACATTTAATTAAATAAAAGTTAGGAGATATTATTGACACCCACAATATCTGTTTTATGTGTTATTTTTAGTAAAAGTATAATTTGAGAAATCATTTTTATAAATACATAGGGCTTTTAAGTTATGGACACTAATTTGTTGGTCAAAAAATGAAAAGAAAAAAAATGAAAAAAAAGAGCACATTAATCAGTTAGTCATCAACTATTTTTCAAGTTCTCTCACAGGTGAACAAATTTTTTAATTTATAAGAATGATCTGGGACGCCTGGGTGGCTCAGTTGGTTAAGCGGCTGCCTTCGGCTCAGGTCATGATCCCAGCGTCCTGGGATCGAGTCCCACATCAGGCTCCTTGCTCCGCAGGGAGCCTGCTTCTCCCTCTGCCTCTAGCCTGCCACTCTGTCTGCCTGTGCTTGCGCTCTGTATCTCTCTCTCTCTATATAACAAATAAATAAAAATCTTTAAAAAAAAAAAAAAAAAGAATGATCTTCAGCAAGAGCCTATTAACGTAGTATTTGATCTTGCAGTATTTTCACAAGCATGTTATGTAATAGTCCTTGGAGAAATGTTAGATTTTACAGTACTATTCCTAATTCTTTTTTTTTTTTTAATTTATTTATTGACAGAGAGAAATCACAAGTAGATGGAGAGGCAGGCAGAGAGAGAGAGAGAGAGAGGGAAGCAGGCTCCCTGCTGAGCAGAGAGCCCGATGCGGGACTCGATCCCAGGACCCCGAGATCATGACCTGAGCCGAAGGCAGCGGCTTAACCCACTGAGCCACCCAGGCGCCCACTATTCCTAATTCTTAATTATATATACTATAATGGCAAAGTTATTAATTGAATATTTTGAACAAAATATTTAAAATCCACTTGATAAGTAAAAATCACCCTTTTAGGTAATAAATTCTTTGTATAAGAAAAAGGATAAACCCTATATTTGACCACATATTCTAAACATTCAAAACATACCTTATCCCATGTGCATGTTCCCATGTCAGAATAAAGCATTTGTAACTGATGTTTATGAATCTTTCAAATGCTCATACTTTTAGAATGTTTCCTATTTGACTTTATAAAACCCTTCAGTACTGTTTTAGAAGTCATGTTTCAATCTTTATGAATATGGAACATCTCAAAGTTTCTCTTTATCACAACTCCTTAGATATTGACAACGCTATGTGTTTCCCCTATGCTATTTGTTTTGTTCTAATATTGGCAATCTTTCATTTATACCAATTAATAAATTCCCCAAGAGCTTTCACATTGTGTTTTTGAAGAATCTTATTACAGTGCCTAGATGATAATATGGAAATATGGAAGAAAACTTATTAAATTGAATTACTAAAACTAGTAATAAAGCCAGGAATCACTGATATTTTAAGTCTAATATTTTAACATTTATTCCTAAATTCCACAAAATTCTGTTGAGTCTCATTCTTTATCTGCATGCCTCTGGATAGTACATTCTAAAGAATGAGTAGAAACTAGAATATATAATGTCTTTAATACCTGAGAAGGCTCAGCTTATAATCTTGTGACTCAGTTTGCTATTAGTTTTCACTACCTTGTATTACTCTCAGAGCTTAGTCCCCAATTATTTGCATGCACTTAAAGTTAATCTGGACTATGCTTGCAAAATCAATTATAATAATCTTGTTTCCTAAAACATTGTTCAAATTCCAGGATGGATTTTTCTTGCTCTCATTCCATTTTGCTTTCTTTCTCCACTTACCACTATCTAAAATTATCTTTTCCTTTTTGTTTGTTTGTTCTTTTGAAGTAGTAATTCAGTAGTTTATTAGCTATATTCTCCACTCCCAAATCCCTCTACACCCCCACAGCCCCATGCCTACCCAAAAATATTTCCATGAGAATAGGGACTTAAAGATTAATCTCATTTATTACTATATCTACCAGTTCTTAAAACAGTGCTTGGCACAGAAGATACACTAAGGAAACTAGCCCATCCCTGAGAATTTTATGTATTTCCTATCATTCCTTTTCATTAGTGTTGTGTGTACTACTGTAGAGGTAGTTTATCTGATTCTCCTTACCATTGAGATATCATCCAGTTAGCCTTATTGACTTCTGTATTTTTCTGTTCATTCATTTCAGGTTGTGGTTTCTGAGCACATTAGTTAAGTCAAGATCATTTTCTGAGCTCCTTCTCACTTCCATTATGAGATGTTGGCTTACTAAATAATGCCAAGCATGTGTTACCCTTTGTTTTCTTGAAATTGCAGGTGTAGACTGTTAAGATGAGAAGTTGAATGTCCTTTTTTGCTCATTCCTTCATTTTGCTTGTTAAGTCTATCTAAAACTATTCTGCAATATTGACAACTACTTCATTGTTCTGTTAAACCCACAACAGATAGTATTTTAGTACAGATAGGTAGTTATTCATGGATAACTTTTTAAACAAGTTATATTCTTTATCTTCATTTCAATAATCTTGTCCTTTATCCTAATTTTATTTGGAAGCAACTCTACTTATGAACACTATGTGATTTTCAGTTCTTTTCAAATTCAGTAAGCCATTTTTAAAGTCCTCGGCTGTACTACAATTAATTTATGGATAGTTGAATGATTGTTTTTTCAGATCTGTGATGAGTTTTTGTTGTTGTTGTTGTTGTTTTGTTTTTTTAAACAGTGTTTTCCTATGTGATTATCTGAATTTTTAACTTAATAATTGTAATATTTGAAAACCATGAGACCACTGATGTCACTTTCTGTTAAATAATATAGCATATCCAATATTCAGTTGTGTTTGATACACAGTATTCAATCAAAAGAATGTTACTGCGTAAAACAGTGACTTTAACTAGGAATACAAATCACTGTAATAATAAAGAATTTAGATGGCCATACAACAGTAAAAGTTATAAATAAAAGCTCTCTATATCTCAGGTTGATTTTCAGACTATGATGAATTTTATACCCTCTTATCATTTCCGTTTTACAGACTGGTAAGTTTCCGAAGGGTTTTATTTAACCCCAGATTGATGCATATTCCTTAAAATATTCAGATTCTAACTATTTCCCTTAGGGAAGTACTTTAATTGTTCTTTCTTCCCTTCTTTTCCCTTTCTTGGGGGAAAGAAAATTTTAGTAACACATGATCTTGTCACATTTTATGGATAAATTTACTGTTTAAGAAATGCAATAAGAGATTCTGTTGGACATATATGTCTTTTTCAAAGGCAGATTTAATTGTATATCTGATTATATATATTTCAGGAATAGATTTATATATGTATAAGTGTATATGGGAGAGTTATACAATATTCATGGATGGAAAAAAGAAAAATAGATTATTTAGGAAAAAAATAGTAACAGGGTAGGACATTTCCTGTCAAAAAAATAATAGAACATATTTTATAGTTAGAAAAATATTTTTAAAATACAGCATAAGAATCATCTAAAAGGTCATTGGAACAGAATACATATCTTACAAATTAATTTTAATATAGTCCCAAATTTTAAAAATATGTGTGAAAAATAACTGAAAATATGCATTGGAAAGTTAACAGTGTGCTTTGAGTAGTGATAAGTAATTTATTTTTGTCTTTTTTCTATTTTTAAATTATCTACAAAATTGCATATTTTGTTTATAATCAGAAAACAATCCCCTAAATTCTAAAAATTTTGAAAAGTATTGTTTGTCTTTTAAAAATATAATAAACTATAAATTATATAATAAATGATAATAAATGTCAATCTGATTCTAAGAAAAAAAGTTAATTCTTCATATTTATTTGTAAGATATTTTACCATTGGAGTTGAAACTGTTGAATTCTGGATCTATTATTAATCCCAATAATTCCATTCAGTTTAGTGGGTTTCTTATATTCTATGATGAATTAGCTAAACTATTTCAGTGGCCATCTAATTAGAATTTGGGTTGGATTTAAAAAGAAAATCTAATTCAATTTATTCTAAGCTATCTCATGAGGAGTAACTGATGCTGTTTAAAAGAAAACAGGAAATATTCTATTATAAAAAACAGTCATTACAAACAAGTTTTTTGGTCTATTTTTCTCTCTCTCAAAGACAATGAAAGTGGCTGCATTAATTAATACATTGTTACTATAATGCAGTTGTTTTCTGTATTGTATTAACTTTAGCACAGCCAACAACGAACCAACTAATTATTATTATTATTTTTTATTTATTTATTTATTTTTTATTTCCAGCATAACAGTATTCATTATTTTTGCACCACACCCCATGCTCCATGCAATCCGTGCCCTCTATAATACCCACCACCTGGTACCCCAACCTCCCACCCCCCGTCCCTTCAAAACCCTCAGATTGTTTTTCAGAGTCCATAGTCTCTCATGGTTCACCTCCCCTTCCAATTTCCCCCAACTCCCTTCTCCACTCTAAGTCCCCATGTCCTCCATGCTATTTGTTATGCTCCACAAATAAGTGAAACCATATGATAATTGACTCTCTCTGCTTGACTTATTTCACTCAGCATATTATTTTTTATTATTTTTTTTAAATGTGGAGATAATCTTTACACCAAACATATTGAACTAAAAATTAAGTAGACTCAGGAAAGAATTTACAGTATCTATCCTCCTTGTAAATTAACCAGTTTATCTACTTTAAAACATATCAGTAACAACACACTACAATAATAAAAGCATTGGGAGCAATTTTCATACTGGGAATATTTTTTCTGAATTTTTTTTTAAAAGTGTGCTTCCCAGGCATGCCTAGGTGGCTCAGTTGGTTAAGTTTACAACTCTTGATTTTGGCTCACATCATGATCTCTGGGTGGTGAGACTGAGCCCCACCTGGGGTTCTGAGCGGGCCTAGAGCCTGCTCAAGATTCCCTATCTCTTCCTCTGCCTATCCACCCTGCTCACATGCTTTCTATATCCCGTCTCACTCCCTCTCTCATAAAAATAAAGTGTGCCTCCTAGTGTAGGGTCTGTTGAAATGTTCATTCTTTCACTTGAATGTTCTTTGTTTATGTAAGGATATCTCTGTGCAGTCCCAGAATATTTTGGTGTTAAATATCACTAGTCCCTGGGACGCCTGGGTGGCTCAGTTGGTTGAGCGGCTGCCTTCAGCTCAGGTCATGATCCCAGCGTCCTGGGATAGAGTCCCACATCCCCACATTGGGCTCCTTGCTCGGCGGGGAGCCTGCTTCTCCCTCTGCCTCTGCCTGCCATTCTGTCTGCCTGTGCTTGCTCTCTCCCCCCTCTCTCTCTGATAAATAAATAAAATCTTTAAAAAAAAAAAAATCACTAGTCCCTTAGTTTCTACAGTAGTGTTGTTTCTAAATCAGATAGTTCCATCCTGATAAACTTCATTTGTAGTCTCCATAATATGTTAATATACCTTACAAAATTTTCAGGTGTTCCAGTGCTCCAGTGTCTTGATGAGGCAGAGTGACAGAAGGCCGTGGCTCCTAAACATTTTCACATGAGCCATAGTAAAAAATATATATATTTTCATCGTAATTCATGACATAACATTTATTGAGTATATTTCATATGCCATGCACTCTTATTGTCTGTGTACTGGATATTCAGAAGTAATTGCAATAGTAAAAAATTCTGGCCCCCATGTAGTTGATAATACAGTCTATATGTCTCTCTACCTGGACCTCCCCCAATTATTCCTTTGTATGAACAATGTGATCTTGTATTTTTTATTCCATCAATCTTGTTCTGTTCTATTCTCTTCTTTTTGATAATAAAAAATAAAATAATTTGCTCTTTAGAACCCACTAATTGATTCAAGATTCAATAATGGATCTTTAAAGTCTACTTTGAAAAGTACTGCCATATAGGTATTACATACTTTTGTAAGACTATTAAAACAGCCTAGAATTTATTATTTATGTCTTATTGTTGGCTTCTGTCACCAATTTAAACATCTAGTCTTTCTCACTGAGCAGCTTTTGAGATAGGACTCTCTGAATCTACGTTTATGTAACCTGCTTTTAATCTAAATGGGGAATCTTATATTTATTTCTTTCTTCTTATTGGTTTTAGTCCATCATTCAAGCCTATCTAGATTTTTGAAATCTGCCAGTGTCATGAAATATATTAGATAATCCTCCTAAATCTGTCATCCACAAATACGGAAAGGGTGGCTTCTGTGTCATGATCCAAGTCACTGATAAAAAATATTGCAAATTCTTGTAGTTTTCCTTTAGAGATCTCCCTATTGTTGGCATGGGTCCATTAATCAACACTTTAGAGTTATATTTGCATGTCAAAACACAAATCTTCCTTAATTATTCTAAAACTCAGTCTATACTTTCCCATTATACTAAAAAGTCCTAACAGACTGTCAAATATATACTAAATTCTTGATTTTTATGTTCCCCTGAGATACAATAACCTGGTCATTAATACATAGTTAAGTTTCTGTTTATCCCAGCCCCCGTCAGTTCCAATAATAATAGCCTTTGGTTTAAGAGTTCAGCTGCAGAGCAGAAGAGATTCTGATACCACAGTATCCTGGGACTCATTCTCAGAACAAAGGTAAGGGATGGTCCGATGCATGTGCTAAAGGGATAGGTAGCATTCTCGGTAGTCACAAAGTCATTCAGCTATTCCTCAACTTTCCGCTGAGTTCCAACTGATACGGTTTTTGATTGTGGGCACAGCATCTTAATGTATGATAAGTCTTGAATGGGAGTAAAGTCTGTGAGCCAGGAATAGCCACTCTTTATCTACTTAAAAAAAAAAAAATCTCTAGGGGTGCATGGGTGGCTGTCAGTTTGAGTGGTTGTCATGGGGTCCTGATCTAGCCCCATATTGGCTCCCTGCTCAGTGGGGAGTCAGCTTCTCCCTCTCCCTCTGCTATTCTCCCTGCTTGTGCTTTCTTGCTCATGTTCTCTTTCCCTCAAATAAATGAATAAAATCTTTTTTAAAAAAATCTCTATTTTTCTGGCCTGAAATGTTTTTTTTTTCTTCAAGATTTTATTTATTTATTTGGCAGACAGAGATCAAAGTTGGCAGAGAGGCAGGCAGAGAGAGAGGAAGAAGCAGGCTCCCCGCTGAGCAGAGAGCCCAATGTGGGGTTCCATTCCAGGACCCTGGGATCATGACCTGAGCCAAATGTGGAGGCTTTAACCCACTGAGACACCCAGGTGCCCTCTGGCCTGACATGTTACTTTGGATGTAATTTACACTTAACTCATAGATTGTTATTAAAAAGATATCATTAACATAATTTTATTAATAAGATATTTTCCTTAGGTAAGAGCATAGGGCAAGGTATTAACTAGTGATACATTTGAATCCTTATTCTATTCACTGATTAATTGTATAATTTTGGACAAGACCTTAAAACTTTCGAAGTCTCTATTACTTCATCTGTAATCTGGAATTACAAATACATACATCACCTCCCTCACAAGGTTCTTGAAAGAATGGAGATTATATTATAAAGAATGCTGTCTAAGTGTTCCCTAAGTGATAAGTACACTATCAATTGGTATATTAGTATCATCCTTTAAAATGGTCATTGCTTCATCTGTAGAAACTTCAAATTCATAATCCAAGAGAGAAAACATCTTTCTCCAGCATCATCTCATTCTGCTGATGCTCTGTTTTTACCAGTATGTAAGATTATCCATTCCTCAATATTGTCAGTCTTTTTTCCTCTACTTTGCTAGAGTAGAGAGTACACGGGCATTTTATTCTCTGTAAGAATTTATAGGACAACTATATCTGCAGTCATTGAGCAGATCATTTAATCTCCCTGAGCCTCATTCCCCTCATTTATAAAACAAGAAACTAACATTTACTTTGAGGCAGTATTTTAACAATTAGAGGTAATATATGTAAAGTATTTAACATAGTGATTGACACACACTGTGCTCCATGTATGGTAGGTATTTTAATTTCTAGATTTTTCTTTCATATAAAGTTTAAAGAATGCAATCATAATAAATAAGGAAGGAAAAAAGAGGTCGTCAGACATTCTTCCTTTTTTCCGCAACAGAAATATTCTTCTGTCCTCTCCCAAAACTGCAGTAACCTTTTAAACCTTTCTCTCCCTTCCTTTTTAAGCAACTAACTAATAAATCTAGAAGAACAGCCAATTCCCAGTAAGGGGGAAAGTGCAGAGCAAATATATCTGGCATAGTAGTGAGAAGTCATCTTACTATGAAAACTGAAGGAGTTAGTAATTAATAGCATAGCCTTTTAAAGCAGGCAGACAAACTGGGTTTGAATTTAATCCAGACACTTACTTGCTGAGTCACAATGTAGAAGTTACTTACCCTTTCTTACCTATTTCCCATTTTATAAAATGAGCATAGTAATAGCATTTTGTCTTTGAGTATAAAGTTAGAAATGTCAAAAGTTTAGTACTTAGTACACTGTCAGGCAGCAAATAATTTATAAATAGAATCTCATTGCTTTTTTTTACTACTGTTCCATTTAAAAACCTACTTTCACTTTCTAATATTCTTCATTGATAATGATGGTCCAAATTGTTTTACCTTCGAAATATAAATTTTAGCAATGTATTTATTGCCTATTGCCCAAGTTTCTCAAGTAAGACCATTTAGTACTCTGTAGTGTTTCTTGTAAATTAACCATGTAAAGAGCAGTATTTATCTGACGGCCTCAAAAGATTTTCTTGAAAGTAGGATTTTCATACTCTTAAAAAATAAATTATAATCCCCAGAAATGTCTAATGTCTGTCAACAATTTTAGGCATGGAAGACTATCAGTAAATATTGTTTTGCTGTTTTTGTTGCTATCATAGTTACTATAGTTACTGTTATTACTACATGTTTTAACATTTTATATTCTGACTCCTGGATCAAAATACTTAAGTTGCATTTCACCCAAGTCCAAAGATATGTGGAAAAAATAAACATAATTTCAGTACTTCCCTGACTCAACTGTAGCATGTAAGAGATTCCCAAGTCCTCTGGTTGGGAAGATCAATGTTGGAATTTTCAGATTCTTGGCTTGGTTGTAGAAGATTGTAGAAGACTGCTGGAAAGCATCTCTTAGATGTATTATCCTTCCACATGGACTTGGCACTTTGAAAGTGGAAAATGCACTAACCCTGTTCTGTCCCCTTTGAAAGTCTCCAAAGAGAACAAAATTAACTTAATTTGAACAATTGGGAAAATTAACCTAAAAATGCAAGTATTCATCTACAAAATAAACAGTCATTACAAATCTGTGTTTCACAAATTGTATTAAGGCTAAGGATACAATGATAAGGAAAACATTAGCCCTGTCTTTCAGGTAGTCAAGGAGAGGGCTAGGAAACACATAAAAAATGTGGAGCAAATGCAGTGCTTATTATGCCAGAATTAGGGAAAATCTATTGAAAGAGAGGGAAAAATATTTTATCTATTTAAAGGTTTACGGAAAAGGCAACATTTAAGCCATGAGAAGTTCAATACGTGTACCAAATATTAAGTTCTTAAGAATTGAACTAGGAAGAATAACAGGTAGAAAAAGTCTGAACTGAAGAGAGAGAAAGAGAAGGGGGAGGGAGGGTAGGCCAGAGGAGGGAGGCAGAAAGATGGGGGGGGGTGACAGTGAAGGGAAGGGAACAGAAAAGAAGAATAATATAGGAAGTGACCAAATAGTAGATTTTGGGCATTAAATATCCTATTGCTAGTAACAAGATACTGATGAGATTCTAGTCATATCAAATTATTGGTATAGGGGTGTTTGGGTGGCTCAATGAGTTAAGCCTCTGCCTTCTGCTCAGGTCATGATCTCAGGGTCCTGGATTGAGCCCCACATCAGGCTCTCTGCTCCAGCAGGGAGCCTGCTTCCCCTTCTTTCTGGCTGCCTCTCTCTGTCTACTTGTGATATCTCTCTGTGACAAATAAAATATTTTTTTTTAATTTTTTTAAAGATTTATTTATTTATTTATTTATTTGTCAGAGAGAGAGAGTGAGAGCGAGCACAGGCAGACAGAGTGGCAGGCAGAGGCACAGGGAGAAGCAGGCTCCCCGCCGAGCAAGGAGCCCGATGCGGGACTTGATTCCAGGACGCCGGGATCACGACCCGAGCCGAAGGCAGCCGCCCAACCAACTGAGCCACCCAGGCGTCCCAATAAAATCATTTTTATAAAAAGATTATTGGTATAGATAACCAAGCCCTAAAGCCATAAATCAATAATCTGGTTGTTAACATATTCTTTCCAGAATATTCACTTCTTAACTATAAGTAAATGAATGTAGTAATTATATTTCTAAGATTAACACTTTAAAATGTAAAAAATTTTGTCTCCCCTGACCCCTAGTATAAATGGAAAGGATGTGTTAAAAACTAAATTGAAGTTTTCTTATGTAAGCGTAGATTCTAAACTTCTTCTGCCCTTTAGGTATTTTTATCACTTTTCTAGCTGATGTCAGAATCTACCTTTTGACAATTTATTGGTGTTTTAGATAAGCCTGTACTGATGCAGATAATCTCACAAACTACTATCAACCACATTTGTTAGATTGAGGTAGAAATCTAGAGAGAAAAAAAAGTACCATAATTTTTAGTACTTCTGAACTTGTTTCCAATAGGAAACTTTTTTTTTTTTTTTTTTTTTTGAGAGTGAGATTGTGCACGCAAGGTGTTGGTGGTGTTAGGAGGAAGCAAAGGGCACAGGGAGAGGGAGAATCTCAAGCTGGCTCCAGAGGAGAAATCAAGAGTCAGACACCTAAAGAGGAGAGCCACACAGGCGTCCCTGAAACATATTCTTTTTTCAGTTATGTAGTGATATTTTTACTTACTTAAGAAACATGCTGTGTAATTCTTTGAACTTGAAAGTATAAATCTAATACTGAATTCAGTACTTGATTGGTAATAATGTTAATGTGCTTTTATCACTATGGGTTTACAAAATTGTGTTATTTGCAAGTAATTTACCTTATGGAGTATTACTGAATCTTTAAAATTAATGAATATAAAATATATGTTTACTATAAAAAGTACTATTCAATCAGAAAAATCAATGTGGAAAGGTAGTTTAAAAGCAAGACATTATGTTTGAAGAGTCCAGCTGGTTATTTCAGTTCCATACTTCACCTTGAAACCTAAATTAACTACATCATAAAATAGAGTTTTATAGATTATCAACAATATTTTGAATTATATTTAAAGCCCAAGAATAGCCTTTAAGGTCACCTTTCTATGTTATCCTAATTGGCTAGCAATTTCTCATAAGTTATAGTTAATTGGTATAGAAATAAATCATAAGCCCATTTTACTCTAAGGTAAAAGGTCAGCATGCATCCTCTAATAATGTGCTCTTCTTTTTTCTGGCATATATTTTACAGATAATTATTTTTCTTAGAGCCAGTACACTACAGGCTTAAATATGACAGTGGATTAATAGTATTAATTGTGATGATTGAACTGTTTTCCCCTCCAGCTCCCATGGACACTGATCATGACAAATGATAGGCAAGCATTTACATAGATTGATGGAAATTTCAAATTTAAATGTATCAACAATTACTGTTTTAGTTATTTTAACTTGCTGAATAAGAGCAAGCACATTACTGTCACCTGTAGAAAAAAAAATAAACTTCACACATAGAAGGCACACACTGACAGGTCTTGGACAAGTATGGCAGGCTAAAGTGAAAGCGTTGGATTGACCAAAGTTCTAAGGTCCAGGTGGCCCATCAGTGCAAAAATGGCACGTTTTAAATGCTCTAGAAAGAACATAGGCACCAAGATGTAACTAACTTGCCATAAACCAATGCCCATTTTCTTACCGGTGTAAAGAGAATATTTGTTTCCTGTAAGTAAAGGGAAAGTAGTTTCTGGAAGGAACAATGCATACACAGAAAAAAATAGTGCACATTTTATAAGAACATAATTAAATTAAAAAATACAGTATAAATTCATTAAGCATACTTCCTGTGGGGAGATAGAAATTAAAATGTGATTTGGAGATAAAGGGAATTAAACTCTCTAATGAATTGATTTAAATCAAACAAAACTTCAAGAAAATACCTCAACCGAATTTGTCCAAGTCCAAGAAAACTGACAATACTTTATCATTATCTAACAATATATACAATGTTAAAAATTGTTTTGAGAAAAATGGTTTTCAAATTGGAATATTCTTCATAATATAAAACAACATTATGGTAATAAATAGATAATGGTTTCCCTAACGCAGAATCACTGTGAGAGATGAAGTTAAGGCACATTTATGAAAGTGCTGAGCACCCAGCCTGGCACAAAATAGACCCTGACCTCAGAGAGAAAATTCATTTGTGAATCCGATATTTACAGTGTGCTCTCACTCCCATCAAAAAGCACAGCACCAGTTCAGTCACAGTCACAGTTCTTGCTACTGAGCCCTGCTCATTCATTTCTTACCATTCTTTTTATTTTTCATTTTTTAAAAGATTTTTATTATTTGAGAACGGCAGAGGAAGATCATGTGAGGGGAGGGGCAGAGGGAAAGAATCTTCCAGCTGACCCTGCCGAGTGTGAAGCCCGGACATGGGGCTCAGTCAGAGGACCCGTGAGATCATGACCTAAGCAGAAATCAAGAGTCAGATGCTGAACCAGCTGAGCCACCCAGGTGCCCCTCTCTTCATCCCTTTAAATATTTACTTCCCTGATCATTTTTAGCAGCTTTGAAAATAAGGCTCAAAATCTTCTGAGGCATAAGAAGACATTTTGATATTAGACCTAAGAACTACTGTTCCACTTCCTCTTATCAAAAATAAAAAATAAAAATTTCACACAAGGGCCTTTTTGTCTGTCTTCACCTGCATTGTCAAGAATAGATGGCATTTTGATTGTTGAGAGTGCAGAAGTACAGACATTGTTGCCACTGCCTGAGTTCAGGTCAAGCTTTCTCTGCTACCAGCTGTATGAACTTGGGCATGTTTTGCCACTTCTCCTATGGTTAATAATTCTAAAGCCTCTAAGGGCACCTGGGTGGCTCATTCAGTTGGGTGTCTGCCTTTGACTCAGGTCATGATCTCAGAGTCCTGGGATCAAGCCCTGCATTGGACTCCCTGCTCAGCAAGGAGTCGGCTTCTCCCTCTGCCCCTCCCCCTGCTAGTGTTCTCTCTCTCTCTCTCTCTCTCTCCAATAAATAAGTGAACCTAAAAAAAAAAAAAAATTAAAGAAAAAATAAATAAAACCTACCTTAAATTTTTTCTTAGTGAAATCATTTGTGAGGTACTTAAAACAGTTTCTGCCTTATATATATCTATCTCCCATATGTTTTTCATTTCTTAATTGTGGTAGAATACTCATAAAATTATCATAACCAATTTTAACTATACAGTTCACAGGTATAAAGTACATTTTATATTCTTGTACAACCAACACCACTATCCATCTCCAGGTCTCTTTCCGTTTTGCAAAAGTGAAACTCTGTACCCATTAAACAATAACTTCTTGTCATATCACCCTCCCCTCACCCCCAGCCATCTACCATTTTACTTTATATCTCTATGATTTGGACTACTCTGCTTCATAAAAGTGGAATCATACAGCATTTTTCTTTTGTGACTGGTCTATTTCATTTAGAATTTTGTCCTCAGGATTCATCCATGTTGCAGTATATGTCAGAATTTCCTTCCTTTATAAGACTGAATAATGTTCCATTGTACATGTATAGTACATGTTACATATCTGTTTATATCTGTTGGTAGGCACTTGAGTTGTTTCTGTGTTTTATTTATTGTAAAGATGCTGCTATGAATATTTGTATAAATATCTCTTAGAGACTTTTCTTAAAGTATACTTTTTAAAAGTATAAACCCAGAAGTAAAATTGCTAGGTCATATCATAATTCTCATTTTAATTTTTTTGAGAAACACTGTAATATTTTCCATGGCAGCTATACCATTAAATGTTCCTAACAGTAATGCTTAAGAGTTAAAATTTCTCCGCATCCTTGCCATCATTTCTTTTTTCTCCTTTCTTCCTTCCTTCCTTTTTTTCTTTCTTTTTTGATAATCATCTTAATGGATATTAGGTGGTATCTCGTTGAAAACATTTAACCATATATTCAAGGGTTTATTTCTGACCTCTGTTCTATTCTATTGGTGCATAGAATATGCACTGTTTGGGTTATTGTAGCTTTATATTGAGCTTTGAAGTCAGGAAGTATGAATCCCCATCTTTGTTCTTTTTCTTTATTTTAGTTATTCAGAGTCCCTTTAGATTATATTTGAATTTTAGATGGGATTTTTCTATTTCTACAAAAAATTAAGATTTTCAGAAACAAAACAAAACACTAGGATTTTCACAGGGATTGCATTAATTCTGTATACCACTTTGGATAGTATTGAGATTTCGACAATTAATTCTTGCAATCCATGAACATAGATGTCTATTTCTTCATTTATGTATTCTTTAATTTCTTTCAGAACTGTTTTTGTAGTTTTTATTGTACAAGTCTTTTATCTATCTAGATAAGTTAATTCTTAAGTATTAAGTGGAATTTTTTTTTTTAATTTCCTTTTAGATTGTTTATTGTTAGTAACTAAGATTGCAACTGAGGTTTGCTTGCTGTTCTCTTTATATCCTGCTACTTTGCTAAATTTGTTTATTCTAGGTTTTTTTGTTTTGTTTTGTTTTGTTTTGTTTTGTTTTTTTGGTAGACTCTTTAGAATTGTCTACAGACAAGATTATGTCATCTGTTGAATAGAGATAACTTTACTTCTTCTTTCTGATTTGGATGACATTCTTATTTTTCTTGCCTAATTGTTCTGGATAGGTCTTACAATTCCATGTTGAATAGAAGTCGTGAAAGTGGGCATTTTGTTCCTGATATTAGTGAAAAAGCTATCAGTCTTTCACTACTGAGTATGTTTTTTGCTATGGGTTTCTTATATATGTCATTTCTTATGCTGAAGTAGTTTCCTTCTATTCCTAGTTTTTTTTATTTTTTATTTTTTTTAAAGATTTTGTTTTATTTATTTATGTGACAGAGATCGCAAGTAGGCAGAGAGGCAGGCAGAGAGAGAGGAGGAAGCAGGCTCCCTGCCGAGCAGAGAGCCTGATGCAGGGCTCGATCCCAGGACCCTGGGATCATGACCCGAGCTGAAGGCAGAGGCTTTAACCCACTGAGCCATCCAGGTGCCCCTATTCCTAGTTTTTTGAGTGTTTTTATCATGAAGGAATGTTGAATTATGTCAAGTACTTTTTCTGTATGAATTGAAGTAATAGTTTTTATATAGTTATTATCCTTCATTCTGGTAATCTGATATCTTATACTGAATGATTTTCTTATGTAGAAGGAAACGTACATTCCAGGAAAAAAATCCCATGTGATTATTGTGTATAATTTTTTTAATATGCTGTTGAATTTGGTTTGATATTATTTTGTTGAGGATTTCTTACATCCCTGTTCATAAAGATAATTGTTGGGGCACCTGGGTGGCTCAGTGGGTTAAGCTGCTGCCTTCAGCTCAGGTCATGATCCCAGGGTCCTGGGTTTGAGCCCCGTGTCATGCTCCCTGCTCAGTGGGGAGCTTGCTTCTCCCTCTTCCTCTGCCTGCCACTCTGCCTGCTTGTGTTCTCTCTCTGTCTTTCTCTGTCAAATAAATAAATTAAATCTTTAAAAAAAAAAAAAAGGTAATTGTTCTGTAGTTTTCTTTTTTGTAATGTATTTGATTTTAGTGTCAGGATAATGCTGCTTATAGAATATATTAGAGAGTTTTCCCTGCACTTCTGTTTTTGGAAAAGCTTGAGAAGGATTAATGTTAGTTCTGTGAATGTTTGGTAGAATTCACCAGTGAAACAATCAGGTTCCTTTGTCAGATTTTTTTTTTTTTTTTTTTTTTTACTAATTTATTCTCCTTCCTAGTTTTGGGTCCATTCACATTTTCTCTCTCTCTCCTCACCTTCTTTAGTTTGTATTTAGGAATATTAATTTCATTCAGGAAGGCAGAGGTAAAAAATAGTTGGGTATGCCACTGATCTTTCCTCACTACAATGAGCGTGTTTCTACATATTTTCAGATTGCCATATGGAAATATTTAACTTCATAAAAATGATAAAATTAAATGTTGATCTGGAACCTTAGAGAATAGAGTGTTCTATATGGCTAGATTTCTCTGAATGTCTAGATCCAGTCTAAACATTAAGACATTTTTATAATTGTTTAGTTGAGAATTCTCTAAGGAAATTTCCTGCCTTCTTTACATAGAATATAGTAAATGTAATTAGAGTTTTTTCCCAACAATCCAGACAATTATTATAAAATCCGTTTTAGAGTTGTATTTTATAGCAGTAATGGCTCCAAAACACATTAAAGTGTTTAGGGCTCTTGGCACAATGTTAGTCACATTTCTCCTTTTTTAGTTTGTTTCCTTGCTACCTCACTGTCACCTTTCTCTCCTAAAGCAATGTAGAAATCTCTCATCACCTTTTCAAGTTTCCTACTTCCCAATATCATGTGCTACAAAAACAAAATAATGGAGTATATCTAAGTTGTAGGTAGGAGTAGCTACAGTTTGACTAAAGGGATAGGTAGTTTCCCCATGAATGAAAGACATGTTTAATGTATTGACTCTGATTTTTAGGCAGCTTGCCAGTGACTTATACATTCTCTTCAGATGGGTAGATAGCTGATTTATTTGCCTAGAAAACTAATCCTAGTGCCTTATATGCTTACACTTACGCTTACACTTATTTCTGTGGGATATAAATATATATAAAAATATAAAGTAATAAGTATTGCTTTGGGATATAAATCCTTAAAGAAATCAAGATTGAGAGGAAAAGGAAGCTGAGGCTTGGAAATTATATATTCATAGAGACCCTATAGGCAAATGTGTCTCAGAAGAATCTCTCCAGGAAAATGATGGGAGAAAAATGTACTCACTGGCTTCCATGTTCCATTGGTCAGCATTGCCACATGAATCAGTTGCCCTACACATATTGGTTATACTATCTGTCCTCTCAGAGTGGTTACCTGAGACACCAAGTTTCAAAAAGCAATGACAGCACCCAGGTATAATCCACAGGGTGTAGCTTAAGCCAGCAAATACATGTGAACTGGCAGTCTCCATGCCAGGCCTTAAGCTATTGTACTTGTGTGAGCTCCAGCAGGTCATTTGTGCTCTCCTGGCCTCATGGGAATAGAGACTCACCCGGAAAGGAGATCAGATTGCCCTGAACAAGGCACGAGACAGATTACTATTGGGTTTATGTCTCTGAGAGAATTTACTGTGTGGGCCAGGCCAGCCAAGTAGGCTGAGAGTCACAAAAGCCTGACCCCTCTAAGGAGTGGATACAGCACTCCAGGAGCCTGACTTTGTAGGTGACAGAAACCCCCTTTGGGCCTAGGGAATGGTTCTGGTACTGGGTAATCTTTCTCAAGAATCAGCATAGTATTTGGAAGAAAATCATGATTGAGGGATCCACATGGCACATATTCTAGATATTTTAAATTCTTTTTAGTTAAGGTAACACCTAAACAAGTACAGATCTTCCTAAACTCAGGATGAGATTATGATCCAGTGAACCCCTCATAAGCTGAAAATATCACAAGTTGAAAGTGCATTTAATGCACCTATGCCACCGAACATCATAGCTTAACTAGCCTCCTTTAAATGTGTTCTGAACATTTGGGCAAATTCATCTAGTGGTTGAGCAAATTCATCAATATATAGTTGGACAAGTTTATCTAACACAAAGCCTGTTTTATAATAAAGTGTTGAATTTCTTATGTAATTTATTGAACACTCTACTGAAAGTGGAAAACAGAATGACCATATGGGTGCAGAATGGTTCTAAGTATATCAGTTGTTCACCCTTGTGATGCCGTCGCTGACTGGAAGGTGGGGCTTGCTGCTGCTGTCCAGCCTCATGAGAATATCTTACTGCATATTAGTAACCTGGAAAAGATAAAAATTCAAAATTTGAAGTATGTTTTCTACTGAATTTCTATTGCTTTTGTACCATCATAAAGTTAAAAAGTTACAAGTCAAACCATTTTAAGTCAGGGACTATCTAATATAAAAATAAATCCTCATACTTTCCATTTGATAACAAATAAAAATTGAGTGCATTTTCACTTTTAATATATATTAAATTTTTTATGCACATGTGGTATTTATTGTTTATAGATTATTTGCCAGGGCACATGTAGATCCAGAAGGAAATTAGACAACAGAACTTTTTAGACTACTTTCTACAATGCTTTGGGAAGATTTTCTTCAGTACGTCTGGAGTCTGACTTATTAGTTAGAGACTCTGAACATAAAACAACAAATTGGAAGTTACTTGCAGAGTGTGTATATATGAAGCCAGAGAATTAACTAATATTGAATATTAGTTCAATATTGAATATTGAAATACCAAGATGACTGTTTTTAGAGAGAGACTTTATGCATGCATGAGGTGAGGAAGGGGAAGTGGGGAGAAAAAGAGAATCTTAAGCAGACTCCATGCCTGTTGTAAAGCCTGTCTTGGGGCTTGATCTCACAACCCTGAGATCCTGACCAGAACCAAAATTAATCGTTGCTTAACCATTAATTAATGGTTGCTTAACTGACTGAGCCATCCAGGTGCCCCAAGACAAGATGACATTTTAATGTATCATGTCTCTTCTATATAAAGCAAATAAATACATTTTCCTGATGGTCTATGATTTTGATAATTCCTTTTTAAAAGTGGTAGTTTGTGCTACTCTGAAAATAATTCTTAACAAAGTTGAGAACAATTAGTTACTAAGGATATACTCACAAACACAGAAGCTAGTCATTGTAACAGCACACTGTAAATCCACTAATGGGATAAATAACAGTGTAATTTAATTTTAATTTTATGTGTTTCCACTAAGTAGTAGGCATAAAAATGTCTGCTCACTAAAATACATGTAAAATTTGGGAACTTCCTTTTACAAGGAATCATTCTGCCTTTCCATTTACAGTCTAGCTAAAACTATTCTTTTCATCAAGTTGTTTAAAAATAATAATTGTTTTGAAAGAAACAGAATGTATTCACATGGGCATTGTCTCTCTGCATTTCTGTGTCTTTCCAGCATGAAGCATAATGGGGTTTCAGTAATCCTGACTTGTGGTCATCCAGAGAAGACTGTTGCAAATCCATACAAATGCTGAATCACCTGAATCTGAGGAGGGTGATTTTGCTATGGAAATTCATTGAGCACTAATCTTAACATTGACTGAGGATTAAGTAAATGGTGAGAAAATGGAGATCCCCTTGTACCAGCAGTCCTTATAACTGCTAATTTACTACATAATGCTAATTAAATGAAGTTAGCCTCATAATGGCAATGTATGGTGCCTGTGTAGGAAAGCTGTTAACATAATTATATCTCTAACACAGGGGGCAAAGCAGATTACAATTATTAGAAAGCCATAGGATACAGACTTCAGTGAGTGTTAAAACATTAGGAACTGGATTTATAATCCTAAATTTCCCAAATACAGTCTAAATTTTGTTTAAATTTCTGTTCATTAGGTGGCATTAGAAATATTTGAAAAGTAAGTATTCTTCTATAGGTGATAAATTTTCAAATTCAGAAAAGAGAGAATTATGTATTTATGCATATAAGTGTGTATATGTGGGTAGAATATATTTTGGTATACAATTTCCTGCCTGGTCAAAATATTATCTTTTGAAAGATATGTGATATGACACTTATATCAAACCATAAATAAAAATTGGTCTGTAAGAATGAAAATACCTTAATTTGCAATACTGGATTGCACTTCTTACATACTTTTTACCTCTTATCTCCTAACATATTATTAAATATCAGTCAAAGAATATCAGACTGAAAAAGGACAAATTCTCAAAGTTAAAGGTATTTTCAAAGCCAGTTTGCCTTATTGAATACTATTGGCATTCAGTAATGCCCTAAGTCCAATATGACACAGAGGAAAAGAAGCTGGCAAAACAAACCTGCCCAATTTCAAAACCTTTGTTTCTTATTTTTACTTATTAGTTTTCAGAGGAAGTGTACAATTTATAGTATAAACATAAATAATAAAATTTAAATATAATTTAAGTAAAAGTAAAATTTATAGAATGAATCTGAACAAATAGAGGTAATACTCAAATACCAATAAATTGAAAAAAAATTGATATACCTAAAACCTGTAAGCTAGTCATGTACAATATAGCAAATATTTTAAATATTGTTTCTCTTGAATTCTGCTTAATCTGGCTTTTTGAAAATTCTAAAGTGTAATAGAGCTTGCTTTGAATATCAGAGTGTCATAGAATATCTTTAGAATAATTGATTATGAAGATGATTAAGGATGAAGACAACTGAAACTTCCTATCCTCTAGAATGAGTTACAAAGGAAACTGGATATTTGTTGATGAGAGAGGAATTAACATTTGCTGATTCCCTTATATATTCACGAACTTTATATATGTTGTCTCATTTAATTTTCAGAACTAGAATAGTGCTATGCAAAGCAAGCACTATTACTGTTTTGCTCTTATTGATAAGGAGTCAAGAGATTCAGAAATGTCAAATTACTTGTGGAAGACCAGCCACTCAGCTTCTCTCCGTATCTGGTTATTTGTAAACTATCAACCATGCAACCCTGCTATTTAGTACACATAGATACAAAGAGGACTCAGAATTTATTTTTATAATATAGCAGAACAATAAGTTAGGTTTATATATTTATTTGTGTTTTGATAGTTTTATGTTGAACAGAAAATGATGTTGTGAATATTCATATATCCATCACTCAGAATTTTAAATGTTATATATTTCATTCTTTGCTTTATTCACATACTTATATGTAAAATAAGAATTACAGATATCTTTGTGCTTTCCTCCTGTTCTCTGTTCTCTTCATTACCTCCTTTAGTGTGTAACATTACCATCCATGTTTAAAGTATCAGGTAAGTACCTGAAGCTAAAAATATTATATAGAATATGCTTATTTTATATAAATGATTGCATACTGAACCTATGTAACTCTTCTTACTTAACATTAAGTTTTAACGTAAGTTTAGTAGAGATTTAATTCACCAGTAAGGGGAATGGATACATTATTCAGTGGGATACCAAATAGCAGTTTTTTGTTTTTATTTCTTATTAACATATAATGTATTATTAGCCCCAGGGGTACAGGTCTGTGAATCGCCAGGTTTACACACTTCACAGCACTCACCATAGCACATACCCTTCCTGAAATCTATAACCTCACCCTCCTCTCCCAACCCCCCTCCCTCCAGCAACCCTCAGTTTGTTTTGTGACATTAAGAGTCTGTTATGGTTTGTCTCCCTCCCAATCCCATCTTGTTTCATTGATTCTTTTCCTACCCCCAACCCCTCCATGTTGCATCTCCACTTCCTCATATCAGGGAGATCATATGACAGTTATCTTTCTCCGATTGACTTATTTCGCCAAGCATAATACCCTCTAGTTCCATCCACGTCATTGCAAATGGCAAGATTTCGTTTCTTTTGATGGCTGCATTGTATTCCATTGTATATATATACCACATCTTCTTTATCCATTTATCTGTTGATAGACATCCAGGTTCTTTCCATAGTTTGGCTGTTGTGGACATTGCTGCTATAAACATTAGGTGCACGTGCCCCTTCAGATTACTACCTTTGTATCTTTTTTTTTTTTTTTTTTTTAAAAGATTTTATTTATTTATTTGAGAGAGAGAGAGACAGTGAGAGAGAGCATGAGCGAGAAGAAGGTCAGAGGGAGAAGCAGACTCCCCATGGAGCTGGGAGCCTGATGCGGGACTCGATCCCGGGACTCCGGGATCATGACCTGAGCCGAAGGCAGTCGTCCAACCAACTGAGCCACCCAGGCGTCCCCTACCTTTGTATCTTTAGGGTAAATACCCAGTAGTGCAATTGCTGGGTTGTAGGGTAGTTCTATTTTCAGCTTTTTGAGGAACCTCCCTGTTGTTTTCCAGAGTGGTTGCACCAGCTTGCATTCCCACCAAAAGTGTAGGAAGGTTCCCTTTTCTCTGCATCCTCGCCAGCATCTGTCATTTCCTGACTTGTTAATTTTAGCCATTCTGACTGGTGTGAGGTGGTATCTCATTGTGGTTTTTATTTGTATTTCCCTGATGCTGAGTGATGTGGAGCACTTTTTCATGTGTCTGTTGGCCATCTGGATGTCTTCTTTGCAGAAATGTCTGTTCATGTCCTCTGCCCATTCCAAACAGCAGTTTAAATAAATGAAGTAAATTTCTAGTCAGTTGGAATATAACCCATTTTTAAAGAAAATTTATTTATTTTATACTGTCTTTGAAATTTGAGAACAGTTTGTGAAGAAGTATAAATTATAACATACACAGCAGTGAAAATTTACTACATTTTGTGACTTTCTCATTCAGTCCTCTTATTTTTATTGTGAATGTGATTGACATTACTAATATATGGCATAATTATGTGTGCAATAGATATGTATGCAATATATACATTTACATATGTATATATTCATGTGTATTCATGTATACTGTATATGAAAATGTATATAATATAGGAAGAGGTATTATGTAAATATAATATGGATAGTAAAGTATCTAATTTGGATTGCAAAATTATTTATATAGTATACAAATATAGATCATTGTTTTGTCTCTTATTAAAAACTTCTGGCTAGATTTTTAAATCCCCAGTTCCTATATTTTAACTTGTGCTAAAAATCCCTTTTTATCTTTTTCTTCTCATCATCTTTAAGCTTTCTTAGGCTTACCTAACTTACTTTTATTCACCTATCCACTGACTTCTTTATTTCACTGCAGTGTGTGTCTTAAGAGGAACAGAAAACCAGAAAAAATACTTATATAACAAAAAGTCTAGAGGTAGTGTGGCCTGCAGAATAGATATATTATGCAGTTTAGTTGATGTCTTAAGTATCAAATTTCTTTTGAATTTCTTAGATTTGCCATTTTCTATGCATCTTTATAATTCCATGAATAGCCTAATCCATAAAAATATATAATGTATATATATTTATATTAATAATGTAACATTCATATTATGTTGTTATATCATTATATTATATAAATATAATTCGTTATACATGATACATAGACAGACTATTCACATAAAACATAGTCCAGCTGAAAAAGCTAAACCTTTTATTTCTTACTAGTACAATGTATTTTTTTCCATCATATCTCCTTGAGCCAAATTCTGATATAGTTCCATTCTAGAACGAAATCATTAGCTATGTAGTGGGATCTTCTGTGTATTAATCAGATCTTTCTTTGGAAGCTGGTCTTGAGTAGCATCTTCTGAGGCATTTAACTAGGTAGAAGAATAGGGAATATTTAAAGAAATAAAGTGGTATTTCCACTTGAAAGAAAAATGGGGAAATACTGCTATAAGAAAAGGAACACTAGGTGCCTGGGTGGCTCAGTGGGTTAAGGCCTCTGCCTTCGGCACAGGTTGTGGTCCCGGAGTCCTGGGATCGAGCCCCGTGTCGGGCTCTCTGCTCAGCGTGAGCCTGCTTCCCCCCCCTCTCTCTTTCTGCCTGCCTCTCTGCCTACTTGTGATTTCTGTCTGTCAAATAAATAAATAAATCTTTAAAAAAATATATTTAAGAAAAGGAACACTATTATGGTATAGTCACTATGTTTTCAACTTTAGAAAATTATTTGATTCTTTTTCCAATTATGTCTTCTTTTTACATATAATCATATATTTTTACCTTTCATTTTAATTTTCTCTTTAATTTTAATTTATTTTATAGTCTCTTTCAAATTATTTTAAGATTTTTCATCCAGCAGGTCCTTGATTCTTTTCATTCTTATGAATGCTTGAAAGATTTTCTCCCTCTGCCCCTCCTCCCCTATCTTAAATAAATAAATAAATAAATCTTTAAAAAAAAAAAAAAAGATCTGTGGACGATCACTTGGAGTTTCAGCAGTTCTGCTTTCTACAGCAAAGACCACATTCCTCTTCCCCAAAACAGAAATCACTTACCTCCTGGGTCAAATTTTGGGAGTGTTATCTCCATTGAGTTGCTATAGAGTTAGTTCAGATATGTTTCTTTCAGTTGGATTTCTCTCTTCCTTTCTGGCTTGTGATGGTTTTTCCTATATTTGAAAATTATTTACTGGGTGTTTGAAATTTTATCATATTTTTCTTTAAGTTCAGTTTTTCTAAGGTATTAAAAGGGACAGTTCACTTCAGCAAAATAAATCAAAATTAAAATAATTTGCTATATAATGTCAAGTTGCCAAAGTAATGATAAAAATAATTGTGAATTTTTTTATTTTACCAAACATTCTGACAACTCAAATATTTATCAATAATGTGCATAATCAATGTGTGAACAATGTAATTACTATCTAATTCAAGAAAATTTTATTAAAACTTTATTTCCAAAACTAAACTAGTATCAGAAATACAACATGGGGCACCTGGGTGGCTCAGTCCTTAAGTGTCTGCCTTTGACTCAGGTCATGATCCCAGCATCCTGAGATCGAGCCCCACATCAGGCTCCTTGCTCAGCAGGAAGCCTGCTTTCCCTCTTCTGGTCCCTCTGCTTGTGTTCCCTCTCTCATTGTTTCTCTCTCTGTCAAATAAATACATAAAATCTCAAAAAAAAAAAAAAAGAAATATACAACACAAACTGGGGTTGAAATATTACCCTGGTATGACTGACTGTAGATAAACAGCCCAATAAGTTCAACTCTGGTGTCCTATCATGGTAGTTTTCGAAGTTACTTCTGTTGGTTCTATGAGGACTTTTTAACTCCTCTGTATATAATGGAAAGGATGATATTTATAAAGTTATCCATTTGTGTGAGAGTATAAAAATAAAATTGTTAATTAAGAGTTCTGTAGGAATTCTGAAGTACATTTGAGGTACAGGTTCTCCCCCATTCCAGAAGTAGAGCATTCCTATGAAGGCTTTTTAAGCCAAAATGGCATAAAGTGAAGAAACAATTACCATTACTTCATATGGAAAAATTTTTGAGCATTTCCAGGCCGCCAAAATAACCTCTTTTAGGTTTTTCTGATACCTTAGGACACATCTTGATAACAGATGCACAAAATAAATTGAGCTAAAGCATAGATGCTCAAAGACATATCTCAAAATAATGGTAACTTGTTGTTGATATGCTGAGTGTAGTTCCTAGGGAAGAAGCTTGAAATGCAGCCTCACTGCTTGGATTATGTGCTGCCTCTATACCGGCTCACTACAAAACAAACACAGATCACTATTTTTTGCTTTTTGCATTTTTTCCTAAAAATGAAAATCCTCTTCAGGTTTTCTTTCAGTTAGTGAAAACAGATACAGGTATTTTGTAAAAGTGAAGTGGCGTAATGTCAGCTTCCCAAATGCAGGGAATATCTATAACTAAAATATTGTCTTGAAGTGTGTTTCATTCTGGCAGTCAAATAAGCTCTAATTTGCATACACATAATCTATTCTTTATGGTTTAGAAAGTACTTAAACTGTATTTGAAGAATCTGAAGTCACAGTTTAAGCTCTAATTAAGAGCTTTGAACTTCTATGATCTATGTGGTTTGATTTTTCCATTCCTGATTCTATATATCTTACATATTCATTTACTACATAATGAAACTGTAATTTTTGTGGAGTATTATGTTCCCTCTGAATTTTAAGTTGCATTTCTGTAATATATAAAACATGACTGAGGGGAGATAAATTTTTGTTACCAAAACGATACCTGTGGTAATTTTCTACATTTGTTTCCAGGATTTCCATCTTTCACATTACTTGCAAATATTTAAGTCAAGTGATTGGAACCAAAATTACTTGAACACGATTGCCTGAATTAAACCAAGTGTTTTCTTGTGATATTTCTGAGACAATAACATACATTTTGGGGAGAAAAACATAAACCTGGAGTGCCAGATGTGTGTAATATACATTCATTTAAATTAATTTCTATTAAAAAAAATAGAAGTACTTCCATAGATACTAAGCCATTGGTAGAACAAAACATTCTCATAAAAACCATTATGTGTCCAGGGCATTGTACTAAAAAGCAGGGTATATAAGATTGTTGCAAAATATGGTCTATATGCTTAATGGGTTTATGAAGCCACTTGGGAGACTGATGATGTAGTGAAACCATGTCATGTTTATGCTAAGTTCCAAATTAGCCCTTTAAATAAAAATAGAACTAGGAGGACAGAAATAGAAATGATTACCAAGCTCAAGATGTTTTCAGGAAGTTGTCAAAGAACAACTGAGTGCCAGATTGGGACTCAGTGGAGGAAAGATAGGTTTCCGAATCAATTTTATAAACTCAGGTGTCCTTTGGAGTCAACCCATGACTCAAATGGAAGCCATATCCTTGAGGAGGTGAGGTCCTAACAGGGAAATACCCATTCAGCTTGAGTAGATTCTGTAGGAGTTGACCCAGAGTTGGCAGATACCCCAATTTTTATGGGAATAGGAAAATCTCAACTTTGTATTAAGTGTCCAGATTTTTAAATACTACCAAGTGATAACTTAAACACACACAATACACACACACACACACACACACACACACACACACACACACACAACTGATCAGGACCAAAAAGAAACCCAAACATTCCCAGAGTTTTAAATCTATCATTGCTACTAGTGTGAAACATCTGATTTAAATATTTAGCTAGTTAGAACAGAGTGGAAATTGCTATTTCAAATACTGCATTTTAGACAGTAGAAATTTTTTAAGCTTGTATGAAGAGCATATTGCATATTTGGAGGAAATAAATGAATCCCGGTTTGGCTAGAGAGTTGCTGTGGTGGGGATTTTAACAAAATCTTTTTAATTGTTTGAGTGGGAGTTATTATGTCAATTTTTTATTGGTTTCTAGGGCAAATAGAACTGACAAAAGTGGGAGTGGCCAAGCATCAAAATGATCAACTGACAGGAAAATACCAATCTCCTGAAATAGTAAGACACTGTTAGAAAACACTTTTATAAAGGAAAAACAAGTTAGATATAATATATCTAAAAAATGATTTTAGTTCAAAGATTGAAATTTGTAAACCCTTTTTTTTTTTCCAGAAGAAAACCTTACTTATTTATTTACTTAAAGATTTTATTTATTTATCTGACAGAGACAGAAGAGAGCATAAGCAGGGGGAGTGGCAGAGGGAGAGGGAGAAGCAGGCTCCTCACTGAATAGGGAGCCCTATGTGGGGCTTGACAGGATGCTGGGATCATGACCTGAGCCAAAGGCAGATGCTTATCTGACGCAGCCACCCAGTTGCCCCAAGAAAACCTTTTTAAAGAAATTAATTTAGAAATAAATGTGGTGTGTGATATGCCATTGCATACACCACATGCACACACCCATACACACACACACACACACACACACGCACCACATATTCTTTACCCATTCATCTGTTGGAATATTACTCAAGACATCGGAAAGGATAAATACTTACCATTTACATCAACATGGATGGAGCTGGAGGGTATTATGCTGAGTGAAATAAGTCAGAGAAAGACCGTTATCATATGACTTCACTCATATGTGGAATATAAGAAAGAACAGAGAGGACCATTGGGGAATGGAGGGAAAACTGAATAGGAAGTCTGCAGAGAGGGAGAAAAGCCACAAGAGACACTTAACTATGGGAAACAAACTGAAGGTTTCTGGGAGGGGAGCAGGAGGATGGGGTAATTGTGTGATAGGTGTTAAGGAAGACATGTGATGTGATGAGCACTGGGTGTTATATACAACTGATTAATTTTTGAACATTACATCGGAAACTAATGACGTGACATAAGTTGGCTAATTGAATTTAAATTTTTTAAAAAAGAAAGAAACATGAGAAAATTAAAAGAAATATGGAACTGCCAATAGAATTTTAGAATTGGTATGTGTTCCACTATGCATATAGAAAATTTAATTTTAAAAAGCAAACCTGTTTTCAGTTTATTTTACTTGAAACCCATTCTGCTCTGCTAAGTTGGAAATGAACCTCAGCAGGCATATGTAAATGAAACTTTTCAGAAGGATTGCATGACCTCTGCTCTTACCCAGTGTCATGGTGATGGATGAATGGTGTTATCCATCTGTTTCTTTGTACCATCATCACTTTGTAGCAAAGCTCTCTTTGGCCTTCCAATTTATTTTTGCAGATGGACTGACTTGTTTTCTTCAAAACTGTAAACTAGAGAAATATTTTAACTTAAAAATTCTTACTGAGATTGAGATGTAAGATTCTAGTCAATAGGCATCTGACTGAAAAATTATTGAAAATTTACTTATACTCCAAAGTAGAACCAAAAATACTCATTTCAAATGAATATGTTCATTGGCTTGTATTCCCATTTGTGCAGTGTATGTTATTATTTGTTATCTTAAAATGTTTATACAAGTCTTGATCAATAGAAGGGCGAGTAGGTCAGACTTGATCTTTTACAAACCCTTCTGACAGAAGTGTCTTCACCTTTATTAAAGTAATTAAAAGTTCAACTTTATTTCTTCTTATTAGAGGTTTTTGTGCTGGAGGTTTGCCATATTGCTGTCCTGAACTTAAGTATTATTACTTTTGGATTAAAGATTTACCTGCTAATCTGTCACACACATCTTATTGTCTAATGCTGAAATTAAATTTATAGAATCATTTGAATTTTGATTCTTGGACTAATTTGAGAAATCAAGATTTCATTAATTAACTAATAGGAGAATTACTGAAAAGTTCTTAGCAGTGAGATGTAAAAAATAATGCTGGAGACATGCACAAAGAAATAAAGAATGACAAGATTCTGCTGTCACACAGTTATAATAAAATGTATTTATGCTTCTTTGTGGTAATTCCTATAATATGATTAAATTTACTGAAAACTATATAGATAGATATAGATGTAGATACAGATATACAGACATGTTATTTGAGAGGTGAATTGCAACAAAGAAATCGCAGTGGACAAAATCAAAGATCAGGAGAAGAGATAGAACTTGATCAATTTTACTTGGATCTTCTCTGTAATAGGAACATTTTGTGAAAAACCCTGTAATTTTAACAGCCTAGTTACTTAGGGAGAATATTGAAACCAAGGAATAAAGAATGGGAAAAGAATAGTTCCAAGAAGAAGAAAGATTCTCTTCTGTTTTTCAGGAAAAATAAATGTTTCTTAAAGTTTGAAAAAGAATTGAAAAAATGACCTATTGAGTGAATGAAAATAATATAAGAGGGAGTTTGCCAACCCAGGTGTAAATATTTTCAGTGTTCTGAGTACAATCCAAAAGTAGTGTTGAATAAGAATTTATGAGGTGCTTACAGGGGTTTCAGACTATTGCCTGTCAAGAGATTTGACCTTCCTCCCACTGTGAGTCACACGTGATCAAAAATTGATAACTTATATTCATTCAAAAGTTGATTTAGATAGTTCAGTTTCAGTTCATTTTATTAGTTTATAGAATGAATGAAGATGTTCTATGTAACAATCAGGAAGCAAAAATTTTTCTCACAGTAACACAGGATCAAATTTTTAGAAATGCTCTTTGCTATTGGCACATTGAACACTTCCATGTCCCTAAAGATGCATAGTTTGATTGAAAAGAGAGATGTCCAGATACAGAAATCTAATAGTACTACTCAGTAAAGCTTAAATAGCAGAACTTTAGTAAAGCAGAGACCCATCAGGAATACTCACTGAAATTCTGAATAATTTTTGTTGGCTTCCACAGCAACTCCTAATATTATCAACTATATGCTATCATTGTTTATTTTTAAGGTGATATCATGAAAAAACATATTATCTGTGCGTGTAAGTGTCGCTCAGAATTTCACTAGTGTCAAGTAATCATTAAAGCACTGAATATATTGAAATGATGGCTGGCAATGATAACAATTCTAACAGCATAATAGCCTGGTGGTTTCCAGTTCTTTATCCTAGAGTGCTAGGTGACCCAAATGCCTTTGCTTAGAAAGTTACTTTATTGACATAGGAATACTTTAGGATCTATAGTTTGCCTTCAGGTTTTAACTTTTTATGAAATAGTTATTGCAAGATGCAAATTAACATATTTGAAGGGTATTTCGTAATTAAAATCTGACATAATGCCTAATCATAAAAATCTCTGTGTCTCACACTACTGAAATATTGATAAATGGAGACTTCTTTTCCTCCTTTACCTTATTAATGAGTATTCAAAAATGTACAGTTCCTTAGAGCATTGAGTCTGACCTGCAAAATGGGAAAAGTTAGTAGATGTGTGTAATCTTCAGGATATAATTATGTAGTAGTTGTTATTTTAATTGGTTTAGATAATTGCAAATTATTTAAAAATTTTAAAAAGATGAAAGTTGCTCTTATATTCACTTTTAGTATAAATTGAAAATGTAAGAGGCCTCATTGTTTTCAATAAAAACATAGGCATAGATTTCTGAGAAATATAGCTTTCAGTTTTCAAAGCAATATTCAATACACAGTGGCATTAATCTTCAACTAAGCATAGGATATTTAGAATAGTTGAAATTCCATTTTTAGCAAAAACATTCACTGCTATCTTTATAAAAGAGAATCAGGGACAGTGCAAGACATTGAAGATAAATCAGGAAAGAGAGAGGGGTTTGGGAGCAAAAATAGCATGTGCAACTGGAGGAAAACACTTCATTCAGTAAATAGCTTATCTTCCTTCATGCATACCAGTCTGAGTACAAAAGAAGGAGAGCACAGAAAGAACTGTTAAGAATGGTTGACAGAAGCGTGCCTGGGTGGCTCAGTTGGTTAAGTGACTGCCTTCAGCACAGCTCATGATCCCAGGGTCCTGGGATTGAGTCCCACATCAGGCTCCCTGCTTCTCACTCTCCTGCTCCCCTGCTGTGTTCCTTCTCTCGCTGTGTCTCTTTCTGTCAAATAAATATATAAAATCTAAAAAAAAAAAAAAAAAAAAGGAGTGGTTGACAGATGATATACCTGTGATAAACATCTGAGAGTAAAATACAACTTTACCTTTCAGTCATCAAAACAGAGATCTCCATTCCTCAGCCCGGTGTTAGCATGTGTAGTGATGATGTTGTGGGACTGACCATGTATAAGCATCAATAGACATGAAATAAGCAATGAGGCAACAGTGACAGTGATTGCAGTGAATAAAGGAATTTATGAAATCTCCAAGAGGCCTGAAAGAATATAACAATATTATATAGAAATAAGGGGGGAAATGGGTGAGTGCCAAGGGGTAGTGCATTCAAGCTATCTGGTGTGAAAGGATAAATTTTTACTCATTTTATATATTTTCAGTGTGTTGCATACCAATACTTTTGTAAAGTAAAATAAAAAGAAATTATACCAAAAGTTAAGTGGACATGGACTACAGACCAAAACATAAAAGGCAAAACTACAAAACCCTAGAAGATAACATAGGAGAAAACCTAGATGACCTTGGGTCTGGTCATGACTTTCTAGATACAACACCAGAGGCACAATCTGTGAAAGAAATAATTGATAAGATGGAGAAGACAAACTGGAAGACAGACTGGAAGAAAATATTAAAGGTCACATCTGATAAAGGATTGTTATCCAGGATACACAAAGGATTCTTAAAACTCAATAATGAAAAACAACAGCAACAATGAAAAACAGATTAATAAGTAAGACAAAGACTTTAACATACAGCTCACCAAGGAAAATATACAGATGGCAAATAAGCATAGGAAAAGATGCTCCACATCATAAGTTTTCTGGGAAATGCAAATTAAAACAATAGTGCAATACCACTGTTTACCTACCAGAGTGGCCAAAATACAGAACACTGACAATACCAAATGTTGACAAGAATGTGGAACAACTGGAATTCTCATTTATTGCTGGTGGGAATGCAAAATGATACAACCATTCTGGAAAACATTTTGGCAGTTTTTTGCAAAATTAAACATACTCTTACCATAGGATTCAGCAGTTGTACTCCTTGATATGTACCCAAAGGAGCTGAAAACTTATGTCCACACAAAAGCCTGAACATCGGTTCTTAAAACAGTTTTATTCATAATAACCAAAGCATGGAGGCAATCAAGATGTCCTTCACTAAGTGAATGGTTAAATTGTGGTACAATTCAGAAAATGGAATATTTTTTAAAGTTAAAAATATAAGAGCAAACAGTACATAAAAAGACATGGAGGAAACTTAAATGGATGTTACTAAGTGAAATAAGCCAACATCAAAATGCTATAAGTATGATTCAAACCATGTGACGTTCTGGAAAAGCAAAACTAAGGAAACAGTAAAAATATCAATGGTCACCAGGATTTGATGGATGGGATGAATTAGACTGAGCACAGAGACTTTTTGGGGCAGTGAAAATACTGTTTGGTACTATCATGATGGATGTATATTATTACACATTTGTCTAAACTTGTAGAATGTACAACACCAAGAACAGATTATAACGTAAATTATGGGCTTTGGGTGGTTATGTTGTGTTAGTGAAGTTTCAACCTTGGTTAAAAAAATGGAAGTGTCATCCTGTTGAGCAGTATCAGTAATGGGAAAGTCTATGCAGGTGGTGGGTCAGTAGGTATCTGGGAACCCAATATCTTCTTCTCAGTTCTGTTGTAAACCTAAAACTCCTCTAAAAATATTTCTTTAAGAAACAAATGAATAAAATAATCTTGCCTTCTAAATAAAAATAAACAGTGGGAGAGATTTTTGATGAAGAATAGCAGTCATTTATTTAGTAACAAATACAATTTACCATAAACTACGAATTCTGTATCTAGCTAACTTCTTTGAAAATGGACTTGTATATATATAGATAAAAAGGGTAGCTATAAACACATATATAATCATTCTCTAGGAAAGACAATATGAAGTTCTATTTGTACATGCAACAGAGTATGCTACTCGCTGATACAGGTTATTATCTAATTTTTAAAAATGAGTTGAGTGCCTATGGAGCATTCCTCCTTTTTCAAGTGCTATAACACAAGTGCTATGTTTTCTTACACAGTTGCTATAGAAACTCTGTATGTTATTGGATAATAAACTAGGAAACTCATAAAGCCTTTTTGAAACACACAGATTAGAAATCTTGTTTGGTTGGTTTAGTTATTTGCAATGCATCCCTGAAAAAGAATTGAATGGCTCTAATCAAGTAAGTGGTATTTCTCATTGCTACCATTTTTCTTGTACATTTACTTACCTAGAGTAAATAAGGAGACTATGATGAGTGGTTAATGGATAAAGAAAACCATCTTATATGGATGAATTCTAAGAATTTACAAATATACATACATATACACATATATAAGTGTGTGTGTGTATATATGTGTGTGGATGTATTTAAGTGTACACATATACACATGTATATATGTCTTTTTTATATGTATGTTTTTAAAAGCTTTAATTAATTCAAAGTTGTTATTCATAATTAATGAAAGTTTGCTTTGGAGCACACCTGTGAAAGTGAGAAAAAAATCTCCACAAATAATGCAAGCTCAGTGTTGAAGCATTGTGCAAAATATATGCTAGCAATATTAAAATAGCTTCTGTTATATTGTTTTTCTGTCCCTATATGTCCATCTTTCTGTAAATAGCAATGAATATATAAAATATTAAGAAATGAGGATATAATTTGTACAACTGACAAAGTGATATTATAATGGTTACAACAATTTTTTATCCATAGAATTTTTATTCCTTGGAAGTTAATAGCTCCCTTTTAAAAACCAGTTTTTTAATTCAAAACACAAAGATCAGGCCTGTACTGCCTTAGTAAAGGGCAGGTGATATGACATAATTACCTGGTGAAAGCAGGGCTTGCCTTTATTGTTTAGTTAGAGAAAAGGGTATGTTAATATCCTTAAGGCATGTTTATATCATTATAAATGATCACTAAGGAAAACCAAAATGATCAATAATGTGGAAGAGCTGTAAAGAGCAATATTAAAACATTACTAATATTTCTGTAAGAATTAAAACCTGAATGGTTTATTAAAAGCTTAAAAATAGAAATGGGTATACAAACTTATAGACTCACTAAATGTCTGTTAGTCATGGAGAATGTAATTGCTCACTATCCAACTAGCTCATCAGATCTCAGAGTACCCTAATAATGGAAGTACCTTGAAGGTAGAGGTATCTTATCTGCGTGAAGCAAGTGCCTAATGTCTGATAGCTGTTAAATAAATGTTTATGGAAGAATATATAAGAAAGTAATTGTATTTTGAGTTTTCAGGAATACAACTCAACCCTTCAAAGTTCTGTTCTCGAGAAACATAGTTGAGGGGGAAAAGAATATCCATTTCTTTTGCCTTTTATATCTCAGTGAATTAGTCATCAGTAAATAACGTGGCACATTTATGATACATTGTGTTTTTTTTCTTTTTAATGTCTAATATGACTAAAATATAACTAAGCTGTTTTCTATTTCTAAAAAAGTTGCGCTGTTCTTTTCTGTTTGAAGTATCTGCCTTGTGACATAGCAATAATAGCAACACCCATAAAAAACAAGTAAACTAAGAGAATGTTTTGTGAATATTACCTTATAGTTCCAAGAAAATTCACAGAACATCTCAGTGTCTGCCAAAATTTCTGTTGTAAAATATTATTTCTCCAAGATTCTTCTTGAAGCAGATGTGGTCAATATGTTTGGAATGTGTTATACTAAATTGCTCTTTTGATAGTATAAAATAGGTATTATATTAAGGGTGCTGAAAAGTGACGTACATAAACAATGAATCTTGGAACACACACAAAAAATAATTTTTTTAAAAAAAGAATACCAGTTTAAATTGTTCCCCATATATTTTTACTGTTATATTCTTCCTATCTAGTAGTATAATAGTTTCTAATGTCAGAGAACTGGTACTCTAACAGTGTTTTTTGAGAATCACTCTTACGTAGTAAAATATTTTTTAAAAAGATCATCTAGGTTTCGGCTATTTCCTGCTTCTAAATTCAGAACAAAAGAGGGTATATATGTTTCAGAAACTTATACTAATATATGAAACATTATAACTAGATACTACATTCTAGTTTTTTTTTAATTTTTAAAATTTTTATTAATTATTTTTATTAACATATAATGTATTATTTGCCCCATGGGTACAGGTCTGTGAATTGTCAGACTTACACACTTCACAGCACTCATCATATCACATATGTTCCCAAAGTCAATAACCCAACAACCCTCTTCACAACCTTCTCCCCACCCCCCAGCAATCCTTAGTTTGCTTTGTGAGATTAAGAGTCTCTTATGGTTTATCTCTCTCCCAATCCCATCTTGTTTTATTTTTTCCTTCCCAAACCCCCAAACCCTGCACCCTGCCTCTCAAATTCCCCAACCTATGTAACTCTTCTTACTTAACATTAAGTTTTAACATAAGTTTAGTAGAGATTTAATTCACCAGTAATGGGAATGGATACATTTATTCAGTGGGATACCAAATAGCAGTTTTTTGTTTTTATTTCTTATTAACATATAATGTATTATTAGCCCCAGGGGTACATGTCTGTGAATCGCCAGGTTTATACACTTCACAGCACTCACCATAGCACATACCCTTCCCGAAATCTATAACCCCATCCCCCTCTCCCAACCCCCCTCCCTCCAGCAACCCTCAGTTTGTTTTGTGACATTAAGAGTCTCTTATGGTTTGTCTCCCTCCCCATCCCATCTTGTTTCATTTATTCTTTTCCTACCCCCCAACCCCTCCATGTTGCATCTCCACTTCCTCATATCAGGGAGATCATATGACAGTTATCTTTCTCCGATTGACTTATTTCACCAAGCATAATACCCTCTAGTTCCATCCACGTCATCACAAATGGCAAGATTTCATTTCTTTTGATAGCTGCATTGTATTCCGTTGTATATATATACCACATCTTCTTTATCCATTTATCTGTTGATAGACATCCAGGTTCTTTCCATAGTTTGGCTGTTGTGGACGTTGCCACAACACGGTGCACATCGGGTGCACGTGCCCCTTCGGATTACTATGTTTGTATCTTTAGGGTAAATACCCAGCAGTGCAATTTCTGGGTCATGGGCTATCTCTATTTTCAACATTTTGATGAACCTCCATGCTGTTTTCCAGAGTGGCTGCACCAGCTCCCATTCCCTCCAACAGTGTAGGAGAGTTCCGCTTTCTCTGCATCCCACATTACTGAATTCTTCTATGAGTTCAAGCAGTTTTGGAGTGGAGTCTTTTGGGTTTCCCACATAAAGTATCATATCTCCATAGAGTGAGAGTTTAACAACTTCTTTGCTGATTCGGGTGACTTTTATTTCTTTTTGTTGTCTGATTGCTGAGGCTAGGTCTTCTAGTACTGTGTTGAATAGCAGTGGTGATAGTGGACATCCCTGGCATGTTCCTGACCTTGGGGGAAAATCTGTCAGTTTTTCCCCATTGAGAATGATATTCACTGTGGGTTTTTCATAGGTGGATTTGATGATATTGAGGTATGTACCCTTTATCCCTACACTTTGAAGAGTTTTGATCAAGAAAGGATGATGTACTTTGTCAAATGCTTTTTCAGCATCCATTAAGAGTATCATATGGTTCTTGTTCTTTCTTTTATTAATGTGTTGTATCACATTGATTGGTTAGCGGATGCTGAACCAACCTTGTAGCCCATGAATAAATCCCACTTGGTTGTGGTGAATAATCCTTTTAATGTACTGTTGGATCCTGTTGACTAGTATTTTGGTGAGGATTTTTGCACCTGTGTTCATCAAGGATATTGGTCTGTAATTCTCCTTTTTGGTGGTGTCTTTGTCTGATTTTGGGATCAAGGTAATGCTGGCCTAATAAAATGAGTTTGGAAGTTTTCCTTCCATTTCTATTTTTTGGAACAGTTTCAGGACAATAGGTGTTAATTCTTCTTTAAATGCTTGGTAGAATTCCCCTGGGAAGCCATCTGACCCTGGACTTTTGTTTGTTGGGAGATTTTGAGGACCCCTTTAATCTCCTTACTGGTTATGGGTCTATTCAGGTTTTCCATTTCTTTCTGATTGAGTTTTGGTAGATTCTATGTCTCTAGGAATGCATCCATTTCTTCCAGATTGTCAAATTTGCTGGTATATAGTTGCTTATATGTTCCTATAATTGTTTGTATTTCTTTGGTGTTAATTGTGATCTCTCCTCTTCATTCATGATTTTATTTATTTGGGTCCTTTCTCTTTTCTTTTTGATAACACTGGCCAGGGGTTTATCAATCTTAATAATTCTTTCAAAGAACCAGCTCCTAGTTTCTCTGATTTGTTCTACTGTTCTTTTGGTGTCTATTTCATTGATTTATGTTCTGATCTTTATTATTTCTCTTCTCCTGCTAGGTTTAGGCTTTCTTTGTTGTTCTTTCTCCAGATCCTTTAAGTGTAGGGTTAGGTTGTATGCTTGAGATCTTTCTTGTTTCTTGAGAAACAGGACTCCTCTCAGGACTACCTTTGCTGTGTCCCACAGATTTTGAACAGTTGTGTTTACATTTTCATTTGTTTCCATACGTTTTTAAAAATTCTTCTTTAATTTCCTGGTTGATCTATTCATTGTTTAGTAGGATGTTCTTTAGCCTCCATGTATTTCAGTTCTTTCCAACTTTCCTCTTGTGATTGAGTTCTAGCTTCAGAGCATTGTGGTCTGAAAAGACACAGGGAATGATCCCAATCTTTTGGTACCGGTTGAGACCTGATTTGTGACCCAGGATGTGATCTATTCTGGAGAATGTTCCATGTGCACTAGAGAAGAATGTATATTCTGTTGCTTTGGGACGGTATGTTCTGAATATATCTGTGATGTCCATCTGGTCCAGTGTGTCATTTAAGGCCTTTATTTCCTTGCTGATCTTTTGCTTGGATAATCTGCCCATTTCAGTGAGGAGGGTGTTAAAGTCCCCTACTATTACTGTATTATTATTGATGTGTTTCTTTGATTTTGTTATTAATTGGTTTATATAGTTAGGCTGCTCCCATGTTGGGGACATAGATATTTAACATTGTTAAATCTTCTTGTTGGGCAGACCCTTAAGTATGATATAGTGTCCTTCCTCATCTCTTACTATAGTCTTTGGCTTAAAATCTAATTTATCTGATATAAAGATTGACACCCCATCTTTCTTTTGATGTCCGTTAGCATGGTAAATGGTTTTTACCCCATCGCTTTAAATCTGGAGGTGTCTTTGGGTCTAAAAGTAGTTTCTTATAGACAGCATATTGATGATTCTTTTTGTATTTGTTTTTGTTTTTGTTTTCCATTCTGATACCCTGTGTCTTTTGATTGGGGCATTTAGCCCATTTATATTCAGGGTAACTATTGAAAGATAATGAGTTTAGTGCCACTGTATTGCCTGTAAGGTGACTGTTAACTGTATATTGTCTCTGTTCCTTTCTGATTTACTACTTTTAGGGTCGCTCTTTGCTTTGAGTAACCCTTTCAATAATTCCTGTAGAGCTGGTTTGGTGTTTACAAATTCTTTTAATTTTTGTTTGTCCTGGAAGCTTTTTATCTCTCTTTCTATTTGCAATGACAACCTAGTTGGATATAGTATTCTTGGCTACATATTTTTCTCATTCAGTGCTCTTAATATATCATGCCAGTTCCTACTGGCCTGCCAGGTCTCTGTAGGTAAGTTTGCTGCCCATCTAATATATCTACCGTTGTGTGTTACAGACTTCTTGTCCCAAGCTGCTTTCAGGATTTTCTCTTTGTCACTAAGACTTGTAAGTTTTATTATTAGATGATGGGGTGTGGACCTATTTTTATTGATTTGAGGGGGATTCTCTGTGTTTCCTGGATTTTTTCCCTTTGCCACATTAGGGAAATTCTGTACTATAATTCCCTCCAATATACCTTCTGCCCCCCCCTCTTCTTCTGGGATCCCAATTATTCTAATATTGTTTTGTCTTATCTTATCATTTATCTCTCGAATTCTCTCTTCATGGTCCAGTAGTTGTCTCTTTATTGCTCAGCTTCGTTTTTCTCAACCATTTTGTCTTCTATGTCACTAATTCTCTCTTCTGCTTCATTTATCTTAGCAGTAAGAGCCTCCATTTTTTATTGCACTTCATTAATAGCTTTTCTAAATTTAAACTTGTTTAGATTTTAGTTCTTTTATTTCTCCAGAAAGGGATTTTATTTCTTCAGAAAGCATTTGTCTAATATCTTCCATACCTTTTTCGAGCCCAGCTAGCACCTGGAGAATTGTCATTTTGAAATCTAGTTCTGACACATTACCAATGTCCATATTAATTAGCTCCATATCCTTTGGTACTACCTCTTACTCCTTTTTTTTTTTTTTGTGGTGAGTTTTCCACCTTGTCATTTTATCCAGATAAGAATATATGAACGAGAAAATAAAATACTCAAAAGGTGCCAAAGACCCCAGAACTAAATCAGAAGAGACCCAAAACTGGGGAGAGACGAAAAGGGAAAAAAGAAAAATGAAAAATAAAAAATAAATTAAAAAATATGTATCTGTATATTAGACTGTTGAATAGTGCAGAGACACCCACTTGATTTTTGATGTATTTTGGTCTCTTAGAAGAAACTACCTCCCAAAATTTTAAAGAAGGAAACATATATATACACAAAAATAAGAGTATTTATGATGAACGGATGGAATATGATTGTAAAGAGAAAAGTAAAATAAAAAAAATTCTAAAAAAGGAATTGATAAAATACGTTGGTTGGAAAAAGAAAAAAGAAAGGAGAGAATGTGCTCAGGCTGGAGCTTAGAACAAAGCCATGTGCTAGATTTAGTGTATATTTTGGTCTATTAGAAGAAATTGTATCCCAGCATTTTTTAGGAAAAAAAAAAAACCCTATAGTTAATATAAAAAATAAGGTTAAATACAATAAAGGAATAAAATATGATTATAACAATGAAAGTTTAAAAAGATTTTTTTTAAGAAAGGTATTGTTAAGATAAACTAGTTAAAGAACATTAAAAGAGGAAAGAGGAAAAGTTAAAAATAGAATAAGAAAAAAAAATAAAATGAAAACAATTTATAACTTTGCAAGACTAAAGGATCATGGGGGAAAAGCCATGAATTCTATGCCTTGCTTTCCCCTTGCTCTCGAGCTCCACTGTTCTCCTTGATCCATGAGCTTGGTCTTGGCTGGATGTTCTTACTGAACTTCTAGAGGAGGGGACCTTTTGCAATGATTGTCAAATGTCTTTGCCCAAGGTGGAATTGCACCACCCTTGCCAGGGGTCATGCTAAGTAATGTGCTTGGGTTTGCTTTCTGGAGCTTTTGTTCCCTGATGGCGTTCTGTAGAGCTCTGGAAGAGGAGAATGAAGATGGCGGCCTCCCAGTCTCTAGTCAGGAGGAGCCGAGAGCTCGGGGCCCCACTTCTCAGTGCACCCTTAGAGAAAAACAGTCAATCACTCCCGTCTCCCTGGTTTCCAGCCAGGCTCTGTGCTCACCCAGCCTGTGACTGAGCATTTCTATCTCTGGCGCACGGCCCTGTTTGGAGTCTCCAAACCCAGCAGATTCCTGTTGCACTGCTTCTTCCAGAGGAGGAAAGTAAGTCTTCCTGGATCTGCCGCTTGTGGAGTCCCTGCTCAAAGAGCAGTGGTCCAGCTGTGCCTCAGATCATGGCTTAAGGTAAGCCAGATCTGACAGCTCACTCCTCAGCTCTGTCTCTGTAGTAGGTTTCCCTGCTCTGATACCTGGGAGCTCTGCCACACTCAGACACCCCCAATCTTTCTTTGACCCCATTGGACCTGAGACCCCTCTGTCCTCCTTAGGCCTCCACCCCTGATTAGCCTCTGGAACAATGTCCTTTAGTGAGCAGACTTTTAAAAGTTCTGATTTTGTGCTCCACTGCTCCACCGCTTGCCCGGAGCCAGCCCCTCCCCCTGAGGTCTGTCTTCCCATTGCTTTGGATTCACTTCTCCACATGTCCTACCTTTCAGAAAGTGGTCTATTTTCTGTTCCTAGAATTGCTGCTCTTCTTCTCTTCTATCTCTTGTTGAGTTTGTAGGTATTTGGAATGCTTTCATAAGTATCTGGCTGAACTCCTGGGTCCTGATGTCATTTCAGTCTGCTACTCCTCCGCCATCTTGTCTCCTCTACATTCTAGTTTTAATGTGCACTTCTTGTCAAAACTTAATGAAGTCTCTGAGGTAAATTATTTTTTATACCAGATTTTAGGAGAGATTTACTTAAGTCCAATTTAGATTCAAATACTTACAAATTAGAGAGAGAGAGTTTGCTGAAATCACATTGACAATAACGTTATCTCAGTATTCTTGTGTTTGAAGTACACACAGTTTAAAATAGTTCAAAGTAAACATAATCACAACATTTACACAACATATAAGTGGCATAATTGACATCTTTTGAGAATAAGATATTGTTCAGTTATTCTTTTCATTTTTCTATCTTCTTGTCATTCTTTGACATCACAAACAAACCATGATCTATCCTTTTCAATGAATGAAAGGTAAAGTGACATCAAAATGTCTCTTTTTATGATATTTGCTATTATTAGTCAATGGTCTTTCTTCCCATTTCTTTTGAATTAGATATAAAATCCCTGTCATGGAGAGATCATCATTTTGCTTTAGGCCTAAAATGACTTGTCTGTTTTTTAACCTGTGATATGTGAATGATTTACTTTATGTTTTGTGTTTCATATACATTTTTGTTCCACTTTAAAATTTCATCTTTTCACCTCTTTCTTTGGTAAAAATATATTTGTGAATAGAAAAGAGTGAATATAATGAAAATGATCAAAAATTAAAAATTAATTATACATTGAAGTTTTTTTTTTTTTAAGATTTTATTTATTTGACAGAGAGATAACAAGTCGTTGGAGATGCAGGCAGAGAGAGAGGGGGAAGCAGGTTCTCTGCTGAGCAGAGATCCCAGTGCAGGTCTCTGTCCTCAAGGCCCTGAGATCATGACCCAAGCAAACGCAGAGGTTTAACCCTCTGAGCCACCCAGGCACCCCAAAGTTTGTGTTTTTTGAGTGGAAAAATGAGAACTTTAGAAGTTACATGGAAAAACAATTTTTTAAAAAGAGTTTATTTATTTGTTTGACAGAGACACAGCGAGGGAACACAAGCAAGGGTAGTGGGAGAGGGAGAAGGAGGGTTCCTGCCAAGCTGGGAGCCTGATGTGGGGCTCGATCCCAGGACTCTGGGATCGCGACTTGAGCCGAAGGCAGATGCTTAATGACTGAGCCACCCAGGTGCCCCAGAAAAACAATTTTAAAATATACCCAGGGGTCTCAATTCTGAATAAAATTGGAGGAAAAGATTGTTGAGACAAAGAGAAAAGAAGAGAAAGCATTTGGGCAAAAGCAATGAGTCTGATATTCTATATTTACCGGGGTACATCATGCCATCATTTTACTGTATCATAAATGTGGCTTAAAATAAGTGAAGATTGCCCCTAAAATGGGTTCTGAGAAAGTATACATATGTATGAATCTGTAGTCAGGAAGGAGAAAAGAGAAGGAATCAGTCAATACTTCCTAAGTGGATATATCTGAATTCTATTTTTAGAGTATGTTAAGATCAATAACAACTACATTTTTTTTCCAGAAATCTAAAAAATTTCATTATCAATACTGTATTGCAAATTGGACAGTGTATTATTTTAGTTTCATAGTTGAATAATGCTACTTTGATTAAATAATTTTAAGGCTCTTCTTCAATTACTTCCATTGATTATTATGAATTTAGCTGCTTATGACAATACTTCTGATATTGATAACTTTTAAGTCTCTGCCATTAGTGTATACTTACTGGAAGAGAGATAAGTGTAGCTAGGATGTCTATAGAAATTTTTCATTTATCATACAAAATCATTAGTTAACCAGGTTGGATCTGAACATTGCAAAATGGTTAATTTTTGAAAACAATTAACCTTTTAAAATCTTTATCTCTCAAAATATATAGTACAATGATTATTATTAAACTAGGATAGGAAATAATGATATGTGATGGGTTGATGGCTTTGATTTCAAAGAACTCATCTTCAGGATTCTTTGTTAAAAGTGGGTCCTCTTTGTCTCTTAATTATTCTTGTAGAAACCTTACCGGAACTTGTTTCAATATTTCATTTAATAAATAATTTGTACCCCAAATTTTGAAATTCTTATAGCTCAGTAACTGTGTAAAATTTTTTTTAGGTAGGCATGCTGGGGTTTTTAGGTAAAATAGAAAGCTGAAATGTGATATTTTTAAACTTACTTAAAATATTTAATCAAAGAAAAATTAAGCCAATAGAGCAAAAATTAATTTGTCTAAATATGGATAGACCTATTATATAAGTCTTTCTCATTTACTTTATGATTAATATTTGGTAATAAAATCTTTAATTAAACCAGTACACAAAATCACATGTAAAACAATAAAAACAAGAGTAAGCCTTTCTTTTTTAGGATTTGTATAGAGAAAAACTTTTTTTTTTAAAAGATTATATTTATTTATATGACAGAGAGAGATCACAAGTAGACAGAGAGGCAGGCAGAGAGAGAGAGAGAGGGAAGCAGGCTCCCTGCTGAGCAGAGAGCCTGATGCGGGACTCCATCCCAGGACCCTGAGATCATGACCTGAGCCGAAGGCAGCGGCTTAACCCACTGAGCCACCCAGGTGCCCCTAGAGAAAAACTTTTAAAGACAGAAACTAAGAAGACCATAAGAACTAATTAATTTGATGGCATAAAATGATTCAAATTTGAACTTTTATGTACAAAATCAGTACTGGAAGTGCAGTCAAAAGATAAATTATAAATTGGAAAAAATCGACACCTCAAATTCTACAATAAGACGCTTATTCTATATAAATATCATGTGCAAGCCAATAAGAAAAATAATAATAAAACAAAAATTTGTTTAATTATGTGTGTTGAAGGTGGTAACTGGGGGGTGCCTGGGTGGCTCAGTCATTAAGCATCTGCCTTCAGCTCAGATCATATCCTGGGGTCCTGGGATTGAGCCCTGCATTGAGCTCCCTGCTCAGCAGAAAACCTCCTTCTCCCTCTCCCACTCCCCATGCTTGTATTCCCTCTCTCTGTCAAATAAATAAAATCTTTGGGGGGGAAAAAAAAGATGGTAACTGGTAGTTCTAAATCATTGACTCCTGTAGTAGCATCTAAGAGTTTCTGCTTCCCTACATTATGCATTTTCAAATTTGATGGGTAAAAATATTATTTGATCATTATATTGTGAAAAATCTGTTTTCTTGTATTAATAGCTATCTGTATTTCTTTTTCCATTAGTTAATTGACTATTCCTATAATTGTGTGAAAAGATAAACAAACATATGTACATATAGACATATTGAGAGTGTGTATACCTATGGGAAATAGAACTCCTGTGAGACTCATATTTTAGTGTATTTCCTTTTGTACTCTTTTGAAATGAGTGTTTTCTTTTATGATAATATAAATATTTAAAAATATCCCAAATACATAAGAACTGTGTTGTCTCTATAATATTCTTGTCCTATTTTGGAGACATAAGACATTTTTATAAACTAGAAGCAAATAAGTTTTCACTCACAATTAAGTTTTTTTCTGAGTCTTGTGTTGGTATACCCAGGTGATTTGAAATGTCATGACACAAAAATATGCTGTCAAAATAGCAAAATGAGTACCAGCCTCATCTTTGATAGGCAGGAAATGAAACTGAGTACCTCAGAAATAGTCAAGTTGAAGGGTCTTAAACGCCATTTTTGATTTATGTAGGAGCTCAGTATTTACTGAAATGATTTTTCATCAACTTGCTATCATTGATGGAATTCAGATATTCTTTTACTATATCAAAATATCCCATGGAAAGAAAATAGCTATGGAGAAAAACCTTTCAACCATTGCATGTGTATTCTCTCATCAGTTTTAACAGTGGAGAATATATCAAAATTTATAGAGGTTACCAAAATTGATGAAAAAGTTTATTTAAATTATAATTTTCCTAACAAAACAGAACGTTATCTCATGTCTATCCCTGTTTTTTACGTGGATGTGTTGAGTTTATTTACATCAGGTTGAACTTTAAAAAATTTTTTTTAAATTTTATTTTATTTAAACTCAGCTAATTAACACACAGTGTATTACTGGTTTCAGAGATAGAGTTCAGTGATTTATCAGTTTTATATAATATCCAGTGCTCATTATATCACTTGCCCTCCTTAATGCCCATCACCCATTTACTCCATCCTCCTACCCCTCTCCACTCCAGCAGCCCTTAGTTTATTTCCTGTTAAAAGTTTCTTATGATTTGTCTTCCTCTCTGTTTTCATCTTATTTTATTCCCCCCCTCTTCCCCTATCATCCTCTGCTTTGTTTCTTAAATTCCACCTAGGAGTGAAATCAGAGGATAACTGTCTTCTCTAAATGACTTCTATTTTGCTTACCATAATACCTTCTAGCTCTATCCACATACTTGCAAATGCTAAGATTTCATTTTTTTGATGGCTGAGTAATATTTCATTTTATATATATACCACATCTTTTCCATTCATCTGTCAATGAACATCTGGGCTCTTTCCATAGTTTGGCTATTGTGGTCATTGCTACTATGAACATCGGGTTGTAGGTGCTTGCCCCTTTGGATCACTACTATTATATCCTTTACTGGGTCGTAAGGTAGCTCCATTTTTAACTTCTTAAGGAAGCTTCATACTGTTTTCAGGAGTTGCTGTACCAGCTTGCATTCCCAACAGCAGTGTAAGAGCGTTCCCCTTTCTCCACCTCCTCACCAACATTTGTTGTTTCATGACGTGTTAATTTTAGCTATTCTTACTAGTGTGAGGTGGTATCTCATCATGGTTTTGATCTGTATTTCACATTAGGTTGTACTTTTGATAATCAACTTTTTTTGTTTTGTTTTTGATGGTTCAACCAGTGAATCCATCAGACATCCCCAATATTCTCATATAGAACATTGTTAACTCATGTGTGGGTGAATCAGGGGGTCCAGTATGGTTAATTAGCAAGGAAAAAGGGCCTTGCATCTGACTGCCCAGCTGGTGAGTGCTAGAGACAATAACCCTGAATCTTTGTCTTTTGCCTAGGGGTTGCAGTGTGTAAAAGTATTAGCATTAATACCAGCAGCAACAGCTGCAAGGCTAGTTCAGACCTTTTTTTGTTTCCTCTTAACCAAATTTAAGCCTATTGTGAAATTAGTCAAAAAGACATGAGTACAAGGAAGAAGAATTTATATCCCTTTTAGGAACCCACTTTTAATTAAATACTGTTCCTATGTCTTAAATGGACCATCAAGGATTCAGAGTCAGTAAGTTCCCTAGAGGAATTTTTTATTAATTCCAGAAGGAAAATAAAGTTTATTTATTAACATTGTGATTCTTATATTATTATCAAGCTACTGTATGCATTCTGGATAGCTGTGTGGTCTATTTTTTATATTCTAAAGTCATTATTATCCCATAAAGGGGGGAATCCAAAGATATACTAAGATCAAGATGAATATGTCGTCTCATTTTTTATTTCAGGAAACTTCCCTGTCCTGCGTAAAGGTACATCTTATGCCTTAGAAAATTATGGTTGTTATCAGAGTCCTTCTCTCTTAAGCTAATTTAAAATTACTAATGATATTTTCCTTCCAAATGCCAGACGGATAAGCTAGCCTGGAGTTTTCTTTCTGACCCTTAGCCATGTTCCAATCCTCAAGAGTTATTTAAAAATAGTGGTCTATAGCTTCCCAGTGTATTTGATCCAATTTTGCTAGAGCTCTAGAATCCGTGTCATATGCAGTAAAGGTCTTTATTTGAATCATCTTTCACCATGTCTTTACCTGCTGAAGTCTAGTTCATCAAACTTCCAGTCTGTGCTTTGTCTCTCTCCCTGCTCTGAATTCCCAGTTCAGTGAATCTGTCTAATCTTAATATGTAAAATGACTCATCTAATATTTGAGCCATAATTTAGCCATGTGACAGATTTATTTGCAATATAAAAAGAAAAATGAATTAAATGACAGAGTATCTTAGTCTGTTCTACTTTTGATGTTGCTATGTAATTTTTTCATATTTTTAAATAGCAACACAGAATTCACTCCAAGAACAGTAAAATGGAACACATATGTATAACATAAGAAGATACAGAGTCTCTATTTTACACATAATTAATTATTATGTGTTATCGTTAGAGAGCAGTTTCAAATTTATGAAGACTAAAAGGATTCCAGATTGTCTACAAAAAGGGATATTAAAAACACAAGGTAATGAGGTAGATTACTCTTGACAAGTTAAGGACAAAAAAAAGTATATTGGCAAGTGACTACATAGTAGCCTAAATAAAATAGAAATTGATCTTTTTGTTAAATTTTCAAAGTGAAATTGTGTATGCTTGCTTACTGTTTTTAATCATTTCAACTAATTGATTTATTATTTTTTTGAATGCTACTCCCAACTGAAGTTAGAAGGCACAGTGGATAATAATGGTAAATAATAAATGTCCTAGTGTCCAGACAGAAGTCTCCCACTAAATAAATAAAGATACTTACAGAGGAAGAGCATATCTGATCAGAGTTCTTCCAAAAGCCAGTGTTGTTTCCCTTTATTTTGTTCATTCTTGGGTTTTGATGCCCTTTTCTATGCTTAAACAAAATTGAGCCCACAATGCTAGGAGCTGAGGGGGGAAAATGCAGCCACTGTCCCTTTGATTCACTGATTATATATATGTTTCCATGTTTCTGTCATACTGAAAGCTGAGAGAGAAATGACTGAATTTTTAATGGCATATTTGTTTATGTTCAGTTTACTATTAAGATCTCTTTCCATATTTTCCTAAATGCTACCCTGGCTATCAGGAACAATCTTTTCACGTCTATATTTTTCATTATAGGAAAAAGGCCCACTGATGAATTTCCAAATATTATCTATTTCCCACTGCACACCTTTGGGAAATTACAAGCTTCATTTTTGACACATGAGAAATAGGTGAGAGCTCATTTTTAAAGCAAAATTAAATATTGCCCTCTAGTATTCTGTCACACTTTTTTTTTCCTGATTCATGTTTATACACATTGATACTCAAAGGGGCACTACATCTAAAAATAAACAAATAAGCCCACTGTGTGTGCCTGTAAACAGAGACTGATGGTTGTATGCATGGTATGAACTCAGGAATTATGGCTTAACGCCTGCAGAGGCATAGAAAATTATATAAACTTTTGAGGCTGGAGTTGATCATTCATTTAGAAGGGCAAGAGTTCCATGTCTAGTGTACAGCTCATTGAGATAAGGGCCATGCAGCTTGAATGAAACATACTTCCTACCTAATCCTCCAGCTCTCTCTGTAGAAAGTTAGAGAAGCTGACAAATTTTTCTCTCAGTTTTTTCTACCATATTACATTTGAATGAAGAATGTATATTACTATTTTACTAATAGTAAAATACTAAGTTCCAAGGTAAAAACTCTTGATAAAACTAAAAATGGAATCAGAAAATCCCACAAAATTAGCAAGTAGGTAGGCAATTAGCCATTATACCTAAAGATATTTTACCTAGTAATATTTAGTTATTAGTGCTAAGCATCAGTATTTTCTCTCAAAAGGACCTAACATGTACAAGGAGGCATTCTGAAAGATACATACTAAAAGTACCTAATACTTTCATACAGTTTTCTTACTACATTTACTTAATACTTTAAAATTAAGGAAAATAATACATGTGGGGAGTACAATACTTAACAGTGCTCTAAGTTGAAGAGCACTGTTGCTTACTATAATAATGCATGATAAACTCTAAAAATTTCCCACTATGTTTTCAGCTCCCAAAACTGTTCCTCCCAACTGTCATGGTAGACCTCATGTGCAGTAAGCGCATTGTCGTTGTCGCTTTTGCTATATCAGAATTCCCTAGCTATCAGCTGGTAAACTACAAGAACAATCTCTCCCTGTTCCAAGAAATGTTTATAACCAACATTTCCTAAATTTACGTCATTTTATTACTCTGAAAAGCACTACAAAAACTCTGCGCTCTTTCTTAAAGATAAAATACTCTTTCAAAGCTGAACCTGTTGTAGCGTTTTCAAATAAATGCTTTCCTTAATGGTGCTGAGGTTAGTTTTCTTGCACCATTTTTGGTGCTGCCACTTAGATCATACTTAGCCCAGGTCACTCTGGGTAGAATACAACAGGACCTTGCAATGACTGCCTTTTCAGAATCCCAGAGTCTGGAAAGTTGAGTTAGTTTTTACTTATGATGAGCATGTCTATTTTTTACTTCCAGTGCTGCCTATGATTTTACTCCTATCTTTTTTGACCTCAGCATAGCCTCTTGATTGAAATCTGCTTAACTGCACAAGGCACTGAAGAATAAGGTAAGGTGTAGTGCCGAGATTCTTGTCTCTTGTATGTCTGTTGTTTAGTGTTATTTTATGTGGATCTCATCAACGAAACTCTGATTCATTGTCCACCTTACATGTACAAATGTTATAATGTAAATATAACTAAATATTTGAAACTCTGGCAGGATTTTGCCAACGGCAATTAATGATATTTTGGATAACTTTGAATAGACAGTTTCTCCAAGGGATTTCCTATCAAACATGATTAGTTAAGAATCCAGTCCTAGCTCTTAGATCTTGATGTCTATACCAGTCTTTAAACCAAAAGCCTTCTGGAGAAATGGCTGACTTAAGGACTTGAGCACAATATGTACAAAATGAGTGTGGATCATCAGATAATAGAAGGCAACTAAAAACACACATACACAGTTTGATGGGGGTACTGTGATAAGGGGAACTAAAAGAATTCCCATTGGATGGAACTGGAATAATCTGAGTAAGAAAATAAAGTAGTATTGCATTATAACCCAAAGCATAAAATAAATACCTATGGGTCTGAACTTAGATAAATAACTGTTTGAATAAATAAATAAATAAATAAATAAATAAATAAAGTTAGGAGGAGAGAAACATCTCTTATACAGAAGATTTCCAAATAATTTATGTAGATACATGATCTTTATAAATGGGAATATAACTCTCCATTCCTTAAGTGTGGGCTGCACAATGTGACTTCTTTCCAAAGAGTCTAATTTGGAAAGGGAGAAAGTAAGAGTAACCTTATGATGGAGAAACATTGCTCAGCCCGAGCCTGCTTTTCGCTCTGCCTGCAGCTCCCCTGCTTGTGCCTGCCCTCTCTCTCAGACAAATAAATAAATCTTACAGTGGAGAAACATGACAAACCACCTCAGCTAGGCAGTTAAGGTCAACATCAACAGTGATAAACTATGTTGATTGTCTGTGTCCTTGAAAGATATGATAAAAATTACATTTCCTCTGGTGTTCCTCCCCCAAAACCAAAACCCATAACTCTGATTTAATCCCGAGAAAAAACACAGGAAGATTCCAAAGAGAGGCATTCTACACAATAATTGACCTTCAAAACTGCGAAGTTAATAAAAAACAAGAGAAGTCCAAAAAGTAACTTATGAGAAGGCTAAAGACATGAGGGACCCTGGATGAGATTCTAGAACATAAGAATACATTACATAAAAAATTGAAATCTGAATAAAGTAGGAAATTTTGTGAATACATAATGTATCGATATTGGTTTGTCCATATTAATGTCAGGTTAATAATGGGGAACTGGGTACAAAATATATGGGAACTCTGAAGTCTATTGTCAATTTTTTAAAATATAAAACTTCTAAAATACAATGCATATTTTTAAAACTGCAGTCTTATAAATTAAAAAAAATCATGTTAGACTTTCTAGGTCCTATCATTACTGTTTTAAGAGGAAATTCTAGTCTCAGGGAGAAGATATTACAACTGTCTTAACTGTCTTGTTAACATTTTTGGTTAAAGTCTTAAACCTGAGGTCATAGATTTCGTTAAAAAACAAAAAACTAGAAGGCATATAGTACCCTCTTGGAATTATAAGAGCTTACTGAGCACTTCATAAACTTTGCTCAGAAAAAGAAAAATTGAAGACCAAATTAATAGCTTCTAAGTTAAGCAATTAGAATAATCCATGAATAATAAATCTTCTCTATACTAGTCCAAACAAAGATGTTTGTCAATATTATACAGAAAAGAAACACTAGAAGAAAAAATATGTTGTTTAAGCACAAAAAAAAAAATAGAATTCAAAAAGACAAATGACAGTCTTTGTGTGACCAGGTTGGTATTTCTTTATTATTATTGTCCTTAATATAAGCAGGACATGTCCACATAATTGCCAAAACAATATTCCCTTTCTATTTGATTCTATCATCAGCCCCATCACCATTCCCACCATTCCATTATTCCTTCCTTAGGGTAAAACTATGATTTCAGTTGTTGGAATTTCAAATAGCTTTTTCCTCAACCACTCCCTATTGTCTAAAGCAGTACGGAAGTGGGAGAGATGAAAGAGGATTAAATTTTAAAGATTTCAGTTGGCCTAGCTATACCCTTACTAAAACTGACCAAATACCCAATAAAAAATTAAAAGATTACATTAAATTTAATTAATTATGTTTCATCTATCTGCAGACCTCCAGAAAGGATTTCTCTTGTGTCTTGTGGGCCCAAATCAGCCCGTTAGCTACTTTTTTGTGTGTGTGTGTGGCAAATATTTACTAGAACACAGTTATCACCATTCACTTATGTGTTTTCTACAGTTGTTGTTTTGTAACAATTATAGATTTGAGTAGTTCTGACAGAGAACAGGTAGCTTTCAAAGGCAAAATATTTACTGCCTGACCCCTTTCGAGAAACAAAGTTTATTGACACTGATCTAAGCTATGATGATATCATGCAAAATAGAGTCATTTTCCCCTTTGAAGATTGGATTCTAGTTGTAACTTTTACTGGCTGATACTAAAAAACCACTTAGAGGATATCTTGGTAACATTGGATATCTTATATACTTGATTCTTAACTTGTCTGCTCTGGCTGTCCCTTTGTATAATCTCACAAAATTTGATATTCCAAAGGCCTTGCTTTGAACAAATACAAGACACACTTTAAGTGACAGGACTTATTCAAATCCCCCTACCCTTGGCCTCAGTAATTACTATAAATCCCCTATTTTCTGTTTGTACATGAAAAATTTTGACAAGCTTTGAGGGTTCCATTCTAAAACGGCACACATATTTAAAATATGGCCACAACAATTCAAAGTACACTTAAGACCTGTACTTTTCAATCTATGTGACTTTTAACTAAAAATGAAAAACATTTCAAAGTAGTTAGCAGTGTTAAGTGTTAGAAGTTTTAGGGCTAAAGTCTATGGAAATATATGACTTATTGAAATGAATAAAAAAAATAAGGTAGTTTGAGAGATGCTTGCAAGATGAATGCATGGAATAATATACTAGGAATCAAGCAGAGCAAAATATTTATCGTAGTTTATGTGGTGGTTATGTAGGTGCTCCTTGTATAAGACTTTTGACTTTTCTTTATGTTTAAAAACTCATTAGGGGGAATGACACACACAAAATTGGAAAATCAAAATATCTCTCTCAGTTGAAGAAACCATAAATAAAAGTCTCACCATGTAAAAAGCAACAAATCTATATGGCTTCTTATTGGATTCTCCCAAAATATATAAAGTAATATCCCCAAACTTAAACATTTTCATGAAATAAAAGAAGGAGGCAAATCTTCCCACTCTATTATTGATACTCAAAGCTAATTACACTGAGATAATTATAAAGGACATTATGATGAAAGAAAGTGGCAGTAATCATACTGAAAATGTCAGCCTGTTAAGTCCAACAATCTATTAAAGAAAAATTGATTACAAATAAGTGTTCTGTTGAAGGAATGCAATTAATGTTATTATTATTAATTATTATATTATGTCATATATAAGTAATAATAGATAAACTATAATATAATTTATCATATTATATTAATTATATATTAATTATTAAATATTGAATATAGGTTAATATAAATGACCCCTATACAGAATAAAGAAGAAAAACAGAATCAGATAATTTTGATAGATGCTAAAAAGGTCTTTGAAGATTCTCAACATCCATTCATGTTAAAAATCTTTAGTGGAAAACTTAAATAAATACTTCTCAAAAGTGAATATCCAGATTTCAGTAAATATATTAAAAGATGCTCAATCTTATTAGTCATCAAATGAAAATTAAATCCTTTACAAGACACTCCCAGGTTTCAGTTGAAAATCACTTATATCAAGAATCAAGAAGAACTTGGGGTGCTTGGGTGGCTCAGTTGGTTAAGCCTCCTCCTTTGGCTCAGGTCATGATCCCAGGGTCCTGGTATTGAGCCCCACATCGGGCTCTCTGCTCAGCAGGGAGCCTGCTTCCCCCTCTCTCTCTGTCTGCCACTCTGCTACTTGTGATCTCTTTCTGTCAAATAAATAAATACAATCTAAAAAAAAATAAAGGATTCAAGAAGAACTTAAACTGAATGAAAAAGACAGTCAGTAGATGGCTACATCAAGATGAAAGAGATGTTTAAATTATCTGACAAAAACTTTAAAAGAAGTCTTCAGAAAAAAGACTTCAACCATGCATTATACAAACTCATGAAGCAAAAGATTTTTTTTTAAATTCAGCAAAGTAACATAACATATAAAGAAGAACCAAATGGAAATTTTAGAATTTAAAATACAATTACCAAAATAAAAAAGTGAGAGAGCAGAGTGGAGGGCACACAGGAGGGAATCAGTGAACTTTAAAATAGAATAGGTAAGGGAAGTAGTGTTTCTATATTTTACTCAAATTGGCAAAATGTTAACATCATGAGAACATGATGTTTTGGACATATGATGAAATACTTAGAGTAAATGACTAAGCTATTCAAAGAGATATACTCAAAAATGCTATAAATAAAACAAAATGGAATCTAAAAAAAAATTTCAAGTATCCTCCAGAAGGGAAGAAAAAGAATACATAGAAATGGCAGAACAAATAAAAGTACAATCATAAAAGAAGGAAGTACAACAAACCTTACCATGTTGATCATTCTAATAAAGTAAGTGGCCTAAGTATACCAATTAAAGGGGAGATAGTAGCATAATCAAATAAAAAACATGAACTCAAGTGTATGCTGTTGGTTGAAGTTCATTTTATTTTTAATTAATTTATTTTTGTTTTATGTTAATTCTGGCATACTTAACGTACAGTGTTATATTAGTTTCAGGTGTATAATATAGTGAGTCAGCAATTCCATACATCATCCAGTGCTCATTACACAAGTGCACACCTTATTCCTCTTTACTTATTTCACCCACCCAACCCCCACCAAACTCCCCTCCAGTAACCATCTGTTTCGTTTTTATAGTTAAGAGTCTTTTTCTTGGTTTCTCTCTTCTTCTGTCTTCTTTCCTTTGCTCATTCATTTTGTTACTTAAATTCCATGTATGAGTGAAATCATGTGGTATCTGTCTTTCTCTGACTGACTTATTTCACTTAGCATTATACTCTAGCGCCATCAATGTCATTGCAAATGGCAAGATTTCTTTCTTGCTTATGGCTGACTGATATTCCATTTTGTGTGTGTGTGTGTGTTGTGTGTAAATACTCTTTATCCATTTATTCATCAATGAAGAGTGGGCTACTTAATTTGGCTCTTATAAATAATGCTACAATAAACATAAAGACTGTATGTATCCCTTTGAATTAGTGTTTTTGTATTTTGGGGGTAAATGCCCTGTAGTGCAATTACTGGGTTTTAGGGTAGTTCTATTTTTAACTTTTTGAGGAACCTCCATATTGTCTTCCAGAGTGACTGCATCAGTTTGCATTCCCACCGCAGTACAAAGGGTTCTTTTTTTCCCACATCCTCACCAACACTTGTGTCTGTGTATTTGATTTTCATCATTTTCACAGGTGTGAGGTGCTATCTCATTGTGGTTTTGATTTGCATTTCCCTGATGATGAGTGACATTGCATGTCTTCTCATGTATCTGTTAGTCATTTGTATGTCTTCTTTCAAGAAATGTCTATTCATGTCTTCTGCCCATTTTTAAATGGGATTAATTCATTTTTTTGGTGTTGAGTTGTATCAGTTCTTTACATATTTTGGATACTAACTCTTTATCAGATATGTCATTTGCAAATATCTTCTTTAATTCAGTAGATTACGTTTTAGTTTTGTTTTCTTTGCTGTGCAGAAACTTTTTATTTTGATGTAGTCCCAATAGTTTATTTTTGTTTTTATTTTCCTTGCCTTGGTAGAGATATCTAGAAAAAAATGTTGCTACAGCTGATGGCAGAGACATTACTGCCTGTGCTCTCTTCTAGGATTTTTATGTTGAAGACATTTTGAATATAATATAGGAGGTTAAAAGTGTGAGTATTAGAATTTATATTATGGAAACATTAATCAAAAGAAAGCAGGCATGACTATATTAATGTCAGATATTGTTGACTTCTAAGCATAGAAAATCACCAGAGTTAGAGAAGAATATAATACAATGATAAAAGGGTAAATATACCAAGAAGACACAGCAATAGTATTTGTGTGTGAACCAAAAAGATGCAAAATGTGTGAAATAAAAACTAGTAGAACTGAAATTAGAATAGACAAAATCACAGTTATAATTGGAGATTTTAACCCCCTCTCTAAATAAATGACAGAACAACTAGATAGCAAGTCATCAAGAAATTAGAACTTAAAACACCCCTCAACTGGTAGTCTCTAATCAACATTTTTAGAATACAACATTCTATAGCAGGACAATACATGATTTTTTTTTTTTTTTAAGCATTCAGGGGATATATACCAAGAAAGACCATATCCTGGGCCACAGAACAAATATTAAAAAATCTGAAATACCAAAGTCAAACACAGTGTGTTTTTTATCTCCAAAAATTCAAAGAGTAAATCAATAACAGGAAGATAGCTGGAAAATCACCAAATACTTGAAAACTAAAGAACAAACTATTAAATCACCCTTTGGGTGATTTTTAGGTTAAAGAAGTCTCAGTGGTAACATAAATACATTGAAATAAATGATAATAAAATGTATCAAAATTTAAAGGTAGTGTTGAGAGAAATGTATAGCACTGAATTAGTATATTAGAAAAGATGAAAATTCTCAAATGAATAATCTGAACTCCCACCTATAGACCTAGAAAGATAAGAGCAAAATAACCCAATTTATGCATAAAAGAAAGACCTACTCAGAGGAGCGAAATCAGTGAATTTGAAAATAGAAAAACAACAGAAGATATTAATGAAACAATGAGCTATTTTTTTGAAAGTACCAAATAAATTGGCAAACCTCCATCACCACTGCCCAAAAAAAAAAAAGACAAAAAATACTATATCAGGAATGAACCAGGAGATACTACTAAAGATGTAAAAAATAATAATTATTATTTTCAATAATAAAAATAATAAAGGAATACTACAAATAATATTACACTAATAGGTTTGACAATTTCAGTGAAATGAATCTGTTTCTCAAAGCTAAAGCTTTGTAATTAAAAATAAAGCTTTTATTATATACTGAAGAGTTTATTGCCAGTCAGATGTTACCTGGATTCATATGCTGAGGGTATTCATTTTATTTTGAATCAAATCAAATAAAAATTGAAAACAGAAATACATATGCCTTTGAAAATTCTGAAAGTATTATGGTACATGCTTTTACAAGATCCATAGTGCATTAAAATGGCTTTACATCATTTCAGGCTCCTGAAATGTAGTTCTACTATACAAGAACATGCAGAATATTCAGATAGAGTTTATGTCAACTGTACTAAAAAAATTTCTGGAAAATGTATTTTGGAATACATGCTGATTGAGTATGCAGGCCTATACAGGCTATAGGGGTTAGAGCTGTTTTCGAAAATTTACTAATAAAGAATATTTGTTAACATGAAGAACTTCACTGAAGGAGTATGCCATTCAAAATTTACCTGTTTGAGTAAAATAGCTACAACAATGAAAGATGTCATATATGACCAAGTAATTTAATATTATTATATATAATAAAATGTTAAATGGATTTTTATGTTTTTGAATTTCTAGGCAAACTTCTTCTTTAAATACTATGCTGTTTTCAGCTCTTGTAAATAATAGTCTAAATGAACGGGAGTTGACCCTGTTATGGTGTGTCAATAATAAGTAACTTCTAGCAATATTTTATCATGAACCCAATTACTGAGATTCTCTTAGTTACTACTTTTTTTACATGGTGACTTTGTAAAAAGTTGTTATTCTAGGAATATTTTTTGTGAATATACTTCAACACCACAAGCTTCTCTTCATCAAAACTAATAATACTAAAATATTCAGCATAAAAGAAAGTTTCACAATTTCAATTTTCACAAATTGAAAGTATCACAATTTCACAATTTCCAAATTTCAATGTCTGTGGAATTTATAAACCAAATTTGAATATCTAAATAAAAAAGAAATTTATTTGAAAGCTATGAAGGGATATAAATGACACAAGTAATAATTGAATAATAAGGCTTGGGAAGGATAAAATATTTCTCTGGTAGGAACTACTCAAGATTTTCATCAGAACAGTTTCCCTGGAATAAAAGTATGTAAATTATTTTCTCTTTGTACTCCATTCTTACTGGAAAATACTAGAAAAAGTCCAGTTAGTTTCTATGTTACAAATCCACCCTTTTATTAAGGAAAAACTAGAAGTTCTGATTTAAAGACTCTCCTTAACCTCATACAGTAGAGGTAGAAGTAATTCTAAAAATGGTAATTGAGATGATTTGAACCAAAGTAGGGGTAACAGCTGCTGGGCAGCTAAAATGCAAGAAAACAGTTAATGCCATGTTATGCAAAGTGTGGCCCATTGTCTAGAAACTTGGACTCTCAAATGAGTCACTAAGTCATATTCTCCATTTTAGAATTATCTCCTGCTGAATTGCATACATAGTAAAAGTTTAAGAAGTTTTAGAAGCAAATCACAGCTGAAAGTAAAGTGAGAAGATTTCTTTAAAAAACAGTACAAAACAAAACAAAACTCCTTCCCTTTAAAACCTTCAGTAGAAAAGTTAAAGTAGTAGATATGATAGCCTCAAAAGCTGAGGGACCACTTGGCGATCCACAGTTAGGGCGAGTGGAAACAGCAGAAGCAAAATCATGTCTTCACTCTAGGAAATAAAAAAAGAGCATAACTGGCAAACTTGCATTGAATAAACTTCTGATTATTTTTAGGATATTAAGATAAGGAAGAAGCCCTCAAGACCCAATGGTTGTTGTCTAATTTTAGTCATATGCTGAAAACTTCCAACTTTAGACATCTAATTCCATTCTCTGTGTGGTTTCAAACTCAGATTCTACCATCTATTTGATTTTTCTAGTTGGTTATTTAATATCCACTTAAATTTATATGTCAAAATTAATATGCTTATATGCTTAAGCAGAATCTGGGAGGAAATTAGAAGAGAAATACAAGTGGGTCCTTGATTTTATAATAGGCCGATGAAGCCATTCAACAAGTTAGCTATCTCTTAAACTAAATGTGGAAAGTGGTAAGAAAAAAAAAAAAAGATGAGTCACATAATTTACAATATTCCCTTTATGGAAAAAATGAAAAACAAAATAACCACTAACACTTGATATATGATATATTTCATTGATTGATTACTTGATTGATTCATTAACAGAGTATCTTCTATGTGCCAGAAATCCAATCAGAGCCATGAAAACAAATGGCAAAGGGAGACAAATCATGTAAATTATAGGTCCTCATAGACATATAACAGATAATATTCTGATATAACAGAATTTCAGCAGAGCTATACAGCAAAGAATGGGATCTCTGATAAAATCCACTGAAGTCATATTTCAGTTTTCCATTTTTCTGTTCTTTGTTGTTTATTCCCCGACCAAAACTTGGTATGATCAAGAATTTCTTACTCTCTCTCAATACTCCACTGAATAATCATGGCTCTGTACCATTTATTTCCAACTCTGAGATTACAAGATGCTCAGTTCTTATGATGACTCACCATTTATCTAAACTGCATTCCTTCAAAGCCTGACCGGGGCGGAGGGTGGGGGCGCCAAAATAAAGCCTGACAGAAATTTTGCATAATTCATAATTTTTTTCACTTGATCACCTTTTAAAGAAAATCAGATTTATAGGACAATTCAAAATTCTAAACTTGGAGTTTTCAAAGACATTTTCAACAAGAAACTCTCTCTCTCTCTCAACATAGCTGTCTTCATTATGTTATTGACCTTACTAAAATTTTTCGTGGTGACTCAACACTTTTCTTTAATACTCTCCATATAAGCTAGTGATATTCAATCTAAAGTACAGATAACTCTTAAAATGACATGAAAAACCTAGTGCACTGCAGTTTTCTTGAAAAGAGGTTCCAGTCTTTTTAAGCTTATTTTTTTAAGCTTTTTAACCTGTAGTACCTAACTTAGAAGTGTAATATATCTCCAATGGTTGAATGATTCTTTGTCATCTTATTGTATATACATTGAGCACACTCTAAAGGCATTAATGTGAATGTTATTATATGAGTTTTATGCTTGCCTTCAACATCAGTTACCTCTCCAGCATTGTCTAATCATTGCAAGAAAACCTACAGTCACCACAAATTTTCTATTAGAAAGTATTAAACATACCTCATTGCATATGCTAACAATAATTAATTATGTTTAAATTATGTGACCTGTAAGTACAAATTATAAGATAAGAAATAAAATAAAATTTGAACTTCAGTTTCATCTCAATATTTAAAAAGTACTTCCCCAGGGGCGCCTGGGTGGCTCAGTGGGTTAAGCCGCTGCCTTTGGCTCAGGTCATGATCTCAGGGTCCTGGGATCGAGTCCCGCATCGGGTTCTCTGCTCAGCAGGGAGCCTGCTTCCTTCTCTCTCTCTCTCTGCCTGCCTCTCAGTGTACTTGTAATTTCTCTCTGTCAAATAAATAAATAAAATCTTAAAAAAAAAAAAAAAGTACTTCCCCAAATATATCTTGTACAGAATCACTAGCATTCTTATTGTTTGGTGATTTATGAAATGTGTTAGCTTACATATTTAGGGGTTATAAGCTGCTGGCCAAAAGCCTGTCTACCAATCAAATAACAAAAAAATATGACTTGTTTTTTAGTGATAGCACATGTACTACCAAAAAATGTGACCGTAGGAGTAATTGCTTTCCTCTGTATATCATGAGGTTTCTGTCTTGCTATGGATTTTCTGTTTCTTCATGCAGTTAGTTAGGTGAGTTCTCCTATGCTTCAGGGATTAATCAGAAGTGTGAATAATCATGGTGAGAGCAGTTGGAATGTTGAGTGAGTGTACCAATGGATATCTGACACTTTAAATTCTTGAAGTAAAAGGATAATATTTGATGGATATTCGGTAGGAAATGACTAGGTGTCATGACCTATATACCAGGAATGTAAGGACAGATTTTTACATAGATGTTTTGTAGAAGGTTTGTACCAAAATTACTTCAAAGGCCAAATCCCGATAGGCACCAATATAATTCCAAAAATAATTATATTTCCTGAATTTTACTATCTACCTAAAAAGTCAGTTTAGCTCAGTCTAAGTCAAGTTTGTACTTTCTTTGGAGTGATTTCCACACTTAATGGAAGTGTGGACATTTTTTTTTTCCCCCTCAATGTAAAAACTAGTGTATGCCTTTAACATAAAATATGTTTTGTTTGTTTGTTTGTTTGTTTGTTTTACCTGCTCACTTTTCAGGTACCATAAGATTACACAGTAAAATACAATAACCTAACAGATAAATAATGCCAAAAAGCCATTTGAGGTAGCACAATTGGCAGGGAAGAGAAGTTTTTCACAAGTCAAGTTGAAAACATTATATAAAAGCCAATGATTTTGAAGTAAAATCTATTTTTTCAAGCATCATTTTCCTAATCAATATAAAATACAATTTCAAGCCAGAAGTTTGTTTCGGGCAGTATCGAGAACCTAACAGTTATTTTAACCCTTGTCTTAGATTCACTTATTCCTTCCGTGTCTTAGGTTTTTTAGAAAACAAAGCTGTGGAAACTCATAAGAGCACTCAAGCATCCTAGAGTCACAAGTATGCAAGAATGCCACTTATGGTCTAACATGAGGTGGTGCTATATTCTTTGACCTCAGACTTCAGATTTAACAATGTTACATAGACACTTGTAACAGAAGAAAAACAGTTATATCAAAAAACAGTATGGTTAGACACAAGCTTCTAAAAAGAGATAATCATCCACTATGATTTAAGATAAAGCAAGAATTAAGCTGAAGGTAAAATTTGATACTTGTATCCTTTCTATAATTTCAATATTTTCTAAGGCAAATTGAGCTCATTCACTTTTTTTTTTTTAAGATTTTACTTATTTATTTGACAGAGAGACAGAGAGATCACAAGTAGGCAGAGAGAGAGGGGGAAGCAGGCTCCCCACTAAGCAGAGAGCCCGATGTGGGCCTCAATCCCAGGACCCTGAGATCATGACCTGAGCCAAAGTCAGAGGCTTAACCCACTGAGCCACCCAGGTGCCCCCTTCACTTTTCGAGTGAACTAGCTTTGATCCATCAGTTACCCCTTTAACCTAATCTTAATTGACAACAAAATTTTATTGTTAACTGATTTTACAATAAAAACCTTGATTTGGTTAAACATGCTGAAACTGACATGGAGGAAGTGGCATATGACTTACTTGCACATTGGTAAAGAGAAACTGTACTCTTGTTGTAAAGATAAATAAAAACAAATGAAAAAGCCCCAAATAATAAGAAAGATAAATAACAGATAAATGGCTGGGGAAAGCTTATAGAGCACAAGATCAAGAATATGCAAAGAACTATGAGGTAAAAGGAATAGGGCTAATTATGTATTTGTCGACAGGCACCATTTATGTGTACTTACAGCTATCTTGGAGATTGATAAGAAGGGTAATCTGAATGATTTATGCTTGATGTTTTTATATATTTAGTAAAGTTTATATTGCATGTTATAACACATTTTCTTATTAAATATTAATGCAGAAGTGTCTGATTGTTAATCATTTATTATATTCATAATAGTTTATCTATTCTTTCTAAATTATTTAGAGTAAAGTCTTTTTTTAAAGATTATCTTTTGAAGGACTTTTACTCTACTGAAGCCAGAAAACACAGTACATGGTCAGTTGTGCAAAAGGAAATAATTATATGTTTCAGAGCAGAATTCTTAAACACTAGCTCACAGAGAAGCAGTGCAGGTTACAAAAGAACACCTACATTGGGCCTCTTAGCTACAATTTTCCTTACTAAAATTCACTCACAAAATTTTGACAATGAATTACATTCCAACATGTTGCTCTAGTTTGAGTAGGTCCATTAATTTCTGTCCACTTATTATTATAATTTAAAAGCCATTTCCCCAAAAGATTTTAAGAGAACATTAAATCAATAAATGTCAACACCTCATATAAAATGGAGATGATTTATTTCTTTACTTCATCTAAACAGATAATTGCTTAGATTCTAATGGGGACAAACCAGAATTCAAGGTAACCAGATCAGTCAGTTATAATATTGTGTATAGTTCAAAGGTGAAAGAAAGAGCCAAAGGCATTTACTTATTGTTGAACCTTAATATAAAACTATTTTACAATTTTGGTTTATTCTTAATACAGCCTCACAGAAGTACCTAATACCTTACTATGAAACAAACCAACTCCTCAAAGCAAAAGCTGAAGAAAAAAAATAAAGACTTTACTATGAGCAACAATATGTATCTTTATGTATCAGCAAAATAAGCAAATCAATGAACTTTTTTATATTGTGAAGAGTAGAATAAAACAGATAAATATATCTATATATATCATATATCTCTTTATGCTTAAGTTAAAAAAAATACAACTCCTTTGATGTCTAGTTCTGGCCCTTTATTTTTTTTTAATCAGTCATTTTACAAATAAGACACTAGGGCCCAGAAAATTAAACTTTATCAGAAGTTATACAGAAATATTTTACCTCTAGGTTCAATAGAATGTATTGTGTAATTATTTGTAGGGCTAATTGCATAATAACTACATATGCCAGATTTGGTTCATAGTGCGTATAGAGTAAACCCAATGAGAATAACTAGTAACATGATTCCTATTTATTTTGATGGATAGGCTAGACGTCACAAATATTGAATGTGAGGTTCCTTTCAGTAGAAATCCTCATTTGGTCGGCTTTACATTCTAGCAAAAGATAGATTCAAAGAGAAGTTAGCTTTCATTTACCGTTGTAACTTTTGACCAGATGCACATTCTAAGTTTTTTTTCTTCAAATATTTATGCTTGCAGATTAACACAATGAGGGCTACACTATGCCCTTCCATAGATCTTTTGAAATAATGATCTTGCTGTTGATGAGTTAACCTTCATTTATTCACCCAGATTTTTCTACTTTATAAGTAACTCTGAGAACACACAAAGCCTGATAAATCAGAGTTTCTGCTTTTTTGTTTCTTTTGTTTGTTTGTTTGGATTGGGTTTTTTAATTCTCTGTAGATTTTCATTTAACAAATAGTTGGAGTAAGTAATTAAATAACTTAAAGACAGAATTAGGAATTTATAAACTTTCATGGCAAGAATCTTCTAATTCATTAGGTCCTGAAACCTGGATGACTTATGATATGTTCATAAGTTTGATGATTTCCTTCATTTTTTTATATAATGCCTTTGTCTTTCAGTGCTTTTCAAGCTAAGTTCTTTATCAGTTTCCTGGAAGACCAGTCTTTCTGGGCTGTTTTCATTAAGTGTTATTCATAACCCAAATCATGTCTGCTGAATCCTCATGCAGCAAAGGTGAGAGCAGTATGTCTGTAAATCATGTGCCCCCATTCCTACATATGGGATATCTTGCTAATGTAGTGAAGATCAGACAGGTTTCCCAGGGAACACTTTAGCAGGTCTATACATATCTTTTCCTTTAAGTGGTTGCAAGACCTTCTAAGACAAGTTCATTTACCCCTCAGGCAATAGCCTTTCATCCTTTAGGACTCCAAAGAAGGGATCTCAATTCTTGTACTAATAAGACATCAATCTTTGAAGCTCTACTTCCCTGCTAAAAAAAATAAATAAATAAAAATAAAAAATAAATTAAAAATAAAGGAAGGAAGGAAAATAGGAAGAGGGAAAGGAAAGAGAAAGAAGAGGGAAAGGAAAGAGAAAGAAAGAAAGAAAGAAAGAAAGAAAGAAAGAAAGAAAGAAAGAAAGAAAGGGAAAGTGAAGGATGGGTCACATTTTTACATCCATCTATTTCCCTTTGAGGTGAAAACCTTGAAGGTTATTTATTTCTTTAAGTCAAAACTTTATGTTAAAATCTCTCCCTGATGATCTTGTGTAATGAATTATAATCTCTTACATGGCATAAGCCTGTCATTAGAAGCCCTAATACAAGCTTTGGAAATATCCTGATAATTTTTAGACAAGAAGTTCCTGAACCATTATAATAAAAATTTTACCTTTAGTGTTTTTTTTCTCTTTTAAGGTGGAAATTATTTAAATGAACAGCCCAAATGTAAAATGGTGATGTGTAACTCTGAAATAAGTTTGCATCCAAATTAGCAATTATTTTGCTATTCATATAAAAAGGAAATATAGCTACATAAAAAACATTTCCACTGAAATGAAGTTTGAAAGGACAGGAAAAGTTAAAGGCAATGATCGTCATTCAAAATAGTCTTTAATACAAAAATGACGATTACCCTTTTCAAGTTTTTCCCAGTTTTACTGAGATGTAGTTGACATAAAAGACTCTATAATTTTAAGGGGTACTGTACAATGATGTGACTTAGATGTATTATGAAGTGGTTACCACAGTAAGTTTGGTTAGTGTGTATCATCTTACGTAGATACAAAAAGAAAATGTTTTTTCTTGAGAAAAGAACTCTTAGGATCTACTCTCTTAACAACTTTCAGAGGTATCATACAACAATGTTGACTATTGCTGTCATGTTATATATTACATCCTTAGCATTCATTTATCTTTCATCTGGAAGTTTTTACCTTTTGATCACTTTCTTCCAGTTTTACCTACCCCCACTTACTGCCTCTGGTAACCACAAATGTGATCTCTTTTTCTATGAGTTTGGTGTTTTGTTTGTTTGTTTGTTTGTTTGTTTTTTGTATTTTTTTTTTCATTTCATTCCTTTTTTGCTTGTTTGTTTTTTGCTTTGTTTTGTTTTGCTTTTGGATCCCACATATAAGTGAGATCATACTGTAGTTATCTTTATTTGCTTTACTTCACTTAGCCTAATGTGCTCAAGGTCTGTCTGTGCCACAGATTTCAAAAATCCATTTTTTATGGCTATATAATATCCATTGTGTATCCATGTATATCTCACAATTTCTTTACCCATATATGCATGGATAGACACAAATTATTTTCATGTCTGGTTATTGTAAATAATGCTGCTATCAACATATGGGTTGTGGATATTGTTTCGACATAGTCTTTTCATTTCCTTTGGATATATTCTTGGAAGTGAAATTGCTAGATTACATGGTAGTTCTGCTTTTAATTCTTTAAAGGAACTCGTTCTGTTTTCTATAGTGGCTGTACCAGTTTACAAACTCATCCACAGTGCACTAAGTTTCCTTTTTTTTTTTTTTAAGATTTTATTTATTATTATTATTATTATTTTTAAAGATTTTATTTATTTATTTGAGAGAGATTTATTGAGAGAGATCACAAGCAGGCAGAGAGGCAGGCAGAGAGAGAGGAGGAAGCAGGCTCCCTGCTGAGCAGAGAGCCCGATGTGGGGCTCGATCCCAGGACTCCGAGTTCATGACCCGAGCCGAAGGCAGCGGCTTAACCCGCTGAGCCACCCAGGTGCCCCAGGATTTTATTTATTATTTGAGAGAGAATGCATGCACATTCGAGAGAGAGAGAAAGAGGGTTAGAGGGAGAAATAGACTCTCTGCTGAGCATTGATCCAGACTCAGGCTTGATCCCAGAATTCTGGGATCATGACCCAAGCCTAAGGCAGATGCTTAATCAACTGAACCACCTAGGTACTCCCAAAGTTTCCCTTTTCTCTATATCCTTACAAGCATTTGTCTTTTTGATAATGGCCTTGCTAACAGGGCTCAGGTAATATCTCATTTTGGTTTTGATTTGTATTTTCCTAATGATTAATGACACTGAGCATTTTTTATGTATTTCTTGGCCATTTATATCTTCTTTGGAGAAATGTCTATTCAGGTCCTTTGACCATTTTTAATTGGATTATTTTGGGGTTTTTTTGCTATTGAATTGTATGAGTTCTTTATATATTTGGATATTAACCCCTTATCAGATGTATGATTCCATATGATATCATATGAAAATTATGCAAATATTTTTCCAGTTCTGTAGCTTGTCTTTCATTTTGTTGATCATTTCTCTGGTGTGCAAAAGCTTTTTAGTTTGATATAGTCCCACTTGTTTATTTTTGCTCTTGTTGCTTGTGCCTTAGGTCTCATCTGCAAAAAAGTGTTGCCTTGAGGAAAAAAAAAAAAAAGTCAAGAAGCTTTTTTCCTGTTTTCTTCTAAAGAGTTACACTATTTCTGTTCTTACATTTAAGTCTTTATTTCAGGTTAATTTTTAAGAGTCATAAGATAAGGATCCAGTTTCATTCTTTTACACATGAATATCCAATTTTCCTGAAATGCTGATAGCTGTCAGTACTTTTTGATGGCTCTTATAAAAAGTGTACTTTTGAATTAGATTTAAATTAGAAGTGTGTATACAAAAGGGCATTAATTCCACATTTGCTCAGAAATTATTTGGCATATTTTATATTCAACTTGCATGTATATGGTACATGCAAAAACTAATTTTTTGTTTAATTTGGGGAAAAAAGGAAGCAGATTCAATGAATCATCAAATCTGAAAGCTGATAAATAGCAGAGCCCTTATATGTAGATCTGTTCTGCACCAAAGTGCACAGGATTTGCCACTTTGTATGTCAAGCTGTTCCAGTTGTTAATAAATTAGGTGGCACATTCATGACTTGTTTTAGTAGGAGGGCAGAAGAGGAATATGAGGAATCAAATTGGTCTCATTGTCAATGAATCTGACCTCTCCATTTAAATAAACATTTGGGTTGTTTCAGTAACGATTCAGTGTGTAACTCCTTTGATTTGATTTAACAAATTTTAGAGGCTGTCTTGTAAATTCAGTTCTCTAAATGAAATAGAAAGCGTAATATATATACCCTTGCTTTTTTTATACCGTGACTATTGAATTTAGAAATACTTCCTTTTTGGCTCATTCATTCATTATCTCTTGAGCATCTGAGCACCCAAGGTTTATAGGCAATTAACAAACCATACCCTGGGGATTCATGTAATAAATAATATACATTGTTTTGTCATTAGAGGTTTTCTTTCTGTGATGAAAATTAAAAGGTTATCATTGATTAAAAAAATTAAAGACAGACCAGAAAATAATAAAGCAATGATTTATTAATATTTTTATTATAGAGATTATATTGATAAGCTAATATAACTTGGCAGCATTACATATTACCTCATTTAATGAAATTTATTTAATTATCCATTTAATAAATAGCTAACTGGTACAAAGTCCATAGCAAAGAATCTGATTCAAAGCAAGTATTCAGTGTAGGGTTATAATTATAATTCTATCCACTACTGCTATTACTGTTCCTGAGGGAAAGTGAGTTTCTATCATGAATATGTTGGGAACAGAAACAGATGATAGAGGCAGGATTCAAATCTATGTTTATATGAATAAAAATGATTATGTGTTTGATTTTTATTATGAACATACTATGGACATAGTGTATGGATTCTATGATTTACAGCCTCACTTGAGTTTGGAATTCTCTTCTCTTTCCTGCTGATTTGCTCATTTCTGCCTAGTATTTAACAAGGACATCTTAAGGGCTTTGTCAGTATATAGACATTTAAGAGTTCTAAGAGAAAGGATTGCACAAGCCTAATACGTAGATGTGGAATGAAACAAGACTGAGAGTGAAGATTCAGATGCCCTGTTTATGACTTGAGTCATAGAGGCTCATGCAAATTTGATCCAAGACAGAATGAACTTTAAAAGAAAGGGTGATATTTGACTTTCTAAGATGAGGACATGGTCATCTCATTTCTAATTTTCTTGGTGTGCACAAATGGAGAACGTTCTTGATAAGGTACTTAATTGCATGATCTAGGCCTGTGGCCACATAAAGGAGAGGAATAATCAAACCTGTTGCTAGTATCTAAAGCTGTGCTCTCCAATATAGTCGCAACTGGGCACATGTGGCAGTTGCACATTTGAAGTATGGCTAGTTCAAATTAAGATGTGCTGTAAGTGTTAAATATAAATTAGATTTGTTACCTTTAATATGATGAAAAGAATGACTTCTACATTGATTATGTGTTGAAATAATGTTTATACCTTAGGTTAAATCAAATACAACATTAAAACTTATTTCACTGTTTTTACTTTTGTTAATATGGTTACTAGAAAGTTTAGAATTACTAATGTGGCATAAATAATACTTCTCTTGGACAACACTGATCTAGAATGCCATGAGGACTTTTCATGTAAACAGTTGATGTTCTTGTGAACAGTTGATGGTTGGGAAAATGGAAAGCCACACTAGTGAAGTATTAAACACACAGAACCAGATGAGACCACACAGAGATGAGGAACCATTTCACTAGCATGTGCAAGATGGGTCATCCAGAACAGGGAGGCATCAGTAGAATCACTAGCCAGGCATGGCACCCAGCATAAAAGTCACTATCTTCCTCTTCTAATTCATCATTAGATGAAGTATGTGTAAGTATATAAGTATATATAGTACATAAGTATATACTTATATAAATATATATATATATATATTTATATATATATAGCTTTGCCTGTATAGAAGATACCATTCTTCTAAATAGCTTATCTTGAGGGCTTTAATTTGGTATCTTGTCATTGTTTAACTGGGTGTTTATTATGAATTTTTTAAAAACGTTTTTATATAATAGCTCCATCCAGGAGAAGGGCAACAGTGCCTCAAATAATGGTGCCTGCGTACCTCAAATAATGGTGCCTGCATACTATAGCAATTTCAGAATTTCATGGTTAAAGATACAATACATAAAAATGGTGATTTTTATTTTCTATAAATTATCCCTACTAATAATATCATTATATAACCCGTTACTCCTGGAGAAAACTACGATAGGAAAGAAAAGATATAGTAACAAAAGGAGAATATGTATGTAAGTAATATTTCATTCCTAGTCAGCTTTTAATGAAACAAATGGCTGTGTTTTGAGATGAGTCATCCCACCCTGGACAGTGGTACTTACAAAAAGTGTTTATGAACACTACTAGCAGGAAGACTAGGAATGTAAAATCACTCAGACCACTAGATCCCATCAAGACTGCTATCATTTACTGAAAACTCCAGATGGAAATTTAAGGAGGAAAGAGGAGAAGAAAGGAGTACAATTAAGACAGCTCAGGATTAATTTTCTTTAAGAAGTGTAGTTGCTCAGCTGCTTGACATTAAGTTCTGTCTATAACAAAGCCACATCTGTCACTACTTATCTTCTCTGTGAGCAAGGCAGGTATCAGACTGCAAAAATTTCCAAGCAAAAAATTGTTCTTTTGTTTTCTTTTTCTCCATAAATTATTTCCTATATTCTCTCTTACTTCTTCTGTTTCCCATTTATAACCAAAAAAATTTTGTGGTTCCTTTATATTAAATGTCTTTGGTGGCTCTCTCTCTCACATCAAGAATTGCTGAAGTAGAGAAATACTTCATGATGTAGGGAAAATTGTATTTTTAAATCTGTTCAGCTTGTGTTCATAGTTTTGCACATGGTTATTCATGGTTACTTTACATGTGGCTTATAAGAAATTTCTTTGTATTTCTAGACAAAGCAAGTTAGTCAGCCTGATACTGGAAGGTTAATATAATCACCAAACCATTTAGTTTGTATTGCAAACATCAGTTAAAGTTATGTTTGAGCCTATCCAGAAGTCAAAGCCATTTGTGAAGAGATCTGTTTCTCTGCTTACCCAGTATTTCCAATGTGGAACATCAAGACAAACAAGAAGGATGAGAAGGCCTCTTTTTTATAATCAGTTTTGAGATAGCCCATACCTCTCTTACTTTCGTAGATAATACTTTTATTGGAGGATTATGTGTGAGGACTACATCTCAGAGACCCTCAGAATTCTTTTCAGGAATAGGCTATCCTCCCTCAGCTAATAGGAATTCCTCCCTCAACTAATACCCTCCCTCAGATTGGTTGAGAAATATTTGGATGTTTCATAAACAAATTCTTGTGGCTATTTATCACCTCCAAATACATGCCTTCTTTATACTGTCTTCATTATCTTTGCTACATCCTGAGATTTGGTTCCTTCACTTTATGATTTTATTAAATAGTGTTCTTTCCCTTCAAAGCATTTTCTCAGTTAGTAGTCATGTATTAATTAGGAGAATTAATTGTTTATTATCTGTCTTCCTCATTTGACCATATCATAAAAATAGGAATCATGTCTGTTTTCACAAGTGTTTTATACCTTAAATTCCTAATACAGTGCCTAGTTCATTGTGAGTACTCTAAAAGTAATATTTGGAGAGTGAAAGAACATTTATACTTTGCATAAATAGTACTTTACACTGAGTTGACAGAGATTCATCCTTAATTCCTAAAAGCTTATTACAGGGCAAGATAAATCAAACTCTACTCCAGGATTAAGGATAATAGAAGACCTAAAGAGTACCTTAGCACTACTAATTAGGACCCAGTGCTCAGCAGGTCTCATTGGTCGAAGTTATGCTCAAGTCTCCCCAGTGATCTCTTCTCGGCCTTTTGGCTAATATCCAGTGAAGTCTCCCCAGTGAAATGACAGATGTGTCATCACCTTACATACCTAATCCAAACATCAGCTCCTGAGTAAGAAGGACTTTTGTCTTCCCCAGATTTTCTGCCACAGGACATTTATAGTTATTTCATCCAGAAGAAACTTCATTAGCACTCAGGGTAACAATCTGCACTCAGGAATAAGGACAATGTATTTGATCATAATGGTCAACAATAAATTCCCCAAACTCTAGCTTATGTTGTATTAAAAAAAGTTAGACTTCACTGTGTATGAAGTCTCTCAGCACAAATCAGATCAAGCCTCAAGATTTACCTGTCAATTTTCGGGAATTATAAAATATGAAGAAACATGTAAAATTATAGTCTACTATCAGGAAAATCCATGCTTTGGGAAATTCTTCAAATTAAGTGCCTCAATTTTTTTCAACAAATAAATTACAAGGGATGAAAAAGAGGTAATATAGAAATATATAATTAAATATTAATATTTAAAAGAAGAAATTAAAAGAGACCTAAGAAACATATTGATCTCATTTGTATCCAAATTAGATCAAATTATTTTTTAATCTAGATATTTGGTAATATTAAGAAAATACTGATTTTCATATCTGATAATATATTGTAATTGTTTTACTCATTTTTGTTTGTTTTTTGAGAGAGAGAGAGTGCACACGTGTGAGAATTGGAGGGGGTAAGGAGCAGAGGGAGAGAGAGAGACTCTTAAACAGACTGCCCACTGAGCATAGAGCCTGAGGGGGGCAGGGTGGGGCTCTGTCCCAGAAACGTGAGATCATGACGTTAGCCAAAATCAAAGGTCTGCCACTCAACCAGCTCAGCCACCTAGATGCCCCTGTGTTTGTGTTTTTAAGAGTTCATTTCCATCTATCTGTCTATGCAGATGAAGTTTTTAAAAAATCCAACTCATTAAGTTCATTGACTTGAACCTAAAAATTAAATAAAATTAAATAAATATCATCAAAAAGATAAATAAACACACAAAATCAACATGTCCAATTGATTTAATATCACACCAAGCAGAGTCACTTCTTTTTTTTTTTTTAAAGATTTTATTTATTTATTTGACAGAGATCACAAGTAGGCGGAGAGGCAGACAGAGAGAGAGGAGGAAGCAGGCTCTCTGCTGAGCAAAGAGGCCGATGCAGGGCTCGATCCCAGGACCCTGGGATCATGACCTGAGCTGAAGGCAGAGGCCTCAAACCACTGAGCCACCCAGGTTCCCGAGCAGAGTCCCTTCTTATATGAGTATCGGATCTAACCATTTTACCATGGTCTTTTACTTTCCTACCAGTAAATTTCAGGATAAAAAGACATACCTTTCATTTCCCAAAGCAATTTTTAGGCAAGAGGAGCCTGATTATGAGCTTGTATTTAGGAAGGGAAAAATAAAAAAATAAGAAACAAACAGAAGGAAATATTTACTAACTTTCTAATGGGAATTTATTTCTAATAATACCTCGATTTTCTCCAGGAATAATAAGTTAATACTTGATTGTTTTGGGTAATCCAGTAAAGCCAGATCTTTTGTGTCCCAAGCATATTTTGAAATTTTAGAATTTTATGAGGAACGTTTGAAATTGGTTAGATTTCTAAAAATTTTTAAATTCGAATTTTTTTTAAAAAACAAGTTTTAAAATATATTAATATTTTTATACTGGCATTAGGAAAAATGATCTATAAAAATAACAATTACGGGACACCAGGGTGGCTTATTCAGTTGAGCATCTGACTCCTGATTTCAGCTCAGGTCATCACAGGGTGGAGAGATCAAGCCCTGCATCAGTCTCTGTGCTCAGTGGGAAGTCTGTTTCTTTCCCCCTCTTCTTCTGCCACTATCCCCCTGTGCATACACACTCTCTCAAATAAATAAATAAATCTAAAAATAACAATTACCAATATTATTTCATCATGATATAATTGATAGGTTGATATATATTATACTTTTCAAGAGATGGAGATCTAATTCATGAAAATAACAATATTGAAAATTGTAACAGATTCAAGACTATTTAAAATTGCCTTTTGCATTGCAGGATGTTCTTCCTTAATAGAAACCTACAACTGAACCAGTAGTATATATAAATTTTTCTTTCTAAGGTCATGATTGCTGGAAATTGAAGTAAATTATATTTAATAACAATATTACATACTGTGGAAGAAAGTGAACTTTTTATCCAATCATACTTCTCTAGTAGTAGCTGGTAGATATATTTTTTAAATGTTGTCTTTCCATGACCGCAGGTGTGATAGAATGAGAACTAGCATTTTCATACTTTGATTTGGTATCAAAGCAAACATTTTAAACTTTACATTTTCTGTCTTTTTTGACAAAATTTTTTCCCATGAAAATCCATCGTTTTCTAAAATCAACAATAATTTCACTTGATTTTTATACATTGATATTGAAAGTTTTAAAATATAACGTACACATAAACTCAAGGCCTTTTGTTACATTTATTAATCACAGTGATTAGAGTGATGTTTTGCAGTGCATTCTGAAAGTGAGTTGATGACTTTCAAATGATATTTCAGCAGTTCCAAAAAGAAACGTTAGTAATTAAAGCCCTACAGAACATTGTATTACAAGCATAAAAGACGTTATGGAAGGCAAGTTGAAAGGGAACATATTGGGACACGTGCAGCCGAATTTTTATAGCAGCAATGTCCACAATAGCCAAACTATGGAAACAACCTAGATGTCTATCAACAGATGAATGGATCAAGAAGATGTGGTGTATGTATATATATATATATATATATATATATATATATATATATATATATATATATATATAATGGAATACTATGCAGCCATCAAAAGAAACGAAATCTTGCCATTTGCGACGACATGGATGGAACTAGAGGGTTTTATGCTTAGCGAAATAAGTCAATCAGAGAAAGACAACTATCTCCCTGATATGAGGAAGTGGAGATGTAATGTGGGGGGTTTGAGGGGTAGGAAAAGAATAAATGAAACAAGATGGGATGGGGAGGAAGACAACCCATAAGAGACTCTTAATGTCACAAAACAAACTGAGGGTTGCTGGGGGGAGGTGGGTAGGAAGAGGGTGGTGGACATAAGAGGGTTATGGACATTGGAGAAGGTATGTGCTATGGTGAGTGCTGTGAAGTGTGTAAACCTGGCGATTCACAGACCTGTACCCCTGGGGCTAATAATACATTATATGGGTTTTTTTTTTAATTTTTTTAAAGGAATATGTTTTTTTTTTTTTATTAATTTTTTTTATCAGACTAAATGGTTTACACATCCATTAAGTCAAAAACCCAGGTTGCTGGCTTCATAGTCAGCCAGTGTTCTGTGAAAAGTGATAACCACTAGCAACAGAATTACAGAGCTATTGAATAGAGATCTTCTGAATCAACTTGAAGCATACATCTTACCTCAGAGGCAATGTTGGACATAACAGAGTCCCTCAAACCCTATCAACTCACATATGGTGCAACTGAAAGCCATATAGATAATAATAGAGCAAGGAATCAAATCCTGAGTTCTATGAATTTTCAAATTTATGGATTCTTTCTGGAGTTAATAATACAATTTAGTGTTTTTCTGTAGGTAACAACAGAAAAGTAGCTTAACTACATTCAAGAAGAGAAAGAAGGCATGAAAAAAAAGAACATAGGAACAAAACCCCTGAATGTTATACTGAAAGAGATACTAGAAGCCAACATTACATATTTAGAGAGTTGTTGCTCTAGATAGTTATTTCTGTTATTTTCAGTTAAATGATGTGAGAACTAATAGTATCATATAGGCATTTTCTTGAAAACCTCTTGTTTGACAGAAGGGTACAATATATTAACCTGAAGTTGTCTGTCAGGCCTTTTAGAATTTCACTGTTTTGGTTAGTAAAATTTTTTCTGTGCTTTAATTTTTTTATTAAATGTAGATAAATTTGTAGGTATATTTATTCAAACAATTTTGGTCTGGGGCTTATGACTTAGGTCATTGGTAGTTATAGTAATTTCATATTTGATGAAATTTCACATATGGTTTGTAATCATGATAACATTAACTCCTGTGTATATTAAACACCCTACAAAACTTTAGTAAATCAAAAAGAAAAACAGACACATATACCTCTTGCCATTATACTACATTACTACCATTTTCTTATTCTCTGCCTTTTGAAGAAGACTCAGCGATTTTTTAACACTGAAAATTTGCCCATTTGTGTTTTTGTAAAAAGAAATAAAATTGGTTTATATCAAATTAATAGTGTATATCTAATTAGAAAAAATCAAAATACTGCAGGTATGATATAACTTCAATAGGTTCTTGATTTAAAAGCATTAATCAGGGGTACCTGGGTGGCTCAGTGGGTTAAAGCCTCTGCCTTCGGCTCAGGTCATGATCCCAGGGTCCTGGGATTGAGCCCCACATCGGGCTTTCTGCTCAGCAGGGAGTCTGCTTCCCTTCCTCTCTCTCTGCCTGCTTCTCTGCCTCCTTGTGATCTCTGTCTGTCAAATAAATAAATAAATAATCTTTAAAAAATAAAAATAAAAGCATTAACCATTTGTCTGGCAAGAAATTGTCCCTAATATACATTCCAAGACATCTGTGAAAACTCAAAGGAAAGGTGAAGAATAACATAGCACACGTATTCTTTACATCTCTTTAATTGGGTAATTCCACTAGGCAATCTAGTAATGCTCTGTGAGATAATGATTAAGCTGTGAATGAGATACTAATTCACCATATAAGAAACAAATATGATAGATTTTTTTACACTAACAATTTCAAAATCTGATTTTACTTAAATGGTTTATTAATGACCTTTATATTCAAAAGTTTTTCATTAATCTTTTGTTAAAATATAAAAGTCTGTAAACATCTATACCAGTACATTACAATAAGGGTTGCTATAAGGTCAATTTATGTTTAGTGTGATTGGAGATTGGAGATAAAATCTATGTGGCTCTGCTATGCAAATGGAGTTCTTGTTTAGATTTGTTATGTTACTGAAATTACAGTAAATGCAATATATTATAATTTAATTTAATACTTTTTTAAGTATAAAATGACTATGAAAAACTTTAACACGTTGAATATTATTAGTACACCAAAATTGTTCTCTGACATCCCTTCCAGTCACCAATACTTCACACCAAATTAAATACTATCATGATTTCTAGTTCTGCATATTAGTTTTGTCCAGTTTTGGACTTAATATTAATTTTGTAGGAGTTCTTTACATACACATATGTGCTTTATGTATTCCATAGAATTGATATTTGTGATATTACATCTTATTGCATGTAGCAGTAGTTTATTTATTTTCATTGCTATATAACATTCAGTTCTAATACACCACAGGTAATTCATTTATTCTAATGTTGATGAATAGCTGGGTTGTTTACAGTTTTTAGTTACCATGAATGAAGCTGCTAGATCATTTTATTTTTTAAGATTTTATTTATCTATTTGACAGAGATAGATCACAAGTAGGCAGAGAGACAGGCAGAGAGAGAGAGAGGAAGGGAAGCAGGCTCCCTGCTGAGCAGACAGCCCGATGTGGGGCTCCATCCCAGGACCCTAGGATCATGACCTGAGCTGAAGGCAGAGGCTTTAACCCACTGAGCCACCCATGTGCCCCGCTGCTATATCATTCTTATAAGGAATTGCTGAGTTACAGGGTATGCATATGATCGGATTCAGTAGATAATACTAAATTGTTTTCCAAAGAGTTGTACCAGTTTATACCTACTACCAGTGTATGTGTACATTCTAACTATTCTGCATGTCTGCCAACAGTAGGTATTGTCAATCTGTTATTATATTTTCTTTTAATTTAAGGTAGTGAGTTTGTAATGATATCACATAGTGGTTTTAATTTATATTCCCTTAATATCAATGGCATTGAACATTTGTTTAGGTGTATGTTAGCCATTTGGATATCCTGTTTAAATATTTTCTCATTTGTGTTCCCTTCTTTTCTATTGATTTATAAAGATACCTCATACATACTGGATATGAATCCTTTGTGGTTTACATTATCCTTTCTAGTTATCTCACTGTCATCCCTACTTTACATACTTGTATGTACAAACACAGAAGAGAACTTCAAAATTTTCCCTTTCTACCATATTAAGCTCATTTGAGAACTGAATCTCTTTACTGTTAAAGGTAACCCATTGCTTCCATATGGTTTGAAAAGTGTCTTACCCAGCTTCAACATTCTTTCCTTCATCTGACAATTTGTGGGACAGGAATCACCATCAGTGACATACCTAGCATAGGTGATAGAATATTCTGAGTAGATGATTGTCAGGCAATAATCATTAAATGAAATAGATAAAAATAATGGCCAGAAAGAGAACAGAGACAGTAAAGGTTTTATTTTACTAAATGTTGCATATATATTATTATGTCAGTAAAAAATGTTAAAGAATACAAATTTGGAATTTTTATAGTACAAAATAGGGAATAACGTAGTGGTTTAGTATTTTTTTTTTTTAGTAAATATTGTATCTTTTAAAGAATGGGAAAGTATCTTACACATATATTGGTTTTCAGCTGTAATAAATTATAATCACTTTAAATTTTTTATTTGCAAGTCTAAATCTCCAGATTTGTCAATGACTATCAGGATTATCTTCTTAAAATATTTATGATCAGTAGTATAACAATTTATAACTTAAGCATTATAACAGTTTATAACTTAATTCTGATCATAGTTAATTGGCAAACATTTCATCAATTTCAATTTTAAAAAAGTTGTTCACATAGTACAATGTGCATATATCATTTAAACATATCTAAAATATAAGGAAAATTTTGGTATATAATGTTAAAAATCCTGTTTTACAATAAATTCGAGAAAGTGCAGTATTTCTCTACATTGTACTTTCTTTAGAATCAATTCTTTTTTTTTTTAAGATTTATTTATTTATGTGAGAGAGAGAATGAGAATTATCAAGCAAACTCCTAGCTGAGCACAGATCCCACAAGACTCGATCCCATGACTCTGAGATTATGACCTGAGCCAAAATCAAGAGTTAGTCACATAACCAGCTGAGCCACCCAGGCTTCCCAGGACTAATTCTAATAGCTGCCAAAATTTTAAACTCAGGTAAAAATCCAGATGCTCAGTTCATTGGCTCAGTGCCATTTATAATCACTGGATTATCCTTATTTATTTCTACTCTGTTATTTTAAAGTGAGACTTGAACTGTGCTTAGAGAGATCTCAGATGATTCCAAATCTTTATGAACTCATTCTGGAAACAAATGCATGTATCAGGTCCAGCTGTAAAACTGAGAGTTAAATTAAATTCAGTGTAGAATATAATGTTTACTAGAGGATAAGTAATAACACAACTGTGGGAACTGTGGGAAAATTACATATTTATTATTAAAACTCAGTAGTAACTGTAGTTACTACTGTAGTTGTAGTCAGCTGTAGTTGACTAGAAATTAGAACAATGCAGAATTTTTTCTGGAAGGAAAAATTTTATCATTGACTTAAGGTATGGTGTTAATAAAAAGCATACTAACTTTAGTCAAACTTTATTATTGTTTTTAAACTCTCTATAGACAGTGTACCCCATGGATTGCCTACACCACAGATGGACTGGCCTCATCTTTGACTTGCCTCTACCAATCACTGTGAGTTTTTAACTTTAAAAATAATCCAAATTTAAACTCTGAACTGAATTAATGATTGATGCCAGTATTTAATGATAATGATCTGTTGGAGAAACTTCTCTGTTTAACTTGTAAAACATTAAATTCTTCTCTTGAATATCCTACTGACAGCATTTAATAGTATTCAGGTTACCCCTCAGGTAGCAGAGGTGTACTATTTAAGTCAAGAAGGTTTATCACAAACTAAAAGCATAGTAGCATTCTCACTTTGTATTTATAAACTTGAGTTTTTGGATTTACAGCTTTCTGATGTCTATCATAGTGAGTATCATAAAATGCTCATTTTCGTCACTCTGTCTTCAACGTGGATTCCGGTTTTAATAAAAAATAACATTTTTTTACATTTGCATGTACTTTATAGCTTACATAAACTACAGACTATTTTCATGTACATATATATACAAATCAAACAGACTTAGAGTTTTTTTACCATTACAATTCAAATGTTATTATTTCCATTTTTCAAGTGAGGAATCTGTGACTCAGAGAATATTAACAATTTGTTTGAGCTCATGTATTCAGCAAATATTTAGTCCTTATGCCAAATTCTGCATGAGGAAAGGGAAATAAAACAAGGTCTTGTACAATTATTCCCCTCAAAAAGTTTTGAATGAATGTATGGCTAAACTTGAACTTGACCAAGATTTCAAGTTCTTGTCCCGTAACTCTTTCCACTCCATGCTGCTATTCCTGTGAAGCTCAATGAGCAAAGAAAGATGTATTGGAAAATCCCTGAAAGAATGCATTCAAGTAAAGAACATTGTTAAGATTACATGTTTTATTTCTTAATAGCTTCATGTCTCTGCTGTCCTGGTTTCAGGCTCTTGCTATCAGGCTGAATACAGTATGCTATATCTTCTTATTGCACAATATGAAAGATCAGTGGGGAAAGCAAGATACACGTTTTTAAGTACAGAATATCAGAATGCATTCTAAATTGTGCTAAGGGGTGTTTCTTTATTCCTTCTAACAAGAATCAAAAGTAGCCGAGAAAAATTCTCTTTAATGGTTGTAACTTCTTAATTTTTTTTTTTTTAACCATTGTTGTCATAGAAGATGTAAAAGATTTTTTCTTAAGACAATTCTTTTCTGGATGATGATAACATTTATATTCTTCTAGCCTTCTAAAGAGAAAAAGGCAGAGTATAGTATTATTCTTATTGTATACAAAGAATGGAGTTGTTATATAATGAAGTAGAAAAGAAAGAAGATGAACAGTATCATTATACTATATTATAAGCCATTAAGAGCAAGTAGAAAGTAAGTGGGTTTTGTATGGTTGTCCAAAGTTCTTTCAAAGCAGCTGCATGAGTAGTTGATCTTTATACTGTAAAAAGATTTTCTAAAAAGTTAAAGAAACAACTTTTGTGGTTCTACAGTGGTATTCCTTAAAACACGAGAAAAGCAAAATGAATTTAAAAAATGAAGAGTGCAACTACTCACGATGTTATTGTTTGTCACAATTTAATAACAAATCATGAGGTGAATGAATATAGTTCTTCCTATATGACTTGACTTCCCTTTGAAATTCTGCACATTTGCAAATAGATATATTTGTCTTCTGTTATTATTTATATACTTTTCTTACACCATAAAAGATTTGGGGTTTTCAGTCTGAATAATATCTAACCTCACATCTATTTCCATAACTGGAGAAGGGCAATATTGGTACAAGGACAAAATAAGTATAGCTTGAACTAAGTTAGATTATTTATCCTGAGCCTGTAAGATCTTCCTAACCTTGGAGTCTCACCTATTGAATGACTGGTGATAATTATCTTGCTGCCTTCCCAGAAACAGTGATAGGAAATATGTAGCATATTGGGCGGAGTCAGTAAAGTATAGTTTAAAATATCAACCATACTACTTTGTAAAAGTAGATTAACAGTATAGAATACAATATCTATGCCTTATGGTTATGGCTTTTTCCTAAAAATTTCCTAAAAAGAAAACGTCCTAAATTTTTCTCTACAGATTGTCTAAAACCAAGTAAATACTTGGAAGGAAAATGGTAGCTATCATAAGCAATATTAATAATATAAAAATGAAATCAGTGATGGATATAAAATACTGTTCACAAGGTGATTCATGTACAGCTTTTGATTTTTACAATTTATTATCACTAATCTTAAAAGATACAATAAGTCATATTTTATGATTTTTTTCATAATTCATATGTAATACGCATTTTCTTTGATAAAAAGAAAGAATCTCAGAACACAAAATGCCAAGTGCTCCTAAGTCAACATAATTTTTCAGATTCTTCAAATTCTCATACTTTTTTCATATTTGACTCTATGTAGTAAGTCCAAGAAGGAAGAAAAATGTGCTAAAATTTAATAAAATTATACAAGATTTCTCTGTTTTATACCACTAACACCTATACTGTCAAAATGACTGGATACTCAATTGAGTTTTTCTTAAAGACTCAGTGATAGTTACTTTCAGTAGAAGAACATCTTTTAATTATGAGTTGTCTATCTTTAATGCATTCTCAATAACTTCTAAGCTTTACAAGAATGAGAATCAATTGTAAAGTTGCCCTGTATTTAACATAGGCATGCCCTAGAAATTCTTGGTTCTACAAAGCATTTATTGAAATCAAGATTCACTTTTTAAATCCATATAGAGAAGAAACTCTATTGATTCAAATTCTAGCAAGTGGGAAGTGTAATGATTAGTGAGCAAAAACAAAACCTTACAATGTTCAAAGAGAGAGAACACACTTTGATAGCTCAGCTGAATCAAACACCAAGTAAAACAAAGTTAGAACTCTGTTGCTTCCACGATTCCAAGACACCACATATCTATATTGTATGCGAAGTGTGTTATATATTGTTTTTCCAAGTGATAATGTATGATCTCTCACACAGATTGTTCTTTCTTTTACTATATTATGTTCTAGCTATTTTATTTAAAATATTTTACTAAAAAGATAATATACCATAAAACTATGATAAAAATTTCACGTGATTTTACATAGCCCACCTTCCTCTGTGAAAATTTTCTTTCTCTCTTAATTTGAGCATATCTATTTTCAGAGTTAGTTTGGGATTACAGTGCTTTGTAAATGATTACTTGGGCAGTTCTCCATTTGTGAATCTCATTGTGAAAAATCATATTGAAATAGAATTTAGATATGGAATCTCACAAACTAAATCATCAATATTTTTAGAAAAAATAAAACATAATAAAGTTATTATTTTCAAGGTGATGCATAATTTCTCTACATTGGAGAATATATGCTGCACAAAAAAGAAAGATGTTTTACTTAATGTTTTTTTTCTTAAACACCTGTGGAAAAAAAGGAAATACTTTCATCATAGTAAAATTTCAAGAAATTATGGCTGGGTAGGAGTAACATGTACAAACTCACCTGACCTTATGCTACAGAAAATTGATCCATTAAAGGTTGAAAATGAACAGGATGGAAACATGACGGTAATTGTAATATGAGGAGAATATCAGAGACCCAGCTAAGTATTTGTAGAGTGATCAGACATATTTCAACCACTTTATGTTAAAGTTTTTCAGTTTTGTACCAAAACCAGAAAAAATAGGTGCAGAGAAATTCTGCTTGTAACCCATAAACATTTGAGCCTAGCCATCTTTATTAAGGCTTAAAAGATGTCAAATTGGTCCTGCAGCCATTAATCTACTGTCGCTCTCCAGCAGACCAAGAAAAGGAATGGGTCTTTGGACTTGTCCCTTAGAGAGGTGTTTATGAGGAGAGGTTGTCAAGGGAGGAAAGAGACAAGGGCACTCATAGGAAGAAGAGGAATCTGGCACATCATTCCCTTCTCTTCTTGACATCTACATGAGTTGCCCACTTGCTGGACTGTCCCTTTTTCATATGAGAGCAGAGAGAGATGGCTGTTTCAAGAACAGGATAAAGATGGGTATGGGTTTACCATAGTTGAAGTGGGCACCTGGAGAAGTAGCTGTGCTTGACTCTCCTGCCTGTGCTCCATGTAAGAATTTGCTGGGCATGGAAATCTCAGCAGCATGTGTCCTATGGGGAAGAGCTAAGGGAGAGTGCATGAGATTGTATCCAAGTAGGATTTCTCAAATACAGATGTGGTGAAGAGGCCTGCAGAGGTCTCATACAGACTTCAGAGACTCCAAATGCTAAGAGGAAATTAAATAAGCAAACAAAAAACTGTCAATATCAGTTACCGAAGCAGCTATAATTTAGAAATAAGTAAATAAGATAGTGACTGGTTTGAGTGATATATGTCTCATTTCTGCCCTTCTACTTGTTTAGTAAGAAGGAAGCACAGGTGTTGAGGAGAGGAGTTTCACTCCTCATTAATCTTTAACAGATTATTTTTCTACTTCAAGATGGTGAACTACAGACAAGAATAGGGTACTGTCTGAAAGCTCTGCAAACATTTCTAACTACAAGCAGTAGCCAGTTGCACGTATGTCTGTTTGTTTGATCCTTTCCAGGAATTCTCATTAAAACTTAATACTTTATTTATATGAAGGGAAATTAAGGAAAAGTAATTTTTATACTTTTATCTGAGAGTGGTACAAGAGAAAGGGAGGAGCACTCCTAATGGCTGTGATGGTAACAGCAGAGGTCTGAGAGTATGTCAGTGGACCTGGACCATGATTTAATTCACATATAAAGTGACCATAGAGAAACAACATGGATGGAGCTAAAAAGTATAATGCCAAGTGAAATAAGCCAGTCAGAGAAAGACCAATATGATATGATTTCACTCATGTATGGAGTTTAAGAAACAAAGCAAATGAACAAAGGAGAAAAAGACACCCAAAATACAGACATTTAACTATTGAGAAAAATCTGGTGGTTTACAGAGGGGAAGTAGGTGGGGGGGATGGGTGAAATAGGTGATGGGAATTAAGGAGTATACTTGTCATGAAGAGCCTTGAGTGATGTATGGACCTGTTGAATCACTATTTTGTATACCTGAAACTAATATAACACTGTATATTAACTAACTGGAATTTAAATAAAAATAAGTAATTTTTGAATGTTCACACCAAAAATAAATAAACTATAACACAAAAACATAGAAATGGTGTACCTACTCATAAGACACAGACTTGCTACAATTACATAGCCATCCTCAGACACAGGAATATTTCAGATCTCGGAAAATACAATAGAAAATAGCAATGCCTGGGGCGGTGGGGTTATGGACATTGGGGGGGGATGTGCTTTGGTGAGTGCTGTGGGGTGTGTGGACCTGGCGATTCACGGACCTGTATCCCTGGGGATAAAAATATATGTTTATAAAAAATAAAAAATTTAAAAAAAAAGAAAACACCAATGCCTAAGCAGAGGTATATGACTTTAATGACTGAAAACAGTTGATAATAAATTTACTTGGCATCAATTATGTGAAATTATATAAGAATTATTCCCACTATTATGAATAGTGGGAGTTCCCCACTAGGAAAAAAGAGGGTGGAAGATAGGAGAGAAGAGAGAGAATCTTAAGGAGGCTACCCACCCAGTGCAGAACCTGATGGAGGCCTCGATCTCCCAACCCAGAGATCATGACCTGAGCCAAAATCAAGAGCTAGATATTTAACTGATTGAGCCACCCAGGTGCCCCAACTAATATTTTTAAGTTAATCATTAAATTAGCCCTAACAGTGGATTTATAAAACTGTCATTTGGATTGTTCAATCATACTATAAAAATCAGTCTTCACCTAACTCCATATAAGTCACAAATTTTTATAGTCATACACTGTTCTTTTTAAGAATACCTTAAATGATTTTTAATACTATATTTACTCATATTTGTAGTACCACCGCTGTTGAGTGGAATACATATTCTACTCAGTCATAAATCTTGCAGAGAGGCCTGAGGCAGTGGGGGAAAGAGGTCAAATTAGTTTAGTTAATGTAATGAAATCTAATTTTCCTTTTTGAGTGAGAAAATATGGAACCCAAAAATAAAAATAAAGAGTGGAATTAAGTAATTGAATCATTCAATACTGATATTAAACATCTAATATATCTGTAATAATATATTTAATCATTGTCATTTAAAAAGTTATATACATGAAGCCACTGTTTCAAGATATTAGGCTGAGCAAATAGGTATTTCTGTCACCCTTCTAAGACCCTTCAAAGATAGGAAAAAGGAAATAAACCTTTCCCTGGGAAAAATACCATAAGAAGCCAAAATATTTAAATACATTTTTAGATGATTAAAAGAGGATGGACAAATATGACAGATTAAAAGAATGAAGAGAGAATAACTACAGATAAGCTAAGGAGAGACCCAGAGTGGAATGAGATTTGTTGAGGAGACTATTAAGGAGACTGGTGGAGATATATTTCATGAAATTTCAGTAAAAAGGATATAATTTTTTTTACAAGTTAAAAGATCCATTTGAACATGAAACACCCTAAGATACAGTTTATTCTGTTGGTGTTTCATCCTTAAATTATGTATCAAAAGTTATTAAATTTCACTTTAGCTGTAATTATAGAGAACTTAGTAGAACACATAATTTAAACAATGCTTAATAATAAAGTTCTTTAGAGACTTGGGGTATTAAATATAGAATGTAGGAATACACATTATGACACCAGGTGGACATAAGCACAAATCTGGCTCTCCTGCCCAGTGGTTGAAGGTGACTGGGAAAGTGCCTGAAACTTACAAAGCCTCAGTTTCTTTATCTGGGAAGCATAGATATATGCCACATATAGAGAGATAACACAAGTAAAGCCGCTAGCTAAAATGGCATATGGCACATTCAATAAATGTTGGGTTTTATATTATTACTTATTATTTATATAAAGGGTCAACATTTCTTCCTTTCTTCCCCCTCATATTAGCTAATATAGAAGTATAGCTGCAAATGTATCTGATTCTTCACTTTCTGGTTGAGCAGTAAAATCTCTCTCTCCCAGAAATAAATGGAAGAAATACTCTCGCAATGCAAGCTGCACATATATATTCTTGTTCCTAATTCACTGTACAGTTTCTGCATAGAAAACAGGGAAATGATGGTTAAGAATAAGAAAATCAAAATAAATCAAATCAGTTAGAGTTTCAGCTGGAATTTCTTTTCCCAGAAAGGGGAAGAACGATGCTTGGATTTTTTTTTTTTTTAAATATACTCTGTCTTTTCCTGATAGTGTACCAGAGAATGAATCCAGATTTTAGCTTCTACAGACAAAGGGAAATGAGTAAAATCCATAACAACAAGTATATGCAAAGAAAGGCCATGTGGAAGCAAACAGGGTGACTTTTTTCCTCTTCATTTTATACTGCAGGCTGCATCTGTAGACTTTATTCCATTTCTTATGGACTGCTGTATGTAAAGGCATGCACTAGAGACATGGTTTCAGTATTTCAACTCCAATAAAAAGGTATTGTGGGGGCGCCTGGGTGGCTCAGTGGTTTAAGCCTCTGCCTTCAGCTCGGGTCATGATCTCAGGGTCTTGGGATCGAGCCCCACCTCGGGCTCTCTGCTCGGCGGGGAGCCTGCTTCCCCCTCTCTCTCTGCCTGCCTCTCTGCCTACTTGTGATCTCTCTCTGTCTATCAAATAAATAAATAAAAATCTTAAAAAAAAAAAAAGATATTGTGAATGTTAGGCAGTGCTACTCAACCATCATGCTCAGCTTGAAGGTAATACTTTACGAGACTATGTAAGTGAAACTTATCAACAAAGTAGAAAATTGGGGTTTCTTTAGGGAAAATTTTGGTTTATTCAAATCAAGTTCATAATGGCCCCTGGGAAAGATTCAAATTAAAAAATGCTGTTAAAAATAGCTACCATATTTTGAAATTAATCACCTTTTCACATTCAAATTATTCCTTTCTAGCTATGCTATATGATATGCACTTAAAATTAGTCCAATTATGTGAAAATATAGTGAATATATATATTTCACATTTATAAAATATCCATACTTATATAATTTAATATTAAATGTCAAAATACTTATGATACAAAGCACTGAGACCTACTTCCTTGCTTCAAGAAGGTTTCTAAGTGAGTTGAACTAATAAGGTACTGGAAATGCAGGAGGTGATTGCTGAAAGTTCCTGAAGTTGCTCTCCATGGAATAAAAAGCCAAAAATATTCTGTTAAAATAAGAAAGAGGATAAAAGAAAAGGGAAGAAATCTCAAGGAACAGAGGTAGAAAGATATGTGGGATTCTGCTGAGGATATGTGGAAATACAAGCACAGTGGGGCAATAAAAAATAAAAATTAAGCCTATGCCTGGACTATTTGTCAAAGAAAGCAGACTTTTATGAGTTCATCTCTGGGTAGGAGGTCAAGTTATTATATACAACCTTATGACTTGTTATAAATACTTTGAAAAAATGAAAATATTTCAAATTATTCTCCATGAGCTATTATAGTATGTTTTCACTGCCCTTTCTGGGTCACACACCTTTCTTAAATGCATAAAACCACATCACCCTCCTTCAAGTTTCCACTTGATTCAATTCTTAGAAAACTTGTCAGACTAAATCCATCTGGGTTCGGTCATTTCCAGATATTCTTGCACCTGTGTGTATCTTGCCATGTCAATAGGAGCATATACATGACTCTGTCATTTATGTTTGCAGAGATTTATTTATGCTGGAGCCAACTTCTGTATTACATTGCCCTTGTGGGCAAGAAATACACCTTCTGCTTCTTTTTAACTCCTTGTACAATGTAGTATTGAACAGTTAGAGGACTGTTAAGATGTATTTTGCTGTGTTTTTGGATATTCATGTAATACTTGGAAAGAATTAAGATCATAAATGTTTTAGGACTCTAGGGGAGAAAGATTTATTTCAGAATCATCCTTATTTACAATAGAATAGAAAGAGGTCTCAAAAATAGATGATTAGTGTGAGTATTACATAAGTATTTTCCTACAGCCACATAGACATACAGATAGAAAGGGACTGTTGAGATCTATCCAAAAAATTTACATGCATTTCTTCCACTGGTATTATTTACAGATTTGTTCAACAAACATTTATTGAGCACCTGTGTTTCACTTGGGACACATTGATGGATAAGTAAAGTTTTCTGTCCTAGAGGGGTTTACAATTCAATAAGACCAAGAGGGTTATAAGTAAATAATGGCACAGAGTCAGCAAAAGCATAGATATTCCCACAGTGCTGTGGGAAGAAGAGAAACACATAGTTATGTCTCTGTCATTCATCACTATTTTTTTGAGCACCAGATATGTTCAAAAGCTTTTGGATGGATTGTAGGGAATTAATAATGAGTAAGTTTATTCATAGAGTTTATAATCTGGTGAATGATAACAGCAAGTAAGCAGTATGTACGATAGAAGAACTGCATGCAGAATTATAGTAAAGACAGCTTGCGTAGGTGCAAACTGTCTCTTTCACTTGCCAATGTTCAGCATGGATAATGTAATTAATGTCCTAATACCTCATTTTCCTCATCTCTAGAATGTGGATAATAACTACGCTTAACTTACAGCATTATTGTGATTCTTTTTTTTTATTTCTTTTTTTTTAAAGATTTTATTTATTTATTTGAGAGAGAGAGACAGTGAGAGAGAGCATGAGCGAGGAGAAGGTCAGAGGGAGAAGCAGACTCCCCATGGAGCTGGGAGCCCGATGTGGGATTCGATCCTGCGATTCCGGGATCATGACCTGAGCCGAAGGCAGTCGTCCAACCAACTGAGCCACCCAGGCATCCCAAGCATCCCAAGTGATTCTTAAATAATATATACAAAGTGCTTAGAAGAATGTCTGGCACATGTTAAATACTATATGGGTTTGATATTGTTATTGTGCTATGACACCACACCAAAGGGATCAAATCAACACTTTGATGCTCAGGAAGTCTCCTCGGAGAAGTAATATCTATGGTACAGATGGAGATGTGTTAGAGATAGCTGTTGGAAGCTAAGAGGGTGAGGTAAAGGGAAAGAAGAGGAAATACCAGACTGAAGAGTTTATGCAAAAGTCTAGAAGTGAAAAGATCATAGCATTTGGGAGAAATTACTTTGATATTTCTGGAGGGAGGGTGATACAGAAACTGGAGAAACCTAAAAATTTGGAGAGACATAAAAGCCAGATATGAAGTATCTGAAAGAAGTAGTACCAAACTAAATTTTCAAGAATTGGCAATATTTTAATGGATCAAGACAGCAAGCTAGGAAGGGTAGTCTCAGAGGACAGAGAAATGCAAGGAGAGGTAAGAGTTGTACAGCATGGCAGTGTGTTCCAGGAGCTCTACACACTCTGGTTTTACCAACATATAAAGCATGAAAAAAGCAGTGAAGAGAGATGAAGTTTTGTAGTCACATAAGGATCATGTTTCAGGAAGTACTAGAGCGGAGATGTTTTCCACTGCCATGAAATGCCTCTTGTACATTATCCTGTGAATAATGGGGAACACTGAAGTATTATATGAGTGATCGAGGACAATAGAAGGATTTTCAGCTATAGTTATAGGTGGTAGATGATTTTTTTTTAGTGCGAGGGATGGGTTGAAGCCATGTGACTTTCCTTATTAGGTTGTTACCGAGATAGTACAGGTAAGAACTGAATGAAGCCTGAATTTAAAGTGGATGTCGTAGGTATCAATAAGTGAGAAGAAATATTTAGGATTCATACTGATGATAGCATTATGGGTTGCACTGTAATGGGGTAACCAATATGTTTGCCAGTTTTCTTTCTTAGGGTGACCAGAGGAATATAAAGGCAAAGGATAGAAAATATCTTACATTAACTTTGGACATGATGAATTCGGTAGTGGCACATTTAAATAAGGTGTTATGCAGATAAGTGTTATTATCAGCTACCTTTACTATTTTGTGGAGACAATGACAGTGGTTCTGATCCCATTTGGCAGGTCTTTAAATACCAATAAACCAAATTTGAAATTTGAGTATACTGATATGCCAGAGAGACATCTGCAAAGAAGACCATCAACGAATAGTTCTAGAAGCACTCAGAGGCCAGAGACAATATTTATATGGAATTCAAAACACTTTTAAATAAACACTTCTAAGAAAGATAAACATTAATTAACAGGGTTGAGTTAGTTGGAAGGCAGTAAAACAAGATCTTGCTCTTGACATTATAGAGGTCATCAGGGACCTTTGAAAAGACATTGTTTTTGAAATGGTGAGGGAGAGAAAAGAGCACGGTCAGCTGAGAATTGATTGAATGGAGCATAAGTCAGAGAAACAGTGATTATAGTTATGAAGGATGAAAGGTCAATGGAAAGACATTTTTATTATAAAACACCTGGCTATATGCATTGAGCTAAATTTTGAAGAAAAGTGAGTAGAGAAATAGAGGCTTGAAGCTTAATGGTGGCAGAGGAAGAGGAGAGGAAGGATGATGGAGAAAAATCATAGTGGAGAAAATGGATTCAAGAACTACTGTGGAGGTGTTTGCTTTGAAAAATAGGAGGGAAAATAATTTTCTAATGCTAAAAAGTAGAGTAGAGATGGAGAGAAAGCTTCTGCTTTAGGATTCGGGGACAAGCATAGCTAGTGCAGCCTCTTCACATTCTCCACATCCTTTTGCCTTGAATGTTAATGCAAAGGTTGGAGATGGAGCTGTTTTCTGTAGCCATGGACAAAGTGCAAAAGAATTTTAAGAACATTGATTGTGGTGTCAGTGGTTTGTTGAACCAATTCCAAGAGACTCCTCGTTCCAGGGTCATAATGATTAAAATTTTAACAATTTTCATTTATGACATTTTATTTCAAGGTGGAGTTTTTTTGTTTTTACTTATAGCCACATAATTCTAAATGATCCATTAAAAAATATCTCTCAAACACAGGAGAGGGAAGTTTTAAGCATACTTCCAAGTTATTTTATGGGAATAGTATTTAGCTGGCATTTCAAAGAAGAACAGAGAGTAGATTTGAGATTGAGCTGGGAGTAATGAAGGAAGGTTAGAAGTGTAAGAGTGTTAAAATGATGAGTCATGCCTGGGCTAAAGTTCAGGATAAAGCTGTGAGAATAAGTGACAAAGTAGAGTAAGGTAAAGGTCTTTGGTATTGAAAAGGCCAAATATCTGAAGATAAGGAGTTGGATGTGTTGTCTCTGTGAATACTGAACAAACCAAACACAAAGGCATAAACTGGGAGTTAAAGGAATATTTTGAACTAGGTTTGATTACAGTAGATAACATATCTTACTTCATGTATTCATATGTTATTTATCAGAAGATAATTCCAAAGTCTTTATTTCCAGTATTTCCTGTATTTCCCTGTCCTCAGTTTTTCAGAGTTCTTTATTAAGCTACCTCAACATCTCCCATTTGGATAGCATATTGACATCTAGAAGTTAGAATGGAATGTCCAAAATAGGCTCTTCAATTTATATCTCCAAACCTGCTCTACCCTCCATCTTTTCCATTCCAATAAAAAGCACACAAATCACCAGTATTTTTGGCCAAAAAATGTCCTTCATCTAGGTCAAATCCATTAATTTATCTTCTGTCTTCAAATACATGTCTCATATCTGTTCTTTTCTCTCCATTCCCACTATTGCAACGTAAGTCTAAGCCATCCTCCATCCTCTTTTTTTTGTGTTTGTTGTCTACTACAACTGGTAAATAGTCTTTTCTTTCTCTACTTTTTGAGTGTGCTTTGTATCATTTTTCAAAATTTTTTTTTAAAGCAGTCTTTTTTTTTTTTTTTAAAGATTTTATTTATTTATTTGACAGACAGAGATCACAAGTAGGCAGAGAGGCAGGCAGAGAGAGAGAGGAGGAAGCAGGCTCCCCGCTGAGCAGAAAGCCCGATGTGGGGTTCGATCCCAGGACCGTGGGATCATGACCTGAGCTGAAGGCAGAGGCTTTAATCCACTGAGCCACCCAGGCGCCCCATTTTTCAAAATTTTTAATTAAAGTATAGTTGGCATATTACAACATAGTGACTTGATTATTTTGTACCATATGAAATGCTTATCATGGTGTCATGTCTCCACATAAAGTTATTCCAATATTATTGACTATATTCCCCATGCTGTACTCTTTATCCTCATGAACTATTTATTTTATAACTGGAAGTTTGTACCTTTTAATCCCCTGGCTCTACTCTTAATTTCCTATAAGTCATCCATAATGAAGAAAACAAAATTGTATTGCTAGCTCTCATATCATATGATGGATCTGTCTAAAACCTTCTAGTGGGATTCTTCATACAAATGGAATGAAATCTAAATTCTCAACATAGCTTATATATTCATATCATATCTTATCCCTCTTTTTCCGCTATTATCTATTTTCCATATTTGTTCCCTAATTTACCAAGCTTGTCATACAAATCTCATTTTTTAAAATTATGTTATGTTAGTCACCATACAGTACCTCTTTACACTCTTTGAACATAGGAGGCTACTAGCTACCTTAAAAATTTTGCACTAGTTGTTTCTTCTATCTGAAAGACTGGTCCTTCTGGTCTTCAGAAGGCTGGCTCCTCTATGATACTGAGATCTCAGACTAAATGTCACTTTTTCATTGGTGCCTTCTCTGAACATACAACCATAAGTAGTCATCTTGTCAAATTTATCAATAGTACGTGACACTATCTGTTTTTTTCAGCTTTTATTTTTTTTATTTTTATTTTTATTATTTTTTTTAAGATTTTATTTATTTATTTGAGAGAGAGACAGTGAGAGAGAGCATGAGAGGCGAGAAGGTCAGAGAGAGAAGCAGACTCCCCATGGAGTTGGGAGCCCGATGCGGGACTTGATCCTGGAACTCCGGGACCGTGACCTGAGCCGAAGGCAGTTGCCCAACCAACTGAGCCACCCAGGCGCCCATTCAGCTTTTATTTTTTTAATCCAAAGTCTTCTCCCTTCCCTCCCTACATGTTAATAGCTCCACGAGGAAAGAGGTTTTGATGTCATGTGCACTGCTGCTCATTGTCTACAAATTTCAGAGTCATTTGTTAGGTATTTGTTAAACTTTTGTTGAATGAATTAATATATTTATGTTTTTTCTAGATTAGAGTTCTAGTAGAGATGTTTGAAAATTATGGAAAACTGAGAACTGGGGACTGGGGTTAAAAACATAGCATATGACTGAAGATAGTATGAGAACAGTAGAGGGAGGAGTGGTTAGCTCATATCACATCTTTACAGAATACCATCCAAAAATTACTAGACATTTATATAATTTAATTTATCTAATAACTTTCTTACCCAAGGCAGAGTAGAACTAAAGAACATTCTACTGAAGAGAGTATATGAAACAACCATACTGAAGCAGAGGAATTCCACATCAGAGATCATAAAGAACGCAAAACAGACTCAGATGCCTCATGTGCTGGCTGAGCCTCTGCTTGTTCTATGCACATTCTCAGTGGAGATCATCAAAGTTTATCCCTGTTAAAGATTTCTGAACTTTTTAAAAATAAATTTGCCAGGGCAGCAAATACAAAAACTAAAAATGGCAACAACTTAACATACATATCAGGATTTTAGTTTATGTAATCTTAGAATATAAATGTGGAAGACTAAAGCAGTATTTGTGAACGAATCAAGATATTAAAACAATTTATATTGTAGTGTAAAGATATTGGTATGTAGATACATTAAATAACCCAAAATTGTTATGATTAAATACTTAGAAATATTTAAATAGTATTTGTGAGGATGTTTATTATGTCTTGGTAAATGGCTTATGCTATAATATGATGCTATTAAAAGTAGAATGCAAAGTAACACACACAATATATAATGCAGTCCACAAATGTAGAGAAAAAACAGCTATTAGTTTATCAAATTTTAACAGTGGATATGTGTGGGTAGTGAAATTATTGATGGCTGTTACTTTTTTCTTTGAACTTTGCCATATTATCCAAATGAACATGTGTTATATTTAAAATCAGATATAATAAATATTTAATAATGAAAATTCCCTTGTAAATAAATAAATGATTCATAATATTAGACAAATGGGAAACACACCACTACTTGCTACAGTATTAATTCTCCAGAGATTTGTGGTACACTTTTCAGAGTTTTCATATTTGTAGGGGCAAGAGTCAAAGAGAAGTAACTAATTTCCCCATCCCCAAAGCGGCTCTAACTTCAGATCTCAATTCATTGACAATCTGGTCAGATCATTTATTATATCACAGTTAGCTGGCCAGAGGCTTCCCTTTGCCAAGGAATTTTGGCAGGCCAACTGTTCCAATGAACAACGTACTGCATTGTGTCTTGAAAAGATGGAAACCACCTTGCTTTTCTGTAGCCAAATGTGAGGTCTTAGAAAAACCTCAGAATGACAAAAATAGTTAATTTTAAGGTTTTCCATTTATGACAAGTCATTTTTTTTTGCTCTTTTATTTTACTTCAGCATTCGATAAATATGAGGAAGACAAACTCATTCTGGACTTTATCCAACTACAATTTTGGGTGGAGAATGCACACTGATTAAAACATTTCCATAGACATTTTTATCCTGTCCTCTGCTAACCAGCTTGGGAGATAAAATGTGGAATTATTATTTTCAGGTCAGTTATATTGAGTCATGGATTTTGCATGGCATTATATATTTTAGACATGTTACTGATTTTATTCAATGTATATACACAGTAAAATACATCTTATTCAAATACATTAAAAATACTCAGCCTAAGCTGCAGGCATATTGTTAAACAAGTCAAAACTATATCAAATCTGTAAAATAATTCTTTAACCAATGGGAAATTGTTCATATTTTATTTTATTTTATTATACTACATGCATTGTGCCTGAATATTCAGGATGTACATTTCATGTTGTAAATCAAGATAAAATACATGTAACAGCATACTCTCTTGCCAATATTTAAATCTTTCCTCCTTTACAATGGCCAATGCCAGACAAACAATTTAAAATTGCATTTTAAAATTTATATATCATTATAACTTTCAGTAAGATAGTTTATTTTCAGTTACTACAGGGTCTTATCAGTGCTTTGGATCTATGTATCATATGTATAGAAAACTTTTAATAACTTTTAAGTTACTCAAAATGAATTTGTATTTCTACTCATCATTCTTTTTCTTTTTCCAGCTGAAGTAGTAACTCACTTTTTCTTTTTAGGCTTAAGCTTTCAAATCTTGCGTTACTCAAAGACCAAAAGGGAAGACTGACCGTCAGTAGAATTCATTCTGTCCTAAATATTCTACTTTAACTTCAGCAGTTGACCCTTGAATGCAAAGTTTAGGGACATTGACCGCCATGTAGTTGAAAATGTGTACATTGGGGCCCCTGGGTAGATCAGTTGTTAAGCGTCTGCCTTTGGCTCAGGTCATGATCACAGGTCCTGGGATTGAGCCCTGCTTATGGCCCCCTGCTTGGCAGGAAGCCTGGTTCTCCCTCTTCGACTCCCCCTGCTTGTATTCCCACCCTTGCTGTGTCTCTCTCTGTCAAATAAATAAATAAAATCTTAAAAAAAAATAAGAAAGAAAGAAAATATGTGCATAACTTTAGACTCTCCCCAAAGTTAACTACTATTAGCTTACTATTGCCCAGAAGCCTTACTGATAACAAAAAATTAACACATATTTTTATCTTATATGTATTGTACATTGTATTCTTCAAATAAGGTAAGCTAGAGTAAAGAAAATCTTACAAAGAAAATTCTAAGCAAAAATATATTTACAGTTCTGTGCTATAAAAAATCCATGTGTAAGTGGACCTGCATAGTTCAAATCCATGTTGTTCAAGGGTCAACTGTATATAGAAGGTTGTGCTCATCTAGAGTATTTTTAAGGAATCAGTATAAAAAAGTTTTAAAATCAGTTTGTCTTTCTACCTCTTCTTCCTCTATCATATTCATATCTACCTCAAAGTAGATGTGCCCTGATGCTTTCATGCAGCTCCCTTGCTTCCTGAAACTAGTCACCTTCTAGCTTACCTCAAACTGCTCTTAAGGTAAAGCTTTAATGACATACAATTTAGGCAGAGGGAGGGAGGACATGCTTGGACATGTCACCTTGAATTATATTGTAACTTCTTTTTCACTGTATTTTATATATATTTACCTCATCTGCTCAAGGAGAAGCTCTTTGTACCTTTCAAGGTAGAAAATTGATCCCTAGTAAGGGGGGGGGGGGGGACAAGAGATATCCTTGTTACACATTAGGGTTTTTTCCCTCACCAACACAAAGGTAACACATTTTGTTCAGAATTCTAGAAATAATGCCTTTGCTGCTCTGATCTAACCCACAGTCTTTAAAGTTATTTCCAAATGAAGGCAAAAAGCATTTTGGAAGATCAATATGGTGACACTTGCACAGAACCAGACTGATAGTGTCTCTTGAAAGACATGATGGTCTGTTACCATCATTTGCTAAATTACGGGGTTAATTCTATTCTCAGAGGCAGTATTCATGGGTTTTTATCAATTGTCAGTAAACAGTGGTCGATGGAAACAAATGACTAAGAAAACAAATTCATCTTGCCTCATGTTTATGTATAGCCTATAAGGTGAGAATGGTTTTTACATTTTTATTTATCTATTTATTTGAGAGAGAGAGAGAGAGAGAGAGAGCACAAGTGGGCAGAAGGGCAGAGGGAGAGAGAGAGACAGACTCACTGCTGAGCAGGGAGCCTGACACAGGGCTCCATCCCAGAATTTGGAGTTCACGACCTGAACCGAAGACAGACTCTTAACCGACTGAGCCATCCAGGCACCCCATGGTTTTTACATTTTTAAAAGGTTTAAAAAATTCAGAAGCAGATAATATTTCATGACCCATAAGAATTATATGAAATTCAAATTTCAGAACCTAAAAATGTTTTGATGAAGATAGCTATGGTTATTCTTTATGTAGTGTCTCTGCCTTCTTTCATGCTACAGTGGCCAAGTTCAGTACTTGTGACAGAGATGATATGGCCTACAAACCCTAAAATATTTATATTCTGTCCCCTTACAGAAAAGTTTGCCAATCTCTGGTTTACAGCATAACTTTTTCATTACTCCTATCTTCCCTTCATTGCCTGGAGAGATTAAGACAACCTGAACAAATCCCCCAGCGACACACTAGCTTCAGTCAAAAATGCAATGGATAATTTTTGGAAAGGTGACAGAGTTACTGTTTCCATAAAGAAGTAAACTTCTTCCTGAATATATCTTGGCTCTTGATAATCCTTAGGTTGATGGGGAATTGTTAACATGAGGATGAATTTTAAATTCTTGAAGAAGTGTAGAAATAATGGGAGTTTCAAGGATATTCCTTTGATTATGTGTACCTCTTGGCATTAATATTACTTTATTACTTATAAGCCTTCTTATTGAATATATCACAGTGTATATACAAGCTTTAAAATAGTCTTTGTTACATTGAGAGTAGATGAGCCTTTTTTTTTTTTTTTTTAGAGTAGATGAGCTTTTAAAGTTTATTCAGGGATCAGCATTAAAGGTAGAATTAAGAAGCACTTAATTTTTTTATTTTAATTTTTTAAAATTTAAATCCTAGTTAGCTAACGTACAGTGTAATATTAGTTTCCAATGTACACAATAAAGTGATTCAACACTGCCATATATTACCTGGTGCTCATCACAGCAAGTGAACTCTTAACCCCTTCATCTGTTCCCCCCAGCCCTCCACCCATCTCTTCTCTGGTAGTCATGTTTGCTCTCTATAATATAGAGTCTGTTTCTTGGTTTGCCTCTCTTTTTTCTTCCCCTTTGCTTTTTTGTTTCATTTCTTAAATTCTACGTATGAGTGAAATCATACAGTGTTTATCTTCTCTGACTTATTTTGCTTAGCATAATACTCTCAGGTTCTGTTCATATTGTTGCTTATGGAAAGATTTTATACTTTTTATTTAAATTCAATTAATTAACATATAGTATAGTATTATTTTCAGAGGTAGAGCTCAGTGATTCATCGGTCTTATATAATAACGAGTGCTCATTTCATCATGTGCCCTCCAAAATGTCCATCACCCAGTTACCCCTCCCTGCACCTGTCTCCCCTCCAGCAACCTTCAGCTTGTTTCCTAATGATTAAGAATCTCTTACGGTTTGTCTCCTCTCTGATTTTGTCTTATTTTATTTTTTTAATGGCTGAGTAATATTCCAGTGTGTGTGTGTGTGTGTGTCTGTGTGTGTGTGTATACCATTTCTTTATCCATTCATCAGTCAGTGGAAATTTGTGCTGTTTCCGTAATTTGGCTATTGTAGATAATGTTACTGTAAACATTAGGGGGCATGCCTCCCTTTAGATTTGTATTTTTGTGTTCTTTGGGTAAATATGTAGTAGTGCAATTGCTGGATCATAGGGTAGTTCTATTATTATCATTTTGAGGAAACTTCATACTGTTTTCCAGAGTGGCTGCTTCAGTTTGCATTCCCATGACAATGCAAGAGGGTTCCTCTTCTTCCATAGCCTCATCAATACCTGTTGTTTTCTTGTGTTGCTGATTTTAACCATTCTGACAGGTATGAGGTAATATCTCATTATAGTTTTGATTTGCATTTCTCTGATGATGAGTGATATTCAGCATCTTTTCACATGTCTGTTGGTTATCTGTATGTCTTTATCCAGATGAAGAAAATGTCTATTCACATCATCTTCCCATTTTTCAATTGGATTATTCATTTTTGGGTGTTGAGTTCTATAAATTCTTTATAGATTTTGGTTACTAACCCTTTATCAGAAAGGTCACTTGCAGATAATCTTTTCTCATTCTGAACGTTGCCTTTTAATTTTGTTGATTGTTTCCTGCACTGTGCAGAAGCTTTTTATCTTGAAGTTACAATCGTTCATTTTGCTTTTAATTCCTTTGCCTCTGGAGACTTACCTATTAAGAAGTTGCTATGGCCAATGTTAAAGAGGTTATTGTTTGGATGTCTGGGTGGTTCAGTAGGTTAAGCATCTGCCTCCAGCTTGATCCCAGGACCTGGGATCAAGCCCTGCATCGGGCTCACTGCTCAGCGGGCTCTGCTTTTCCCTCTGCCTCTCTCTCTCTCTCTCTCTCTCTCTCTCTCTCTCTCGGGAATAAATAAATAAATAAAATATTTAAAAATTGAAAAAGAAATGAAGAGGTATCTTATTGTTTTTGGTGCAGTGGTGTAAGAATTAATTCCTTAATTTCTGGGGGCACCTGGGTGGCTCAGTGGGTTAAGAATCTGCCTTTGGCTCAGGTCATGCTCCTGGGGTCCTGTGATTCAGCCCCCCACACTGGGCTCCCTGCTCAGTTCTAACAGTTTTTTGGTGGTGTCGTTAGTGTTTTTTATACAGAGTATCACATCTTCTGCAAATAGTGAAAGTTTTATTTCTGTCTTGCTGATTTGGATGCCTTTTATTTCTTTTTGTTGTCCGGTTGCTCTGGGTAGGACTTCCGGTACTATGTTAAATAATAGTAGTGAGAGTGGACATCCCTGTCTTGTTTCTGGAAACAAGGGAGATTGATACTGTGGGTTTTTCATATATAGTCTTTATTATAGTGAGGTATGTTCCCCCTAAACCTACTTTGTTGAGAGTTTTTATCATGAATGGATATTGTACTTTATCAAATGAAGTAGCACTTAATTTTGGTAAGTCTGTATTGTCAAACAAATTAACAACTCGAAAGAAAATCTTTTCCAATCCTTTCCATTTCTACTTCAGATACTACTTCTCTCAAGATTCAACATTTCCATTAAGCATAGACTAATTTTATTGGTAAATCCTCCTTTTGTCAGGCGATAATTACAAACCAAAGATGATTATTCAGTACCATAATGAGCAAATCAACAATAACTAGTAGCTTTCTTTCCAGTGTATATTATTGATACTATCCATTTTTCTGCATGTTTAAAGGATTAGGAACTATAATATCTCTGGAAAAGAATAGACATCTTCCATAATAATCTCTAGGATCATCAGGCCTTTAATTGCCTCTGTTTTAAGGAAAAACAAACAAATGAAGAATACAAATGCATTTTTTTAAATAAAAACAAAATATTTAGTAATCTTTTTTGAAGAAATATATGTACTAATAGCAGTCAAAGTAAAGTAAAATAAATTTAAAATTGTTGTAAGCAGGTGTGCACTTAACTATGTTTTTAGGAAAACGTATCAAAAATGATACGACTCCATTTTAAATCTGTGGTAAACTTATCTGATACCTTTCATTACCTTTATCACTATATTTTATGAAAGCCACATTGCAAAGAATAGCTACTCCTTTAAATTAAAGAGAAAGCTATAAACCTAATGATTATACATAGTTTTAAATATAAAGAAATGTATAGTTACATTAGTAACATCCTGATGAAAAGTGATGTGTGGTTTAGAATTATAATGACTGTAATAAAGTTTTTGTGATACCAGCTTACCTGGAGTAGGTCCTATGGCATTTTGACATTTCTTTTCTAGGTGATTTCTTAAAATTGCTAACATATTACCAGAATTACATCTGAAGTGTCCATCACTGTGTAAGTCTCATTTTTTTTAACATAGACCAACAAGATTCTATTATCGAATCAGAGTATGCTTTCATTTTAGTATCTTCTTTTTAGTAAAACAGAAACACAAATAAGAAGAACAGACTCTCACTATTATATTGTATATTTCTTGGAATTTTTATCACTATGAAGAAATGATAACTGTATTAGAAAGCAGGAAATCAAAGCTAAAATAGTTTACAACATTATTATTCTTCATTCAAAGAATAACCTGAAAGGCTTTTAGAATATGTAAGTTTAACAAAGTTTCATTTATGAAATAAATATAATAACAATCACAAAAAAAAACTCATTCACAGTAGCAATATAATTTTTTAAATGAGTACAAACTTAACAAGGAAAAATCAGAGTGAATATGAAAGAAAAGTGAAAAAGACTTCAGTAAATAGAGACAAATTTTGGTCCTGAAGGAAATTACTCAGTATTATACATATATTAATGTAAGTCAAGTCTATCTATCTATCTATATATATTATATTTATAAATATATTAATATATTAATATTAATATATTAATGTAAGTCAAGTCTATACATATAGACTTATATATATAAGACTATAAATATATTTATATAATATATATTCATATAATTTATATAATATAAATATATTATATTTATAAATATATTAATATATTAATATTAATATATTAATGTCTATATATAGACTTGACTTATATATATATAAGACTATAAGTCAAGTCTATATATAGACTTGACTTACATTAATATATTAATATATATATAGACTTGAGTTACATTAATATATGTATAATACTGAGTAATTATATATTTATAATACTGAGTAATTAAAATATATATATAAAATAAGTAATTATAATGAAAACTTTAACAGATTTATTTTACTTTATTTTATTTTTTAAATTTATTTATTTAACAGATAGAGATCACAAGTAGGCAGAGAGGCAGGCAGAGAGAGAGAGGAGGAAGCAGGCTCCCTGCTGAGCAGAGAGCCCAATGTGGGGCTCTATCCCAGAACCCTGGGATCATGACCGGAGCCGAAGGCAGAGGCTTTAACCCAGTGAGCCACCCAGGCGCCCCAACAGATTTTTTTAAAAAATTTGAGGTAATAATGTTAACATTCATCTGGAATGTTTAGGCAGAAGTGGACAAGAAAAGATTGATGAATGAATCAATGAATGATATTTGAGTCCAAGTGCCCAGATCTTGGTTTTTAAAAGCCATTATTGGATTAAAGGAAGTAGGGTTCCCTTGCATAAATGGCTATTCCAGGACTATGGCAGGAATATATGAGAGAGCCTAGAACATCCTTCAGTGTCAGAAAACTAGTGCTCAAAAAAAATAATAAAATCACATACATGTCATATATCAAAAGGAAGCAGGAACCAATAGAAGAGCTCAAATGGCCCTCACTACAATTTAAGCAACAAAATAAAATAGTATGAAATAGATATCCATACATTCATATTTATATAAATAAATGAATAAATAAATAATTGGGAGAGAATAAGAAAATTTCCCATGCAGAAGAATTTCAAACCGTTTATATACATATTCCACCCTCAAATGGAATGAGCATAACTCTCTACTTCTTAAATGTGAACTACATAGAGTGACTTCATTCTAAAGCATGTAGCATGGAGAGGGTTGGGGGGAGTTTCTTTGCATTGGAGACACCTGAAAAACACTACCTGAGCCAGGTGATCAAGATTAACAACAATAAGTCATGTTGATAATTTGTTCCCTTGATAGGATAATATGAAAAGGGCACTTTTCCTCTGTGCCATTCCTTCCAAAAACCTGTAACCCTAATTTAATCTTGAAAAGAAATCAGAAGAATTTCAATAAAGATGAAGTCTACAAAATATCTGACTAGTACTCCTCAAAACTGTCAAGTTTGTTGTCTTAGTCCCTCCTGGTTGCTGTAACAAAAATACCATATACCGGATGTCTGTAAACAACAGAAATTTCTCACAGTTCTGAAGGCTGGGAAGTACAAGATCAAGATGCCATCAGATTTGATGTCTGATAGAATGCATACCCTGGTTCATAGACTAATATGTTCAGAAGCAGAAGGGGTGAGGGATTTCTCTCAGGTCTCTTTCATGAGGGCACTAATCTCATTTATGAGGGCTGTACTTTCATGACAACCACCTCCAGTAGGTCCCACCTCATAATACTATCAAATTGGAGGTTAGGATTTCAATGTATGAATTCTGCAAGGACATAAACATTCAGTCCACTGTAGTCATCAAAAGCAGAAAAAGTCTCAGTAACTTTTATAGTCAAGAAGAGCCTAAGGAGACAAGATTACTAAAATGTAATGTGGTATCCTGGAGGGATTCTTGAATCCCCTCCACAAAAAAAGCCATTAGATAAAAACTAAAGATATCTGAATAAAGTGTGGATTTTAATTAATAATAATATATAAAGAACAATTCATTAACTGTAACAAAGGTAATGTACTAACATAAGCTGTTAATAACTGGGTGTAGGGTCTTAGGGTATTAGGAACCCTGTCCACTATCTTTACAATTGTTTTGTAAATCTAAAATTATTCTAAAATAAAGGCTGATTTTTTTTAAAGGATGTTTGAAGTGTCAAACTTTAAAGTTTACTATAAAGATGTAATCATTTCTAGAACATAACACTGGTACAAATTTGGACAAATAAATTACATTTTGGAACACAGTCTAGAAAGACAACTACAGTTATATACCAAGCTTTTAAATCATTAATTAAACAGATATTTATTAAGAATCATGTAAATGCCAGGCACCATTCTGAGCAATGAATATAAAGCGTTGAACAAACTATATCTCCCCTACCTCCATCCCCTCACAAAAAGTCCTTATTAAACTCACTTTCTAGTTGAATAGGTAGGCAATAAACAAGTAAGTAAAATATGATGTATTTCAGGTATTGTTAAGTACAGTGAATAAAAATAAATGGCAAGGGGACTTACAAATAAGGCCAGACCTGGGGTGTCAATTTTATTTTTTTATTTCTTAAGATTTTATTTATTTATTTATTTGACAGAGAGAGATCGCAAGTAGGCAGAGAGGCAGGCAGAGGTGGGTGGGGAAGCAGGCTCCCTGGTGAGCAGAGAGCCTAATTCGGGCCTCTATCCCAGGACCCTGGGATCACGACCAGAGCTGAAGGCAGAGGCTTAACCCACTGAGCCACCCAGGCACCCTGGGGTGGCAATTTTAAATAGAAAGGTCAAAAACTTTCAGGTAATAAAATTTGAGAAAAAAAACTGAGAAAGGTGAAGGAGTGAGCAATAGGAAAGATCATTTCATACAGAAGGAAAGTGAAAGTCCCCGAAATGATTACCTATGCTTGGCAGATTTGAAGACAGGCAAGTGGACCATTGTGACTAAAACAAAAGAAGAGAAAGCCAGTACTTAATGGCTGTAAAACCAAGGTGGTGACACAGTGAATGTTCTTGAGGAATATCATAAGGATTCTAGAAATTTTCCTCAGAATGAGCTTTTAGATGGCTATGAACAGAGGCAGTGCAAGGCTCAATCTGTATAGTTAAAGCTGTGATTTGGTTATTGTGCTGAGAATTGAATGTGGAGGGAATATAGTGAGATCAGAGAGACGTATTAAGATGCCTTAGAAATAATCCAAATAAAAGGTGCTGGTGGAGTGCACCTGGGTGGCTCAGTGGGTTAAGCCTCTGCCTTCGGCTCAGATCATGGTCTCAGGGTCCTGGGATCGGGCCCCACGTCAAGCTCTCTGCTCAGCGGGGAGCCAGCTTCCTGCTCTCTCTTTGCCTGCCTCTCTGCCTACTTGTGATCTCTCTCTGTCTGTTAAATAAATCTTAAAAAAAAAAAAAAGGTGCTGGTGGCTTTGATTAGGATGGTGGCAGTAGAAGTGGTGAGTTTTTGATAAATTTTGAGTGTAAAACTGATGGTATATTATCATTGACTAGATGTGGGCTCTCAGAGAACGAGGGGAGCTAAGATGAATCCTGGGCATTAGTCTTAAGCAACCCAATGTAATTACTGTTTATGAAGATTAGTAGGATTATAGGAAAAGCCTATTTAGAACCAAAGATAAGGTATTTTGGCTTTATTTTATTAGACTGGTGATGTTCCTTAGATAGCAGAGGATGACATCAAATAGGTATCTGAATATATAATTTTGAAATATAAGGGAAAGTTCTGTGATGGGATTATAAATCTCTGTGTAGATGTATTTAAACCAAAGACTGGACAAAATCATCAACGAAGTAAATGTAGAAACAGAAGAGAAGAGGTCTAAGAGGTGAGCTCTTGGAACCTAGAAGTGTAAACATTAAGAAGTGTGGGAGAGGGCGCCTGGGTGGTTCGGTGGATTAAAGCCTCTACCTTTGGCTCAGGTCATGATCTCAGGGTCCTGGGAATGCGCCCCGCATGCATCGGGCTCTCTGCTCAGCAGGGAGCCTGCTTCCTCAATCTCTCTCTCCGGCTGCCTCTCTGCTTATTTGTAGTCTCTGTCAAATAAATAAATAAAATTTAAAAAAAAAAAAAGTGTGAGAGATAAGAAAGAAGTCAAGGAGCCTGAGAGGGCACAGCTGGTGAGCTAAGAGAAAGGGAGAAAGAGTAATCAGTGTTACAAACAATGGTGTTGCAGCAGGTAAGAGGAGAACTGAGAATTGAAATTTGTAAGTAAGGTAAATAGGGTTCGTGTTTATGTTAAAAAGTTAGTGGCTTTGAAAGATCAGCCAAAGCTTGATTAGAGGGTAGTAAAAGAATTGTGAAAGTAGAGCCAGCAGATTAGGCAATTCTCTGGAGGTAGAATTTATCATTGTTGGAGAAAGATTTTAATTATTGAATAAAGAATGCTTAAACAATTAGTTTGCACTTACAGAAAAAAAATAAAATAGAAGGAAGACAGAAAGAAGGAATGTACAAATAAATACTCAGAAGGATTAAAATTTAAATATAAATTTATAAACATATGCAAATCTTATATTAGGGGAAATATATATATATGTTTATACTTGCCTGTTTAATTATACATATAATATATTTAATCAAAATGCCAATGATAGAAAACAGAAGAAAATGATAAAAATTTTTAATAAATAAAACTGAAAACTTCTACATCTTCCCAAGACATTAAAATACAAAAAGATAAGTGATTGACAACCTGGAAAAATATTATAATTTATAAACATTATACAAATTATTTGTCATTTGTCTCCTGGTCTCACATTGGTCCTCACGTTCTATACACTGCTTTGTACTTCTATAGCCGGACACTTAAACTCATTTCCCCAGACTCCATAACTGGTTTTTTTTAAATTAATTTTTGTCAGTGAAAGATCGAGAATAGATATTAAAAGGTAGGGAGAAAGAAAATGCATGTTCATTGTCTGGCTCTGAAAGTGGCAGCAGTTGGTGGCCTTGGCACTAGTGATAGTGGCAGGGAGATAATCATGGCCTCTAGCAGCCATGAAAGCACCAGCCTACATAAGAATGCCCTCTCTGAAGATTTCTCTCCAGTGATGTCAGTGCCACTTTGGAGCTGGAGCTGCTGCAGCTGCTGCAGCTGTACCTACAACCAAGCAGCAGCAGGTGCAGGCTCATGGCTTCTGCTCAGGGGCATTTATGCCTTTCTCATCTCAGGGTAATATTCTATCATCATTTTAATTCCTCTAACATTCCCCTCTCCTCTTGGTTCCTTCGTAGCTTCCAAAACTTTACACCCTGTTTCAGGTATTAAATTCTCTGTTTGAAATAGCCAGTGTGGTTTCTATTTTTTGACTGGGTTCTGACTGATACAGAAAGCCAGAGTTTTTATGTCCTTAATATTTGAAAATAAATAAATAATTAATTAATGTGCCAATAAAATAGGTAAAGAATGAGCAGTTTTCTATCAAATAAAAGTGTCTAATACATATATATATATATATATATATATAATTTCAAACACACTAGTAATAAAAACGAATTCTCAGTGAGATTTAATTTTTATTCATCAAGTGAGAAAGACTGAAGAAATTACATATGCATTATTGCCAAGTGTAAATTAAACAGGAACTTTTATACACTGCTGCTGAGACAAAACTTTCCAGAGGACAATTTGGCAATATATACTAAAACTCTTAAAAATGTGCATACATTTGACTCAGCAATTCTTTCTAAGAATTTATCTTAAGGAAATAAATGTGAATGTTTCCATGAAGAGTTTGTTAGTAGTACTTTGTTAACAGTTGTAAAAATTGGGGAGAAATAACCATAGGCAGTTTGTCCAGAGAAGACAATATTTTATAAAAAATATGGTGTGCTCATAGAAAGGAATAATCTACAGCCATTAAATTTTTATGAAAGAAAAGTATTTATTAACATGGGGGAAATGATCATAATATATATTTAGGGAAGTGAAAAAGAATAGAAACTGTATAAAAATCTTATTTATAACTGTTAAACACACTCATATCTATCCAACAGAATAATGTTTCAAGGACTCATGATACAATAGAGGTTTCAAGGAAGTAAGATGACAGAACAAAATGAAAAGTTTCAAAATAAACATTCGAGAATTGTTTAATGGCAGGACGACCTTTCTTATTGGGTCTCCTGACAGAGATAAAAGGTAGAATCAGATTCAGTGAATTAAAAAGAAAGTTTGTGGAGAGGGCTTGGTTTGGTTTTGTTTAAATTCCTGCCCATTACCTCAAGTCCATTCACAGGAGCTCTGAAAAGGTTTATCAGGTAGCTTGAGTATTTAAGAGAGCACATTGAGCTGCTCTCTGGAACATGCCAAAAGGATAAGAAGAACAGGAGACATGGCTACTGCCCTGAGGCAGTGAGGCAGGAAGAGGATGTTTGGGAATAAGCCCTCCCAACTCAGACTTGAAAATATATGGGAAAGAGAGTCTAGAGCAATTGTAAAGACTGCCCCTGAAGACTACGTGGAAGTTTCTGTGGGACATAGTTTACAGGAACAGCTAGGACTACCTAGAAGAGCTACATCACAGCTGTGCAGAGTTGTGGGAGGAGTGGGCAAGCAGTCTCTGAAGGACCCAGGAAATACTATGAACGACCAAGTCAGAAATCACATATGTCCACTGCCGTGAAGATCATACCCTTCGCTCCACTTCTGATACCCTGAGCTTAAACCTGATCATCTGATAAGGTGAGAACCAAGCAGTTATGGAGCAGTACAGAGAATGACATACTAAATGCCAAACAAATCAGGGAAGCACTCTCCCCACTGCGTCTCTGGCCGTGGGGAGGGGAGAAATTCAAATGCTGAAACTAGTTCACAGTTTTGATTATTTTCTGGGACTATAAAATTAGAACTACCAAATTAAGACTGTATTCTTTTATAGTTAAAAGTGATGGATGGTATTTTAATATCAAAGACTAATCAGAAAGATAAGATTGTGGAGAGTTGGGGCACCCGGGTGGCTCAGTCGGTTAAACGTCTGCCTTCAGCTTAGGTCATGAACCCAGGGTCCTGGGATTGAGCCCCACATTGGGCTCTCTTCTCAGCGGGGAGCCTGCTTCTCCTTCTCCCTCTGCAGCTCCCCTTGCTTGGGTTCTCTCTTTCTCTCAAATAAATAAATAAATAAAATCTTAAAAAGAAAAAAAAAAAAGATTGTGGAGAAGCTCAGCCAGAGTCTAGGTTTCATCAGGGAACAAGGGAAAATCTTTCATTTCCCACACCAAATACATTTTAATTGTTTATGGTAGAAAATACAAAGTTACATTTTTATTGTATCCTACAAGAGAGAATGGTTTTATATACCAGATACATACTGGTACTATATAGAAAGAAAGATAGATAGATACAGAAAGGGAGAGAAGAGAAGTGAGTCACTTCATTTTGTGATAATTTTGATCTCTGCATTTTTGGTGTACATGATACACTCCCAAAAAATGTTTCTTATTAAGAATGGAAATGTGTTAACCATTTCATTTAAATCAGATCACTTGAGATTTTTGGGACAGTGAAAGGTATTTTAAAGGTTAGGTTTTAGAAAAATGATTTTATTATCATTCAGGTTTTGTCCATAGTGAATGAATACTGATGTATAGAAGAATTTCCTGCCACTATATCCAGTCTGTTTTAAGAGCAAACACCAGGTAAACATACCTAGGACAGAATGTATCCAAATACCATCTGTAGACGTAAGGTCACATGAAATTTCAAAATCAAATACACTGGGGGCATCTGGGTTGTGCAGTCAGTTGCACATCTGACTCTTGACTCTTGGTTTTGGCTCAGGTGGCATGAACTCAGGGCCCTGGGATTGAGCCGCCCCCTGACCCCCTCGGACCGGGTTCCATACTCAGCCAGGAGTTGTCTTGAGATTCTCTCCCTCTTCCTCTACCCTTCCCATCCATGCTTTCTCTCTCTCTCTCTCTTTAAAATAAATTTTAAAAATCTTTAAAAGCAAACAAACAAACAAAATCAGTTACACTGAAAGCCCCTGTCTGTTAACACAGCCCTTTAGAAAAACAGCCAAAGGTGAATTGCCTCTGAAAACTGAATTCCCTAGTGAGCCCAACTCCTGAGAGATTGGAGTAACAGTTGTTTGCTGAGAGTCAAGGTGGTCTCTGCTGACACTCTCCATAGGATAGGAGTGGGTCATCCTCATTGCCTTCTTGCAGTCACTAAAGCAGGGTTCTTGAGCAAAAAAGGGAGTGGAAAAGATGAACTGATTAAAAAATTTCTAGAGGTAACTATGTTACTGATAACTGCTGCCAAATGGTGAGAAACAAAATTAGGATTAACTCCTTTAAGAAATCAGGTTTCCTTTGTTTGAATGAATGATTCATCTCTAGAAAAAGTTCACTCACACCATTTGAGCCTTAATATATGTACCTACCTCCAGTCCCTTTAAGCTGGATGTCAACTCTGGTGTCCAGTCTCACTTAGATTTGTTCAGTATGATTGACTGGAAGCTTATCCTATCTGAGGTGGGATAGTGTTTTTCAAAATCACTGCTGATTATATATGATCATTTATGGACCATCACACAGTCCTTACCCTGCTGGTATGATACTCTACCACATCATTCTAGATGTGTAACTTAGCTCGTGTCTTCTGAGTTCCCCTCGCAAACCACACTTACACACGTGTAGACATATATAACCTATGTTTTAGTGCAATAGAGGGTGTTTACATGAACACACGGCTCAATTCTCTCCCTGCCTCAGGATCTCTTCCTCTCCCTTCAGTTTTTCTTGCTCTCATGCAATTTCTAGACCTCCTTTGCCATATTCTAATATCTCTGCCAAAACAAGAGAAACAATGACTCCCAAACCTACTGTTTAGCACAAAAAAATCCAAATGTCATTCTCTTGTATCTCACTGTCAATTTCCAAGAAGGAACAAAAGCAACATAAATTGATTTCCCCTTGGATTTGAATTTTGTATCTCTCCTTCCAAAGGCTAGTTGCCTACAGTAGTTCTGGATAAAATACGAAAAATATATGTCCTCTTATTTTACTGTTTTTCTACTGTTTCACTGCCCTTATCTTCAGCTCAATCCCACCCATACTTGATCTCCCTTATTAGTATTTTCTTCCCATTTTTGTTTCCTTTTTCCAATTCATGTTCTTGCATCAACCTTCCCTTATTGTTTCTTATTATGCCTGTCTTCTGTACTCCATCTTCATTCACGTATATGTCAAAGTTAGAACATTTGATTTGAATCCAAGTCATTCTTACTTTAGTGATCTTTTTCTCTGTACTTTATCCAGCTGTCTGCACATATGCATTTTTAGTGACTAATTTTTAAAAAAGCAATTTCTTTCATGTTTTAAAATGCTTAAAGTTACCAAATAGCACAGTGAATCATTTTACATATGATCCTAAACATACTTAATTAAAATATAACAATATGGCAGTACTACATCTAAATGCTGTTTGTTGTTAGCCTGCCAGTTTTAGAGTTCTTTTAATAAAAATATATATTCAAATATAGAAAGTTTTTGTTTTTATTTGTTCCTTTATAGTCAAAATAAGAATGTCTAATATTCACTACTTGATTTATATGTGTTCCCTATTTGATATATATGTATATAGATTTATATTATCTCACATCATCTTATTCCTTTAACAAAAATCTGAATGCAGCTACATTATGTTCTGTGTTTATTTCAGAGAGAAGAGACAGACATAGCAATATAATAAGAATTAAGCTAGAGCTCTAACAAGATGCTGTGGAATAGTGAGGGATACACGAAGAATATACAACAGTAATAATAATGACAGTAACTACCATATGGAGAGCTTTCAATAAAGTGGTATTTCTGTAGGTCTCCATTTTACAGATGAGGGGAAAAACAGTTTGGGTAGTGTAAATAATTCTAGATTCGTATGTAGATTCATGTATTGAAAATGTTATTTAAAGGCAGGATTTGAACCCTTGCCTGTTTGATTATAAAGTCCATTCACAGTACTGTATTGCCTACAAATTGTACCATTCTATGAAGTTCATTAATAAATACACATAATGGTAGGCATAAATAATTATAACTCAGTAAAGCAATTCTAAAAGAATTTTCATTCAAAAAAAATTTCCATCCTTTCTGTTTCAAAAGAAAGTGTTGTTTGCCCAGTATATACAATGCAGTGTGATCACTGACAACTTCTGCCTATAGTGCCAATTAAAATTTCTACTAAATGATTGCCTTTTAAATATTTTCAATGCATATTTAGTTTGTGAAGTAAGAAGGAGAAGGATGAAAGTCGGCCTGAGCTGTGCTCAACCATGTCTTGCAGGGACAAGGACAAACGCATGACCGTAGTGGTAAAGGTTAGCACTGCTCAGAGCAGTACTGGCTAACGATTGGAGACATTCCTTAGAGGAGAATTATAGAAATCCCTAGTTAGGTACCTCTGTATCTTATATATTCTGATTAATTTGCAAGTCATTCCATATTTTACCTCTTGGGATAAACTGGGAAATACTCATCAGTGAATCAGTGGCTTATGGGCCTCTAAAATGTTTACCTTATTTAAATGATAATTTGTCACTATAAAATTGTTTCATAAATGAAATTAGAGTTGTATAAACAAGAATTTACTTTCGCTTCTTATGAATTGGACTGCCAAACAAATTTATAAGCTAAAACATAATATGCCTTTGGTAGAAAACATAAACCCAAAACCATCATTTATGGCATACAAAAGTAAGCATCTTAGGCACAGAAGAAGCCAATATTGGCCACCAAAATCATCTCAACTATTAGCACAAAGGTTAACAACTGAATGGTAGATCTGATTTAAGTCTATAATATATTCCGTAAATAAAATTATATTTTAAATAATGAAGTATGCGGGGTGCAGTTTGGGTAGCTCAGTTGGTTGAGCATCCGATTCTTGATTTGAGCTCACGTCATGATCTTGGAGTCATGAGATTGAGCTCCATGTGAGTCTTCAAGCTGGGCACAGAGTCTGCTTGGGATTCTCTTTCTCCCTCTGTGCCTTCTGCTCACGCTCTTTGTCTCCCTCTAAAATAAGTAAAATCTTTAAATTGTGCAACATTGGCATTGTTACTACCTCTATCAGGGGGATCTCTGTCCAAAATTTAAAAGACATTAGAGATCCTATTGCTGTGCGTTCGTTCAATATTTCCAGTCATTGAAGAATAAATAAGAGATTTTTTTTTTAAACTATTGGTCCTGCTCTTACATTCTTTAACCCCTAGGCAAGAGTTTCCCATTTCAGTTAAAGACAGTTTATAGTGAGCCATGAATTTGTCAGCTAACAATTGTAAGTGTCCTCAAAAGCCCTTTCTTATATTTGGAAAGTCCATTCTATTCTACTCTACTTATTGCATCTTTGCTTACATTTTGCTTACAAATCACTTCTGCATAAAGCTATTCTAAGTGATCTACCTTCAGACTTGATTGTCTTGCTTACAGCGTCTCTTAGCATTTATTTTGAAAATTTTTAGAAATTTTACTTGTTAGCAGTTTTTCTTGTAATGTTTTATATTTCCCACATACACTTATTTCATAATACCTTGAATGAAAACTTACACATTTTCTAGTCTTATACCTCCCCAGAGTACTTCAAATTTCTAGTTTTAACTGTTTACTCAGGATTCTTTATACTAATTCCACTTTCTTCACAACCTTCTCCCCCAAAAGACTACCTATACAACTAGAAGGAAAAAGTACTTTGCCTGTTGATTTAAATTCTGTAGTACATTCCTGAGAAAAATTTGCAGTACATTTGTTTATTGAGTACTTAAGACCAACAACAAAGACAATAAAATAGTATTATTAAATTATGTGCTATGTGTCAGAGAGTGTTATGCAATTTATGTATTAAACTGAGAGCAACTATCATGTACAATATTTCAAAGGCTAAGAAATTGAGGCCTTATTTATGTAATTTGGCCAAGGTCACACAAATTGTACATGGAGTGGCCAACATTCTAATCAAGGTTTGTGTAAATCTAAAGTACGTTCTAGTTACTATGTATGAATGGTTTCCTGGCCAATGTGTGAATAATCAGAGCAGATGGTTCAAGCAAATGTCACCTGTAGAGCAAATGTATATTGAGTTTTCTATCAATCACACTCTAAGAATGTGATTAGATGACAAACCAAAGAGTTTTCTCTTGCTAGCATAAGCTTCATGAATTGTGTCATTAGTACATTTTCTCTGATGACAGTATTAATACTGGATATATTTTAATAGTGCATATTAATTTTTACTCAAATTGTTTTGAATATGATTTAATTTCTCATCAATTCTGTCTTGAGCTGAACTGCAAGATTATGTTGCCTAAATAAGTGAAGCTTATCTTTTTTTTTTTTTTTTTTTAAGCCAGCATCTGTATTTTTCAGTAAAAGAAGAACTAGCCTAGAGTCTGCCCTGCTGAGTTGTACCCTGATTTGTTCACTGAAGAACCTTGGCCACCTACAAGTTACATAGGCATTCTGTACCTAAGTATTTTTCTTATGTTAGATATAAAGGATTAGAAATTATTATCTTTGTAGTAGTACCCAGTTATAATAAAAGACAAAAAGGTTACTATCTAATTGGAATACAAGGGTATTTATATTTATTATATAAATAAAATTAATTAATTAAGACCTACAAATGAAGTGAACCAGTGAATAAGTGATAGTGCTATTATGTGATCCCTGGATTTATTTTCAAAAATGTGTATACAGGGAAAAAAAAGATACCTGCCTGAGTTCTACCCAACCAAATATATGGACAAATCAAACTAACATTCATAGAACTCATTTTTTTTTTAAGATTTTATTTATTTATTTGACAGAGACACAGTGAGAGAGGAAACACAAACAGAGGGAATGGGAGAGGGAGAAGCAGGCTTCCCGCCGAGGAAAGACCCAAAGTGGGGCTTGATGCCAGAACCAACCTGAGCTGAAGGCAGATGCTTAACAACTGAGCCACTTAACAGCTGAGCCACAGATGCCCCCCTGGAACCTGTATCTTAAAAAAGCAAGTCTGTTCATCACAGCTCTAAAAGGCAAACAAGGAAACAGTGGTAGAAAAACTAATCCTCCTGTCGCAGCTATCACTGAACTCTTGAAGACTAAGCAATTTCTCTAAGAATGAAAGATGTAGATGGCGGTGACTTTTCTTGGACCATGATTGATTGATATCAGAACCCAATTCAGATGCTCTATAGCAGGTGTTTGAGAACCTAAGCTAAGGTGCCACATTGCCTGTGTTTAAATGATGGCAACACACTGTCTCTGTGACCTTTGGTCATCTTTGTTATGCTTCAGTTTCCTTGTGTTTGTATATTAATAGTCCTACCTCAAAGAGTTGCTATGAAGAGTAACTTAATTAACAAAGCATTCAGGAAGTGCTTTATTAATCATCCAATAAATGTAAGTTATATTAGTGGAGGGTATAAGCTAACAACTACATATAGTTATCTAAGTATTAACTTGTGACCAGAGGTATTCTTATAGAACATTTCTAGTTTCTGTCATTGGAGGAGTGATGCTTTTTACCCGTCCATTTCCTACAAGAATGCTGCGTCAGAATTAGGGTCTTATTTTTAATTGTCATAATCACAACAGACATGGGAATCTATTCCCTGTTTCTAAAATTGTACTAGTAGAACAAATTCTAACAACAAAAAATCTGCCCTTATCGATGCTCCTTTACCCAAGATAAAATGTTTATAGTAATACCTTTCCACACAAATAAAAGCATATGACTTATTTACATAGATAAATATATCTGAAATGACTAGAATTATCAAATGTTGATCAGATTAACTCAAAAAGATTTGATTGTGGGAGACACCTGGTTGGCTCAGTTGGTTAAGTGACTGCCTTTGACTGAGGTCATGATCCCGGAGTCCCAGGATCAAGTCCCACATCGGGCCCCCAGCTCCATGGGGAGTCTGCTTCTTGTTCTGATCTTCTCCCCTCTCATGCTCTCTCTCACTCTCAAATAAGTAAATGAAATCTTAAAAAAAAAAAAAAAAGGATTCGATCGTGGGAGTGGACTTTGGAAAAACAAATAAGGAAATGACAAAGATAAATGGGGAAGTTAAATTCAGAGTTATGGCTTGATGAAAGTCTTGGAAATTAAGAGTGAATTTGTTGAAAAACATATGCAACCAGGATTTAAAAAAAAAAAAAAAAGACAACCTCCTAAATATGGAAAAAACACTTTTTGGGGGAGTTTATTTAAATTCTGGAAACCTATTTCTTTTTTTTTTTTTTTTTTTAAGATTTTATTTATTTATTTGAAAGAGAGAGATCACAAGTAGGCAGAGAGGTGAGCAGAGAGAGAGAGGAAGGGAAGCAGGCTCCCTGATGAGCAGAGAGCCCGATGTGGGGCTCGATCCCAGGACCCTGGGATCATGACCTGAGCCGAAGGCAGAGCCTTAACCCACTGAGCCACCCAGGCGCCCATGGAAACCTATTTCTTTACTCAGACCAAACTCAAATCTAGATAGCCCTTCATTAATATCAAATATATTGGATCTATAAAGTGTATCGAGTAATAATAAACTAGCTGGGAATGCCTAAAGAATGGGTAAGCAAAGGTAAGGCAGTAAAAATCTGCTACACAAATGAAAGTACCATATATTGAAGTCTGCCTAATATGAGACAAAACCAAATCCTCAGGCACCTGCAATAGTTTCAGGGTGATCGGCTACTCAAGAAATGAAATCAACTTGGATCTATCAAAATAAGAAAAAGGTGGTGTAAAAATAGGCCTCTTAGCCAAAGTGAAAATGAAAACTGAGAAATACCACACCAGGAAGCTTTCTCCAACACCCAGTTTCAAAGTCCAGAAAAGAGAAATTCTTTTGTAAAGCTTTTGAGATTTAATTACTTAAACTTTGTTTATAGTGGCACAGTGAAGTATTTTTCTGTGCTTACATTGCCAAAAAGTAAAACCTTAAATGGATTAGGAAAAGCAACAAGTGAAATACAGAGAACCTTAGAGTAGAAGGATGCCAAGAAGTATGAAATGTTTCTATTTCCTCCTTTGTGTTAGCAGCTGGACTCTACATTACTTTCTTTAAACTTTATCTGGGCTCCCCCTTTTAAAAATCACTTTTGTCAGTTACTTTCAAGTTTTCCACTTTGCATTGAGTTAGTAGGATTATGGAATATACTTTCAGGAGTATATAATTTATATATAATATGTATTATATATAATTCATATATAAATATATAAAGAAAATAAATACAAATATATAAATCTAAAATATATACATAACAAAAATATAAAATAAGTATATTTTGTATTTATATAAATTAATGAATATTTTACTTCCATTACCTACCTAGTTTCTCAGTATATGTAATATTTGACATATTTATGAACAAACTTTCTAGTCTTGAGCTGCCTCACAAAGGAATTTTCTCTGTATTCACTTAATTTAAGAGTAATTAGATTTATAATTGTTCTTGACCTATAAACATTAACTGTAAGATATTTTACATCTTATTTTGAATGGTAAATGCTATGATTTTGAATTTCCTAATTTCATGTTCATGAAAATATTTTTTCTCATAAAAATTTTTTAAAAAATAAAAATAGGTACATATTTTGCACTGATTCTGTTTTATTCCTTCTGTGTATGTGCCCACTGTTAAAAAATAATTACATGTGACATTTTCTTGCCTACAAACTAATTTACATGTGGGGAACTCTGAATAATGTTCGTGGCAGACTCCAGATTTATGAAGCTCAGCTGCTTTAATGACTATGAATATGTTGCCAAACCTCTTTTGTCTCCAAACCTCTCTTTGTAAATCACAGTAGTCTTTTTCAGCCCCACATGATTATCCTAACTCCACTATCCTCATTTCTAACCAACACACATAAAAATTCTTTCCTTATGAAGACCTGCACCTGACCTGCTTCTTCCCCTTTCTGATCAGGCTAATTGGTCTGGCTGCATGTGGTTTTTTTTTTTTTTTACCTTCTTCTCTCAGGTTGGTTTTCATTCCCCGCCCCCACCTCAGCTGTTGTCCCTAGAGGTCAGGTCACCTAACTTTTCTGATTATGAAAATTCCAAATGTCAAAGAGAAATCAAAGTCTTACCACTTTAGGCACACACACACACACACACACACACATATGTGTGTGTGTACTATTATATACACATACATACAGATATACATATAAATATACATTATATATATATATAATATATATATATTTGTGTTTCATGCTTATAGTAAACACCAAGCGTAAAATATCTTGTCACATAAGCATTCTTGACCTACTCATCTAGAAATGAATTTTAATTATTATGATCTGGCATTAATAAACATGGGTGGCCACATATCATTTATGAAAATAGCACATTATTTCATAATGATGGTTATTTAGAAGCAAAGTATCACAACTTAAAAGAAGACAGCTAGTACTATCTAAACAACTGTTTCTTGAATTTTGTGTATCCATAACCCAATTTTTGGACTAATAACTTGAAAAAAGTTTTATATTAAATGTTGACATTCCTTATTACCTAATAAAATTTATTCCATGTTCTAATACAGTTTCATTATAAGATGGTAATGGGGCTCTGACCTAGTTATAGAACAGATTTTTAATGTCAACCAGAGCAGTCCTAACTTTAATTAAAAATACATTTCATCTCTAGTCCTACTGAAATCTGAAGTAAATATTTTGATATATTCATTTCAAATGTATATGTAATATTCTTTATTTTGAGAAATATATATATTGGCCATAATAAATTTAAAAAATACTAAGAAAATTAAAAATGAATGTAAAGGGGCGCCTGGTTGGTTGGGAATATGTTTATTCCCAGGACTGGGAATATGTTTATTAAAATAAAACAGCGGCGGGTACCTTGTTGGGCAGAAGATGGTGGAATATTTAGTTCCTGGAGCAGTCACTTCTGTACCCTAGGTTGGAGTCCATGGCTCACCTTTATAGGTTTTTATCTAGGCACCGGCAAACTTACCATGGGAAGGCAGTGCCCAAAGGCGTATGCAGGACTCCCCACTTCCCAGGCAACCATCCCACGCCACGGTTCTCATATCCTTTGGGTTGAGAAGTGTCATCACCTCTGTGCAAATCAGGATACGTGAAGGGAAAGAGGAATTGCCAATATCATACAGCTATGGAAGTGGCAAAAACGGGAGGAGATGTAAACCGTCCATCTAGCCCAATTTTCTTTATAGGACTGCAGTTTCACATTGTTTATTTATCTCAGGAATAAACAGGCACCTCAGTTGGTTGGGTGACTGCCTTTGGCTCAGGTTGTGGTCCCATGGTCCTGGGATGGAGCCCCTTTGGGCTCCTTGCTCAGTGGGGGGCCTGCTTCTCCCTCTCCCTCTGCTGCTCTGCGTGCTTGTGCTCTCTCTCACTCTCTTTGTCAGATAAATAAATGAAGTATTTAAAAAATAAAGAAAGAAAGATGGTAACTATCTCGTAATTCTCATGCATAGCAATAACCTGACAATAATTGAAGATATCCTTCCAATCACGATATGGATAGTATGGATAATTCATACCTTACAGTAAAATGTATAAGATGAATATTTTATGTACAATGTACGTTATTTTTCTTACTTAAAAATAGTCTCTGAATCTCTCTTATGCCATTGTGTCCTTCTGTACTTATTATCTAATTACAGCCTCACAGATTCCCAGCCATTCAACATATTGTCCTTATTAATATTTTCTAGATACCAGATAACTGTAGTAGTATTATTTAGTATTTCTAAATTACATGTCTTCCATTTTAATTCAGTTTTATTTTTATTTTTTAATTCAGTTTTAACCTGATTTAAAAAATTTATTTAGTTCAACTATGGAGAATTCTTTCTAATGTTCATTGCTGGTTCTTTTCTGGTATAAGTTTTCAATACATAAACAATTTATTTTTCAGTAATTTATGTAATTATTTAAACATTTTTCATAAATTATGTTTCTGAACATCTGCATATTTGATTATATACTTTATTGGCTTATATATCTAAAAATTGAGTTAGTTGAGTATAAAAATATTGAGTACAAGCTTTTATGTGTCAAATCTCTCTATTTTTTATTTTAATTTTTTATTGCTAAAGAAAAGTCTGTTGCCATACTAGTAACTCTTTTTTATATTCAACAAAGTTTTTCAACTTCGTATTTTTCATAGTGTTTTCTTGTGTGTGTGTCTGTGTGTAAGTACAATTTTAAAATTGAGCAGGTACCAAAACTTGTATCACTTCTCATTGTATTTATTGAAACATTGTGAAATTTTTAATCCAAAAGAACAACCTGATTTATTCATTTCTGGAAAAATTTCTTATCTTCTAGATTTGATTAATTACATTTTGAAAAACCTTTTTTTTTCTAATTTTCTTTTTATCCTGAATATTTCTTTGGGTCATTTTCATGCTTGGAATATGTCTGCATGCCTTCATGAAACTACTCCAATGCCGTGCAGTACAAAATGTTTTCAGAACTCTATTTTTTCTATTCATTAACACTGAAAGTAAGACTCTTGATGTAATATTTGCATAAATGTATACCTATATGGGAGGATCCCACTTTATTTCATGTTTTAACCCAGAGGTCAGCAAACTTTTTTGGCAAGGAACCCAATAGTAAGTATTTAAGACTCTATAGGCCATATAGTCCTTGCCATAGCTACTTAACTCCATCAGTGTGGCCAAAGACAAATATGTAAATTAATATTTATATAATGACAAATATGTAAATAAATATTTACATATCGAAAATATGTAAATAAGTATTTGCATATCGACAAATATGTAAATAAGTGAGTGGCTGTGTTCCAATGAAACTATATTTACAAAAACAGTTAGGGGTCCAGTTAGAGGCCAGAAATAGTTAGAGGGCTTCAAGACAGTTAGACAACCCCTGTTATAATCTATAAGGTGCTTTTGGCTCTCTCCTCTTAATTATAACTACAGAACAAGCTGATACAGAAATCCAGCACAGTGACCTGCCTCTAGTGCAGTACTTTGATTTTCTAGTACAGCACTCTAGTTTTTTAGTACAATATTCTAGTTCAGTACTACTACTGTGTTAACCCAGGGAGCTCTTCTACCAGTGCCTTGGTCTGATACTTGAACTTGTGCTTGAAAAAACGTAATACTTTGGCATATTCTGCTATCATAGATCTTCAACTGCTTATCTTTCCTGCCTTTGGTACTCTACTGGTGAGAACTATTTATCCAACATTCAAATGAGCAAGTCTGTATAATTTTCTGATTACCATCTTTATTAGTTATCTATTATTACATAATAGATTATCACAAATTAGCAGATTAAAACAACACATATTTTTACTACCTCACAATCACCATGGTTCAGGAATCTGGGCATGGCTTAACTATGTTTTCTGCTTAAGCCCTCACAAGACAGCAGTGAAGATAATGGTTAAGTAGTATTCTCATCTGAAGGCTTAACTGGGGAAGAACCCACTTCTAAGCTCACTCGTGTTGCTGTCATTTCTTTCCTTATAGTTGTAAAACTGAGGGCACCTCCTTCTTGCTGGTTGTTGTATAGGGGCAACTCTCAGTTTGTATAGGTTATCCACAGTTCTTTGCTAGGGAGGCTTTCCCAAAATGAGAGCTTACTTTTCAAGCCAACAAGGAGAATCTCTAAAGAGTATTTATTAGCAAGATAAATTCTCATGTAAGTTAATTTGATCATGGGGAGAACATTCCATCAGTCTTGCACATTCTGTTCCTTGTACCAAGTATAAGCACCAGGGATAATAGGGCCACCTCAGAATGTATTTGCAACACTATTGACTAAGCCTCTAAATTAGGAAAGAAAGGACAATAAATGTATGAAAAATTTTTTGCTTTTGAATTTTCATCTGTTTTGTAAGAATCATGTGTATACCATAATTGTAGGCTATGAAGCTTTAGAGTTAATTCCCTGATTGGGAAAATAGATTGTTATTTTTGTATCTTTTCTAATTTTCAAAATTACTACTGGTGGAAGTTATTAAAAGTTGTATCAGATTCTCTTTAGCCAAGTGGCATTCTGTTTTTTTTTTTAATTCTAATTTTTTCCCCAAGTGGCATTTTAAAACAGAGATCTCCAGGACCAGTCAATTCTTAAAGTAGTATTTCATTTGAAACATCTCGTCGAGAAGGCAGAACTTTTCCTATGTCAGTTTAATAGAGGTAAATTCCTTTTAGGCAGCAACTGCTCGAGCATGATGGTTTGAATCCAAAGGTATCATCATGATCTTGTAACAAAATAGCTTGACGAAATGACCTATGCTTACCAAGGTTTGCCAAAGCACACTCATTATGTTTAGAAGTTACCTTGACAAGGCTAGTTCACATATGCTCATATTTCAAGCTGTTGTAGCTTTGATACTTACTAGAAAGGCAAAGGACAGGAATATAAGTCAGAATGACTTGGCTAAATTAAATTCAAGGACAGATAAGTGGCTGTTACTAAAATTTGAATCAGTCATTTACTAATTTCATGTTCTTGAATCATTATTACATTCTTTAAGCAGCATAGTTTACCAGTAATTTAACAAAATAGTTTTCTGAAAAATGTAACTTCTGTAACTTTTGCTCCCTCACTTTAGAAATTTGAGCAGAAGATACATAATATGTGCAATTTCAGATTTGTATAACATTCCACTTACCCCCTCACTTACTTTTATAGAAGCAGATTTAACTTCTAATCAGTCTTAAGTTTTCTCCTAAAAATATTAATTATTTCTCTAAAAAATGCATGTGGATTATCCAGGATTGTTATTTGAGAATATAACCTTTTAATATTTATGTTATGATTTAAAAGAATTTTTTCCTAAAAATTAAGGCATATCTTATATATATATTCTTAAGGCTTCCTTCTTAAAATTTTATTAAATTGGTTAGTTGGGTCTTTCATATTTAATCACTGTTAAATATTAAACTTTTTTTTAATTATTATGAAATATATCAGACATTCTTAAAGACTAAAAATTAGTATAGGAAACATGTGTATCCCCAATTTAACTTACAGAGTGTTGAAATCAAGAATATTGCACTTAAAAATTCCATTCTCCACCTCTTCGCATAATACTTAACCACTTTAAAAAATTTGGATGTTGTCACTTCCATCTATTTCTTTTTACTTTTTTCTCTTGAAAGGCATAAATATACAAAACTTATATATTATTGTTTTATGCCAATTTTTTAATAAAATCTCTTTTCATATATGTAATATTATGCAACTGTTTTGTCCAATAATACATTCCTGATATTAACTTACATTATGATGTGAACAGTAAATAATTTATTTTCATTTCTCTGTATAAAATCATTGTATACATAACTACAGTTTAGAATCCATTCTCCTACTGGTGGACATTTAAGGCATTTAAAGACACTGCTACTAGAATCTATGTCTCCGTGTACAAATAAATATATGAAAGATGTTCTGTGTTTTAAAACTTGAGATGAAGTTATTATGTCATATGCTGAGTGCATTTTCAAATTTGCTAAATATTGTCAAATTGCTTTCCAATTTATACCAATTAATGAATTAGAATTACCAGTTTTTTATGGTATGATTTTTGCATCTTGTTTATGAGACTCTTCCCTACCAAAAATGGTATATTCTTTGCTATTTTTTTGTTAACGCTTTAATGTTTATTGTTTATGATATGAGGGTGGAATCTTGTTTTTAATTATAGATAACTAAAGGTCACAAAGCTGTTTTTGTCTAAGATACTATTAGTTACTAGAGCATCATATTATATTATATTATATTATATTATAGCCTAGTATTTGTTAGGTTAAACCTCACTAAATTGTTCTATGAAATTTTCTTGTCTTCTCTTAGCCATTTGCTTTGCTTTCTGTATAATGGTGAAAAATCCATGTGCCAAATAAAAAAAAAACTGGGGGGCGTCTGGTGGCTCAGTGGGTTAAGCCGCTGCCTTCGGCTCAGGTCATGATCTCAGGGTCCTGGGATCGAGTCCCACATCGGGCTCTCTGCTCGGCAGGGAGCCTGCTTCCTTCCCTTCCTCTCTCTCTGCCTGCCTCTCTGCCTACTTGTGATCTCTCGCTGTCAAAGAAATAAATAAAATCTTTAAAAAAAAAAAAAAACTGAAAGAATTTTTATTGGAAATGTGAGAAATTTATTAATATGAAGATAATTACCATACTTAGGACATTTTCCCTCTCATAAATATAATTATAATGCAATATAGTATTTTTAATGTGTCTCAATAAAGTTTTTAATGTTCTCCATAAACATTATTGTACAGCTATTGTTGAAGTTATTCTGAAATATTGTATAATGATTATTGCTATTTTAAATGGTATTTTGTATATTTTAAGTGATTCTTGATGATGTATAAAAATCCAGTTTTACTTTTTAAATTATTTATATTATGTTCAGAAAATTTACTAATCATCACTCTTATTAATAGCAGTAATTTGTCTAAGATCTCTGCTTTTTATGAAAACCTTAATAATTGTAAATAATAAAAGATTTCTTTAGAAATTTTAAGTCTTTGGGGGCTTAAGTGGGTAGGAGAAGAATAAATGAAACAAGATGGGATTGGGAGGGAGACAAACCATAAGTGACTCTTAATCTCACAAAACAAACTGAGGGTTGCTGGGGGGAGGGGGTTTGGGAGAAGGGGGTGGGATTATGGACATTGGGGAGGGTATGTGCTTTGGTGAGTGCTGTGAAGTGTGTAAACCTGGTGATTCACAGACCGGTACCCCTGGGGATAAAAACATATGTTTATAAAAAATAAAAAATTAAAAAAAAAAGAGAAATTTTAAGTCTTTAAAAATCTTATATCTTTCATTTCCTTTTTGTCAGTCAACATTGTACAAGTCCATCATTACTATGTTAAATAGAAATAAAAATGGCTCCTTTATGTTTCAGTTTGGCCAAGATACCTTTATCTTGTGCTTTTGATTTTGGGGTTTTTGGGTTTTTTTTTAACTTTTTTAAAGAGACTTTTATTTATTTATTTGACAGAGAAAGAGAGAGAGAGATCTCAAGTAGGCAGAGAGACAGGCAAAGAGAGAGAGGGGGAAGCAGGCTCCCTGCTGAGAAGAGAGCTGGATGTGGGGCTCGATCCCAGGACCCTGAGATCATGAGCCAAAGGCAGAGGCTTAACCCACTGAGCCACCCAGGTGCCCCTCTTTTTGGTTTTATAAATGACCTATGACCAGATTTCACTTTTAATGTTAACATTTCTGTATTTTTAAAGTGTTGACTCCATATAACACTTACATACTGAATATTACATTTGAAATAATTTTGGACATTTAAGTCAATGACACATATTTTATTACTGCCATAAAAAATGTCATGCCAGATACCAAATTTTCTCCATTATTAGTCAGCATAACATGTTTAAGTAGTAAGAGCAAACTATCATGAACTTTCAGTGGCTTAAGGAGAAAAAATTGCTTTATTCTTTTTGTTTTGGATTGGTTTGATTTTACTCCAACATATTCTGCTGTGTCCATATAATTCCCAAAATAACTCTATTCAGCAGTGTCACTCAACAGTATACATTGCTCCAGTCTTTAGACTGACTATTTCAACACAAAGCTTTCTCGCAAGATTGCCACAAAGTAGAAAAGAGAAACAGCAGTACTCATATGCTTTACACTGCTTATGCTGGAAGTAACACAGCTTCCTCTCATTTCAGGGTTGGTAGTAAGTCAGGTGGCCCTCTAGCATGGGCCTGAGAAGGGCGGTCTCCCATGCATGTGAAGTGGGTAATGAAGCCATTAATACACTCTAGTGATTTTCGATAAAATTCTGATGATGTTTTTAAGTGTCACAATATTAAATATTCAAAATAATAGAAGATTCCTCCTATTATGATGATGCTGAGACTTTTCTAAGAAAATAGGTAGCCTTTCCATTTGTTTACAGTTTTCTTTGTGTCACTGAGGGACATTTTTAAATATTTTTAATGTAGAATTTTAACATTTCTTGCAAAGCTTATTTTCCATCCAATTTATCTTACTCACTACTAGTATAAATGATACATTTCCTCCACCATATTTCTTCTGGCTTGTCATTGTTTTTGAAGTATATGAAAGTTATTGATGTTTTATATTATTAGCCAGTTGTATATGCTAATTTTTTGTTCTACTACCATAATATAACTTATTTTTACTTGATTCTCTTAAACTTTTCAAGTGCAAAATCAAGCTGTCTGCAAATATGAGTCATCTTTCTTCAATTTTTATCTGTCTTATAGTTCTTCTTTCTAATTTTATTGGAACAGAAAAAATTTTAAATAATAATGATAATGCTATAAACATTCGGGTGCACGTGCCCCTTTGGATCACTACGTTTGTATCCTTAGGGTAAATACCCAATAGTGCAATTGCTGGGTCATAGGGCAGTTCTATTTTCAACATTTTGAGGAACCTCCATGCTGTTTTCCAGAGTGGCTGCACCAGCTTGCATTCCCACCAACAGTGTAGGAGGGTTCCCCTTTCTCCGCATCCTCGCCAGCATCTGTCATTTCCTGACTTGTTTATTTTAGCCATTCTGACTGGTGTGAGGTGATATCTCATTGTGGTTTTGATTTGTATTTCCCTGATGCCGAGTGATATGGAGCACTTTTTCATGTGTCTGTTGGCCATCTGGATGTCTTCTTTGCAGAAATGTCTGTTCATGTCCTCTGCCCATTTCTTGATTGGATTATTTGTTCTTTGGGTGTTGAGTTTGCTAAGATGTGGTATATATACACAATGGAATACTATGCAGCCATCAAAAGAAATGAAATCTTGCCATTTGCGACAACATGGATGGAACTAGAGCGTATCATGCTTAGCGAAATAAGTCAAGCAGAGAAAGACAACTATCATATGATCTCCTTGATATGAGGAAGTGGTGATGCAACATGGGGGCTTAAGTGGGTAGGAGAAGAATAAAGGAAACAAGATGGGATTGGGAGGGAGACAAACCATAAGTGACTTTTAATCTCACAAAACAAACTGAGGGTTGCTGGGGGAGGGGGTTTGGGAGAAGGGGGTGGGATTATGGACATTGGGGAGGGTATGTGCTTTGGTGAGTGCTATGAAGTGTGTAAACCTGGTGATTCACAGACCTGTACCCCTGGGGATAGAGTATTATGCCTCCATCAGAAAGGATGAATACCCAACTTTTGTAGCAACATGGACGGGACTGGAAGAGATTATGCTGAGTGAAATAAGTCAAGCAGAGAGAGTCAATTATCATATGGTTTCACTTATTTGTGGAGCATAACAAATAGCATGGAGGACATGGGGACTTAGAGTGGAGAAAGGAGTTGGGGGAAATTGGAAGGGGAGGTGAACCATGAGAGACTATGGACTCTGAAAAACAATCTGAGGGTTTTGAAGGGACGGGGGGTGGGAGGTTGGGGTACCAGGTGGTGGGTATTATAGAGGGCACGGATTGCATGGAGCACGGGGTGTGATGCAAAAATAATGAATACTGTTATGCTGGAAATAAAAAAAAAAAAAATAAATTAAATATTAAAATAATAATAATAATAATAATAATGATAATGGAGCATATTTTTTTTCTCATTCCTGATCCTGGTAGAAGTGTTTCTCATATCTTTCCATTATAAATAATACTAGCTTTGGAGTTGAGAGTAATAACATCTTCTTTTGCTGAGGAAACTTCAGCTATCCCTATGTTTTTTCAATTTTTCCTAGTTTTTGTTGTCGTTTTTAATAATAAGGACTTGAATTTCATCAAAGGAATTTTCAGCATCTACAGGAATACTCAGATGATATTTTGGTACTTCCCAAATAATGTAAGTTATATTAATATATACCCAGTATTGAACCATTCTAGTCTTGTAATAACCCCCACTAAATTATATTATGCTTTTAAGTGTTCCTGGATTTCTGCTGATATTTTAGTGAGCATTATTACATCAATACTCATAACTTATTTTTTACAACTTTATTGAACTATAATTAACAATTAAAATTATATATATTTAAGGTATACAATTTATTATTTGATACCACATCAAGATAATTAATGTATCTATTATGTCCTATAGTTCCCATCTTTTTGTCTGTAAGTCAGAAAAACTTGAGGTCTGTCCTCTTAGCATATTTCCAGTATATAAAACAATATTGTTAACTGTATTCACAGTGTTGTACATTAGATCTCCAGAACTTACTCATCTTACATGACTGAAAGTTTGTACCTTTGACCAAAATCTCATTTCCTCCTTTCCTCACACCATTGCAACCACCATTCTACTCTCTGATTCTACATGTTGGACTATTTTAGATTCTATATATATAAATGAGATCATGCAGTTTGTCTTTCTGGATCTGATTTATTTCACCTCATAATATCCTCCAGGTTTATCCATGTTGTTGCAAATGGCAGAATTCCTTTCTTTTTGAGAATGAATAATATTCCATTGTATATATAACTGTTTTTATTTTATTCATTAATCCATCAGTGGGCATGTAGTTTATTTCCATATTAAGTATACATCTGTCTTTTAAATTTTTTTTAAGTTAAAATAAAAATTGTTATAAAATTTATGCTTGAAATGTAAGAATTCAGAAATTTTCTTTATTTTCTGTTCCTAATGACCCTTTGTGTTCTTCAAATATTTCATAGTATTTCTTGTGAAACCAAGGGAGGTTAGAGCTATGGGGAGAAGGAATGATTGATTATTGCTTTGAAAATGTTAACTTTTCAAAAGAAGTTGATTCTCTCTCTCTCTCCAAATATATTTGTAGTTTTCAGGTTTCTTATTTAAGTTCTCCATTTCTTTGACTACAGCAACAGGCTATTATAAAACATAGTATTTCTGTATTGTTGGCCCTTATAGAACCAGGTCTTATTCAAGAGGGCTTTTCCATAACCTGCATCTCTCTAGTTCCTTAGGGCGCTGGAACTAGGGATGATAGTGCTTGCCTTCCTAGATGGAGCATTTGTTTTTGAAGGTATATTTAGCTGCAAAATTCTGACCACCTGCCAGCTCTAAAATATGCTTCAGGGACTTCAGTCCTTTACCGTGTTAGTTTTTTTCAGAGGGGCTCCCTGTCAGGGTGGATCTCCCCTCTGAAAGTGATTACTTGCTGAAGACTTCTGAGACCTATCATTACAAGGCCCCCTCACCCTTCTTGTTCTTCCCCACAACCATTATGACTTACAGAGACTTCATAAATGGTTTCTTTGGTCTCGAATGCTTTAGGTAACACTCAGTGGTATTTGGATGGAGTTTTGGATTTTTTCTGACTTCTTATTGTACTGAAAATGTACTCAGTGTCTGTTGTTCTTCCAAAGCCATTTTTTTAGAGCAGTTTTAGGTTCACATCCAAACTGAAAGAAAGGGGGGCTCCTGGGTGGCTCAGTGGGTTAAAGCCTCTGCCTTCGGCTCAGGTCATGATCCCAGGGTCCTGGGATCGAGCCCCGCATCGGGCTCTCTGCTCTGCGGGGAGCCTGCTTCCTCCTCTCTCTCTCTCTCTCTCTCTCTCTGCCTCTCTGCCTACTTGTGATCTGTCAAATAAATAAATAAAATCTTTAGAAAAAAAAAACAAACTGAAAGAAAGGTACAGAGATTTTCCATATACTCCACTGACCCCATACATGTAATAATCTCCCCTATTATTGATGACCCCCACCAGAGTTATACATTTGTTACATTTATACATTTGTTAAACCTATACTGACATAGCATAATCACCCAAAGGCCATAGTTTACATCCTTGTTGGTTGTACATTCTGTGGGTTCGGATAAATGTATAATGACTTGTGTTTGTCATTAGAGCATCATACTGAATATTTTCACTGACCTAAAAATCATTTGTGCTCCACCTATTCAACCTTTACTTGCCTCCTCAACCACTAGTAACCACCTGTCATTTTACTGTCTCCATAGTATTATTGCCTTTTCCAGAATGTCGTAGAGCTAGATCATACATTACATAGTCTCCTCAAATTATATTATTTCACTTAGTAATGTGTATTTAAGGTTCCTCCATGTCTTTTCATGGATTAATAGCACATTTATTTTTAGTGCTGGAAATATTCCATTGTCTGAATTCCATTTCAGACAATGGAATATTTCTGTTTGCAGTTTATGTATCCATTCATCCAGTGAAGGACATCTTGATTGCTTCCAAGTTTTGACAGTTACGAATAAAGTTGCTATAAATATCCATATGTGGGGTTTTTGTGTGGTCATAAGTTTTTAACTTCTTGGTAAATACCAAGGAGCACAATTACTGGATCAAATGGCAAAATTATGTTTAGTTTTGGAAATATTCACTAAGTTTTTATTGTTATTCCTCTGGTTGCTTTGCATGAGAGGCTTAGAATTTAGCATTGCTATTTATGCTTCGAACCAGAACGAAAAGTCCTGCTCACATACTCTTAAATGAGATATCTCAAAATCAAAAGCTAACAGAATCCAGTCAAGAAAAAATAAATGAGGAAATTTGGCTGGATTTATGAAAATGCGATCTTGAATTTTCTGGGCACACATATTGCATATATTAAAAAGTAAGAATGTTCTTCATTTCCACAATAAAGCACCCTCTGTAATTTCCTTAGAATATAAAACAATCTCTTTAATGATCTACTTCTGGTTGTCCAAGGAGAAGATAAGCAACAGAGGAAATAAAGTGCTCTATGTGAACCAAGATCGACCTCATGACAGGGAGTCATTACAGATTAACAAGGAGGGTAGTAAGCTAGAACACTTTCACCACTCCTCAGCGTGGGCCCAATGTGACAGCTAATCAGCTTATTCAAGAAACCCCAGAAATATGAATTTGTATGTGAAATGTATTTTAATTGATAGTGTATTTTTAAAAACATATTCAAGTCAAACAAACATTTGTGAGCTGTGTCTGAGCAGCAGATTTTCAGCATATAAAGTCATCCTCATCCCTCAAACTTAAGTGTTATTGTTACATTTGGAATCAACTCAATTTCTGTGTGTCTGAAAGTGGGCACATAAATGACATATTTCATTTTTGACTTTTATGTCTAAGGGTATCAATGGCAGTGTAGGCTTAATTTTTTTGTTGTTGTTGTTTTGTTTAATTGATGGAGAGCACAGCTTCTCTGTCAGTAAAACCTGCCAGTCATTTCTCATTTAAACACTTGTTCATTAAGTTATATATATTTTTCTATCTCATGCTTTTGGTTTATTTTAGACCTTGATAAATTGAGCACTTTCACTTTTTGCTCTCAGATATTCTATGCCTGATGCTTCGTTTACTACATCAGCATAAAGGATGGATTAATGATTTTACTGGGGAGACAGGGACATTCATTTACTGCACCCTCACAGACATCACAGGGCTGTATAGTGTTCTAGATAATTACAAGAACAAATGCCCAAAGGGAACATCAGAAAATGACAGAGGCGGAGAAATGAAGTAAAATCAAGTTGTATTACATTAAACAAACTATTTTATAACTCATAAGATACACGTATTTAAGATACATTTCAGCTTAAAGAAATGAAGGAATTAGACAAGCAAAACAAAACAAATAAAACCTTGAGTTTTATTTTCTCTTTTTCTTCCTCTTTTGTTTCTTTGCTTCTAAGTCTGTTGTTTAATAAACTTTCAGCATATAGTAAACTTCCAACTTTCCCTAATCACAGAGGGCCCAAGACTTTTCTTCCTTCTACCATTTAACTTGGAAATTTTGATAAAAAGTTGTAGGATTACTGTAAATTTTCTTAATTGAAACCAACACCTACCAGCACATAGTAGGTACTCAACCAGAATTTCTTAAAATAGCAAATTAATAAATAAACATCACTGTATTGATGTCTGTTCATTCATTCTAGCTTCATGATGGAATTTTCACCAGTGTGGTGAAATTGGTTAATCTGAATTTATGAAAAAGACCCCTAAATTGTATCTCTGTACAAACTCTCAATTACTACTTAATTCATTAAGTTTTCAGGCTGTGGAGGCTGGCAGAATATGCAGCATGCTAAGTTTCGGGGTTTGAGAAATTCTTACAGTGGCATCTGTTAAAAATTTTAAAACTACATATCATTTAATCTAATGGTTTAACTTCTAGATTATACTGCAGAAGGTCCTCCCTCATTTGCAAAATTATGGTTTTCAGAATATAAGACTAAAATTTACTTTATATCCACTAGTCAGTAAGAAGATAAAGTATGCTAAATTTATATAATGGAAGACTTTCCAGCGTAAAAAAAGTTGGATGTTTAGTGGTTTACATGCTGTGCATTAACTTTTAAATAATATATACTAGATAAATATGTGGCCTGTATTATGTTTCTCTTTGTAAAAAAATGAAAAAATACTCATATATATCCACAAGGTACACAAGTACAAATTATATATATAGTGTTCATAAATATAGGGATTATCTAGATGATGCACAAAATTAACGGTTCTCTTTTGGCGTAGGGAACTGAAGGACTGAAGGTCTGGATGAAAAGTTCATAACTGTAATAAAGTGATAGTAGTACATCTAACTACATACCAAGAAGTTCTGTTTACTTTACACAGAATATCTCATTAAATCTACATAAAAATAACCAGTTGGTCCTGGTATCATCTCTTTCATTCAAAGCAAAAAACTGACAGAGAAATTAAGTAATTTGACTAAAGTCATGGAATTAGTTATTTGTTTTTCCAGAATTAGTTCAACCTGTCTAACTCCAGAACTGAGGCTCTTAAACTTTGTATTACACTGGGTATTTGTCTAACTTTTTTCAAGTACTTCTAAAAATTAAATAAAAGTTGTTTATGTACATTGTTTGAAGGGTCAAACAATTCCTTAAGAATTATTATGAAAAAACTTTATCACCAAACGTGTAATATTTTTTTTTTCCTCCCCAGGGTCACCTACATTCAATTTTTGCTAATATTCAAAGTGTTTCACCAAAATGTATACATAATATTATTATGTAGCTACATCCTAATTTTCTAGTTTTAGGTATTATCTATTAACTTCTCACTAAGAAGGATGTGATTTTGACTTCTCTGTTCTCTTCCCTCTCTCTTTTATCCCCAGAACAAGTGCACTTGCTTCCTGCTCTTCTAATCCACTTCAAATTGGGATTAGAACACTATCCAGTATATAAAATGATGACAGTACAAATACTGTTCATCACTGAACCATAGAGCATATTTCTTTTCTTCTTATTTTCCTTACAGTGAATTTTGTCTTGTTTTGTCTTGCTGTTTATTTGAATACTTTTCTACTTTTCTAACTTAAAACATCCAGCCAAGTGTCCCAGAGTCATTGAAATGAATTCAGATTTAGCAGATATACAGTCAGTTCTATCTTATCAAAAAATCTCTGGCTGCTTCTCACCTGCTCCAGTCTTGACTTTGACCTCTATCTGTTGAGCACCATCACATAGGTTTCTTGCTTTGTCATTTTCTTGGAATCTTCCTTTGCCCCTCTTTGCCATATTTTGATCCCCTGATTCCTGGATCCCAATCACAGATATTACCCTTTCAAAATTGTTCTTAATTTTTCATTTTGATTGAGGATCTCAGTCTTTGCTATCTTTATGAACTTACCTTTGCCTTCATCTTTGTATGAAAGTTTAGTTGGATGTAGAATTCTGGATTGGAAATCATTTTTTTTTTTAATTTATTTTTTATTTATTTTCAGCATAGCAGTATTCATTGTTTTTGCACCACACCCAGTGCTCCATGCAATCTGTGCCCTCTCTAATACCCACCACCTGGTTCCCCCAACCTCCACCCCCCCCCCCCCCCGCCACTTCAAACCCCTCAGATTGTTTTTCAGAGTCCATAGTCTCTCACCTCACACCAGTCAGAATGGCTAAAATCAACAAGTCAGGAAATGACAGATGCTGGCGAGGATGCGGAGAAAGGGGAACCCTCCTACACTGTTGGTGGGAATGCAAGCTGGTGCAGCCACTCTGGAAAACAACATGGAGGTTCCTCAAAATGTTGAAAATAGAACTGCCCTATGACCCAGCAATTGCACTATTGGGTATTTACCCTAAAGATACAAACGTAGTGATCCAAAGGGGCACGTGCACCCGAATGTTTATAGCAGCAATGTCCACAATAGCCAAACTATGGAAAGAACCTAGATGTCCATCAACAGATGAATGGATCAAGAAGATGTGGTATATATACACAATGGAATACTATGCAGCCATCAAAAGAAATGAAATCTTGCCATTTGCGACAACATGGATGGAACTAGAGCGTATCATGCTTAGCGAAATAAGTCAAGCAGAGAAAGACAACTATCATATGATCTCCCTGATATGAGGAAGTGGTGATGCAACATGGGGGCTTAAGTGGGTAGGAGAAGAATAAATGAAACAAGATGGGATTGGGAGGGAGACAAACCATAAGTGATTGGAAATCATTTTTGCTCAATAATTTTATTATATTGCCCTTGTGCCTTTAAGCATCCTATTCTGAAATTGAAGCAGTAAAAATTATCCTTTTTTGTGAATCTTTGTATAAGATAAATTTTTCTCAGGGGAAACTTATAGGATTTTCTTGTTTTCTTCATGATTTGAAATTCAGCAGTGAATTATTATGGTGTGCCTCTTTTTTAATCCATGTCTTTGGATATATGTAAGTCCTTCAGTCAAGGGACTCATGATTTTTAGCTCTGGGAAATACTACTGAATAATTTCCTGTACTTCAGCTTTTCTCTTTTTCCTATTTCTGGATGTTTTTTACTACTAAGATATTGAACATTTAGGCCAGCAGTTTTTTGTTTTTTTGTTTTTGTTTTTTTTCCTTTATGTCCTAGATTTTATTTTGTTCTGCTTTGCTCTTGTTTTGGGGAGAAAAAACCTTCCAAAACTGCTGTTGAGTTTTTCGATTCTATTTTCACATTAATTTTGAAAATTTTTGCTTTCATCTCTGATTTTTCTTTATTAACAATATAGCATCTCTTTTTGTTTGTACATACAACACCTCCCATATGTCTCTAACAAATTATAACATATTTTTAATTTTCTTTTGTTTTCTCAATTTTATTCCATTCCAGTTTAAGGTGTAAATTTAATACAATTAAAATAAATAGTTTTAAATTTTAATTTTATACAGTATTTGAGCTTTTACTTTTTTTAGTTTCAAGTTTTTATTTAAATTCTAGTTAATTAACATATAGTGTAACATGAGTTTGAGGTGTAGAACTTAGTGATTCATCACTTTCATGCAACACCCAGTGCTCACCACAACCAGTGCCCTCCTTAATCCCCATCAGCCATTTTACCCATCCCTCCACCCCCTCCCCTCTAGCAACCCTCAGTTCTCTATTTTAAGAGTCTGTTTTATGCATTGCCACTGTTTTTCCCCCTATCATCTGTTTAATTTCTTAAGTTCCATTGTGAGTGTAATCATATGGTATTTGTCTTTCTCTAAATTATTTCACTTATCTTAATAGTCTCTAACTCCATCCATGTCATTGCAAATGGAAGGATTTCGTTCTTTTCAGTGGCTGAGTAGTATTCTATTGTGTATATATACCACATCTCTGTCCATTAGTTGGTGGACATTTGGGCTTCTTCCATAGTTTTGCTATTGTTGATAATGCTGCTGTAAACATAAAGGTACATGTATCCCTTTGAATCAGTATTTTTGTATTCCTTGGGTGAATACTTAGTAGTGTAATTACTGGATTGTAGGGTAGTTCTATTTTTAACCTTTACCTATTTTTGTATTCTTTGGGTGAATACTTAATAGTGTAATTGCTGGATTGTAGGGTAGTTCTGTCTTTAAACTTTTAACAGTATTCTGTTTTCTAGGAACCTCCATACTGGCTGCACTAGTTGGCATTTCCACCTACAGTATAAGAGGGTTCTCCTTTCTCACATTCTTGCCAACAACTATTGTTTCCTGTGTTGTTAATTTTAGCCTATCTGACAGGTGTGAGGTAATATCTCATTGTAGTTTTAATTGGTATTTTCCTGAGGATGAGTGATGTTGAGCATCCTTTCATGTATCTGTTAGCTATCTGGATGTCTTCTTTGGAAAATTATCTATTTATGTCTTCTACCCATTTCTTAATGGGGTTATTTGTTTTGGGGGTATTGAATTTGATACATTCTTCACAGATTTTGGACACTAACTCTTTATCAGATATGTCATTTGCAAATATCTTCTCCCATTTTGAAGGTTGCCTTTTGGTTCTGTTGATTGTTTCCTGCACTGTTTAGTTTTTCATGTTGATGAAGTCCCAATAGTTTATTTTTGTTTTTGTTTCCCTTGCCTCTGGAGACTTACCTATGAAGAAATTGTTAAAATCAATGTTAAAGAGGTTACTGCCTGTGTTCTCCTCTAGGATTTTGATAGATTCCTGTCTAATATTTAGGTCTTTCATTCATTTTGAATTTATTTTTGTGTATGGTGTAAGAAAGTGATCCAGTTTCATTCTTCTGCATGTTCCTGTACAGTTTTCCCAACACCATTTTTTGAAGAGACTGTCTTTTTCCCATTGGTTATTCTTTCCTGCTTTGTTGGACATATTGTTGTGGGCCCATTTCTGGGTTTTCTGTTCTGTGCCATTGCTGTGAATGTGTCCATTTTTGTGCCAGTAGCATAATGTCTTTTGTAATATAACTTGAAGTCAGGAATTGTGATGCCTCTGGCTTTCTTTTTCAAGATGCCTTTCTTTTTCAAGATTGCTTTGGCTATGTGGGGTCTTTTGTGTTTCTATACAAATTTTAGGATTGTTTGTTCTAGTTCTGTGAAAAATGCTGGTGGTATTTTGATTGGGATTTCATTAAATGTGTACATTGCTTTGGGTAGAATGGAGATTGTAATAATACTTGTTATTCCAATCCAAGAGTGTGGAATGTCTTTCCATTTTTTGTGTCTGCTTCTTTCATAAGTGTTTTGTAGTTTTCAGAGTACAGTTCTTTCACCTCTTTGGTTATGTTTATTTCTAGGTATCTTATTGTTTGGGGCACCATTTTGAGTAGAATCAAGTCCTCGATTTCTCTATTTGCTACTTCATCATTGATGGATTGATGTATTTCTATGCAGGAGATTTCTATAGGCTCATTTTGTATCCTGTAACTTTACTAAATTCATATATCATTTCTAGCTGAGTTTTGTTTGTTTGTTTGTTTGTTGTTGTTCTTTTGTGCAGTCTTTTAGCTTTTCTATAGAGTATCATGTGTTCACAAATAATGAAACTCTGACTTTTTTCTTAATGATTTGGATGCCTTTTATTTATATTTATTGTCTGTTTGCTGAGACTAGGACTTAAGTATTATATTAAGTAGCAGTGGTGAGAGTGGTCATTGCCCACTTGTTCCTGTCTGTAGAGGAAAACCTCTCAGTTTTTCTCCATAGAGATCCTCCATAGAGGATGATATTAGCTGTGACTTTTTTGTATATGGCGCTTATGAGGTTGAGGTTTGTTCCCACTATTCCTATTTTGTTGAGGGTTTTTATCAAGAATAGATGCTCGGGGCGTCTGGGTGGCTCAGTGGGTTGGGCCTCTGCCTTCGGTTCAGGTCATGATCTCAGGGTCCTGGTATCGAGCTCTGCATTGGGAATCTCTGCTCAGCGGGGGTTCTGCTTCTCCCTCCCCCTTTGCCTGCCTCTCTGTCTGCTTGTGATCTCTCTCTCTCTGTGTCAAATAAATGGATGAAATCTTTAAAAAAAAAAAAAAAAAGAATGGATGCTGTATTTTATCAAAAGCTTTTCCTGCAGTTATTAAGAGGATCATATTTCTTATCCCTCCTTTTATTAATGTAGTGTATCATGTTGATTGATTTGCAAATATTGAATCACCCTTGCAGCCCAGGAGTAAATCCACTGCATCATGGTGAATGATTCTTTAATGTAATGTTGGATTGAATTTTCCAGTATTTTGTTGAAATGTTTACATCCATGTTCATCAGAGATATTTGCCTATAGTTCCTTTTGTTAGAGGAGTCTTTGTCTGATTTTGGAATCAGGGTGATGCTGGCCTTGTAGAATGAGTTTGGAAGTTTTCTTTACATCTCTATTTTTTTAATAGCTTGAGAAGAATACATATTAACTCTTCCTTAAATTCTTGTTAGAAGTCCTCTGTGAAGCTATCTGGACCTGGAATTTGTTTGTTGGAAGATTTTTGATTAGTGATTCAATATCTTTGCTGGCTATTGGTCTATTCAAGTTTTCTATTTTTTTCCCCTGTTTCAGTTTTTGTAGTTTATTTCTTTCTAGGAATTTATCCATTTCTTCCAGATGGCCCAATTTGTTAGCATATAATTTTCATACTATTCTCTTACAATAGTTTATATTTGGATATGATGTCTCCTTTCTCATTTGTGATTTTATTTGGGTCCTTTCTCTTTTGTTTTTGATAAGTCTGGCTAGGGGTTTATCAGATGTATTAATTTTTTTGGAAAAACCAGATCCTGGTTTTATTGATCTGTTCTACTGTTTTGTTGTTGTTGTTGTTGTGGTTTGTTTCTGCTTCATTTATTTCTACTCTGATATTTGTTATTTCCCTTCTTCTTCTGGTTTTAGTCTTCATTTGTTGTTCTTTTACTAGCTCCTTTACGTGTAAAGTTCAGTTGTTCATTTGAGATTTTTCTTGCTTTTTCTTACTTTTTATTGCTATATACTTTATTCTTATGACCACTTTTGCTACATCTGAATGGTTTTGGATTGTTGTGTTTTCAATTTCATATATTTCCATGTATTTTTAAAATTTCTTTAATTTCCTTGTTGGCCCATTCATTCTTTAGTAGGATGGTCTTTAGCCTCCATGTATTTGTGGTCTTTCCATTTTTTCCTTGTGGTTGACTTCACATTTCATAGCATTGTGATCATAAAATATGCATGGTATGATCTCAGTCTTTGTACTTGGTAAGGCCTGATTTGTGATATAGTATGTGATCTCTTCTGGAGAATATCCCATTGTGCACTTGAGAAGAATGTGTATTCTTCTGTTTCAGGAAGAAATGCTCTGAATGTATCTATTAAGTCCCTCTGGTCCAATATGTTTCAAAGCCATTGTTTCCTTACTGATTTCTCCTTAGATGATCTGTCCATTGCTCTAAGTATGGTATTAAAGTCCCCTACTATTATTGTATTATTATCAATGAGTTCCTTTATTTTTGCTATTGTCTTATATTTTTGGGTGCTCCCAAGTTAGGTGCAAAAGTATTTATAATGGTTAGCTCTTCTTATTGGACAGACCCCCTTTTTTATAGGGTGGTACCATTCTTCATCTCTTGTTGTAGTCTTTGGTTTAAAATCTAGTTTGTTTGGGGCACCTGGGTGGCTCAGTTGGCTGAGCAACTGCCTTTGGCTCAGGTCACAAGGAGCCCATGTCAGGCTCCTTAATCAGGAGAGAGCCTGCTTCTCCCTCCTCCTCTGCTTACTACTCTACCTGCTTGTGTTCTCTCTCTCTGTCAAAAATAAATAAAACTTAACAAAACAATTCAATTCAATTCAATCTAGTTTGTCTGATATAAGTATTGCTACACCAGCTATCTTTTGACATCCATTAGTATGATAAATGGTACTCCATACCCTCACTTTAAATCTATAGGTGTCTTTAGGTCTAAAATGAGTCTCTTGTAAGTAGCATATAGATGGATCTTGTTTTGTTTTGTTTTGTTTTAAATTCATTTTGACATGTTGTGTCTTTTGATTGGAGCCTTTAGTCCTTTACATTCCAAGTAATTATTGATAGATATGGAATTAGTGCCATTTTATTACTTGTTTCGTCACTGTTCCTGGAGATTTTCTCTGTTCCTTTCTAGTCTTTTCTCTTCTGGTCTTTCCCACTCAGAGTCCCCTTTAATATTTCTTGGATGGCTGGTTTAGTGGTCACAAACTCCTTTAGTTTTGTCTGGGAAACTTTTTATCTCTCCCTCTATTCTCAATGACAGCCTTAGTGCATAGAATATTTTTGGCTGCATATTTTTCCCATTGAGCAGGTTGAATAGATCATGCCACTTTCTTCTTGCTTACCAGGTTTCTGTTAGATCTGCTAATCTTATTTGTCTTCCTTTTAAGTTAAGGACTTATTTTGTCTTGCTGCTGTTAGGGTACTTTTTTAAATCTCTGTAGTTTACAAATGTAACTCAATATGTCTTGTTGCCCTGCTTTTGATTTTGGTGGAAATTCTGTGTGCCTCCTGGATTTGGATGTCAGTTTCCTTCCCCAGATAGGAAAGTTTTCGGCTATAATTTTCTCAAATAAATCTTCTGCTCCCTTTTCCCTCTCTTCTCCCTCTGGGACTCCTATGGTATAAACATTACATTTTTCAGAGTCACTGAGTTCCTAGGTCTATATTTGTGATTCAGTATTTTTCTTTCCCTCTTTTTAGCTTCATTAGTTTTCATAATTTTATTTTCTATATCACTTATTTGTTCTGCTGTTTCTCCTATCATTTGGTCATTGCATCCAGTTAGTTTCATGTCTCAGTTAATGGATTTTTCACCTTGGCCAGACTAGATTTTAGGTCTTTTAGCTCTGCTCCCTGATATGTCTTCTATGCTTTCCTCAAGTCCAGCTAGTGTCCTTATGATTATTTCTTTAAATTCTGGCTCAGGCATATTACTCATATCTGTTTTGATTAGATCCCTGGCCATGATCTTTTCTTGTTCTTTCTTTTGAAATAAATTATTCTGCCTTAGCATTTTGTCTAGGTCTCTGTCATCTTCTCTGTGTTGGAAAGCCCGTTATGTTTCCTGCTTCTGAGAATAATGTCTTTATGAAGCATAGTTACACACATCTAGGGACTAGCACATCAGGAGGTGTCTCTGGTGTATACTGTATACACTCTACTGCTGAGTTTTGGCTGCTCTCTCCCTCAGGGTAGTCCTTAGCAGAGTTTCTCTTTGCCTGCAGTGGGTAATGTTTGGACCTTTTCCAAAGTGTGGGATCCTGTAATATTTGGAGCTTTGCCAAAGTGTGGGATCTTTTAACTAGGTGTGCTCTAATCTGGCTGTTGAAGAGATCTGATGCTATTTCCACTAGAGATAAAGTTTTGCAGAACTCTGTGGTTAGTAGACATGGTACATGCAAGTGGTTTATTCTGCTCTTCTGGTGGAGGGGCCCATGGGTCTGGTCCTCAGGCATGCTTGCCCAAGAAAAACACCTGCAGAGCAGAGAGGGGCAGGGTTTGGTGTAAGTAGTTTAAACTGCCACTTTTGGCACTGTTCTCCTTAATAAAGTTAGTTTATGCTGAGGGGTGGGCTAGGGAAATGCTATCAGCCCAGTCCACTGCCTCATCCTGGAAAGGGAAATTGATGCCACAGCTATCTGGGAAGCCCTTTCAGAAAAGCAATTTCCCCCTCATGTGTCTCACATTTCCTTCAGATCTCTGCTTTCACCCTGTCCACGTCACCTTCCCACTTGTTAGTGCAGTGTGCCTTGATCTTTATCCCAGGCAGGCTGGCTGAGTTTTTAAACTCACAGCTTTAGGCACCTGACATTGCAGGGACCCATCCTGATCCTCTGGGGGAAGGCCTCACTGCACTGGGACTGATGCTGGTTTGTCCCAGAAGAGCAGTTGCACCAAGTTGCAAGGGCATGGAGTTTGGAGTAAAGCCCAGCAAAGAACCAAAGTCCAGGTTAGCTGTCCTAAGCAGGTGTCTCTCTGCCTATGCTGAGGGGTAGGGGAGGGAAATGATGCCTTCTGGCTGTCTTGTTCCCAGAGAAGCAATGCCATCTCTCCCAGATGGACTCCAAGAAGGGGATGCTTCCCTCCCGTGTTTCCCAAGGTATCCTCAGATCACACCATCTGCCCCAGGACTGTCTGCCCTCCTTCTTCACAGAAGCACTGAAGCACCCTCAGGTCTTCATAGCAGCCATGCCACAGACCTTTCATAGGCTCCAGAAGCATATTACTGAGTGATAGTTTATTTTTAATTACTTCTTTCTTTAATTTATTTGATACTGACTTTCCTTTTATAAATTTTGATCTTTGCTTACCATCTCATCTCTAAGAGTAATATGCTATAAAGCCAGCTGGAAGCTCTAAGTATGAGTGTGGGGTTTATCAACTGGACTTTGCTACAATGTATCTAGCTGGAAATTCCCAATATTGATGCCTGTAGGATTTTCTCTTAGGATGCTGTGTTTCTCAAAGAAGGATCTTCTCGTATCCTACCAGACAATAAAGGCCTAGCTGTTAGTATCCCAAAATAGAGTGGGGAAGAAGTGGTATTTGTTACAGAATATATTTGCTTATTTAATGCCCCTGTATTCTGTACAGTAGCCACTTACTCAGATATACATAGCCTTTAAAGGGTAGATGCCCTCTTTCACCCTCCTCAGGAAATAAACCTTCTGTAATTTGTGCCTTTTAGAGTTTGCATCATGAAGGTCCAATTTCTTTTGGTGGCAGTTGGCCCTGAAAATAATGATAGAGACTTTTGTTGTTGTTGTTGTTTTTAAGGTATATTATTTTGACACATATTACTGTTAAGAAATGAAAGTAAGAAAATAGCAAAAAAATTTTTTCATGGTTCTTACACTATTGTCAAATTCCTGTATTACTAAGGTTCTCATTAGGAAAGATTTTGTTTAAATTTGTATTTTAGACTGAAGAACAAAAACTAACGTTTCTGTGTATAACCTCCAGTCCTTAATGTAAGCCAAAGCATCAAGAGTTCTGGTGAACCATGAGAGACTATGGACTCTGAAAAACAATCTGAGGGTTTTGAAGGGGCGGAGGGTGGGAGGTTGGGGGAACTAGGTGGTGGGTATTGGAGAGGGTACGGATTGCATGGAGCACTGGGTGTGGTGCAAAAACCATGAATACTGTTACGCTGAAAAGAAATAAAAAATTTAAAAAAAAAAGTGTTCTCACATCAACTATAAACACTGCTTAATCTGCATTGCCTTGACCTCCACACAGTGGGCCTGAAAGCATATTATTATCTGTATAGTAAAGTAGGTTTTTTAATCAGTGTCATTTCAGATTTGCTTAATTCCCAGGATTCTATTCAATTTTTGGAGGATTCAGTTTTTCTTACTCTCATTTTGGTGATAGACTTTCTTTTCCTTAATACAGTAAAAACGGGCTTTGAACCACAGTTAGACAATGATATATTACTCCTGTTAAGTTCAGTAGTGCCTGGTTGTATCTGTTGCATTTTCTAAGAAATTGTGTTCATATATGCTTGAGAACACAAACAAATCTATAAAATGTTTTCCTTTTTTCCTCTTTTTTATGTCTTGGTTTACTTGATTCACTTCTTTGGCTCTCAGTCTACTCACCTATAGAGATATCACTAATGGTGATCAATGAATAAAAATGTTAAAGATCTGTATTTCTAAAAAATATCTGATAAAATTACTTATTGTGTATACAAATGTTGAATAACACTTTTGAGAACCTTTATGTGACACTACACTTTGACAGAATCATGCGTTTCTTTTCTTCCCCCCCTTTTTTTTTTTAACATTAATGTGGGGAGATTCTAGCGATCATTTTTAACACAAGAAGGAAATAGATTTCTACACTGGAATTTGAATTTAAAGTTCATTTGAGAATTATTTTTAGGTGAAAATTCTGTTGCTGAATCATCACTGAATTGCCGAAATTTTTGATAATAAAATTATGAAAAAAGTTGTTTCTTCTGTTCAAAATGATGCTAGTTGAGGGCACCTAGATGACTCAGTCAGTTAAGTAAATGCCTCTTGTTTTCTACTCAGGTCATGATCTCAGGGTCTTGAGAACAAGCCCATGTCTACTTGAGATTCTCACTCTCCTTTTCCCTCTGCCCCTGCCCCCACTCTCTCCCTCTTTCCCTCTGTGTCTTAGATAAACAAATTAATTTAAAAAAAAAAAAGCTCAAAATAATGCTAGCTCTATTGGGCAAATAATTTTCATCTAGGCGTACCATGATCTGCATTATAAAATATGTTAGGAATTACACGAATATTTTTGAGTGCTTACTTCATAAGCCTTAGTTTTAATAAATTTGCACATAGACTAAGTCTCCTCTGCAAGAGAATAAGCACATTGTAAAATACATCTTTTCACTTTAATTTCAGTTAAAGAAGCTAAATGTTATATTTTGTTACGCTTTTTTTTTTTTTTCTTAAGAAAAGTCATTCCCATCAGAAGTGTTGACTCAGGTTGTCATTTTAATATGAAATTAAGACTTCTGAAATGCAAGCACAATTTATTTATCAATGATCCTTCAGGACCCATAAGCAAAGTGTAAGCTGTCAAAAAGTAAAGACCAAACAAGTAGATGTCATTTAGTGTATACATAGAGAATGAACTTGTTTTTGTAATTGTTGATTTGCTATATTTAACCTAACAGTAGGGATGCATTTTAATGTTTATATACCATTGACAAATTAGCAAAATACTAGAAATAAAACCAAATGACACTGTAGTGCTATTAGGAAAAGCCCATTTCTTATATATCCTCTTGTAGAGTAATATATTGGCCAAAAAAACTGGAAACCATAGTTAGTTTCATACCTTTCAAAAATGTAATCTGATGTGGTGTGTGTGTGTATATATATATATATATATATGTGTGTGTGTGTGTGTATATGTATATATATATATACATATACACAAACACAATGGAATACTATGCAGCCATCAAAAGAAATGAAATCTTGCCATTTGTGACAACATGGTTGGAACTAGAGGGTATTATGCTTAGTGAAATAAGTCAATCAGAGAAAGACAGTTATCATATGATCTCCCTGAGATGAGGAAGTTGAGATGCAATGTTGGTGGTTTGGGGGATGGGAAAAGAATAAATGAAACAAGATGGGATCAAAGGGAGACAAACCATAACAGACTTTGAATCTCACAAAACAAGCTGAGGGTTGCTGGGGAGAGGGGGGTAGGGAAAGGGTGGTGGGGTTATGGACATTGGGGAAGGTATGTGCTATGGTGAGTGCTGTGAAGTGTGTAAACCTGGCGATTCACAGACCTGTACCCCTGGGGCTAATAATACATTATATGTTAATAAAAAAATTAAAAAATTTAAAAAAGTATAATCTGATTCCAAATATTTAAGCCTAAGGAATAATTGAAGTAAAGAAGTGTGCTCTCAGGTCTTCTTAGGGTCTATATACATAGCAATTTTAAGATAGCCTAGAAGTCTCACAAATGTAAGGCTTAGTTTAAGTAAATTATTGATATTGATATCAATAGTGGCATATTGATCCAACGATATTTTAAGACATCACTTAAATGATGATACAAAGATTATGTAAAAACATGAGTCAGTGTTTATGAAGTAGTAATAAGTGAAAAAGTGGCACACACAATGTATGTGCACAGTTAATGTAATTGCCAAAATATTTTTGTTAATGCACAGAGATGGAAAGAAAATAGATACCAAAAAAAGGAAACAATAAGGGAAGAAGAAAACAAAAACAGAAAGAGGAAGGAGGTAATACTTTAACACAGAGAATTAGTAGGATCTTGAGACCAAGGATAATTTTAAAAGCTCTTTTACTTATAAAGAAAAAGAAAAATTAAAAAAAAACTTATTTTGAAACCTACATATTAAACCATTGCATATATCATCTGAGATTAATTTTAAACTAATACTATTAATATTATTACTTTGAGTAATAGAAATTATTTTAATCATTCATATTTATTGAGTATATTAGATATCAAAATGTGGTACAATTAAGGAATCCCATAATACATGGTTCCAGTTTCATATTGCTAAGTGATTGTGAATAAAATGTTACCTTTATTGACCCTTAGAAGTGATAAAATTCAATTTTGGTAATTGAGCTGAGCATTCACAATATAATTCCCATTTTCAAAATATTTTTGCTTTTTCTCAATGAAACATTTTGTTTCCTAAAATCCAAGTGTCAATGGAGCAAAATATAGCTATTTCTATGCCTACTTTAACTGTATTAATATCCATAATAGCAACACTTCCTACTGTTTGATATTTCAAAATAGCCTATTCTTATCAACATATAATTTATTTCACTCATTATCAGTAATATTTCATACAATTCAGTGAAACTATTCCCTGAACTGAAAACCAGGGCACTAGACAAAAGAAATTATTTTTTTCTTTGATGTGTAATTTATTATTCATAAATGATTTTTACAGTTATAAAAATTAAATTCTGCTACTTAAGCTTTTAAGTAATTGCGTTTCCTGAATACAATTTCATGAATTAGAACTGTCCCATAAAATTGAAGAAATATAGTTGAATTATACCTATTGCTGTTATATTTCTACCTTAAAATGCATTGCCACACAAATTCATGCACACACAGATTCAGTCACAAAAATAGCATTTAATAAAACTAGCTGAAAGCTCACATTGAGCACTTACTGAATGCAAGTTAGTCTACAATAATTATTTCATAGTTATCCTGCTCATAATAATATCTGAACATTTTTGAAATGAGGAAATTGTACAAATGTGCTTAGCTGGCACATGGCAAGATTTGAATTGAATTCTAAGTAGACATGCTTTAGCATTTACATGTTTAGCTACTACGCCATATAACTTCCCATAAAATTGTAAAGATATTTGTTACATAATTAATGTTTAGTGGTGATATATCCATATGTTTGTGTGCATGTGCATACATTAAAGCATGTGTATGTATGTATGTCTAGTATACATATCATTCTATATGCATAGTTATATGTATATTCTATGTGCCTAATTATTCATACCTGTATAAATACATATAAACATAAACTGTATTAACATGTACGTACATGGTTCTATGTGTATGTGCACATAATAGGGGGTGATTTTTTTAATCTCTTATGAAAGATAGTTTAAATAGCATATGTGTCAAACCAATTATGAAGTAGCTGCTTCAGGGTTTGTAATTAAAACAATGCAAAGTGCAATGTCTTGGGATAGTGGTGTTAATACCACTTCACCTTTTCAAAAAAAAAATAATAATAAAGGAAAGAAAAAGCAGAACATACATACTAAAGCATGATTGAACTTAAATCTACACAGAGCCCTTAATTTGAGAATACAAATCAATTTTAATTTGCTTAAATAGGTTCATAGTAATCAGACAGCTAAATGCAAACAGTAATAAAGTCTGTAGTTGGTTCTGTGATAAATAGGAGAGAAATGGTTTAATACCAAAAGCCATAATTATCCACAGCTCTCAGTTTACAATTAGTTTTCTTTGACAGTTATAGTCATAAATGCCAGCTTTAATCATGTGTTCAGGTTGAATTAGGCTCTGCCAATGCTGGAAGAGATCTAATCCGCTTTCTTTCCTACTCATAATGAAATAATAATGCAAATTCACTACATTGATGGGACGACCCATGTGAATTTATTATAGGCTTGGAGAAGTCTCTTGAAAGGGATAAATTCTTTCTGGGTACAGACTTGAGGTAATTCAAGCCAGACAAGGAAAAAAATGGAGCTGTCATCAGAGGCCAGGATATGGAATGGATTTAATTTGTATGAATAGGCTTTTTAATAAGTATAACAGGGCTAAGCTCCAGCTTTAGTTGGGGAATATTACTCCTGTCAGTTTCCAAATCTGGATGCACTAACTTTATTTGGGAGGATAAAGACCATTTCCAAAACTCATTTCTTGTAATAGCATAGGTCACTGTAACTAAAAGCACACTATGCAGCAGCCATGGTGAACAGGTCTAATTGTGTGAGTTAAGTCAACAGGACAAACCATTTTCATCAATTGGCCAGTGTCAAATGCAGTTGACATTTCCAAATGCTGCTTGAATGTATATTTTAGGCTACAGAAGATGTCAGTGAAATAGAATATATTTTAGTGGCTTGCTTTTTTTTTCTTTTTTGAGTGAGAAGCATGTTAACTTAATACCATCTAAAGGATAAATAATCCTTTTTTTAAACCAATAGAAGAATCATAAGGAAAGCACAGTTTGAAAAACAATATAAATAACACAACCTTCCATCCCTTCAGCTCACAAGGAGCCAACATTTGACCATTATAAATATTTCAGGCTGCTAAAAAGTCATGTAACTTGGAGATATACATTTATTTATTTATTTATTCATTCATTCATTCATTCCTGAGGCCGTATGACTAAATTCGGCCAGTTTCCTCGAACACTTTAAACTCTATCCATATCTTTGAAATAGAACTATGGAAACATAGCTTATGGGTATAATGTCATTGATTGGTTTGATAAATCTAGTAAGAGATTAAGGAATGATGAATGTTCAATGCAGCAAAGCAAAAACATTTTAAAAAGACAAAATTTAGTTATTTCAAGGAAAAAAATGTTCATTTTCCTCAATTTATTGTTTGGATCCATTGAAGACATTGTTTTCCCTTGCATTAGCCTGAAATACAATACACATATTTTATTCATTTTAAGAATTTAGCTATGACCTTCAAGTAATTATTTTCCTTATTTTAAAATATTTTAATTTTTGAATAAAGTTCCAAATGAATTATTTCATCTAAAATAGACACATGCTCGATCCTGTTTTACATGTGAATTATGCAATCTTTATGTGGTGAAGAGTATCATTCATTATTATTGCAATGGAGTCCACTGTTATTTCATGAAACACTAAAAATAAAGTTATTAAATAGATTATCAGAGAATAAGCTACAGATAATATTCAGTATTTCTTCAGAAACCATTTTGGGGATGACAAAGATATCCAAGAACTCATTTCTGTTGCTTTCTAGTTTGCCCTACTCATATGGATCTTTTGTTATGAGTTGGCATTTAACAAATTATGTTTACATACTTACCATGCTCAAAGAGCACATTTTCCAGATGACAGTTACACTGTTCACATTACAGTTATAACTGTAGCACTGTAAGTAATTACTGCATCATAAAATAAAAAATGCATTTATATTATTACAGGGCGTCTCATAACAGTGGTTCCACCTTACAAATTATATGATATGTAATACCATGGGAGAATGTGGGAGGAAGCAAAACTGAAAGAGAGGACTTTTGTCTCTTTTTTTGGCTGTGATTTTTCCTAAAAATTTTTTTTGTAGTTTGATGAGAAATAGGTTCAGTCTTATACCAAAATAAATTTGCAGTAGATTGTACTTCTGATAAGTTAAATGTTACTCTGATAAGTTAAAAGTCAGCAGCAGTGTGGAAGTTTGGTGAATTTTTTATACAGTAAAAATGACTTAAGTGTTGTTTCATAAGCAACATAAATAATTAGGTTAAAACTTAAATAACTCAATGTTACATATTCCAGTGGAACTGGTATGAATGAAAAACCTAAATTTTTAAATTATTAATTATATATATAATTATTATTTAAAAAATAAAAGCAACAGCAAATTTTTTTTTTTTTAGCAACAGCAAATTTGTTTGTGAAATACATACCTCAGGAGCGCTATGACAATCACTAATTAATAGCAGATAATTGTATTTTTTATGTCCCATATAGTCAATGGTCACACGAATATATCTCTATTATACTGAAAAGTAAAGCCAGTATTATTAGGATCCACAAACATTATTTTAGGAAAATATCCAAAATAATTAGTTTTATGTTTTGAATTAAGTGGTATGCATTTAGTTTAGTTTAAAATAAGCACTTAATAAATATTAGCTATTATTATTATTATTATAACTGTTAGGTAAGTTAGGTCACTTACAAGTATTTGAGAGGTTGAATATAGAGAAAAACAGTCGTGGGCTTTATTAAACTATACACAAATAGGATTTATTGGACTAACCTGTATCACATCAGCAAAAATATACATTGTTTTATCTTGTTTTAAAAAGAGAGATTGCTTGAGATTCAACTAAACAAGATGATTCATAATATATTTCTTGAACTGTGAAAATGAAAACTTTTCTTGTTCACATATTTCATAGTACTTTCTTTCCACTCACTTTATTTTACTTTCGCTGTACACCAAATGGTCAGAAAGGACAGGAACGCTGCAACTTATTTTACACTTGAGAAACTGAGACAGAGAGAGGTGATAGCCCACATGAGTGACTCATAAGCCAATTATTTAATCATAATATTAGAATTTTAAAGAAAATATAATTACCTAAATTTATTCCTAAGCAAATGGAGGTCCTCAAATGTCAAATGATCTGTTCAAGTTTATGTAAATAAGTAGTTGCAGTGTTCAAACTATAATGCATCTTTTAAGACTTCATTGTAGTTTCTAGCATTTCCAGCCATATTTTAATAGGAAATAATGGCCTGAAGTCCAAGAAGGTATTCCTAATCCGAGAAATTGGGTTTGCTAAATAGTGAGCATGATCAGGGAAAATTGATATGCCCTGTGTACAATGGACATTTGTAATCTCTCTACCCAGCAATTATATCCCCATCATCTTCTATTTAGACACTTTGCTCTGAGTTCAAGCACTTGACACTAATGCCTTTCTTCATCATAAGAAGTAGACATAAAACCTAGGCTGAATCAACATATTTATAAACCTCTGACAAAGTGACTGCTTTATGAAGAGCCTAAGAAGAAAATTCAAATCAGTCCTTAAAACTCTTTTGTAACTACAATATGGGTAAAATGAATGTCTTTGAGCAAAGGTTTCTGAGAATAAACTATGTGAAGACCATCTTGCTAAGACATGTGAAGAGCCTGCCTGATGAAAGTGAAATAAATGAAATAGGGATGAGCAATAGAGTGACTCCTGATGTCATTTGAGTACTTAGATCCAGCTGTGCCTAGTCAAACACTGGAAATTTTTGGTAGATATGTCAATAAATTCTTTTTTTCACTGGAGCCAATTTAAACCGGATCTTAATCATCAGCAGCCATCCTATTAAACTCTGCTTCATAACATATACTGACATGGATAGCTCTCTTCCTAACTGAGGATAAATAAAATAATAATATGGACCCTTGAAATCCCAAAGGAAAGTGAATATTGCCATAGAGTCTCACAGGGCGTGTCTATCACTACACATTAATTTCTACAAGAAACAGAAGCATTTTTTAAAAAGCAATTTCTTGTTATCCTCAAAAAGATATGAGACTATAGGAGAATACAGCCACATGGAAAAAATTGGAGGAGATAAGCCAAAAATTAAAGGAAGCCAAAGTAGTAAAAAAAAAATAAGTATGTCTGCAACAAAATATTGGTTAACATAGATAAACAAGAAATAAAAGTTTTAACAGTAGTAAAGCTTTAGTAAGTATTGTGGAAAGCAAACATGAGAGGTCTCTCAGAATGCAAATAGAAGTCATGGAGAAGATGGTAGAATGACTTGGAGAATGGAGAAATCACTTAGGAATCAAATATGAGGAAGTAGTTTAAACTGAGTTAATTTTTCTTGGGTTAAAAATTCAGCTTAAAACATGTCTGAAGCAAACTTCCAGAATAGTTTTGCCCTAACTAAATCATTTACGATAAATTATGTTTTAAGTTATAAATGTTTAGAATTCTGTTAATTTTCAGAAGCTTAACTTTGTATTTGATACAATAATTTCAAATATTTTTTAAGTGGCAATATATTTCACGTGATGATATATTTGAAAATAAAATGGAGGATTATTTTTAATACTTTACAAATATCCACATCCTTAGAACATTTGTTTTTGTTTTTTTTTTAACCTTCTCAGTGTATTGTTTTCTATTGCCATTACCTGAGTACTGTTTTGTTTTTTTTTAAAGATTTTATTTATTTGAGAAAGGGAGCACACAATCTTATGGGCATGTAAGAGTGAGTGGGAGAAGGGACAGAGGAAGAGAATCTTCCTCTGAGCCCAGAGCCCATTGTGGAGTTCATTCTCCTGACCCCTGAGATCATGACCTGAGGGGAAACCAAAAGGTGACTGAGGCACCTAGGTGCCCCATACCTGATTATTATTGACAAACATATATTTATCTTAATTGCTTACAATTAACAGTATAAGATTTATGAAACTCTAGGAATGAAATAAATTTGAAATTTTCATCCATTGAAATATCTTTTAAAATTCAATGAACATTTATTGAGCACTTTCCTGGTGTCAGGAAATGCTCTAGATAATGGGAATATAGTGATGAATAAGACAAACCATAAAGTCCCTACCCTCAAGGTGAGGAGAGAAAAAATAGAGATCAAAAATATATTAACCAAATTTTTGGACTAAGTTAAAGTACTATAAAGAAAATAAGCACTCTCAGAGGTACTGGAGTTAGATGTTACAGGTAAAAAACTTACGATGATGATTTTCATATTACCAAAATACTTACTTATTTTAATGTTGGCAGCATTTTCAAAAACCAACATGTTTCATAACTTTGGAATAAGCAGACCTTAGTTCAAAATCTGCAACATACTTATTATTAACATATTAATGTTAGTTCAAAATCTGCAACATACTTAATATTAACATATTAATGGAAAGGATAACTATATATGTTAATCACAATAAAATTATATTTTTACAAATTTATGGGAGTGGGCATAATGTATGAAAAGCTGTCGGATAGTCTAGATTGTTACTAAATGTTGCCTGTCTCCATAGAAAGATTTTTTTAACAAAACAAAAAAAGAAGTGTCCAAACAAAAATTAGTGCCAGGGTCATTACTATAACTCCTCTTTAGTTATGTGATAGTTATGCACCATGAGGTTGTTATAATTTGAAATGAAAATGAACTTGTAAATAGGAGCAAATCTTCTGTAGCCTTTAACTTAAGTTTGTGTTTTTCCATAAAGCTATTTTTGGTAATCTCAGATAATAAATTCTGGTGGCTAGAATAATAACTAATCCCATTCTCCATCCATATAAATGTGTGGAATGGCAATGTTCAAAACATATTCTGTTACCTGGTACTGGCTAATCCTGACCCAAATAAGGGAGACAAAACTACAAAATGCCAAAGGAGCTCTTACTATCGCCACTTTGAAAGGAAATGCAAGCAGTATCTAGGCAAAGAGATTTTTCTCCTTTGTATGCTAATTTGACTTATACCTGCCACCACTTCAAAAATGGTAATACTGAAACAACGATTCTTACACTATGGTGGCATGTGAGACACCTTCCTACATATTCTGTCATTCACAATAATGGAGGCCATTGGGAGAATACTGTTTCTCTGTTTCTCTGAAAAAATTATCTGCAGTGAAAAAGTTATTGAAGAATTAGGCCTATCAAGCCAAACTATAAAAGTGGCCAGCTCAGTTTCCATTTTAAATCCTGGAGTAGGATGGAAAATACTTGAAAATTTTTAGGAGTGCTATTTACTAACACCTAGAAATTTTTACATTCATTGTTATGAATAAAAGCTTCACTGTTTATAAATTTTTACCAAATAATTGTGTCTTCACAGAGCTGTGTGTGTGTGTGTGTGTGTGTGTCCATATGTGTGTGTCTCAGAGGATTTTAAAACTATACTCATAGAACCACAAGAAAATAAGTATAAAAATAATCAATATATAATACCCAAATTCAAAACTTTTTTGAAATTAATAAATTAATCTTCATTATCTCATGATAGAAGAGATTATAATTATATTTCAATTTATAATTAAACAGTGTGTTTAGAAACAATGTAGAAATGGTGCAATAATCTAACCAACTCAAAGAAATGAAATATATGGTGCATATGGGTGTTTCCTTTTGCATTTGCTGACCTTTTATCTGAGCTGAACCAGCACAATCAATCTACAGAAATTTCAGGAGGGATACCACGATCGGTTTTCATAGTTGATACCACAGCTGTAAAGAGGAATGTATGATAATTCTGACCTTAACATCTATACCAACCAGTTTTAACACACTTGAACTCCCCCACCATATAACAAGGCATGTCCTACTAAACATAATATTTCAGGTTTTAAAATTTTAGACATATTGATATTTTTTGTTTTTATTCTACTTAAAGATTTATCTGTTTATTTGAAAGAGAGAGAGAGAGACAGGTTGAGGGGCAGAGGAAGAGGGAGGGAGAGAATCTCAAGCAGACTCCCCACTGAGGGGAGTTATCTCACAACCCTGAGATCGTTACCTGAGGGGAAATTGAGAATCAGATGCTTAATCGACTGAGCCACCCAGGTGCCCCAGACATATTGATATTTTTATTAAACTTTAAGACACTTAAAAAAAATACATTTACTTGAACTTGTCTGGACATGCTGGAATAATTATTATTGAATGTATAACCATGCTTTTCTTCAGGCACTTTTCCTCCATCATTTAGTCTGTTTGAAAACTGACCCATTAATCCAGAACTTGGAATTTTTGTGTTATGAGAAAGGTTGCATCATACAAATTTTTCTGTAGTTGTTGTAACAGCTTACTTTTAAAGTTTCCTCTTTTTTTTTCCATGCACATGCATTACAGAATAGTTACAAATGTATCTAATCTTGAAAATAAAGACTTCCTCAATAGAATTGTAATTCCCCTGATTTAATCATTGGGTGATCATAGACTTACCTAGGTTGTGCTTTTTCATTCCATTTACTTCTCAGAGAAAGCCTCTGAGTTAATAAATAAACTTCTAAGCAAACTGTGGTCTGTGGTTTACGTTCACTTTTTACAGTCATTTTATACTTTTATGTGTGTATTCACACACATTCTTATAAAATAGATTATATTTTAATACTACTTTATAACCTGATGTTTAAAAATTTATTGATACATTATGAACACATTTCCATGTAAATATAGATCTTTGCATCATCTTCAGTGACTCTAAGGACTTCATTATCTATTCCACCCTCCTCCAGCAAAGGAAGTACTTCAGCTACTCCACTTTAATTGCTTGTGTCAGAGTCAGCACTTACTTCCTTGAGACTAAATCCAGTGGATGCTTTTCAACCACTGTCTTGTTTATAATCTCTATATTATTTGGCAGTATTGATTATTCACCCAAATAGTCTCTAATTTTCCCTATGGCACAACAACTCATTTGGTTTTTCTAAAACATTGAATATTCTTTCTTTGGCCAATTTTTTTATTTCTGCTACCTTCTTAAATTTTGGTAATTCTTGGAATTGCTCTAGGCCTTCTTAACTCTCCACACTTTCATAAATGATCTCATACATTCTTAGGTTTCAACACAATTTCTATGCTTCAAGAGCAAACATGTCCATGACTGCTTCATATGCTTCTCCAAATACCACTGGAGTTTCTTCTGTAGGGTATCTTCGTGGCACTCAAATACTACATGAACATGACCAAAATTCTGTTGAACTTATCATTGCCATCCCACCCTTCAAAACAATACTGTTCCTATTTTAGTGTTCTATATTTCATAAATAACACACAATCTGCTCATGGGTCCAGGTCAAAACAAGAAAGTCATCCTTGAATCTAGAGTCCCCGCTCCTCATACCTCACATCTAGTTACCAAATCCTTTCACTTCTTCTTAAATTCATATTTATTTCTTTTCATAATCATTGCCACCTACTAGTTCAAGTTATCATGTTCTCTCTCTAGAACATTAAAACCACCTCTTAACTGATGTTTCTGCATGAATTAGAGTATACTATATGAAGTTACCAACATTCAGTTTCACATGGTTCAACTTTATACTCTCTCAAATTTATTTTATATATTTTTTCCTAGAGTGTTCTTTCAAACACACCAAAACATGAGTGTTGAATGAACATTTTTCATAGGAGTAAATGTGTGAAGCTATACTTAAATTTTTAACCCACTACCAAATTTTGCTATAATCTATTGCAAATATTTCACTTGGATAAAAAATTCTGTTATAAACAGTTTGCATACACTTCCCTCTGTACATGTCTAATTAATTTCTCAACAAATATTTTAAGGTAGAACTCTTGGGTTCTTAAGCTCTGTTCTGAGAGTGTTTGATTTGTACATAATAAATCTAAACAAAACCAAGACAGAATTCAAGGAAAAAAAATCCTGGAAATGATACTTTCTTAAAACGTGCCAAAAGAGAGTGTATACACCTAAATGGTGTTTTCTATGTACTACTTTACCTAAAACAATTGTAACATTGTAAACAAGTTACCTAAAAGTAACCTTATTTATTTATTTATTTTGTTTAAGAAAAAAAAAAATCCCCTCTTCTATATTTTCTGAAATGTATTGGGAGGGGGTTCCAGTTTGTCCCTGCTGTTGCCATTCTTTACAGTGTAATATTACACCTAATAAACATCCAGCAGAAAATTATGACAAAAATTAATATGACTTGTTAACCAAGTATTAGGTATTAGAATCATGATATATATGTTACTTTCACTTTCCATCTAAAGAAACCTTTATATTAAATGATGGCTAACAAAGGCCAGTATGTTGAAATGATAGAAATAGGTAAAAAGAAGAGACAAAGAAGTGTTAGAGAATTATATGTATGTGAAAAGCTTTAAATCAAATTATTTTATATTTTGCAGTAGTCAGTAGTACATATTTAAAACAAACAAACAAACAAATATTAGAACCAAAAAAAGTGAGGCAGAATAAATCAAATACCTCATCTCCCCATTGGTGTGTGCTACTGTGCAATCATTTCTAACATTTTAAAATCTGTGAAATAAAGTATCACATTTATTATTTGAAGCATTAGCTTTTTTTTTTTAAATTTTTTATTTTTTATAAACATCACTCACCAGAGCACATACCCTCCCCAGTGTCCATAATCCCACCCCCTTCTCCCAAACCCCCTCCCCCCAGCAACCCTCTGTTTGTTTTGTGAGATTAAGAGTCACTTATGGTTTGTCTCCCTCCCAATCCCATCTTGTTTCATTTATTCTTCTCCTACCCACTTAAACCCCCATGTTGCATCACCACTTCCTCATATCAGGGAGATCATATGGTAGTTGTCTTTCTCTGCTTGACTTATTTCGCTAAGCATGATACGCTCTAGTTCCATCCATGTTGTCACAAATGGCAAGATTTCATTTCTTTTGATGGCTGCATAGTATTCCATTGTGTATATATACCACATCTTTATCCATTCATCTGTTGATGGACATTTTGCTTCTTTCCATAGTTTGGCTATTGTGGACATTGCTGCTATAAACATTCGGGTGCACGTGCCCCTTTGGATCACTACGTTTGTATCTTTAGGGTAAATACCCAGTAGTGCAATTGCTGGGTCATAGGGCAGTTCTATTTTCAACATTTTGAGGAAACTCCATGAAGCATTAGCTTTTTTAAAAAAAATTTTATTTCTTTTCAGCGTAACAGTATTCATTGTTTTTGAAGCATTAGCTTTAATTTTAATCTACTGCCATCAATAAAAGGATAAGTGTTCAGTTATCTCTGTTGTAGGTGGAATTTTTATTAGATACAAGTTTTAATACATGTCTTCAGTTATGAACCATAAATTCACTTCCCAGTAAACTTTACCTAGCTATGTGCATTCTTTTTTTTTTTTTTTTAAGATTTTATTTATTTATTTGACAGAGATCACAAGTAGTTAGACAGGTAGGCAGAGAGAGAGGAGGAAGCAGGCTCCCTGCTAAGCAAAGAGCCTGATGCGGGACTCGATCCCTGAGGTCATGAGATCATGACCTCAGCTGAAGGCAGAGGCTTAACCCATTGAACCACCCAGGTGCCCCAGCTATGTGCATTCTTAAAACTATGCTCAATATCATTGTCTTGGACCATATACATTTATTATCAAAGCATTTTGACAACTGTGGATGGTATTATTAATACCAGTTTACAATTTAAGAAATATTCTTTCTTTTTTTTTTTCTTTTAATTTTTTATTTTTATCCCCAGGGTACAGGTCTGTGAATTGCCAGGTTTACACACTTCACAGCACTCACCAAAGCACATACCCTCCCCAATGTCCATAACCCCACCCCCCTTCTCCCAACCCCCCTCCCCCCAGCAACCCTCAGTTTGTTTTGTGAGATTAAGAGTCACTTATGGTTTGTCTCCCTCCCAATCCCATCTTGTTTCATTGATTCATCTCCTACCCACTTAAGCCCCCATGTTGCATCACTAATTCCTCATATCAGGGAGATCATATGATAGTTGTCTTTCTCTGCTTGACTTATTTCGCTAAGCATGATACGCTCTAGTTCCATCCATGTTGTCACAAATGGCAAGATTTCATTTCTTTTGATGGCTGCATAGTATTCCATTGTGTATATATACCACATCTTTATCCATTCATCTGTTGATGGACATTTTGCTTCTTTCCATAGTTTGGCTATTGTGGACATTGCTGCTATAAACATTCGGGTGCACGTGTCCCTTTGGATCACTACGTTTGTATCTTTAGGGTAAATACCCAGTAGTGCAATTGCTGGGTCATAGGGCAGTTCTATTTTCAACATTTTGAGGAACCTCCATGCTGTTTTCACCAGCTTGCATTCCCACCAACACTGTAGGAGGGTTCCCCTTTCTCCGCATCCTCGCCAGCATCTGTCATTTCCTGACTTGTTGATTTTAGCCATTCTGACTGGTGTGAGGTGATATCTCATTGTGGTTTTGATTTGTATTTCCCTGATGCCGAGTGATATGGAGCACTTTTCCATGTGTCTGTTGGCCATCTAGATGTCTTCTTTGCAGAAATGTCTGTTCATGTCCTCTGCCCATTTCTTGATTGGATTATTTGTTCTTTGGGTGTTGAGTTTGCTAAGTTCTTTATAGATTTGGACACTAGTCCTTTATCTGATATGTCATTTGCAAATATCTTCTCCCATTCTGTCAGTTGTCTTTTGATTTTGTTAACTGTTTCCTTTGCTGTGCAAAAGCTTTTGATCTTGATGAAATCCCAATAGTTCATTTTTGCCCTTGCTTCCCTTACCTTTGGCGATGTTCCTAGGAAGATGATGCTGTGGCTGAGGTCGAAGAGGTTGCTGCCTGTGTTCTTCTCAAGGATTTTGATGGATTCCTTTCTCACATTGAGGTCCTTCATCCATTTTGAGTCTATTTTTGTGTGTAGTGTAAGGAAATGGTCCAATTTCATTTTTCTGCATGTGGCTGTCCAATTTTCCCAACACCATTTATTGAAGAGGCTGTCTTTTTTCCATTGGACATTCTTTCCTGCTTTGTCAAAGATTAGTTGACCATAGAGTTGAGGGTCTATGTCTGGGCTCTCTGTTCTGTTCCATTGATCTATGTGTCTGTTTTTGTGCCAGTACCATGCTGTCTTGATGATGACAGCTTTGTAATAGAGCTTGATGTCCGGAATTGTGATGCCACCAACTTTGGCTTTCTTTTTCAATATCCCTTTGGCTATTCGAGGTCTTTTCTGGTTCCATATAAATTTTAGGATTATTTGTTCCATTTCTTTGGAAAAGATGGATGGTACTTTGATAGGAATTGCATTAAATGTGTAGATTGCTTTAGGTAGCATAGACATTTTCACAATATTTATTCTTCCAATCCAGGAGCATGGAACATTTTTCCATTTCTTTGTGTCTTCCTCAATTTCTTTCATGAGTACTTTATAGTTTTCTGAGTATAGATTCTGTGCCTCTTTGGTTAGGTTTATTCCTAGGTATCTTATGGTTTTGGGTGCAATTGTAAATAGGATTGACTCCTTAATTTCTCTTTCTTCTGTCTTGTTGTTGGTGTAGAGAAATGCAACTGATTTCTGTGCATTGATTTTATATCCTGACACTTTACTGAATTCCTGTACAAGTTCTAGCAGTTTTGGAGTGGAGTCTTTTGGGTTTTCCACATATAGTATCATATCATCTGCGAAGAGTGATAATTTGACTTCTTCTTTGCCGATTTGGATGCCTTTAATTTCCTTTTGTTTTCTGATTGCTGAGGCTAGAACTTCTAGTACTATGTTGAATAGCAGTGGTGATAATGGACATCCCTGCCGTGTTCCTGACCTTAGCGGAAAAGCTTTCAGTTTTTCTCCATTGAGAATGATATTTGCGGTGGGTTTTTCATAGATGGCTTTGATGATATTGAGGTATGTGCCCTCTATCCCTACACTTTGAAGAGTTTTGATCAGGAAGGGATGCTGTACTTTGTCAAATGCTTTTTCAGCATCTATTGAGAGTATCAAATGGTTCTGGTTCTTTCTTTTATTGATGTGTTGTATCACATTGACTGATTTGCGGATGTTGAACCAACCTTGCAGCCCTGGAATAAATCCCACTGGTCATGGTGAATAATCCTTTTAATGTACTGTTGAATCCTATTGGCTAGTATTTTGGCGAGAATTTTCGCAACTGTGTTCATCAAGGATATTGGTCTATAGCTCTCTTTTTTGATGGGATCCTTGTCTGGTTTTGGGATCAAGGTGATGCTGGCCTCATAAAATGAGTTTGGAAGTTTTCGTTCCATTTCTATTTTTTGGAACAGTTTCAGGAGTATAGGAATTACTCTTCTTTAAATGTTTGGTAGAATTCCCCCGGGAAGCCGTCTGGCCCTGGGCTTTTGTTTGTTTGGAGATTTTTAATGACTCTTTCAATCTCCTTACTGGTTATGGATCTGTTCAGGCTTTCTATTTCTTCCTGGTTCAGTTGTGGTAGTTTATATGTTTCTAGGAATGCATCCATTTCTTCCAGATTGTCAAATTTGTTGGCGTAGAGTTGCTCATAGTATGTTCTTATAATAGTTTGTATTTCTTTGGTGTTAGTTGTGATCTCTCCTCTTTCATTCATGATTTTATTTATTTGGGTCCTTTCTCTTTTCTTTTTGATAAGTCGGGCCAGGGGTTTATCAATTTTATTAATTCTTTCAAAGAACCAGCTCCTAGTTTCGTTGATTTGCTCTATTGTTTTTTTGGTTTCTATTTCATTGATTTCTGCTCTGATCTTTATGATTTCTCTTTTCCTACTGGGCTTAGAGTTTCTTTCTTGTTCTTTCTCCAGCTCCTTTAGGTGTAGGGTTAGGTTGTGTACCTGAGACCTTTCCTGTTTCTTAAGAAAGGTTTGTACCTCTATGTATTTTCCTCTCAGGACTGCCTTTGTTGTGTCCCACAGATTTTGAACCGTTGTATTTTCATTATCATTTGTTTCCATGATTTTTTTCAATTCTTCTTTAATTTCCCGGTTGACCCATTCATTCTTTAGAAGGATGCTGTTTAGTCTCCATGTATTTGGGTTCTTTCCAAACTTCCTCTTGTGGTTGAGTTCTAGCTTCAGAGCATTGTGGTCTGAAAATATGCAGGGAATGATCCCAATCTTTTGATACCGGTTGAGTCCTGATTTAGGACCGAGGATGTGATCTATTCTGGAGAATGCTCCATTGTGCACTAGAGAAGAATGTGTATTCTGCTGCTTTGGGATGAAATTTTCTGAATATATTTGTGATGTCCATCTGGTCCAGTGTGTTGTTTGAGGCCTTTATTTCCTTGCTGATCTTTTGCTTGGATGATCTGTCCATTTCAGTGAGGGGAGTGTTAAAGTCCCCTACTATTATTGTATTATTGTTGATGTGTTTCTTTGATTTTGTTATTAATTGGTTTATATAGTTGGCTGCTCCCACGTTGGGGGCATAGATATTTAAAATTGTTAGATCTTCTTGTTGGACAGACCCTTTGAGTATGATATATTGTCCTTCCTCATCTCTTATTATAGTCTTTGGCTTGAAATCTAATTGATCTGATATAAGGATTGCCACTCCTGCTTTCTTCTGATGTCCATTAGCATGGTAAATTCTTTTCCACCCCCTCACTTTAAATCTGGAGGTGTCTTCGGGCTTAAAATGAGTTTCTTGGAGGCAACATAGAGATGGGTTTTGTTTTTTTATCCATTCTGATACCCTGTGTCTTTTGACAGGGGCATTTAGCCCATTAACATTCAGGGTAACTATTGAGAGATATGAATTTAGTGCCATTGTATTGCCTGTAAGGTGACTGTTACTGTATATTGTCTCTGTTTCTTACTGATCTACCACTTGTAGGCTCTCTCTTTGCTTAGAGGACCCCTTTCAAGATTTCCTGTAGAGCTGGTTTGGTGTTTGCAAATTCTTTCAGTTTTTGTTTGTCCTGGAAGCTTTTAATCTCTCCTTCCATTTGCAATGATAGCCTAGCTGGATATAGTATTCTTGGCTGCATGTTTTTCTCGTTTAGTGCTCTGAAAATATCATGCCAGCTCTTTCTGGCCTGCCAGGTCTCTGTGGATAAGTCAGCTGCCAATCTAATATTTTTACCATTGTATGTTACAGACTTCTTTTCCTGGGCTGCTTTCAGGATTTTCTCTTTGTCACTGAGACTTGTAAATTTTACTATTAGGTGATGGGGTGTGGGCCTATTCTTGTTGATTTTGAGGGGCATTCTCTGAACCTCCTGAATTTTGATGCTCGTTCCCTTTGCCATATTGGGGAAATTCTCCCCAATAATTCTCTCCAGTATACCTTCTGCTCCCCTCTCTCTTACTTCTTTTTCTGGAATCCCAATTATTCTAATGTTGTTTCGTCTTATGGTGTCACCTATCTCTCGAATTCTCCCCTCGTGGTCCAGTAGCTATTTGTCCCTCTTTTGCTCAGCTTCTTTATTCTCTGTCATTTGGTCTTCTATATCACTAATTCTTTCTTCTGCCTCATTTTTCCTAGCAGTGAGAGCCTCCATTTTTGATTGCACCTCATTAAGAGCTTTTTTTGATTTCAACTTGGTTAGATTTTAGTTCTTTTATTTCTCCAGAAAGGGCTTTTATATCTCCCGAGAGGGTTTCTCTAATATTTTCCATGCCTTTTTCGAGCCCGGCTAGAACCTTGAGAATTGTCATTCTGAACTCTAGATCTGACATATTACCAATATCTGTATTGATTAGGTCCCTAGCCTTCGGTATTGCCTCTTGTTCTTTTTTTTGTGGTGAATTTATCCGCCTTTTCATTTTGTCCAGATAAGAGTATATGAAGGAGCAAGTAAAATACTAAATGTTTTGTAACAACCCCAGGAAAATATGCTTTAACAAAATCAGAAGAGATCCCAAATCGTGAGGGGGGAGAAAGGGGATAAAAAGAGTTTCAAAAGAAAGAAAGAAAAAAAAAATAAGAAAAAAAGAAAAGAAAAGAATTTAAAAAAAGAAAATGAATAAAGAAAAATATAAAAAGGAAAAAATATATATATTAGATAAACTAGTTTAAAAATGTTAAAAAAGAAAAGGGTAAAAGTTTAAAAAAAATTTTAGCAGAAGAAGAGAAAAAAAATGAAAAAGAAAAAAATTAAATTAACTGCAAAACTAAAAAAAAAATCACAGGGAGAAAGTCATGAGTTCCGTGCTTTGCTTTCTCCTCCTCTGGAATTCTGCTGCTCTCCTTGGTATTGAATCCGCACTCCTTGGTAGGTGAACTTGGTCTTGGCTGGATTTCTTGTTGATCTTCTGGGGGAGGGGCCTGGTGTAGTGATTCTCAAGTGTCTTTGCCCCAGGCGGAATTGCACCGCCCTTACCAGGGGCCGGGCTGAGTAATCCGCTTGGGTTTGCTTTCAGGAGCTTTTGTTCCCTGCGCGCTTTCTGTAGAGTTCCTGAGGACGGGAATACAAATGGCGGCCTCCTGGTCTCCAGCCCAGAGGAGCCGAGAGCCCGGGGCCCACTACTCAATGCGCCCTCAGAGAACAGTGCCCAGTTACTCCCATCTGCCTGACCTCTGGCCGCGCTCCGAGCTCACCGAGCCTGCGACCGGTTCAAGGTAACCCCGAGCTGTGATCTTACTGTTGGCTCTGTCTCTGTAGCCAGTTTTCCCGTTCCAATACCCGCAAGCTCTGCGACACTCAGACACCCCCGATCCTTCTGTGACCCTGCTGGACCTGAGGCCACGCTGACCCCGTGTGGGCTTCGCCCCGGTTTAGCCTGCTGAGCGATGTCCCTCAGCGGAACAGACTTTTAAAAGTCCTGATTTTGTGCTCCGTTGCTCCACCGCTTGCCAGCCCCTCCCCCCGGGGTCTATCTTCCCGTCGCTTTGGATTCACTTCTCCGCCGGTCCTACCTTTCAGAAAGTGGTTGTTTTTCTGTTTCCAGAATTGCTATTCTTCTCTTCAATCTGCCGATGGATTTGCCCGTGTTTGCAATCTTTAGATAAGCTATCTAGCTGATCTCCTGCTAGCTGATGTAGTCTCAGCCTGCTACTTCTCCGCCATCTTGACTCCTCCTCAAGAAATATTCTTTCTTTAGGTATCAGGTATCACAGTTTTTTTTTCCCCAAAGGTTGTTCTCCACTTCAGGGGTGGCAGAATAGGGACAAAGAACAAAACATCAGATTACCTAGTGAAAGACAGCAGAAGTTGTGTTCAGGACTGCCAATGCATCAGGAACTAAGGAATAATTCCAGAGTGGTGAAAACTAAAAAAAGGAGAGTAAAACTTAAAAAATATATATATATATATATATATTTCCACCTGTTGGCTGACTCCTTTACTACACATGTGCTAAGTAAATCTCAAAGAAACACAAGTGAGAACAGCAACCATGAGGCTTAAGAAATGAACAGAAATTTGAGTAGCTATGGAGTACTGGAAGATAGATTTCAGACTTTAAACTTTGCCAAAGTGTAATAGTCAATATCCTAGAGCTCTAGTCAATATCATAGACCACTGGTTAAAACTCCCCAAATGCCCTTGCTGTAAAGGCCATACCCAAGAAATAAGTATGATGCCTGTGAATAAGGACTATACCTTATAAGGACAAACTGAATAGGCAGCTTTAGTAAAGCCTTAAATCTAGACACAATGAGATCAAGTTAATCACTGGAATACTAAAACCTATAGAAAGAAAGTTTACCCCTTTGGAAGAAGAAAACATTGTGTTTTGACAGGTATATTTCAACAATGTTCACCGTACTTATGAGGAATACTAAAAAGAGATTGAAATGGCTAAAAATTAATGTAAAACAAAGATAGTAGGTGAGGGCCCACAGATAACTCAGATAATGAAATTATCTGACAGGAACTTTATGACTAATATGTGAACCATGATAAAAATCTGAAAGAGAAGAAAAGATGGAAAATAGAATAAAAAGCAAAGATTTTAACAGAGAATTCGAAATTATAAAAAAATTACAAAGTTATACATTACAATTACAAAATAATTGAAATTACCAAAAAACTACAAAAATGTGATAATATGAGCCCATTGAATGATATTGAACACAATAGGACATAGAATTAGAAAACTACAAATAGAAAAAATAGAATATTTATATACTGAAGCACTGAAAGAAACAAGATTGAGAAAAATAATATAAAGTAAAATGTAAGAAACGTGTGAGACACTATCAAAAGTTCTAACATATGCAAAATTTGAGTCCCAGAGAGAGGGAAAGAAAATGAGGTGGAATCAATGTTTTAGTAAATCACAGCAAATTTTTTAAAAAACTGATGAAAATTTCTCTGTGAATCCCATGCAGATGCAAATATTTCATTTAATTCCATGCCAAATAAATATTTTTTAAAATACCTGTCAAGTTACATCAAAGTGAAACTGTTGAAAATCAAAGATGAAGAGTAAATTTTGACGGTAACCATAGAAGCCAAAGATCTATTTATTACCTTCAAAGGAGTGCTAAGACTGATGGCTGACTTTTTTAATAGGAACAATCGAAGATAGATTAAAATTTGATGATATATTTACATGCTGGAAACATTTCCAATTCACAATTCTATACTCAGAAGAAATATCCTTCAAATATGGAATAGCAAGTACAGTCTCCCCTCCACAGGCACTCTAAACAACTTAAAAAACTTGAAAGACTATACAAAGAAACTCTTCATATCCTGAACCACATGTGGAACAAGGCTTTTTATCTCTAAGAGAAAGGAAGCACATTAAGGAAGTATCACATTCACCAAGACTTCCACCAAGGGTGGGGTAAACTTTCCGAACCATGATAAAAGAAGGGGAATTCAAAAAAGAGATAAGCAGTCTCCCTGAGAAGAGGAAATCAATAATTGCAATATGGGACTCCTGAGGCAGCTTAAATTTGGAAAGCAGGATATGAGAGACAAAGGAGATATGCAGAAAAGAACACCAGAAATCTGCATAAGGATCCTTTGAGCCTTTGGCTGGAGATTAATCTGCACATACACAGGGTGATACTCCATGAGACTTAGCAGAGGACAACTACTGAAGAACTGTATGCTAAAACAGAAATTCTGGAGATTACAAAATTCTGCATACACTGGAGTTTATATGGCCACAGTAGAGAGACTTCACACTCACTCTGGACATTTAACTGAAATGACAGAAAGCCCTTTCTGTAGAAGTAAGCCTACTGTCATGCTAGGTAAGGCTACTGCAAAACTACCCTAATAAATTTTAAAATCAAGACTCAACAAAAATTGTAAATGAACTTCCTGTAAGCACAAAACTCATCACTTTTTAAAAGGAAACTAACAGAATCCAGACTTCAACAATGTAACATCCATAAGGACCAGCATATAATCACAAACTGGTACTCATATGTATAAGTGGGATCCTATCATCTGTAGCTGAAAGGAAAATGTCAAGAGAGATTTAGGGATGTCACTAAAATTAGCAGACAGGAAAATTAAAAGAGCTATTATATATAAGGTCAAACATTTACAGAAAAATAAAGGTGGAAAAGCATGAGAGAAGAATGGAAAATATAAAAAGGAACCAAATTATTCTGCTTCAAAGAATAATCAAGTACATATTACTAGGCTAGCTCTACTGCCATAGACAACCAGAAAATATTTTCAGATGTTGGACACTGGACAGTACAAAGCTATAATCCTGATAGAAGGAAAAAAAAAAAAGAATGAGATGAATTTTATGATTGCCTCTGGACTCTAGTATAGTGAGGTGGAAATCAGTCAGAAGAAGCGTTATCTCCATATGGGGAAGATAAAGATCAGAACTCATAGATACAGAGGCAATGGGGATATATGGTATAGAATACATATATAAGATTGTTATACAGAAAAAAAAAAAATCTCCAGAAATCTATGTGGACTCCTCTTCAGGTTCACCAGAAGACTAGTCAGCTATATCAGGTAGGATGATACTCCATAGGACAGGACAATGAGCAACTACCTTGGATCTGTAAACCAAACAGCCACCAAAACTCACATCATATAGGAAGACATTTGAATTGAGATAAAGAGGAGTGGGAGATATTATTGAATACTTATGATGATAAGTGAGTCACCAGAAATGGTTTACATACATTTTGAATGATAAACCATTCCTGAAGTAAACTACTACAGATGCATTCTAATGGATATAGATAATGGATAATGGATATGGCCAGCTTTCAAAGGATTAATCTAATTCACAAATAATTTAACTTCTGCCAGAAAATATTAAAACTTGAAAAGAAAGTAAAAAATTTCATATATTAAAAAACATAACATTTATAATGCCCAGCATTCAATCAAAATGTATTAGGCACAATGAAGATCCAGGAAAATCTAACCAATAACCTAATAATAATGTTAAGAGAAACACATCTAGAAATCAATGTCTGCAATTGACAAAATTAAAAAAAAACACATTATATATGTTCTAGAATCTAAAGGAAAGCATAAAGATAATGAAAATAAATCCTATAGAAACAAAAAATGGAAATCTTAGGATGAATATGTAATTCACTGAATAGGAATAATAGATTATACACAGTGGAAGGAAAGATTAGTAAACTTGATGATAGGGCCATATTAATATAGGATGTAAATGTTACAGATTTGATGAAGTATCAATGCCATTTGCCCTTTTATAGCTTTTTGTGTGCTATTCATGGTTCTAAAAGAATCTACATGTAATGAATTGTAATTAACTAATCTCATGACATGAATAATATTTTGTAATATTGAATAATTCATATATATGTCTAAACAAAACATTTGTGATGATGACTGTTTATTGTACAAATGTATACCTGTTAAAAATGGTAAAAACTGCAATATAAGTTAGTGATTTGTGATGAAATTAAAATATTTCTGTTTTAAGATGATAACATCCACAACTCCATTACAAAATTTGATCTCAACTTCAAAATCCTTCTTTATTTCTGAATCTAAGCATTGCTTCAAGAATTTTATAGACAATTCACTATAACTTGCCCAACAAAGTAACATTTTTTTCTCAAATTAATGTGTTATTTTATTTTTTTTAATTAAATTTATTTATTTTAGCATAACAGTACTCATTATTTTTTCATCACACCCAGTGCTCCATGCAGTCCGTGCCCTCTATAATACCCACCACCTGGTACCCCAACCTCCCACCCCCCCGCCACCTCAAACCCCTCAGATTGTTTTTCAGAGTCCATGATCTCTTATGATTCACCTCCCCTTCCAATTTCCCCCAACTCCGTTCTCCTCTCTAACTTCCCATGTCCTCCATGCTATTTGTTATGCTCCACAAATAAGTGAAACCATATGATAATTGACTCTCTCTGCTTGACTTATTTCACTCAGCATAATCTCTTCCAGTCCCGTCCATGTTGCTACAAAAGTTGGGTATTCATCCTTTCTGATAGAGGCATAATAGAATAAACATTGTTAAAATATCTATATTGCCTAGAGCAATCTATACTTTTAATGCCATTCCGATCAAAATTCCACCAGTATTCTTCAAAGAGCTGGAGCAAATAATCCAGAAATTTGTATGGAATCAGAAGAGACCCCGAATCGCTAAGGAAATGTTGAAAAACAAAAATAAAACTGGGGGCATCACGTTACCTAATTTCAAGCTTTATTACAAAGCTGTGGTCACCAAGACAGCATGGTACTGTCATAAAAACAGACACATAGAACAGTGGAACAGAGTAGAGAGCCCAGATATGGACCCTCAACTCTATGATCAATTAATCTTCGACAAAACAGGAAAAAATAAACAGTGGAAAAAAGACAGTCTCTTCAATAAATGGTGCTGGACAGCTATATGTAGAAGAATGAAATTTGACCACTCTCAAATTAATGTTAATAGGACACAACATAAGAACTACAATGACTCAGAAAAAAAATGTGTAATTTGGCATTAGTTTCAATTGAACAAAAACTATGTGGAAGGGTTATTTTTAACAACATATTTAGTGATTTTGCTGAAATTAAGGCATTAACAAATTTTATGAAATAATTAGATAGTAATTTGTTAATTGTTTATTTCCTTTTTATTCTCTCAGACATCATAGGATCACTGGGAGACAATTTTCTATGGGTGACTCATATTTCTACACATCTTGCCAGCAGAGACTCTGTCATTCTTCTTGTTCCAGACTACTTTTTAAAGAATATTTGCATGGCAGAGAGACTCGGGAGATATACTGTGTTCTCCCAGGAAAGAAGACAGAATTTTTCTGTTCAGAATAATATCTCTCAGGTGCCAAATTTGGGCAAGTTTGTTTCCACCTCCCTTAAAAGACTCTGATTTCCTGTGGTCAGATTTTCACTCCTATACTACAAGTCACTGAATGCCCAGGCATTGTGTGGCCCTTGTCATGTGACCATGTGGGAATTAGGGCTCGATAATCTGTTATAAGTGAAGGCATTTTGGCTGTTTACAATGCTGTGAGTAATGAAGTCCTTTGTCTCCAGCCCAAGTATCTCATACATTCTTACAATGTCCACATAAGGCAGGCTAATTTGTTAGAATAATTCTATATTAGAGAATATAGAATTCTTGTTAGGTTGCAGGGAGAGCAAAATCTCCCACATGCAACAGTTCTTAATAGGGGACTATTTCCAGAGAACTATTGGAAATAAATACAAAGATTTATCATCTTTGGTATTTTTCACTTAAAACTAGACTTTCCATTTTTTTATTATGAAGATACATTTGTGAGAACAGGGCTACAAAATCTATTATGAAATATATTTTATTAAACTCATTAATTTATAAATTAAATATTTCATCAGGTGGTATGTGAACCTCCATTTTTAGTCTTATCTCAGACTCTGTATATAATAGGGGTGGACTTCCTCACATGAGGTGATCCCCACCAGTATCCTTAATCCAAATATAGAATTACTCCAACCTTGAACATTGAACTTCCAGAAATTCTGATGTGAACTTTACTTCCTTATACTTCATGTGTCTGCTGACAAGACCATTTAGGTAGACCTTGAATGTTATAGCTCTTCTCATTAGACAGTATTGCCTACTCTGCATCTTATCCTGACCCTGATGATTTCCTATCATATTTGTAAATATATAAACCAAAATTGATTTACTCATGTTTCTGTACAGATAAAAAAACTTCAAATTGCCATTTGTCAATAACATAGTTGTATAGCTTTTCACTAATAATCTCTGTGATTTATTTATTTATATCTTTTTATTGTTTCAGGCATAAAAGAGAATCTGGGTAGTTTCCTTTTTTGTCTATGAAAGGATATTCATATAAATGCACTAATTAACTGGATCATCATTGGTTTATTATTTCATTCATGTATTCATTGGACATTCATTGAGTACCTATTATATGCCAGATTCTTTTTAGGCTGGACATAAGACAAATTTTTTTCTAAAATTTAGTAGCAAAAGATAAGTAATAATAAGAAAAACACAGGGCTATTTCAATATATTGAAATATATTTGTTGTTGAAATATATTTCTTTGTTGAATATATTTCAACAAAGCAAACTTCAGCTTGAGGGGCTGTGGACAACAGAACATAATTTCATTAATGGCATTTTTTAAGTCATATGTAAGATTTCCAACTGACTGCACGTAAAAACATTTAGATTTGTTTTTCTTAACTTGGGTTTGGGGTCAAGAGAGCTTTAGAAGTTCTGGGAAAGATGGCAGTTTTAGCACATTTTACAAAAATACTACTATCCAGTACACAATTAAATGAGAAAAAAATAACAATAGAAAAGAAATGAAGAGTTGTAGAAAGTCATTCACCTCATGTTATATTAAAATTTGGATAATATTGAAGGGAAATTAAATGAGCTCAAATTAAAACTTTCTGGACTCAGTATAGAATGACCTATCAAAAGTGTGTGCCTTTCTGATAGGTTTTATTAGTATTTATCAGTTTCAAAAAGAGAGTACTGAAAAAGTGGTTGGGCTCTACCGTTTTAGAAATTCTTTTATCCTTGCTGATAGACAAGAGTTGTAGAACTGAAGGAGAGTATGGTAGGCTAAGTACTAGCATAATTTCATTTTTCCCCCAGTCTATAATCCTAGAACGAAGAGTGAAACATGAAAGCCAGCCTCCTTAGGGCTCAGAAGCAGCATAAACATACAAAATTACAATATAAACCCAATGAGTAGAAGAGTTTCATTCCAAATAAAACCTCACCAAAGTGAGAATTTATAGCCAAATTCCAGGAAAAACAGTTATGGAAACAAATCATTGACACATAATCTCTCAATTTTGTTTGTCTGTTCACAGATAACTTTTCAACAAACTCAGAGAGAAACTACAGAGGCAATGTTAATGAAGTTCTAGTTTTCCATATATCTAGATTCTCATCCCAATCAGGAAACTGAAGGGTAATTCAGGAAGGCAAAAAAAAGTAAGAGCCAGTGGATTAATTTCCTCATTTGACTTAGGAAGACTTAATGCTGACTTTCTTTTGTGTTGGTAAATGAAAAATATGGATTTAAAAAAATTACTTCAAACTACAAACATAACTACTAATAGAAATAAAAGTTTGTGAGCCAAATAAGGTAGCCACAAGTCACAGGTGACTACTAAACATTTAAAATACAGAAAGGAACTTTTTCTTTCATATTATTCAAGTTTAACTTAAATTTAAATAGCTGCATGTGACTGTTAGCCACTGTGTAAAACAGTGCATGTATTGAGCATTAAGAACGTTTCCTCATAGAGTTTGCTTTCTAGTGGTGAAAAAAAAAAAAAAATCCAGAAGTATGTAAACAATCAGTGGAGTAATAAGATAACTTCAGACTGTGATGAGTACCATGAGTAAAGTAAATAGAACAATGTTTTTAAAAATGAATGTAACATGTGTATGTTTGTTGGCAGATATGCTAGATAGGGTGATGGAGAAAAGTGCTGGAATTTGTGTTCAAGCCTAAAAGACAAACTGAATAGTAGACACATGATTGTCCAGTCTCTCTTAGATGTTAGTGTTCAGAGTTCTTTGATTTTTCTGGCGTGGCCCAAGTTTTGCTGATCATCTCCTTGTCCTGTGCTAACATTATTTACAAGGGACATCTGCAACTGAGTGGGTGGCTTTCATGCACTGAGACCCTTATAATTATCCATAATACGTTCATTCTCATACCATCTGCAGTTTTTTGGTTTGTTCTTAAAGCAGAGTTTTGAATTTAGTCTTTCTAAGAAACTTTGCAATTTTCAAGTTCTGCTGGATGTCAGCTGAAAATTTTAATTTTCCCAGATTTGCACAGAGCTGATTCTCCCATCTCTTCATTTTCAGTTATGGTGTTATCGTCTATGAGAAAACAAAAAAAAAGAAAAAGAAGAAGTGTACTTTAATCCTTAGAATTCTCTAATTAAATTTGGATGGAAAAAAGTATTTTCTTTTTTGCAGCAACTTACTGTGGGAAACCATTAAATGTCCCACTTAACTTCTTGACTTCAGATGTAAAGCGATATTCATTTGTAAGAGTTAGATACCCAATACTTTGTACATTACTTGGTATTAATCACTGAAGTGTACCTAAGGAATCACTGGATCAACAGGATGAAAGGAGTTTCACTCAAACAGATACAAAAATCCTTTCAAAGGAAATTGTTAGGCTTAAACTTCGGAATATAATAAATATATGGTATTGTGAAAAAACAAAAGCAAAAACTAATGTTAAAAATGAGAAGCTGAAAGCAACTTGATATAACTTGTAGAAGTTAATGAAATTAGAACAGTATTTGTAGCAAACTATAATTATATAGATAATGTGATACTTCTTAAAAGAGTCTGCAAGTTCAACATAAACCCTTCATATTCTCAAATGAGAAAAAGTCCTTAATAAATTAATATGACAATGGCTTATTAATTCTGTTGGGAGACAAAAATCCAATATTTTACTCTCTAAATAAATTGTACATTGAGTCCAGGCAAAATATGCTATTTTACTATAATGAAATCCATAGTATAGTGAAGATTTTGTTACTGATTTTACAGTTTACTTATCTGTTAATAAGCCTAATACTGACAATTTAGTCATTTGGAAGTTCTCTTATAAGATACAAATCTGTAAATATTTTAAAAGATACAAAATTCAACAATCTTATATGTTAACGCTAAAATAGAATTTGTTTTATACATTGGTAAAATTATTTAGAGGATAATTCTATTAAGTAATTATGTTATGGTGAAGGACAAAATTGAATCACATTACAGATGGGTATCATTTTTCATGTAATCAAACTTATAATCAAGAGTTAAAACAATTGAGTTGTTTTGCTAATCTCTTACTTGGTAGATGGGGGATTAACTTTGCAAGTAGTTCTTTAATAATGAATCAACACAGCTGCATTCTTTCACAGTCTAGAGACAGAGGGTGTAACACACACAAAAAACTCATCAATTGTTCTTATTATTAGTAGCTTTATTTGTTTTAGCATTTTACTGAATTTTCAAACAATAATTATATAACAAAGGATCAAACCAAGTAAATCCCATATTGCCTTTTAGCTACAATACACACTTAATTACAAATAATCAGCATACTCATCAAACAACACTTCGAAGGGCTTGGATTATTTATTACTACCATAAAGCCCTTCATTAAGCATGGAAGGGAGGAGGAGCAGTCAACTCTGTCCAAAAGAACAGAGAGAAAAATGCCTGCGATGTTTAATTTATAAAAAGGCTTTTTCCAATAAAGTAGTTTAAGTTATTTATTACTTTTAGTTATATATTTATTTGGTTAATGCATAATTTGTCACCTAATTTTGCCTTGACTCAGAAGACCACCAAATAAAAAGGAGTGTTTAAGAAACAATTAAGTTATCATATTCTACTCTAAATATAACCTCTTAATTGAAAGAAATGTCACCTCAGCAAAATGTCATTGGCAAGACATTTTTGGCATACTGTATAAAATTCTCTGATCTGAAATTTATCACTATCACCTATAAGTTTTTTTGGACTATGGATTGAAATATGTAAATACCTAAACTTAACAAAATATTCAGGCTTCCAGAGTTTTAAAAATAAACTTAAAGAAAATATTAGAGTGAACATATTCTTTCAAGTTCTAGTATATATCATTTTAGTGATATATGATGCCTCCTTTATTAACGTTGTAAGGAAAAACAGCAGTGTCAATTTTTATGGGAAACTGTGTTCCATGTTCTGTGCAGTGGTGATGACTACTAGTAATCAGTATTAAATATCCATAATCAATATTAAGTATCTATACTGTATTCATCACTTGAAGGTTGAAGATTGGTCAAAATTGTAATGACAGTATATAGTAATATATATATATGGTCCTGTATTATGTTCACATTCAGTAGTGTAAACAGTATCTGTATTACATTACCTCTGCTTAATATAAAACTGTGATATTTATAAAAATTCAGAATGGAGTTCCTTATTTTGTTGAAAGACTCAACTCAGCTATAACTTATTATAAATTCTATTAAAGATTAGTGAAAAATCCCAGTAAATATTATTATCCATATTCAATATTATGGCAGTTTGATGCTCATTAGAAATTTATTTCTGAACTAGATACAAGGTGAAGTAAATACTTCCTTATACTAAGAATTCTCAAATTAAGGAAGAGGAAAGTCTACTTTTACTGATACAAGGAAGATGTTTACATTTTTATTTTTTAAATGTGTTATTGCTAGGGGGATAAAATTGAAAACATTGTCTTTAATCAATGCACAATATTGTGAAACCTTTCTTTTTATTATTTTAATTAAACAGATTTTAAAGTAGATGTGTCTACTAATTGCTTTAGGAATAAAATGCTGTTAGGTGAAATTTAATTACATTACCCCAGCCAACTATGCCTATTACAATAGTGGCGCTTTAAAATTGGTATCTACTTTTATATATACCCTTCTGTTTGTTTGTTTAAGGTTTTAATTTAAATTCCATTTAGTTAAGGTGTAGTATAATACTGGTTTCAGGAGGGAAACCTTGGTGGCTCAGTTGGTTGAGTGCCTGCATCAAGCTCTATGCTCAGCGGGGAGCCTGCTTCTTCCTCTCTCTCTGCCTCCCTCTCTGCTTACTTGTGATCTCTGTCTATAATACTCTTGATTTCATCTCAGGTCATGATCTAAGGGTCATGAGATGGAGCCCCACATTGAGCTCCTTGTTCAGTGGGGAGTCTGCTTGAGAGTCTCTCTCTCCCTCTCCATCTGCACCTCCCCCTGCTCACAGGCATATCTATAAATAAATAAATAAATAAAACCCTTTTAGAAATAATAGTTTCAGGAGACTTTAGTGATTCATCACTTACATATAAACCCACTGCTTATCACAAGTGCCTTCTTTAATACTCTTCACCCATTTAACCCATCCCTTCCCACATCCCTCCAGCAACTCTATTCATTCTCTATTGTTAGGAGTCTGTTTTATCCTTTGCCTTTTTCTTTTTATTTCCTATGTTCATCTGTTTTGTTTCTTAAATTCCACTTATAAGTGAAATCATATGGTATTTGCATTTCTCTGAGTGATTTATTTCACTTGACTTAATAGTCTATAGCTCCAGCCACATCATTGCAAATGACAATATTTGATTCTTTTCTGTGGCTGAGTAATATTCTATTATGTGTATATACCATATCATCTTTATCAGTTCATCAGTTGATGGACATTGGGCTTTTTCCATAATTTGGCTACTGTTAAAAATGCTGCTGTAAACATCAGTTGTATGTGTCCCTTTGAATCAAGTATTTTTGTATCCTTTGGGTAAATACCTAGTAGTGCAAATGCTAGATTGTAGGGTAGTTCTATTTTTAACATTTGAGGTACCTCCATATTGTTTTCTACAGTGGCTGCACCAGTTTGCTTTCCCACCAACAGTTAAGAGGGTTCCCCTTTGTCCTCATCTGCCCTAATATCTTCTCTTATTCTGAAGGTTGCCTTTTAGTTTTGTTGATTGTTTCTTTTCCTGTGCAGAAGCTTTTTATCTTAATAAAGTCCCAACTGTTTATTTTGCTTTGGTTTCTCTTGCCTAAGGAGATATATCTAGAAAGAAGTTGCTACAGCTGATGTCAAAGAGGTGGTTGTCTGTGTTCTTCTGTAGGATTTTTACATTTTCCTCTCTTACATTTAGGTTATTCGTCCATTTTAAATTTATTTTTGTGTATGGCTTAAGAAAGTGGTTCAGTTTAATTCTCCTGCATGTTGCTGTCCAGTTTTCCCAACACCATTTGTTGAAGAGACTGTGTTTTTCCCATTGGATATCCTTTCCTGCTTTGTTGAAGATGAGTTAAACATATAGCTGTGGGTTTATTTCTGGGTTTTCTATTCTGTTGCATTGATGTATGTGTCTGATTTTGTGCCATTACTCTACTGTCTAGATCACTACAGCTTTGTAATATAACTGGAAGTCAGGAATTGTGATGCCTCCAGCTTTGCTTTTCTTCCAGGATTATTTTAGATTTTCAGAGACCTTTTTATTTCCATTCAAATTTTGAGATTGTTTATTCTAGCTCTGTGAAAAGTTCTGGTGGTATTTTAATAGGAATCGCACTAAATCTGTACATTGCTTTGGGTAATATGACATCTTAACGATATTTGTTCTTCCAATGCATGAGCATGGTTTATCTTTCCATTTCTGTGTGTCCTCTTTGGTTTCTCGCATAAGTGTTCTGTAGTTCTAGGAATACAGATATTTTGCCCTTTTGGTTAGGTTTATTTCTAGATATCTTATGGGTTTTGGTGCAATTGTAAATGGCATGGATTACTTGATTTTTCTGTCTGCTTCTTCATTATTGATGAATAAAAATGCAACAGATTTCTGTGTATTGATTTTGCATCCTGCAACTTTACTGAATTTGTGTATCAGCTCTAGCAGCTTTTGGGTGGAGCTTGGATTTTTTCTACATAAAGTATCAAGTAGTCTGCAAATAGTGAAAGTTTGACTTCTTTATTGCAAATCTGAATGCCTTTTATTTTGCCATTGCTATTGTTCGATTGCTGAAGCTAGGACTCCGGTACTGTGTTGAATAACAATGATAACATCCCATCTTGTTCCTGATGTAGAGCAAAAGCTCTCAGTTTTTCCCCATTGAGGATATTAGCTGTGGGTTTTTATATAGGGCCTTTATGATGCTGAGGTTTGTTCCTTCTGTCCCTACTTTGTTGAGGGGTTTTTATCAAGAATGGATGCTGTACTTTATCAAAATATTTTTCTGCATCTGTTGAGAGGATCATGTTTCATATCCTTTCTTTTATTAATGTGTTGTAACACTGATTGATTAGCAAATACTGAATCACTCTTACAGCCCAGGAATAAATCCCACTTGATTGTGGTGAATGACTCTTTTAATGTACTGTTGGATTCAGTTTGCTAGTATTTCGTTAAGAATTTTTGCCTCCATGTTCACTAGGGATATTGTCTGTAATTCTCTTTTTTTGTGGAGTCTTAGTTTGGTTTTGGAATTAAGGTAATTGCTGGCCTCCAAAGAATGAGTTTGGAAATTTGCTTTCCATGTCGTCTTAGTTTTGGTTTTTGGTTTGTTTATTTTTTTATTTGTTTTGGTTGTTGTTGTTGTTGTTGTTGTTGTTGTTTTTGAACAGTTCCAGAAGAGTAGGTATTAAAGTTTTCTTTAAATGTTCAGTAGAAATCCCATGGGAAGCCATCTTACTGTGGACTTTTGTTTGTTGGGAGATTTTTGATTACTGATTCAGTTTCTTTGCTGCTTATTGGTCTGTCCAAATTTTATATTTCTCCTATTTCAGTTCTGGTAATTTATATGTTTATAGGAATTTATCCATTTCTTCCAGATTGCCCAATTTGTTGGCATATAATTTTTCATAATATTCCCTTATTATTGTTTTCATTTCTGTGGTGTTGGAATATGTTCTCTTCCCTCTTATTTGTGATTTTATTTATTTGAAGATGTTCTTTTTCCTTTTTGATAAGTTTGCCTAGAGGTTTATCAATTTGTTAATTCTTTCAAAGAACCAGCTCCTAGTTTTATTGAGCTGTTCTATTTTTGTTTGTTTGTTTGTTTCTGTATCATTTTTTTCTGTTCTAATCTTTATTATTTCCCTTCTGCTGCTGCCTTTAGTCTTCATTCTTTTTTTCTCCTTCTAGGTCCTTTAGTATAAGGTTAGGTTGTATATCTGAGGTTTTTCTTGCTTCTTGAGATAGATCTGTATTGCTATACACCTCCCTCTTATAACCACTTTTGCTGCATCCCAAAGGTTTTGGACCATCATGTTTTCATTTTCATTTATTTATATGTATTTTTTAAATTTCTTCTTTAATTTCCTGGTTGACCCATTCATTCTTTAGTAGCATGTTCTTTATCCTCCACTTATTTGTGGTCTTTCCAGATTTTTTCTTGTTGTTAACTTCTTATTTCATAGGGTTGTGGTTAGAAAAGATGCATGGTATGATCTCAGTTTTTTGTATTTGTTGAGGGCTGATTTGTGAACCAGTATGTGTTCTATTCTGGAGAATGTCCCATCTGCACTTAAAAAGAATGTGTATTCTGCTGCTTTAGGAAGAAATGTTCTGAATATATATATGTTAAGTCCATCTGGTCCAGTGTGTCACTCAAAGCTATTGTTTCCTTGTTGATTTCTTCTTAGATAATCTGTCCATTGCATATCTTGTGAGGTGTTAAAGTCCCCTACTATTATTGTATTATTATCAATGAGTTCCATTATGTTCATTATTAATCGTTTTATATATTTGAGTGTTCCCAAGTTGGGGGTATAAATATATATAATTGTTAGATTCTCTTGTTGGATTTTCTCCTTTATTAAGATATAGTGCCACTCTTCACCTCTTGTTACAGTCTGGTTTAAAATCTAGTTTGATATAAGTATTGCTACTCCATCTGTCTTTTGACATCCATTAGTATAAGCGGTAACTCAGTACTCTCACTTTCATCTTACAGGTGTCTTTAGGTCTAAGATCAGTCTCTTGTAAGGAGCATATAGATAGGTATTGTTCTTTTTATTTATTATGACAACTTAGGTCTTTTGATTAGGGCATTTAGTCCATTTATATTCAGAGTGATTATTGGTCAGTTTGAATTTAGTTACAGTAGTGCCATTTTATTGCTTTTTCTATCATTTTTTCTGTAGATTTTCTTTGTTCCTTTCTTATGTGTGGCAGTTTTGGTCTTTCTTTACCACTCAGTGTTCCTTTAATATTTCTTGCAGAGCTGTTGTGGTGGTCATGAACTCCTTTATTTTTTGCTGTCTGGGAAGTTCTGTTTTCTCATTCTATTCTGAATGGTAGTCTTGATGGATAGAGTATTCATGGCTGCATATTCCCCACCCCCACCCCCCCAGGATGTTCAGTGTATCATGCCACTTTCTTCTGGTTTGCCAAGTTTCTGTTGAGAAATCCACAGCTAGCTTCATTCATTTTCCCTTGTAAGTTAAAGACTTCTTTGACTGTGCCTTTTAAATTTTTTTTTTCTTTGTTGCTATATCTTGCAAATTTAATTACAGTATGTCTTGTTGGTCTGCTTTTGTTGATTTTGATGGAAGTTGTGCCTTCTTGTTCTGGATGTCCATTTTCTTCCCCAGACTAGAGAAGTTTTCTGCTGTTATTTCTTGAAATAAGTTTTCTGCCCTTTTTCCTCTTTTCTTCTTCTGGGACTCTTATAATAATGAATGTTATTACATTTGATGGAATCACTGATTTCCCTGAGTCTATTCTCGGATTGAATTCAGTTCTTTCTCTCTTTTATTTAGCTTCATTAATTTCCAGTATTATGTCCTCATATGTCAATAATTCATTTCTCTCTGTCCTCCAGCCTGCTGTTCATTGCATCAAGCCTGTTTCCAATTTCATATATCATATTCTTCCTGTCTGAGTGGTTCTTTTTTAACCTTTTTTCTCTGTGGTAAGGGTTTCACTGATGTCCTCTATTCTTTTTGAAAGTCCAGTGAATATCCTTATGATTGCTGCTTTAAATTCTACATCAAGCCCATTACTTATGTTTGTTTTACTTAGATCTCTGGCTATGGCCTTACCTTGTTCTTCCATTTGGGATAAATCCCTTCATCTTACCATTTTTTCCCTAAGTTTTTGTCTTCTTCTCTGTGTTAGAAAAGCCAGTTAGGTCCCTTGCTCCTGAAAATAATGACCTTATGAAGAAGAGCATGATGTTTCAAGGTGTCTTCAGTGTGTGCTGCATTGGTTCTGCTGTTATGTCTTTGCTGCTTTGTCTTTCAGGCCAGTCATGCTCAGATACTCTACTTGCCTGCTATGGGCAGTGTTCGGTCACTGCCCTGAAAGTGGTGAGTTTTAGGTGTACCCTGGTTTGCTTATGAAATGAGAACAGACACCAACTCCAGCAGAACTGAGGCCCTGGAAAACTCTCTGGTCAGGAGATGTTCTGTAGTCAGGTTTTTGTGCTGGTCTTCTCAAGGAGGGGCCTGCCTTGCTGTGACTGAGGAAAACTTGACTGAGAAGGGCAGTCAGAGAGAAGGGAGATGCGGCTTGGTGTAAGCAAGTTAGGCAGCCAGTGTCAATGCTGCTCTGCTTCCCACAGGTTGCTCTATGTTTATGCTGAGGGGTAAGGAAGGAAAATGGTGCCATCTAGCTTGTTTGTTCCCACGGAGGTGTCTCCAGGAATGCTGCCTCTCAGGGCTGTGCTCTGGAAGAGCAAATAGTCTCCCCCTCTGTGGGCCCCAGGCATTTTTCAGAGAGCTGTTTTCATGCTGTCTGCCTGGGGTTGTTTGCCTGCCTTCTCTCTTGGAGCTACTCAGTGCCCCTGGGGTTCTATGCCAGCCAAGCCTACTGACCTTTAAAACTCCTGGCTTTAAGCCCTGCTGTTTGGAAGATCTAATGAAATTCAGCACCTCATTTTCCAAGTCAATGGCTTTGGGGAAATGTTTTCCTTGCATGTTTCCCTGTGTGCTCCTTTCTCTCCTGCCTGTCTCTAGAACCACAGCTCCTTTCCCTCTGTAGCACCCATAATCTGTTTCCCCCTAAAACCACATCTACACACTTCCTACCTTCTTCAGTGTGGCTTCCTCTCTCCCCTTCAGTTATGGTTTGTTCTGTCAATCTTTGGGTCAATTTTTGAGGTATTAGGATGATTTGATAGTTACCTAGTTGTATGCATGTGACAAGATAAGCCTAGGGCCCTCTTATGCCACTGTAATCTTCCTGTCCTCCTAAAAATTTTCTAAAATAATAATAATAATAATAAAACAAATCCAAGAATCTCAGGGAACACCAAGCAAAATATGTTTTTGAAAAGGAAAGAGAGACAGACAAAAAAAGATATAATATTCATGCTTGTGAAAATCACTGATGAAGATACTGTGTTGAAGGCAGCCAAAGAAAAAAAAGATACGTGACATACAGAAGAGCAAAGAATTAGAACAAACTTCTTATAGAAAGTATGTAAGCAATAGAGTGACAGCTTTAGAGTATTGAGGTAAGGAAGATAGCTACCTACCCAAAATTCTGTAAGTGGTGAAAATATTTTTCAAATAGAAAGGAGGAACAAAAATTTAGAGAACTCATTACGAGTATTCATGTACTACAAGAAGTATAAAAGGGATATCCTTTAAGCAAAAGTAATATATTGATAGAAAGTCAAATCTGCATAAAGAAATAAACACTTCTAAAGGTGATACAAATACTCAGTAAACTAAATTAAAACAAACAACATTTCAACGTGGCAGAAATGAGTCTATATACTTCATCGATTATTATATTTTTTTTTATATATTAGAAAATAATAAGCAGTAGAATAGAAGATATATCTAATAGGATTTCAGAAATAGTCCACTCTATAATTCCTGGATGATAATGATTATTATGATAATGATATGATGAGGAGAACTATGACAACTAGATGCAGAGTGAATCTTTAGGCACTTTACATATATTAAAGTCTTTACTATTCACCACATTTAATGAGGTAGGTGATGTTATTATCACCATTTTTAACAATGAGAAAACCGAAGACCAGCAAGATTAAATACTTGACCAAGGTCACACAGTCTGGAACTACAGCATCGGTATCTACTACATGCAATCAGAAGCTACTTCTGTGATAACTTTCAAAGCAGATATTTTTGAAGAAGATCTTATTAACATTCCATGGGTCTTCATTTATGATATGCTAAGGTAGTAATAGCAGAACTGGCAATATTTTTAACTAACAAATAAAAGCATCCTCTTTTACATTAATGAGTAAGATTTTCTTTTTGATGTTTTAATAATTTTGAAACCTAAGTTTTAGATGTGCAAGAGAGAAATTGTGATTTCTTCTAAAAAGCAATATATATTTTTAAAGATTTTATTTATTTATTCAACAGGGATCACAAGTAGGCAGAAAGGTAGCAGGGAGAGAGAGAGGGAAGCAGGCTCCTTGCTGAGCAGAGAGCCCAATGTGGGGCTTGATCCCAGGACCCTGGGATCATGACCTGAGCCGAAGGCAGAGGATTTAACCCACTGAGCTACCCAAGTGCCCCTAAAAAGCACTATTTTTACTAAATGCTTATGAACCAAGTACATAAGATATAAGCTCTTATCTACTTTATATTACTGTATTGAATTTGTTCACCTTACAGTATTTACAGTACTCAAGTAAAATGTATTTAAAAGAAATATACATTGGGTGCCTGGGTGGCTCAGTGGGTTAAGCCTCTGCCTTCGGCTCAGGTCATGATCTCAGGGTCCTGGGATCAAGCCCCACATCATGCTCTCTGCTTAGTGGGGAGCCTGCTTCCTCCTCTCTCTCTGCCTGCCTCTCTGCCTACTTGTGATCTCTCCTTCTCAAATAAATAAATAAAATTAAAAATATATATATACATTATATGAATCAGTTAATGTGTTGTTAATATTGTTGCCATATTCATAATAGAATGGTGCTTAATTATGCTACTTTAATAGCCATGTTACTTAAATTACTGAATATTCACAAAATAATATGTTTAGATGGTACATCATCCAGTGTAAATTCAATTACTTTAAGTGTCAGTTCCTTGGGGTGTTCAGTATTTTAGAAATGTGATAATATGTTTCAATATAAATTTTTTTTTTAAATTTTTTATTTATTTATTTGACAGAGAGAAATCACAAGTAGACTGAGAGGCAGGCAGAGAGAGAGAGAGGGAAGCAGGTTCCCTGCCAAGCAGAGAGCCCGATGCGGGACTCGATCCCAGGACGCTGAGATCATGACCTGAGCCGAAGGCAGCGGCTTAACCCACTGAGCCACCCAGGCGCCCCTCAATATAAATTATTTACTATGGATGCAGTATAGCAGAATTGTAACTAAGTGTAACTTAGTATAACTAAGTGTAAATTACGTAGAGGTTAGAAACAAGTCCTTAAATTTGGATTACTTGCATTGCAGCATTGCTTACAGCAGCAGAAGGAAGGAAGGAAATAAGGGAACAAGAAAGGAGGGCCAGAAAGAAAGCAAAAGGAAGGAAGGAAGAGAAAGAAAACAAAAAGAAGAAAACAGAAAAAAGAGAATGAAAGATGAATTAGTAAGAGACTTACATAATAAATTATTAGTACAGTTTTCTATGTATTTCTAGTTCCTCACTGCCTAGGGTCATAGTAGGCTTGAACTTCCCTTGGTCCATGAATTTGGCATCACCATTAATTTGAGCATACATTTCCTGGTCACTTCTGGACTGAATTTTAAGAGCTTAGATGTGTTTTACTATGTTGTCTCTTTGCAGTGACACTCAGCATCTTCAGATGGTGGCTGCTTGGTCATTCAGGGTCCAACAGAGAAGGAGAGAGAGAGTAGAGACCTGTAGTAAATACGGGTTTATATGAGAAATAAAGAAGTCTTTGTTGTTTTAAACCAGAAAGATTTTCAGTGTCTTTATTACTAAATGATTATTTACTCTAGTTGATGTATATCTTATAATCATAAACTGAAATACTGCATTTCTGTTTAAAAGCATAAGCTTCAGGGCGCCTGGGTGGCTCAGTGGGTTAAAGCCTCTGCCTTCAGCTCAGGTCATGGTCTCAGGGTCCTAGGATCGAGCCCTGCATCAGGCTCTATGCTCAGCGGGGAGCCTGCTTCTTCCTCTCTCTCTGCCTCCCTCTCTGTTTACTTGTGATCTCTGTCTATTAAATAAACAAATAAATAAATAAATAAAATCTTAAAAATAAAAAAATAAAAGCCTAAGATTCATCTACGTTTCAAATGAAATTGAAAGTTAAAAGTTCATCTATATTTTGAGTAGATATATAATTAGAAAATCTGAACTCTATTTGTGACTGAAGGAGCTGGGTAATGGGATAGCATTACAGACCTAGTGTACAGTGATAGAAGCTGAGATAGATAGAAATTTATTTATTGATTTATTTTTTGCTCTGAAGGAAAAATGTTTTCTGATAAACAATGTAGTAAAAGCAAATCAACAGCCTTATAGCCACATAGCTTGGATTAGAAAAAGTGCTTAGTAATATTATTCAAATCTGTTGTATCTAATTGCAAAGTTTCTTATAGAGTACCCTGGGAGACTGAATAAATGTTAAATAATTATCCCTTACCATAAAGGCTGTCCTTGAATATACACAATTACGGAAATGAGCTAAAATATTCGACATTCAGTATTTTTGAATCTAAGAAAGAACATAAAATACTAATAAACACCAGTAATTATTTACATGATGTTCAAAACACTAACTTTAAAAGCCCCAGCTTTATTTTTGTATTTTTCTATATCACAGTTTTTTAAAGATTAATTTACTTATTTGAGAGAGAGAGCACACTACAGCATGAATTGGAGTAGGGGCAGAGGGAGATAGAGAGAGAGAGAATCCTCAAGCAGACTTTCAACTGAGCCTGGAGCCCATAGGGCTTGATCCCCGGACCTTGTGAGCATGACCTGAGCCAAAATAAAAAGTTGGCAGCTTAAGCGACTGAGCCACCCAGGCACTCCTCTATAATAATTTTTGATGTTTCATTATCTTTTTAAACAGGCTTTGACATTTCTACTAAATGTCTATACAGAAAAACTACTAGCTTAAAATAATTATTATATACTTTAAATCTCTTTTAAATGAAAAGGAAAGTGAATACCATTCTTCAAGGTAGATACTTGATAAAATAAATTTCTAAACAATTGACAAAACAAATGTATGAAATAATATTTGATGTCTTACCTCAGGAAAGAGCCTCTTATTTTATCTCACAAAAATGTACATAGGGTAGCACCACAATAAAGTGCAAAATTGGAAGAATGGCTTTGGCTTTATTGTTGTTTTTTAATATAAAGGAAAATTTTCTTGAGAACATTGAGAATTCAGTTGCTGCTTATAAAATATTTATCATCTATTCATTAAAATATTTCCTGTATTCTGAAAAGAACAAAATTGTTGTAATATTATGTTGTTGATACTTAACTACTACTGTAGTAAAATGCTTCCTTGGAAATATTCATATTTGTTTTAGCAGTACCTTAAAATAACTTATAATAATATTGGTTATTTTTCCCACTGACCAATTTCATTTATTTATTTGAATAATTTTTTTCAAATGTGGCATTTGTACACCTAAAGATGGGGAAGCAAAAGAATTTTTCCTTGGTCGTGTTTAAGAACTTTCAGGAGAAAAGTGGGGAAGTGGGAAAACATCCTCTAATAGAAAGCCAAACAAGATCAAATTTCTTTGTGCATGCACAAAGCTAAATTGAAAGCCTGGCCTGTCAGCAAATGTTTAACTACTATGGAATCCATGCCTATTTCTAGTACCCTAATTGGAAATTCCAGAATAATTAACTAGAAGATACCCTACATAGTAATGTTATAGACACATTTCCTTAAAATTTGGTACTCTCTTTTCATTAAGTATTCATCATTCTAAATGAAACTTCTTCAGAATACTCCTCTTATAAAGGAAATGGAAAAAAATTTGGCTTTAAGAATAGACATTTTCAGTCGGTAAAAAATATCTACTAGGTATAGATATAATGAAAATAGTCACGTTTTGCCACCAAATAATGAAATACCACCATGAAAACCTATGAAACATAATAAGGATAATGAAAAGAAGTGCTCATAAAGAGAGTCTTCATCAGCATTAGAGTAAATGGCATCTAAGCAAATCTAAGCTTAATATCATAGTGATGGAAATAAAAAAGAAAACAATTACAATGAAGACTTTCTACCATTCAGGTCACATAAAAATGAAAATAACATGTGGATTGTTGTTATATTAAAGGAAACAGCTTCTGCCAGGACTTCTAGAATGTAAGGAGACAAGTATTCCTGCAGTACCTATGTAACTAGCCAGTCACAGACTCTCTAGCCGGCAGCAGGTAGTTAATTTGTACTAAGGCCAAATGAAAATGTAGAAGAGTAAGGCTAAGTACTTCAGCTGGGCTACAGGCAAATTTTCATTCATCTATTCCCTCATGTATTCATTTAGCACAGATTTATTATGTAGCTAATATATGGTAGAAACTGTCCTAGATATTGCAGATACAAAGATGAATAAAGGGGCTCAGTGGGTTAAAGCCTCTGCCTTCGGCTCAGGTCATGATCCCAGGGTCCTGGGATCGAGCCCCGAATCAGGCTCTCTGCTCAGCAGGGAGCCTGATTCCTCCTCTCTCTCTCTCTGCTTGCCTCTCTGCCTACTTGTAATCTCTCAGTCAAATAAATTAAAAAAAAAAAAAAAGATGAAAAAACCAATGTCCTGTTCTCTCAAAGGACCAAATCTTGTAGAGAAATACAAATAGATGAGCAAATTGATGCAACAGGGCATTGGAGGTGCTCAGATAGAAGCAGTAAAGTCAGTTCTGCCTTAACTTTGAATAACTTCTTGAAAATTTCCCCTCCAGTTAAGGAGAACAGTTTTTTTTTCCTACATCTCTAGGATCCTTGTTACATATTTAGATAGAATCTGAGAGATGATACTAATTACATTATCAGAATATTATGTAATTAGATCACAAATTGAGTGGTATATACAAAGTTTTCTAAAGAAACATAAAGGGGAATAATGAGGACTGGAGTATTAAGATGTGAAGTCAGAGGCAAGACTGAATTAAAAATAGAGATGGGAAAGAGTCTATAGTTAGGTACATAGATACATTAGATTTATACTGTATCTAGATGGTAGGTATGAGAGAAACCATCACTTTCTGTGGTATACCTGCATTGTTGCAAAGGCTTTCTAATGATGTTCCATCATACCTTCTTTTTAAGATGATTCTTTTATGAAAACTTCAAGTATTTATTTTCATTTTTCTTGTTACTGGTTCTTTCTCCTCAGTTCTTTCCTGTTGGCCATATTTTTATTAGATCCTTTAAATACTTATTTTGGTTACTTTAAAGTTGTTATCTGGTTGTTTTAATATATAGGCTTCTCTAGTAAATCTGATTCTTTATTCTATGATATTAGTGTGTGTGTGGGGTGGGGGGTGTACTCTAAGTCTGATTGAACACTGACATCGTATGTAGGAAAAAGACCAAAATCAATATTATTTATGCCTGGAGGTGGGCAGCCTCACCTGCCAGACCATTATTTTGGGAGATTGACTTAAACCAATTAGAGATTGAGGTGGATTCATTTTGCCATTTCTGTCCTTTCCATTAATTCACCACAGAGTCCAGTTCCTCCAGGAAAGGGCTGATAATACCTTATACTTCAGTTGTGGCTTGGGATTCTGAATGGTTTTTCTCATTGTTATTGCTCAACCTTCAGTTTTTGGTGGTCCTAACACATACCTGTGCCCCTGAGGTCTCTCAGCACACTCTCGCCCCTCTTCCAGTGGTAGATTGCCTTTCTCGGTGGGAGCAACACAACTTCTGTTCTCCTGGCACAGCTTCAGTCTTCCTCAGAGACCTGTGCTCCCAAATGCTCTGTTTCTCAACACTCCTACTCTTCTAATGACAGCCAGTTTCTGCTTTGTGTCTGTGGGTTCTTGAGCAGAGGAGTTTTCTGATACCCAGAAAGAGTAGGCTTTGCTTTTTATTGTAAAGACTATTCCTTGATCCTCCTCAGAAGTAGGGGTTTTTTACCCCTGCTTTTACCTCACCTCCGGAAGCAATGGATATTTGCCTTGACTCTGGAGGTGACAGTGTTTGTTGCCACCAGTGCTTTTAAGATTTTGCTTCATGTTGGAGTATGTCTAGGGAAGAAGGTGATACTCAATTCCTGACCCCCAGTATCAGCTGATCACCTCCTGTCTATTGAGTTCCAAAGGGGACTCTTACTGCCCCACGTCAGTCTTTCTCACTTCCATCTTTTCTTCCTTCCTTTCTTTTTCTTTTTTAAGATTTTATTTATTTATATGTGAGAGAGAGACAGAGCATGAGCAGGGAAAGGGGTAGAGGGAGGAGCAGCAAGGCTTGATCTCAAGCCCATCCCAGGCTCCTGGAATCATGACCTGAGGCAAAGCAAGAAGCTTAACTGATTGAGCTTAGCTGACTGAGCCACCCAGGCGTCACCCATCCTCGACCCCTATGCCAGTCTTTCTTATGAGTACCTAGCAAAGGATTAGGGAAAATAATTTGTGAGTGCAGACTCTTTTGTGTCTTTGGCTCCCAGTGATTCAAAACTAACATATTAGCCTATATTAAGGCTTTAAGGAGCTGTAAAATTTTAGCTGATTTCTTCTTACCTGCTTGTATGGTGATCAGTTCTTCTTCCAGAAACCTGCAAAAATGAAACAAATGCTGTGACTCATTTTTTCTTTGTTGTCACTTTTAATAATATAATTTACCTACCTTGCCACTATAGCTTTCAGTAGCTTGTTTTAGGGAAAATTGTGATTTTTGCCAATTACCTGCCTTTTTTCTTTTAATTAAGTGGTGACTGACATTTTTTTGCTAATTTCTCTATCTAATCAGAAAACAAGAGCTAATGTTTCTTTAAATTATCAACATAAATGTTCTTAATATTTTCTTAATAAGAAAGGAGACTGAAGGGGATTTGCTTAATGATTATTCAGTATTTTACATTGCTTTGAGGCTAGGCCAAAATGTAGTACTAACCAAAATTTTTAGCAATAGTACAGTTTTTCTAGAAATTAATGAAATAGGCACTGATCTATCATTAAGCTCTAGCTTTTTTGAGTAAGTACATTTAATGATATCTCAGGCTTCTCTGTGGAGAAAGAGTAAACTTCTCTGATTTTTCTCTAACTATGATGGCATAATGTGATAATATTCAAACCTTTTAATCCATGCAACTCTTCCATCAAATGAAAGTTGCATACATTCTTAATATAGAAATAACAAGAGAGTATGAATGCTCTGTTCAAAGGTTGGGAGGGGGAAGATGAAATGGCAACTTTCTGTTTTCTGCTCTTCATCTGTCCCTCAAAACTCTAAAGTGGGCCAGGAGCAGCCTCGGAGTAACCTGGGGATTTCTCAGTAAAATAAAGCCAAACTGCTTAATCTGATTTGTTGGAAATAAAGCCCAGGCATGGGTATTTTAATCTGCTCTTCAGGTAATTCTTATGCTCGGTTGGGCATTTTGTAGCATATAATAAGACCACTAAAAACAGCAGAAATTTACCATTTTAATTTGACTCTGTGATTTATTAAATAAGCACTGATTTGTAATAGTATAAATAGTAACAAACTCTGAAGCACTAATCTCACTAAACTTTCAGAAAGTCTTATACCAAAGACCATCTCCACATTTCTTCTAAATAGTTTTGATTTACTGTATATGTGGCTTTATAAGAGAAGTCCCAAATTAAAAATTGCTAAATGGGATGGTATATAAAAATTAGGTAACACAAAAGTGGTACATTATAGTTATTTTTCCAGTTAAAATATGCCAACTTTTTCATATACTGGAAATGGAAAATAAATATTCATTTAAAAATAAGCTACAAGAAATATTATTTACAAATTGGCAATCATGTGAAACACATACCCAAAGCTCCTGGAATTTTATAATACATTTGTTGGGACTGTATAAAATCTTATCTGAGAAGTGTTAAAACATATTTAAAGAAGAGTTAAGAAAAACAATTAAGCTTAGAATAATCATAGTATCTACTTATAAAATTTCCTCATTTATAACTAATTGTTCATAAAGAAATGTTGATTTATAGGAGGTCTAAAAGTTCAGGTTGATAAGCCTCATGTATTTGAGTTTTTCAAAGTGATTGAGTATTTTTTAATTGAAAAGCAACAAGATTTTTTTCCTGATTCAAAGAGACTCCTATTACTTTATAAATGTTATAAAATATATAATTCATTTTTTTTGAAGTCTTAGAGAAAATTGTTAAGTGTGAAGTATGGGGAAACTATCATCTACATGAGTGAATATGACACTATATATTCTACTATGAAAATGCCACAAAAAGAAAACCTCCCAAATAAAGATCCTAATTTAGAGGAAGTGAAACCGAGAACTGTAGGGAAAGAAACTGGTGATATGACGCCTCCAGAGCAAGGGAACCTTGAGTTAGACCTACCCCAGAATATATGAATGCAAGAAAACACACTCCATCTTGATTAAACTTTATTGTGTTGTGTCTTTGCTGTCACTTAATATCCAGAGTCCTGAGGCTCTGTGCATTCCATTCAAGTAAGTATGAAGTATTTTTCTATCATTCCCATCTATTAGCATAAGATGTATATCAGGATAACTACTATAAAATTATGAGACTAGAGTATTCTCTTAAAATATTGCCTCTAAGAACACCTGGGCGACTCAGTTGGTTAATCACCTGACTCCAGATTTCAGCTTAGGTCATGATCTCACAGGTGGTCAGGTTGAGTCCCATATGGAGCTCTCTGCTCAGTGGGGCCTCTGCTTGAGATTCTCTCTGTCCCTCTCCTTCTGTCCCTGCCCCCTAAAATAAATAAATAAATCTTAAAAAAAAAAAAAGTTGCATCTTATTTTGTTATGCCCGCTTCTGTTTACCTATGCTGAGTATGTTTATTTTCTTCTTCATTTCTTGACTGATTTGTAATGAGTTTCTCTGACAATTTTTGAAATGAATAGGTTTGCAAATTATACTGAATTATACTGTTCTCTTGTTTCACTGCCTTTCCTTTTTTAAGTATATTTTAATCCTTAATTTTTATGTATTTTTTCTGTTTTCTTAAGCATTTTGTAATTATTTTCTTAGTTTGTTTCATATTTATTTTAATAGCTTATTTTAACAAATAATTTGAAAATTTATTACATATGATAATATAATTAAATATATTAATTTTAATTCATATATCTTATGAATTCATGAAGTCATATATCATAACTTTTTAATTTTACTCAAAACAATTAAATGAAATTAATTTCCAGTTAAAATGTTATTTTCAGGCTGCCTGGGTGGCACAATGGGTTTAGTGTCTGCCTTTGGCTCAGGTCATGACCCCAGGGTCCTGGGATGAGACCCAAATCAGGTTCCCTGCTCAGCAGGGAGTCTGCTTCTTCCTCTGCCCCTCCCCCCTGCTCCTGCTTGCTTTCTGTCTCTCTCTCTCTCTCTCTCTCAAATAAATCAATAAAATCTTTAAAAATAAATAAATAAATGCAATTTTCTTTTTTGATTTCTTCTCTTATTCAGTGGTTAATATTTTTAGTTTTATATACTTTTATGTTTTGTTTACCTTTAATTGCTGCTATCTGCATTACATGGTAATTATAGAAAATGTTCTATATAACTCCTATCTAAAATCTGTTAATTTTTTTTGTGGCTTTCTGTATTTCTAAATATCCATTTACTTTCTTCTAGTCTATTGTCTTTGTAGACTTGTAGGTCATTTTGTTTGTGGGTTATATATCAATTAAAGCTTATTCATTAAATTTCTCTTCTACATCATACATCTCTTTTAATTTGGTCTATCAAAAGCTGAGAAAATGTTGCCTAAAATCCATAGCTATGTTGTAGCCTTGAGCTTTTATCCTTATAGATTTTTTTCAGCAGATACTTTAGTACAGTATCAATCATTGCTGTGTCTAGGGTCTTATTTCTTAAGACATGGCACCATATAAGCGGGAGATGCAGTATGCAGCCACAAATATATTTACTTTCATAGATGGTATGACCAAGTTATCAGAAATATAAAGTATGTATGGATCCCAAGGATCCAAAACTATCATCTTATAAATTCTTCCCTTTTTTATATGATGAAAAACCCTTTAAAACACACACACAGAACCCAAACCCAAAGTACCAGACCATGTCCTAAAGCTACCAGGAGTGCTCATGAGCATTGCAGTTTTTACTGAGTTCTAAGTTCTACTCGTTGGGTTTCAGTTGAGATCTTGGCTCATTACTTTATAGTACAAGCATTCTGAAATTCATCTCTTCATCTTACCTGTTTCTCCACATTAGCTTGCTGACCTTGTACTGATCTCCCAAATTCATTAATTTAGCACACTTTATTTACATGTGTATTAATTTTTTTCCATGTAACAATTATCACAAACTTACTGACTTTAAAGAATACCCATTTATTAGCTCCCAGATTTGTATGGTATGGTATGGTTAGTTCTGTGCTCAGAATCTTCTAAGACTAAAACTAGGGTGTTAGATGAGCTGTGTTCCTTTCTGGAAGCTCTGAAGGATTACTCCCACACTCATTTAGGTTATTAGCTCACAGTTTTAGGGCTAAAGCCCCTAGTTTTTGACTGATTGTCAGCCAGGAGCTGCACATAAATACTAGCGGTGTCTTACACTCCTTACCATGTGGCCACCAGTGGAGACTTCACACTGATGCCAAATCCCTCTCAAGCTTTGAATTTCTGTCTCTCTAGAAAAAACCCAGTTCTTTTTTTTTTAAGTTCTTTTTCACTTTTTTATTGAAATAAAATACAAATAATAATGTATCGAGAGGTGTAGAAAGCCTTTATTGAGAGAGATCAATTTTTTAAGCAACCGGAAAGCAGGGCTTAACAACCAAGTTTTTGTTATGGAAAGAAAGTGGATCTTTAAACAAGAGGCAGACACTGAAGGAAGGGACAATTAGCTAGGCTACTACTCTCTTTCATGAGGCAAAGTCTAGGCAGGTATCGTAGTGTAAACTCTAGTTCGCTTAAATGTACTTTTTATTGATTGTTTGATATAAAATAGTGCCATTAAATTCATAATTATGACTAACTTCTCCCATAATTTGACTGTAGTTTAGCTAAAGCATTTATATTGAAGTTGTTTGTTTTCATTTCTCATTTTCTCTTATGGATTTTAGTGATAAATTCAGAAAAGGAAAGTCCATTTTTCAGGATTACTTTTAAGCCAGAGTAAACTAAATCGTATTTTAATAATCAAAATATATAATTCCACAATGTGAGTATTTTTATAAGACTCAGTGAAACAATGAATGTTATTGTGAATAGAACATTGTTTTTTACATTTACATTGGAAAGTGGAACACTATGTACATTATCATAATAAATCAACATGACATCAAAACATTCCTTCAAGTCTATCAATAAATATGTTTTGAGTGTCTATTATGATAGGGAGATAGGGGAAGAAATGAGTATCAGAACTGTAAGGAGTTTATATCTTTGCAGAGACAGAGCTAGCATACACTGGAACATAAATTCTACGCGCCAGTTACCCACTTGGGCAGTTCAGACCATAAGCACCAAAGAACTTTAGAAGAGGACAAAATCAATGTAGAGAACTCTTTGTGAATGAGGTAACCAGGAAATAAGAATAAAGCCAATTTGGATGGACTAAGTTATGAGGAGTTCCACCCTGTTCCCCCCATGAATATATGTATGTATGTCTGTGGTTTCACAGGGAGACACTCCTCTGTTAGAACTTTAAAACCACATAAATATACATATACAAACACTATATATATATATATATATATATATATATATATATACACACTATATAACCCAAAGTGACATGGGAAATTATCTCATTTGATAACAGAGTATAATGATGTGATTATTAAAGTTTAATTTTCGAGTCACTAATAATGTAGTTGATTTGAACAAATTTGGGGATGATTGTATTTAAAAAATTAATACCTACAGTCATTTGTGTCATGTGGTTCTGTTCAAAAGAAATTTTACAGTCTTCAGCCCTTCTCCTAGGAAGTTACCTTTTGATAGGCTGCAATTCATTTAACAGAATTTCTGTGGGATGATTTCCATAACTGGTTTTCACCCTTAAAATGACCGTGTTTTAATGTATATATTTTTCTGATTTCAAAAGCAAGTATATAGAAAATAAAGCATTAAAGAAGAAGAAAAAAAATTTAACAAATGAAGACCATCATCCAATTAAAAAAAAAAAAAGGAAAGAAAGCATTAAAGAAAACTGAATGTGCAAAAATTCTCACATCCAAAGATAACTATTTTGTTTAATTTGGTGTCCTTATCTTGCATAATTATCTCCCCGATTTTTCCATGTCATTTAAAATCTAAATGGGGATTTATAAAATGAAATTCCTTTCATAGTATCCCTTAGATTTCAAAATCTTAATACATGTTCCCTTTACTGATATCAGTTGTCATTTGTGGTGTCTATCTTGCAAATATATCCATCTTGTAAGCAAAATAACTTCAGACAAAAACTGTAGAACATACATTTAATAAATTAAAATACTAAAAAGAATAAAAATTACTTTTTCTTAGAACAAATTAGTATTGCACTAACCACAACTCTATTTGATTATTTCAATACCTACAAAGAAACTTAAAAATATTTACAATAGTTTTATTTATATAAGCCTTATCAAGAAGTTTGCTTCTTGGGAAATGCTGCTATCCCCCTCTGCCACAGAGAGTTTCATCTCCTTAATACAGCCTCTGAAGGCTCTTTAGTTAATGTGTATTTGAAGTATCATTCTCCTCACAATGAACTGTACTGAAAAGTACCATCAAGGCTTTAGCATTGAAAGAAATCAATCTAGTGATGGTAAATGGTCTGTGGTCTCACAGGGATAGACTCATCTGTTAAAACTTTAAAGCCATACAAATCAAATATCCTTTTCTTTTGTAGAGTGCTTTATGTGGAATTAATGTATTTTTAACCTGCACAACACTAGCATTTTCTATTCTGGTGAAATGTACAGAAAATTCATTTCTTAAAGGTTCTGTGAAATTAACCATTTCAATTTGATTCAGCTTTTTTCACTGATCATGATGATCAGATGCTGAGACACTGATCAATGACCAAACAATGTTTTGACTTGTTTGTTGTTTTGTTATGTTGCACAGCCACATTTAACTATGTATGTGCCAATAATTTGCAAAATCCTAATAACAGATTTGATAGACTCTTAAATAGAGCATTGGCAATTGCTTGCAATTTCAAAATAGGTGAATCATATCTGAACCTTCCCTATGCCACCTACAATAAAATAAAACCATACAAATATATAAACTTTATGTTGTGGAGACTGAAAGGACACAAAAGTGATTTTATTAAAAGGACTTTTGTATTTTAAAATTGTGATAACAAGTGAGCTATAACTTTCCCAGTTTGCCATAAAGTTTAAATTTGTGGCTTTTCCCACCTACTCCTTAGGGACAAAAACAAAAGCAAAACAAAACAAAAAACTCATATCAATTTTTCACAGAAACTTTAAGACAAACCTACTGAAGTAAATGCATAGATTCTGAAAATTGCTAGATACAACAGTTTTTCATTTAACATGAATAAACACTATTCCATTTTCAAAACCATATTTAGTCACTAAACTTAAAATTTTAATACAGTATTAATTACTTTGGAGCACAAAGCCATAAAGACAACAGAAACCTAGCAATACTGAGAAACTTTTCTGTGGACCGGGAAGCATGTAAAACCCAGGATAAGTGGTAAAACAAAACAAAACAAAACAAAAACTTGAATTATACTGAGAACTTTTACCAAAGAGAGTACTTATTGCCAAGCTACTAAGGAAACTTATTTTGCTAACAAGAATTATGTGATTTCCTCCCTTGGCTATCAAAAATATATTTATTTAGCTTGTTCCTCACATACTAATTTAAAAAAGAAAAAATATATATATTCTTTTGAACCTACCAGTTTATGGCATACTTTGTTTTTAGAATTCCCTGAAAGATACAAAGATAAAATTTGGGTTAACAAAGTTCATCAATTTCCTAGGAATTAAAATAGTACTGTGGATAGTCCTTGAAGAGAACCCCTGGAATTTTTCAGCGTTAACAAGCTTTTCAGAAAACCAAAGCAGTTCAGTAAAACTATGACACAAATGTGAGTATTGCCACATTTTTTTCTTCCCCTTCTAAGCATAGATAATATTAAGATAGTTTTCTAGACGACTCACAACAAACATGCATATACACTCCCTTTTGCAATATGTTATCTATTGTTTTGGGCCTTAAAAGGGGTAGTGTCTCTTGAAAACACGAGACACGAGTACTAAGAGAATAGCCCTCTAAAACTCCACAAAGTACTTGGGGGGAAAAAACAAACTCAAACATAAATCCTGGAGCTGTGCTCTTCTCCTCACATTGATTGCTTGAAAGCTAGAACACAATTTGTAGCACATCCCTAGCAGTAAAATCCTTGAATTATCACTCTTACACTTATTTTTATTTTACCCTATTATTATTCAGAGCTGTGTTCACAACTGACAGCTCATCTGATTTGATCCTGGCTAATGTTAACACATAAGGAATTTATCTGAATGAATAGGGAAGAATGGCTGAACTCCTTGGATATCTAAGCTATGAATCCAAAAGATCTAGTCAAGTCATTTATGGAACACTTTGTTGATTAATACTGGTTTGTTAAATTATTCTAATGTATTGCTATAACCACTCCTTCCAATTTCGATAGTGAGAATGGATAGATAGATACATACATACATACATACATACATACATACATACATAGATGAGAAACTTGAAATAAAAAGAATAAATGAAAACATAAACTGGTGATAAAGGAAATCTCTGCCTATCAATAATTAGGACACATGGTGTTATTGATGTATAAGTAATCTGCCTTACATCATGTGAACCATAAAGTATTTCAGAGTGAGGGAGTGGTTGTCCAGAGCTAAAATATTATGAGGCTATAATTATTTTATATTAGATTCCTTTTGCATTTTAATATAAATCAAAAGCATTTATTGTACAGGGCGTTTTTTAAAGTTTGGGTAATAAAAGTGGTGATTCAAAACATTAGACAGCATTTCTAGCTGTGCCTGTAGGTCATGTGGAATGTTAAATACCAACATGCCAACCAATCACAACCCAAACTCTGAGCAGCTCTTAAGATTATATATAATGAATAACAGATTGTAAGTTGTTTCTTTATGCATGATTCTAAGATCTTTTTAAAGCCTTTTTAAAAAATGTTGCCTTTTGACTCTCCCTGCTTGACTACAACCATATCTACATGGCCATACCACATTATCTCACAGTATATGGTTGTCCAAAATAAGATAAGCGGCTCACCAAGATCACAGAAAAATAACAACAGGAGAGTTTGTATTTTCCTTTTTATGTGTTAATTACTATAATATCCACATTCAAATGAAAATACCTCTCTCCCAAATGAAGTCGTTCATTTTTCCAGGTGTTTTTAAAGAATTCTTAATACCCAAAAGTACAAGAAAACAAAAAAAGACCTACAATCTCTCTGTCAACATATTCCCTATACACCTGAGAGTAAGTGTAAAATTTACTCTGAAATAAAAAATGCTTAAACAAAATCAAACAATTAATTTGGCAGATACTCACTAATTTAACAAATATTTCTTGAGCACCTAAAATTGCCAGAGAATACTTCAGGTGTTTAAAATGTAGCAAAAAATACAGTGGAAAAATTCCTTATTCTCATGGTATAGAGACTTATAGTGCCAGAAAAGGAAAGTAGGCATAATTACACAATTTTTACTATCTAAAATATAGTGTAGGACCTAAAGAAAAAGCAGAGTATATAGAAAGGGTAAGGGAGAGAGGGCTTCTTTATGAAGGGTAGTAAGAAAAGGCCTTTTAGATGAGGTGGTATTAGAACAGAGACATTAATGAAGTGAGGAAGTCAGGTGTTGGGGACAGAAGGAAAACCATAAACATAAATTCAGGGCCATACTTTGAGAGTTATCTTTAACTTATATACTTAAATATTAATGTGGGAATATAAATCTCTCTTTTTTTATCCTTATAAGCTGATTTATCAAACATGCAGTATCATTTTTACCATATTAGTATATGAGGAGTTATCATTCAAATGGGAAAAAAAAATAGCATGAGCCTGATCACCATTGGAATTCGAGGGAAACTAATCCACTAAACAAAGAAAATAATTTTATGTAAAGATAAAGTGGGACAAAATATATTTTAAAGCACTGTAAATTGTAGAAATATTAATTTCCCAATTAAATTACTGACTTTTTTTGAAGATTTATTTATTTGCTATAGAAAGCAAGAGAGCATAATGGGAAGGGGCAGAGGGAGAGGGAGAGAGAATCTCAGTCAGACTTCCCACTGAGTAGGCAGTCTGACGAGCAGCTCAGTCTCACCACTCTGAAATCATGATCTGAGCCAAAATCAAGAGTCAGGCACTTAACTGACATCCCCTAATTAAATTGCTTTCAATAGAAGCACCATAAAAGAAGAAAGTGGAGGAAAAAAAAAAACTTTCATATTTACTAGAAATGTTTATTAGGATGCATAAAAATGTTCATATGTTTGAATCCACTGATTCTCATTCTAAGATCCTAGACTAAAAATATGATAGATAAAACAGTAAATACTTTATGATGGGCATTATTTTTCATGTTAAAAAAGTCCATGACCAATATAAGTCAAATGGCAAAGTAAATTATAGTGAAGCCATGTTTACAGTTAATCACCACCATTAAATATGGCATTTTCCAGCACTCTACCCTTAATTAACAACATTATAGTCCTAATCGTAGGTAACAAAAATCTGGTTACAAATGGTATGTAATATAAGATTTCTACTGTTTTAATATGAAAGTCTGGCTAATTAAAAATGTGTATAATACACAAAATATTTATAACCAACATGTGCAAAGATCTTTTTACAAATTAAAGAGAACAATCGGTATAATAAAATAAATGAACAAAGGTATAAGGAATTTCAAAATAGAACTGCAAATGAAAAGAAAATAAAGAAAACCTTGCTTCCTTTTAGGTCTAGGTAAAAAGAGCAAATATAACCATTTTCATTAGACTGTGAAAAATTTAATAATGCTGGTAGGGATTTGGAGACAAAGGATCCTATCATACATTGTTGAAGGAAATGAAAAAAATAATCAGGAAATATTTAGTAATATAATTTCAATTCACTAACTTTGGTCTAGCCACTTTACTTTCGGGGATCTATCAGCATAGCTGTGAAACAATATTTATTGCAGTATTGTCTGATCAAACCTAAGTAAAGGAAGGATAAAATTAGGTATATTCATATACACTATGTAATATTCTGAAGGTATTAAAAATAGTAAGTTAGAGTTGTATGTATCAGTACAGATGGAGGCATGTGATTTTTTTTAAGTTTTTATTTTAATTACAGTTAACTAGCATACAGTGTTTCAGGTATACAATAAAATGATTCAATAAGTCCATACATTACCTGTTGCTCATCAGGACAAGTATACTTCCTCAATCGCCATCACCTATTTAATCCATCCCCCTGCTCAACTCCCCTCTGGTAACCATCAGTTTGTTCTCTATAATTAAGAGTTTGTTTCTTGGTTTGTCTTTCACTCTCTCTTCTTTATCCCCTTTGCTCATTTTTTTCTTAAATTACACATACGAGTGAAATCATGTTATTTCTCATTCTCTGACTGACTTATTTAGCTTAGTGTTAAACTCTCTAGCTCCATCCATGATGTTGCAAATGGGAAGATTTTCTTCTTTTTATGGTTAAATAATATTCCATTGTATATACACATACCACATCTTCTTTATCCATTGACCTATCCTGGGTCACTTCAGCTGCTTTCATAATTTAGCTGTTGTAAATAATGCTGCAGTAAATGTAGGAGTACAGGTATCCCTTGGAATTAGTGTTTTTGTATTCTTTGGGTAAATACCCTGTAGTGCAATTACTGGATCCTATGATAGTTCTATTTTTTAACTCTTTAAGGTTACTGTTTTATACACTGGCTGTAGCAATTTGCATTCCCACCAACAGTACACAAATGTTCTTTTTTCTACACAGCCTTACCAACACCTGTTGTTTCTTGTGTTTTTTATTTTAGCCATTCTGACAGGTGTGAAGTGATGTCTCATCATAGTTTTGATTTTCATTTCCTGGATGATCAGTGATGTTGAGATCTTTTCATGTGTCTGTTGGTCATCTTTATGTCCTCTTTGAAGAAATGTCTGTTTATGTCTTCTGTCCATTTTAAAACTGGGTTATGTATTTTTTGGGTGTTGAATTTTATAAGTTCCTTACATATTTTGGATACTAATCTTTTATCAAATATGTCATTTGCAAATAACTTCTCCCATTCTTTAGGTTGCCTTTTAGTTTTGTTCATTGTTTCCTTCACTGTGCAGAAGCTTTTTATGTCAGTGTAGTCCCAATAGTTTATTTTTGCTTTTGTTTCCCTTGCCTCAGAAGACCTATCTAGAAGAAAATTGCTACAGCCAATGTGAGATGTTATTGCCTGTCTCCTCTTCTAGGATATTTATAATTTAAGGTCTCACATTTAGTCTTTAATCCCTTTTGAATTTATTTTTATGTATTGTCTAAGAAAGTGGTCCAGTTTCCTTTTTTTCCAAGTTGCTGTCCAGTTTTCCCAACACCATTTGTTGAAGAGACTGTGTTTTTCCCATTGGATATCTTTTCCTGCTTTGTCAAAGATTAATTGACCATATAATTGTGGGTTTACTTCTGGGTTTTCTCTTCTATTCCATCGATGTGTCTATTTTTGTGCCAATACGATACTGTTTTGATGGCTGCAGCTTTGTATGTAACTTGAAGTCAGGAATTGTGATGCCTCCAGCTTTTCTTTTCTTTTTCAAGATTGCTTTGGCTATTTGGGGTCTTTTGTTGTTCCATACAGATTTTAGGATTATTCTAGTCCTGTGAAAAATGATGGTGGTATTTTGATAGGGAATGCATTAAATATGTAAATTGCTTTGGGTATTAGAGATATTTTAACAATAATTGTCCTTCCAACTCACAAACATGACATGCCTTCCCATTTCTTTGTGTCCTTTTCAAGGACACAGGAGTACAGGTCTTTTACCTCTTTGGTTAGTTTTATTCCTAGATATCTTGTGTTTTTGGTGCAATTGTAAGTGGGATTGTTTTCTTAATTTTTTTGAAATTAAGATATGATACCATGCTGGAAAACCCCAAAGACGCCACCAAAAACCTGCTAGAACTGAGAAATGATTTCAGTAAAGATGCAGGATACAAATCAATATACTGAAATCTGTAGCATTTCTATACAGGATGTATATACAGCATGTAATGTGATGTATTTTTTACAAGAAAAAGAAAATTATAGAGAAATATATCTTTCCATATTTGTAATATTAAAAGGATTTGAAAAATTAGAGGTATAATATTTATCAGAATTTTCTGGGAGAAAAGAGACAAGGTAGAGGAAGATAAAGAAATGTAATACAAAATGGAATATTACACATAACATAATTTTAACTAGGTATGTAAAATAGAAACTTCTAACAGTAATAGTATTTTAAATATATAAAATTGAATATGTTCACAGACAATATAACAGGCATAAAGTAAAATATTAATATGGTGGGACTCCAAGAAAATTGTCTTTTATTTGTTAAAATTTTAATTTAATTCTAAAAAAATTAACATTTCTATTCAACAAAATGAAAGTAAAAAGGAAGAAATTGTCTGGCTTATTAGAAATTCTTATACTTTTGATTTTCTATGTATTGATATGATGGATTATTTTTATTTTTATCTATATATTTATACATTCTCCAAGAGTTTTGCAATTAGTATTCTATGTTTTACACTTAAAAATTATTAAATTTTATAATTGTAAGATACAGACTTTATTATGTTAAAAATTGGAGTAACCACAGAAATAATTTTGTCATGAGACTCCAGAGAGAGAGTTTCCCAGAGAGATCTCAAAGCTCTCAAGAAAAATTATGCCATCATTTATCCCATAAAACAATTTTGGGGGACTACATATTTTTTTAAAAAAAGTGAAAAGAGAGACATATGTAAGCCTGAGGTTTTTAAATACTGAAGGTACCATCTCTATACAATAGTCATGGGACCAATTTACTGTAATTCTCTCTTCCTCTCCTTTTCTAAGAACCCCCAGATAACCAAATAGGGCTAAATCTGAATGAGTGCTAGAAATGAGGACAGATTGCCCTTATATGCCCTGAGCTTCAATTATATGACTAGAGTGAAGGATGTCAAAAATATAGCACAGATTTTTGTCAGTTAACTAGACAGATCTTAGTACCTTAGCTGGAACTCCAGCTGTAATCAATAATCTAGACAGAAGACCTAATGGCATGGTCCAGTGGATAGATGGAGACCATACAACTTTAAATCTTTGTTTTTTGTTGTTTTTGTTTTTATATCTAAAAACAATGTCCTCAATAACAGATTCAATAGCAGGGCCACATTTTTGCCAAGGTTACAACAAATAGAAAGCTAAGAGTTAATACAGTGCCTTTCAGCACAGTGAGTTATGCCAGACTTAGGGAAAGCAACTAATATTGTTGGAAATGAAATCCAGGGGTGATAAAACCAAGTAATGAGCGGCAGAAGTAACTGTCCAAGACAGTAGTGTTAAGTATGGACAATTGTAACACAGTTCAGGGAAGTGTCCTACATTACTGGAAGAGCTGGGGAACTGTCATTCCTAGAAGATCAGCTCTTGATTCACCCTACCCACAAGCAGGATCTTTCTTCATTCACAATCACTGCTGGTATAATTTAGAGATAGGTTAAAATAGAATCTCAATATTACATAGAATATCCTACAATCAGTAATTTAGTAATCACTAAACATTTGAGTCAAAGAGTACTAAACAACAACACATTATAGAACAAAGACCAGAAAGATCAAGTTACTAGTACAAATGGAAGAGAACTTTAAAGCTGTATAACTAATACTTCAGAATGATAAAAAAAATATTACTTTATGAAACAAAAGTAGACTGTTACACAAAAGGGGCCATTCAAAAACAAAGAGCTGGTGTGCCTGGGTGGCTTAATTGTTACACGTCTGTCCTCTGCTCAGGTCATGATCCGGGGGTCCTGGGGTTGGCCCTACATTGGGCTCCCTGCTCAGCGGGAAGCCTGCTTCTCCCTTTTCCACTCCCCCTGCCTGTGTTCCCTCTCTCGCTTTCTCTGTCAAATAAATAAATAAAATCTTTAAAAAAACAAAACTAAACTAAAGGTAAAACTAAAAGACATGAAAGGTTTATCCGGCATTTCCCCAATCTCCCGTTAATGTGCCTATCATCTACCCAGTTGCTCAGCATAAATATTAGGAATGTGGCTTCATTTTTTTGATTAACTCACCGTCTATACCCAGTCTATCAGAAAAGAGATGTTAGCTCTACCTTCAAAACATAGCCATAGCTAGTCATTAATTACGATCTCCTATTTTAGCACAATAGTCCAAGACAACATTGTCTCCTACCTTGATTATTACGTAAACCTACTACAATTCTCCCCATTTCCACACTTGGCTATTACAGTCAGTTCTCAAAATAACAGTATATATGGTTTTCTTCAAAGGATAAAGCAAATTATAACACTCCCTAGCTATTTATGCTCCAACTGAACCCTCTGTTCTTCATTACTATAGAGATCATACAATATAATCCTTGTCTATCTCTCTGATTTTGTCCCTGTCATTCCGTCACTCACTGTGTATCAGCTACATTGGCCTTCTTTTGATCCCTTGCCTTAAAACTTTTAAACTGTTTCCCTCTGTACCATTCTCCTGAATCCCCAGTGTCTGCCTCCTTCACATTACTGGAATTTTAGCTGAATTACATACACTTCTCGAAGATGCTGGACAGAAAGTTAAAACAGTCATCTCAGTCCCTCTCTATCCCATTGTGACTTCTTCATAGCACTTATCACTGTCAGAGATAACTTCATTTATAGAATCCATGATTTGTCTGTCTTCTCTAACTTGGACTATAGTTTGAATGCCCGGAAGGCAAGTGAAAGTCTATATGTCTATATTTCATACCAGTGCATCTCTAGAATGGGAATCATTGACATAAATATACAACTCAAAACTTTTTCAAAAAATGGAAGAAATGAATAAATTTTGGTAAATTTATAGTAAGAAACAGCAATTTGCTGTTTAAATGTGTGATTTTTATATTCATTAAAAATGTTTATGAGGCGTCCACATTATTTGCATATTTTTCATCAGGCATTTGTCATTTTCTTGTTAATTTTTATGAATTACTTGTTAGGACTTTAATAGACTAGGGAAAAGATGTTCGTTTTCTTATTAAACTTGTTTTCACTTGTAGAATATTCTTTGAAGAGGGAAAAACATATCAAGGTTAATTAAAAATAGAAAGGTCTCCATGAGACTAGAGATGGAAAAATTACAATTTGGATTTTCAAAAAGAAGAATATTTGTATTTTGAAAATCTGATCATTGCACGTCAATCTTAGCCTAGATTTAGAATTTGTAGTTAAAAGAATGGGTTGCAAGCAACTAGAAAAGAAAGCAGTGATTAGTACTATGAGGGTTGCTAAGAAAAAGCCTTGTTAGACTAAATTCATTTTCTCTTTTGACAGGCTTACTAGACTGGAAAATCAGAAAAATGCAATAGACAAGAAATATTCAGATTTCAGTAAGAAATATAAAGTTTTTCATGATGTCCCTATGAATAAGAGAGAGAAATATGAATTGAATGATTTCACAATTAGATGACTTTGTGTCTGATTTAACAACTATACCTAGAGGTTTCCAATTAATGTATCACACTGAACCTGAGGCGTATTGTCTTTCAGGCTGTGCCTTAAGACATTACTTTGTGCAGGGGACTTAAATGAGAATCTTGAATGTATACTGATTAAATTTATCAATAAAATTAAGCTAAGATAGAAGGGAAAATTAAACCAGAATCAAATAAATAAATAAATAATCAAGGCATATAAATGTCAAAGAAGCCATTTTGATCTTAAGTCATATGAATGTAAATCTAATATCTTCAGTGAATGCTGTGGTATTTCTAATCTCACCTGATCACCTTTCTTAAAGAAATGTGTTCAATTCTGAGAAGTAAGGTCTAAGAAAATATGAAAAATAAATAAATAAATAAATACAACTATTAATAAAAATAGTGATGATAAGAAACAGATAAAAACATGGGGATCAAGATGCTATACAAAAATAAAAGTCATATCACATAAGGGAGGTCTCCAGGCTAAAGAAAAGAGTATCCAAGAAAGACATTTCAATTGTTTCAGATATTTGAAAGTATTTGAAAGGTTTTTTAATGGAAAGAGATAAGAACTATTAAAATTCTAGAAAAAAAAGAACCAGAGTAAGTAGGTTTAAATGAGAAATATTTCTGTTACATATAAAGATCACTTTAATGTTCTTAATTCCACAAAGATGGAAGGAATACCTCCTGGGAGTTGTTCAAGGCAGAGACTATAATGTCAGGATAGCCAGAATGTTATCCTGAAATATAGGCCTGTTAGTTGTTGGAATATCCATCTGTAGCAAATTCACTACTACAAAATGCCATAAAGGAAGTGAATCAAATGGGTATTTTTTAAACAAAATTATTATAAAGCCTACCAATTAAAGTTAAATATTATTAAATAACAATTTTTGCAGTGAAGCTTAGGTTGTTTTCAATTAAATTTAAGAAAATCTAAATATTTGCTTTTATTGTGTATTTAGAGATAGAATCATTGGCCCAAGGAGTCTGTTGGTATCAATAGATTTACATAAAGCCTCCTGTTTTGGATAAAGAAAAGGGAATGAGGAACATAAATGAAGCCAAAAGAATGAGAAAAATTATAATTTATACCCTTCCCCAAATATCCAACTCCGCCACAGAGGCTGTTTGTATTCTACTATAGAGGTAGGCAGAAGTTAAAAGAAATGTTTTCATAAAGGATTTTTTTAATTGAGATAAAATTCACATACAGTAAATATCTAGTTCTGTGAATTTGGACAAATGCATAAAATTGAGTATGTAGAAGTATAATCGAGGTAGAATTCCATAACTCCCTAAACCTCCTTCCTGCCCTTTTTGTTGTCAGCCCTTTTGTATACCAACATCCCTTGGCAAATATTGATCTGTTCTTTGTACCCACAGTTTGCCTTTTCTAGAATACCATATTAATTGAATCATACAGGCTTGAGGCCTCTTGAATCTGGTTTCCTCATGAAGGTCATTTAATGACTGAAAGAAAAGTAGTGCCTTTTAAAGTCGGTCTTGTTTAGGCTGCATTGAGATATCATAATCAGGACAAATAAAGCAGAATAACGAGTGACAAATTGATACAGTCAGTCAACAGTGGAGACATGGGGGTAAAACGACAATACTATAATGTGTAAGATCAGTACTGAACAAATGTGAAACAGTTCCTAAAGAGTCTCAACAAGACCAGTGAGACTTTTCAGAAGGTGAAATCCTGTTGTTGTGCAGGTAGAAGATAACACCTAAGTGGAATTCCCATATTAATGTTAATGTGACCTCATTTATACCTCTTGGTTGATGGGTCTTATGAACTTTAGGCTACAAAAGGATAACAAAATTGGTTAAAATAAATAAATAAATACCAAACTCATAAACTAAATACTTTATCAACTGGAATGTTGAAATAATGCTGACAATCTGAGAAAGATATAAATATACTGCATTTGTTCCAAAACTCAAGATGAAGGAGTTCAAAGAAAGAAAGCAGAAACTATATGTGGCCATGGACCAGATAGAAATAGATTAGTGGAAGGAAGGAAGTTGTTAAGTAAATGGTTCTATTCTAAGAAGTTGCCATCAGACTTCTTTTTTAACCATGGTCATTGGTCAGGTTCAGTCTAGTGAATTTCAAGACACTAGATAAATTCAAGGATGAGCTAAAATCATATAGTTATTCATAGTGATGTAAATAGAAATAGTTTACTCAGAAAAAAAAAGTTTAGTCAAACTTCTAAAATGATCAGTCAGAGATTTTTTTTTTTTTCAAATATACTCAATAGTGACAATTTTTTTTCTTTAAAGAGACACTATTCACAATTGAGGATTTTTGGTTTGCTTGTTTTGGTTTGTTTGCTGTTTATTTGTTTTTAATTATAATCACAAGGTTGGTTAATAGCTCAGTTTTGCTGAGCCATAAAGTCTTACATATAATATGTACTCATTACATGTTTGTTGGATGAATAGTTAAAAAACAATTATTTTTAGTTTTCTTATGAAAAGACACTGAATCTATGAAATGACTAAAGTTTTCTACCAAATGCCTTGGTCTTACTCTAGAAAAGAATTTCTTAGGCTAGATACTAAGATAATTTGGCCCCAAATAGCTGTATATCTAGTCAGATCCCTACTGTCTTATTGTTAGTAGAGCACTATGATTCTGCACATCCCTTTCAAAAGCAAAAGAAGAGTGGGTAAGCTTGAGGGAGAAAAAGGAAGATGTGTCTTATGCCTTAAGACTTTTAAGAAATAGAGGCGTCTGGGTGCCTCAGTGAGTTAAAGCCTTTGCCTTCAGCTCAGGTCATGATCCCAGAGTCCTGGGATTGAGCCCTGCATTGGGTTCTCTGCTCAGTGGGGAGCCTGCTTCCTCCTCTCTCTCTCTCTCTGCCTGCCTCTCCACCTACTTGTGATCTCTCTCTCCGTGTCAAATAAAGAAATAAAATCTAAAAAAAAAAAAAAAAAAAAAGACTTTTAAGAAGTAAATGAGTCATTCCACAGTGTATCTGCCCCTATGCTCCTTACTCTCTGTCTTTATTGCAGCACACACAGACTAACTTGCTACAGAACATGCTTAGACACACACTCACCTAACATGTGTTTGGTTTTTTGTTTGTTTGTTTGTTTGTTTGTTTGTTTTGCTGCTCCAATCTTATAGAAGGCTTTACGGGAACTTCAAAAGACATTGTCTTTTTATGGCAAGGAATCTTCCTTCTGTCCAAAAAGTTGTTACTAGTTTACCATAGGAAACTGTTACACAGGGAAATTGGCTCTTACTTGCTCCTGCGTTCAGATGCTATTCCTCTTTCTCTGGCTCCTAACAAGAATTTAAATTGATGATGTATCATATGGCAAGTAATTCATAGTCGCATCTCTGCAAGGCTTCACATTAAGTGACCTAAGGTATGCTGTTGTTCAATGAAAAAATTTTTTGACAAACTTGGGTATCCTACAGTGATTAGAGGTAGGTGAGGACTTTTTCTCTCATCCCCAGAATAAAAAAATGTACTACAAACAAAACATTTGATAGGTTCCTGCTCAGGAGAAATATTACAAGAGCTGTGTAAAACAGCCCTATACCTTTTTGTAGTTTTGAAAAGTTTCCTTCCTCTTTCTAGATACTTTCAGAGACCTTAAGTGGAAAACTAAAGGCAATAATATTCCCAGAGCAGGCACAGTAGCTTGTGGTCAGGACAGGACAGGAAGAAGGGTACTCCACTCACTACCAGAGACTAAGATCTCAAAAGATGAAATCAAAGAATTGAATCCTTATCTAAGGACATAAAAGACAATGCAGTATTTCTTACCAATCTAACATTAATGCTAAATACTCAACTTGATAAAGACAGTAAAACTAACTTAATTATAGTTAATAGTGAAAGTCAAAAGGCTATCCCTATAAAATTGGGAAAAAAGGCAAAATATTGACTTTCAACATTCCCATTCAATGTAGTACTAAGATGTAGCTCCTGAAGTAAGGTCAGAGAAAGACATGGAAGACCTACAAATTGGACAGGAAGAAATAATATTGTAGAAAATCCGAAGGAATCTACCATAATAGTCCTAGAATTAGAACTAGCAAGGTCACAGTATATAAAATTAATATCCCCCAAATCAATAGTATTTCTATAAACTAACAGTGAGCATGAGAAAAAACAGCAGTTTAAAGCACAAATACTACTTAAAATTACTCAATAATGAAAAACTTAGATGTACATTTGACAAAATATGTACAGGATATGTATATTAAAATTACAAAATTTAGATGTAAGAAATCAAAGAAAACCTAAGTAAATGGAGAAATACATAAAGTTCATGGATGGGGAGACTCAACATAATAAAAATTCTCCTCAAATGGTCTTATGGGTTTAATGCAATCTCTACAAAAGTCCTAACAGAGGTATTTGCAGACATAGACAATTCTAAAATTTACATGGAAAGTTACAAGCTCTAGAATAGGTCTAACTATCTTGAAATAAGAATAAATGGAGGAATCACTTTATTTGATATTTAAAGTATTTGATATTTACTACTATATAGTAATCAAGACATTGTGCTTCTGGCAGGGACATAAACACATAGATCCACATAATGGAATAGAAAACCCAGGAATAGGCTCACACAAATATGCTCAGCTGACTTTGTAGGAAGGTAAAAAAGCAATTAAGACTGCCTTTCAACAAGTGGTGTGAACAACTGAGCAAAACTGAACCTTGACTTAAACCTCACAGCTTATCTTACAATAACTAAAAATGGATCTTGAACTTAAATGCAAAACTTAAAGCCATAAAACTTCTAGAGAAAAGAAGGCAAGACTTAAGGATCTTTCAGCAAAGTATGATCAGTAAAGGAAAAATCTGCAAAAGCTCATAAGAACATAAAAAGACAAGCTACAGATTGGAAGAAAAAATTTTAGCTACATATCTAACAAAAAGCTGGTGTATAGAATATGTAAAGAACTCTCAAAACTCAATAGCAAAAGAAAATTCAATAAAGGCAAAAGTATGTATTTCACGGAAGAGGATACACTGAAAGTAAATAAACACATAGAGAGATGTTTAGCATTATGAGCCATCAGGGAGATGCAAATTAAAACTACAATGAGCTACTACTACACATGGATCCGAATGGATATCATAAGAAGTATTGACAAAACCAAACATTGAATGCAGAGAAACTGGATATGTCCTACATTGTTATGTTAATAAGAATGCAAAAGGGTATAGCAGACTGGAAAGCAGGTAAGCAGTTTCCTAAAAAATTAAATGCAATTGTTATATGACCCAGTAATTTTACTCTCTTTAGCATTTATCTCTGAGAAATGAAATTCTATGTTCACACAAAAACTTAAAGTAGGATATTCATAGCAGCTTTATTTGTAATAGCCCCAACTGTAAACACCTCATATATCTTTCAATAGGTGTATGGTTAAACCATCCCTGGTACATCTATAATATAGAACACTACTCAGCAATAAGAGAAATGAGCTATGGATATATACCGTGACTTCAAAGAATCTCTAGAGATCATTTTAAGTGAAAAAAGACTATCTGAAAATGTACTATATGATTCCTTTTGCATATCACTTTGAAATGACAAAATATTTGAAGTGGAGAACATGTTAATAGTTACCAGTGGTGAGACCAGAGACAGGTTGAGGGATGGAAGGAGGTGAACATAGTTGTAAAAGGGCAACAGGAAGAAGCCTCGTGGTAAAACTTTAGTTTCTTAACTGTGACAGTGGGTGCACAAATCTACATAGAAGATAAAACTGTATATAATTTAAATACACCAATGAGTTCAAGTAAAGCTAGAGAGATATTGATAAATGGGTGGATTGTATTGATGTTAATACCCTGTTTTTGATATTATAGTATAATTTTGCAATGTGTTTTTGGGGTAAATTGCATACAGGGTTCACAGGATCTCTATGTAATTTATAATCATGTCAATAAAAATTCCATTTAAAAACAAAGTACAAGGGATGGAGTGCCTGGGTGGCTCAGTCTGTTATGAGTCAGCCTTCAGCTCAAGTCCTGGGATGGAGCCCCACATCGGGCTTCCTGCTGAGCTGGGAGCCTGCTTCTCCCTCTCCCTCTGCCTCCTGTTCCGCCTGCTTGTGCGCTCTCTCTCTCTGTCAAATACATAAATAAAATCTTTTTTTTTTAAAGTATCATTTAAAAACAACAACAAAAACAAAGTACAAAGGAGACAATGAAATAATCATCCACAAAAAAATCAGAAAATAAGAGAGATTAATGTCCATTCCCTAGTCTTCTATGGATTAGTCCTCTTTTATGGGTTTAAGAGTACCACAGATTTCAAAAGAACAATATATAAAAGGTAGTAACAACAGAGTTTTGTAACTTTATCACACTGAAATATTTTTTAAATTTACAAGGATACTTAGAAATTAGGACATGGCACTTAAACGTTCCATCTTTCTCTTTTCAGTATCCCAACATTTTACTTTGTCTGCCAGGCCAGTGTTTCTACCCCACAAAACACAGAGCGCTCCTTCCTTACAGTCGTCATAACCCCAATCTGTGCCCTGTCCATGCCTTCTGAACTTGAGTGTCTCAGCCTTCACCGGTGAAAGAGGATAGGGAGACTTCCCAAATTCCAGAACAAGAAGAAATTTGGCTATTTTTGCATTAACTGACCTAAAAAAGCAGGTACATGCAAAGGTGGGGATGAACATTTGTCCCAAACAAGCTCTACGCTTTCTTAAGGTGTGACTTATCACCTGTAAACACTGCTGTGACCTTGCCCTTTCTACAGAATAGCCCTAAAGAATCATTCATTGTTCACATTCTCTGAGAACCTGTTTAACCACTTGATGGCTCTCTCGGCTTTCAGGGACAAATGTCAATTAGATAAAAGCAGATTAGATTAGATTGGATCCCATTACCAGTAAATCAACACACCATAGAGTTAGGCAGAATTTCCACTTACCTTATTATCTCTCCAGATTCTCCCTTCATTCATCTCTCTTTCTTGCCCAAGCCTTATGAATCTAATTCTCCACAAAACATGGGTCCTGTGCCTCCCAGTAGTGCCACACCTCCATAAAGTTATGTCTTCCTTCTCCTTCAGCATATTGAGTAGTGTTTTTTTTTTTTTTTTCTCTTAGCCATTCCTTCAAGATCTTTTTCATCTTCACTATCTGCTTCCATTTCTTGTGAACAGAGAAGTATCACTATGGAAATAGAGACGATTGTTTCCACTATTGTTCATTTGCTGCTGTTCCACTTCTCCATCTCCAGATTCAAGAAATTCAGACATGCTTGCTTTTGTTCATTTCGGCTGTCACTCAAGAATGTGTGTGATAGGTGTTCTCTTTACTGGCCCATGCCACTAAAAGCAAATCCAGGTTGGCGATGAGTATCCTGAGGATTTCCTCCTACAGAGGAGCTATCATAACAGTCGGTAGAAAAATCTGTCCCAGCACCTTTTGGCTGATAAACATAATTGAAGATAAATCTAGTGTGGCAGAGTTCCTTCAGCATATTGAAATCATCCATCAGAGCTGTTCTTTGCTAGATACCACTCCTTCAAATGTAAATAGCTGATGTGCCTGAATTTTATGCCAAAGGAGGGTTTTTTAATGAAAAAGTAGGGCTTAGGAGAGAAGTGCTTCTAGGATGAATGAAACTTTGTAATGTCTCAGATAGGAGCACTAAGCAAAGCAAAGCAGTAGAATACTGGATGTCAGGAATGCTTCAGTCACATGTTTTACTTGATCATCACTAGAGCTATGTATGTATCTTTGGATTCAGTCAAACCACAGATTTTCAGAGTCAGGAAATGAAGAGTTGGCAACTTAGAATTATTTAAACAATTCACGATAAACCCACTAAAACTATGAATTTCCTATATGGATGCAACCTTCAACTTCTTTTCAGAAATACAGGTATATCATTTCCAAATTATAATTGTCATCCAGAAATATCCAATTATCTCATTAACATTCAGATAATAGTATATTAATTTGATAAGGCTAATTGTCAAGTATTTATGCAAGTATGATAAAAGCTTTTAACTTCAAAATACATAGGCTATTTTAGAGTTTAAAAAATTTAAAATTTGGGGCGCCTGGGTGGCTCAGTGGGTTAAGCCGCTGCCTTCGGCTCAGGTCATGATCTCAGCGTACTGGGATCGAGTCCCGCATCGGGCTCTCTGCTCAGCAGGGAGCCTGCTTGCCTCTCTCTCTCTCTCTCTCTCTCTCTGCCTGCCTCTCTGTCTACTTGTAATCTCGCTCTGTCAAATAAATAAATAAAATCCTTAAAAAAAAATGTTTAAAGAATTTAAAATTTGATCTGCAAAATTTTTTGCGTTAGATAATTAATGTATCTAATGAATCTAATGAATATTGTCATTGAATCCAATCAATAAAAAAGTAAAAGAAGAGAAAAAATATCTCTAGGCTTTTTTTTTTTTTCCCAAATCAAGTCCGGTAAATTGAATAGGAATTATTATTACTGTGCTTATTTATAGGTGAAGTGTTTTTTCAAAAACCTTACAAAGAAGTTTACTTTAGATAAGATTCCATATATTGGTAGAGGGGAAGAAATGGCACAAATATTTGCAGCAAAGCATTACAAATACTACTTGAGGCAATTTCACTACTGATTCTAGTTTTTGAAGAAAAAGTCATTTAGAATGATTACCTTATCTTGAATTTGTCAAGATAACTAATTTTTTTTTTTTTTAATTTTTTTTTTATTTCCAGCATAACAGTATTCATTATTTTTGCACCACACCCCGTGCTCCATGCAATCCGTGCCCTCTATAATACCCACCACCTGGTACCCCAACCTCCCACCCCCCGTCCCTTCAAAACCCTCAGATGGACTCTGAAGATAACTAATTTTTGAAACATCCCTAAATATTTACGTCCTCATAGCCTGCAGTAAGTATTCTACATATCAAATGGAATAATCAATTTTGTATAATAACCCATACCTTCAGATTGGAAAGGTCATTCAGTGTGATTTCATTCACACTGAAATCCTTCCATCTCTCTCTCAAGCTGTCATGTAAACTGGGCTTGAACACTTCCATGTCCCAGGACAGACAGTTACATTTAGGCCAGGCATGAAATTAGCAAGTCAGATATATAATGAGTACAACCTGTGACCCTCGGGGTGCCTAGGTGGCTCAGTCAGTTAAGTGGCTGCCTTTGGCTCAGGTCGTGATCTTGGGGTCCTGGAATCGAGCCCCACATCGGGCTCCTTGCTTAGCGGAGAGCCTGCTTCTCCCTCTCCCCTCTGCCTGCTGCTCTGCATATTTGTGCTGCCTGTGTCAAATAAGTGAACACCTTAAATAAATAAATAAATAAATAAATAAATAAATAACCTGTGTCCCTCTAACTTCCACTCATCAGATACTATTTCTACTTCATGGGGTGCATTCTGAAGAAACTTTAATTTTCTTCCACATAGCACAATGTACTTGAAAAAGGATTTCTTCTCACCTTCTAGTCCTTAGGTTAAACATCAACTGCTCCTCAAATTATGCTTCATATTATATGATCCCAGTGCCTTTGACCATCATTAAGACACACCTCTGAGCAGATTTCAATTAGTGTATAATCTGTTTAAATTTTGAGACCCAAAAATGAATGCAATATTTCGGGTAGGAATGAAGAGTAGCCCAGTGTTATCATTATCCTCATACTAGGTATTTCTTAAAATGCAACTAACAATGGTCATCTTTTATTTATAGTCAGGCTCATTTATTTTAAATCTGTTCATTAATTTTTTGACACCCCGTATCCACTTTACCAATAAATCCCATCAGCTCTTCCTTCAGATAAATTCAAAATCTACAGTAATTTCCCATTGTGGTTTAATGGTGAAAAATGGAATATTTCATCGTGGATCAGGAATCATCTTCTGTCACCCAGACCATTGCAACAATCTCCTATCTGGTTTTTTTCAAATCTTGTCCACTACAGTCTAGTCTCCAGCCAGAGTGTTAAAGTGGGCCTTAAAAAGAAGTCAGATCATGTCTCTCCTACTCAAAACTGTCTAGTGCTTTTTATTCCCATTTAGAATGTGGATTTGGGCTTTCTATTTTCACAAAAATATAAGGTCTGTGAGGGAAGGAATTTTTTTATTCACCGATGTGTCACTAATCCTTGGAATAGTGTCAGGCACTTAATAATTCTTAATAAATAATAGTTAATTGTGACTAAGATAATAAAATCATTTTCATAATTGCTATTATATATAAGCCATAGCTCTTTCAACTGCCATATTAGATTTCATTGTAGGACATTGCTGAGCTTCATCTTGTGTATAGAATAATACCTTTAAAAATCTAAGACAATCAAAATGTATTTGGACTAATTAGAAAATTAGCCAACTGGATAAGGTGCAAAACCTAATAGATCTTCCTGTATTGTAATAAAAGTCAATTATGAAATATAATGGGGGAATACTTTCATTCATAATATTAATGAAAAATATAATTAGCCTAGCAAGAAACTCTAAAAGAAATATAAAAGCATATCAAAAGCACTATAAAATTATGCCTTTGTGTAAAACTGACTTTCATAAATTGAAAAATATGACACACTCTGTGGTAAATACTATGAAGGTGTCCATTGCTTTACAATTAATTTATAAATTAAATTAAAAAATGTCTTACTCAAGATGCTTAAGATAATATGGACAAATCTGTTAACTTTATTTTGGGGCATTAGCTACTAGAATATTAGGTTAAGGCAAGTTTTGAAAAAAATTTGAGTTTAATGAATTAAGCCAAGTGAGACCAGTCTAGGCCAACCAGACAGAAATGGACATTTATTGTTTAACATAATTAAAATAATTAAATTTTAAAAATTATTTTACTGTAAACCGTCTTTTTAGTCTATCATTATCTTCTAGTTCATAACTTTTAACCAGTAAATGAATATCCTTCCCACTTGCATGTGATCAGCATAATTTATGACCATACTCTCAAAGTGTTTTAATAGTTTAATCAACCAATATTTATCTGCCTAACATGTTGCAGTATAAATCATTGACAAAATATTAATTATGACAATCTTTCAAAAGGCTCTCACTTACATGTTTTCCTTCAAATTTATACTTATTAACTGGGTTTTGCACATTTCTCAGAATAAAATTTAAAACATGGTTTTTCTCTTAGATCTTCCTAACATATTTTCTATACTGCTTTAAAGTACCTTACATGTGCATGTGGGTGGCTCAGTCGAGTAAGTCTTTGCCTTTGCCTCAGTTCATGATCCCAGGATCCTGGGATCAAACCCCATGTCAGTTTCCTTCTCCCTCTGCCCTTTGCCCATCCCACACCCAGGCTTGTGCTCTCTCTGTCTCTCAAATAAATAAATAAAATCTTTTTTTAAAAAGAAGTACCCTACCTGTAGTAGTAATGTAATACACAATAATTTAATTTTTTTAATCTATTTGTATTTCTCCATATTGTCCATAAACATTTTATAAAATGCTGTTTCAAACCCCTGACTATTGCTGAGATATTTTTTACATTTCTAATCTAATAATATATAAATTGTATAAGATATTGATGCAGTTATTCTAAAATGCTTTGTTCTTTGCCCATTCACATAGAACCTAGTTATTACTGATTAATTTTTCATGTTATCCTAAAGCATCCTTTTAACAGTATCTTCTAAACTCTTCCCATATATTGACTTGAAGCTCACCAGTCACTTTGTTTTCTGGTTATTTGATTTGGTTTATTGCCCATCTTCTGGAACCTCGCCCAGTCTCTCTCTCTCTCTCTAAAGCCCTGGCAGTGCTTCACTAATCTCATTTAAGTAGACTTACAGTGCCCTGAGCTGTAATTGCAGACTTTATTTGATTAAGCTTTGTTTTAATTATTTCATCTTGGCTTTCATATTCCTCTTTCATGATTTCCTGGATATACGCTTCATTTCAATTTTATGTTATGGTCACACCAACTTGAAAGATATCATCAGAATTTGCATTCCTTTAGGAAGTTCATATAAAATTACATAGTGAATTTTTGTAACAATAATTCTATTTAAAGGTATCGCCAGAGGACTTAATCAGTTTATAGAAAAGGAACTACTTGAAAATCTGGAATGCCAATTTTATGGACTGCATGTCATTAAAGGATTTTGCTCAACCTCTATTTTTGCCATACATGAAACTCTTACATTATCTGTGTGATGACCATGAGAATAAAGTTTAAAACTTGATTTTCCCTTTTTTATACTCATATCAAATCTTTTATCACTTTACAATGTCCTGCATATAGTGATCACTTATGTATCTACGTGACATGACAATGGTGTATGCAGCACCTTTGATTTATCAATAATAGAAGTCAGCCCAAAATTTAATTAAAATATGGTAGGTTCTAAAAGCAAAAGGGAGAAGTATATCTAATTGAAAGAAGGATTAGTAAAAGTTTAATAAGCAAATCGAAATATATGTATTCGGATGCGATATTGTGCTCAATCAAGTTGGCAAAAGTTCTTTTTTTTTTTTTGCCTTTTCTTTCTTTTTTGTTTTATTTTTTAGTGAGTTTTGCATTCAGGTATATGCAGCATATAATGAGCATTGCTTCTGAGAGAGTTCTGTTGTGTATGTGTAAAAATTTAACATAATGTATGAAGAGATAAGAAAATGCTTTTAATTTAAAGAAATAACCAAGGGGTGCCTGGGTGGCTCAGTTGGTTAAGCATCTGCCTTCGGCTTAGGTCATGATCTCAGGGTCCTGGGATTGAGCCCCATATCAGGCTCCCTGGTCAGTGGGTAGTGTACTTCTCCCTCTCTCTCTGTTTCTCCCCCCAGCTCGTGCTCTCGCTTTCTCTCAAATAAATAATAATTTTTAAATCTTTTAAAAAGTAACCAGAAATGTGTGTGTGTATGTGTGTGTGTGTGTGTGTGTGTGTGTGAGATAATTGGTATTCTTTTCATAATAGCTAAAACTGGGATTAACCAAAAGCTCAAAATACAGAATAATGTGAGCTATTTGCAGATACATTTTGAAATACCATGCATGTGTATAAATTGAGTTTTTTGAGTTTTTAATAGCAGTAAAAATATACACCTCAAACAAAAACCAAAGATACGAAAGTGCTAAGTTGTAGATGCAGTATGACACCTACTATAAAAAAGGAAGATGCTGAAGGGAGTTATGTGCAAATTAAGACAATTATCTCAATTATAAAATAATGAATATTTTTATTCTCTTCAAACATCCTGAATTCTCTATACTCCTAGAATGTTTTTTCAATAGTTGTATATGAATAAATTGTTTTTAAAAATGAAGGAAAAAATCACAGCTTTGAAAAGAAATAGGATGACCATAAAAACAATATCCAGAGTTGTAACTAAGAAAATTTCATTTTACACCATATTTAGAGGCATAACTACTTTTATTTTTAACTAGGAACTCTAGCTTTCCATATTCTGTAATTGTTTATTCTTCAAAAATAATTGCAGCAACAAAATGTCATTCACCCAGGTTTTAGATCTCATTTGAATCCTAACCCCACAAAGTAGCCACAATTTCACTCCATCACTCCAATAATGAACTGAGAACATGAAAACACAAGATTGATGTGTTTGTTTAAAAAGAGCTAATATGTCATGCTTGGCTAATGCTGCTCAACTTCATCAGGGATAAAGAGAAGAGAATGTTAGTAATGAAGCATCTACTGCACATACTTCAGTGATAGAAAGTGACATGAGAAGCACAGCATTTGCTATTCTCTTCAGATTCAATCTTCTGAACCATGTTGCTCTGGACAAGTCATCTTTTAATCATTTATAGAGCAACTGAGCAACTTGATGCTTCAATAGTAGGACTCAGCTCAAAATTTAATTAAGGCATTCCAGGTTCAAATAACTGAATGGAGATGTAGACTTAATCAAACACAAGGAAAGGAGGGGCAGAGAGACTCGGGGAGAAAGGGATAGAGGGAGGAAATGAGCTTAAGGAAACTCTATAAGCTTAAGACAAAACTAATATATTCAGGCAACACTATTTATTTTTAGACCTTCTACCTGTATTATTGGTCCCTTCTAAATTCCTTAAAAAATAGCCACACCAAGAAAAATTGTACTGTAATCAAATGTGTATGTGGCTTTACCTCTGTACACACACTGTATATTTGCTACCATTGTAAGTTTTGTGGGAAAATGCTTTTTTTTTTTTTTTTCATGATTTCAACCTTGGACTATTAGGCATCATTTCCAGTTCCCCACAAAAATCTTAAAAATTGACTTTTCTGAATTATACTTAATGTGAAATCCTTACTTGTATACTATACAATGGGAAATATTTATTCTTTTTGTTTTAATCTTACAGAGCCTGCTGAAAAAATCCTGTCCTTACTGACACTCAGTTATTGAGCCATTAGTTCATTTATGCTACTTTTTGGCCTTTTAATGAGAGGTCAGTGGCATATCTAATACATGTAATATATTAGAGCTAGAATGGGCTTGTTTTCCTAAGATGCCCTTGCTTCCTCAGTATTTTTCTTAGCTCTTTCTACCTTGGTGAATTTGGATGAACAGTTAAAAATATATCCCAATTTCTTACATATTTGGTGATCATAAAGGACTTTGGTCAGTTTGGATTTATATTTGTATTCACGTATTAAACATCCATTAAATGAACAGCAAGGTAGTTTTCCGATTTTCTTCCTAGAGATCAGAATTAGGGCACAAGTATTCACCTGGGACCACTGTTGATAGAGCTTCCCCTTTACCTGGAGTAGGATGGCTCTCTGATTAGCTGATTTCCTACCATATCCTCTTTCCCAGTCTAGCTGCTGAGCCATGCCACTGGTTTGCTGTTTATCTTTTCCTACTGTTGTTCTTGCACCTTGCTCACCAATCCCTTGATTTATTTTATTTTTATTTACACATGCCAGTAAACATTCGTAGAAATGCACAAATGATTTATATGAGCTAAGGGACATGAGAGTTCTGTTTCCCTCCTAGCTACAGGAATGGATATTACTAAAATCTAAATTGTAGAGTGATAGTTTCCAAGTGAGTCTTGTTTATGGACTTTGTTACTTGTTCTTAAGCAGAGTTGGAAAAAAGCCTTACCTAAATATTCTGAGTCATGAACCTGTCTTTTCTTTCCTTAATCGCACAACACAGTGGAATTAGTATATACCCGAAAGGACTATGAGTAGAGCTCTTATCACAGCACGTTTCCACTGGTACCTCCCGGCAGGTATCCAATGCTTGTTGCAAACTAAGGAAGACTTAAGATTAGCCACTGGCAACTCATTATTAACACTCATATATTCTTCTGTTGCCACTGTGGAGAGCTAAGGCAATATATTTAGTGTGAGAAAACTATAAATGTTCTAGAAGAATAAAGTTAGAGAACACAATAAAAATGTAATGAAAAGAAAACAAGCATAACTATAAGGCTTGAGACTAGATACTGAGAACACTTCCAAAGAAAATTCTTCATATAATTAAAACAAGTTGACATGTGGTATATCCTCCATTGTTAACCTTCATAATGGAAAGTATAAAATAATCCTTCCATTGAGGCCTTTTTCATTTGGAATTCAAGATAATTTCAAGACGGTGGTTCAATGTTGAAAAAAAAAAAAGGCTTAAAGTCCTATATTAATTGTTTGCACAAAAAATAAAGGAATTTGAATTACTGACTTACAAATACAAAAATTGAATTTAGAAAGGCTTACATATAGCCACACAGTCTTACATATTACTGTACATTTAGGAAATCTATATTCTTCTGTTGTACTTCATATAATTTACTCAGAAATACTTTCCTTTGACCATAAGATCGGTTTATACTGTAACAAATGACCCTGGCAAACTCTTTGTCTCTTAGTTTGAGAAAATATCACTGACTTCCCAGTGTAGTGGGGGATAAACACCCATAAAAAAGGTACCATAGAGTCCTGTTCCATGTCCATTTTAAGAATTCCAAGATATCAGACCGTATCCCTGAGAGAAATGGTAAAAAGATTCCAGTACAAACAAGTAAAATGTCAGAATACCCTTCATCACAAAACAAAAACAAAGGCTGCACCAAGCTCTTAGGGGGTAAGAGAAGACACTGTCTTACCCTTTGATTAAACTTAGTTGTCTCAAATGTCAGAATACCCTTCATCACAAAACAAAACAAAATAAAAAACAAAACAAAACAAAAAAAGGCTGTACCAGGCTCTTAGGGGGTTGGGGGACACTGTCTTACCCTTTGATTAAACTTAGTTTTCTCATAATATTCTATGTCCTCAGTTGATGAAGATTATTGGATTAGTCTGTATTTGTTAGTAGTGACCACTTCAGGGTAAGGAAATTGTGATGGTTCACACCCAGTGGAAGATGAGGTAGATACAGTGACTGCCAGGATGTATGTTACTGTGCGATCAATGCTGTTGCCACTTTTTCCTCCCAAGTTTAAATAGCATAAAGATTGATAGTGCCTAAGAAAAGCCATATATATATATATATATAAATTTGCACTTGCTTCCTTTTCTTATCACTTTTCAGACCCTCTTAAATAGGATAAAAATTATATCAGATATTCATCTTGTCTTTGGGACATAGGAAATACACATATATGCATGGAGAGATGGCAGGTGGTAGATATTTAGGACATAGGAATTATAGGTAATGTACACACAGACATACATTTGTGATTTAGCTACGCAACTGCCATTGTGGTGATGAGTAAATTAAAATGACCCTATCTCCTACATTTCCTAGGAGATGATCCTGACTCTTAATAGTTACTGTATTTGTATTTGAATCAATAAAAGAATGTGCAAATTTGGATATAGAGGAAATAGTTTGCTAATAATAGCCATTCTTATTAGTAATGCCAAAGCCCGATGTGAATCTTAGAGTATTTCCTGTTTGCTTCTCTTTCTTGTCACATTGCAGAAGAGGGTATTTAATTGTTAAATAAGATACTGCTTTAAAATCATATAGTACTTTCAGGAACATGAAATCTGTGATTTGACTGGATTGGATTAGTAAAACCAGGAGGCTCTGTTGGAGCTAATTTATTTTTTATCTTTGAGACAAAGCAGCAGTATTCTAATGGTGGCTTTAATAACCCTTTGTCCATTTTAATTGAAGAGTTGGTAAAATCATTTCTCGGGGTTACTTAATGACTATACTAGTTTCCTTTTTTACTAAAAAGCACCATAAACTGGGTAGCTTAAAACAACAAAAATTTACTCTTTCACAGTCTAGAAGCCAGAAGTCCAAGCAAAGCTGGAGGCTCTAGGGAAGAATCCTTCTTTGCTTCTTTCAGCTTCTAGTAATTGTTGGCAGTCCTTGGCTTACTTGGCTTATCACACCAGTCTGCTCCTCTTGTTTTCACAGCACCTTCTCCTCTTCTTTCTGGCAGATCTCCTTTGTGTGTCTCTCACAAGGACACTTGTCATTAGATGTAGGGCCTACCCAAAATAATCTCTTCATCTCAAGATCCTTAATTATGTCTATGAAGAACTTTTGGCCAAATAAGGCGAAATTCACAGATTCCAGAGATTTATGTGGGCCACTCTTCAGCCCACTAGACTGACTGAGAATGTGTAGGGGAGATGCAGTGATGATATTTGGTGTATGTGGGTCAGGTAAGTCCTGAGGAAGAGTGAATGTGCTTTATTGCAGTCATTTTAAAAGGTTTAAAGGTATGCTTCCTTCCTGATTATTTGGGGAGCTCTGTCCATGAAATATACAGGTGAGAGCAATGCCATTGTCCCATGGAAGCAGGTTAAAAGTCCCATAAAGAACTATTTTCCCACCTTGAAAATCAAAACTGTCAGATAATATACTGAAACTTAGAGAGGTTAGGAAAAGCAATACTTCAGCTCCTCTTTTCTCCTTCTCGCTTCAAACAGTCTTAATCTTTGATTAAACTTAGTTGTCTCATAATACTCATACGTCCTCAGTTGATGAGGATTATTGAATTAGTCTGCATTTGTTAGTAATGACCACTTCACTGATAATATTTTCAGATGTGATTCAGGTCCTTAATGAGCATAGAAATATACTCAGCTGCAGAAAATTTTGACAGTGAAGTTTACTCAATATTGTGATGGATTATTCCTGGCTCTTGAGATGGCATTAAGATGTCTTATAGTTTAACATATGCAGTTAAACTATTAAAATATGCTATTCTTATAGTGAAAGCTTCAGAAAGTTTGCTGCAATTATGTATAGTTTTAAGAGTTGCCTACAAGATGTCAAAGAATTTAATCTGTGTCTGAATTTTACTAAGAAGGAAATTTGTATAAAATCTTTTTAACAAGCTAATGAGTCTATATATTTGAAGGAAGAAGGAACACACATATTTATTATGAAATAAACTAGATTCTCGGCATCATAGTAGTGGGATTTATTAGTGTAATTAAATTAAGAGTAATCAGAAACTACCAGTTATTACATTGCCCCAATAAAGAAAGCTCTATATTTGCATTTAAAATTTTAAACAATAAAATGTAAATCAAGAGTTATACAAACTTTAAATGTCTCTTTTTCAAATTTAGATTCAGAGAGCATAAATACACTCTGAAAACCACAATGTTTACCATTTCCTGTTCAATTTACTTTCAACTTCATATGCTTTCTGAGAATGAGAACAGCAGAAATCTATCCTGGTATCGTTTTATCATTTCTGAGGAGATCTTTTGGCAAAGGAAAAACAAAAGACATTATACTAGCATTATGTACTTATTCCTGTTAAGCCAAGATAATTGAAATCTAGTATATTACAAAAAAAAGGGGGGGTTCATTAAGCAAAATGACCAGATACTTTTAAAAAGCAATAGAGTTACTTCTTTATATTAAAACATTTGAAAATGCAGTTCAATTTTCAGTTTAAACTAGATTTCATTTTCTCATTTACTACTTGCAAAAATGCTTCTATCAATACTAAAGTCATCTTTGATGGTGTCTGTGATGTTGAATTAAGTACTTTAGTATGATGATTACAAATGCATATATCAAACTCCCATCCCCAAATCAATAGATACAATTTTTCACATATATCAGTCATGATTCTTGATAAATAACCATCATAGGGTAAATAATTAAATAATGAGCAGGGTGCTTTCTTGTTAAGCAGTAGGACAAATTCCTAATGTAACAACAATAGAAAGTGTTGTGAATTCGATGAATATATCTTAAACGATCCCTAAACCAAGTCAGTGGAATCTCCCCACAATGGTGAGGAGGTTTTAGACTGTGTTACATTTTCCACTCAATCAAAAGAAGAGTAGGTACTGACCAGACTATTTCATCTGAAAAATAATTTAAATGACTGTTACATGTCTGTGAGCTTTGTTCTCTATTTTGTAGAAGACATGGGTATCTCAGAATTTTGCTAATTCACTCTCTCTCTCTTTCCTTCACCATTCTGTCTTTGTCTCTATCTCTCTCTATATTTATATATACTACTTGACTTATTTTGCAAATACTGCAGAATATTTATTCATTTCATGCTGACAGTGTTCTTTTGTTTTCCTGTAGGAATTTAACAATTCTAAATATACATTGATATGTTTAGTTATATATAAATTTTTTTCAAAAATCAATACATTTAAAAAATGATAAATAGAAAAATAGGCAAATGTGAAATTTCAAATAATCTCAGAAATGCAAATTTTATTGTTATATTTGGAAGGGGAGATAAATCTAGGATATTTCAATTTTGCTGGCAAAGGTGATGAAATCCTAATGTCATTATAGACATAGCCTCTATCTCTTTGAAGAAAATCTTAAGGAATGGGGCATTACCTAACTAGAGATCTCTCTGTATGCTGACGGGGTCTTGTTTTTTTCTTTTTTTAACTATATGGAAATTTAAATTTTTAATCATTATCTAACATATAAAGAACAGTTCATCAATATTCATCACTCAATGAATTTCTGAAGGTGTGAAGTCACATAAAAACTATGGATAATCAGTAGAGTGTATTTCAGGCAGATGTATTTTTTTAGTATTTCATTGTAAACGTTTTTACTTTGTACATATAGCAGTTTCAAATGGCAAAGCAACTGGAGTTGTGAGGGGAAAACGTGGCATAAAGCATTAGCATTTTCATTTTACTAAACTGTGACAGTAGCAGAGTCTCATTTCTTTTACACTTGATTTCACACCCACTGTGTACTTTCTCCAGGAATGTCCCCCTGATTAGATAGATTAGAGAATAAAAATATCTCCTGTAGGTTCAGTGATATCTGATATTCGTAAGTACTTTGCAGACATAATTCTTTTATTGATTTAAAGATGAAATATTGTTAAAATGTCATGTTAACCAAAGCCATCTACAGATGCAGTGCAATCCTTATCAAAATTCCAATGGCATGTTTCACAGAATAGATAAAACAATACTAAAATTTGTATGGAACTACAAAGAACTCTGAATAGCCATAACAGTCCCGCGAAAGAAGAAAATCAGAGGCTTCACATTTCCTGATTTTAGCTTATACTATAAAACTATGGTAATTTAAAAAATATGGCACTGGAATAAAAATAGGCACAAAGATCAATGGAACAGAATAGAAAACCTGGAAATAAACTGTATATGCAGATATACAATCAACTAATATTTGACAAGGGAGCCAAGAATAGTCAATGGGGAAAGGATAGTCTTCAATAAATGGTGTTGGAAAAATGGGTAACCACCTACAGAGAATGAAATTCGACCTCATCTTACACCACTCCCAGACATTAATGGGAAGTAGATCAAGGACTAAAACATAAGAGCTGATATTGTAAAACCTTTAGGAAAAATCTTTCTTGATACTGGCCTTGATGATGCTGCTTGAATATGACATCAAAAGCACAAGCAATAAGAACAAAATAAATAAGACCACATCAAACTAAAAAGCTTTGCCCAGAAAGGAAACAATAAAAAAAAAAAGAAGAAAAAGAAAAGACAAACTAGGGAATATAAGAAAATATTTGCAAACCATATATATTATGAGGTTGATATCCAAAATATATAAAGAGCTCATGCAATTCAGTAGTAGCAACAACAAAACAACCCAACTACAAAATGGGGAGAGAAACTGAATAGACATTTTCCAAAGAAGATATACAAATGGCCAGTAGGTACATGGAAGGATCCTCAACATTGCTTATCATCAGGGAAATGCAAATCAAAACCACAGTAAGATATCAACTCACACTTGCTAGAATACTTATCATCAATAATATAAGCAATAACAAGTGTTGGTGAGGATGTGGAGAAAAGGGAACACTGCAGTGTTCATGGGAATGTAATTTGGTTCAGCCACTGTGAAAAAGAGTATGGAGATTCCTCAAAAAATTAAAAAGAGAACTACCATATCATTCATACCATATCAACCCACTTCTGAGTATATAGCCAAAGGAAATGAAATCAGAGTGTCAAAAAGATATCTGTACCCCCATGTTTATTACATCATTATTTATAATAGCCAAGATATGGAGACAACCTAAGTGTCCATCAACAAAAGAATGGATAAGGAAGAAATGAGGGATATATCTATATCCATATCTATTTCTGTCATTGATATCTATCTGCACGCACACACACACACACACACAGAGGAATGTTCTGCCACAAGAAAGAAGGGAATTCTGCAATTTGTGACAACATGGGTGGCTGTGAGGGTATTGTGCTAGGTGAGATATGTCAGACAAATGAGGAAAAATACTATATGATACCGCTTTATGTGGAATCTTAAAAAAGCTGAACTTGGTACAAACAGTGTAGAATGGTGACTGAGGGGTGGAGACTGGGGAGATGTTGATCAAAAGGTACAGCCTTACAACCAGAAGATGAGTTAGTAAGGTTAGGAGATCCAAGGCACAGCGTAGTGATTATTCATCAATACAGTAAAGAAAGAATAGATATATAAATGTGTGAAAATTTGCAATAATCTTTTTATGTTAGAAGATGGGCATTCCTCAGGTGCTGAATAATGAAGCATTGTTTCCATCTTGACGTGTACCCTTGAGATATTCTTAGTTTTGCACCTATATTAAAGACTATAAAACTAGCCATATACAGTATTTCCATACATAATTTCAGTGTATCTCCTTGGGACTGGTGTGCCTTTTAAAACTGTTTTCTTCCTTGAATGAAGGGAATAGATCAAATATGATAAAGGTCCTGTATACATCAAAGAAAGAACTTTTTCTTTGCCCATACTGTTATTACATGGTGGACATGCAAATACACCATTAAGAAGCCTGCATTTTAAGTCTAATTCCCCTTCAAGATGAAGAATAAGAATCGTGTCTCTATTTCATGAAACGAAGTTTCTAGAAAATCTAAAGTGAGAAAGTAATTTCATATAGGATTCAGACTTATAGATTGAGGTTAATAATGGAATCTGTAATAGATTTTCATGTCTTCAATTCTATATACAGCACTCATAGAGATCAAAAGATCTCGCTCACTTAAGAGGAGCTATACTCTCTAGTAAATGAGTTAATTGTTTCAGGTCAAAATTAATTCTTGTCCTTGTAAATTCCCTAGGGATTCCTCAGACATAAACTATTTGTTGAATATATATTCTATCATTAAGTTTTCTTCTCCCTTGCAAATGGAGATTATAAACATTACTAAATGCATATTAATAAAATAGAATTCTCTCTCCAAACCTATTTTCAAGGGGGATTTCCTCTCATATAAATAGAGCTGGACTTCAATTTATAAGAGAATAAATATTTCTGAGTGTTTATGTAGTGTTTATCAGTACTTCCTGACACATTATATGTATAGCTTTGTCAGGGTTAATCCTTGCACATGAAACCAAGGAGGTTGGGTCTATGCTCATTCCTATTTTTCAGTTGAGGAAATATGGCTTAGAGAGTCAGTTAATTGGTTCGAGGTCTCTGATTCTGTAAATGATAAAGAAAATATTAGCAGTCCAGCATTCTGGGACTTCTGGCACCAGAGCTTGGAATATTAATCTTTTTCTTGCTTTTTTTTTTCTTTTAAGATTTATATTTTTATTTTAGAGAGGGGCAGAGGGCGAGGGAGAATGCTAGCAGGAGGGGCAGAGGGCGAGGGAGAATTCCAAGCTGACTCCACAGTGAGTGTTGAGCCCCATGTGGGGCTCTGTCTCATGACCCTGATTTCACAACCCAAGTGAAAACCAAGAGTCAGACACTTGCTTAACCGCTGTGCCACCCAGGAACCCTGACTGGGCAAGTCTTTTAATTTTGCTTGATATTATCTGTGAAAAGTAAAGGTTGGGGACTTTACTACATAATTCATATGGTCCCTTTGGATCTAAAATTTGATAGTTTGATACACTAATTAATATTTACCGTTCAGGACAGCACATGTTAAAGGAAGACTCTGATTATTAAATATAAACATATGACTTAAGATGTAAATAAAAACAAAAGTTTATATAAATTCTTATAGTACAGATATTACATATATGTATATATGTATAGTTCATTATACTTTCTGTTTAATTATTCAAGGTTAATTATTAATACTTACAATAAATATACAATCTAACATTAAGTTGAAAGTGCCAGTTTCAATTAACAAATTCTAGAGGACACTAAAAAATTTGCCAAGTATTTATGTTACATATTCCACAGTCCATGCTAATGACAAAATACCTCACTACATTTTAAATGAAGACAAAATAACATAATAAATAATTATTTTTATCTGTCTCAAGGTGATATAAGGTAATGAATTGCATGTCTTGAATTCAATCTATTTGGCTTAAAGATGGATCAAGATGAAAATGAAGAATTACACAGATATTTATCAAAAGCCCACTGCATCTTGTTTGTGAACATACTGTAATTTGGGGTTTTCATTTCTCTGTGTCATTTACCAATTCTAATCCCAGAAGAAGGGAGAAAATAATATTTGGGAGCTAGTTTCCACCATATTCTAATAAGTAATGAAAAAGACTAGTACATCAGTCCTAGGTAATGACTTTGGGGGATAGCTATCTCATAAAAGCTTATGAATTTATCCTGAGAAGTAGTTTGAGAGGTCAGCTTGTCTCTTTCAACTTATAATGAGACAGCAACTAAACTATCCAAATTGATGGTATCTTATCCTATTGTACATGACCTTGACACGAGATTATTCCATTTCTTTTCTTGATAATACAATATAATAAAATATCTAGCATGGCTGGAGCAATGCAAATTTATCCTTCTTCAATAATGACAGAGGTTATTGCCACATGAAAAATAAAATGGGTAAATTTTTATAAGGCTTAGTTTACTATTAGAAAATAATTTTGGAACTCTTTAAAAGATTTTATTTATTTATTTGACAGAGATCACAAATAGGCAGAGAGGCAGGCAGAGCGAGAGAGGGGAAGCAGGCTCCCCGCTGAGCAGAGAGCCTGACATGGGGCTTGATCCCAGGACCCTGGGACCATGACCTGAGCCAAAGGCAGAGGCTTAACCCACTGAGCCACCCAGGCGCCCCTGGAATTATTTAAAAGCTGAAAAGATACCACTTTTATTTAAAATGAGGGCTGAGTATAACTAAGACTATCAGGGATGAAAGCCCTCAACTTATTCCATAGGCTTTCCTTAAATTCAACTCACTCTAGAAGCCTGGAGATGAGTGCTCTGGTGCTTATCATTGCCACAATTTGTCCAAAGTCTTCTCTGCACAGGATATCCAAAAGTTAGAATGTCGTGCCCTCAAACAGTGCATCTTCCAACTTCTCAGCACACTACTATTAAAGACATCACAAACTATTCAACACTATTGTGCTAACAACAAGCAGACTAATCTATTATTCCCATTAAGAAGGTTAGCTGTTTAAAAAAAAAAAAAAAAGAAGAAGAAGAAGGTTAGCTGTTTTTTAACAACCAGGTTTTAGATTTCAATTTAAAGGAAAGTATCAATAATATTTTATACCAAATTTATTTTCCAGAATGTCATGTAGTTGGGATCATATAGCATCTTGCCTTTTCAGATTGGCTTCTTTCAGTTAGTAATATGCAGTAAAGGTTCTTTCTTACCTTTTCATGACTTAATAGCTCATTTCTTTTCAGTGCTATATAATATTCTTTTGTCTAATACATGACATTCATCTGCTAAAGGACATCGTAGTTGCTTCCAAGTTTTGATAGTTATAAAGAAAGCTGCTATAACATCTATGGGGCAGGTTTTTGTGTGAACATAAATTTTCAGCTCATTTGGGTAAGGAGCACAATTGCTGGATCCTATAGTAAGAGTATATTTAGTTTTATAATCTTTTTAAAATTTTATTTATTTTTTTTTTGAGAGAAAAAGAGAGTAAGAAGAGGGGCTGGGGCAGAGGAAGAGAGAGAATCCTAAGCAAGCTCCACCCTCAGCTCCGCCCAGGGCTTGGTGCCAGGCTCAATCTTAACACCAGGAAGTCATGACCTGAGCCAAAACCAAGAGTCAGACACTCAACCAAGGAGCCATCCAGGCACTCCAGAGTATATTTGGTTTTATGAGAAACTGTTTTCCAAAGTTCCTGTACTATTTTGACTGCCATCAGCAATGAATAAAAGTTCATGTTTCTCCACAATCTTGCTAGCTTTTGGTGGTGTCAGTGTTCTGAATTTTGGCCATTCTAATAGGTGTGTAGTGGTATCTGATGGTTGTTTTAACTTACAATTCCCTAATGGCATATGATGTGAAACGTCTTTTCACATTCCTATTTGCCATCTGTAGGTCTTCTTTGGTGAGGTGACTGTTCCAGTCTTTGGCCACTTTTTAATTCAGTTGTTCATTTTCTTATTGCTGAGTTTCAAAAAGCATGTTTTCTATTTTGTCCATTTTGGATAGTGTTCTTGTAGGGGATATGTCTTTTGCAAATGTTCTCCCAGTGTGTGGTTTTTATTCTCATTCTCTTAATGTTGTCTTTCTTAGAGCAGAAGTTTTTAATTTTAATGAAGTCCTGCTTATCAATTATTTTTTTCATGACAATAATTTGATGTATCTAAAAAGTCATTGCTGTCTTTAAGGTTACCTAGATATTCTATGTTATTTTCTAGGAATCTTAAAGTTTTGTGTTTTATATTTAGGCTTGTGATCCATTACAAGTTAATTTCTGGGAAAATTGTAAAATCTGTGTCTAGATTCATTTTTTTACGTGTGGATGTCCAATTATTCAAATACAGTTTGTTGAAAAGACTGTCTTTTTTCCATTGTTAGCCTTTGGTCCTTTGTCAGCCAACTATATTTGCATCGATCTGTTTCTGGGCTCTCTATTCTTTTCATTAATCTATTTGTCTCTTCTTCTAATACTATACATTATTATTATGATTATTATTATTTGTTTGTTTTTACTTTTTGTAAGTTCTATGCCCAAGGTGGGGCTTTGACTCATGACCCTGAGACCAGGAGTTACATGCTTTACCTACTGAAACATCCAAGTGTCCCTCCTGTTTTGATTAGTGTAGATTTATAATAAGTCATGAACTTGGATAATGTTGGTTCTCTGACTTTGTTCTTCTCTTTAAATATTTTGTAGGCTAGTTCAGGTCTTTTGCCTCTCCACATAACTTTAGAATTAGTTTGTCAATGCACACAAAATAATTTGCCAAGATTTTGGTTAAGATTGCATTGAATCTATAGATCAAATTAGGAAAAACTGGCATCTTGAAAATATTGAGTTTTCTTTTTCATGAACATGATATATCTCCATTTATTTAGTTTTTCTTTATACCTTTCATCAGTTTGTAGGTTTCTTCATTTAGATCTTGTAAATTTTTTAGATTTATAATTAAGTTTTTGGGGGGAGTTAATGTAAATGGTACTGTGTTTTTAATTTTGAATTCCATTTACCCATTTATGATGTATTGGACACTTTAAGTTTTTTTTAGAAAAGCTGAAATATTCTGTTCTTATAATGTTTTTGCAGTCATAACTTTTGTAATGGATTTTGAATCCTGGTCTTAATTTTTCATTCTTTCCAACTCAAAGATAATAATGTACTATAGCCCCAGGTAAAAGAATGTAAAGTGTTTATTTACTTCTTCAACAAAAATAAACAGCATGACTCCTTTGTGTCCATCATTATGAATTCACATGCAATAATAAAGTATGGCGCTTGGCCTCACAAAAGTCTTCTGGCTAATTGGGAAGACAGACATAAACAGAGTTGACATGGAGCTGCAAGCTGGCAAACATTGTCTAAAGATAGTGGAAGATGCTTGTATCAGTTGCGGTTCTTCCTATTGGCTTTTAACAAATTCAGAGTTAAGTCAAAAACAAGTTGTCTTATTATGACCTACCCTACATGTTAGAAATTCACAAGTATTTCTTAAATGGACAGAAAAAGAAATTTCAGAGGTAATAATCAACCTTCTGTAATGACCTCTTCTTGAATATGGCAAAGAATATATGGTCATTAGATGGATTTCTGTCGTTATCATGATCTCAAGTCCATGCCTGTGAGATGTTGTGATACACAGATCCTGATGCTAAAAAGGTAACGTTCTTCATTAGATTTGGTTTAACCAAATGACTGTAAGAGAAATCCATCTTTACTTCTCAATTAAGAGAATATATGTTAGTGTGATGAATAATTAGAAAGGCATCTTTTACATGAATATCCTTGGTGACCATAACCCCATTGAAAATAAAAAGCAATAAGACTTAAAGGCAAAATCTTTAACAGTTCGCTTTTTCTTCAGAATATAATGTCATACTTCTGCCAGTTTCATTCATCTAGCAGTTTTCACCATCTCCAACTGATTGCCAGATGCCTATGACAATATTTCTGTGTGTACACATTAAGCAAGATTGTTGTTGTTATGCTTTATTTTTTATTTATGTTAATGAGGCAGAATCTATATAGTAGAGAGCAGGAAAATTTCCATTCTGACGGATAAATAACATCTGTGAAAATTTTAAACATTCAAAATGTGTCTGTCTTGAGCAGCATGAGCCACCAAATTTTAATGACAGACATACAAACACATTCATCCAGAACTACCTGACTGGATTAAAAATTCCTACCCCATTAAAATAATATGCAGTGTTCTCTGTGCAGCTGTAATTGGTATTGATGTGGGAGATGAAGTATCAGTGTAATATTCCACGATTAGTTGTGCAGATCTGTTGAGGCCCCCTTACAAGCTCAGTGCTATGAATAGATTCAGTGAGTTAAATCTCAAAAGCCATTCAGATGGGATTCAAGCATTATTCTTTAATCATTATTAAAACTGAAGTCTACAGTGGGAGGGGGAAGTACAGAATGAAAGCAATGCTGAACTAATCATACCCTTATTGAAGTCTCTCAGGGAGTCTTACTTTAAACTTCTTTTTTTTTTTTCTCCTGATGTGGCCCTAACCTTCTATTCCACTTTCTCCCCAAAAGACAGAGCTTTCCAGGACCATGGTCCTCACAATGTATTTCTTTTTCTCTTTGCTTATTTGGGATTAATTTAAATTGTTATTGATCAGATCTTCATTTCAGCCTAGTTTAGTGGTATAATTTGCAACATACTTGTTTTCACTTCAGAAAGCCTCTACTATTACTTCTTACTGTAGATAGGTATGGAAGAGGAGGAAAGAAGGGGAGCAGGAAAATTGTTCATTTTTTAATGAAATTTTTGCTGGAAATTAAAATACCTAATAAGGCTGTCTGCTCCAATCAAGGATTTTATATTTTAAAATAACATATATTTAAATATATTAATATATTTAATATGATATTTGAATAATATTTTAAAATAAGATATATTATGTTTAAGTGAAATTATTTTTTTTTCTTAAAGTAAGAATTACCCAGTTAGGAATAATTTCAACTATCTTCTAGAATATTAGTGTGTAAACTTTGATTAGCAAAAGAAATTTACCCACTGTATTGAACATAGGAATGCCATTAGCTCTCCCCATGCACCTAAGTGAGAACACACTTTTTCACCAGTAATACTGAAGTGTCCTCATAAAATCAAATGGATTTAATCATTTTCAATGGCTAAACTGAATAATTTCAGGAAAGAGTAGATCTGTGAATTCAGTTGTCATTTTTGGCCTATAAAACGGAGCCAGTTTATAAAATAATAATGGTCTATGGGTGTATTTTGCTTTATACATGTTATCTCATCCCTCAGGTCACAGCTTAAAAGACACTTCCTCTTTTTTGGTCTTTCTTTCCCGTGGCCTTGTGTTAAGCACTGTAGCTATGTATGCCCAGAGCAGCATTTAATTCTCCTGTCGTTTTATCGGAATTACAGTTAGTCTTTTGAATTGTCTCCCTTACCTATGAGGTAATGTTCCACAAGGTCCACCACTATGTCCATCTTGTTCAAACATTTTTTGAAGCACTAAGCAGAGTGCCTAACACATGGGAAGCCTGTAATAAGTATTTGTTATTGCTGATAGAATTGAAGAGAGACTCAGAGGAATGGGTGAATGACCGGGTGAGACAGCATCTGAAAGCTCCCAAAAGTAAGAGGCAGATCCAGAATCCAGACTAGAACAGCCTTGCTGGGCCTAGAACTTGTCGCTCCTACCAGATTGTTCTCTACACAACATGGTCTCACTCTGGTCGAAAGAGTACATTGGCAGTTGGCTACAATGCAAGATGTTATGGAATGGTCTTCTTTTGGATGTTTCATTCTCAGAAAGGAGTATAAAAGACTACTGTTTAAAAAAAAAAGTGGCAAAGATTAAAAAGTTTGAGGAACAATTTCAACAAAAAATAATCTGTTAATGTGACAATTTATAACAACTTTTTTTTTTTTAAGTTTCTCAAGGTACTTACAAGCAGGCTTTGAATTTAATTTCCACATAATATAAGCTTTTCTAGGAAATGAATATTCATCAACAATTAGTATTTCTAAGCTTGCTATGTATCTTTTTGTAATGCAGTTTATTGGGCCAAAAAAAGAGCATTATCATTTATCATTATTGATTTTGCCCCAAACATGAATTTTGATGTATCTAAAAGAGCTTTTGCTTGAATTATGAAAACACTGCCTTTATCTCCCGTAGCAGCCCCCAAATCTCCAGAATAGGGCATAATGCCCTTTATTACTTGAGGATCTATAAACAAACCCTCACAGTTATGGCTGATTTTCACTTAATCTATGAGACTACTGGAATTAGTTCAAATTCTAAGTTTTCGTCCAGGCCATTTGCTGAAACAATGCTTGTGCATTTTCTAAATGCTTCATTGATTGACAAGTATACCGTTAAACTGTTTTTTCACATATTCTGCAGCTGTGCTTTCATGGTTTCACTTAAGGAAAAAAAAATCTAAGAAATTTAATTGATACAAACCGGAACTTGTCCATTTTAAGCACTTGTCTGTAAATTCCTTTTAGTGAATAAGTAGTTCTATTAGTCTCAAACCCTAGCAATTTCTGTATGTGAATACCATATGAAATGTGGCATTTTCTTATCCTGCAGTACTTACTTGAAAATAAATGAGTGCTAAATTTTGTTTTGCCTAGGAATTACATGCTAATTGGCTGGCTGCCTTGATGCAGATTCCAGACAAGATTCTAATATGATTAATCCAAAAGAGTTAACCCATTCTCTTGATGTCTACATTTCTGAAACTAAGATAGTATACTGATTTTATTTTCCAACTTTCATTGAATCTTTTTAATGCACATGAAATGAACAAGATAATATTGCATGTGTATTACATATGGTTTATAATTCTTCTCAGGAATTTCTAATATAATGTTGTATATGAGAAAATAGACCCAGGATTTTCTTACTTAAAAAGAAAGAAAAAGAAAAGCAAACTCAAGCCTATCTAATTACCATCTGGTAAATCCAAGCGAGAGTATGTCTTTCTGTTCCAAAACTGAGTTTCTCCTCTACATTATACTCGACAGAAAGAAATACAGCAATGTGACTACAATTTTAGCATAGGTAACCCTATAATTTCTTTTATGCCCAGAGCCTCTTTTAATTCAATGCAATCCTATAAGTGCTGGGAATGAGAAAACAAACAATTCACTCGTAGATGTTTCTCTGAGCTTAAAATCTGATTGAGAAAAACTATACCCAGTCATGATCAAGCAGGGCCAACAATGAAAAGTGAAGAGGAAATGTGCAGTTTTCTTTGGTAGCACAAGTGAGAAAAATACTGCTTCAACTGGAGAAAATTACAAAATGAATCACTGATGCACAGAAAAATTGACTCTCTTAGTAGAAAGTAGAAGGAAGGCTGAAAAATAAACAGATGTGAGCGTGATTGAGTGAAACCCAGAGCAAAAGGATGGTATGAGCAAAAGCAGATCAGGGATATTTGCTAAAAACTTACATTGCTTCATAAGCCTAAACATAAAGTAAATCAAGAGGAGTAGGAGATACATATGGAAATGCCATCCCTAGCTGGAAAGCCTATCCTCCCTCTTCCTTCTTTTTCTGGCAAACTCTGCTCTTCTGCTCTCTAATATCTTTAGTGTGGAATTCTATTATCTTCTCTAGATGCAGGTAACAGAGGCAGCAATAAAAGCAGGTATATTAGTCATCTAGAAATGCATACCAAATTGCCCCAAAACTTAACAACTTAAGAAAATAATGTTTTTTATCTTATCTTGTAGTTTCCAGAAATATTGGAGCAGCATTGCTGGGAGGTTCTGGCTCAGGTTCTCTCACCAGGTTGCAGTCAAGCTGTTGTCCAGGGTGCAGGCATCTCCAGTGTTGACTAGAGCTGAGAATGCACTTCCAAACTCTGTTGTATGGTTGTTGGCAGTCCTTGCTAACCATTGGCCAGAGACCGCCATTCCTTGCCATGTGGGCTTTTCATATTGTGCTTGTATTTGAGCATATGTATGTCTATGTGGGATATATTTAACCATAGATAAATATTTGAGCATCGCAGAACAGCATAGAATCTTTTTCTTAAAATCAAGTCCTTATTCTGTTTTTGTAATCTCACCTCTATTGCTGCCACCCTTTAAAAACAATAGGCACAAATCTCCTTTTAATGTTAAGTATTATTTTAGTAGCTATAGCTAACTTTATGTTTTAATCAGGAATAATGGTGATGGTATTAGCCACTTTGTGGTTATAGTATATTGTGATACTTAAAAGGGCATTAAAATATTCCAACTTAATATTTCCACTACAGTTATTTTAAGTATTACCTTAGAGTTCATTTGCTGTAATACTTACATAATACCTCATATTCATTTGTGCAAATACATTTCATTGACTCAATGAAAATAATTATAAGCCAACTGATAAAAATATTTGCACCTTAAGATGGACATTTCAATTTGTAATACTGAAATAGTGATGTATCTATGCTAAGAGAGAAATTTTTCACATCAGGTTTAGTGATATGCATGAATTATAATATATTTATTCTGAGCGATATATTTATCAAACAACTTTTAAAGCTTATCTGATTTTTAAAAATTTCAATTAAAGTCATTTCTTAAATGATGACATATTATTATTCAGTGACCCTCAGTTATAAATTCTAATTCCTTTGGAAATTGAATGACATTATTATTAATGGCAACTCAGAGATCATCAACTGAAAACAAATGGAGGTTTTATCCACACAAATAATTAAAGAACTCCGATTAAGGGAAGATTTTACAATACGTAACAAGTATATACTCTGTTTAAAATCCCACACAGATTTCCCACGAGGGCATGATTCTCTCCACTGGCTGCATAATAAAATCTTCTGGAATAATTTGCAGGTACCATTTCCTCCAGGGGAGGCATTGGCACTGGGGTTTTTTTGAAAAGTCACCAAGTAATTCTATGTGCTCTCCAGATTGAGAACCACTGCACTAAGCAAAGGATGACAGATGACAACCTGAAACTATATTGATTGATTATCTGTAGCTACAAATAATTAGGAACACATATATGTAATTGAGAGAAAGAAGATAGTTTTCAGTATTGGTTTTAATTTTACAATTCATATATAGATAGATAGATAACATATATATTCATATATGTGTTTTCAGTATGTATACTCATGTATAAATACATACATGAGTATACATATATATAAAATTCATACATATAATTAAGATAGTTTTCAGTATTTGTTATAATGTTAAAGTTCAAATATGTATTCAGTATATATTCAAATATATATATTCATATATCTATGTTATATACACAAACTCAAAACTATCTTCTTTCTTTCAGTCAGTCGGTTATTTTTAACTGTAGTTCTTCAAATTACATTAGATTTTTAGACCTAGGGGTATAGAGTCCAATCCAAATCAATTAATGGCAAACACAGGAACGACCATTTCTAAATCCATGTTCTCTATTATAATCACTATTTTCTCAATTTCTTGTAAGTGATAATTGTATGAAAGAAATAGAAATTTAAATAACTTTTGTGTATTTTTTCATATATGAGTAAAAGATGTTGACATTAATTGAACAACCAATATTATATGTCCATGACTATTGTAAGTACTGTGGCTAATTAAATCTTCAAAACTATCCTTCGAGGTAGAATTTTACTGTTTTGTGTTCTTTTTAAGATAAATTGAATGTGACATAATTAATTCATGATTATTATTATTGAAGTAATACAAATTATTTCAGAGTTCTAAGGTCCCTTTAGACCACACACACAAACGCACACATAAACATTTATTTCCACAAAAACTATATAGTATTTTTGTGTGTTTGTTTTGTTTTGTACAAAGTCATCATCTTACATGTATCCATATTTTACTTATCTTTAAAAAAAATATGTGCTTTGGATGTAAGGATCTTCATTATTTTCCTTAACAAGTGCATAACAATCCATAGAAAAGATAAGCCAAAATTTATTTAGCCCTTCCCATTTTAATGTCTTTCAAGTTGTTCCCTTTTTTGCTGTGAACCTCCTACTTATGGAAACAATACCACAATAAACATCCGTCCTGTGAAAATGGGTGGATATTTCTAAAAGGTGGATACTGAGAAGTAGAATTGCTGTGTCATAGAATGAGTATACTTTGAAGAGATAATGATGCCTTACATATGACTGTACCATTAGTATATGTTAACCAGTAATGTTTCCAGATACCCATTTTACCATTTGTTTGCCAAATCTTTATATCATCAAACTTCAATTTTTGTTACTCTGATCTATGAAAAAGTTGACATTTCACTTGGTGTAATTTGGATGCCATTAATTATTAGTGAGATTGAACATTTTTATGTATTTATTGGATATTTTTATTTCCCTTTCTGTGGGTTACCCAGTCATGTCATCTGCCCCTTTTCTATCTGAGTATTAATCTTTTCTCTTTTTTTTAAAGATTTTATTTATTTATTTGACGGGGAGAGAGAGAGAGAGAGAGAGAGAGAGAGAGAACAAGCAGGGGGATTGGAATGGGGAGAAGTAGGCTCCCCACTGAGCAGAGAGCCTGACACGGGGCTCGATCTGGGGACTCTGGGATCATGACCTGAGCTGAAGGCAGACGCTTAACCCACTTGGGCCACCCAGTCTCCCCCCACAGTATTAATCTTTTCTTTATTAATTTTAAAAACTTGGGAATATTTTTACATATATTTTCTTCTACTCAGTCACCTGTTTTTTTTTTAACTTCATTCAGGGTTTTGGGGTTTATTTTGGCAAAGAAGTTTTTTATTTTGATACAGTCAAATTATCATTAGTTTCTTTGGGGCCTTTAAAAAAATTGAACTATAGTTGATATACAATGTTTTGTTTTAGATGTACAAGACCATGATTTGACAATTCTATACAGTACTCAGTGATCCTGATAAATATGGTCATCATCTGTCACCCATTAAGCCTTTGGGTTTTTATGCCTTATTTAAACAAGGTCTTTTTTATACCCAAAGTCATCAGTATACTTGTTACTATCCTTTTTAGTATTTTAAGCTTGCATTCTTTATATTTAAGTTTGTGATCCATTTGAAAATTATATTATAAGTAATATGAAATAAGGATTACTTTTTTAAAAATGCAGAATCAATTATACAATGTCATCTATTGAATGGTTCACTTTTTCTCCATTAATATGAACTTCTACAGTTATCATAGATCCCTTACCTGGTTCTGTATACGAACCTTCTGTCCTATTTTATTAATCTAATTACCTATTCTTGTGCCAATACAGCTCTTAAAATGATATCTTTAGAACATTTTTGATTAAGTAGGATAATTTCTATTGCCTGTTTCTTCTTCAAGACAGTATTGGCTATTATTTCTGTTCTCTTCTATGTAATTTAGGATCAGCTTGTCATGTTCCACAGAAACCTGTTTGAATTGTGTCAGGAGCTTATTTTGACTTATATATTAATTGTTTACTTGATGATATTGGGTCTTCTCTTCTATGAATATAGTATATCTACCTATTAATGCAGATCTTCTTTATTTTCCCCTTGAGTAAATTTGTATCATTTATTAAAAAAAAAATCTTGAATCTTCTTTAAGGATTTTTCCTAGGTAGTATACAATTTTTGTTCTTATGATAAAGCAAGATTTTTATTACATTTTATAACTTTTATTTCTGGAATATATTTCCTTTGAAAGAAACTAGTGTTATCTGCTCATTCATTTATATCAAACAGAATTCATTATGGAACAAGTTCTTCTTGCCAATCTTAAAAACCCATACAAACTTTGTGAGGACTAGTAGAACACAAGGTCTAATACTTTCCAGTTAATTCTCTTGGACTCCTGAATAAATATCCATAAATAATATTATCCACAAATATTAACATCTTTCTCATCTTTCTATCTCATTCATTTCTGTGACTTAAGGCTAGAAGTCTCAGAAAAATGTTAAAAACTGAATGTTTCAGTTGGGATATCTATCTTTTCCCAAATGTCAATGATAATGTTTTTACTATATAACCATTAAATATAATGTGTATTTTAAGTTCCTTCCTCAGACCACAGAAATTTTATTAGCTTTATAATAATAATACTTACTTCATCTATTTTGTAACAGGACAACCCAGCACCAGAAATACATATTAATATAACACCAATAGTCTCTACTGGCATTAATAATAATGATGGTAGTTTAAAAAATTACAAATTATTGTGTAGCTAATACTTATATGGTATTGTAGATGTTTATACACATCTATACCAGTAAAACAATTCAACAATATTTCAGTAGTCATTCTTATGAATTAAAGAGGTTAAATGTTATGCCCAAATTCACACAGCTGAAAAAATGGGGAGATGGAATTTGAACTCAGTTCTGCGTTATTACTGCCCAGACCTCTGCCACATCTTTTGCCACCACACCAGATTTTGTAATATGAATAGAAGCCGTGTATACAAACCAGAGCTTATAGAATTATGATGTGGGTGGAAATGTTATAGTTAATATTTAAATTAAAGAGCTGTCCAAAAAATGCTTTTAACAAAGCCTTTAAGAGTTGGGACATTTCTGTATCAGCTGAATATGGACCTAGATCTGCTTGTTTCTGCACACTAAATTTAAAAGAGGTATTGAAAGAAAATGTGAAAAATCCTAAAGTAAATCAGAGACAGAAACCATGTTGCTGACTCTGTACAGTTGTTGATTACTCCCTGCCCTCCTATCACCCAGCATACATTAGTATGCTAAATAATTAAACTAAATTTGATTTGTATGATATAGTTCATCCCGTCACTACCACCAGGAAAAAAAAATGGAAAAATCCATATTCATACAACAGTGATTGGGATACATAGGGAACGACACTCTCTAGTATTTTAGGCATAGTATACATTTATGAGCCACAATATCTTGTTCATTATTCTAAAGAACAGCTCTTGTTTCACTTGTTATATCTCTTAAAATTTTGAGAACACTTCTGTAATGCTTTGCCCTCGAAGCTGTCAGAAGAATTGTGAATTGAAAATATTTTCTTCTCTAGATTGTTATTTCCTTGCAGATAAAATGTGTTGAGTGTGTTTTTAAAATACTAGTTGAGAGCTGAAAGTGGAAAATAGTGTAAATTCTGACCTTCAAATTTCTTTCTTGCCACTGGATAAAATACTTAGTTTATTCCATACAGAGTAACCCATCTTGTTTGGTATAACACAAGCTCCATCAAAATTGTCTGTACATTAACAATATTACATTACAGTGCTGAGCTGACATTCAGTAGGATAAAAAGGAATACATTGAAATTTCTTAAAATCCATCTCAAAGTTTTATTAAATTTAAAATGCTATGAGTCATACTTCTAAAATAAAAGTGATTTATCTCATTTAATTTTACAAATCATATCTGTACTTAACTTACAAACATTAACTAACTTAGGCATATTTCTAAGGATATTGAACAGGAAACCTCAGATTTAAGTATGAGAAATATTGTCGGGATATATTGTGGTGATTTTTTTTTTCTGTTCAGTTAACCAGCATATAGTATATCATTAGTTTCTGATGTAGTGTCCAGCAATTCATTAGTTGCATATAACACCCGGTGCTCATCATAGCACATGCTATTGTGGCCAATTTTAACTCTACCTCATGTAAGTCTACTTTCTAGATATTAACTGTTGCATATATGATTTATTAGAGAAAACATATAAAGGTAAAAGAGACAGTATTTATTATAAATATAGCAAATTAAACAGAAATCTGGCTTACAGATCTTACAGACTTATGTTTTTGTGATTTTAATTAAAACAAAGAAGTTTAAGATAATGTTACACACTAGCACAAGTTAGCTAGCAAATAATAAGAATAGTAGTGAAGAGGAGGAGGTGAAAGGGAAGAACTGCTCCTTCTACAGTAATTACTATGAAGTTGGCTTCATTCTAAGCTCTTTACATATGATAACTCATTTAAACTTTCCAATAACCCTATGAAAACTTATAGCTATAATTCTCTTTTTTGTCAATAAGCAAACAAGGTCAGTGCAGTTAATGAGGTAGTAAATAGTAGATCCAGATTTTTAAATTCAGACAGTCTAGCCCAAGAATAGATAACTCTGTATGCAGTGATCCAGAGTATAGTGGCACTAAAAACAAATTGTCATTTAAAAAAAAATGACCCCAAGTATATATTCCACTATATTTTTTGTAGTGATCCAAGGAAAGCTTCATTTAATGCATATTAAAAACTATCTTCTTCATTAGCAACTATGAAGGGGAGAATTGAGTAATTTTAAACTCCTCCTCCTCCTAAAATTTAATCAATTTAGAAATTTTAAGATCAATTAAAAGAATGCACATACATATACCTTTGGCAAAGACAAATTATTTTCACTAAATAGCTTCAATATATATCATATCATATTCTTTTCCTCTCTGTATACTTCTCCAAGACAAGTGGTTGAACTACATGCGTTTTTGGTTGCAGCAAAAGAGTCAGTTCTAGCTAACTGGAACATGAAAGGAATTTATTTTCATAATCTTGGGCATATCACAGAGCTGTTGGAAATACTGGACAACAGACTCAGGAAATAAACAGGACTTAAGGGAAACTGAGTATCAAAAACACAGCTGAAACATTCTAAAAGGAATAGACTATTTCGAACACTATTAATGGTGTACCCCTACTCTTGATGCCACCACTGCCTCCATGAATGTTCTTACCTGACCCAGTTACCTTAGTCTCTCCCTCCAGAGTCAAAGTGATAAAAAGGTAGTACCTTCTGATTGGTGAGCCTGTTAATATACTTACTCCCTAGCCAACAGAAAGAAGGAAAAAAGAGGCGAGGTTCTTCTTCCCTTCAAAACCTACACAGTCAGAACCTGTGCCCTAAAGAAGAAGAAAAATGTTTAATATCATTTAACCAAAATATATTTCTATATGCTCAAAATCTTTAGCTCCCAGCATTCAGATGTCTTAGATCTATGTTATTCGCAATGTACTACTACACCGGAGAAATTGTTAGAAACAGTTACTTAGGTATTTCATTATTACATTTATTTATTTAACATCATTTACTACTTATCATGAGCCTGCCACTGTACTGAGCTTTGTAGAAATGCTGATTTAATACTCAGAAAAAACTTTGATGTACTATGAGGTACTTATGATTAACCCTGATTTTACTCATGTAGGAACTGAGCATGAAGAGGTTATGTAACTTGCCAAAGTTCACTCTCTAGAAAGTGGCAGAGATGAAATTTGACCAAGGCAGTTAGATTTGATAATACCTGCTTTAAGCATTATCCCATGCTGCCTCTCATTGCAAGTCATAGTTGCTAGATGACAATTCCTGAGTACTGACAGCATCCCACTTCTTGAACCACTAAGTAGTGGTAGCCAGCTGAAGAATTCATTTAGTTTTCTACGAAAATGTGTTATTTGAAATCCAATATTTTTTAACCAGTTGTATATAGCAAGCACTGTCAGTGCCTCATCTAAAAACCTTTTCTCATCATTTCTGTGGGTTCCTCCTTCTCTTCCCCCTGGAATCTCTGTAGTTTTGCTTATAACCTGGAGCTACAACTCTGAGGGCTGCCATTGAACTACTGACACTGTTTGCCTGAATAATCAGATAGGTAGACAAGCCTGAAGATTTATAAGCCCCTAAGGTGGGACTTCTTCAATAACTGACCTGCACTGAAGTATGTAGTTCAGTACCATTGTCTTGAAGAGGACAATCTATAAGCTGTAACTTAACAATACAGAATTCCATTTAGTAAACTCACCCTTCATAAGACTTTGCTTGAAATCATGTCTACACTTAGCGTCTTCTTTCCCTGTCCTGCCTGACACATTCTTTAACTATGAGAACCATTCCATAATAAATCTCTTAGCATAGAAATACTCACTTTAGAATTTCCTGCAGAATCTGATCAACAGCAGAATCCTGTTGAAAAGAAACAACTCTGTTCCTGATTAACTTAAGCAGCAAAATGATGTTTTGGAGGCATTTTGAACACCTCATGGGTGTTCAAACCACTGGGAAGTTTAAAGGCTAGCACAGAAAATTTGTAAGACACAAGGTGACTGGAAAGCTAACAACGTAAGCAATGTCACATCATAAAGTTGTGATTCTGTAATTCACACACATTGGTGCTACCATTACTGAAAGCTCTTCACCACACCCCACTACCGTCAGGCACTGGGCCTACCAATGGACTTTCAACTCGGATGCTTCTAGTGTAAATTGTGCCTGTGTCCACCCACTTCCACTATCAGGATAAAGAATAACAAATGTCTACACGTATTGGACCCATACAGTGAGAGGAAAGCCAAATATTGGCTACATTTCAAACTTTTGGGGCTTTGTCAATGATTTTTCTGAATTTTTCTAAAGTCTCCAGTTATCTATCATTATTATGTTAATTAATTTCTTTTACCTTGAATGCTTAAAATTTAACATGGCTTACAACAATACCTTGATGGCAATTTAGGTATAATAAAAGTTGTCAAATAAATGGAAATACTAGGAGGTGAATTTGGTAGACTCAAAAGGATATAGCAACTGATTAAATTTGAAGGGTTCGGAAGGGAAAGTTGCTTCATTTGTTTTTCAGAACTCCAGCTTAAGTATCTTGACATATCTTGACATATAAGTATCTTAAGTAAATGACAAGATGATGTCATTAAGATATTTAAAGATAGTAGAATGGGCTTGATAACTGGAATGTCTAACAATAATTTAATTGTAAGTTTGGAGGTCTTAATGTCCTTTATGGTTGATAAGTCTAGTAGAAACTCAGAAAGTTGAGTTTCAAATTAAAGTGAGATATGAGAGCCAAAAGTTTATATTTAAGTGTTTCCAGAATACAAGTGACAATGGAAACCATGTAAGTACAAGACCACTCAGGGTAGGTGGGGGGTGATGTGTAGAACGAGAAGAAAAAAATAAGTATTTTGATAAGGAGCTTATAGAACTCTAGCACTTGAAAAGCAAGACAGAAAAAAATAATGAGGTAGAGAAAAAAACAAATTAGAATTGAGGTTAAGAAACCTGTGGGCTCTAAAGAGTACATAGAGGGAAAACATCTTAGAAGAAATCTTCCTTTTGGTTCTTGGGACTATGTGGCCCAAAATCTTTACCTTTCCTGGCATTGATGTTCATTGCTTTGTAATTTTGAGGCTTCTGACACAAAAGACAAAGGATGCTTCCTAAACTCCTGCCACAAGACTCAGCTGTGGGACTTACTTTGGCAATTAAATATGAACAGAAGTGAGAGTGACCAATTTTAAGCCTAGGCCTTAAGAGACCTCACATGTTTCCTCTTGTTCTCTTGCACTTTTGTTGTCACCATGAGAAGACTATGCCCTGGTCGGCTTACTGGTCCAGGTAAAATAAGACACTCATGGAGCATACCTGGATTCAGCCTGTACTTAGAGCTGCCACCTCTGCCCAGCAAAAAGGAGCAGAGCTGTCCCAGCCAAATTGCAAATATGTGTGAAATAAATGCATATTGTTGTATACTACTGAGATTTTGCATTTGTTTGAAGCAAGAGCTGACTGACAGAGGACACTGGTGACTTCGGAAAAATCATTGACGAAGCACCAGGGTGGCTCAGTCATTAAGCTTTTGCCGTCAGCCCAGGTCATGATCTTGAGGTTCTGGGATTGAGCCCCACATTGGACTCCCTGCTTCACAGGGAGCTTCTCCCTCTCCTAGTCCCCCTGTTTGTGTTTCTTCTCTTGCTGTCTCTCTGTCTAATAAATAAATAAAATCTTTGAAAAATATATTTAAAAAGAAAAAAAGAAAAATCGTTGACTATATTCTGATGGATCCCTTAATCAGAAATTAAAGGCTTGAAGGATGAATTAGAGAGAATTAACTGTAATCAGTGAGAAGTTGGTCATTGAAGGGCTGAAAATAATTGAGATGCTAACTTTATGAAGACTGAATACAAGAAATGGAGAAAATGTGTGAGGTTACATCCCCTTATTTTGAATGTATAATTCAGGAAATGGATTCCACATACATAAGCATTTAAACTATTAATAATTAATGGAGAAAATTTCAGGACATTGAGGGAAATGATTTTGGTTACATAAGTTTTTAATAACATTACTTTCACCATGTTGTGTAAGAAAGATAGCCTTTATTGTGCAGTGGGATAGTATCAGATAAATATAAATTTCATTTTAGCATTAGAAAAACTGCTAGGATCTTACTTGAATAATAGCAGTTTTATAAATTGGAAACAATAGATGAAACATAGATGAACTAGATAGAACAAGATGATTCACATGAATGCTAGAAAGAACAACTAAATGTTGCCAGTCTGGCAAATTGGCCTCTATGCAAATTAGTAGTGTTTTAAATAAAGAAAACATATCAAAGGCCATGTCTGTTCATTTATTTTGACATTTTATAATTGAGCCTAATTATTTGTGAAACTGTAACCCATTAAGCTGGCCGATGGTATACTTTGTGAAAATAATGACATTTTAGTCAAAGAAGCACTTACTTTCACTTTCCATAGCACATTCAGGCAAGATACTTAGTGGAGTAATTAATTAAAAAGTAAAATGTCAAGTCTTACCCACATCTCTGTGCATTAACCAAAGATACATACAGACTGGAAGTCAGAAATTCAAAATGGGCTCTTTGTTTAATATGCATTTCCAGAGACAAATTTGTGAAATTAATTCTCTGAACAATCTATGAACTATATTATGCCTAATTATTTGCCTTACATATCAAATATACCTTTATTCAACCTAATGTGCCTGATTTTTGCACTTTGCCAGTTTCTCCAAACTTTGTAGTCCTACATTTCATTGTCACATGTACCTATCTTTGTTGATGTCACTTTGCCTCTGGAAAGCCCAAAAGTAATGATACAGGGGAGTTATAACTCTATTTTAAGCCAGGCTTGTATTACCATTATATTTTGCAGATGATTATTTTAAGAACAAGTAATTATGGATTTTTCTTAAAATTGAGCTGGTTTCATTTTTTCATAATTTACTACATATGAAATAATTCCTAGTTTTGTCAAGGCTGGAAACGTATTTTGCTGCTGCAAATTATCGAGACCACATACAAGTGTAAGCTAGCAGCATTTCCTCCAATTTGGTTTTCTAAGTAAACAAAGCCTGCAGCACAGTCTTCCATTAATGAGGGATGAATCTGAGTCTTTTCTGATAAATCAAAGGGCCGTGCTTATTAAACAAAGATGATGTTATTGATTCAAAGGGCATGCTCTTTAAGCAGTTTTTCTAATTGTTTGTGCTGATCCATCTACGTTTTACATTTTACTTCCCATTTTAGCCACACACATTTTATAAAATGTCCAGCCAGGCTCAGAGGTTTATTACAGGAATAGCATGATACAATACTCGCCGGCCAGTGAATAGGAGGCCCCATGACCTTCACATTATTGATGGCAAGTTGGGCTAACTGCCTGATAGGCACATTAATCCTAGTGTCAACATCAAGGAGAATTTTTGTTTGAGGCAATATAAATTATATATGCACAACTAAGGGGAGAAACTAGCAATACAAGTGCTTGGAAGTAAACTTTCTTTAGTTAAAAACAAAGCACATTTTTTTCATCTTCCTTCTGTGCAAATAACATTTTTTAAAATAAAAGAAATAACATTGAACTTCCCTAGCAAAAACAACAACCCATGAGACATTCATCACGAGTTTGCAGTCCTTTTTAATTGCATAAGCAACATTAACTCACAGGATAGAAAACTGCCATAGAATTTTGCTCATTTTCTTTGTGCAAGATGTACACCTAAGTTAATAGTTCTGCTGGGATACCCGGTAGACTGAGCATGAAACAATTCCTTGGTAAAATGGTAAAATTTTATTTTACAAAGATTGTCTTCTATCATTTCAGTAAATGTACCATGTGCACCTGAAAATAGTTTGAATTTTGTCATTGTAGAATGTAGGACACACCATGTTACAATTAGTGCTGGTAATTGTATTAATTATATATAGAGCCCACTATATGAAAATTAGAACTATTAAGTTGTTTATTAATTGTGCTGCTCATCTTTTCTATATTTTTACTGATTTATCTTAATGGCAAGTATTAGCAACTTTTGAATGCTAATTTCATATATATTAAATCTGTGTATTGATTGCATAGAAATTTAGAACAATAGTATTTTCCAGTTGATTTCTCTATCATTATGAAATTTTACTGTTTATCTCTAGCAATGCTCTTGCCTTAAAATTGTCTTTGATATTAATATAAATCTACTTTAGCTCTGTATTTGCATAGTTAATTTATTATTCAATCCTTTGCGTTTCAGTCGTTCTCCGTTCTTATATTAATAAACATTTCTCTTAGGATTAGCATATAGGTGAGGTTTTTTTAAAACCTAATCTAACAATCTTATTCTCTACTTGAACTATTTTGTTCGTTCACATTAAATGTAATTAAAGATATAGTTTACTTCATATCTGCTGTTTAATTACTTGTTTTCTATTTGGCCCACCTGCTTTATGCTCATAAAGCTTTCTTGCTTTCTTTTCGGTTAATCTGGTGTTATTCTGTTTTGTTTGGTTGTTTTAACTGTTCTATTTTCCCTCTATAAATTTGTTAATTATAGCTGCTGCTTCTACTCTTTTAATGATTACTGTCAATTACAGCATTTATTCTTCAATCATTGTAATGTGATGCAGATTATTATTTTCAGCATTTCTTCTATAATGCTAGCAACATAGGACCTTTTAACTCTATATACAGCCTCCCACCTTTCACATTACTGTTTTCATGCATTTTAACTATATATATATATATATATATATATATATATATATATATATATATATTCAATTGCACAAAGTATTATTATCTTTCTGTCCAGACAGTATTCATCTATATGAATCTCTCCTTTGCTGGACACTTATATAGGTACTTACATATCCTGGGATCATTTTCCTTCTACCTGAACAATTTCTGTGTAATTTTTTTTTTTAGTGCTGGTTGGCTGGCAGTACGTTCTGTATGTTTTTATGTGTCTGAAAATATCTTTAAATCTTCTTTGTTTTAAAATATTTGTTTTTATATTCTATTTTTAATTCTTTTATATCTTCATTCTTTAAAAAATTGTTGATGGGTAGAAAAATCTTAATTGATTTATCAACCTGTTTTTTTATTTGCTTGTTTCTTTGAAAGTAATGTGTTTACCCCTTTTGGCTACATTTAAGATTTTCTCTTTGTCTTTAGCTTTCAACAATTTTATTATGATATATCTGTGTGTGGTATACTTTGTATTTACCCTGCTTGAGCCTCACAGAAATTCTTTGGTCTGTATATTTCATCAGTTTTATATAATTACACCTTTTTTCCCCCCTTTAGTTACTGCATATGTCCCAGTCTTTCTTGTTCCTCGAACTTTGGTTCTAGATGTGTATTATAGCTGTTTATGGCATGTTGTGTGCTTCTTTTGCTCTTTTTGGTATTTTTCATACTCCCCTCATCCTTGAGTTTGGATATTTGCTATTGATATGTGTTCCAGTTCACTAATACTCTTTTTTGCTTCTTTCTAATTTCCTATTAAACCCATCCGTTGAACTCTTTATTTTAGACATTTTAGACAATTTTCACTTTTAGAATTCCTATTTAAATCTTTTATAGATGATACTTCTCATAACAAATTTTCCCATCTTTTCATCTATTCTTCTGTGTCTTTGTCTATTTTTATCATAGTTATTTTAAGGGCATCTGGGTGGCTCAGTTAAGCCTCTGCCTTCAGCTCAGGTCATGATCTCAGGGTCCTGGAATTGAGCCCTGCATCGGGCTCTCTGCTCAGAGGTGGAGCCTGCTTCCCCCTCTCTCTGCCTGCTTCTCTGCCTACTTGTGATTTCTCTCTCTCTCTCTCTCTCTCTCTCTCTGTCAAATAAATACATAAAATATTTTTTTAAAAAATCATAGTTATTTTAAAGTATTTTTTATTAACTCTAACATTGATTCAGCTGTGTCTCTTTTTCATTGTTTTTGTTTTAGGTGATGTCATCTCTGACCCTTTTTTAATTGAATGCGGAACATTATGTATTTTTAAATCTCTGGTCATCTATGTCTCTAGGAGTGGTTCGCTCTGCCTTTTGCTGGGCAGATAGAGTAGTGGCTGATAATTATAATCTAATCAGGGATTAAACTGAGTAGAGGTTGGATACTAATTTTCATCAAGGCCCTGTAAGTGGATCATAGTTATGGCTAAAAGTGAAGAAGCTGCAGGACTTCCAGTTGAAAGCTTAGTATGCTTATCAGGGACTCTCTCAGATAAATCTCAAACTCTACTTTTAAAGACAGTAAATGAGACAGCAGAAAACTGTGCCCTCCCTTTCAGAATCTTTCTGCCTAGCTTTTCTACGCCCGACCTTGAGCAGCTTCGGAATTGGGGTAAGTAATTGGGGGAAACCTACAGTGTGTCAGGTAATTTCTCTTATCCTTTCTCACTGAGATCTTGGCCCCTCATGTCTCTTAACTTTTTCTTGAGTTTTAGATCTTGTTAAAAGTTTATTGGTATCAGTATTCCCTGGAAGTTGCCCTCTGTCCAGGAAAAGCCTGGGTTCTCAACTAATAAACTAAGCCTAGAATTACAAATGATTCCAGAGAAATGCAGAAAGTCACTTCATTTCACCTCCATTTTCTCTTTTCCACAATCTTGACCTTTTGGTTCTTGTTACTTTAACAACTTTCCCAGGCCTTTAAATAAGTGGTTTTTAAATGTTTTATTGAGTTTTTCTATTGAGAAAGATACTCCATCCTATCCAGAAAAAGAGAATACATTTTTATCTTCACTTTCCATTTCTGGGATCATCTCCACAACCAAAAGGAAAATTAGTTGTTTTACTTATCTGTTTGCTTGCTTTTACAATTAGATTTTTCTGTTATTAATATTCAGGTTTATAAGGATAAATTTCTTTTCTTTAATTTTTTAGAGCCACCTGGAACTTGAGTCTGTCAAATATCAGTCCAATAGATTGGACTTATATATTTGTTATTTATAAACACATTTATAGAGCTGCCTCAATGTATAAAGAAATACAACTAAACTGTAAGTTATACTGATTAGATACTAAATTAGGCTTATTTTTGGACCAGAAGCTCTTTTGAGAATAGAATTGAGAAATAATTCAGCAACACCTTATTAAGTATTACTTTATACTGTATGTAAAGATTAATGCTTAAAAGTGTCACATTTTCTGCTTTGGAGTTATTAGAAATCATACAGTAATTTAGGAGGTTGTTTCATGTTCTATGTACTCAAAGAAACCTGCTTAGGCTAACAAGAGATTCAGTTCGAGACATGGCATTACTTTGGATAAATAACATAGTATTTCTGTGCTCTGTGTACCAAAATCAATAACTTTATAATGAGGCATTAAGTCTCCCTGGATATTAAGATGACAGAGTTCAAAAATAATACATTCTTTGGTTTTATTTTCTTTCTGTCAATTTACTCTAACCTGGGCTAGCTTTTGGAAGTTAACAAAATTGATTTTTTTCTTTTTTTCAAAACAGTCTGTCATCCAATAATTTATTTTGGTTTAGATTACAAAGAGCTCATGTGTTACACATTAGCTCCTTAACATTTAAAATAAGTTATTTTCATTTGCTTTCTCATTTACTAGTTTCAGATTGGAATATATTTGCATTTGTAAAATGTGTATAAATCAGTATGTTTCATAGGTAAGAGCAGGAAAGGCAATAAAAAAATGGCTTCTAACAAATTATTCACATTTGAAGGGGAAGGAATGGATAGATAAATATGCAAACTTACTTTCCCAGTACTGCATATAAATTGTTATAAATGTTCTACTATATAAAACAAACAAACGGAAACTTTTGTGTAATGCCCTCAGGAGTCACAATGAGATATTTAATTAACAGGTATATCAAATATCATTGTATCTTCTCTGCATACCCTAATGTGTTCTCATATAAAAATAATTATTTTAATAATGATTATTTTTCTTATCAGTTTCAGTTTTGAAGAAAATAGCTAACTAAACTTTAGTTTCATGGTTTTTACTAGATTCAGAAATAACTGTGCTGCAGAATGTTAAAATTAAAATGGGACCTCCATTTAAAATTGTTACAGAAAAGGGGCATCTGCTGGCTCAGTCAATTAATCGTCCAGCTCGATTTTGGCTCAGGTCATAATCTCAGAGCCTGTTTAAGATTCTCTCTCTTCCTCTTCCTCTGTCCCTCCCACCCTCCCATCCCCCCATGCTCATGCTCTCTTTCAAAATAAATAAATTAAATTAAATAGTAAAATGAAATAAAGGGGCACCTGGGTGGCCAGTCAGTTAAACGTTTGACTCTTGATTTTGGCTAGCGCCATGTCAGCCTCCATGCTCAGCAGGGAGTATGCTTGAGGATTTCTCTCCCTCGTCCTCTGCTCCTCCCTCATTCTCAAAATAAATAAATCTTTAAAGATAGCATAAAATAGTTACAGAATGTCCAGACTAAATAACCACATAGAGATTTTCCAAGGGAAATGGAAAAACCTCTTCCATGACTCTTGGATCCCTTTATGAACTTTGAAACTAAGAAAAGTAAGGGATGGAGGCCTTTTGGGGGAAGGTTAGTGATGAGTTGTATTTAGTGTGAGCTTTTTCCACATTATCAGTCCATATTCTCAAACTTTGCTGGAAAGGGGAGGAATGGTAGGTGGCCAACAGTTCCATCTGGTGCTCTGTGGTTTGTATAAAGGCTACACCTTTCAATGACTCCTCTAGACAGTGACTTCATAATGCAGGAATACGAACAGAAACTCACTATTAGGAGACACAGGACTCCCCTCACATCTACAGTGGCTTGAAGACTCCTTCATGACTTTGCCTAACTTTCATCTGACTACAGAAAATTCTGTGACCATTCTCCCCAATCTACTCTTCCATTCTCCTTCATTGAGGATCAGATTGGCATCAGTTATGAAGACTCTCCCAGAATTCCTGGCTCCCTGCCCATTGTCTCTACATAGGTTTTGACCTAACAAAATACTATTCTTGGCATCTTCTCAGAGGGCCTGGAAAAATCAGGAGGTGAACCTCTACAGACCAAGTCTGGTGTTCAAATGGTCCTCTAACTTACCTGTAATTGAAAGATTTTTGAGTACTGGTTTTGGTTCCTACCTATAGAAGCTAGAGGGGACTGTGGCCTCTGGTTTCATTTCTAGTAAGAAAATAAGACAGAAAGGCAAGGCAGAACCAGGAGAGTGCCATTGCACTGAGGTCTACTTATAACACCTAAATTAGCCAGCAGAAAGGATGAATGCATATTTTTCTTGAACTAGACATGTGCCACACTGCATAGAGCTGGCGTGGGATCATCATGGGCCCTATAAAATAGGCCTGCCAAGAGAAATTAACATCTTACCAGAGAGAAGATAGAGCTGTACAGTTGAACCCCAGATGCCAAAATGACAATGTACTGCTACAGAGGAGTTATTCAACCTGTATCAAGAGACCTGGAGCAGGAACCTCTGAAGAGGCTCTAGAAGGAAGGTACCCCAAAAGTAAAAGGAACACATCGGCTGTCGACTTAGTCACATCCCTTTACCTGTTTTTTCCTCTTGTCTCTCCAGAAACCTGGAGAAAAGACAGTAGGAAAGAATAGGACAGGGAATAAGGTGACAAAGAAGAAGAAAACAGAGGTGAGTTGTGGTCTCTTTTTCTCACTGAAGGTTTCCAGGCTTCAAAAGGGGGTGGAGAGGGCAAATTTAGGTTTTATACAAAATCAGGCTTGAAGTTCTGGTTGTTATTATGAGTCTGCCAAGGCTGTTTGATGAATTGAGTAAGTATATTCAAATTCGAATATTGAAAAGCTACCCATGAGCTAAGCAAAAGCAGAAAGTCTGTGGGAAGACTGTAGGTCTTTTGTGAAAAGGTGGAAGAGATTTTCTCCCAATAAAAATTTAATGTCATGAGACAGGTTTGATCAACCTGCTGATCATACATACTAATTTTCATAGAGAATTAGTAAAAATATAATAAACCTACAGTTAGCAGCATAATATCATTGTTAGTCAACAAGCAGCACTAAAAAAGCCATAATTTTAAAAAAAATCCATAATTTCAGTCCCATGCAAGTAAGTGATTATCTGAGGTAAATTTACTGATATCCCTCACATAGCTTGGGAAACTATATATTCCCCATTGATACCATTGCCGTGAAAATAGTGCCAAATATCTATATATAGTACATGTAAGTATACTTGCACAATTTTTCAATTTACTATTTCAACTACTACAAAATAGGCATGATCAAAAACACTGAAACTATTTCATAGTAGTTCTAAATTTCATTACCAAAAGAACCTAGAATAAAAGTAAGACACAGTGAGGTCATTAGGAAAAAAAAGGGATATCTTTGTGTTCTTTTGCATAAAATGAAATAATAACACCACGATTTTGTCCTGACTTTTTAGCAAAAGACATGAATTAAAACACTTTTGAGCACACTTTCTGAACAATTATGTACCTATATACCAAAAGTCAGGCAATGAAGACAAACTCGATCTTAATGAGCAACAAGAATCTAGGAGATGAAAACCAAACAAAAGGCCAAGAGAACCACTAATGATATTATAGTTGCTACCATGAGCTTTTACATTTGGATAACAGCAGCATGATTCATAAGCTAACCAAGTTTCATTTTTTCCATTATCAAATTAAAGCCTTTTGCTAATTTTTTATGACCTCAATCCATTAACTTTGTCCTGACTTTTCATTTCTAATCTTCACCCAATCAAGATGCAGAGACTAAAAGTGAGTCAGATTTCCACTTCTAGCCTGGGAAGCTAACACACTCTTCTCATGAATAATTTATTTAAAAAGAAAATAAATTGTTTTATGGTTTTTAGGCCAGCCAAACACTAAAACTATGGAAAAACTGTGGTCTCTTCTTTAAATACTTTGAATTTTACAAGGGTCTTGACTCTACATGTACACTTTTACTCAGTTGGGTTTGTAATTCTGCTATTTCCATTTCAACACAGCAGTAAGTCAATAGTATTCAATTAAATAAGTCAATAATATTCAATTATATTTGAGCATGTCTATTTCTGGGAATAGCTATACCTAAGGAAGATACACATGTTAAAGAAAAATGCTTCATTTAAAAAATAAAAGATAAACATAGATTTTTTTAGTTGCCCCCATCTGTATGAATAAAATATGCTGACATATGGTTAACAACAGGTAATTAAACCTGGCCAGTACCCACTTTGGGCTAATTTGAATGATCTGATTTCAGTTAGCATATACTGGATAACAGGTCAATAAAATTCCCCTCACCTGATTTCCACATTTTCATTAATGATGACATCACTAACAGTGATTCATTTGTAGGTGGGGAAAGGTTGAGGTAAAAGACGGTCATAGGAAACAGAAAACATTCACTTGATTCCCCCCATTCCCAATTCTGCTTGGTATGCAATGTTAGAATATAATGTTTCAGGGGTGCCTGGGTGGCTCAGTGGGTTAAAGCCTCTGCCTTCAGCTCAGGTCATGATCCCAGGGTCCTGGGATCGAGTCCCACGTCGGGCTCTCCTCTGAGCAGGGAGCCTGCTTCCCTTCCTCTCTCTCTGCCTGCCTCTCTCTGCCTGCTTGTGATCTCTGACTGTCAAATAAATAAATAATATCTTTTAAAAAAAAGAATATAATGTTTCAGTTTATGATAGCGATCTGAACATTCCTCTCCCTCCTCACAGTAGTGACAAAGTTATAAAAGAATAAATTTATAACCCCAGATTCCTATGCCCGGATTAGGTAAAAGGAACATTTAAAGAAGGCACAAAATACATTTGAAAATATATAGGAGTTGTGCATAAACATATCTCTAATGTTCTCCACCTGAAAAATTACTTTAAGAAATACTGTAGCTCTTGGGGCGCCTGGGTGGCTCAGTCAGTTGAGCAACTGCCTTCAGCTCAGATCATGATCTCAGGGTCCAGGATTGAGCCCCATGTTGGGTTCCCTGCTCAGCAGAGAGTCTGCTTCTCCCTCTTCCTCTGCCCCTCCCTTCTGCCTGTGCTCTCTCTCTCTCTTTCAAATAAAGGAATAAAACCTTAAAAAAAAAAAAAGTAGCTCATGGAAAAAAGAGCACAAAAATATTGCTATAAGATTATTTAAATATAAAAATTACTTTTAAACCTAGGATAAATAATGTAATGAAGCAAAATGTATTATAATTAAAGATTATATATTAAAGATTAATTGAAAGTAGTAATAATTCAACTAAAATATACTGGGTCAAAATCCTAGAACATACTAGCAAAAATGAGAGACATGTAAATAGTGCAAACTTAATTGCTAATTTTTGCATCTATGAGAACTCAACAGATGTGATTTCATTTCTATAACTGATAACTTTTTTTCCCCATTTTGGAAATCTGTATTTACCTTAGGTATTTTTTTTATTTAAATTCAATTAGCTAACATCTAGTACTTCATTAGTTTTTGATATAGTATTCAATGATTCATTAGTTGCTTATAAAACCCAGTGTTCATCACATCACATGCCCTCCTTAATGCCCATCACCCAGTAACCCCACCCCCCCACCTGCCTTTCCGCAACCCTCAGTTTGTTTTCCGGAGTCAAGAGTCTCTGATGGTTTGTCTCCCTTTCTGATTTCTTCCCATTCAGTTTTCCCTCCCTTCCCCTATGATCCTCTGCTCTATTCCTTATATTCCTCATATGAGTGAAACCATGGGATAATTGTCTTTCTCTGGTTGACTTGTTTCACTTAGCATAATACCCTCCAGTTCTATCCATGTCGATGTAAATGGTAAGTATTCATCTTTTCTGATGGCTGAGTAATAGTCCATTGTCCAATAGTCCATTCATCTTCCATAAAGAAGATGAATCAGATCTTCTTTATCCATTCATTTGTTGAAGGGCATCACAGCTCCTCCCAGAGTTTGGCTATTGTGGACATAGCTGCTATGAACATTGGGGTGTGTGTGCCCCTTCTTTTCACTACTTCTGCATCTTTGGGGTAAATACCCAGTAGTGCAATTGCTGGGTCATAGTGTAGCTCTACATTAAACTTTATGTTTACATGGATAAACTTAATGCTCATTTTTTTCTAAGCTTTTCATTCTAATTGTTCATAATTAACTGGATATTTTTTCTTTTTCTTTTCTTTCTTTTTTCTCTTCTTTCTTTCTTTCTTTCTTTCTTTCTTCTTCTTTTTTTTTTTTTTTTTAAGAGAGAGAGAGAGCATATGTACACACACAAACACCATGATTGGACATTTAACTAACTGAGCTACCCAGGCACCCCAATTAACTGGGTATTTTTTAGTTTGTTTTTGATGGGCTGGATTTCATCTTCAAAACAGATTTCCCAAGACTCACTGTTTATTTCCCTTTGTATTACTTCTCGCCATGATGCATTTCTTTGCCTTCACTTATGAATTACACTTGGCTGTACATGGAATTTATTTACTCCTTCTTTTTTGAATTTATAGACATTATAATCTTATATTCTTGCATCTAAGTGTTACCAAGTCATAACTCAACCTAATTTTTTTTCTACAGAGTACTTGCTTCTGCTAATAGCAATCACTCTGTTGTAACCTTGAAAAGATACTCTGTGAACATGCAAGCGTAACTGTGCAAATAATCTGTTTTTAATTAATACAAATGAGAATGCATCATAAACAAAGTTTCTGAACTTTGCTTTCTTAAAAAAAAAGTTCTAGTCAGCAATATTTGAGACCTCTTGTGTGTTCATAACTTTACCCACAGTGTTTCCAAACCATTTGATATTTGCCAACTAACAGTTAAAAAATGGAATTTCATTAGAGTTTTAATTTGTACTTTATTTCTGTGATTATACATGGGGTGAGTATCTTGTCATATGTTTAAATGATTCCCATGATGTTTACTTGAAATCTTTGTCATATTCTTTGCCCATTTTCTGGTAGGTTACCAATTTTTGTCTTATTAATTTGCACTAACTTTTTATATATTAAGGAAAGAGAACATTTTTCATGGTAGATGTTCCAAATAATTTTCCTGAGGATTTAAATGTATCTGCCTATTCAGTTGTCCTAATACATGCTTACTGAGTAATTCCTCTTTCCCCTAACAATCACTTTGGTACTTCTGTTATTTTTCAAATCCTAACAAATGGACCCTTACAGTCTGCTCATGTGCTATTGTTTACTCATGTGCTAGTGTTTCTATATTAATGTGCTAGTGTTTACTTTTACAATGACTAATCCTACAGATGTTTTAATATTAACTTATATTAGTCATATTTATCTTTTTTCCAGAATATCAGAATATTTCTAAAATTTTCTCTATTTTTTATTGTTCTTTATATGCTTCAGAATAAGTTGGTCAAGGTTCAAAAATATTTTGATAATTTTAGGGAAATTGCATTACACATACAGATCAATTTAGGGAGAATTTTAAATGTTTCCTGCTCGATCTATTCCATAACCAAAGTATACTTCTCCATATATTTGTTTCCTTTTATATCTTTCAAAAGCATTTTATTTATATATATTTCATATATATACACACATAGATAATGCATTTTATAGAGATATATATGTATTTTTTATTCCATGTGAAATATGTTTTTAAGTATGTTATTCTTTTTGTTACTATTAAAAATGGGATCTGTCTGACAATTTTTATTCTATTTTCCTGGGATGGGCTTCATCTTCCAGTCTGAAAATATATACCACACATTATTTCTAAACATGACAGATAGATAAATGTAGTTATGTCATCTTTTGATTTTTTGTAATTCCCATTTTCCATGTTCTCTTTCCCAGAAATACCAATTATTTACATGTTTGCTCTCAATTGCCTTGTTGCACACAGTCGTTTATGTATCTGTAAACTTTTGTAATATATGAACAATAATTTTCCTCAAGTCTTACCTCTGTTGATTTGAGTTACTCTATTATTTTTAAGTATTGCAATGTTATTTTTCCTTAATTTTATTTCATAAATTTGTAAAATGACTTGATAGTCTCTCACTCTCTTTCTCTTTTTTTCTTTTTGTTTTTTTTTAAGTGTCAGTATGGTTCTTTTTAAAAGCTTCTTTCATTCTGTCTTTTTATACCATGTTGTGTTTTATTATCTTGAGATTACGAATTATGTATTCTTTTAGAGCCCAGAATTAATCTTTTTCCTGTGTGTGCTAGTCATCTGTGTTTTGACGACATAACTATCTCTTAATTGACTAAAATCTAGGTAGCTTTCATTTGTTTGAATATGTGATTTTGTTGCTACTGTTATTTCTGTTGTTACATTAACCTATAAATGCATTATCTCTAGGCCTTTTTTTTTCTCTGAAACAAAAGATAGATTCTACTTTACTCTTCTTATTTATTCGAACATTCTTTGTGAGTTCTGCTTAAAAAAATGAATCAGATACTAAATATTGGCCATATTAGTTAGTTATTAAACTTTTAAGGCATGAAGGAGCAAATTAGAGGCCTGAGTTCTCTTAGTCAAGAAACATTGTTCCTGGGGTGCCTGGGTGGCTCAGCCGTCATGATCCCAGGGTCCTAGGATGAAGCTCCGCTTCGGGCTTCCTACTTGGCAGGAGGCCTGCTTCTCCCTCCCCCATTCCCCATGCTTGTGTTCTCTCTCTGGTTGTCTCTCTGTCAAATAGGCAAATAAAACCTTTTAAAAAGAAAAAAAAAAGAAAAGAAAAACACTGTTCCTGTGAGGTTTCTGTCTGAATAAGTTGTTGTGCCATAATTGGGGTGTCTCAGTAGATCATCATACGAACTGTCACACCAAGTGGTGACATTTTTTCATGGTCATTTGGCTAATTCGATGAAAGGATGAATTAGTGAGAAATGTCATGATCCTCAGATTCTGTTTTGTGTGAAAACCCAACTGTGTTTTTACCACCATTGTTTTTTCACTGCCTTCTAGGAAATTCTTTCTGGTGCCCTTTATGAGACTGCCTGTCTGAGGCTGGGTGAGGATTTCCCACATTGCTCATAATACACATCTCCATTTCCACTGATTTTGCTAAATCAGGTGTTTTAAAGATAGTTTTATCAGAATTTTCTCTACTTATTTCCTCTAAATTACACACTCTATCAAAAAGAAGACTTGTGAATTTATTTTCAGCATCTCCCAGCCTGGTCCAAATTTTATTATATTTGGCCAACATTTAAAATATATTGTATTAAGTTGAGATCATTCCCAAATTTGGTTAATGATATAATGTTACCTAGAACAAAGTGTATCTATTGATAAAGAACATAATCTAAAAGTGTAAATATAAATTATGCATTTTCTTGATTGAAAGTACTTAAAGGTGCTTATAAACTGAAACATAATAATAAGATATCTTGATACACCTTTCTTCATCTGTTGACTGATCAAGAAGGCAAAGACAAATATGAATTTGGACCATATTTTGGAGTTAATAAATGTACATAAAAGTTTATATACCATAATCTGTGATTAGACCTTATTTTGGAGAGTATGAAGTATTTATAAAAATAAGACACTGGGGAGGGTATATGCTTTGGTGAGTGCTGTGAAGTGTGTAAACCTGGTGATTCACAGACCTGTACCCCTGGGGATAAAAACATATGTTTATAAAAAATAAAAAATTAAAAAAAAAATAATAGCATCCATCTCACATGAAGGTGAGATGGAAGTACCTCCGGAGACACAGAAACCAAGAAGGACCATATAAGAAGGTTAAGAGGAATAAATGAATCCACTATTGCAGTTGGAGATTTCACCACCTCCCTCTTAGAACTAGACAGATCCTGCAGGCAGAAAATCAGTATGAATATGGTTGAACTCAATAACACCATCAATTAAGAAGATATAATGGACATCTATGAACTACTTAATCCAACAACAGCAGAATACACATTCTTCTCAAGCTCACATAGAATATTCACCAGGTACTACTACATTCTGGCCATAAAACACATATTAACAAATTTAAAGGAATAGACAACATACAATGTCTGCTCTCGATGACACTGGAATTAAAGTAGAAATCAGTGACATAAAGACAGCTAGAAAAATCTCCAAATATTTGGCGATTAAACAACATTTGTAAATAATATGAGTCAAAGGAGAACTCTTTTTCTTATTATGTTCAATTAGCCAATATATAGTACATTGTGTTTTTGATGTGTTCAATGATTGATTAGTAAGAACTCTTAGAAGTTTTAAAATATTTTGAATATACAAATATTTTTTAAAGGAAAGCACAACATACCAGAAGCAGTAATTAGTGGGAAATTTATAGCATTGAATGTATATGTTAAAGGCATAAAGTGGAGATGGAGTCACATCTACATTTGCTACATTAGATTTATCCGACTATAGCCTCAAAACAGACAAGAAGACAGTTTCTGCAGTGCCACATCTTGTCATAGACTGAGCATGTCACAATTTCCTTCCACTCTTGTGTCTTATCAAGCTGTCCCAACTCTAACTCTGCTTATACTCATCAAAATGTACTTGACTCATTTATTCTGTGTATGCACAAACTTACACTTTAGATTCTAAAGGTAAAATGTCAGATAAAAACTTCACATATTTAAAATTACCTTGAAAATCCCCTTGAAGCCTGTCACACAAAGAAAAAAAAATATGCTTCTAAACACTAAATTCTTGCACATAATATGAGTTATTCATAATTCATGCATTCTCTCTCCCTCCTATTGTTTTTTGAGCATCTGTGGTCATGTTCGTATATGCTAAGATCAAGATTACCATGTATACCAGTTTTCTCTGTGAAGTCCCAGCTTATGCCCATTATTAGACCCCTTTTATTCTCAAAATATATTCCAGTTTGAACTATAAAGGTATAACACAACAGAGATCCTTTGTGGTGAGGAAAGTGTTCCAAAACTTGATTTTGGTGGCCGTTATATGAGTCCATACTTTTAATAAAATATCATAAGCTACATACAAAGACATTAAAAAAAAAGTAGAGTCCAAGTAAGGTCTGGGTCAGAATCATTGTAATGTGCTAATGTCAATGTCCTGGTTTTGCCAGTATGTTCTAGTTATATAAAATATTACCTCTGAAGGAACCTGGGTGAAGTAGATACAGATTACCTCTCTGTACTATTTTTTAAAACTTCTTGAGTCTATAATTATTTCAAAATTAAAAAATTAAATATAACAACATCATAGCATGCTTTCTTGTCACACACTGACAAAGAAATGAATGAATTTGGAGATGAAAAGCCAATACCTAGCACAGTTTTTGTTGTTGTTGTTTCCACAGCACCTACTGTAAGACAGGATCACAAAAAAAAAGAGGATATACAATGGACAAATTTCCCAAATGTAGCTTCTCCAAGAGGAACCCTATCTACATACAATTTTCGATTCTTGAACTCAATTTGAATTTCAGTAGATAAATCAGAGCTCCAAGAGCATTTGGATCATTTATTACTTATTTATTTTTAATTGCTAGATTTTATTTTAAAATAGATTATTTTGAAAAATGTATTTTAATATTAACATATGTATGAATAAGAACATATTTTGCTGCAAAAGATTGATGTTACATGATTTCCATTTCCCATTAGTTTCTTTTTTAATCATTAGAAATTGGTCCTTATTTTAAAATATTCACCCATTAGCAGTCCATTCATTCAGGAAATATTCACTGAATACATTTATTGCACTGCAGACTGGTTGTGCCTTACATGCCTCATCTCCTTTGATCCTTACAACCATCCTATCAGGTTGGTTCTATTAACATCCCAACTTTAATATTAAGGAATCTAAGACTGAATAAACTGACCAATTGGCTACCATGTCTAACATTATTTGGACCAATTTTACTCTGAAGGTCAGACTTTTAACTTTTATCTGCTTTCAAGTTGTATATTAGTATAAGTTAAAGATATTTTTAAAAATTCATATACCTAGGCTGTATCATATTAGCAAAACCTCCAGGGATGGGGCAAGGTATCTGTCCTTAAAAAAATAATATCAATAAAAGCACACTCATGAGCATGCATACACACACACACACACACACGCATGTAAGTGTATTGTTCTTCTCTACCAGTGTTGAGACTCTTGCTTTAAAATCTTTGTGACAATTTTATTAATATTATAGCAAAAAGTGCATTTTTTCATTAATATCAATAATATTTAACCTGTTTATATTATAGTGTTATTCTCAAAGATGACAAAATTTCAATATTGAGAGACCAGAATAATTGCAGGAACTTTAGCAGATATAATACCTCGTTCCTGTCAATTCTTATGTATTATGTATAAAGATAATAATCTTTATTAGATTCTAATAGATTTAGGTTCTAGAATCTAAAAAGATTCAGCATTTTAGCTTAGATTTTCGCCAGCCTCAAACTGTCTTAACACTCCAAAGATCACATCCAAGATAATCCCTTTGCTCCTTCTGCCCTTTTCTCAGTACCTGAACACTGGCACCTTTCCAGACCTATCTGCGCATTGACTCTTGTACAATTTGCTACAGTCGAATTGGGTAGGACAAGATCCCAGTATATGAGGTTAAGAACTAAGGTGCCACTTCTTACATATCTGCCTGACTCTTCTTCAGTCCCCAGATTTCCTCGGTTTTGGAGCCTTTGACTCATTTTGGTCACAGCCTTGCCTGAGGTTCTAGTAAAATTGTAACCTTAGAAAGCAGAGACTTGCAGAAATCAAGTATCTGCTTTTATCATTCAGAATCAAGATGCACCCCACATTTATCCCACTCTGACACTGAGCCTTTTTTCTGTGTAAGATTCAGCCATTTCCTCAACACTCAGGCTCATTTCCATTCACTGCTATTATAACTTCTTTCCTTTTTCCATTTCTGACCATCCTATACATGTTTAATGCTCTAGGTCTCTGAACACTAAAGAACAATTACTACCATGTTTTCTTGCAGTTTATATATAGGTTGGCTTAACTGTACATTTAAGGATCATAGCCAGAATATTAGAATTCACTGGACAAAGAAGAAAAAATGCCTGCGCCTCTCTAATGATCTTTTTTTTAAAAAATAGATTTTATTTATTTATTTGTCAGAGAGAGAGAGAGAGAGAGAGTGAGCACAGGCAGACAGAGTGGCAGAGGGAGAAGCAGGCTCCTCGCGGAGCAAGGTGCCCAAATAGGATTCGATCCCAGGACGCTGGGATCATGACCTGAGCCGAACGCAGCCGCTTAACCAACTGAGCACCCAGGCGTCCCCTGTCTAATGATCTTTTTAGAAAGATACAGTACTCAGATTTTCCAGGTGATTTTGTGTTCAGTGGATTTGCTAGTGATGGGTATAATGCTAGTGAGGTCTCAGGGACACTAGCTTGTCTATTTGCTTCCAACTCCAGCTGCTTGCTTAAGAACTGCCTTGAATAAAAGATGTCCAAAAAAAAAAAATCACAAAAAAGCAAGAACCACTAAATATGTCTAAATATGTTAACCCAGACCATATCTCGGTAATTTCGAAATACATTCTGCTCTAAAATCAGGAATGAGAAGAAAGAACCTGATCTCATTGGTTCATGGTCCCAAGATCTCTATTTTTCATAAAATAACCATATATCTTTTTAAAGTTGCTATATCAAAGGTCAAGACTTTCTGATTTTTTTTTAAATTACTTGCAATGCAAAAATATGTCTGACATTTTCTCTCCCTTTTCTTTAAGGCAAGGTAATCCCAAACAGGATCTAATAAACTTTGTACAGGCTAATTTTCATGTCGGGCTTGTGGCATTCATGTTTTACATTATAATTTTATGTATTAAATTTAAGTGAAGTTTTAGCCCATTTTTTTAAAGTGGCTTCATATCGGTTGTGCCCATGAAGATAATTAAATCACTTGATGGTTCTCCAAAGTGTTACCTATTGACAGATACAGCAAATTATGGAGGGTGAATGATAAATTCTTAGGCTAATTAGCACTATGTGTAATCATGGGCAAGTTTCATTCTAAAACATTGACATATTAATATTTTTATCTTCCCTGGTTGAAACTAATGTCTAAAGTTAAAAAGCCCATAAAACGTTACTCACTTTGGACCATGTCCATTTCATATTCAATCTGTCTAATGAAAGTACCTGTGTTGTACTATTTGGCAAGATAAGTAGGAGATATCATTCAGTTGCCTATATATCTATCATCTAAGCTTACCTAAATAAGTGTACCCAAATACCAAATTTTTTGGCCGAACAAAATGAAAACTGAGAGGTGAAACAAAAGCTATCTTTATAAAGCTCTGCATCTTCTTTTTCTATAGGTCCTGATTAATGTTAGCAATCTTTCAAGGTGTATTTTATTAGTGTTCCTTGGGATTATTGTGATAACTGGGATTAACACTGAGAAATAAGTTTTGTGTAATGCATGTCTAATAGTCTCATATCTTGACATTGTAATTTTCTCACATGAGAATTTTTACTTGTAAAAATCTGCCATTTCTATAGGTTCTAAATTGTATGTATACGAACTTAGAAATAATTCCAGGTACTCTTTCTATTATGTGCTTAACAGAACTCTTTAAAAGCCAGTGAAAAGCCTAATCCAAGGCTTTAGAAAGCAGAAATCCAAAAGAAGTCTCTAAAAGCAGATAGGAGACATAAGGTAGCATTACAGGACTGATGGCACTGGACCAGTTCACATAATCAATGAGCTAGTTTAATAATGGGGGAAATCATGCACTTTGGCATTAGGCATACTTAAATTCTGGCTTCACAACTAATTTCCTGGGTGAGGTTAGCAATACTGAATAAGTTTTCTGGACCTCACCTTTTCTCTCTATGAAATGAACATAAAAATGCCTACTTTGTATTTTCTTATTCATTCATTCATTTCTCTATTTGGGAAATGACTAAAAGCTAAATAGAGACTTGCTTGCTTAGACCCTTTAAATTATGTTGATGGGTTATAGATGCTTGATTCTGGGGACACCTGGGAGGCTCCGTCAGTTAAGCGTCTGCCTTCACCTAAGGTGATGATTTCAGGGTCCAGGGTTTGAGCCCGGTACTGGGGGAGACGGGGTGCAGCTCTTTGCTCAGCAGGGAATCTACTTCTTTCTCTGCCTGCCTCTCTCTCTACTTGTGCGCTCTCTCTGACAAATAAATAGATAAAAATCAAAGAAAGAAAGAAAGAAAGAAAGAAAGAAAGAAAGAAAGAAAGAAAGAAAGAAAGAAAGAAAGAAAGAAAAAAGAAAGAAATGCTTGTTTCTATGGCCTGAGTTTTTGGAAGGCGGAGTTATGTTTAATAAGAATGAAGCTAATCTGCTATTTGTGTGAAACTTGTTTTTAATTCCCAAGATTCACACGTTGACCACAGGGACAGTCACTATTTCTTGCTCTATTCTTCTATTAATTTAGAAAAAGTCCACTGAACAGAGGTGGTATGCAGCAGAAGATGAATCCAATGTTTAGGTGCCATGGCCTTCATCTTCCTATGCCACAATGCCTTTGTAGTTCAAAAGTGCAAGGGAACATTCTCTGCCTATTATCATCACTAGTCCATATCTCCTTTGCTCTGTTCTCTCACCCAGAGATTTATTTTGCCCCTAACTGTTTTCTTGGGTCTGTCCCACCCTCCGAGTAGCTGCATTAGGTTATTTCCTTCCCTTGTGTAATGATTTGCATTTTTACAACTAAAATCTTGGTTTTATCATTTCCTTACCACACTTCTAATGCCTCCAGGTTCTTTATTAAAATTATTTCCCTGTCTTCCCCAGTGTATGCAACATCATCCAAGTTAGTACCATCCACAAATAAAAATATGTTGCTTATTATCTTTTTTTGAGCATTCACCAAAAAGTTGACTATAAATGAACATAAAAATTCCAATTTTGAACTATTCTTATTCATTGCTAAGAACCCCAACATTAGTGTGTGTTGTTTTTATTTGTTTAAAATAATAAAGCCAATACAAACATAGTTAACAGGCCATATTTAGGCTAATTAGATTATGTTACGTTAAATTATATGGTACATGAGATTAAATGCCTTAAAGATATAATAGACTTTTCTCCTCTTTTACTCAATACATCCTTTCATTGTTCTTATTGAACCTAAACTGATCTAATTTTAATAGGTTAAATTTTATTTCTTTTTCATCAGTAAGTATAGGTTTAAAGAGAAACATTCTGAAAAGTTTACTTGCTCTTCTGGATCATGATTCTGACTTTTAATAACTTTTACATGAGGAGTCTCTGAGGAAATTTTAACCAAACTACATTCAAAGAAATTTATGTGTGATTCACAATATGATTGTGGCTAGTGAAACAATTTCTCTTGGATAAAAAAATAAAAAAATAAAAAAATAATCTCTACTGTCAGTTTTTCCTCAGGGCCCTGCATGAAGTTATATGTAAGTAGGGAAAGCACGTTTTGAGGCCTAATCTGTATGGAATTACCTGTCTCCTGAGTACAACCTCAGACAGTTTCTGTAAATGGAAAATCCACAGAAGGGAATATATGTGAATGTTGGAAGTGAGTTGAAAATCATCTAGTTCAATCCCTTCATTTCACAAAGGAAGGAAAAGAAGCCCAGAGAGATTAATGGAGAGGACCAAGGTCACACAACTAAAGAAAATACCTGTTTCACATTACTGCTATGGACACTACCTGAGTCTTTCAGGATTACTTTGTTTCCTTTAGGCCTGAGGCACATGCTTCTAGTATTTTCTAGTAAGGCATTACTTCATGATAAATGTTTCTAAAACTTAAGATATTAAAACCAATTTAACATTATATGCTTAAAAAATTTCCACATTTATATAAAGTTTTAAATCCATTTTACTTAAATTTAGTGGTCAACGGCCTACTTTTATTGCTTGAATTTCTAAATATGATTTTTAAAGACTATCTAAATATGTTTACAAAACTTTGTTACTTGTCACAATATTAACTAGAAATCTAGTAATAAATACTGGTATTGTCTGTTCTCTATCTTTCGCCATCAATATCCCAGTGAAAGTCCCATTCGAAAGGTAGAGGGAGACTATAATTGTGAGAGAAATGGTTCTAAATTCCCCAAATCCTGTGTAAACACTGTTATCAAGAAGACATGTAGATAGGATACCAGGTTCTATTCTGAAAGAAGGAAATATGTTAAATAGAAATGGATATATGGCATGAGAGAATCTGACACTCTCAGAAGAGTGACCACCATCCTGGTAACTCTGGAGGACAGAGAGGAATAGAAGAAAAAATTTCTCCAAAATAATGCCCTGAGAAGAAAATTATATTTAGCTTTGTAAGAATGTCCAATTATATCTCTTTATAAAAAAAAAAAGATAGAAATCAACACAAGACCATGAAGAACTTAGTTTTCCTTCTGTCTAGTATTTCCACTCCTTGCTGTCAAATCAGTATTAGTAGATAATTATTTGTAAGTGTATATAGACAACCAAAGCTTTGGGGTCATAATAAGTCCAGATATTAAGGATGTAAAATAAATTTTTAAATATTGGTACTAAACAACTATATAGCTCCTTGAAACTAAGATATCTATAAGCTATAGCTACATAAATTTTACTAATTAAAACTCTTAATTAACAAAACAGTCTCAATTCTTATGATTTAGCATAACTAATATTTTTACTAGCTAATCAGGCACTGTTGCTTAAACAAGAGCAACACTGTCCAACCTACATATTCCCCTTTGCTTCAGTGCAAGGTACTTTGTTTCAATTTGGATGTCAATCAATTGGTAATTTAAATATGTATTTTTATTTTTATTTTTATTTTTTATAAACATATAATATATTTTTATCCCCCCGGGGTACAGGTATGTGAATCGCCAGGTTTACACACTTCATAGCACTCACCATAGCACATACCCTCCCCAATGTCCATAACCCCACCCCCCTTCCCCCAACCCCCATCCCCCCAGCAACCCTCAGTTTGTTTTGTGAGATTAAGAGACACTTGGTTTGTCTCCCTCCCAATCCCATCTTGTTTCATTCATTCTTCTCCTACCCCCTTAACCCCCCATGTTGCATCTCCACTTCCTCATCCTCATATCAGGGAGATCATATGATAGTTGTCTTTCTCCACTTGACTTATTTAGCTGAGCATGATACCCTCTAGTTCCATCCACATCATCGCAAATGGCAAGATTTCATTTCTTTTGATGGCTGCATAGTATTCCATTGTGTATATATACCACATCTTCTTTATCCATTCATCTGTTGATGGACATCTAGTTTCTTTCCATAGTTTGGTAATTGTGGACATTTCTGCTATAAACATTCGGGTGCACGTGCCCCTTCGGATCACTACGTTTGTATCTTTAAGGTAAATATCCAGTAGTGCAATTGCTGGGTCATAGGGCAGTTCTATTTTCAACATTTTGAGGAACCTCCATACTGTTTTCCAGAGTGGTTGCACCAGCTTGCATTCCCACCAACAGTGTAGAAAAGACCTCGAATAGCCAAAGGAATATTGAAAAAGAAAGCCAAAGTTGGTGGCATTACAATTCCAGACTTCAAGCTCTATTACAAAGCTGTCATCATCAAGACAGAATGGTACTGGCACAAAAACAGACACATAGATCAATGGAAAAGGATAGAGAGCCCAGAAATAGACCCTCAACTCTATGGTCAACTAATCTTCAACAAAGCAGGAAAGAATGTCCAATGGAAAAAAGACAGTCTCTTCAACAAATGGTGTTGGGAAAATTGGACAGCCACATGCAGAAAAATGAAATTGGACCATTTCCTTAACTACAAATGAAAATAGACTCAAAATGGATGAAGGACCTCAGTGTGAGAAAGGAATCCATTAAATATGTATTTTTAAAGATTAGCAAAATCTAGATATGAAATTGTCTATAGAAATATTGCTGAGCCACTACAACTAGCATTCCTTTTGCGAATGAACTTAAAATATAATTGTGCTTCTGGAATTAGAAAAGTCTTTTTTTATCTGAGTTTGACAAATAAACATTACACTCAATAAAAACATTTGAGCAGGGGCCCCTGGGTGGCTCAGTGGGTTAAGCCTCTACCTTTGGGTCAGGTCATGATCTCAGAGTCCTGGGATTGAGCCCTGTATCAGGCTCTCTGCTCAGTGGGGAGCCTGCTTCCCCCTCTCTGCCTGCTTCTCTGCCTAGTTGTGATCTCTCTCTCTGTCAAATAAATAAAATCTAAAAAAAAATTTGAGCAATCAATTTGTATAAGTCATTATGGCAAATTAAAATGTGGTCCCTGCCATCAAGGGGCTTGCATTCTAGATAAGAAGATAAATTATTATTCATCTTAGATTTCACTAGCAACAGAATTAAATAATTATATGAGCTAATGTATTTAAAGTAATCTAGATAGCAAAAATTACTTTATCAAGAAAAAAAATAAAGAAGTATGAATAATAATAATATGCTGTACCAAATCTCTAATTTTTATATGCCACATAAAGTATATGTATGTGGCACAAAAGATAATATTGTATGAAAGCTGTATGAATTATGAATAATTATAAAGCTATAACAAGTCCTTTAAAAGATAATTAATTGTGTTACCAGTCACACAGTTCATACATTAGCTTCTAACTTATCTTTGTTTCTCATTTAATCAGCCCTATTTGAAAACAGTCATTTTATTTCTGTCTCAGCCAGTATTAAATACTCATTTATTACTGCCCTTGGTACTGTTACCTTAGCATACTTGGAGAATATGTGTATGGCTGTAAGCACCTAAACTAACATAATAAACCAGGTCACTTACAGGTCTAACTGAAGCTCTAAACAAAGCAACATAAATTATGCCTGGCCATATCAATAATAAGACAATTGGGAGAGAAAGGAAAACATCATTCCCCTGTGTGTGTGCATTTATAAGCTAGAACATAAGTGCCAAGTCCTGTGTCAGCAGATTCCTTTTATTTAAGTGTGGTACAGACATTTCTAATTTTAACACTTGCCCCCAGTTGCTGCACAACCAAGCCAAGGCCAGTAGGAAGTCACCTCTCACATTCTCTTATAACATCTTTATTTTTTGGATGCAACACATTTGGGCCTTCCACAGTCTAAAACAAAGCAGAAAAACATCTAAAAAAAAAAAAGAAAGAAAGAAATGCATGGGCAGAGGTGTATAGTTAGCATTTGTGCACACAGTGAGACTGAAGGCTTTTCAATTTTTTTTCTCTCATTCTCATTCTTTACAGGAATGGGAATATATACTCTAAGTTATAGAAAAGACATACCCTTGAATTCAGGTTAATAATTGTTCCCCCCATCACACCCTCTCCAACTCTAAGCAGGAGTACACTTCTTTCTATTGCTATTTCAGAAATAGCAATATTCCTATATATAATATATATAAATATAGCAATATTTTCAGAGATACAGTTCTGTCTACTTCTTAAATCCGCTTATAAGCAATCTTCATTTTTACTGAGTTCATTTTTTAGTATGCCTCAAAACTCTCCCAGATGTTCTATTAGACTGCTGAGTGTATCACTCTCATTTCAAACTTGTATATATACCTATATTTATATATAAGAACATTTTGTCTTAAAGTTGGAGTATTCATTCAAATACATGCAGTAAATTAGATTATGATTTAATCTTTTTCAAATGACTTGAGTAGAACTGCATCGAAACTTACATTAATAGGTATTCTAGACTATCACCCACAAATCAAGTTGTACCACCTTAGTTGCATTTACCATAGAAACTTGAGCTATCTGGTTCTTTCACCATAAATTGTACTTGGGTACACATGTAATTTCAACATAATGCAACATTTATCGAGCACCTACTTTTCCGTGACACCATGTGAAAAATTAAGAGGTGACAATTTTTAAATGGTGAAGTGTCTGTCACTTGTTATTTACACAAAATGAGAACTCTGTATCTTCAGCCTACTTCTTCAGGATAAGTTTTATAATATAGTTGTACTTTTTGTTCAGTTTTGGTGAAGGTAGTAGTGGGAATACAAGTCAAGTTATAGTAAAGGTTTTTGACTTTTGTAAAATGAGGGAGGCATACAATTAGAAACTAGCAGTTGGTGGGGCATCTGTGTGGCTCAGTCAGTTAAGCATTGGACTCTTAATATTGGCTCAGGTCATTATGTCAGGGTCCTGAGATGGAGACTTGGATGGCTCCCCACTCAGCGGGAAGTTTGGTTGAGATTCCCTCTCTCCCTCTCTATCTGCCCTCTCCCTCGGCCTCTCCTCCCATTCATGTGTGCACTTTCTCTCTTTCTAAAATAAATACGTCTTTTTAAAATTTTTTAAATAAAAATAAGTAAGTAAAAAAGTAGCAGTAGTGATATTAATAACACCCTCTTAGAAGAGATAAATCTATGAAAAATGAATGCTTTCAGCTATTACTACTAAAGCAAATGTAACTCCCAGGTTCAGAAATGTAAGCATATATATTTTAAAATTCATCTCAAATGAACAAAAGTGTTTGGCTTTGTTAATGTAGTGCAAATACCTGTTCCCGTTAAGTGGCAAGACTTGAGATTCTACTTCTCTGCCAATGGTTGGTTACAATTGTATTTCATCTACCTCTCTAATCTATGAATCTATTTATTATCAATTTCTCTATACATATGGATATCTATGTACATTTAATAGTGAAAATATTGATTTTTTTTGGAATGGTGTTATTTATAGAAAATTGACTTGATGTTATAAACAGATCTAATTTAAGCATTTCCTCATTGAATACATTAAAATAGATTGTAGGGAACCAAAAAAGGTTGAAAGTGCTCCTCTGGTATATATGAGACATTCTCATTTCTCTGGAGTTTTATCTGTTACATGTCAAGCAGTGTGTATTGTTTATAATATCAGATATTAATAGAGACACAAGTTGTCTGTTGTGTTCTCTATGGACAGTGCAACATGGTTGTAAAGACATAGATTTTGGAATCTGACAGACCTAGATTCAGATTAGAAATTGCCCAGTGTAGTAGGATTATAGATAATTTATGCTAACAACATCTGGGATGGGTTGCAGGAATAGTGTATATTTAGAAAGAAAGTAATTTTACCCTTAGAGAATTAAAATTTCAGCCAGGGTCCAGAAGATTTTGCAAAAGAGGTCTTCACCAATACTCCCAAGTTTCCCTAGAACCATGCAGAGTTCCTATTGGATGGGTCAATTTCTTTGTCTCTGACTTTCTTTCCTCAGTCCACCAGTTTTGGTCTAGGACTTTCACCAGCCAAGACTGGGCACTGTGCTTGAAAGATGTCTAGCCTTGGAGTGCTCTGCAGGAGAATACTTCAAGTATTGCCGATTACTTCGGTGTAGAGCCTACAGGGTTGCAATTTTTTGCTGCTGTGGGGCCAGCTCTCATAGCTTAAGTATGAAGGTAATTCTGTGGCTCATGCCTTTGTCTCTTGATTCCCATCAACAAAAAGAATTTCTTCCAGGGGCTGGAGTGTGGGCTGGAGGGAAATAAAGAAGCAGGTTTGGGAACACAAAATCCATTGCTATACTTCAAAGACCTGCAAAATGGATGCATGCAACTACCTTTTGCTGTGAAGCGTGTAAACCTGGCGATTCACAGACCTGTACCCCTGGGGCTAATAATACATTATATGTTAATAAAAAAAATTTTTTTTAAATAACGGTACCTTTAGAAGAAGGCTATTATGAGGACTGTTTAAAAGGGTCTATAAAATAGGTGGCACAATAGAAATACTGGATAAATTATAGTTGTTTCTCACCATTATCATTGTCCGCAAATAAGACTTTAGAAAGTTATCAAGAGTTTAATGAATTTTTTTAGTCTTCTTATTCACTTGTAGGGCCAATATCTGGAAAAATGTTTCATGATCAAATTAGCATACAACACATTGTCTGTAGATACCAGTACAGATAGCACACATACAACACGTAGACAAAAACACATATGCATATATGTTCAACATGGTTATGTTGCTAAATACCAGCTTAAGAAAGAAATCTTTTAACCATGCTAGCTTGTGGCTGTTTATTTCCCAAGACAGAACACAGAGAATCTATGTGACTTCCCTACCTTGTCTGTCTTCCCCTAGTCCATCTTCCTTCTTTCTCACACCCTCAGTCTTCCTGTCAATAATGGTATATACCCTAATCAAAGTAAGACACTGCAAAGGCAGCAAGATTCACTCAGAAGATTAGAGTAATAAAAACAGTTCTAGAATGGTCCAGTGATAAGAGTAAGCTTGAGGACAGACATTTCCGACAGGTACAAATGTAAGAGAATTCACTTAGGGCTATCTCAAAGCCTGTCACTACTGGGGAAAAACTCACAACAGAAGAGATGAAGACTCCTTTCCTTCTTATCTTTACATTTGTATGCATTACTAGTCCCTGCCTACAGCACATTAAACTGATTAGCTCTGTTTATTGACATAATAGTTGTGGGCCTGGACACATGTTGAGACAGATTAAATCACTTATTAATAGGAATTATTACTTTTTAGCTGTCATAAGGACTTACAAAGGAAAATCTTCATGATGTTTTTTTTTTTTCATTACTTGTGCATCGTGACAAATTTCACATTTGTAAAATGATATTTGTGTTGCCTCGAAGCTGTTGGAACATTTATATCTACTAATAGCTTCTATGTTCTTTTTTCATAAATTAGAAGGGAAAGATGGAGAAAAATAACAAGTTTTAAGAAAACCACATGCTATTCTAAGTGAAATCAGAAGCTTTAACCTAGAAAAGGCAGGTGTTTAGATTTATCTTTCATTTCTTAGGGAAATAAATGCATAAAAGTTTGGGCACATGGTGGCTCACTCATTAAGTGTCTGCTTTTGGTTCAGGTCATGATCCCAGTCTCCTGGGATCAAGCCCCACATTGCACTCCCTGCTCAGTGGCTAGAAGCCTGCTTCTCTCTCACCCACTCCCCCTGCTTGTGTTCCCACTCTCAATGTGTCTCTCTCTGTCAAATAAATGAATAAAATATTTAAAAAAAAATAAAAAAAAATGCATAAAGTTTTAAATGTAGTCATTTCCATAGGTACTTTATTGGAATAAGCTACTAAGAAAGGCAGGTTTGAATAGTTTATCATTTATTGGAACAAATAAAACTGGTTTTAAGACAGTTCTCCTCTTTGTGTAAAGTTTCCTTACTGAATTGCTCAACAATTTGAAGGGACGTTGTTTACTAGTCTGCCTGGTCTGTAATGCTCTGTCTGCAAGATCATAATCCAAGAAGTGAATAACTGGCAAATCTGTTTGCAGTCCAGAAATTCATAAAATCAGGATGAAATGTTCATTCCCCTCCTATTAGTAGCCACTCACCCCATAATGAGGTTTTATAAAAGCATAATACCAAAAGGAAAAGAGAATAATGTTGTGACATAGATAGGTTCTTGAAAACCATCGGGTTCTTATTACTGGGCTGCTTTTCTACCATGTCCAGGATGGCCAAATCATTTGGGGTAAAGGAGATTACTTGACATGGTGTCAAGTGCTTACAGGATTCTGGATGACTAAGCATCTTTATTTAACTGCCATGCTGCTAACCCCATATGGGAAAGGGCCTGAAAAGGTTAATGTAAACATTGTATGCTTCCTTCAAACTGTACCAGAATACCACATCTGGTGGGTCACCTCACCCTGCAGTCAAAACTGAAAGGACATTTGCTTTGTGAATGTCAGGATAATTTTATGAGAACCAGACACCAGGCAACTGGTGGAGGCTCAGGGAAAAAGGCAGATTGTTGCATGTGAGCTATTTATTCGGGTTATTAAAAGAAAAGGGAGGGGTATGAATGTGAGGCCAGGACCCACTCTAGTAGTCACTGAAGCTTCTAGACAAATTACATTCATGCTACGCCTAACATCAAATGGCAGGGAAACTCTCTAGTAATAAGATTTTGGAGCATGGTGGCCACATGAATGAAAGTCATGGATTAGACAGTTCAGTCACATCTGGCCAGTTTTGTGATAAGAATGAAGAATACCAAATCACAATACAAGACATTTTTTTAAAAAATGCTGTTATTTGTAGGCTAAAATTACATTGTATGCATATTTTATTTATGGATTCAACTTATGGGTACTCAGGTTGCCTTCCACCCTGCCTTCCCATACCACAAAAATGCTCCAGTGAGCTTCTTTGAACATCCCCACTAATAAACTTGTGTGGGCATACACACACACACACATATACACACACACATCATGAGGAATATGTATACTTACATTGCATAATTCATACCAGATTGCTCTGCTGCACACCTGTTAAAAATAGTCTACAAACATTGCATTTGTAATTAGGTTAAATGAGTACTGTTAAATTTAGGAAAAAAACTCTTTTCCCTACCAACTCCTCTTATTCATCTGTAAGAGCACCATTACTTATTCAGTTATACAATGTAGGAGTCTGTCTAATCCTTGGTTTTTACTTGCTTTCACTGACATTTCTAATAGTCACCAAAAATTATAGAATCTATAGTCTACGGTCGAGTTAGTATTGATAGTAATTTGTACCATTTTCTCTAATCTCCCCACTAATCCATGAGAGCTCTTACTAATTCACCAGCCTTAATTCCTTCAGACTTAATTTGGTCCTTCATAGTATCTTGATATTGTGACATCTGTTCTCCCTCTACCTCAATAACACTACACAGTTGTCTCTTCCAACTTGAAGTTTGTCTCCTATCATAGTGATAGCCCAAATATCTTTAAAGATGTAAGGAAAATGTCCCCTCTCCTATATACCCACACCAGTTCACAAAAATATTTTTACAGTACTTTTCACATTTTATTGCAATTATTATGAATATCCATCTCTCCCAAGTGACAAATTCCTTGAAGAAAGAGTTATATTTTATTTGTATTTGTATCCCCATTGCCTGCAAATGTTAACTGTTCCATAAATGTTTGTTGAATGGACTTTTATTATTATTCCCTCAAGCTCTTACCTCTTCTTTTCGAATTATAGTTAATTATCTGACAAAATAATTTTATGTTAAGATGATAATATAAAATTATAGCCCTTTTAATAAGTTAAAAAATAAGCAATACTGCACAACATATCTGTTAAATATTTATATGTGTGTGTAATAGAAAATATTAAAGAAAAACAACGGAATAATAAGCATAAACTTCTGAATATATGGTACTTCTGGGTGAGAAGCCAAAGACAGGATATGAGTATAAGTACATAGATAAATGTAAATTTTGGGAAATATTTGAATTCTTGGAATGCATGATACTTTAGTAGAGGTGTTAATTATATTACGAATAAATATTTTTAAAATGTGATCAGAGAGCCATGTATGGACCAAAATTTCAGTAAGCTGTGAATAACAAAATATGATTAATGCAGTCTGTGACCAGGATTTTAAAGAAGAAGGAAAAAGAAAAAAAGATGTATGTGTGTGTGTGTGTGTGTGTGTGTGTGTGTGTGTGTGTGTTTCTGGAAAGTATTGCTTCTTCAGAGAAACTTGGATTTTATAATTTTACGAGAGAATTCTACAGAAGCAATCTCACTAATTAAAAAATAAATACTATGTTCCCAATGTTCTGTGATTCTGGGCAAAATATTGCCTTCCAGTTGCTTCATTTAATAAAACATCTAGTGGGGTGCCTTGGTGGTTCAGTGGGTTACGCCTCTGCCTTCGGCGCAGGTCATGATCTCAGGGTCCTGGGATCTGCTCAGCAGGGAGCCTGCTTCCTCCCTCTGCCTGCCTCTCTGCCTACTTGTGATCTCTGTCAAATAAATAAATAAAATATTTTTTAAAAATAAAATAAAATGTCTAGTTTTCTATGGTATCTTTCAGCACTGATGTTTATAATTCATGGACAAATAATCTTGTGTTATTTTACAGCCAAGAATTCTTTCAGCATGCTTCAAATCATGTCATCCAGGCTGCTCCCTGTTCTAAACACACAATACACAGGCTAGTTGAGAAGTTACAGAAAATGTGAACTACGATTGTTAGAATCGCTAATGCAAATATTCAAAACTTGAAAAAAAAAAGTCCATGTTTTTCAACTTCAAGAAAAAGTCAAGTTATTCTCTCCTTTGATAGTAAAAGGGGCTATAACACTTATATAAGATCAGTAAGACAAGGATCTTTCTTATGATAACTTCATAAGATTCTTAAGATAACTTCAACTTCAGCCAAACCATGTTTCTTGCCATTTCCTGTCCCCTCATTTGAGCATCACGGCACTTTTCCCTTGATGCAGTTTGCTGAGCACACTATGTCTATGTAGATTCCATTTCCAAATGCCTTCTCATTGTTTCAGGAGTAGCCCAAGTGCCTTTTCTCTGAAGCCTATTTTTTTTTTTTTTCATTTCTCAGCTGTAATCAAGTCCCTTTCCATCTACGATCTGAAAGTCCACTTACCTCTTCTTTTATTCTAACTTACATTATAGCTAGTTTTTGTGTATCTGCCCCCTCTCATTGAAAGTACATAGTAGAGCTTAAGAAAAAAAGTTTGTTGAATGAATCATTTAATAAATTTAATGAGTGTGCACACACATAGTACAGCAAACAGAGCCCAAATCAAGGGGAAATAGCAAATGGTCAGAGTTTTTGTTTTTGTTTTTTAAGATCTTACTTATTTGAGAGAGAGGAGGAGAAGGCATGAGCGAGGAGAGAGAGAGAGCAAGCATGAGTAGGGTGGGGGTAAAGGGAGAGGGAGAAGCAGGCTCCCCGCTGAGCAGCAGCCCAATGTGGAGCTCAATCCCAGGACCCTGGGACCATGACCCGAGCTGAAGGCAGAAGCTCAACCAATTGAGCCACCCAGGTGCCCCATGGCCAGAGTTTTTAAAAAGCCTAAAATGAGAGATGAGGTGGTAGGAAGTATCTTGGACTCTTAATCCAGCAACTCATGGCTCTCTCTCCTGGTCAGTCACCGCTATTTAGTGAAACCTATTTATTAAAGAGTCAGAAGAGATAGAAGGCAGCAAAATATAGGAAAAAGTTCACTCCCTGATCGGTAACTGAAGATAAGACACTCTATGGATCAGTTTCATTATTTGCAGACTAAAATATTAAATCTGAATAACCTCTGAAGTTCTACAGGTTAATACATTATGATACTATACATGAAGAAATGTAATCTGAGGCTAAAAGTGAACCAGTGAGCTTCTATTTTTCTGGTGATGGTATAAATGCGTCATATTTTATATTTTATTTTATCCAAGAACCAGGAAGTACAAGAGAAAACTATGAAATATCCATCATTAGCTTATAATAAAGAATCAAAAGAGGTATAAATCAACCTATCTTATATGTTAAAGAAAGGAAGAGTAGTTCCTTCCTTTCTTTCTTTCTTCTTTTTCATGATAATACTGTGTGCAGATGGGTGCTATGGTAGGGCATGTTTTATAATAGATGCCCATTAAAGAGTACGTTTAAAATAATGTCTTCTGAACACAAGAAGACATTGGAATTTCTAAGATTTAAAATCATATTGGGACTAATTCTTTTTTTTTTAATTTTTTTATTTTTTATAAACATATTTTTTTATCCCCAGGGGTACAGGTCTGTGAATCACCAGGTTTACACACTTCACAGCACTCACCAAAGCACATACCCTCCCCAATGTCCATAATCCCACCCCCCTTCTCCCAAACCCCCTCCCCCCAGCAACCCTCAAGAGTCACTTGTGGTTTGTCTCCCTCCCAATCCCATCTTGTTTCATTTATTCTTCTGCTACCCACTTAAGCCCCCATGTTGCATCACCACTTCCTCATATCAAGGAGATCATATGATAGTTGTCTTTCTCTGCTTGACTTATTTCGCTAAGCATGATACGCTCTAGTTCCATCCATGTTGTCGCAAATGGCAAGATTTCATTTCTTTTGATGGCTGCATAGTATTCCATTGTGTATATATACCACATCTTCTTGATCCATTCATCTGTTGATGGACATCTAGGTTCTTTTCATAGTTTGGCTATTGTGGACATTGCTGCTATAAACATTCGGGTGCACGTGCCCCTTTGGATCACTACGTTTGTATCTTTAGGGTAAATACCCAATAGTGCAATTGCTGGGTCATAGGGCAGTTCTATTTTCAACATTTTGAGGAACCTCCATGCTGTTTTCCAGAGTCGTTGCACCAGCTTGCATTCCCACCAACAGTGTAGGAGGGTTCCCCTTTCTCCGCATCCTCGCCAGCATCTGTCATTTCCTGACTTGTTGATTTTAGCCATTCTGACTGGTGTGAGGTGATATCTCATTGTGGTTTTGATTTGTATTTCCCTGATGCCGAGTGATATGGAGCACTTTTTCATGTGTCTGTTGGCCATATGGATGTCTTCTTTGCAGAAATGTCTGTTCATGTCCTCTGCCCATTTCTTGATTGGATTATTTGTTCTTTGGGTGTTGAGTTTGCTAAGTTCTTTATAGATGCTGGACACTAGCCCTTTATCTGATATGTCGTTTGCAAATATCTTCTCCCATTCTGTCAGTTGTCTTTTGATTTTGTTAACTGTTTCCTTTCCTGTGCAAAAGCTTTTGATCTTGATGAAATCCCAATAGTTCATTTTTGCCCTTGCTTCCCTTGCCTTTGGCGTTGTTCCTAGGAAGATGTTGCTGCGGCTGAGGTCGAAAAGGTTGCTACCTGTGTTTTCCTCAAGGATTTTGATGGATTCCTTTCTCACATTGAGGTCCTTCATCCATTTTGAGTCTATTTTTGTGTGTGGTGTAAGGAAATGGTCCAATTTCATTTTTCTGCATGTGGCTGTCCAGTTTTCCCAGCACCATTTATTGAAGAGGCTGTCTTTTTTCCATTGGACATTCTTTCCTGCTTTGTCGAAGATTAGTTGACTGTAGAGTTGAGGGTCTATTTCTGGGCTCTCTATTCTGTTCCATTGATCTATGTGTCTGTTTTTGTGCCAGTACCATGCTGTCTTGATGATGACAGCTTTGTAATAGAGCTTGAAGTCCGGAATTGTGATGCCACCAACTTTGGCTTTCTTTTTCAATATTCCTTTGGCTATTCGAGGTCTTTTCTGGTTCCATATAAATTTTAGAATTATTTGTTCCATTTCTTTGAAAAAGATGGATGGTACTTTGATAGGAATTGCATTAAATGTGTAGATTGCTTTAGGTAGCATAGACATTTTCACATTATTTATTCTTCCAATCCAGGAGCATGGAACATTTTTCCATTTCTTTGTGTCTTCCTCAATTTCTTTCATGAGTACTTTATAGTTTTCTGAGTATAGATTCTGTGCCTCTTTGGTTAGGTTTATTCCTAGGTATCTTATGGTTTGGGGTGCAATTGTAAATGGAATTGACTCCTTAATTTCTCTTTCTTCTGTCTTGCTGTTGTTGTAGAGAAATGCAACTGATTTCTGTGCATTGATTTTATATCCTGTCACTTTACTGAATTCCTGTACAAGTTCTAGCAGTTTTGGAGTGGAGTCTTTTGGCTTTTCCACATATAGTATCATATCATCTGCGAAGAGTGATAATTTGACTTCTTCTTTGCCGATTTGGATTCCTTTAATTTCCTTTTGTTGTCTAATTGCTGAGGCTAGGACCTCTAGTACAATGTTGAATAGCAGTGGTGATAATGGACATCCCTGCCGTGTTCCTGACCTTAGCGGAAAAGCTTTCAGTTTTTCTCCATTGAGAATGATATTTGCGGTGGGTTTTTCATAGATGGCTTTGATGATATTGAGGTATGTGCCCTCTATCCCTACACTTTGAAGAGTTTTGATCAGGAAGGGATGTTGTACATTGTCAAATGCTTTTTCAGCATCTATTGAGAGTATCATATGGTTCTTGTTCTTTCTTTTATTGATGTGTTGTATCACATTGACTGATTTGCGGATGTTGAACCAACCTTGCAGCCCTGGAATAAATCCCACTTGGTCGTGGTGAATAATCCTTTTAATGTACTGTTGAATCCTATTGGCTAGTATTTTGTTGAGTATTTTTGCATCTGTGTTCATCAAGGATATTGGTCTATAGCTCTCTTTTTTGATGGGATCCTTGTCTGGTTTTGGGATCAAGGTGATGCTGGCCTCATAAAATGAGTTTGGAAGTTTTCCTTCCATTTCTATTTTTTGGAACAGTTTCAGGAGAATAGGAATTAGTTCTTCTTTAAATGTTTGGTAGAATTCCCCCGGGAAGCCATCTGGCCCTGGGCTTTTGTTTGTTTGGAGATTTTTAATGACTGTTTCAATCTCCTTACTGGTTATGGGTCTGTTCAGGCTTTCTATTTCTTCCTGGTTCAGTTGTGGTAGTTTATATGTTTCTAGGAATGCATCCATTTCTTCCAGATTGTCAAATTTATTGGCGTAGAGTTGCTCATAGTATGTTCTTATAATAGTTTGTATTTCTTTGGTGTTAGTTGTGATCTCTCCTCTTTCATTCATGATTTTATTTATTTGGGTCCTTTCTCTTTTCTTTTTGATAAGTCGGGCCAGGGGTTTATCAATTTTATTAATTCTTTCAAAGAACGAGCTCCTAGTTTCGTTGATTTGTTCTATTGTTTTTTTGGTTTCTATTTCATTGATTTCTGCTCTGATCTTTATGATTTCTCTTCTCCTGCTGGGCTTAGGGTTTCTTTCTTGTTCTTTCTCCAGCTCCTCTAAGTGTAGGGTTAGGTTGTGTACCTGAGACCTTTCTTGTTTCTTGAGAAAGGCTTGTACTGCTATATATTTTCCTCTCAGGACGGCCTTTGTTGTGTCCCATAGATTTTGAACCGTTGTATTTTCATTATCATTTGTTTCCATGATTTTTTTTCAATTATTCTTTAATTTCCCGGTTGACCCATTCATTCTTTAGAAGGATGCTGTTTAGTCTCCATGTATTTGGGTTCTTTTCAAACTTCCTTTTGTGGTTGAGTTCTAGCTTTAGAGCATTATGGTCTGAAAATATGCAGGGAATGATCCCAATCTTTTGATACCGGTTGAGTCCTGATTTAGGACCGAGGATGTGATCTATTCTGGAGAATGTTCCATGTGCACTAGAGAAGAATGTGTATTCTGTTGCTTTGGGATGAAATGTTCTGAATATATCTGTGATGTCCATCTGGTCCAGTGTGTCGTTTAAGGCCTTTATTTCCTTGTTGATCTTTTGCTTGGATGATCTGTCCATTTCAGTGAGGGGAGTGTTAAAGTCCCCTACTATTATTGTATTATTGTTGATGTGTTTCTTTGATTTTGTTATTAATTGGTTTATATAGTTGGCTGCTCCCACGTTGGGGGCATAGATATTTAAAATTGTTAAATCTTCTTGTTGGACAGACCCTTTGAGTATGATATAGTGTCCTTCCTCATCTCTTATTATAGTCTTTGGCTTAAAATCTAATTGATCTGATATAAGGATTGCCACTCCTGCTTTCTTCTGATGTCCATTAGCATGGTAAATTCTTTTCCACCCCATCACTTTAAATCTGGAGGTGTCTTCGGGCTTAAAATGAGTTTCTTGGAGGCAACATATAGATGGGTGTTGTTTTTTTATCCACTCTGATACCCTGTGTCTTTTGACAGGGGCATTTAGCCCATTAACATTCAGGGTAACTATTGAGAGATATGAATTTAGTGCCATTGTATTGCCTGTAAGGTGACTGTTACTGTATATGGTCTCTGTTCCTTTCTGATCTACCACCTGTAGGCTCTCTCTTTGCTTAGAGGACCCCTTTCAATATTTCCTGTAGAGCTGGTTTGGTGTTTGCAAATTCTTTCAGTTTTTGTTTGTCCTGGAAGCTTTTAATCTCTCCTTCCATTTGCAATGATAGCTTAGCTGGATATAGTATTCTTGGCTGCATGTTTTTCTCGTTTAGTGCTCTGAAAATATCATGCCAGCTCTTTCTGGCCTGCCAGGTCTCTGTGGATAAGTCAGCTGCCAATCTAATATTTTTACCATTGTATGTTACAGACTTCTTTTCCCGGGCTGCTTTCAGGATTTTCTCTTTGTCACTGAGACTTGTAAATTTTACTATTAGGTGACGGGGTGTGGGCCTATTCTTGTTGATTTTGAGGGGCATTCTCTGAACCTCCTGAATTTTGATGCTCGTTCCCTTTGCCATATTGGGGAAATTCTCCCCAATAATTCTCTCCAGTATACCTTCTGCTCCCCTCTCTCTTTCTTCTTCTTCTGGAATCCCAATTATTCTAATGTTGTTTCGTCTTATGGTGTCACTTATCTCTCGAATTCTCCCCTCGTGGTCCAGTAGCTGTTTGTCCCTCTTTTGCTCAGCTTCTTTATTCTCTTTCATTTGATCTTCTATATCACTAATTCTTTCTTCTGCCTCATTTATCCTAGCAGTGAGAGCCTCCATTTTTGATTGCACCTCATTAATAGCTTTTTTGGTTTCAACTAGGTTAGATTTTAGTTCTTTTATTTCTCCAGAAAGGGCTTTTATATCTCTCGAGAGGGTTTCTCTAATATCTTCCATGCCTTTTTCAAGCCCGGCTAGAACCTTGAGAATTGTCATTCTGAACTCTAGATCTGACATATTACCGATGTCTGTATTGATTAGGTCCCTAGCCTTCGGTACTGCCTCTTGTTCTTTTTTTGTGTTGAGTTTTTCCGTCTCGTCATTTTGTCCAGATAAGAGTATATGAAGGAGCAAGTAAAATACTAAATGGGTGGCAACAACCCCAGGAAAATATTCTTTAACCAAATTAGAAGAGATCCCAAATCATGAGGGGGGAGAAAGGGGATAAAAAGAGGTTCAAAAAGGAAGAAAGAAAAAAAAAAAAGAAAAGAAAAGAATTTTAAAAAAAGAAAACAAATACGAAAAATATAAAAAAGAAAAAATATATATATTAGATAAAGTAGTTAAAAAACGTTAAAAAAGAAAAAGGTAAAAGTTAAAAAAAAAATTTAACCAGAAGGCGAGAAAAAAAAACAAAAAAATGAAAAAGAAAAAAATTAAATTAACTGCAAGACTAAAAAAAATCACACAGAAAAAGGCATGAGTTCCGTGCTTTGCTTTCTCCTCTTCTGGAAATCTGCTGCTCTCCTTGGTATTGAAACCGCACTCCTTGGTCGGTGAACTTGGTCTCGGCTGGATTTCTTGTTGATCTTCTGGGGGAGGGGCCTGTTGTAGTGATTCTCAAGTGTCTTTGCCCCAGGCGGAATTGCACTGCCCTTATCAGGGGCCAGGGTGAGTAATCCGCTAGGGTTTGCTTTCAGGAGCTTTTGTTCCCTGAGCGCTTTCCTTAGAGTTCCTGAGGACGGGAATACAAATGGCGGCCTCCTGGTCTCTGGCCCGGAGGAGCCGAGAGCCCAGGGCCCCACTCCTCAGTGCACCCTCAGAGAACAGTGCCCAGTTACTCCCGTCTGCCTGACCTCCGGCCGTGCTCCGAGCTCACCGAGCCTGCGACCGGTTCAAGGTAACACCGAGCTGTGAGCTTACTGTCGGCTCTGTCTCTGCAGCCGGCTTTCCCATTCCAATACCCGCAAGCTCTGCGACACTCAGACACCCCCGATCCTTCTGTGATATTGGGACTAATTCTTGACTGGATTCTGTATTTAGAACACTTTTAATATTCTTCTCATAGATTGGAATATAAAGCCCAGTAATGGCTTTTTGGTCCCTTTTTTTCTTAAGAAAAAAAGGGGGAAAGAGTATTTTAAAAAATGGTATCTCTTTAGATGTTAAAATTTTGCCTTAAAATTCTGTCATGTAGATGCTGGCGAGGATGCGGAGAAAGGGGAAACCTCCTACACTGTTAGTGGGAATGCAAGCTGGTGCAGCCACTCTGGAAAACAGCATGGAGGTTCCTCAAAATTTGAAAATAGAACTGCCCTATGACCCAGCAATTGCACTACTGGATATTTACCCTAAAGATACAAACGTAGTGATCCAAAGGGGCACGTGCACCCGAATGTTTATAGCAGCAATGTCCACAATAGCCAAACTATGAAAAGAACCTAGATGTCCATCAACAGATGAATGGATCAAGAAGATGTGGTATATATACACAATGGAATACTATGCAGCCATCAAAAGAAATGAAATCTTGCCATTTGTGACAGCATGGATGGAACTAGAGCTTATCATGCTTAGCGAAATAAGTCAAGCAGAGGAAGACAACTATCATATGATCTCCTTGATATGAGGAAGTGGTGATGCAACATGGGGGCTGAAGTGGGTAGGAGAAGAATCAATGAAACAAGATGGGATTGGGAGGGAGACTCTTAATCTTACAAAACAAACTGAGGGATGCTGGGGGTGGGGGGTTGGAGAAGGGGGGTGGGGTTATGGACATTGGGGAGGGGATGTGCTTTGGTGAATGCTGATTCACAGACCTGTACCCCTGGGGATAAAAATACATGTTTATAAAAAATAAAAAATTTAAAAAAAAATTCTGTCATGTAAACAGCATTTGAAATCTAGGGATTATTGATTTCCTACATAAAATCCCATTTTAGATTATATTAAATCAACAAAGTACAGTAAGATGCAGCCCCCAAAACACTGTTTGTTTGTAATTTATATCTCTACTTACTCAATTATCCTCTGAGGTGGAAGATAAACTAAAATGCTTGCTAAGAATTTAATGCTAAATAGTACTAAATAAAGCACATGAGCTTAGTTCTCACATCTAGCAAACATATGAAAAGAGAAGTCTTCTAAGACTTAAGATGTTCGAGGTGGAAGGAAAAGCTGTTACAGTAAACCCTTGAAAAAGAAAAAGAAAAATCTCAAGCATTGTTTTTCTGTCTCAGATTATCTAGCCAAATGCAGAAAAGATAAAACAAGAGATTGAGTATCTAACCCACCAGAAATGGTGAAAGTAGAGATGGCCTTCTCTGGAGATGTATTTGGGACTGCTTTCTGATTCACATCCTAAATTTCTCTGAAACAGACTAATTTTCAGGGCCCTCTGTTGTAACATTACCTCCTCATTCGTTCTGCTTTTGACTGCTATTCCACTTTAAATATTAATTTTGGAGTAAGTTTTACTTGCAGTTAAACATGCAATTATATTGTAGTCATATTTAATTCCATACTCTGTAATGAATTTAGCATAATCTGGACCTAAAGAGGCAATAAAGTTAACACCCACAGAGTTTACTAGGAAGTCAGACATCTAACACCTTCACTAAATTGGAGACACAAACAACTGAAACAGGAAGTTTTATGAAACAATAAAAGAAAAATCGAAGACTGGAAGTAAAAACATATACATCCTTCCCTGTCTATTCAGTCAGCTAGGCTACCTATCAAATATAAAAGTTGAAACCCAATTCACTTCTTCCTAGAATTGGTAATGAGAATGCAAAAGAGGGTTGTGTGGACTTGATCCAGTAGAAATACAGGAAGCTGGAGAGGAAGAAGGCAGAGCTGCTCATGTCAGTCTGTAAATCTTGGAAAAGGCAACAACACATCGAATGGGATATTTGATCATCAGAAACATTCTCCTTATGATCCATTACATACTTGTGAGGTTTTTTTTTTTAAAGATTTTATTTATTTATCTGACAGACAGAGATCAGAAGTAGGCAGAGGCAGGCAAAGAGAGAGGAAGGGAAGCAGGCTCCCTGCTGAGCAGAGAGCCAGGATGCAGATGCCGGGTTTGATCCCAGGACCCTGAGAGCATGACCTGAGCCAAAGGCAGAGGCTTTAACCCATTGAACCACCCAGGAACCTCCATACTTGTGAAATTTTTGAATTTGCATTCTAGAGTTCAAACCTCTATTGCTCAATTTCATAGTTGAAAACTAAGATTCTTAAGTGTGTAGATACTGAAATGAGGGAGAATTTTGAGAGAATTTATATCTTTACCTCTACTATTAATACATATGTGTGTATGTATGTATATTTGAAAACACATACACACACACTACCACACAGGTATTTATGTACATAATACAAAACAGGATCCCTAAACTCAGAGTTTGGTAAGTCGAATTTTAGGTTGAAATTTTATGTGGTCTAAATACCGTTTAAGTGCCTGGTGAATAGTATGGGTAATTGTTTTATTTCATTTAATCATTTAATCATCACAACAGTCCTATGCCCTAGTGTCATTCCCATGTTAGAGTTGAAGAAACTGAAACTCAGATAAAATTTTAGTCATGTGTGCAAAATGAAAGAGCTACTAAGTAACAGAACTATGACTCAATCCAAGTCTGAGGTGTTTTTTTTATATTATTTTATAAGTATATAAAAATATATAATAATAATATATAAATATATAATATATGTAACCAAAGCATATAGCATTCACTTATATATTTACAGGTATATTTTTGTGTTGTGTATTATATATTTGTAAATATATAAAAATGTACTGCAGAAATTAAAGCCACCTATTATTCCACCCATTAGCAAAATCGTTGTCAATATTTTGGTATATATTCCTTCAGTACCTTCTTTGGTGCCTGTAGTTTTTTTGGTGCTATCTATATTTATCTAAAGTTATACTGAACATACTAGATTATTTCTTGCTTTGTTTTTATCTAATGTCATGCTGTGAGTTAATTTATTTTCATAAGTCAATAAATGTGTTTTTCATTGTTATATTTTTCCTAAACAAATGCAGTTTGGATTATTAACTTCAAGTGTCATCATTTATTTCTTGATGGACACTTTGTCTTTTTGTAACATGTGTTTCTGTAATATAAATATTAAGTTCATACTCATATGCCACATTTTTTCAGTTCCCTCTTTTGTACAAACTCATAATGCTAAAATGGCTACATCAAAGGATAGAGATACTTATACAGCCTTTCATGTATATTGTCAAATTCTTTCCAAAAAATGCTTACTCCCAACACTAGTGCCAGTACCAAGTACTTGAAATATTGTTATTTTTCATCAAATTTATAGGCTGTAAAAAGTTATGTGATTGCCAGTTTATATTCTATTTACTAGGAAAGCTGATATTTTTCATGTTTATCTTCCAACTAGAATTATTCTGGAATTAGTAATATATAATTTTTTGACTCTACACTTGTGATGACTTAGATCTTATTATTACTGATTTCCAAGTACTTTATCTATGAGGATATTTTACATTCATTATTTATTGGAAATGCTTAATGTGTGATTTTCATTTTTAATTATTCATGTGCTATGTGTTTTTACATATTTAGTGGGATTAAATGTGTAAATATTTTCTAACTTGTTATTTTTTCCCTCAGTCTACTTCTTCAGAGATTTATTAAATAGCAATCTATATTCTTTATATATTTTATTTCAATATGATATAAAATTAGATATCTGAATCTTGTTATTTTGTTAATACATTAATTTTCCAAAGAGCCTAATTACCAGATTTGATAGAAATATTTTTCCTTACCTTTACATGTTTTAACTAAAAACTGCATACATATACATTGTCAAAAAACTGAAATATAGAGAAAAATTATAAAGCAAATTTTTATATTCCATAATCTCATACCATAAAATATAGTCTCCTTAAATAAATGTTTCTGATCAAAATTATTTTTATGTTTTAACTATTATCATATAAAATACCTTTAGGGTGCCTGGGTGGCTCAGTCGGTTAAGTGTCCGCCTTAGACTTAGGTCGTGAGTCCTGGGATTGAGCCCCATGTCAGGCTTCCTGCTCAGCAGAGAGCCTGCTTTTCCCTCTCTGTCTCCCTGCCACTCTGCCTACTTGTGCCACCCTCTCTATCTCTCTGTCAAATAAATAAAAAATCTTTGGGGGGGGGAATAACCTTTTAGAATGGTTTTGAGCTTTCACATTCAAGTTTGTAGTCATAATTATAACCACTATTTATACTTAATTTAACTAATTGATTTCAGTGTTCATCCTCAAACATTTAATGCTATGATTTCACCATTTCTGAATTCTTGATTTTGATTTACCTCTCAATTGACTTTTAACATCAGTCAAATGTTTTACTTGCTAAGGGTACTCACATAATATTCTTGGGAAGGATAAAAGCATGGTATAATTTCTATTTCTTAGGTAATTATATGAAATTCTCGTGTGAATAAAGGTTTAATGAGGTTCATGATCCTAGGATGAGATTGTTACTCAAAATTTTATTGGCTTCTGTGATTTATATTCGGAGAGAAGAAATGTCACACAAGTCTGATTTTTATTATTTTTATATAAACTAATTCCTCTGCCTCCCTACATTATGTTTTCATATTTAATAATTCTTTGCTTTAGAAATTCTTTTCTTATATATTTGATTATTTCTTCTGTACAAAAGGAAATTATTTTATCTTACTCTTGGCTATGACCCTGCAATTACACTCCTGGGTATTTACCCCAGAGATACAGATGTAGTGAAAAGAAGGGCCATCTGTACCCCAATGTTTATAGCAGCAATGGCCACGGTCACCAAACTGTGGAAAGAACCAAGATGCCCTTCAGCGGAAGAATGGATAAGGAAGATGTGGTCCATATACACTATGGAGTATTATGCCTCCATCAGAAAGGATGAATACCCAACTTTTGTAGCAACATGGACAAGATTGGCAGTTAAATTGTAAACTCGATCTGTCACCTGGACAATTTTTTTTTTAATTTGTACTCATGATAAATTTCTCAAACTTGTCTTCCACATTACTGCACATATGTTCTGTTACAAGTCTTTTCTGCCTCAAAAATGCATTTCAGTTTACTTGTTAGATTTTTAGGCTCTTCTTTCAGTTTTCTGATTCTAGCCATATTATTTTACATCTCTGAAGTCAGTATACACTTTTACTTCTTGTGGGGCTTGCCCTGCCTCCAATCCTCTTGCTCCTCATAGCATTTTCATTTATTTTCTGTAGAAATTTTTAAAAAATATTCTCATTCTTTAGATTATTTTTCTGCTGTCCATTAACTTGCCTTTTTTTTTAATCCCCAAAACTCATTATGTACCATATTTTGTTTGGATTCTGTTTAACAATCACCAAATTGGAAAAAAATAGACCAAGATTCAGTGTTTAGCACATGGTAAAAGAAAAGCCATCAATATCATCTTTAATATCTGCTTCTGTGCTGACAAGCAGCTCCTTTTCTAACATACATGTGAAAGTCAGGCTATCATCAAGAATCCTAAATCACTATGCAAAACCCAATAAGCTTGATGTACTGTGAGTCTATTCCCGTGAGGTTCAGTTTTCCTTTTTCAGACATCTAAGTTCTTTAACTCAAATAAAGAATACAATAGAGAGTACAGTTACTATTAAATTAGGTAATACTTGGAAAAGCACATCACCCAAATATCCAACTCATTATTACTTTTCCTTATAATACTTTTCTTTAGGAAAAAAGTATAACAACATGCATCAGAAAACTTATATAGGTGATTTATTTCCTTAGTTCAGTTCAGGGAAGAACTTCTTAAGCTTAAAAGAATATAGAAATAATGTAAAAAAGGAAATAGATTGTATTATAGAACAAACTTCTTGATGTCAAAATTAAATAAATGTAAAAAATAAATTGAAATAATTTTTCAGAAAAAAATATTTACAATAAATATGATGGCTAAAGAGTAAATAACCTTATGGAATAGAAATATTTACCATTCAGGGATATTCTGTGTGCCAGGTTCTCAAGTAGGTTCTTTAAATATGTTTAACATAAACATATTTAAATTAAATATATTATTTAATTAAATCCTTTTAACACCCTTATTTACAAATTCAACATCTTGATTTTAAAGATTTTTTTCTTTAATGGAAGCAGAAAGTTTAAAGTGGAGTTTCCAAGTTTTGAATCCAAATGTGTGCAGCTCTAAAACTTATTTTTGTCCCATTATTTCAGGCCACTGGTTAATTATTAAGAAATATAAATGACCACAGCATTTGATTCAATAATTCTACTTCTAGACCAGAATCATCATTTATAATAAATAATTACAAAGTATGTCAGTACCAAACAATAGAAGTCTGGTTAAATAATTTATGGGATGACTTTATGATGAAGTAGAATATTTAATAACTTGGAAACACAGACAAAATACAGTCTTAATTTTTAAAAACTTGATATAAAAGTGCATTTATTTATGATGTAATTTAATTGATGTTTTATGTCCTATTTATATCTATCTTTTCATTATGTCCACCCATCTCTTTATACACAGGTATTATTTTGATATGGATCTCATGGTTGTTTTTACTATATAGTGTTTACTATTTTCCAAATCTTATTCAATGATCATATATTACTTCAATGCTTGGGAAAATTAAGTATTACACACAAAAGTGAGATATGTTGTAATAACAGACTTTTTTAAAAAGATTTTATTTATTTATTTATTTGAGAAGGAGAGAGCACAAGCCAGAGGAGGGCCAAAGGGAGAGAAAGAAGCAAGGAGCTTTAAATGACTTTCTGTTTTTCTGTTTCTCTCTGTAACTCTATACAATTTATATTTGTTTATTTGCTTATAGGTATATATGACTGTCTGCAATACTGCCTTTTTGACAGTTGACAGTTGAGAAAGATTACATTCCTTATAGAATTAAGTGCATCTTTTGTAGGCATGAAGATTGCGTTTTTCATATCAGGGTCCCTTCTAATTATGAGACAATTGAAAACAGTTGTTCTAAATATTATAATTTTTGCTTATGTCATTTAATTTTTATCATATGAGGTAATGCTCTTTTCATTTATATATATTTTCTAGTGAACACCGAGTTCTAATTCTCTTAAAATTTATTTGTAATCTAAACTTTTATGCAGTATTTTTATAATAATTAAGCTGAGATTCACTTTTCATACTTTGCTAATGAAATGAAATAGAATGCAGTTTTATAGGTAAATATTTACTGTCGTTTACTCTTTATTTTCCATCATGACCTATTCTTATTAAATAAACTTTGAACTAACTAAGAATAAGTATCTTTTTTAGGCCAAACTTCTACTTTTCCTACTCACTTTCTAGTTAGATCTGTAGACCAAAATTTCATGAATTTCTGTCTTCTGCTTTTCCATTTTTTGAATGTTGGTTTAATCCTATATAATTTACTTCATTCCATCAATCTTGCCTCAAATTACTTTTTCTAAACAATGTTTAATAAGCATCTTTTATGTGTCCTGAGATACTCATTTTTACCTCCATTCAACTTTGCTATGACAAGATTTTTATTTTGTGTGTATTAATACTTAACTCAGAAAGAAAAGGTCAGCTTGATGGGACATAGTATTTTGCAGTGATTACTGTTCTGTCTTAGCATTGGGTAGATTTTCTCCCAAAAGGTTTCAGGATGTTCTTATAGCTGTATCTCCTGCTTTATTGGCAATTTGTAAAACCTTCTCTTTGTTGTTAATATTTTAAGCTTTAAACTTAAAGCTTTTAAGGTTTTAAAACATGACAAGTAGAGGCCTGGGAATGGGGTGTTTGTGTGTGTGTGTTTCTACTGAAAGAGACTTTGTTGCTTTATATCCATTCTGAAAAAGCATCATGGGTAAAATAAAAGTTTGACAACTAATTTATTTCTCTCCTCTCCCCCCGCCCCCAACCAAAAATTTGGGTGAGTGTTATTGGTCCAGCATTTAGCTAAATGCTTTACATATGTAATCACCTTTAATTATCTCAAAAATTCTGTGACAGCTGTAATGGCCTATTTCTAATGAGGTATCTGAGCTTTCAGAAGATTAGATAGCAGGATCAGACAGCAAACAAATGACAGATTGGGATTAAAATGCATGTACCTCTAACCTTAAAGCCTAAAATGAATTCATTACAGATATGGCCTTTCATATTTGCACCAATGATGATTATATCAGGTGACTAAACTTCTGTGTCTTCCTTTATAAGCTTTAGATACTCTTGCATTTAATCGTGTGTTTCTATAAATTACCTTGAATTGAAATACTGGATTTTTATGGTGGGGTATTCTCTTGTCTTCCATCAGTGTTTTCATTTTACCTTAAATTTTTAATTATTACATTATCCTTCTAATATCACAATATATTTTTAATAGTCATGTTCTTCATTTATTTCCTGTCATTTATATTTTGGGAGCGAGCATGCATACTCAATGTCTCATTGGTGCTACCTCCTGTTCTTCATTTTCATTTGCTACTCCTACACTTGATAAATAAATGTTTTATTTTATTTTATTTTGTTTTGTGATCTGTTCCTTTCTTCTCAAACTTAACTTTTGGATTTTTATTGTTTTGTTCATCCTTGTTTCATTTCATTTCATTTCGTTTTGGCAGTATTGTTTTTATTATAAACCTTCCTAGGATACTAAATATTATATTAATAGAATGAAGATCATGAGTGTTCTTCTGGGGATAGAATATATGTTTGTAAGAGTTTGAGCATCACTTTTTAGGAATTGCATTTACATGGGAAGGAGTATAAATATAAATTCTTAAATACCTGTGATCACTCAGCCATTTGGTCTGAGGGACTCAGATTGCCTTTCAGAGGCACTTTCTTTTCCACTGTGTGCTGTATCGAATCCTTTCATTTAGACTCACTCTGTTAAGGAACTTAGTTTTCCATCAGAATCAATCCTTTTTAAGAAAAACTTGTTTTGTTCTGGTACAGACAGGATAGCAATGTATTACATCTATTTAGATGATTAGTTTTTCTCATATTAGGTCACAGATTTTTATTAATTTAAATGGAGACTATATTGCTTAATGTGAGAGTGAGAAATAAATATAGAGATTAAAGCAAAAAATAGAACAAGTATGTTTTTCTATGTTCATGTAAAGACATTACAGGGACTTTTTAGCATAACAAATCATAAGAACTTTAGAGTGATGTCTGTACGCATTATATACTTGAAGAAAATGCCTGTTTCAAGATCAATGTGAATTTTTTCAGTAATAAGAAAAAAGAAACTGCCAACATAAACTGAATCTCCCTAAACAGTAAATTTAAAATTTGTCACAGAAGAATCTTAATGAGTCCTCTTTACAATGACTTCCAGGTGCTCATACTGCATAATGAGTAAATTAAAGAAAGAAAAATAGTTTAATATTTCAAAATCTCAAAAGATGAAAATATTATTGAAATATATCATTTTTTTTATTTTATTGCTAATGGAAACAGAATCTTAAGAAATCAAGTATTTGAAAATATGGAATTAATCCCTGTTTTAGATCCACATCAAAATTTTCAGCTTTTCAGTTTTGATTAAATTTTTAAAGAGGGGCATCTGCGTGGTTCAGTCAGCTAAGCATCTGCCTTCCAGCTCAGGTCGTGATCCCAGGGTCCTAGGATCAGACTTCCTGCCCAGTGGGGAGTCTGCTTCTCTATGTCCCTCTGCTGTTCCCCCTGTTCGGACACTCTCCCTCTCTCTCTCTCTCTCTCTCTCTCTAAATTTTAAAAATACTTTTTTTAAAAATGTTAAAGAAAAGTCAAATTCCTTATTTAAAAAATTATATTATATAGAAACACCTCAAAGTATTTTTATATTTACCAAAACAATCTCAAAACTTTCTTTAAGATAATTAATTACACCGTATTAAATAAACCATATTATCTTTAAGTACATGATAGCCTATACATACAAAATTAAGTGTATATGTGGCATGTTTAAGGAAAAGTGACACAGTTCTGTAAAGAAAGATGCTAATACATTTCTATTTTAATTTTATTTTATTTTAACTGGGAATCAGAAGTTTGTTATCAAGAGAATCTCCACAATTTGAGATATTAACAATACCTAAGAAGCCTTTTTAATAGTGGATTTTATGAAGACTACCAAGAACATGTTAAAAGAAAAGAAAATACTGATTTGGTGTGCCTGGGTGGCTCAGTGGGTTAAAGCATCTGCCTTCAGCTCAGGTCATGATCCCAGGGTCCTGGGATCGAGCCCCACATTGGACTCTCTGCTCAGCGGGGAGCTTGCTTCCCCCTCTCTCTCTGCCTCCCTCTCTGCCTACTTGTGATCTCTGTCTGTCAAATAAATAAAAAATCTTTTTAAAAAATACTGATTATATATTTTCTATCACGTAAGCTTACATGCATGAATTATGAGTACTGTATAGTGATTCTGAACTATGTTTCTAACTATGTCTCACTAAACAAACTTTTGTTTGGATCAGTATTGCAGATGAGTCCAGATCTGTGTTCATTTTTCTAGAGTGTTACTGCCTCATACCAGGATAATTTCTTTCATTTCAGGTTTTCATACTATGACCCTAAATTTCTCAGTTTTTACATGTTAATATGGTCAAAATCAGGTGGTAAGCATGGAGTCATATCTGTGATCACTTCTATTATGCTTGATAAAATGCTAGCTGCTTGCCTTATTATTTAACATAAATGACTATGTGTAGCTGAAACACTTTATCTTTCAAACTCAGCTGTTCAGTATCTTAAGTCTGTCTGCTTATCTCTCTACCAAGATCAGCATTCTTTACAATAAAAGAAGACTCATTTTAAAGTTCTTTTATTGGGAAATTCCTTTCCTTCTCAAAGTCAGAGCTTCAAATGCTTCAGATATTACCATTGAACATTACCATAAATGAATACTCTATTGGACAGTACTGTAACATTTACTACGTATCACAAGCTTCCCCCCATGGCTGCAACATATAAACAGAATTTCTCTTTAGTTATTTCATACATATGCAGTAGCATCTGAGATAAAAATATACCAGAGAGGCATGTGTATTATGTATATCCAAATGATTACATAACCAAGCAATAAAATTTGTTGAGTAGCTTTTAGTATTCAGCATTATAATGTCAAATACTTTGATACTTCTCTAGTATCTAGACATTAAGAATACTAGGTCTTATTTAAGGTAATACACATACCTCTTTTGAAGGAGGTAACATTTTTTTCTAACATACGGGACTCAACACATAGTTCTCGAAACTACCCCAAAATCTCTCTATGGGTTTTCTGTTTCCTTTATTCTCTTCATTACAGGTGAGAGGTAAGCTAAGGATTTTCAACCTTTCTTTAAAGCAAACTTATAGGTACATTTATTTTAAAAAAGGAAGCTTAAATACTTCTACTTATTTTTAAATCTTAATTTTATACCTACAAAGATTGTTTTACCTAAACAAAATGTGTTTTGTTATGAAAACCTGAATCAATAGTTCCTGTGCCTGAGATACCATATAAAAGGAATATATGTCACTTTTAATTATCAGTTTAACATTGTAAGAAGCCAGCTAACTTTCTTGCAGTTCAAGCCTTCAAAAATATCATATACATATGCAGAGGAGCCAAATGTGATTGCAGATAATATATCTTGATTCAAATAAATTCTCAATCAGGGACTAGCCAAAGAATATGTCTAATGACTGGCTCTCCTATGCCATTTTGTCTGTGATTATCGGCAAAGACCTAAGTAATAATTAGAAATATACTACATGGATTTGGAAGTGGAATAGAAGGCCACTAGGAACCTTTAATCATCTCCTTAGTGACAGTCTTCCCTATTAAAGTTATTTTGGCCAAGGAAAAGATCCAACAAACTTGTTTACTACCTAAATACTCTAACCAAAAATAATTAGGTATGTGAAACATCTGTGGTAAATGTGAATTTTACAAAGATAGGGTTTCAGCTGTAGAAAATAGTAGATAGATCCTCATTTGAAATGTACACGTGCAAATTATCATTCTTGTCTGAAACTGACAGACCCTGCGATTCCTGTCTATTTGCTTTGGAGACCCAACCTAGGGCTACAGATACATTGATTTAGAGAAAATGTGAATAGCTTTAATCTGGGTGTCATGAAATCAGAATTCTCTGCTCATGCCTGTCATTAACTTCCTTAGGCATTTATTAGGCCTTTTTGTGACTCAGTTTCCCTATCAGAAAGTGGGGTGAGGGAAAAACACATATATATTGTATATGGAATTATATATTTCATATAAATGCTAAAATATTTCACAGATCCAAGAAAGAATGGGAGAATAAAGATGCTATATTAATATCAGCTATCAGTTGTAGTAATCTAAGAAATACCAACATTTGAATACTTAGTTTCAAAATTTTATAAATATTTATTTCTTCCTCCAGTATACATTTCCAAACTGTGAATGCCTTGGGAATTTAGCAAATCATTTACACACTTCTGAGAAACAAATATGTCCTTTCATCTACCAATGCTGCAATCTTCCAAATACCCTTTTGTGGAGAAAGAATAACTTATAATTCCTCCCAGAGGTATTCTTGGTTAGGCAGAAGAGCTCTATGTAGGAACATATTGCTATTGAAAGCTAGTTATTCATGTTCTTATTTGCATAGTTTTTTTTTTTTTCCTGTTCAATGTCACCCAGGAACTACTGAGCTTAAAAGAATCAGCATAACTTCTAGAAACTGCTTTATAATCTCCCCTTTTCTCTCAACAACATAATCTAAATCAGAGTTTGGCAGAGTATGGCCCACCAGCCAAATCTGAGTTGCGACACTGCCTGTTTTTGTAACTTACGAGTTACTGAAACAGTTACACTTGTCTGTGCTTGCTTTTGTGCTACAACTTGGAGTTGAGTGGCTGTGAAAGATACTGTGTGGACCACAAAGCCCCAAGTATTTATCATCTGCCAGTGTACAACTAACATTTGTTCATTCTAGGTCTAAATCATCATTTTCATCTTTTACAAAGCTCTGAAGACACAGCATATTTTAATGGCGAAAGATGCGGATTTAATGTCAAAAGGTCTAGTTTCTGCCTCAAACCTCAATTCCTTTACCTAGAAAAAGATGACAGGTTAGACTTGTTCTTTCTTTAAATATTGAAAGACTTTAGAATCTGGGAAGTTGAGTCTCGCATCTCTTGAACATGGTGTATCTACATATTTAGTCCCCGATTCACTTTTCCCCAACCCATGAGTTACACATAACTGTGAGTTGAAATATGATTCATGTTTCTATTCCACAGACTGTTATAGGGATTCTGAAATAGACTATGTGGAAAAGAAAATTATAGTGTAGTGAAGCTCTGTTTCGTTAGCTATATCATCTGAGAGGATGTAAAACTTTTGAAACATGAGTCATATAGTGTTCCTCCTCTGCTCAAGACTGCAGAGTTCCTCATTTCCCTTGAAGTAAAAGGGCTTACAGTGGCCTAATAGGTCTGGTATAGTCTGACCTACCCTTAACTGCATTTTCTCATCCCATGCTACTCTTCCCTTCCTTACCCCAGCGTAGTCATACTTGTCTCTTCACAATTACTAAGTCACTCAAGATGGTGGGAATTTAAGGCTTTTACATCTTACATGACTATCTCCCTAACGTACTTCAGGTCTTTGTTGAAATGGCATCTTCTCATTGATGCTTTTCTTGATTGTCCTCTATAATTAAAACCCATTTTTCTTAGCACACTCTCCAAATCACCCATTCCCTTTCTATTTCCCTTTATAGTACTTATCATGTTCTAGAATGCTTACAATTAGCTCATTTTGTATCCCGTTTGTTGCTTTCTTTTTTAAAAATTTTGTAATGGCATAGATTTTTCCCGTGGTTTGTAAGGTGTAGTTTCTAGAAGAGTGCTTTGTACATACTAGGAAATCTTCAAAAGATATTGTATGAATGAATAAATGAATGGAGTGAAACCTTAAGACAATGGTGAATATTTATAAATACTTAATATGTGCTGAGCCCTTTGCATATTCATGAAAATATATGGTGAATAAGGCACAGTATCTGTTCTTAACAAATGCACTGCCTGGTGAAGAACAAAAAGATACCACAAATAGTCAATTTGACCAAGTTTTACAAGTGAATAAGCCAATTAAAACAAAACTTGACACTATTAACCTTGCTCCAAAAGATATGCTTTAAACCTTTTCTGTTTTACATATGTTCATTGGCTTTCTCCTCCTCCCATTTCTTCTTTTCTCTTTCTTTATAAGTTGACGAGTCTTCCTTTATCATAATTTTATTCTTTGGATTCTTTTTATCTTAATTTCTCCTAATTTTCTCTAGTTACTCTCCTGTAAGATTTTACTAATAACTGCTTCATAAACTCTTTCCAATAATCAAGGAGTATATTCTATGTAACACAGTTACCACGCTATCAATCGTATTAAAAGAGCTCCATATGAAAGAAACCCTTTGGGGATAAACCAAGCTTTCAACTACCAAAGGCCACCAGGAGAGCTAAGAAAATCCATTCTTTCCAAAGCCTTCTAGAAGTATAAAGCAGCCACCATCAGTTTTGGAGTGAACATGCCATTGCAGCAGGGCAAACAGAGGATTTCCAAGGCAGAAAAATGTGGAGGCAAGACTGGAAAGCAAAGATCTCTCACCAATGGCCAACAAGCTGATATCTAATTTGTGAAGGAGAGAAAGAGGTGATACAATTTGACCAGTAAATTACCTATAAAGCACTAAGAAGCCTCACCAATACTCAGATCCTTTGTTCTACAGAAGGAAAAGCCCAGATCACAATCTGAAAATATGTTGTCAGTAGTGAACTAAATCTGCAACAATGCCTATAAACAGTTTAACGACATTTCAGATTGACTTAGCCTCCAGCTCTAGCAGCCTGCAAGAAAATGTCATATAATATTTTCTGGAGGTAAATACTGTATAATTCAGTCCCTGCTGTTATTTAACACAAAATGTCTGGCAGGAAACAAAGAAAAAAAATTGCAGGTCACATGAAATAACAACAACAACACAACAACAAAAAAGTGACCAATAGTCAGAAAAGAAATAGTTGATAGAAGAAACATAAATGGCTTTATGATATGATTATAGATGATATCAGTTATATGATAGAGACACTAACATATTGTTTTACCCCACTTGGGCTGCTACAAGAAATACACCATAAACTGATAGCTTATAAACAACAGAAATTTATTTCTCATAGTTCTGGATTCTAGTGGAATGGGGAAACCTGACAATACCACATCACCCAGATGATTCTGGGAAGTCCAAGACCAAGTCACCAGAAAATTCAGTGTCTGGTGCATACCTACTTTCTAGTTCACAGTTGGCAGCTCCTAGCTGTCACCTCACAAGGCAGAGAGATGGGACTAGGGAGGTCTGGTAGGGTATCTTTTATAACAACACTAATCCCATTCATGAGGTCTCCACTCTCAAGACCTATTTCTCCCCAAAGGATACACCTCCAAATACCTTTATAACTACATCAGTTTCAACTTACGAATTTTAGGGGGATATAAACATCCATACCATAGCTAGCATCTACTGGAAATGGTGGACAACATCCACAGCAAAATACTGAGAATATACAAAAGGACAAAGTGGAATTTTATAAATGGGAAAAAGATCAATGATCAAAAATGAATTCATCTGTTAGATTTAACCACAGATTGATCACAGCAGAATAATGAATCAATACACTTGAATACTGATCAATAGAATATATCCAAAGTAGCAAATAAAAGAATTAAAACAATAACGAAATAATAGATTCTGTGATACATCAGAAAATATAAAATTATTTGCATAATTTCAAACCTTGAAGTAGAAGAGAGAGAAAATGGATTAGAGGAAATATGTCAAGATAAATGGTTGATGACTTTTAAAAACTAGTTAAAGAAATCAACCCATAAATCCAAGAACCTCATCAAATACCTCAACTTGGATAAATAAATTTAAAAATTACTAGGCACAGCAAACTGCTAAAAACAAAAGGTAATACGCAAACCTTAAAAGCAGCTAGAGAAAAAAGACACATTAAATATAGTAGAAGGGGGCCTTCTCAGCAGACACTTCGACAGCTAAAAGATAATACAATATTAACTTCACAAGGATAAAAGAAAATAAAATATGAACCCAAGAATATAAAATATGAACTTAAGAATCTATAATTGATGAAAGTATCTCTCCAAATAAAGGTGAAATAAAGGCATTTTTAAGTTGACAAAGCATAAGAATTTGTCCCCAGGAAACCTGCACTATTGTAAGTTCTTCAACCCAAAGGGAAATTATGGCTAATGAAATCCTTGATATCTTAAGAAAGGAGTGACGATCAGCAGAAAGAGTAAATATATAGGAATATATGCATATATGTAATACACATATATATCTAATATTATATAAGGAAAGATACTTAAATTTCCTTAGAAGACTATAAACTATTAAAAATAAAAAACAATACTGATATACTGTGGGGTTCATAGAATATGTAACAAAGGAAGGGTTATACTAAAGTCCTTCCATTGTGAAATAGTGTAATATTTTTTGAAGGGAATCTTAAAACTACATCATTAAAGAAATACCAATAACACAAAGTAGAAAAACTAAAAAGTCTATAGAGGAGATAAAATTGAATACTAAGAAAATAACTTCACATGAAAAAGTCAAGAAAGGAAGTACAGGGGCAGAAAAACATGTGGGAGAAATATAAAACGCATAGTATGGCAAAGACTTAAACACAACAGTAGTGATAATTATATTTAATGTGATGGACTAAACACATGTTAGAGATTCTCATAGAGATTAAAAAACAAGACCCACATCTTTTATTATTCCTCTCATTCTCTTATCTGTCCTAAGTGTCAGGTTTTGTGTTTCAAATTTTGCTTTCTGGTCGATTTTCATCAATGTATCTTTTGAAACTTTCATTTAATTTACTATGTTAATTAATAATAATAATAATAAAAAAAAACAAGACCCAGCACCTTTTAAATATAAAGACACACTAATACACCAACTTGCACTTTAGTTCCAAAAAAGAAAGAGCTCACAAACCGTCACTTCCATTCTTACTAGAAAAGCTGGACAAACTGAAAATCAGTGATTTTTCTTAGACTCATCGGAACACTGAGATTGCAGGGCAAACCGCCCCCCCAAATATGGAGAATCAAGAGCATCTAGGGAGACACAGTCAAGATCTGCTTCCCTGGATAGAAATGTTAGAGGTATAATACACTGGCCGTAACATTAAAATGGTAATTTTGATTATGTGTGGAGGATTAAAGTACTGTAAAATAAATATCCAGGAGTCCATACTGATATAAATGAATGATTGCATAAATGCTTAAATAAGAGAAAAGAGACAAATCTTTGAATTTCAAATAATTCATATAGGTACTGTGCCTTACTGGAGGTGCAAACGCTCTAAGAATGGGCTACACATAATGACTTACCTCCAAAAAGCACAGATGGAAAGCATGGAGAGTGGAACAAAAGAGGAAATTCTTAAGTGGAGAAACCTGACAACATCATGTCACACAGGTGATAAAAGTCAAAATCCATAGTGATAAGCTCTATGTTAGCATGTACTTCTGATATAATGTAATAAAAATGACACATTTCACTGTAGTTTTTCTGCCCAAAAAATAAAACCACAGCCTAATTTTGAGAAAAATTTCAGACAAATCCCAGCCTGGGGATAGTCTAAAAAATATCTGACCAGAAATCCTCAGAATCAGCAAGGTCATCAAAACAAGAAAAGTCTAAGAAACTATCAACAACCAAGAGGAGCCTAAGGAGACATGACCACTAAATGCAATACAGTTTCTTGGCTGGAATTCAGGAACAGAAAAGGGATATTAAAGAAAAACGTTTTAAAAATTGAAAAAAAAAAAAAGTATGGACTTTAGTTAATAGTAATTATGATAAATGTACCATACTAATAAAAGACAATGATAGGAGAGACTGGATAAGGACTATATGGTAACTCTTTAAACTCTCTTCTTAATTTGTACTTCTAACTCTTTTCTAAAATATAAATTGTATTTAAACAAAACAAGCCAAGGAAAGAGTAGATTCCAGAATATTCTGATCAGGTTGAAGGAAGGCACACCTATCAGTAGAGAGAAGATTGAATTCACAGGCCAAAAGAATAATGAAGCCTGGGCTGAGGCCCATAGAAACATTTTTATTCCATTTTCCCAAATGTAAGATGGTGTAAGAACTATCTTTTTAGTTTTACATTAGAGGTTTTGATCAAGCGGGAAGCAAGGAGAAGAATGGTTGGCATTTATGCTGTATATGAAGTGTTGTCAAATCAAACTGAAACATTGAGATTATTCTACATGACTTGTTTAATCTTTATAAAGTTGGTACTCTCAGTGGTGTCTAACAAACTAGCCAAGCTGTGTGTGGAATAGTGGGCAGCCTACTCAGGAATAGACATCATGAGTCAGGAGGCTGGTATTGGTGGATCGTAAACCCAAGAGCCAGCCTAAGGAGGAGAGAATCCTAGCCTTTTGGAAGATTGTGAAGAAGACTCTTTCTTGAAAAGAATACCTACTTTTTTCAGACAGCCAGGAACATACTTTTTATATCCTCACTGAGGGCACATAAATAATCCAGATCAAATTGTATTACAAAGATAAGGCACAACCAAAATGTATGAAAAGCAAAGTCAGTATTCCAGTTTAATAAAACAGCATTTAAAAAAAAAAAAAAAAAGATATACCATGAAAACCCCAAACTCCAGAAAAATGGCACGAGAATATTCTCCAAAAAAATCCTCAAAACAAAGAATGTATTGGAAATGAAGTGGAATATTTCCTAATGATAAAAATATCAATTCACTAAGAAGACATGAAAATTTTAAATTGCATGCACCTAATATTGGAGCAAATTCTATTTTCATTTATCTAGAAAATGCAATATAATACAGTACTTTGAAACACACATGGCAAAAAAATTCAAAACTAAGGAAAGAAACAGACAAATCCGTAACATATTGATATCCTTCTTTCAGCATTTTGTAGAATAAGAGACAAAAAAATTTTAGTAAAAACAAAGAGGGTTTGAGCAACACTGTGAACCAAATTACAATTTACTTTTAAAGAACATGGCATTTAACAAATACAAAATATACTTTCTTTTCAAATGCAAGTAGAGCATTCAACGGGATATATACCTCACACTGGTCTATAAAACAAGTCTTAATAAATACCAAAAGGCTGAAATAAAACTGAGTATGTTGTCTGACTACAATAAATTGAATTAGAAATTAATAAGAATGGTGTGTTTTTTTCTAAAAGCCCCATATATGAGAAAGAGAGAGAGAAAAGGAGGGAGGTGGGAGGAAAGGATCACAAGGCAAATTAGAAGTATTTCAAAATGGGTGGTAATATAACAAAGTATTATCAAAACTTACTGTATAGAGTTAAAACAGTACTTGGAGATATAAAGATTTAGATACTTAGATTTTTATTTTTTTCTCTAAAATACAAAGAGAAAAAAAGGGAAGGGAAGAGAAATTAGGAGATAAGAGTATTCTTATATATTTCTTCCCAGCAAATTATTAGAGAATTTCCTTTTTAATGGGTGTATACTTTCCTCCTCCAACAAGACAGAAGAAAGAGAAATTAAGGAGTCAATCCCATTTACAATTGCACCCAAACTATAAGATACCTAGGAATAAACCTAACCAAAGAGGCTAAGAATCTCTACTCAGAAAACTATAAAGTACTCATGAAAGAAATTGAGGAAGACACAAAGAAATGGAAAATGTTCCATGCTCCTGGATTGGAAGAACAAATATTGTGAAATGTCTATGCTACCTAAAGTAATCTACATATTTAATGCAATTCCTATCAAAATACCATCCATTTTTTTTTCAAAGAAATGGAACAAATAATCCTAAAATTTATATGGAACCAGAAAAGACCTCGAATAGCCAAAGGAATATTGAAAAAGAAAGCCAAAGTTGGTGGCATCACAATTCCGGACTTCAAGCTCTATTACAAAGCTGTCATCATCAAGACAGCATGGTACTGGCACAAAAGCAGACAAATGGATCAATGGAACAGAATAGAGAGCCCAGAAATAGACCCTCAACTCTATGGTCAACTAATCTTCGACAAAGCAGGAAAGAATGTCCAATGGGAAAAAGACAGCCTCTTCAGTAAATGGTGTTGGGAAAATTGGACAGCCACATGCAGAAAATGAAATTGGACCATTTCCTTTCACCACACAGGAAAATAGACTCAAAATGGATGAAGGACCTCAATGTGAGAAAGGAATCCATCAAAATCCTTGAGGAGAACACAGGCAGCAACCTCTTCGACCTCAGCCATAGCAACATCTTCCTAGGAACATCGCCAAAGGCAAGGAAAGCAAGGGCAAAAATGAACTATTGGGATTTCATCAAGATCAAAAGCTTTTGCACAGCAAAGGAAACAGTTAACAAAACCAAAAGAAAACTGACATGGGAGAAGATATTTGCAAATGACATATCAGATAAAGGGCTAGTGTCCAAAATCTATAAAGAACTTAGCAAACTCAACAGCCAAAGAACAAATAATCCAATCAAGAAATGGGCAGAAGACATGAACAGACATTTCTGCAAAGAAGACATATAGATGGCCAACAGACACATGAAAAAGTGCTCCACATCACTCGGCATCAGGGAAATACAAATCAAAAGCACAATGAGATACCACCTCACACAAGTCAGAATGGCTAAAATTAACAAGTCAGGAAATGACAGATGCTGGCAAGGATGCGGAGAAAGGGGAACTCTCCTGCACTGTTGGTGGGAATGCAAGCTGGTGCAACGACTCTGGAAAACAGTATGGAGGTTCCTCAAAATGTTGAAAATAGAACTACCCTACAACCCAGCAATTGCACTACTGGGTATTTACCCTAAAGATACAAACGTAGTGATCCCAAGGGGCACGTGCACTCGAATAAACATTCGCAATGTCCACAATAGCCAAACTATGAAAAGAACCTAGATGTCCATCAACAGATGAATGTATCAAGAAGATGTGGTATCTATACACAATGGAATACTATGCAGCTATCAAAAGAAATGAAATCTTGCCATTGGCGACGACATGGATGGAACTAGAGGGTATCATGCTTAGTGAAATAAGTCAATCGGAGAAAGACAGCTATCATATGATCTCCCTAATATGAGGAAGTGGAGATGCAGCATGTGGGGTTAAAGGGGTAGGAGAAGAATGAATGAAACAAGATGGGATTGGGAGGGAGACAAACCATAAGTGACTCTTAATCTCACAAAACAAACTGAGGGTTGCTGGGGGGAGGAGGGTAGGGAGAGGGGGGTGGGGTTATGGACATTGGGGAGGGTATGTGCTATGGTGAGTGCTGTGAAGTGTGTAAACCTGGTGATTCACAGACCTGTACCCCTGGGGCTAATAATATATTATATGTTTATAAAAAATAAATAAATAAAAATAAATTCACCTTTACTTCAAATTACCAAAAATAATCCTCTATTTCTTTACTACTCTTCAGAATGTATGTAATGTATGAGTGTCTCCAGTACCTATTCCTGATTAATTGCTCTCAACAGGTCATTTCCATTTTAGTGGATATGAAATAATTATTTTATTGTGGCATTATTTTGCAATTTTGTGATTACTAATATATTTGGCATTTTTCTTGTTTTATTAACATTCTGATTTCCTTTTCTGTGAATACTCTATGCATAGCTCTTGTTATATTTTTCTTTATTGTATATTCTGTGAATTTTTTAAGATTCATTTATTTTGAGAGAGAGACAGAGAGCACACAAGCCTGTGTACATTTGCAGTGGGAGGGGCAGAGGGAGAGAAATAGAGAGAATCTCAAGCAGACTCCCCACTGAGCTCAGAGCCCAATGTGGGGCTTGATTCCACCCTGAGATCCTGACCAGAGTCAAAACCAAGATTTGGAGGTGTAACTGACTGAGGGACCCAGGCTTCCCTGATTACTGTTTTTTTATTGATTTGCTGGCATTTGTATATTTTCCAAACACTTCCTGATTATCTACCTTGGGAATATTTTCTTCTAGTGTGAAGTTTATCTTTCTCCTTTGTTTACTTTTTGAATATAAATATTTAATTTCAATAAATATTCCTATGTCTAGCGGGTTGTGGTTTCTTTTCTAAGATATCTATTCCTAAACCAATGTCTCACATATATATTTTCTTCTCAGTTTTAAGGATTTGCTTTTGACATTTACTTTACTCCACCGGCATTTTATCTTTTTGTTGTTTAAGGAAGGGATCTAAATTTATATTCTTTTTATATGAATAATCATTTTTTCACCAGCACTTACTAACTAGTCCATCATTTTTATTCATTTACAATACTACCTCTGGAATATATTAATTCAATATAAGCACAGTTTTTTCTCTATTCTATTGATCTATTTATCAACCCCTGTCTCTGTCAGCTCACACTATATTAATGGCTAAGGCTTCAAACGAATCTTCATATCTGATGAGAATTATCTTTCATGCACTGTTCTTCAAAATTGTCTTTTTTGTTTTCTGTTTCCCTGAGAACTTTTAGGATCCGTTTGAAAGGTTCCAAAGAGCAGTTTCGGTTTTGAATGGAAATCAAATTCATTGATTAATTCAGGGAAGAATTTATGTTTTCAGGCTATTCATTGGTCTTCCTTTTAATTTTTTATATTTAGATCTCCTTATATATTCTTAACTAGTTTCTAACAATTGGTTGCATCATTTTTAGATTTATTTCTCTATATCTTACAGTTTATTATTGTTATGGAGTATTTTTATTATATTTTAAATGGGTTCTTTTGTATAAAAATGCTACTGATTTTTATAACTCTTGCATTCAACAACCTTGCTAAATTCTCTTTTAAAATATTAGACTTTCTGTGTAGAATTGAGGAGGATTTGGTGTAGATATTTTGTCCAAAGATAAGAACAATCTGGTTGGTTACTTTCCATTTTTATGCCTTTTATCTGTGATTTATCCAACAATGAACTGTGTTTTTAATAGGGGGTGTGTCTAAGTCATGAGGTTACTATGCCATCTTAAACTGTACCATTCTCAATTATTGGCCCAAGTAAAGACGAGGACCCAGTATGTCAAAAGAATAATGGAATGTTTTAGGAACAAATTACAAATTTCTTATTTTTAATTCAGACCTTAGTTATCCTTGAAAATTTCCCCAAGATAAGAGGAGAATGTTGAGAATGAGATTTCTGTGTCCCTTGGTTTTCTCCCTTAAGAGATAAAATTATCAGAGGTGGACTTGATTCATTAAGAAGTGGTTTTATTTATCATAAGAACTTATATAATAATACATTGTAATATATACCAGAAGACAACAGAGGACCCAAGAGATGACATTTCTTTAGACTTACATAGTCAGCTCACTTGGTTAGTTTTCTTCTTTAATTAGTTGCTTAGTTTTAAAATTCTTACTTTCAACTTCTCTTGAATATCAGAAGATGAGGCTACATTCCAGATGGCAGTATTCTAGTGGATTTAAATAGTGTTTCCTCTTCAAATGGAGCATGCATTCTCCTGTGTGTCATAATCCCAGCTACTGCTTTTAGCTTCTTTTACACTGAGACAAAGTGTCACTTGCCAATTTTCATCCTAATTTCTGCTTTTATTTTTCCTCTCCCTCTCTTCATTATGAGTTAAGATCTTCCCACATTTGTGCTACTTCCTATCTGCTGTATGCATTTGAGTGTTCCATCCTTCTTGTAGGATGTTTTTTATATGAAGTGTTTTCTTCCTACACATCTCCTCTTCCCTGAACAAGGAAAATCCAGTTCAGTGGCAATGTATATCTTTTTGGAATCCAGCCAGTTCTGATAGAACATATACTCTCCATCTATCCAACACTGTATGTTTCCTCCAGATTCTCTTTTTCCTAGGTTTTCAGTCTCTACTTCACTGTGGTTCAGTCAATTTCTTTAACTTTTTAGTGAGCTCTGCTTTTATGCAACTGAACTGGCCAGAAATCCTGAAAATGCTCTTTCCTCTCTGCCCTGGTTCTTAGTGGACCTGACAGACACCAGCTGTAGTTTAACACTAAGCTGCATGAGGTTTATTCACCTCCTCTTCTGGACCTGGACTCTCTGGTGTTCATCCCAGGTTGTCTCCTAGAATCTGAATCCATGGGGAACAGAATTATGAGGCAGCTTTTCTCCTGAGGTTGTATAGTTTGACTATTACATATTTCAACAAAGGAATTTTCGCATACATACACTATTCACCTTAAACTTAATTTCATCTCATTATCCCCTTCAAATGTGTTCAGTAATTACTCTTTCCACTTACTATTTATTTGTATGCTATCATTTTCCTACTTTGTTGTTCTTTAGAACTTACAAAAATACTTAGCACCTTTAATCGTGCTTTATACATTTTTTTCCACCCTCTTTCTCGTATTCTTTATCAATCTTCTCCATTGTCTCCGCAGACATTCTTATATCTGTATACAGCTCTTGGATAATGAGATGCCAAGGCTGACCATGGAGACCCAGCTTCATTGTGGACAGCCACTCAGAGAGGGCTTATTTCATTCCAGCTCTGTGATGTGGGGCTGTTTACATTCCCTTCCTAGTAATAATGGAATTTCTCTTTCTCTGCGTCTGTACATTATTTTTAAATCATTTACTAAACAAGTTTCATACTAGATAGGTTTCTTCTTTCCTTTTTCTTCAATTACACTTTCTGACATTTATTAGTCAATGGTGAAAATATTTTCATTCTGTCTTCTCATGTCTACTCATGTGCTGACCACCTTATGTATTTTATGTCTTTCACTTACCATAAATATGTGGTCTCCTGTGGCATGTCATGCAACTTACAATTCATATTTTGTTGAGTAAGTTTTTAGCTCAAGATCAATCGACTATGACAAATAATTTTTTATAAAATCATAAATATTGAAAAAAAATATTCACTAGAACCTTAACTATAAATGTATATATCTTTGAATGATTTTATATGTTAAAATGGTCAGTTTCAGTTTTGTATCTCTTGGATTTATTTAAACACTTTAAAAATTGAAGTAAATATGATTAAACTTAAAAGAAGTTTGGGTAATTGAATCTTAAATGTATAACATATTGCTATCAATTTAAATCATATATTCTGTTCTTAATTAATATCCCAATTGAAAACATCTCCCTCTCCATTATAAGTATTGTATAATCCTATATGAGAATTTGTGAGCTTCTTTTAGATTTATGACACCTTAATACAATCTTCAAAATATTCCTTTTAAAATCTGAAATATTTTAACACCAAATAAAGCTAAAACAATTATGACAAGCTTACAAAAACTAAATAGGTAACTGATTTTTCCTATTTAAAATCTAAGCCAGGCTACTTAGATTATTTTCATCTCTAAGGTAAACACTTTTTAACTTATTATCATGTGATACTTGGTTATCTTAGAGGTCATCCCTTCTCCTGTGTGAACTTCCCTCAACATGCAGTTTTTAGTATATAATTTTCCCTTCCTAAGACCTAGAAAATATTTTCAAGGAATCCATAAAAAATGCTATTGTCAGTTTTAATAAATTATTGAGCAAGATCAAATTATTTCATGTAACATCATGTTAAGAAAAAAGGGCTTCTGTAAAGAATTATGATGGTGGCTTGGTTTAGGTAGGAGGGCCGATCTGAAACTTATGTGGAAGAAGTACAGAGGTAATAAGCACGATCTCTCTGTTACTCCTTTCTTCCCAGGCTAAATGGTAAAGGGCACTATTACCAACACATAAAGTAATTTTGTGGAGCAAGGAGAAAGGACCAAGCCAGCATGTGTCTTTTTCTACGCCTGTTATTTGCTGTCTCCAGCTATTCCATGTTCTCCTGGACACAAACTTCCTACTTCCTCAACCCCAGTGTGACAGGCCCATTTGTTATCAGTGACCTTAGTGAACATCCAGTGTAGGTCAGAGATTTTCCACTTACGGAACTATAAATTCTACAGGAGCACCAGATGAAACGTTTTTCTTTTCTGCCAGAGAATGGGGAATTGTTTGTTACCTAACATCACAACAGAATTAATAGAAAACTATTTTTCTTTTCCTTTGAAAACAACATGAAATTCAAACCATATAACTTAATATGATTAGTTGGTTATTTTTATTGGCTAATATTAAAGTTAATTGGCTAATAGAAAAGTTTACATTATTAATTGGTAAGTAACATTTTTTGAAGTCAGTTTGGAATTATTTTCACGCTCTACCATACTAGCTTCTTTTTTTTTTCTTTTTAAGAATTTATTTATTTATTTGACAGAGAGAGAGAGAGAAGTAGGGAGAGGGAGAAGTAGTCTCCCTGCTGAGCAGGGAGCCCGATGTGGGCCTCAATCCCAGGACTCTTAGCAGAAGTCAGACCCTTAACCAACTGAGCCACCCAGGCCCCCCACCATACTAGTTTCTGTGTTTAATTTCCTTCCTCTGAAAACGGGAACAGTTACAGTTAATACCCTAAGGTTGTTTTGAAAGTTAAATGAGATGGCTTATAAAGTCCTTAACTGTCTACATCATAATCTTTCAATGCATGTTAACTCATTTTTTTTTCTTATTATCTCAGAATTGCTTTTATGTAATCAAAAAGGGCATTTTAGGATTGTACTGTGATATGTTAGCTATTTGTTTCTTTCCTGGGTAGATTATTCCATATGTAGTACTAGTAGATGTTAACTAACTATAAGTAAAGATTAGTTACAAAGAGGAAAACAAGGTAGCCAAATCTCACACTTGTTATTGCAGTACTAAAATAGATGTCAAAATAGACCTGTACCCCTGGGGATAAAAATATATGTTTATAAAAAATTAAAAATTAAAAAAAAAATAGAGCTCAGCATGAACATAGAGGTTCTTAAAAAATATTGCAGGCTTCCTGGGTCAAAAAGAGTCAAAATAATAGATACCATTGTACTGCTAACTCTGAAATCAAATACAGTAAAATATATCTGTGATCCACAACTCAAGAATGCTTCAAGCAAGGTAAACATTGAACGGAACTAAAAGAATTAGTGAATTTTTTTAAAATGCGATTACATAATGTAACCAAGGAAGATACTAGAAGGTGTCATGGTTACATTGTGTCTGTATATGGAAATTCTCAGAACAATGCCCCATCTGTGTTCATTAAAGATTTGGATGAAAAAAAGTCATTAAACTCTAACAATTACTTTTTTTAATGGAATTAACATTTTTTAGGGAAATATTTTAGATGTTATCATAATTTTCAGGGTAGGAAGAAGAAATAGGTCAGACTGTGGCTTTTGTACCAATGGTGTAAAGAAAAGGAAAGAATATCTCAATTTATTAAAGGAAATACCGTTTACTTGAGGTCTGGATAAAAAGAAGACATTCTGCCTAATAGCAACATACCCTATGATCATAAAGAGGGACCTGCCATTTATTATGTTAGTTTGTACCATTTGATGAAGGGATCAAATATTTGTGTCTCTCAAGACAAGTATAACAATAGGAAATTTGATCATCCCATATTTGCAGGAAGAACAAAATGTTAGGGTAGGTAAAAGAGGTAATATGAGAAGTAATTTGATTTGGTGAACTCCAAATGACTTTAGAGACTGCACATGAAATTTTGATGAGTGGTCACAGCTAGGTTGGAAGAGCCTAGGATCCAACCTCATACTTCTGGCTGCTTCTGTTTCTTTGTCTTTTCCATATGCATCAAAAGATGCATTCAGTTTCTGAGAAAGAAAATCTCGTTAAAATGACACAATATATTAAATAATGCAGTGCCACTGTTTGTAAGCTCATTATTTGCCAATTATAATTTGTCATTCTTCTATGTGTAGAAAAGAGATACTCATTATCTCTTTGTTCGCCACCAAACAAATCGGAATTTCTATGAAGTCTAGAATTTGGGTAAGGATAAGTAATATGAAGTATAGAGATATTTCCTTTAAAAACCCAAAGGTTAAGTGAATGATAACTGAAGAACATAAGGTAAAGGCAGACAAAGATGAGCCTTTTCAAAACTAATCATAGAAGCAAAGTAATTCAGTTATTTGAGAAAGAGGTTCATGCTTAAAAAAGTAATACATAAAATATTACTTTATGCAATCAAAATAGTCAATGATTCCCATCTGCCTCCAGCACTAAAATCTGAATTCTTTACATTGGTCTAAATGTACCTACTTCTTACCATTTCCCTAATCAAACAGTTTATTCAAGAAATACTGTTTAATGTATTATCCCTGAAAATAGTCTTGTGTGTGCCCTGATTTTAGTATTTGCTCACACTTGATGTGTTTTTAAAATGCCCTTCATTTTTATCCATGCTCAGCTAAAATCTGCCTTTTCTTCTTAATACAGCTCAGGCCTCATTTCATCTTTAAAATTCCTCCTATCATTTAATCCCTTGGAATTCTAGCCATCTTTTAGTTTCCCCTGGAATTTATTAAGATCTGTATCAGTAGCCTAGAACTAGCTCTAGGATAAGGACCCTGGAGATCCTGCCTTTGGAACTCTGATATTTGGTACTATTACATGTGTAATAACCATTGTTTTAGGTAAGCATGATGTTGATGAAATTAAATGTGGTGACATTCTATATTCAGATATACTATTTGCAGAGCATTCTATAAGGAATTATTCCTTGTCAAACCAAGAGAATCCTAAAGTTAACTATACGCGGGTAGTCTTTTTATCACTTTAAATCCTACTCTAAAAAGTAGGCTGTGGTTCTTCAGAAGATTGAAAGATAGAATTTTACACACTCCTTGGTAGGAGAAGCATGAATCATATATTAAATTTATCAAGTATGGTTTTTTTTTTAAAAGATAGAATTTTAGAAAATAAATTAAATTTTATATATCTACTTATAAAACATATATTCAGTGATTATTAGGTACTAGGCATGAAGATAGGTACTATTTGGAAAAAACAATGACTAAAATTTTTCACTATACTATTTTTTTTCTTCATAATGGCTTCCTCCTTATTTTGTCCTATTTTATGTTAATAATTCTACAAATAGAGAATAGACAAATTAAAAGAATACATTAGACTTTCTGACAATAACTTAGTCTATGTTCTTTAGCAGCTGTAGATACATATATATGTGTGTGTGTGTATATATATATAAAAAATAAATATATTTTAAAATGTTGCTACTTCTTACAAATGAAATAAAGAGAAGGGTTAAATAATTAGCATATTTTGTATTACATATGAATGAATAACTTCCCACAAAATCACTTAATTAGAAAACCTACAAAATAATGGGCATAAAATCATTAAATGAGAACTGACCCGGCTCCAGTGGGAGCAGGGGTAAATAAGTGACAAAAGAAAATGTTTAATGTTGTTCCATGAAAAGTTTATTGTTTATTTATTTGTTTTAGAGCCCACAGCAAGTGCCATTTTCAGATGATAAGAAGACGGCAATTTATTTTGCTGCAAGAAATTTTAAACCCTTCTATCACTGAGGCAGGGGTAATATTGATGTCTGCAATATAAAACCCAGCACACAGACGCAAGGGGAGCAGAGTAGTCAAAAAATTCTTATGAATACAAAAAGGATTCCCCTAGTTGACCAAAATACATGCAGTCACATGGCTTTGAAAGTTGAATGTCCAAAATAAAAATCAAAGTCTGAATTAAATAAGGTACATTTATTCCCGTGTGATTGTTTAAAAATACAGTAAATTATTATGCTTTTATAGTTAGGGTTACAAGAGAACATGACACAAAGATGATCCAAAGCTTGCAGCTCAAAATTTTTTCAGTGTTTAAATGAACACATTTTAAAAGTAAACCTACTGATTATTCACATTATAAAAATGCTAAAAATATGTTGTATAAACAAAATGTTTATTATTAGCATATACTTGGGAAGTCACTGTAGCTACCTTTAAGCGAAAGGGGGGATTTTTACAATGATTGTTAAGTAGCTCATGAATTCTTAGAAAGGCAAGAGAATTAGATTAGAAGCTATGTGGCCAGGAATAAATCCCAGATTACACTGGGATGACTCCAGCACACCCTCTGATGCAGGACAGTGTTTACTACATTTAGTATCTGTCACTAATTCCTTGTTTCAGAACGTACAGGTGTGTGTGTGTGTGTGTGTGCATGCGCGCGTGCATGTGTGTAGATATTCTTAAATATCTATATATAATCTATACATCTATATATACTATCAAATTCATAAAGGTCTCCCTCAATAGTGTGGGTTTTAGTTGTCCAGATATATATATTTACAGTGGTTAAAATGGGGAGAAGCAAGTTTATTTGTGGTTTATTTCCCTTTAATAAGAACCACTTTGGTATCTCTCGTCACACCATGCCCGGAAGGTGTTGGATTGCAGTTGGCTGGAGGAGAGTCTGGCAGATGTAGGTGGACAGCTACTGTAGGGGTATGGGCACTGTGGAGGGAGTGCTTTTCTTTCCCTTCATTTTACTGACTTGGACAAAAACCATTTTGCCATATGTGAAAGAATGTTAGAGGTTAAAAGGAAAAAAAAAAAAAACTGAATTAAGGATATCGCATGCCAGCAATCACAGAAATTGAACCTAAAAGGATTTAAGGACCCAGGAGAGCTAACATTCTTTAACATTCATGAAACGTACACCTGAGATTAAACCTTGATTTCTGAGGAGAAAAGCATTAACTAAATTCTGATTCAACAAAATGTTTTCCTCCAATTTAAATTTAATTCTATACAAAAGAGCTTTCTTGCTTTACACCCAAAAAGTGTGCTTATTTATAGACATTCTCTTTTGCAATTATGCAAGTGCCAGCAATTATAAGTGATGATGTGCCTTTCTCCATTCTTACTCCTTTCTAGTATTCCTTTGTGTCCAGTAATACTTTCTTCTTGTGATATAACTCTCTTTTAAAAGAAAGAAGATAATTTATATGAAAGCAAATTTTTTTGTTTTGTTTTGTTTTTTGCTTTTATTATCAAAACCTGTTTGAATTTGCTTTGTTTTAAGAAGAAAGGTGATTGTAACATGTTTCAGTTTAAGTTGGTTACTATATTATAAACATAAAAAAAAATCTGCAGTTTAACAAATCCAATCATTGAGTGATATAAAAGTCTTTAGGTTTTCTGGTGACAATATCATACACTGATAATATTTCTAGTACATCAAAGAAGGGTGGTGTCCATTATTTCAAGTACTGCATAACGTATTTGTTTAAAAATGTTTTCCAGGGGTGCCTGGGTGGCTTAGTGGGTTAAGCCGCTGCCTTCGGCTCAGGTCATGATCTCGGGGTCCTGGGATTGAATCCTGCGTCGAGCTCTCTGCTCAGCGGGAAGCCTGCTTCCCTTCCTCTCTCTCTCTGCCAGCTTCTCTGCCTGCTTGTCATCTCTCTCTGTCAAATAAACAAATAAAATCTTTTAAAAAAATGTTTTCCAAATAATAGTTTTAGTAAATAGAGGTGATTACTTGGATAATGAAAAACATCTTAACAAAAGAAGTTGTAATGAAAGATATACATCTGTAATTAACTTTTTGGCCTCAGTGTGATTTTTAATCTGGTATGAAAAACAGACACTATTAGACTTACAGATACTGATGAGTAAACAAACCTCCCTCCACCCCACTAAAATTTTATTCATATAGATATTGGTATCTTTGAGGTAAAAATATATGGTGAATTCCTTCTGGTCTGTCTTGGTTAACAATACTACCTAGTAAGTAACAAGATAAAACTGGCCTCCAGGTATGTCTCACTCATGTTTCCACTATGAAAAATGATGGTTATTACCCAATTGTGCTACTTTATTATAGTACTTCCCCTCCTCCAAAAAAAATGCAAAAATATAGCAATCATAGTATGCCCTTCTGTCATTTAGGCAGGGGAAGAATTTTCTTTATTAATACTTAATTTGAATATTTTGTCCAAGAGCCTCCAGAGGGCTCTCTGAGTTACAAAATAGTCTGGCAATCTTATCAGGTATGAGGGTGTTCTCCCTGGGTGCTATTTTCCCTTCTTGCAAACACTAATACAGGGCAACAGGGTTAGCATCGGTCCCCAGCCAAATGCAAGTTAAGGTGGTGCCATAGAGAAGAACGTATTATTTTTAAGACAACATAACTCTTTTCTCTGCAAGTTAGGGGTCAAATATAGTATGTCTCATTTCTAAAGAAATGAGAAAACTGAATCTGATAGGCAGAAATGATGTCAAGCAATAATAAACACGATCATATTGCATCATGAATAGAAATAATAGCCAAGGGTAGCACCAGTGGAATGAACTATGCAGGACAACCTATGGACTAGGAGTGATCCCTACCAGTAGATAAGGATCTGAATCTAAATCTAAGTGACCCAAAAGGAGCAAGCAGATTTTTAGTCAGACACAAATTTCATATATATGTGTATATATATACATATATATGTATTTATATATATATATATTTACTGCATATTATCTATATAGGAGCATACATGAAAAAATTCATATGATTGACTTAGAGGATATGACAGAATGTAAGGTAAATTTAGGATGAAAGTTTGAGTTACTAGAAGAAAATTAATTTCCTCAAGGTTTCTCAAGCCCCAGTTTCCAAAAACAATTCTAATGTAAGAATTATAATGGTAAGAATTTTCTAAATAATAGTAACAATAATTTCTAGTAGTTTCAAAGAAAGAGAGAGAGAAAGAGAAAAAACAAAGTAAGATAATGTCCAGATGCTCCCAAGGATTTGAATTCATATATCTTCAAATCAATATTTATTTTTTTGAAATGTTACCTCTAGAAAATTCAGATCCACATTCTATTAAAACATAATATGTTCTCAATCATCTTTCCAAGTGACAGAGCACTACCTATATGTGGGTGGCATGTGATGTCAAGTTACATGTACAAAACCTGTACATGACATGATATGGCTCAACTATAACTATCCAGGGAAAAGGAAAAAGTATTGCTCAGTAGTTGTAGCCAAAAGAGAAAATCCTATAGCAGCAATCAGAAAACATACAGAATGTAAATGGCTTGCCCACAGTAGAGTGGTGTTATTGGTTGAATTGTGGCCCTCAAAAAGATACATTTATGTCCCATTCCTGGAACCTGAGGGTTTGACCATATTTGGCAGTAGCATCTTTTTACAGGTAGTCAAGTTAAGATGAGGTCATACCTAATTAGGATGGGCCCTGTTCCTCCAAGACTGGTGTCCTATTAAAAGAGACTCTTAAGGATAGAGAACAAACTGAGGATTGATGTAGTGAGGTGGGAAGGGGGAGTGGACTAAATGGGTGATGAGTATTAAGGAGTGCACTTGTTATGTTGAGCACTGGGTGTTACCTGTAAGTGATAAATCACTAAAATTCTACTCCTGACACTATTATTACAGTATACATTAACTAACTAGAATTTAAATAAAAATTTGGGGAAAAAATAAAATAAAATAAGGTATCTAAATTATGAATAGTTTACTTCTTATATTGCTAAGAAGAAAAGAGACTCAAACAGGGCAAATCCATGTGACAAAAGAGAGAAGGGTTGGAGTCAAACATCTGCAAGCCAAGTATTACTAAGGATTGTTGGCAACACTAAAAGCCAAGGGAAAGGGAGGGAACATATTCTCCCCTACAGCCCTCAAAGAGAGTGTAGCCCTGCTGACCACTGGATTTCTGACTTCTAGCTTCCAGAACTGTGAGGGAATAAATTGTTTAAAGCTACCCAGCTTGTGGTACCTTGTAATAGCAGCTTTAGGAATCTAATGCATGGGAAAACCCTTCTAGTGATTCTATCCAAAAATTACACTTTTTTCAGAACGGTTTGCATATTTCCAAAACTCTCTAATGGAAGTAGAAGAAAATAAAGTATAGCACCTGTTGGTAGCACAATCTTATGTTGGAAAAAAGCTAACATCTGTTGACTTTGTATATCACAACTGAAATGGTTAATGCAATTTAAATTTTAAAAAAGAAATTGTTACTTTAGAATAAACACTGATAACCATAAAAACATTTTACTAACATATTATTTGATACAAACAAAAGAACATAAAAGAACATATGTGTGTATTATAAAACATAAAACACCAGCTAATATGTTTGAACCACCGTAGAACCCAAGAAGAACAGTAGGAGATGAGTTGGGGAGAGATAAGAAGGCAAGATTATGCAGGATTTCATAGCCCACATTGAGGACTTAATCTTTCACTTTAGTAAAAAGAGGAACCATCCTAAGATTTGAGGTAACTTAGATTTTAAAGCCAAGCCCTATGCAAGGATCATGACACAAATATTTCTTGTATATACCCAAAACTCTGGTGCAATACTTTGCTTCCATGTTGATGGCCAATGATATATGAGCACTTTCATATGTCACTGTTGACTTCACAAAAATCTCCAGTATAAAACAACTCAAAAACCAGCCTGCTACTCTTTTAAGTAAAGCATCATCTATATAGGAAGGCAGCCTTATGTACTGACTGAGACCACAGAATATAGAAGCAAGCTGTCTGGGTTTGAAACTCTGTTCATCATAACCTAGTTTCAAACCTTCAGTTTCCTCATTTTTAAAATCCCTACTTCCTAAGAGAGGGGGAGCTGATGTAAATATTAAATGTGAAATTGTATGAAAAACCACAGCATCATCTTGGAACAGAATAGAAGTCCCATGTATCCATGTGATACCACAGGGTAGTTGTAAGGATTTCATGACATGATCCAAGCAAGAACACATAGTAAGCACTCCATAATACATATATTTGTGTGTCATTATTGCTGTTGGCAAAACCAACTTTCAAAATACATTATTAAACATTATGCATTTTCAGGCAATAATTTAATAGACTCCATTGTATTTAGCATGCAGAATGAAAATGACAATTACAACAATTACAATTTCCATTTTAATCCAATGCAGTTGAACAGAAGATTAGATACTTGTATGAACACTAATAATGTTTGCAGAAAATTCACAACAAAAGAATTGCAGGCATTTAGAGAAAGGGTCAGGGAAAGAACATAAAACAGAACCTTTCAGAGTTATTGATATCATTCTTTTAAAATGTACACAAAATTTTTCCTTTGGGTGTTTGGACATTTTTCTTGCAACACACTGTTTATATCACATTTATTGATGAAGATATTTTACTAAGATCATATAAAAGGAAATAAAATTGTCCTTTTGACCCTTACCCGTACCCTAATCATACCCCATGCTCAGAATCAAAGCCAGAGTCATTTTTCAAGTCAACTAACAAATATTTAATCGGTGTCTTGCAAAGATATATACTAGGCATTATTGGAGTTTTATCACATTGTGGCAAATGCTGATGTAGATTGGCATCGGGGTAAATTGTAGTTTCAACATAGATAATATTTTTTCACCTATAGTTGGTTTGCAATGAGCAACCTACCATTTTATCTTTACCTAGAAGTTCTAGAGATTTTGCCCTTTAATTTAATGTCTAAATTGATTCCATTCTCTTTCCACAACTAATGACCACATTTGGTTCATTTTCAATAAAACTTAATGACTAAATTAAAAAGGTTAATCAGGTTTAAATAAAGATGAGGGTGACATTTCTTCCATATTTGTCTGGCTCCCAACCTGCTTTCTGCTAACTTTGAATTCTGCCTTCTGTGAAAATTATGCCCTCTAAAAACAAGTGTTGTGAAAAGGGCCATATGGGGCAAAATTGAGTTTTGGCATCCAAAATGTAAGAATATTTTTAAATAAAAACTTTATAACAAGGGAGGTAGCCATTTAATTAACATTTTAGGTAGGGGTCATTGCGTTTCATTTGGGTGAAGAGAAACTAAAAAGAAAACCCCAGGAGAAAATATAACATCAGAATACTTTGCTAAACACTAAAAAAAAAAAAAAATGGGCATGAGACAGTAACATGAGGTCTATACTGAATCCCATTGAAGGCTGTAATTAGCCCATGCTTTAGTATTTTGTACAATACAATGAAGCACTATTTTACCCAATATATCTTAATTAAAAGCAAAAACACAATACAACACAAAGCTACCATCAAAGAGGCGTTATTGGCACTCACATAATACAGAAGATGGGGAAGGATTTTGTTTTCTTTGTTTGGCAAGAAAATTGGAACTAGGCATTCTATTTTCCACACAGCTCTCAATATAGAAGCATTTGTGTACCAAAAATTGCATTTGCACTGTAAATTATATGGATGAAAGCCACAGAGGAAGAGATAGTTTGTTGTTTTATAATTCAATAGTAGTAATGCTTGGATTTCTTTTCTTTCTCTTTCACAAAGAAAATAATTATTGAAAGCTTGGTTTCTACCACAATGTGTTAGTTGGATATTCTAATGTACATGTTTTATATTCCTTTTCCACTAGGATGCATTAATTATGCAGTAGCCATTAAAATATACACACAAAATAATTTTCTTGTCACCTCAGTTTTAAATTTTGAATATCAAAGAAACCAGAACTATCCACTGCGGTCTGTTCTTTGTAATTTCCTAATATGAGGGAAGAAAAACAATGAAGTGAATTCTAGCCTTTAAAAATTATGAATAAATTCTCTCCAGAAACCACTTATCTCTATACTGAATATAAGCAAAAGGGGGAAAATGGTGAAATAAAGGTGTTTAAATAGCATCAAAGATCCACGATGTGACCATTTATAAAGAGATTTTAGCCTTATGAGACAGTTGAAGAGTAAAAATGAAAACAGAGTTCTAAATAATTTTTATGGAGAAAGACAACCCAAATACCAGCGTCAACCATAAGACAGACCATAAGGAATGTTTGAAGTTCTAACATCTTTTATTTTACATCTGATATCTAAGATGTTATTTCTAGCAAATTCCTCAAAGATTTGTAAACTGCAATGCCTTACCAACTGGGGAGCAAAATGAACAATAATATACCAGCTGACTACTTCCACACAGTGCTGAATGAGTCTCTCTTAAATTGAACTATGAGGGCTGACTGCTCTTGAAAAACGGGAAGCAGGAAAAGAATGAAGAAAGTATAGACTATCATTAGTATAGTCTAGATGCATTAATTATAGATGAGTAATCAGAGAGATGAACTGAGTTTCCCCATCCCAAGAAGATAATACCAAAGGGAAGACCAGAACCCATGACACCTATTTCCCAGACTCTTTTCTTTGATACCAACTTTAAAAAGATGAAATGCTTTTTAATATCCAGCACTACAAAAGATAAGCCAGTTGACCAAAACAAACAGGAAGTTCTGAAATGAGATTCAGTGCCTATTCTGAATGTCTATACCATCTTCGTAATAATTGCCCTGTTACATAGTGGAAGAGCAAATCCCACAAATGTGCCAAGGAGAACAAAAAAGTAATGCTCTTCAGTGAACAGTCTGTAATTCACTTTATCTGTGTCTGTTGGAAGAATTATGGCAAGTAACTTCTAAAACTGTGGAAGGTGAGGGTCTTTAGTAAGATGGAATACAAAGTTTAGATGGGATAAGAAGTTTAGAAACATTATGGAACTCAGGTATACTGGGATTTGCCTGAATCTAGGTAATATAAAAGTCTTGATTTTAGCAATAATAGAGTAAATCATCAGAGTGTTGGATCTGATAAATGTGGCTGAAATAACAGGATATTCACATAAAAATCCATTAGTACTGCATTTAGCTATGTCACAAATACCTAATCAGTGAATACTATCATAATACTAGGTATTGTTGATTATTTTATCATGATGTAACAGAATGTATTTGTGAAGATGTATTCTTAGTTAGATTAAAATGTTGGTGATAAAAACTATTCAAACCAGGGCAGTACCTGCTAAAGATCAGTAGGAAATGAGTTGGGTAGAAAAGCTAAAGAAGAAGCAAAAATGAGAAGATAAGTCAAAGACTGAAGTGTAAGTAGATTGTACTTAAAAACTACATAAACCATGAAGTAGTCTCTAGTGTGTACTTACATAAACAGATCTTTCTCATAATCTTCAGGAGAAACAGGAGAGAGAGAGAAAGAGAGGTGAAGAGGAGAATACACAGTTTTTCCATTCCTTCTATCTCCTCTCTGGGTTTAAACCTATCAATGAATCCATCAGAAGAAGATCATCTCTAGAGGCAGAGTCACTTTGGAAAAGTTATGCTCTACTGATTTATATTGTGTAGTTTTCTTACTGGTGTTTTTAACAGTCACAATCTTAATGAGTCAGTCTTAAGTTCATTTCACTTTGGAGCTATCAATAATTATTAGTTTTTTTTTTCCAGTTACATGAAGTATCTGCTTTCAGACTTTTATAACAGGCAACATACTTAAAGAATTCACCTGTGCAAACTGCAACTGAGTGAATTTCATAGTAATATCTGTGTAGCTCTCTCTTTTTTTTTAAGATGTTATTTACTCATTTGACCGAGAGAGAGATCACAAGTAGGCAGAGAGGCAGGCAGAGAGAGAGGAGGAAGCAGGCCTTCCGCAGAGCAGAGAGCCCAAGGCGGGGCTCGATCCCAAGACACTGGGATCATGACCCAAGCCAAAGGCAGACGCTTTAACCCACTAAACCGCCCAGGTTCCCTTGTGTAGCTCTCTTAAGTCCACATTTCCAATTTACTGAACTTCAGAATTATTGGACTATTTTTTTTATTAACATATAATGTATTATTTGTATCAGGGGTAAGGTCTGTGATTCATCATATTGGCCAATTTTTGTATAAGAAATCCTAAAGACAGGGATGCCCATGTCTTTGTATTCCTTTTATGTCCGAAGTCTAACAAGGTGACTGGCATATAGTAGGTACTTAAATATATAAGGAATAAATATATATATAAACATGGGAAATAAATACTAATGTGACAGAACTTAAAAGAGCTAGATTGTGTGTGTGTGTGTGTGTGTGTGTGTTTAAGATTTTATTTATTTATTTGACAGGAAGAGACACAGCAAGAGAGGCAACACAAGCAGGGGTAATGGGAGAAGGAGAAGCAGGCTCCTCGCTGAGCAGAGAGCCTGATGCGGGGCTTGATCCCAAGACTCTGGGATCACGACCCGAGCCGAAGGCAGATGCTTAACTGACTGAGCCACCCAGGTGCCCCTAGATTTTATTTTTGAATGATTTTTTTAATGTTATGATTATAAAAACAGTTTTATCATTTTTATCATGTACTTACCATACTTTTTCTTTCTCCATTTGCTGTGATATCTATGATTGTTTAAAAACAGTAATAGTTGGACTGTTGGGAAGAGAGCCTTCACAAGTGTGAGTAGGCCTGGCTCTGGGGCCCAGTTCGCAGGCTTTTGGATGGCGAGTCTTTGCTGATGACTATCACTTCAGCCCTGCCAGTGTGGCTGCAGTGGGGTTGCTCTGTTGTGCTCCGTTACCTTCTTCTAAAGATTCACCTTGACTTATCTCCACACTCACCCGCTGAAGAATGCAATGTCTTCATTAACTTGCTTAAAGAATGTCACAAAAATCGCAGCATTCTGAAATTTTTTGGTCACTGAAATGGTCTTAATCCGGAGATGAGAAAATGCTTGAAGAATGAGTGCATGAAAAAGAGAACCAAGAGCAGGGAGCCTGACAACGCATGTGAAAAAAACTTTTTTTGTTTTTTTTAAGTACACTTCATGCCCACAGTGGAGCTTGAACTCACTACCTTAGGATTCAGAATCACATGCTGTTTTGACTGAGCCAGCCAGGTGCCCCTGAAAGACTTTTTAATCCTGCAGAGGAATCTGAAAAAATAAATTATAGGCATACCACAGGGGTGAAAAGAAGTAATAGTTGACTTTATATTGAAATTTATGATACCTCCAAAATTCAATCTGGAGAGTAAAAATCTATATATCCCTCATATATATTTGTATAAATTTGGTAAATAATAGCTTTTTTCCCCAAATTTTAGCTCAGAGGAAACCCCGCCTTTTTCCTATATAAATATGGGACTCCTCCAGATCCCAGACATAAGAAAATAGACATTCTAGGACTTGAATTACAGTTGGAATAACTAGATTTAAATCCTATAGAATAAAATACGAAAATTTCTTGCATCCATGTATGTTATGCCTAATATTCCCTTAAGTAACTTGATGTGATTCTAATTGACATTGTTGAAAGTTCAAACAAAGCTTTCATGTTTGCTTGTTTGTTTTTAACCACAAAATAACCGTGTATTCTAAAAAAAATTTGACAAATGAGTGCAGCACAGGGAGCAAACGCAGACTGAATACTGGCTTCAGAAAACCTCTGTGGATCTGTCACCACCATGGCTGCTAAAACACTGGAAGTAGTGAGTAGTAGTAGGATGTAGTTTCCTCACAGCAGAAACAGTGAGTTAAATGAACTCATTTAGTTCAATGAAATGGTAAATAATTGTCCTGTCATCTGAGCATAGGTATGTCTTTGGAATGAATATGCTTTCTGTCTTAGTCTGGTGAGACTGCCATTAAAAAAAAAAAAAAAAAAAAAAACCACCATAGGCCAGGTGGTTTAAACAACAAAAATTTATTTTCTTACTGCCCTAGAGTCTGGACAGTCCAGTAACAGGGTGCCAACATGGTCAGTTTGTGATGCAGGCTCTCTTACTGAGTTGCGGTCAGCCCTCTTCTCACTGTGTTCTCACATGGTGAAGAAGGAGAGAGAGAGCTCTCTTTTGCTCTTCTTATAATGCCACCAATCACATCTGATTATGACCCAACCCTTAATTACCACCCAAAAATTCTCACTCCAAATATAGTCATATTGAGGGTTGGGACCTCAACATAGGAATTTCAAGGAACGCAATTCAATCCAAAGCACTTCCCATAACTAATTTCACTTGCAGATGACCATATAGGATAAATGAATGAATAGAAACTAAGAAAAAGACAAAGTCAGAATCCATTTTAGAATAAGTAAAGTCACTTAAATTGAAGTTTTTTTTGTATCCGAGCCATTGTTTTTGCAATAATCCAGATCTGACAATGGCAGATACTAGAAAAACATGATGGGACAGATGTACTTTGTTCCATCCTAAATTGTTGAAATTAATCAACAGGTATTTTCCCCGATTTTAAGTTGGCTTTAAGTTAATCGTCAAGTCACCCCTTCTGGGATATTCTGAACATCTGAAAAGAGCTGTCATATTTTTCCCATTTTAATTTCCTCATCCCACATTTGAGTGCACCCCAGTCCCTTTTATCAACCTGCTGTTTGCTGCCCTTAATGTTGCTGCGCTATAGCACTAATATGACGCTCACTTCAGTAAGAAGCTTTCTTCATATCTTGCTTTCATTTCCTGTTCTATTTGCTATAAACATAGTTATTTCCATTCTGTTGCTTTCAGTCACATATGGCATTTTGAAACAGTTAAATAAAGAGATTATCAATATTAGATCTATCTCAGCTGTAAAACCTACATTTATGGAGAAATATGATCTATTCAATTTCATTTCTGAAAGCCCAGCATTCCAAGCGATGGCTATAAATTCACATGATTACCCTAAGCATTAGATTTTGCATTTGGATCACTATTTAACTGGAAAAGGAAATCAAACATTCATGCAAGCAAGGAAGCAGCTCTCTATTAATGACATGTGCAAGGAAACTGCAAAATATAAATGATTTTGACTAAGATCATCAATAAAACTTGACACTCAAACAAAATGACTCCATAGTATCTCCTTTGGGGACAGAGAGCATGAGAAGAATATTAATATTTTGCCAAATTCAACATTTTTCAGGAAATCACTTTCTCTGTTACAAATTTGTCAGGAAAACTGAAAAATAGTAAAAATGATATATACTATGGTCTGTAAAAACACAAAATACATATTGACCAACACTTAATTGAAGACTTCCTGAAAGAGCTTCAATAACATCAATTACTTTAAAAATAATTTTATTATAATCAGGTCTGATTCAGATCCTAAGAAATGATCCTAATGACCTAAAACAGTCACTTAACCAATGAAACTTTTTTTAGAAGTCATCATCTTAATGATTACAGAAAATAAACAAGCTCATTTAGAACGTTCCTGCAGTGGAAAGGAATGATGCTTACATATCTGAGAAAATGCGTAAGAGAAATTAATATGGCATTTACTTTTTGTTATGATCTGGGAAAAATTTTGAGAAGTATTATTTCACTGAAAAGCAAAGGCATTTGATTCACCTCTGTTCCTTTGGCCCAACTCCTGACAATAGTCCAACTTAACCATGAAAGGAGAAGGAGTCATCAAAGGAAGTCGCTTTCCTGGCACTCTGACTAACTTCTCCATGGTTATTCTGATAGTATATCCCTTAGGAATGTTTGGGTACTAAGACATATAGATGTTATAATTGAAAACCAAACAGGGGCTAATGTCCACCACAGGGGAGATAATTAGAAAAATCATGTATTGGGCTACTGTTGTGAATGATAATCAAGTAGAGCTCTATCATTTGATTACAAGCCTCATTCAGTAGAGCCCACGTGTTCTTGGGCATGAAGTGATTAAGCAGTAAACATGCTGAGCTGCTGCTGGGGGGTAGAGGGACAGAAAAGATAGGAGGGATGGCGAGGAGTTGTTTATTAGCATAGCGAGGAAGCATCATGGTGCTAAACAGAAGAAAAGAGAACCAAATTGAAGAACAGTGCTCAGAGAAACTCAGAAAGGACACCATGATCTTACATAGTCATTTCTGGTATTAAGCAACAAAACAGGCAACCCATATTTTACAGATCATTTTCTTGCCATTATAAATAATAGATTTGAGGGGCACCTGGGTGGCTTAGTGGGTTAAAGCCTCTGCCTTCGGCTCAGGTCATGATCCCGGGGTCCTGGGATCGAGCCCCGCATCGGGCTCTCTGCTCAGCAGGGAGCCTGCTTCCTTTCCTCTCTCTCTGCCTGCCTCTCTGCCTACTTGTGATTTCTGTCTGTCAAAATAAATAAAATCTAAAATAAATAAATAAATAAATAAAAATAATAGATTTGATAAAGACTGAACTTTAAGATAAGTAAGTGTAAGCACAAGTGATGATTATCATAATTACTAGCTGTACCCATTTTCAGATGCATGCCCACTCCACTAATAAATGAGGATCTCCTTAATTGGGGTCTTGGCACTGTTAAAATGTGGCCTGGTAAATTCTGATCTACAAGGTTTGAGAGCTTCTGGCACATATAAACACCTTTGAAAAACCAGCACTATCATCTCTGAAGCAAGAAGAGATATTTGAGCATAACGTCTAGGAATAAGAGCAACCTGAGACACATTAAATAAAGTCCAGAGTGAATTGAACAAAAATAAAACATTTCGTTGGCTAAACACTTAAGCAGGCCAAAATTAATACTAAAATCCACTATATATTCTTTATGGCACATTTAAGTGTTGACAAACTTTCTGGCTTATGGATCTGAATTGAAGGAACATCTTGAATTTGTTTCTGTTTTTTGGGTTTTTATTTTGTTTTGTTTTGTTTTTTCCCAAATAGAAACTCTCTCATAATTTATTTAAGGATTTTCACAAAACTCCCGTTATGAATTGAGAACAAAATTTAAGACTAGAAAATCTTTGGCCAAAGCTCACATAGTATACATCAAAGATCGCTTTGAAACTTGTCCTACCATATTAGAAATCTTAGTCTAATATCTGAATTTTTATCCACTCACCATTAGGAACATTTTTGCTTATTTCTTCCATTTCATCTTTTTAGGGTTCCCTTTTGGTGTGGGTGAACTGTAGTCCATACGATGTAATGTCATCTATGTGATAAGTGTGTTTGGTTCCAAAGATTTTACAACATACTATCAAGTAAGAAACGTATTGCTAAGAATCTTTAGCACTTACTTATGTACATCTTAAGAAACCTCAGGTTTAAATTTCCTAACTAGCAATTACTAAAGTAGGGGGACATAGACACTTTTTATGGCTATGAAGAATTTTATGAGTAAATATAATGAAAATATAAGGCAACCTAACACTATGCAAATGATTTGGCCATTAATAATTATAAAACATGGCACATATTCAAGAATATGAAACTTCCCAAAGCACTGTGCCCTAAGGAAATGTGTGAGAAGTGTTCTTTCTTTCAAAAACAAGCCAGCATTGATAAATGTCTGGTAATTCTGATTGGACTGGTCCTTTGGAAAATCTATTTCTCTTATATGCTATAAATGAATGTGGTCCAGTGGGGTTAACTGTATAATAAATACTATCTCTCTCATTGGACATTAGAGAGAATCCTCTAAATTGTAGTTATTCAGGTTATGTTTTAAAAAGCTACTGTTTTTTGTAGCTTTTCATATAAATAAAAAGCCTTTTGATAAAAGCTATTGTTTTATATATTATATTTATTTAGTATACTGCCATAGCATATATTCATAACACAAATGTAAAATAACATGAAACAATGACAATTTAAAAAAAGATGTATACTCAATGGTGTTTTTAATGATTAAGGTTTGGATATTTTTCCAATGACCCTTGTACTTTCCTGAACCTGGATTGAAATTTAAGTCCCACCCCACCAGTTCTGCTCTAAAGACCCTAAGAAGAATGTCCAAGAAATATTTTAAAAAAGAGAGCTAGAATATATGACATCACTATGTATCGATAACATTTAATGTCATGAATTTTAAACTATATCTCTGATACATTTTTGGTTACAAAATGTAGTTGAAGAATGCCTTACCAAACAGTGATATGTTCAAAGGAAAGAGACATATAATGTTCCTCTCTTCACTCAAAGATGACATGAACTCCATCTTCAGGCTGTGAACTACTGACCCAGTCATTGATATCTAACAGACATAGTTTCCCATTTAATAATCCCTTCAAATTTTAGCTCTTTGACCCCTCTGCTTTAATACCACTTTCCAAAATTTGCAGTATGTAATAATAAAATACAGAATTACCTGACACTCTAAACTACTACTCGCAAAAAGTGTCCTATGGAATTATATGTGAAATGATCAATGTATCTTTGGAAAACTTAAACTTATATAAATGCTGGATAAATATAAAAATTATTAAAGGAAGACTCTGTATAAAATTTTCCCAATAGTTGTATCAAATTAGTTATTGAATTTTCATTACAAATATGGCAATCTATATTAGTCAGGGTTCTCCAGAGAAATAAAATGAATAGGATGTATGTACATATATAAAGTGAGATTTATTTTAAGGAATTAGCTCACACAATTGTAGGGCATAACAAGTTCAGATTTTGGAGGGGAGTCCAGCAGGTTAGAAATTCTGGCAGAAATTGATGTTGCAGTGTTGAGTCCGAAGACAATCTGAATGCAGAATTTCTTCCTCTTCAGAGAATGTCAGTCTGTCAAATGACTGGACGAGGCTTACCCACATTGTGGAAGGTCATCAACTTTACTCAAAGTCTACTGATTTAAATGTTCATCACATCTAAAAAATATTTTCATATTAGCCTCACCAAGTTGACATAAAATTAACCATCTATGTCAGGGTTTCTCCTTTCATCTTGAAAATCATACTAAAGCAGCAAAGAAAAGGAATACCACCCTGTAACTTCAATTTTTCAGGGAAATTAGGAGACAACTATAATAAGCTCATGTTATTTGTGTGGGCTACCAAAGAAGCTTAGATGGGCAGAAGCCATAAAGGAAGAGATCATAAGAAGGCAGAGAGTTCAAGGCAGAGATTTCAAGAGCATTTCTCTGACAACATCAACAAAGGTAGGGGAGTGCTCACTCAAAAGTGTAAAATCTACATCTCTTGAACAGGAGAGAACATGGCCCATATATGATGAAGAGGAACGGAGGGTGTGGGATGTTGTGGAAAGTGCACAAAAACACACAGAAGGAGCCGTATTGATAGGAAGCAGTCTGTCTCTTTGGCAGCAGCAGGAGAACCTTTAGGTTGTCAAGTCTAGAATGCTGCCTAGCATCCTTTCATATTCCACTTTCATAGAAACCATCAATAAATAGCTAGTTCAGGAAATTCTAACTTATTCAATGATACATACTAAAAGATGGTGTGCAACAGAATCAGTATGTAAATACTATTTAAAAAGTGGTAAAGATCACCAAATTAACCAAAATATTAAAAATATTCAGAATTCTTTCATCTTTCACTGCATATATTGCAGGGCTCCCTCTCCATCTCACTTTAGCAAAAGCTAAACATAAGGAAGACCTTCAAGGCCCCATATGATCTCACTTCCCATTACCTCTGGTTTCTAAACCTTTCTGTTATCTAGCCTTCTTTCTTTTCCAAGAACATACAAGGCATAATCATCCCTCAAAGACTTTTCCTGTTCTTTCCTCTGCCTGGCATAGTCTCCTCAAGAATCACTATCGCTTACTCCCTTAGCCCTGTCAAATTTTAATCAACTGTCACCTCCCAAGAGTGATCATCATGGGTCACAGTATTTAAGATTGTGACAAATGCATCAACCTTCCTTATCCCTCTACTGTTAGTGGTATTTCCCTGCATAACACAAGTCATAGTCTGACATGTTGTTTTCACAAAATTTTAATTTTTTTCTGTTTTATCTACTACTATACTCTCAGCGCTTGCTACAGTGCAGGAACTCAAAATATACTTATTAAATAAATGAGGGAATACACTCTCTTCAGACAAATGTTTCCACAGAACAGATAAAAGACATGCCTAAACATATCTCTAAAAATTAAGAAAACCAAATTAAACCTTCACTTCCCTAAAGGAAATTGAAAAAGGACAAATTTAAGAACTTAGGACAGAGACAGGGGACAACAGGGAAAGATGCAATAAGAACTGGGGAAAGACAGTAATAAGTAAGAAAAAAGAAACATGTAGAAAAATGAAATTTGAAATTTGATGAAATAGACAACTCAGAAAACCCAATAAGGAACATATGAAATAGATACAAGTAAAGCAAGCAAAAAGTAATAGGAAATAACTATTTATGCAGATTAGAATAAATAAAATGTGCCATATCCATATAGTGAAATGCCACTCAATAATAATAAAGGAAAAAACTATACATAGAATAGAGATGAAAGAAGCCAGTTTACTAAAATACAGTTCACTAATAGAATACAGATGAAAGAAGCCTGCATACTAGATGATGTCATTTTACATGAAATCTAGAAAAGGTAAAACTGTAGCAACAACAACATAGGTCTGAGATTGCCTAGGGCCAGGTGCAGGAGCCAGAATTGACTGCAAGCAACATGAGAGAAATTGGTGGGGGGCGGGGGGGCGAGGTCATGAAAGTGTTCTAAAATTTCACTGTAATGGTTACTGCACAGCTGTAGACATGCACTGAAACCAGTAGAATTCTGTGCTTACCAAAAAAAAAAAAGAAAAAAAAGAAAAAAAAACTCAATAATTCTTTATGGTTTTGCTTTTGATTAAGGATTAAAGAGAAAATAATATATAAAGAAAATTCACACATAATTCTAATTCACACAAAATTCTAATTCACACATAATTAAAGTTCTCTAAGAAGAAAAATTCAAATAATGTTTAAATACTTAAAATCAAGAACACTTTTCTGAAAGGAATTTATTTTGGCTTATTAACTTACTAAATAAACAGTATCATTTACTATATATCAAGCACAGTATTAAGCATTTTTAAAATGCTTGGTGTCATAACAACCTTCTTTGTCAAATCCAGTTATTTTCCTTATTAGATGCAGAGAAGTTAAGTAATTTTATCAAGTTTTGGTTAGTAAGTGGCAATGACTGTTGTATTTATGCATTAAAAAGGCATATTATATGGATAAGTAAACTGAGTAGGATACTCATCAGCTAGACATAAGTTAGTAAAATTACTAGAGTTTAACTATAAAGCAGCAAGGGAAAATAACCAGATATCTGTAAGGGTAAAAAATAAGGCTGGCTACAGTAAAACTCAATGCCCGAAGATGGTGGAAAACATTATAAAACAAAAAAAAATAATTTAAAAAAAAAAGGCATTTACAGATTTTTATAGTAAGTGCAGCTGTCATGAAGTCACTGAAATTTTAAAATGAACAGATTCAGAAAATGCTGTTCACATGAGGTCCTCTTAAAAATGTTAGTAAAATGAGAATGGGGGAATTTAGATTAAAATGTTAGGTGGTGACTAGGGTTCTTCAGAAAAACAGAAACAATAGAATGTATGTGTGGGGAGAGGAAGAGACAGACAGACAGATAGGAAGACAGAGAGACAGATTTTAATTTGATTCCGTGATTTTGAAGGCTGGTAAATCCAAAATCTGCAGGGTAGACAGACAGACTGAAGACCCAGGCGAGACAGTATTCTAGTGCAAATCCTAAGGCAGTCTGCTGTAAAACCAAGAGGGCCTGATATCCCAGATGAAACCTGAGGTCAGGCTGCTGGAAGATTCTCTCTTCTTTTGTGGAGGCCAGTCTTTTTGTTCTATTCAGGTCTTCAACAGACTCAATGACTGGGTGAGACCCACCTATACTATGGAGGGCAATTTACTTTACTCCCAGTCCACTGATTTAAATGTTAATTTCACCCAAAATACTGTCACAGAAACATCAGAATGTCTGACCACATATCTGGATGGGCCATTGCCCAGTCAAGTTTATACATAAAATTAACCATCAGAGGTAGTAAAGACAATATTCTCTGATAAAAATGCAACAAAATTAGAAATTAACAAAATAAGTAAACAAATGTATCTGCAAACCTAGATATAGAAAAAATTCTCTCTTAACTCAGACAGTGATCAAAATGATAAAACTTCCATATATGAACATAGGGAATAGAGTTAAGTAGTGTTCATGGAAAAATGCACAGCCTTAAATACATGAATCAGTTGAAAAAACAAATTAAGGAACTGATTCAGATGGAAGTACAGAAATAAATTGAAAGGAAACATAAGGAAAGAATAACAATAAAAGTAGAATTTAATAAGATAAAAATATGTAAACAACAAAAATAAATTTAAAAACTGCTTTTTTTTTTTAAAAACTGCTTCTATGACAAAAGAAGTAAACAGTAAAATATACAAATCACTAGTTAATAAAAATCAATTAGAAGAAAACATATAATAGGAAGTTATAATGAAGAAAATTCACAGAAATGAAAGAAATCGGATGACTAATAAATGCTGTATTAACACTATGAAAATAAACTTGAAACCTGGATAACAGATATTTTACTAAGGAAAATAATTTGTCAAAACTGATACTGAAACTTGGGAAACCAGAAAAGGTAAATCTCCAAAAAACAATTGAGAGAAAAATGGTCAAAGATTAATCCTCCTAAACAGCATTAGGATTAAAGGGCTTTACAAGAGAATTCTAACATATATTTAACAATCAGACCATTGAAATGCTCTTAAACTGCTCCAGGCATAAAAAAGAAAGCAAGCTTATAAAAAGAATATGGCATTGATACTACTAAGCCTTAAGACTGTACTTTGAAAATAAACTACAGAATAATCTCACATAAATATTAATAGAAAAATCCTAAATTATATACTGAAACAGAAAATACAGAAAAATTAAAATGTAACTGTACCATAACGAATTTTTATTACATAAATGTAATGATGATTCAACAGTAGCAAATCTATTAATATAAGTAGTATAAATTGCCACCACCTGTGATAAGAATGCATTTGAAAAAATTTAGCAACCATCCCTGATAAACATTTAGTTAAATTATATAGCAGATTATTTTTGTAGGTAAAAAAACAAATCAGATATTATTCAACTTAATAATACCAAATGAAATGGAAATCAGTGACTTCGTGGTAAAAAAAATCTATTTCAGCTCACGAGTCAATGAATTTATTTAGAGTAAGAAATTGTGGGTAGAACATTTTGGAAGGAGATTATAAAATTACCACTATTTGCTGAGATGTGATTATTTACATGTAGAAACCAAGAAAATGAACTAGAAAATTATTACAAAAAATTCAGTAAGCTAAAGGATTATTAAATTAATATTCAAAAACCAATAGCTTTGGAACACCTGGGTGGCTCAGTTGGTTAAGTGTCTGCCTTAAGCTCAGGTTATGATCCCAGGGTCCTGGAAAAAAATCCTACACATCCGTTTCCTTACTCAGCAAGGAGCCTGCTTCTCCTTCTCCCTGACACCTACCCCTGCGTGTGCACTTTCTCTCCTCTCTCTGATAAATAAATAAAATCTTAAACACACACACACACACACACACACACACACACACAGAAACCAATAGTTTCATATATGCAAATAACAACCAGCTCGAAAATATAAGGAAAGAAAAAAAAAGCCCTGTTTACAATACCAAGTTTAAGGAGGAAAGAATAACAATAACAAAGACAAAAAAATGTCTTTGAATAGAACTTTAAAGCAACATTGAAGGACAAGACACAGACAAGAACAAATTTAATAGCATTCTGTGTCATTAGGAATGTCAATATCATCTTTAAATTATTTTATAAGTGTGATACCACCTAAATAAAGTGTTAATTATGTAAACCGTAATAGCTAATCGTAATCATAACTAATCATAATGTTTAAATAGGAAAATAAACTAAGAAGAATTCCCAGCAAAACTCTGAAAAAGAACAAGGAAGACAGCAAGAATGAATCTTACAATGGTTTATTTATAACATATTTATAATAAATATTAGTAAAGCTTCAACATTAAAACACTGAGGTATTGGCTCATAAACAAACAAAACAATGCCCCAGAATAAAGTATTCCAAAACCTATACAAATGTATATAAAAATTTGAAAGATGATAAAATTAGCATATCAGATTAGTGGGGAAGAGATTCAAAAACCTGTTTAATTACCTGCCCCAGCTGTACTTACTTAGTGGAATGACTATTAAATCTGTCTCTCTGTTTCACAATTTCAGTATACAATCCAAATCTATGCCAAGAGGAATGGAATTACTAGAGAAAAGTAAACTGTATCCATACCTCACACCAGATATAAAGATAAAGTCCCATCAGAGCAAGTATTTAAAAAGTACATAAATGTGCCAGAAAAAAACGGGGATAATTACTTCCTAGACTCAAGAGACAAAAGTCTTTCCATATAACTCGAATTCCAGACGTCATTAAAGAAAAGATAGATTTAACTACACAAATATAAAGAAATCCTGCAAGGCCAAAATATGTATATATACGCATATGTAATGGCCATGCAAATAAAAGAGGAAGACACAATGTTTTTTTAACATCAGGTAAAACGTGTCTCAGTATAGGGACTCCTACATATGGGTGGCTCAGTCAGTTAATTGATTTCAGCTCAGGTCATGATCTCAAGGTTGTGAGATGGAGCTCCACTCTGGGCATTGGAGCTTACTTAAGACTATATCTCTCTCTCTCTCTCTCCCTCCCTCTGCATTTCCTCACCCTGCACCTAGGAGTGTGTGCTCTCTCTCTCTCTCTGTGAAATAAATAGATAAATCTTTTTAAAAATAATAAAAATAAAATAAAAATCTTAAAAAGTGTCTCAATATATAAATTCCATAAATACTAGTACTAAGGAATATTAATAAGAAATAAATAATCTAATAGCTCTTTGGTGAAAGGATATGATCATACAGTTTACAGGAAGGCAAATGCTCTTTAAAATATGGAAAGCAAAGCATAAACTTAATGAGAATAAAAGAATACACATAAATGATACAGAAATGCCACTTTTTTGACTTACCGATTTAGAGAAAAATAGTAATATTCCATTATACATTTTCAGTAAGGCTATGTGGAAGCCAGTTTTGTAAATTTTAGAGTAAGTACATATTTGCAGCTCTTATGATGAGCAATTTGGCAATATCTATGAAAATTACAATTGCATATGTATTTTGACCCAGTAATTTCACTTCTGGGAACTTCTCCATGAATACTTTTTTTTGAAAATAATATCAGTAATAGGGGCACCTGGGTGGCTAAGTTTCTTAAGGAGCCCACTCTTGATTTCGGCTCAGATCAGGATGTCAGGTTTGTGAGATCAAGCCTTCCATTGGGCTCCATGTTGGGCATGGAGCCTGATTAAGATTCTCTCTCTCCCTCTTCCTTTCCCCTACCCCCGTCCTGCTCATGCTCTCTCTCTCTCTGTAATACATACATACATACATACATTTATAAGTGATAGATTACTAATTATATTTTTAAAGTTTTCTTGAAAAGCAAATGTTCATCAATAAGGAGGTGTTTAAATTATGGTATTCCCATATAATGCAATATTATGCAATTATAAAAAAATGAGAAAGCACTTAGGGGTGCATATAGACTTATTAAGTGAAAAAAATCATAGTTTATAATAGCATGTGTAGAATACAACAGTTTTGTGAAAATAGGAACATAAGAATACATATTCATATTTGTTTATACATAAAGAAACTGCTAATAATTAGTTCGCCGTAGGACAAAGGTGATAAGAACAAGGGGCAAGGAAAGGTCATTTTTTGATGACTTAATATTTAGTGCATTTTGTAATTTTTTTTAAGATTTTATTTATTTGACAGCGAGAGAGATCACAAGTAGGCAGAGGCAGGTAGAGATGGGGGGAGAAGCAGGCTCCTCGCTGAGCAGAGAGCCCAATGCGGGGCTCGATCCCAGGACCCTGGGATCATGACCTAAGCCGAAGGCAGAGGTTTTAACCCACTGAGCCACCCAGGCGCCCCTGCATTTTGTAATTTTTGGCCATAAAAATATTATCTAGTAAAAAATTAGTTTTTAAAAAAATTATAAATTTTTGGGCACCTGAGTGGCTCAGTGGGTTAAGCCTCTGCCTTCTGCTTAGGTCATGATCTCAAGGTCCCAGGATGGAGTCCCGCATCAGGCAGGGAGTTTACTTCCCTCTCTCTCTCTCTGCCTGCCTCTCTGCCTACTTGTGATCTCTCTCTCTGTCAAATAAATAAATAAAATCTTTAAAAGGAAAATTATAAATTTTAATGCTTAATTAATTGTGACTATATCTGAAACTTAGCTTCCTATAATATAGAACTGTGTCTTTATTCTATTTTTAAATACTCAGTCAACAGCTCCAACCTGTGTATTTCTGCATTGTTCTCATCTAGTACAGCTGTGTTTTTATTTAACATTTAGCATGAAATTTGAATTCCTATTGATTAGGAGAGTTTTTGTGAGTGTTTTAAAGCTGTAAAAAAAAAAAATTATTTAAGTCACTGATTTTGTTGCCCTCCTATCCTTCCCCTCCCTCCTCCAAAAAACAAGCAAACAATAAACAGCACATCATACTAGGAAGTCATTGAAAAGTCGTTCAAACCAAGCCCCTTCTGTTCTTTCTACCACCACCACAACCATACACACACCCACTTGAAAGTGAAACTCTAGGATTGGAGTAGTCCAAGGAAATTGTACTTAGATTTGATGTTTTCTGAGACAGTAGACCAAAATTAAAATGTTACCATGCTGTCCAAAAACATTTGTTGAAATTTATATGTTGATATGTGAAAAATGTTTATAGTATTGACACAATGTAGAAATTAGGACAAGATGTATTGTTAAGCTCAGCAGGCACTGAATAGGTAGCGTACATGATCTCCACTGGTCGTTAACCAATACATGCTGACTGGGCATTAATGGCAGAACCAAAAATAGCCCTATGGATAGGCTCTAAGATTCCATGTAGAGGGAAAAAGAGGCAGTTAGGCCAAAACTTCCATTTGTCCCACTATCTGGTACTCCCTAGACCAGACCAACCACCAGCCGAATACCACCAATTGATTTAGGTCAACACAATGTGTGGCAGTGGAATTACCTAGCCAAGCTCTACTCAAATTCCTAATGCCTAAAATTTTGAGATATGATAAAATGTTTACTATTTTTAAGACACTAAATTTGGGTGTGTTTGTTATATAGCAGTATATAACAGGCACGATAAATACAGGAAAAATTATTAATTGAACTGAAGATATAATTTGGTATAATTTTTAAATGAAAAATGTTTAAGTTGATTTGACTTCCCATCTTCAAACAAGCAAAAAACCCTTTCCTAACAAAGTGCTATTTAACTAAGATCAATTTTCATCTCCCTATGAGTATTTTTTCACTTTTCAACCTACTTGCAATTATGCTACTATGACTCACATCAATTAAATACTGTATTTTCATAATGCAAAGAAAACTAGAAATTTTAAAAATTAAGAAGCTATTTCCCCAATGTTTGAATAGTTATTCATATGATAATATCAAAGATTCATAATGAGCATATTTTATTAGATATCAACCACCTCAATAATAATGATAATAATTTTTCAATTATTCTAGTCCTTTTTCATTTTTCAACCTATAAATCCAATATTTCTAAAACTGAAGATCTGGCAGGCCTCTGGCGGCCTGACAAGGCTCCTTTAATAACTCCTTCTTGGGAAGAACAGCAATGCTGACATGGGCCTGCGTAGAGAAGTCCTGTTTAATATTAGCTTTCCATCAGTCCAGTGGTGTGACTGAGACTCTGAGCTACATTGCTTTAGGCCTGCTGGCAAGAGAAAACCTGTTTAATTACCTGCCCCAGCTGTACTTACTAAGTGGAATGATTATTAAATCTGTCTCTCTGTTTCACAGTTTCAGTATACTATTCAAATCTATGCCAAGAGGAATGGAGGACATAGATTCTGAAGGAGTAGGCAGGATTAAAATCCTCATCGTGACAGGTGTCTTAAGAGTATTGTTGCCTAGGGCTCAGCCAACCCTCTGTCCTCTAATATAAAAATGGAAGGTTCTTAGATGATCTGCCAACTTTGTAACTGAATGTAACCTCTCATCATTTATCCACATTATTGTCCAGTTCATGTTCAAAGGAAGATAATTCTTGGCCTTTTTCTATTTTTATTTATTTATTTATTTTTTACCTACAGAAGGATAATTTGAGTCCTTACTCTGAAGTCCAAAGACATGATAAAACCACAAAGGTGTATTGCTTCAATTTGCAGATTCCCACCATCTGTTTCTCAGAGTTGATTGCTCTCCTACCATTTGTAGCAAAGGGCACTAACAGCTATTCTCAGAGAAAACTAAATGACCTGCTTCCATTATAATTCCTGCTATATTGTAAAAAGTGATGTAAGCTTTGATTCTTCTACCCCATAATATATCCATGTTCATAATATATAAAAATAATGGTTGAATCATTAAAATGTTTATAAAATAGAGTCTCCAAGAAGATGAAATGTGTTTATTTCAGAGGTATAAACCAGATTTTGGAAAGTGCACTCCAACTTATACTCGTGCTTTTTTTTTTTTTTAAGATTTTTATCCATGTATTTTAGAGAGAGAGCACAAGCAAGGAAAGTGGCAGAGGGAGAAGGAGAAGCAGTCTCCCCACTGAATAGGGAGCCAGATGTGGGGCTAGATCCCAGGACCCCAAGATCATGCCCTAAGTGGAAGGCAGATGCTTAACTGACTAAACCATCCAGGCGCCCCCATACACATGCTTTTCTAAAAGTGTTTCTTCATTCATAAAAGCTCTTTGTTGTTTAATTTTATAACTTACTGTTCTTTAGTATTACTTCTTTTTATAAACCAGTAGTGAATTAAATCTCATTTTTGCTTGTAAACTTTAATACAAGATTTATTAAATTTTGCAACCAGAAAGTAAACTGGCTTTTGCACTAATATCACTTGTGTCAGTGATTATGTATCTGGATCTAAGTGCCAGTTTAAATAATAGAGTATCACTTTTAATATTTCACGATTAAAATTCATTTCTGTTTTGCAATTTTGTTTGAAATTTTAAATCAGGATGTTAGCACCATGATGTAGCAACTCACAGGTTAAATAAATATGGTAGGCTGTCAGAATTAGCCAGAGGAGTGCTATATTTCCCTCCTGTCATGTATACTAGACAGAAATTTGGTGTGACAAAGAGTGCCAAATATGACTACAAACCATGAAAATAAAGAGTTCACTGACAAGCATTTATGAAATTTATAAGGGAGAAATGGCACCCTTTCCTCACCCCATTAACCCATAAAGTTTGCAGTATAAATAATGCATTGTCATTTGGGATAACTATACATTGTGTCTGGCCAGCCATGATTTCTTGAGTAAGCCACAGAGATAATATCAATATTGAATAAATATAACAATTTAAGTGTGTCTTTATGCCCATTCTTTACTGAGAGGTTTATGCCAATAATTTTGTCCAGCTGTATGATATGTCACAGGGCCTTTGTTTATCTTTGGGATCTAAATCATGGACATGAGGAATAGTGTAATGGAGGACAAACACTCTTGAATTCCCATTCCCACTCTTGAGTCTAATCTGAGTTTGATTCTTAACCGTGCGGTTTATTTTTTATGTTATCTGAGACTCATCATTTCACTTTTTTTTCTTTTTAAATTATTTATTTTTTCCTTTTTTTTAATGAGTATCTGTGATAAATAAAAATGCCTGGTCTCCTGCTCATAGGATGGTCACTTCTGTCTATCAGCATCTTTGGTTTATTGGGAGCTTTTGTTTATTTGGTTTTTATTACAGTATAATTGACATATAACACTGTATTTGTTTCAGGTACAACATACTGACTCAATATTTGTATATATTGCACAATGATCACCATGAGAAATCAAGTTAACATTGGGTTACAAGTTACAATTTTTTTTCCCTTCTGATGAGAACTTTTAAGATGTACTCTCTCAGAAGCTTTCAAATATGCAATGCAGTATTATTAACTATGGCCACCGTGTTGTACATTCTATTCCCATGAATTATTTATTTTATAACTGAAAGTTTTTACCTTTTCATCTCATTCTTCTTTTTTTTTTTTTTTGAAAGATTTTATTTATTTGAAAGAGAGAGAGCTCACACGAGTGGGGGGAGGGTCAAAGGAGGAGGAAGAGGGAGACAAAATCTGGAGCAGACTCCACGCTGAGCATGGAGGTGGATACAGGGCTTGATCCTTAGCTCATGACCTAAGCCAAAACCAAGAGTTGATGCCTAACTGAGCCACCTAGGCACCCCTTATTTCATTCTTCTTAATATCTGTTCTTCATCTGTGAAATTAAGTGTTTAAGATGATCATTTGAAAGTTCTCTTCCAAGTTTGAAACTCAAAAAGTTATTAAGAGCTTATTGTGTTATTGGATGGTTGTGAGGGTTAAATTACTCAATTATTTTACTATGTACAGGTTTAGCACAGGACCTGGCACAGAGTGAATTAGTACAAAATGAATGCTCACTATGTTTACCTAAGGCCAAACTTAGTCTGTCTTATGCTGTATAACTTCACACTGGAACAGATTAGCATTACCTCAGGTTCTACCATAATTCACTAGTCATCATCAATATTTGGTTCTCCTTTCCCTCTGGGCATACTGAATGATGTAGTAAAGACATTAGGGCTCAAAGCCTAAGAAGAATTCTTGAGACATTTTTTGGTACAAAAAAGTGATTTTATTAAAACACAGGGATGGGACCCATGGACAGAGCTGTGCTGGGGTCATGAGGTGTGGTGCCTTAAATATTTTCAAGTTGCGGGGGGGATTAGGGAGAATGTAAGTCTCTAAGGAATTTTGGAAACAAGATTTCCAGGACCTTGAGGGGGCTAGCTATTGTTGAGAAAACATCATTTATTACTGTCTAAGAGAACCTGAGTCATGAGACCCTTCAGATGTATATTGGTGGGTCATATGCTTGGGGGATGATTGCCAACATGTATCTTGGGGGATAAAGATAAAGGAAGCTTCCAAAGGAACTTTTTATGTTGAAGTAGACTTACAGGGGGCGCCTGGGTGGCTCAGTGGATTAAAGCTTCTGCCTTCGGCTCAGGTCATGATCCCAGAGTCCTGGGATCGAGTCCCGCATTGGGCTCTCTGCTCAGTGGAGAGCCTGTTTCCCCCTCTCTCTCAGCCTGCCTCTCTGCCTACTTGTGACCTCTGTCTGTCAGATGAATAAATAAAATCTTTAAAAATAAATAAATAGATAAATAAATAAAGTAGATTTATAGGATCCTGGGGGTTAGGCTAAGATTGCCTTTTGCCCCGAGCAAAGTATTAACATTGAGGCAGCTGAGTTCCTAGAGCAATATCACTCTGCCTGTTTCAAGGATTGTCATGAGCTATAGACCCTAAGAAAATTTACTAATTTTTTTTTCTTCTGCCTTTGTTTCCCACATCCCTGAAGATTACATTTGTCAGGTTTTGGCATAAAGTGTAAGTTGGATAAGGACATATGACTAGTTCTGACCAAAGAAATGGAAACAGAAAAAAATTGTTACTTCTTGGCTGAAGTGAGAAATGTCTATGAACATTTCCCCTGACTATCCTTCCTGTACTGCTAGGACATGACTCCATTGCTGCAGTTACAAAATGGTGACACTGTGACAGCTGGGGTCCCTGAATGCTTGTGTGGAGCAGAGATCCCTCACAGTCCACACAGGATACATACCATGAGCAAGAAATAAACTTGCTGTTAATCCGCTGAAAGTTTTTTTTGTTTGTTTTTGATGCAGCGTAACAGCCTATCTTAATATCCTTCAGGCCATTAAAATAAATTTACATAATTCCCAAGGCATATATTTAGCCCTGCCTTCCTCAGTGCCATTCAGAACCAGTTATTTATTTCCTTTCCCTCAAGTTCATAATTAAACCACAAACCAATTTGGTTAATAATTAATATCTTTATCTCTGTGGGGAAGGAAAAATAAATTTTCCTCTACTCTTCTAGCTTCTTGGCTGAGACCACTACCCCTTCACCCCTGCCCCATGATAATAGGAGAAAAAGTAGAAGTAATATCCTGTATATCTCCTTTACACATAGGAGAGACCCAGGAAAGCTGTTAAACTCCCCCAAATTGCCTAAGTCCCAACCTTAAATACCATCTCCAGCTAAAGACAAAAGAAAGATATTAGGTGTTGAGTGAGGTGGAGGAGAGCCATTATGGAAGGTTATCAGTCAAGGCACACTAAACAAGCGTACAATTGGGGCACCTGGGTAGCTCAATGGGTTAAGCCTCTGCCTTTGGCTCAGGTCATGATCTCAGGGTTCTGGGATTGAGCCCCACATCGGGGCTCTCTGCTCAGCAGGGAGCCTGTTTCCTCACCTCTCTGCCTGCCTCTCTGTGTACTTGTGATCTCTCTCTCTCTGTGTCAAATAAATAAATAAAATCTTAAAAAAAAAAAAAAAGCATACAGTTATTATGCAGATTTAAGTCTGTGCCTTCTTCAGGGGTGAGAGTTTCTAGGGATTAGGTCATTTTCCCAGTACAGTGAGGGAAACACCCTTACCCAGGAAAATTTCTCTTGTAAATGTAAATATCTATTATAAAAGGGTAACTTCTACTTGGTTTTCACAGCTTCTCCTATGTTGGCTCTTTCTTAGAAATAAACAGCCTAAAATGATCTTTATACCAAAGATACATTTTTGGTGTGACAAATTCTATTCTGCTTCATCTCCTAAATCTTTCTCACATGTAGCTCTTGGTTTTTAGTCCTGCCATTACTCTCCTAATCCAGGCCTTTGGCTGTTCTCACAAGGTTACTGCTATAGCCTCCTGAGAGGTCTCGCTGCCTCCAAATTATATCACTCAAATCTCTTTACCTTTGATTAAATTCAAAATGCAGTTTTGCCTTATTGATCTCTAAAAATTTAAAAATATTTTTATTTCGGGAGTCCAAACATGACAGTGTGACATAAAAGCTCTTTCCATGACTTGGCCCATTAATCTCTCCATTTCCCCCTTTTCTTTGCCTTGAAAACTAAAGTCTAGGAAATAGTGAGTTGTCTATAATCCTAGATACACTGTGGTGATTCACACCTATCTGACATTGCTCATGCTCTTCCATTTACCTAGAATGACCTCCCACTCACTGACTCATTTCTGCTCATTTGTCATGATTCAGTCACATCGTTCTTAAAATCCCAGACTTTGTTTTACTCTGCTGTTGCTACATCTACTTTGTGTGTACTTCTAAGCCTGTTGTTACCCTATTATAATGAAATTGTTCGTGTCTTTTTTGCCTACTAAATCAACAGCACCTAAGGCATGGATACACATGTCATATATCTCTGTATTTCTCACTGCCCCTATCATGCATCCCAGTGCTCTGTAAATGTTGGTAGAAAAGTCTTAGCCCTAATAGTCACTGTTCTTAATGCCTGAAAATCCCATGCTGTTGTCTCTGATTCAGCCTTTACTTGCTCCCATTTTGCCATCACATTGCCTCCCCGCACAGCAGTCCTTCTGACTGAGCTACTGTTTCAGTTTTCCTGGTGACGCAGAAGCTATGCATGCCATAGACCAAACACCCTCAACGTGGACTAGCCTCATGGTGTGTTGTCATTTTCATCTTTTCAGAGCTAAACTCGGTTCCATATACACCCTGCTAAGAGGATTGATCTTCCATAAACAAACTTATTACTTTGATTCATGATGTTGCCATCTTTTTGACATCAAGTATCACCCCTTTTCTTAGAACCTTCCTTCCTTACTCTACCTCTTGGATTAAACTGTTGATATCTAGCTGACCCAAGTCAGGCCCAAAAGACCACAGCTCTATATTCTGCTTTTCAAAGATAATCACTCTTTTGCAACAGAAAGAACCATTTTTCAATATCTGCTCTTGCCTCTGTACTTTACAGAAAACATTGGAGGTTTGCAGCCCAGTTCTAAAATAATATTTCCACTTTTTATTTTTGGAAAGAGGAAGAGGTAAAGAAAAAAAAAAAAAAGGTAGTTCATATTGAAGTGGTAGGTGACATGGTGATATCATCCAGAATAAAAGGAATGAACATTGAAGCAATAAAATACCAGTGCATAGAGAAGCTGAGATCAACTGCAGTAGTAACTACATTGTACCTTTTCAAATTAAAGTCTTTTTAATTTGGACAATGTCACAATTTTCAGTTACTTCATACTAAAAATATTACAAGGGGGAAATGGAATTATATAATTAATATAACTGTATAATTAAAATACACATATAATTAATTTTATAATTAGGCTCATTTCACAGAAATTATGCCCAGTAATAGTCACCTTTGTCTCTACAAGAAAGGCCTGTCATGTTCTCAAGGATCACTCAGTGTTTTGATGATTAGTTAAAGTCTTTGTGTTAGGGCTCACTTGGAACGCTTTTGAGAAACAAATCCGTTCTTCATATGCTCTTAACTACCACCTAGTCACAAAAGAAGCACAAAGTAACCCCATCTGGCCAATATAGGGATTGAAAGAGCAGATGTAAAAGACTCCATTATATGAATGAGCAACCTGTGGGACTCAAAAGGGCCCCAAATTTTGTTGAATGCTTTGATGTCAATCTGTTAATGTTTTTTTAACAGAGGACCCACATTTTCACTGTGCATTTGATCCCACAAATTGTGTAGTTGATCCTGGCTGAAGCAGTAGTTATCAGTTTCTTACAAAACTGTTGCAAAATTTCTTTTCCTTGGTGCCCGCAGTTCTTGGTCACGCTGCTTCAAAGAATGAAGAGATAGACCAGACAAAGAGTGGTGGACAACAAGGCAAAGTTTAGTGAGCCATAGTACAAAGCTCCCCAAAACAGAGGATACCCAAGAGGGTTGCCTTCCCAAGTTTCTAATCGAGCGGTTTTGATGAGAATGTTGGTGAGCTGTTTTAATCTGATTAACCCTCCTTGCACCTGTCACCAGTCAGGTTTTTGTCCATGTGCTAATCTATCAGGTAGTTGCTCCCATGGGAAAGGGTGGAGGGCTCCGTCCAGGGTGGTGTAAAATCCTTTTAGTGATAGTTTCCTCTTAGGTTGGGGCCCCTTGTCCTGTCTGCCTTTCTTCAGGACTATCCTTCATTAAAACCTTTCATTAAAATACCATCAGCCACTCACAGTCTGTAACATGAATCTGGGGATGTGCAAAGTGAGAGTTAATTCTTCCTTATCTATAATCCTTGACCTTTCCAAAAGTCCTAGAAAATATATAAAAGTTAGACAAAGAGAAAAAAAAAATACGTGACCCAGAAATATAGCTGTGATCATCACTACAATGTACACCAAATATTTAAATATTTTGGGATGGAAAAATAATTTCCCTTTATCCTACTAGGTTTTTGCCTGAGAATCTCTCGTAATGAAAGATAGATTAACAGGAGGAAAAAAAAGAAAGAAAGAAAGCAGAGGCATCATAAATATATACTTCTTGTGTAAGTGAGAAATACCAAGAAAACTGAGTAACTCCCCAAAATGTCCCTAGCCGCCATCTTAAATACCATTTCCAGCTAAAAACAAAAGGTGGTGAGGGAGGGGACAACTATAGGACGTTATCAGGCAAATCACTATAAACAAGGCTATTGTTGTTATGCAGAATCAGTGCCTGCCCTGCTGATAAGAGTCTCTAGGGTTTTAGTCCTGAGAGGGAGGTAGCTACCCTTACAAATGGATATGTCCCTTATGAATATAAATGTCTCTAACAGAAGGGTAACTTCTGCTCTGTTTCAGAGCTTTTTCTATGTTGTGCTGTTTACTCAAAATAATCAGCCTAAAATAATCCCTATGCCAAAGAGATATATTTTGGATTCAAATTCTGTTTTCCTTCATGTGCTATGGAAAAGGTCATTTTTAAGCTCAACGTCTCCTGAAAGGAAAAAGTATAGATAAAAGCGTATACAATTATCTTGACAACAGTTAATATGCTCCTCTTCCTTTGTAATCCAAATTGTAAGAAGAGTTGTTAAAACTTTAGTTATATCAGTATAAAATTGAACTATTTTCTTTATACTTCATCAAACTGCAACCCAGTTAAGAACTGCTGCATTGTAAAGAGCTGTACTTTGTTTACAATTAATTCATTGAGCTTTCCTTTTAGTAGTCTTGATCAGAACACTTTCATTTGTTATTCATGCTGATTTACATAAATACTCCACAGCATTTTCCTATTAAAGGACACTTAAAATGAAGGGCAACATTTGCTTCTCTCCTCTTCTGTGCAATTTATTTCATGTTTTCTTTGAAGAGGTTGTTATGATCAGCAGACAGGAGCTAGTGAAAACATAATTTTAAGTCTTGAATGGTGATCATTTTCAGTCTTTTAAAGACTGCTAGCCTTAATTGATTTGTCTCCAGTGTGAACTGAACTGTTATGTCTGAAGAGAAACTTCCTTTAATCTCTCTTATACTCTGAGAATCTAAGCATAATGAATACGTTGCTTTAAAAAAATGATATTACTAACTCATTCATTCATTCATTCATTCATTCATGTAGTACTCAAAAAGTACTAGTTAGATATCTTCTTTGTGCAAAGCACTGTCCTTAGGCATAGGAGATATAAAGATATAAAGACAGGAAAAAACAAACATAATCTATAACCTAGAACACGAAGTCTAGTGGAAGAAGTAGCATTTAATAAGTAATCATGAAAACAAAGGCAAATAGCATCTGTGGCAAATATATGAAAGAGAACTACTCAAAGAGCTAGGAGACATATGGAGGAAGTCAGATGGGTTCTGAAGTAACATATTTGATGAAGATCTGAAAATTAAGTGGTGTGCAAAAAGTAACTACAGTACTTATTTACATCAGAATCAAACATTTGGGAAATACATTTTTTAAAAAAGATATTATCTTCAAATAATATGAGATACTTGGAATTGTTTCTTTAAAAAACATGTTCAAGAAATGCATGGAGGAAATCAAACAGTGGATTTGAGGATGTAAAACAAAACTTTTAAAATGTCCATGTAGTAGGGGCACCTGGGTGGCTCAGTCAGTTAAGCATCTGATTCTTGATTTTTGGCTCAGGTCATGCTTTCAGGGTTGAGATCAAGCCCTACTTTGGGCTCCACACTGGGCATGGGACCTGCTTAAGATTCTCTTTCTCCCTTTACCTCTGCCCCTCTCTCTGCACACATATTCTCCAATAAATAAATAAATACCGATCCAGTAAAAACTCATTATCAAAATTGTGTCAGTTTTCCACAAATTAGTCTCTAAAGTCAATGCAATTTTCACCAAAATTCAAATAGAGGCTTTCATTGGGGTTGATAACCTGATTCAAAAAATGTTCTATAAAAGAATAAAGGACTAAGTACCGAAAACATTATTAAATAAGGAAATTTACCAAATGTCAAAACCTACTTTATACAATAAGTTGTAATATGTTCACTACTGATACAAGAATTAAAGAAATGAATCAAGCAAAGAATTCATGATATAGGGCATATTTGATATTATAAGTTGGTGGGAGAAAGTATGGACTACTTAATACATGGTGCTTAGACTTTCGGTTATCTAGATCATAAAATATGTCCTTACTTCATATGATATACAAATGTAAATTTTAAGTCTAAATACCCCATTCAGCACAATAAATATGCAAAGCTCTAAAACTTTGGTTAGAGTATGTAAGACAGTATTCTTACAGTCTTAGGATATGGAGAGATATCTGGACAAGAAGCAGAAAAAGCAATATGTAAGTTAAAAAACCTGAGGATTTTAATTACATTAAAATTTTTAATCTTTTCAATATAAGTTATTATAGACTAATTTAAAAGACAAGTTAGAGATATAGTCTAAGATGGGGGGGGGGGAAGAGGAGACCTTAGTTTTGTCTGGTCCCAGGAATTCACCTAGATAACTATCAAGTCATTCTGAACAACTGCACACTCAACCATAGATCTAAGAAAAGAATGGCTGCAACTCTACAAATAGAAAAGCGACTACTTTCTGCAAGGTAGGATAAACCACAAGGGAGGGAGTCTCTGTCTGCCAGCACCAGCAAGTGAGATAGCAGCAGAGGCCAAAATCAGAACTTTTAAAAGTCTGCTCCTGTGAGGGACGTCCCTGCCTGAATGGTCTCATGTGGTGAAACAGAGCAGAATCCTAGATGGGACACTGTGTTCTCAGGATCCCTGGGGTCACAGGAAGACTGGGGGTGCCTGAATGCAGCAGCATTCCCAGGCATCTGAGCGGGAAAACTGGCTGCAATCAGTGAGCCTAGGAGAGGGCTCTTAGCTCAGGGTTACCATACACTGTGAACCTCTCAGCCTGGTCAGGCAACTGTTCTCTGAGCAGGGGCCCAGCAAGTTGCAGAACCACCACAAGATCCCTTCTTCCTCCCCCAGGAGGAGCAGCACAGGTGCACACTGCAGGAGTCTGCAAGGTTTGGAGACTCAAAGTGGAGTCACATGACTGAGATAGAAACACTTGGTCATAGGCTGGGTAAGCACACACTGAAGAAGACTAGGGAGACAGGAGTTATTGACTGCTTTTCTCTGGGGGTACACTGAGAAGTGAGGCCCTGAGCTCTGGGAGGCTGCCATTTTAATTTTCATCCTCTGATGCAGTACAGAAAGCTTTGAGGGAACAAAAGCTACATAGAACAAACCAAAGCTGCTTACATAGCCTGGCCCCCTGGCAAGGGTGGTACAGTTCCCCCAGGAAAAAGACTGCTGAGAATCAGTGCAACAGGCCCCTCCCCCAGAAGATCAGCAAGAACATCCAACTAAGAACAAGTTTACCCATCACACGGAACTGCAAAACTCTGGCACTAGGGGAAAATAGTATAGAGAACTCATGTTTGTTTGTTTGTTTGTTTGTTTTCCTCCACAATTCTTTAGTCTTCCAATTTTAATTTTTTTTAAGATTTTATTTATTTATTTGACAGGCAGAGATCACAAGCTGGCAGAGAGGCAGGCAGAGAGAGAGAGGGGGAAGCAGGTTCTCTGCTGAGCAGAGAGCCCGATGCAGGGCTCAATCCCAGGACCCTGGGATCATGACCTGAGCTGAAGGCGAGGCTTTAACCCACTGAGCCACCTAGGCACCTCTTCCAATTTTAATTTTAATTTTCTCTTTTCATTTTCAACAGATTTCTTATTTTGTCAGCTCTTTTTAAAAACTCTTTAAATTTTCATTTTTACACTTAAAGTCTATCCTTTCATTATATTTAATTTTATTTTTGTATTTATATAAATTTTTCTTTCTTTACAATTTTGGAATGCAGTTTCTTCTAACAAACAGTCCAAAATACACACAAGATATAATGTATTGCTCTGTTACATTCACTTGTCTGTTTATATTCCTTCTTCTTAATTATTTGTTCTTAATTTTCAATTTTACAGATACATTCTATCCTTTTGATATATTTAATTTTATTTTTGTACATATATAAGTTTTTCTTTCTTTACAATTTTGGGATCTAGTTTTCTAACAGACCGAAATATACACAGGATCCAGTGTTTTACTCTTTTCTATTCACTTGTCTGATTATATTCTTTTGTTTGTTCATTTGTTTCTCTTCAGTTTTGGGTCTCTTCTGATTTGTTCTGTATATATTTCTCTGGGGTGGTTGTTGACATTTTAGTATTTTGTTCCTGCGTTCATCTATTCTTCTTTGACAGAATGAAAAGATGGAAGAACTCACCTCAAAAAAGAGAATAAGAGGCAGTACTGACTTCCAGGGACCTAATCAATATGGATGGATATAAGTAAGATGTTGGGACTAGAGTTCAATAATGATTATAAGATACTAGTTTGGCTTGAAAAAAAAAAAAGCATAGAAGACACTAGAGAACCCCTTTCTGGAGAAATAAAAGAACTAAAATCTAATCAAGTCAAAATTAAAAAGACTATTAATGATATGCAATCAAAAGTACAGGCTCTAAGTGCTAGGATAAATGAGGCAGAAGAGATAATTAATGATATAGAGACAAAATGATGGAGAATAAAGAAGCCGAGAGAAAGATAAACTACTGATTACGGGGAGAGAATTCAAGAGATAAGTGATACCATACAGTAAAACAATACTAGAATAATTGGGATCCCAGAATAAGAGGAAAGAGAGAGGGGACAGAATGTATATTGGAGCAAATTATAGCAGAGAACTTCCCTAATCTGAGGAAGGAAGCAGGCATTGAAGTCCAAGAGGCACAGAGAATCCCCCTCAAAATCAATAAAAATAGGTCAACATCTCAACATATACTAGTGAAACACGCAAATCTCAGAGACAAAGAGAAAATCTGGAAAGCAGCTCAGGACAAGAGGCCAGTAACCTACAAGGATAAAAACATTAGATTGGCAGCAGACCTATCCACAGACACTTGGCAGACCAGAAAGAACTGGCGTGGTATATTCAGAGTGCTAAATGAGAAAAATATGCAACCAAAATACTTTATTCAGCTCGGATGTCATTCAAAATAGAAGGAGTGATAAAAAGTTTCCAGGACAAACAGAAACTGAAAGAATATGTGATTACTAAACCAGCCCTACAAGAAATATTAAAGAGGATCGTTAAATCGAAAAGAGAGCCCAAAAGTAACATAGACTAGAAAGGAACAGAGACTATATACAGAAATAGTGACTCTACAGGTAATACAATGGCATTAAATTCATATCTTCCAGTAGTTACTCTGAATATAAATGGGCTAAATGCCCCAATCAAAAGACACAGGATATCAGATTGAATGAAAAAAAAGCAAGACCCATCAATAGGCTGTCTTCAGGACATTCATTTTAGACCGAAGGACACCTCCAGATTGAAAGTGAAGAAGTGGAAAACCTTTATCATGGTAATGGACATCAAAAGAAAGCGGGGTAGCAATCCTTATATCACACAAATTAGATTTTAAACCAAAGACTGTAATAAGAGATGAGGAAGGACACGATATCATAATTAAAGGCTCTATCCAACAAGAATATCTAACAATTGTCAATATTTATGCCCCTAACATGGGAGCAGCCAATTATATAAACTGATTAATAACAAAATGAAAGAAACACAATAATAATACAATAATAGTAGGGGGCTTTAACACCCCACTCACTGCAATGGAAAGATCATCTAAGCAGAATATCAACAAGGAAACAAGGGCTTTGAATGATACACTGGACAAGGTGGACTTCATAGATATATTCAGAAAATTCTGTCTTAAAGCAACAGAATACACATTCTTCTCAAGTGCCCATGGAATATTCTCAAAAATAGATCACATCCTGTGTCACAAACCAAGTCTCAACCAATATCAAAAGTTTAGGAACATTTCCTGCATATTCTTGTACCACAAAGCCTTGAAACTGGAACTCACAAGAGGAAAGTTGGAAAGAACTCAAATATACAGATGCTAAAGATTGAATGGGTCAACCAGGAAATTAAAGAAGAATTTAAAAACATACATGGAAACAAATGAAAATGAAAACACAACTATTCCAAACCTTTGGGGTGCAGCAAAGGTGGTCCTAAGAGGGAAGTATATAGCACTACAAGCCTTTCCAAGAAACAAGAAAGGTCTCAAGTACACAACCTAACTGTACATCAAAAGGAGCTGGAGAAAGAACAGTAAATAAACTCAAGCCAAGGAGAAGAAGAGAATTAATAAAGATTAAAGCAGAAATCAATGAAAAGAACAGTAGAACAGATCAACAAAACTAGGAGCTGGTTCTTTGAAAGAATTAATAAGATTGATAAACCCCTGGCCAGATTTGCCAAAAAGAAAAGAGAAAGGACCCAAATAAAATCATGAATGAAAGTGGGGAGATCACAACCAACACCAAAGAAGCACAAAAAAATTATAAGAAATACTATGAGCATCTTTATGTTAGCAAATTAGTCAATGTGGAAGAAATGGATACATTCCTGGAGACAGAAACTACCAAAACTGAGTGAAGAAGAAATAGAAAACCTGAACAGACCCGTAACCAGCACAGAAATTGAAGAAGTAATCAAAAATCTCCCAAGAAACAAGAGTCCAGCACCGGATGGCTGTCTAGAGGAATTCTACTAAACATTTAAAGAAGAATTAATACTATTCTTGTGAAGCTGTTTCAAAAAATGGAAATGGAAGGAAAACCTCCAAATTCTTGCTGTGAGACCAGCATTATCTTGATCCCAAAACCAGACAAAGACCCCACCTAAAAGAATTACAGACCAACATCCCTGATGAATACGGATGCAAAAATTCTCACCAAAATACTAGCCAGTAGGATCCAACAGTACATTAAAAGGATTATTTACCATGACCAAGTGGGATTTATTCCCGGGCTACAAGGATAAATCAATATCCACATATCAATCAGTGTGATATGCTACATTAATAAAAGAAAGGACAAGAACCATATGATCCTCTCAATAGATGCAGAAAAAGCATTTGACAAAATTCACCATCCTTTCTTGATTAAAAAATCTTCACAGTGTAGGGATAAGGGGCATATACCTCAATATTGTAAAAGCCATATATGAAAAGCCACATGAAATATTATTCTCAATGGGGAAAAACTGAGAACTTTTCCCCTAAGGTCAGGAACATGGCAGGGATGTCCGCTCTGACCTATGTTGTTCAACCTAGTACTAGAAGTCCTTACCTCAGCAATCAGACAACAAAAAGAAATAAAAGGCATTCAAATCTTCAAAAAAGAAGTCAAACTCTTACTCTTCACAGATGACATAATTTTCTATGTGGAAAATCTGAAGACCCCACCCCAAAATTGCTAAAATGCATACTGGAATTCAACAAAGTGGCAGAATATAAAATCAATGCAGAGAAATCAGGTGCATTTCTACATACTAACGATGAGACAGAAGAAAGAGAAGTCAAGGAGTCAGTCTCATTTACAATTGCATCCAGAACCATAGGATACCTATAAATCTAACCAAAGAGGCAAAGGGTCTGTACTCTGAAAACTATAGAATGCTCAAGAAAGAAATTGAGGAAGACACAAAGAAATGGAAAAATGTTCCATGCTTATAGATTAGAAGAACAAGTAGGTTAAAATGTCGGTGCTATCCAGAGCAATCTATACATTCATTGCAACCCCTATCAAAATACCATCAGATTTTTTTTCACAGAACTAGAATAAATAATCCTAAAATTTGTATGGAACCAGAAGAGACCCCAAATAGCCAAAGGAATATTGAAAAAGAAAGCCAAATCCCAGACTCCAAGCTCTATTACAAAGCTATAATCATCAAAACAGTATGATACTGGGAAAAATAGAAAGAGGTCAATGGAACAGAATAGAGAACTCAAAACTGGAACCTCAACTCTATGATCAACTAATCTATGACAAAGCAAGAAAGAACATCCAATGGAAAAAAGACAGTCTCTTCAACAAATGGTGCTGGGAAAATTGGACAGGCACTTGTAGAAGAATGAAACTGGATCATCTCCTTACACCATATACAAAAAATGGACTCAAAGCAGATGAAAGACCTAAGTATGAGACAGGAATCCATCAAAATCCTAGAAAAGAACACAGGCAGCCATTTCTGGGTAGACACGTCTTTCTCCAAAGGCAGGGGAAACAGAAGCAAAAATGAACTGTTGGAACTCCATCAAGATAAAAAGCATCTGCACAGCAAAGGAAATAGTTAAGAAAACCAAAAGACAGAGTGGGAGAATATATTTGGAAATGTCTTATCAGATAAAGGGCTAGTATCCAAAATCTATAAAGAACTTACCAAACTCAATACCCAAAGAACAAATAATCCAATCAAGAAATGGACAGAAGACACAAGGAGACATTTCTCCAAAGGAAATATACATATGGCCAATAGACACATGAAAAAATGTTGAACATCATTCGGCATCAGAGGAATCAAAATTGCAAAGAGATATCACCTCACACTAGTCAGAATGGCTAAAATTAACAAGTCAGGAAATGACAGATCTTGGCAAGGATGCAGAGAAAGAGCAATCCTCTTACACTGTTTTTGGCAATGCAAGCTGGTGCAGCTACTTTGGAAAACAATACAGAGGTTCCTCAAAAAGTATAAATATATCTACCCTACTACCCCCAATTGCACTATTGGGTATTTACCCCAAAGGTACAAGTCTAGTGACCCAAAGGGGTACCTGCACCCCAGTGTTTCTATTGGCAATGTCCCATAGCCAAACTATGGAAAGAGCCCAGATGTCCATCAACAGATGAATGGATAAGGAGTAAGTGGCACATACATATAATGGAATACTACTCAGCCATCAAAAAAATGGCATCTTGTCATTTGCAATGATGTGAATGGAACTAGAAGGTATTATGCTATGCTAAGTGAAATAAGTCAATCAGAGAATGACAATTATAGGATCCCACTCACATGTGGATTTAAGAAACAAAACAGAGGTTCATAGGGAAGAGAGGAAAAAATAAAACAAGACAAAATTAGAGAGGGAAACAAACCATAAGAGACTCCTAATCATAGGAAGCAAACTAACAGTTGCTGGTGGGGTGGGGAGATGGGGTAACTGAGTGATGGACATTAAGGAAGGTACAGGATGTAATGAGCACTGGGTATAAGACTGATGGGTATAATATGAGACTGATAAATCACTGACTTCTACCTCTGAAACTATGATACATTATGTGTTAATTGCATTTAAATAAAAAAATAAAAATTTTTTAAAAAGACAAAAGAGAAGTTAAAAATTTTTTAAAAAGACAAAAGAGAAGTCACATATAAGGAGAAGCAATTCAAAATGCACACGTAATGTCCGTATTTTAATAGGTAGCTAAAGCATTTCTTTCTTTCGTTTGTTTGTTTGTTTAGTAAGAGAGCAGAAAAGAGAGTGGCAGAGGAAGAAGGAATTTTAAAGCAGGTCCCATGCCCTGCTCAGAGCCCAAGGTGGGGCTTGATTTCATGACCCTGAGATCATGACCTGAGCCAAAATCAAGAGTCAGAACCTTAATCAACTGAACCACGTAGGTGCCACAAAAATGTAAAGCATTTCTATAAATTAATAAGAAAAAGACAAATGACTCTATATAACTTTGGGTACGAGAGGTGAATAGGCAGTTTACAAAAAAGAAAATTAGCCAATAACGTTATAAAAATTATTCAACCTTACTAGTATTCTGATGAAAAATGGAAATAAAAACTACAGTATATGTTGATATCACCAAGTGTTGACATGCAAGGCAAGAAATGGGCATTCCTGTAAATTACAGGTGGAGGATGAGTTGGTAAGTCTGTATTAGAGAGCAATTTAGCAATATCTTATAAAGTGGTGATGTTCAAGCCCCTAGTCCAGCAATTGTTATCATAAGTATATATTCTAGAAAAATTCTTATACTTAGGCATAAGTAAAATATGGAAAAATGTTCATTGAACCATTACTGATAATTTAAAAATGATAATAGGAAGCATAAATTACAGCATGATTACACAGTTGAATATAACCATTAAAGTGAATAAACCAGATCAACATGGATACATTTACAGAAAAGAATGTTGCTAAAGAAGCAGAAACTATGTAAACCATGTGAATCCATTTATATGAATGTATTTAAATGCAAAGATTATACATGCACACACTTCAGAGATACATCACAATCTGAACTCTTGCTATTCAAACAGAGGAAGTGATAAATTCTGATAAATTTTTGTATAAATTTCCTTCTGTCCAAATTCTCACTATTTGCTTTTTGAATTTCCAGAACCCTAGTAGATTCAGATAATTTGCTATTCTTTTCTCCCTAATCCTTTACCAAAACTCTTATTAGCCAAATTCAGATAAAGATTATAATTGCATAGAAAGGGGAACTGGTGGTACAATAGTGGTTGATCTGGGGTTAGGAAGAAGACAATGAAATAATAGCTACAAAAGTTATTTCAGTATTGCTGTAAAACATGCAATGTTTTAAAAAATTCTGAAACAAATTTGATAAAATATTTAATTCAATAAATAATGTCTAAACAATAATATTTGCTGTTATTCTATGTATGTTTCCTAACATTTAAAATAAAGTAATCTTTGAAAACTACTAGAAATCATTAGGATATGAGGTGAGTTAAGAATATTCCAGGTGGAGTAACATATGCAAAGATTTGTGGCAGGGCGGAGCATGGTACATGCAAGAAAGTTCACCAGTTCTTGTGTTCTAGGGTAGAGAGGCCAAGAGAGGTAGGGATATGAAGGGATGATGTAGGCTTTCTAGGTTTTATTAGGATCTAGTGACTTCATTCTAAGAGCAAAGAGAAGCTCATTGAGAATCTCAGATATGTATGTATGGGGCCTTGCGTGGTAATAAGATTGATATTTTTAAAAGGATTTAAAATAAAATAAAAAAGCATTTAATTTAGTTGATTATAAGAAATTATTTGGAGTTAATTTAGTGAATGTGTGTGGGTATTTGAAAGGCATTGCAAAACTCCAGGTGATTAAGAAAAATAGTAAGAAATATTACAGCTTTAGCAGAAGAAACTGAGTTGGGTTTAGGTATCAAGCTTGACACACTACGGCACTCACTGGAAGGTGGAGAAGACTAAACAAAAATAATTAATGATTCTTGCACCTAAAATTGAAGATTATACCAAAAATAGCTTCTCGAGCACATTTTCGGTCCTTAAGCCCAAATGAAAAGATCATTATGTGGGATAATGCCCCTGCATAGAATATTTAAACCAAAAAGTGCCTGATGATAGTTACTACACTGTTTTATTTAGATCTCCATGGGCTCCATATATATATCTGATTTTTACAGGGATTGCATACTATCATTCAGGCTTTAGTTCAAATATCACTTCCCCTAAGAGATCTCCAGTCACTACCCCTATCACATCAACTTCATAGGATTTACTACTCCTTGAAATCTTCACATGTATTTACCTTGTCATAGTCTGTAGGACAATAGAAGTTCCATGAGAGCAGGAAAATTATCTGCTTTTTAAAATGTTCTGATTCACCATCTAAAGGAGTACCTAGCATAAAGTAGGTACTCAATAAATAGCTGTTAAATGTACGAGTGAATAATTTCATAGGCACATAGGAAAGAAGGTTTTTATTTATCTGTCATCAAATTTGAAGAGAAAAAAAAAAACAGAAAAAAAGGCTAAGTAATGTCTTTTCAGTATATTTATAGATTCTTTCCTCTAAAGAACTTACAGTCATTTTCAGAGATGTCAGCCTTATTATCCATTACACATCAATGTGTACACTGGCATTCAGTATGGAAATTCCATATGCGTGTAGTCCATCTCATAAATTTTGGTGTCATGCTTTACAATTAATAAATATTTACTACCACAATTGTCTACTTCAAATGCTGAGGAGCATATTTAAGGCTCCTCGGGAGACATAAATATTTCATGTTAAGCATTCTATGTGACAAGTACAAAATATAACAACAAAATTCAACGGGTGGAGCACATTTCACATAATCAATCATGTCCTAAGACAAGTGCTACAAATAAAATGGATGAGTTCAACATTTCTGGGTCAAATATAATTGCCACCATGCACTTACATATTTGATAACAGTGAAGTGAATAGAAATATTAGATATAAAGCATAGTTTACATAAATATAATAATGTATATGAATATAAAATTATTAAATTATCATATTTATATTGAGAAGGAATTTTTTAAGCAGACTCAATTTAAAAAGTATCTGAGTAGTTATGTGTAAGTATATATTCATAAACTCCCTACTGGTAAATAAAAACCCCAAGTTAGCAGATTTCTTGAAGTATTTGTCACAAGGAACTAGGCTGCAATAACAAACACCCAAAATCTCAATAGCTTAAGACAATAAAAATTTCTTCCTTATCCACGCTAAGTCCACATAGGTCTAAGCCACTACATAGGCCATCTCTCTACCACACAGTGACTCAAGTATTCAGGATGCTTTAATCTTTTGATTCTGACTTCTCAGCTAACAAAGTCTACAACCACCACTAGCAAGGAAAGGAAGACCCTAGCAAGTCACTAAGAGGCTTTTAATTTCATTACCATGGTGTGGCATACATCATTTCAACGTACATTTTATCGGCCAGAATTAATTACATGGTCCCTTCTAATTGCAAGCTGTTGGGAAGTATAATTTTTTGTATGCCCAAGAAGAAGTGACAACCACACTTGATTAAAAAAAAAAAAAAACAAAAAACAAAAAACTAAAACTCTTTAAAATTAGCATGATAGCATATCACAAATCCATCACAGATTAAGCAAAATAGATTCCCCATCTAAAAAATATATTCTGTATAATCATGGTAAATTATCATGCAAGAGTTTACAGAATACAGATGGCAAGAAATAGTTCTAACATCTAATTTGATGTATGATAGAATTTAGTTGGCAGATGTTGGAATTACTTTTCAAAAGAACATTTGGTCAGCATCAAATTGTAACCAAATAAGCAGGCTTTTACTCTGTGGCACAACTAAATCAATCTTTCAACAAAAAATTTTAAGGTCACTCACTAAGACCAAGAGGAAATTACCAGTAAGATGTAGAAATGCAGTCAAGAAAAGGATCTTTCAGGTCAGAAGTATAGCTCAAACTGTCATCTCATTACTATAAAATACTAAAGATAAGACATCTTTCCATTTTCAACATTATTCTCCTTAAAACATTATTCTCTCTTCATATATGCCCTGAAATTTTTGCAAATTTGTAGTAATTTGTCATTTCTTACCAGAAGACGAAAGAATCCACAGGAAATATTTAACACAACTTTTGAGCAGAAAATTAAAAGTGTAGAACTATATCTAGAAAATAATTCAGAAATATATTTGATTTTAATGAATTCCCAAATAGACCATTTTAATAATTTCCACAAAAGGGTTATTTTTTAGGGCAAAGTAAAATGTTATTAATTGTATAATTTCCATTTTAAATGCACTTTTATCTTTATAATTCCTTCAAAATAATGTCTTTTTCTGGACACTTGTACTAATTGACTTTATATCACATTTTAATGTTGATGGTTTTAATAAAACTTACCATGGCTTTCCTGCTTTTTTCAACAATTACTGCTTGAGCTTCACTGTAAATATACAACATTTCCAGTGGACAGGAGAATAAACTATGTCCTCTTAGAAATAGGTGGTTTGAATACTATTACTTAAAAGGAGATATATAAAGGGAAAAATAAGAAAAAACAATTATAGTGTTTTTAAGCCCACATAATTAGTCAAATAAAGACAAAATTTGAAAATAACATACAAAAAAACAAATGAAATAATATAGGCAATAAAGTTTAATTGATAATACATGTATATATATATATCCTTAAATAGAGAATAAACAATTTTTCAATTACATGAAACAATTTTTAGAATTCATGACTTACAGATCAGAAAGAATGCAGTGAATTCAAAGAATACAATATATGACATTTTTATACCATAATAGAGAGTAAGTCAAGAAGTTAATAACACAAATATAAGTGAACAATAAAATAAAACTATAAAATCATTTAAGCAACTTAATATAAGCAACTAATTATAGTAGAATGATGATAAATTTGTATACTATTTATAAATAAAACAATTTTGATATGTTTTTTTAAAAAAATTAAGAAATGGTAAAAATAATTGGAGATTCCTGAAGTTATGAAATAGTGTCCATGAACTTATGCTAATATATTCTATATCCTATCCTAGTGAGTTTTCTGACAAAATTAGAATTCCCATAATTATTTAAAGAATTAGAAAATCAGATCAGGCCAGTGACAATAGAAAAACTAGAAAATCTAAGAAAGAATTATCTCTAAAATATATCTTGGTTCAAATAACTTTCCTGGTGAGTTCACACAAATATTAAGCATTGAATAATTCCCATTCCTTATAATCCCTTTTAGAATATGTAGTTGGATTAAGTGTTATATATTCCCCTGATATTAAAAAAATAGACAAAGATTGAACAAAGAAAAAAATCATGAAATGAAACATAAATCATATGTCAACATGCCAAATAAAACACCACAAATTAAATTCAATAATTTATTAAAAATTAATTCACTACAGACATTTTCAACACAAATTTTCCCCTACGCAAGTATTTTTGTATAAATTATAACACAAATAGACCTTAGATGAAAAACTGTACTCAAAAGATGTTTGATGAAACTCAACCACAATCCCAAGAAAAATCCTTAGTAAAATTGCAGTATATGAGTACTCTCTAAAAAATGCTATAGAATATCTGTCTTAAATGAACACACAACTAAACATTAACTAATCCAATAACTAATGGATAAAGATTAGAGGCTTTCCCAATAATATTTTAAGTTTCATAATAAGGATACCTATAGTGCTAATTACTATTTAACCTCTTCTATCCAATGTAATACGACAAGAAATAAAAATAATAGATGCAAATTTTATAAAGTCAAATTATTATTATGTTTAATTTGGTGGTCTATCTAGAAAATCTAAAATAAAATACTAAATTACAATTAGATTTAAAAACAGTTTATTAAGGTAATGATCAGAAAAACTAATATTATAAATCTAAAATACATCTAATAAAGTTGCAGTAACAACTCACAAAATACAATTAAGAAGACAACTTAAAAATAGAATTTAAATAGATAAAAATATGTGAATATATATAGAGAAAAGCATCAAATGTTGCTAAGAAATAGAAAAGCAGGTTTGACTATATAAAAGATACAGAAAGTTCTCGATGGGAATAATGAATGTTATGAATATGGTAATTTCCTCCAATTTAACATAATTCCAATTAACATCCTCATTAAATCAGTTTGCATTTGATAAAATTACATTTTTAAAAATGATTATGTAAAACAGAACAATTTTGAAAAAGAAAGTCATAAAGGAAAATAAGAACCAAGTTAGATTCCCATGAATTTACCCACATATCTCCTAAAAAGAATGTTAAAGCTTGTAATTAAAATGGGTCTGGCAAGAAGACCAACATTTGTTCTAGGTCTTCTCTCAATTCATCCATTTTGTAGCAACATGGTTTACTTCAGAGACATGTTAGTTGCTTAAAAAAAAAAAAAGCATTGACAAAATAGCATGCACTGACTAGAAACAGGTCCAGATTTTCATTAATGTCTACAGAGATTTTAAGAAACTGCCCACAGAAATAACAATTTAAACCAAATATAAATGGCAGTTTTAAAATAAAAGAAATTATATATTCTTTCACTAAGAAAATATTTTTCCTCTTAAAATGAGATTCTTTTTTTTTTTAATTTTTAATTTTTTATAAACATATGTTTTTATCCCCAGGGGTACAGGTCTGTGAATCACCAGGTTTACACACTTCACAGCACTCACCAAAGCACATACCCTCCCCAATAAAATGAGATTCTTTTTAAAGACAATTACCAGTTTGTCACAAATTTATTGATCTTAATTTTTATTTCTCATTTGAAATAAATGTAACACAAATTTTTATGACATGTTCATAATTGTAATTATTTTCTTTTATGAAATCTATATGTTTATTTGCAATTAAGCGTGAACAAAGAAAATGTTAACATGTTAATCTCAGAGGGAAACAGGATGGCATAAATTTAAATACTAACTTACCAGAGAATATACAACATTGTCCTCAGCAGTAGCTTCCTCCATTCATTCTGAGAAATGAATATTTCACATATATGCATTTGAATTAATATTTAGGTTTATTAAGTATATTACTATAGGTTAAAAAAATAAAAAGTACTTAAAGGTTTGTATCTACATAATTTAAGTTCCCTACTATTCTTGCACAAATCCCAGCCCTTCTCAGGAAAGCAGGCTCTTTCAAATCTTAACTATGACTTCTGTGATGCTGAGATGACACTAAGAAAATCTTCAAGTATTTTGCATTTTTGAATTTTATATATTTCTAACTTATAATCTAATGCTTTTTATCTTTAGCTGCCATACTGTCTCATATATATTTTGTTTTCCTCATTTGTACTTTTTCTTGTGTATATTTTCCCTCTAAATCTTCTTTAGTGATTTTAATTGTAAATTCCAACTAGTTGTAAAATAACTTTACCAATTGATTTTCCTTTGCTTTCAGATACCTAGTACCTCTTTGTCCATCTCTTTGCTTTCTCCCTCTTCACCTTCTTTTCCTCCTCCTCCTCCTCATTATTATTATTATTATTACTATATTAAGGGTATTCCTTGGAAACAGCATATATTTGGGTTTTGCTTTCTATTCTAATCTATGTCCTTTTTTTAATGGATTATTTTCAGTAAATTTATTCTTATTTAGTGTAATTAATGATAACTTGATTTTATTAATTTTAAATTTGTTAATTATTTTAGATTTTATTTTATTTTCTTCTTGGTCTATTTTTTGTTGGCTATTTCGATTTCTATTCTAGACTTCTCCCAATAATTTGAAGGTTTTTTCCTTTCTATAACAATGTTTTGTTACATTACACTACATTACTTTCTTAAACACGCACATAATTGCATTATTATTTATTTTATTAATTTTTTATATTACTTTTATATTACCAACTATTCCCTCACTTAAACCCACTGCCTCTCTCACAATAATGTTCTAAATCCCACCTTCTTTTGCTTTATTTCTTCGTCCCATAGAATAAAACCTTTAAAATAGGGTTCCTTTTTTTCCTTCCCCATTTTTAACTTCCTCCTCATGATGAGTAAACATTTGGAATATTTTTATCTCCTTCCTCTCAACCTCCATGTAGCATTTACAGAGATTGTTTGTATCAGAATGTCTCTCACAGAATGTCTTTTCTGTTTTAAACAGTCTTACTGAATATTTGTATTACCTATCTCCAGGAAGTCTGTTGTTAATCATTATATTTCTATCTCTATATTGCTGTGTACATCTTTATCTTACGTCACTAGGGCGCCTGGGTGGCTCAGTGGGTTAAGCCGCTGCCTTCGGCTCAGGTCATGATCTCAGGGTCCTGGGATCGAGTCCCGCATCGGGCTCTCTGCTCAGCAGGGAGCCTGCTTCCTCCTCTCTCTCTCTCTGCCTGCCTCTCTGCCTACTTGTGATGTCTCTCTGTCAAATAAATAAATAAAATCTTAATATCTTACGTCACTATTCTTATTCACTAATATTTCCTTTATGGGGTTTCAGTTCATTTGAATTTCGGTAGAATATTTTCCCTGACCACAGGTAGTGCTGGTAACTCTTACTGTTCAGTCACAGGCTCATGGAACCTTTTCCGTTCTAGGACATGTCAGGATCTGTACTTCCCACCCCTTGCAGTTCAGTGGGTCCCTGACACTGAAACAGTGGTAGTGTATGCTGGGGCATCTGGATGGCTCAGTTGCTTAAGCATCTACCTTAAGCTCGGGTCAAGATCTTGGATTCTCAGAATTGGGATCGAGCCCCATATTGGGCTCCCTGCTCGGTGGGGAGCCTGCTTCTCCTTCTCCCACTCCCCCAGCTTTTCCTCTCCTGCTCCCTGGCTCATGCTCTTTCTCTCTCTCTTTCTGTAAAATAAATTTTTAATATCTTTTTAAAAAAGAAGTAGTAGTAGTAGTAGTAGTAGTAGTGTGTTACTTGTTTCTACTGGTGAGAAACTCCAGGGTTCTCTTGTCAAGGACACTAATTTTGAGTCTTAGCAATGATTAGAAACTTGATTTGACTGATACTGATATTTTTAAATCACAAATCATGTTTGTATGTTCCAGAAATTATTACTTTTGGTGCATTTGGCTTTTCCCAAATTACTGTATTAATTCAGATATCCAGATATCTCCTCTGGCATTTTATTTCACTAGGCTTGTATCTGGGTGTTTAAACTTGATTGTTTTCTCTCTACTAGACCTCTCAGATGGGTGGCTGCTTTTCCGTGTCAGCTCCCTTGGGTTTAGAGCTCATTGTTATAATATTCTAAATGGTGGGACTCCTGTAGGTGTATCATATGAAAGGTATAATGTCATTCATCACTTTCTCCCGTTGCAAAGCCACAGGCATCCATAAGAAACCATCTGTTTCAGTAGTCACTCTATATTCTTATGGCTTCGTGGGCAAGGTTGGCTCATTGCACTGACTCAACTTTCTTCCAGTTCTCTGGGAATCTGCCATACTTGGTACACTAATATAGCTCAACATCCAAATGTCCCTTGGGTCCAAAGTTGGCTTAAGCAAAGCTTTTCCTATAATCTGCTGCCCTCAGGGCCTCATCCCTTGTGTCTAACCGCCAAAGTCCATGTCACTGTTTGGCTCAAAGAGAAGAGAACATAGGATACTGCAAGACCTCAACAAAATCAGACACTTCATGAGCAGAGACCTCACACATACGGAGTTGCCTAATGGTCTCAGGAAGGCAAGGAAATTGGAAATGAGTAGGGGAAAAGAAGGAGGAAAAGATGGAGCCAGTTCTAGACTATCAATTCCAGAATTCTCCCCCCTAATGGCTTTCAACTCTACTAGCTATTTCTTTTGGTGTTCATCACCATTTTCCTAAGTAAAATATTTAAAACTTATAGGTCTTTATCTGTTTTGGGCAGCACCTGATGACTTCCTGTTTTAGTAGTTAATGTTTAAACTCTTATTCCACCATCACCACTCCCAAATTCCTCTCCCACAACAGTCTAATACTACACTATTATGTTTGGTGAAATCATTAGTCAATTTTATATAATTAGAGTCTTCTAAAGACTATTTATTGGTATGTCAAGTGATTTATGTTTTCTTCTCAATACAAGCTGCTTTTTCCTTAGAGTACATTTCTGCCTTTTAAGATTTTCTTTGTGTTCTATCTATCTATTCTTGATATTTATCCAAATGTTCCATCAAAGTTGTCAAATGCCAAGTAATATTTTTCCGTAATACCCAGATACTTCAGAAAACTTGAACTTCTTCCATTCAGCCCTCTAACCACTTGGTCTAATATGAAGGATTACTTCTCTCTGTGTCTGAAACACAGTTGTCACTGTGGAATTTCAATTCTTCATTCTTCTGTATTAGGTAGCCTTCTTCCTGGATAGCATGCTTTTTGCACATGTGTGGGTTTATCATTTATTTTTCTTAGCTACATTCTCTAGAACCTTTCTAAGGCAGATTGCACAAGAACTAAATAATTAAGTCCTTACCTTTTTGAGTTATATTTTTTCTTCTCTCACAGCCGATTGACAGTCTGACTAATAGTCTTAAGGGTTGAAAACCATCTTTTCTTAGACTATTAGAGATATTGCTTTAATAACTTCTAGGATTCAGGTTAGCATTGAGAGATGAATGATATTTTGATATCCTATCATTTGTATCAGACCAGTTACCCCCTCACACACGCTTTGGAAGTGCCCTTTTAGTCTTAGTGTGTTAAAATCACAAAATGATGTGTATGCATTGGTATAAGATTGTTTTTTGTTTTCTGCCTTTTATTAGACACTCGGTGGGAACTTGATCTGAGGAATGGTATCTTTCAGATATGATGAATGTCTGGGATTATTTATTTGATACCATTTCCTTATTTTGATAGTTTTCTTTTCAATTTAACTTCTATTATTTGCAAATATATAAACTTTTTTTTCCATCTCCTAGAATGTTAAATGGCCAATTGAATGAATGTTGGAGGTGATTCAAAGTGTAAAATTAGTAACTTTGATTATAGGAAATGATTCATGTTAAAGTCTAAGAAAATAATCAAAACATAAAATTACTAAGCTATGAATGAAATGTAAGATAGTTGTACCAATGCTATTTAACTAACTTTAGAATTTAGCAAAATAAGTATATTATGCATACATGTTATCACAATTAGTCCTTAAGGATGCATGAAATGGGAAGAATAATTAATAATAAGAGGTAGCTGTGACTTTGTATTGGTCTGTGTCCCTGATTCCTGAAACAGTGCTCCTAAAACCCTTGTAATTTTCTGAGTGATGTAAGTGATAGGAGGGTCTCACACAGAGCTCCTAAATGCCCTGGAATTTTGTGGGTGCTAGGAGTATCTTTTGTTCTAATGAGGCAACTCTGGATAGGCTCCTAGATGGGGGCTGGGTAGCCAGAAAGGCAAGCTTGACTAGAAGATGAGAACTTTCAGCTTCAAACTTTATCATGCAGGGAGAGGAGAGTCATTGGAAATTGGAGAGTCATTGGAAATGCTTATGTGATGAAGCCTCCATAAAAATTTTCTAAACTACGGGGGGTAGAGAGCTTCCAAGCTGATGAACACATCCGTATGCTGGGAAGATGGTGCACACCAAATTCATAGGGGCAGAAGCTCATGCATTGAGTACCCTTGCACATCTCACCCTATGTACTTCTCTATCTGCTTGTCTGCTATCCTTCCTTATATTCTTTATGATAAACTAGTAAACATAAGTAAATGTTCCTTTGAGGTCTTTGAGCCATGATAGCAAATCATCAAAACTGAGGACAGGCTTAAGGGAACTCTCCATTTATAGCCCGTTGGTCAGAAGTACAATTGTTAACCTTTGGCTTATGACTGGCACCTTATGGGCAAGGCAGTCATGTGGTACTGAGCTCTTAACCTGTGAAGTTTGCCTTAACTCCAGGCAGCTAATGTCATAACTGAATCATAAGGATATCCAGTTGATGACAAGAGAGTTGGAGAATTGGTTGCGGAGGGTGAGAGGGGCGGGGGGATGGTGGACACTACACATTTGGTATTAGAAGTGTTTTAAGAGGAAAACAAAATTTCACATTCATAGCAAATAGGACATTTGTTATATCCAGGTACCCTGCTAAGTTGCTTTCATATATCACTTATTTGAACGCATATAGCCATTTTAAAGATGAGAACATTAAAGAAGAAGGAGTTTGGTGAACAGTTACATGTGCATAAATAGTAAGTAGTGGATCTGGGACTGTCACCTAGGTCTGATGGCATATCATGTCCATGGTCCACACACTTCTGCCTCTCAAGTTTCTGTGTTTGCTGTAGTTCAGTAGTTTCTGTCATCTAGGGATAGCCTTAGGAATAAAGTAATAGTTCACGTCACTACATGACAGAAAGATAGAAACTTGGTGATACTTTAAGCTTTCTCTAGTCATGAAATACAGTGTAAAAAGAAGTACACTTTCAAAATGAGATGATTAAAGGAATTAATTTGAATAGCTTGGTGACTCCCCATCAACCTGAACCTTGAGACAGGAAAGGTGAAAAACTATTTCTTTGCTCACACAGTTGATATTTCTTCTTTCCTTTCTTTCTTTCTACCAACACATTTTCTTGGAATCCACATCCTGTACATTATGGGGGATGTAAAATGAATTGGATAATGAATTCTGCCCTCAAAGAACTTAAAAGGCTATAAAGCATCAACTCTCATTATGAGAGTTCAGGAAAGGTGAAATGACTCCTGGCTGAGATTAGTTTGAGAAAGTGTGTAGAGCTGGGTATGGAGAAGAGTGAGCAGATCCAGTGCAGCAAAAGCACACAGAGCATGAAGGAAAAATAAAGGAAAATTATGACTGAAAGCAGATTGGGCTCAGATGCCAGTAATCATAGTACAAAAAGCAAAGTATTCTGACCTCATGCTATGAGGCAAGAGCCTATAAACTTCTTCGATTAAATACCCTCTATATAAGTTTAAAAAAATAGAATAAAATCAGTAGCAAAATAAAATGTTAGAAGTTAGTGAAAAATAAAACAGTAGTGGTGGATAGTGTGGATAATGATAGTTACAGATATGGCTTAACTGTTGTTAACTAATATTTATAGGCAAATATCCACATAGAGTGAGGGTTAGCACTAAAAATAGTAGGTGTTAATCTCCTGATTATTTTAGATAACATTTGGAAACTTCTCACTGTGTCATTTTAGAACATACTTGTTTTTCTCTTATAACAAGGTCAACAAAATGCCCACGAACTGAGTGGAAAACTGCAATACCACTATTTTCACCTATATTTACTCATTTATGATTTCTTCAATCTATAATTTCTTTTTAGGAGTATCCTAACTCCCTTAATTCATGAGAATTCATGCAGCTAAAACTAGATATTATAGCCTATAACTCCACTTAGTCTGGCATAAATAAATTGATCTAATAAGAATACACTGACACCCCCCAAAAAGAGGCTCTACTGTCCCCTTCTGTCTACTCTGTAACTTTTATAAGACAAATAATAATATAATATTAAATCAACTTTTATCTGATGATCATGAGATTCTTGCAGATGGATGTTACGAGCAAAGTGATAAGATATTTCTTTATGTTAACATATAATGTATTATTTTCCCTAAGGTACAGGTCATGGGCTTACACATTTCACGGCACTTACCGTAGCACATACCCTCCCCAATGTCCATAACCCAACCACCCTATCCCTCCCCCGACCCCAGTAACCCTCAGTTTGTTTTCTGAGATTAAGAGTCTCTATTGGTTTGTCTCCCTCCTGTTTCATTTTTTTCCCTCCCTACCCCTCATGGCCCCCCACCCTGCTCCCCGAATTCCTCATATCAGAGAGATCATATGATAATTTTTTTCTCTGATTGACTTATTTTGCTTAACATAATACCCTCTAGTTCCATCCGTATCATTGTAAATGGCAAGATTTCATTTTGTTTTTTGTTTTTCATTTTTTGTTTTTCTGGACAGTTGCTATATACATACATATATATATGTATATGTATATATATATATATACACATACATATATATATATATATTTCCACCTCTTCTTTATCCATTCATCTGTTGATGGACATCTAGGTTCTTTCCATAGTTTGGCTATTGCAGACACTACTGCTATAAACATTCGGGTGCACATGCCGCTTCGGATCACTACATTTATATCTTTAGGGTAAATACCCAGTAGTGCAATTGCTGAGTTGTAGGGTAGCTCTATTTTCAACTTTTTGAGGAACCTCCAATGCTGTTTTCCAGAGTGACTACACCAGCTTGCATTCCCACCAACAGTGTAGGAGGGTTCCCCTTTCTCCGCTCCTATCAACATCTGTCATTTCCTGAGTTGTTAATTTCAGCCATTCTGACAGGTGTGAGGTGGTATCTCACTGTGGTTTTGATTTGTATTTCCCTGATTCTGAGTGATGTGGAGCACTTTGTCATGTGTCTGTTGGCATCTGGATGTCTTCTTTGTAGAAATGTCTGTTCATGTCCTCTGCCAATTTCTTGATTGGACTATTTGTTCTTTGGGTGTTGAGATTAAAATGTTCTTTATAGTTGGATACTAGCCCTTTATCTGTTATGTCATTTGCAAATATCTTCTCCCATTCTGCCAGTTGTCTTGAGGTTTTGTTGACTGTTTCCTTTGCTGTGTAAAAGGATTTTGATGAAGTCCCAATAGTTCATTTTTGTCCTTGATTCTCTTGCCCTTGACGATGTTTCCAGGAAGAAGTTGCTGTGGCTGAGGTCGAAGAGGTTGCTGCCTGTATTCTCCTCAAGGATTTTGATGGATTCCTGTCTCACATTGAGGTCTTTCATCCATTTTGAATCTACTTTTGTGTGTGGTGTAATGGTCCAGTTTCATTTTTCTGTAAATGGTGTAAATGATTCAGTTTCATTCTTCTGCATGTGGCTGTCCAATTTTCCCAAAACCATTTGTTGAAGAGACTGACTTTTTTCCATTGGACATTCTTTCCTGCTTTGTCAAAGATTAGTTGACCATCGAGTTGAGGGTCCATTTTTGGACTCTCTATTCTGTTCCATTGATCTGTGTGTCTGTTTTTGTGCCAGTACCATACTGTCTTGATGATGACAGCTTTGTAGTGGAGCTTGAAGTCTGGAATTGTGATGCCACCAACTTTGGCTTTCCTTTCCAACATTCTGCTGGCTATTTGGGGTCTTTTCTGGTTCCACATAAATTTTAGGATTATTTGTTCCATTTCTTTGAAAAAAAAAATGGGTGTGATTTTGATAGGGATTGCATTAAATGTGTAGATTGCTTTAGGTAGCATAGATATTTTCACAACATTTCTTCTTCCAATCCATGAGCATGGAACGTTTTTCTATTTCTTTGTGTCTTCCTCAGTTTCTTTCATGAGTACTTTATAGTGTTCTAAATACAGATTCTTTGCTTCTTTGGTTAGGTTTATTCCTAGGTATCTTGTGGTTTTGGGTACAGTTGTAAATGAGATTGACTCCTTAATTTCTCTTTCTTCTGTCTTGCTGTTGGTGTGTAGAAATGTAATTGATTTCTGTGCTTTGATTTTATATCCTGACACTTGACTGAATTCCTATATGAGTTTTAGCAGTTTTGAAGTGGAGTCTTTTGGGTGTTCCACATAAAGTATCATATCTTCTGTGAAGAGTGAGAGTTTGACATCTTTGGTGATGTGGACACATTTTATTTCTTTTTGTTGTCTGATTGCTGAGGCTAGGACTTCTAGTACTATGTTGAGTAACAGTGGTGATAGTGGACATCCCTTCCTGACGTTAGGAGGAAAGCTCTCAATTTTTCCCCATTGAGAATGATATTCGCCGTGGGTTTTTCACAGATGGCTTTGATGATATTGGGGTATGTTCCCTCTATCCCTACACTTTGAAGAGTTTTGATCAAGAAAGGATGCTGTACTTTGTCAAATGCTTTTTCAACAGCTTTTGAGAATATCATATGGTTCTTGTTGTTTCTTTTATTAATGTATTGTATCACATTGATTGATTTGTGGTTGTTGAACCAGCCTTGTAGACCAATAATAAATCCCACTTGGTCATGGTGAATAATCCTTTTAATGTACTGTTGGATCCTATTGGCTAGTATTTTGGTGAGAATTTTTGCATCTCTGTTCATCAAGGATATTGGTCTGTAATTCTCCTTTTTGATAGGGTCTTTGGTTTTGGGATCAAGGTAATGCTACCCTATACCAAGAGTTTGGAGGTTTTCCTTGCATTTCTATTTTTTGGAAGAGTTTCAGGACAATAGGTATTAATTCTTCTTTAAATATTGGTAGACTTCCCCTGGGAAGCCGTCTGGACCTGGGCTCTTGTTTGTTTGGAGATCTTTGATGACTGCTTTAATCTCCCTACTGGTTATGGGTCTGCTCAGGTTTTCTATTTCTTCATAGTTCAGTTTTGGTAGTTTCTATGTCCCTAGGAATGCGTCCATTTCTTCCAGATTGTCAAATTTGCTGGTATATAGTTGCTCATAATATGTTTCCCTAATTTTTTGTATTTTGCTGGTGTTGGTTCTCCTCTTTCATTTGTGATTTTATTTGTTTGGGTCCTTTCTCTTTTCTTTTTTGATAAGTCTGGCCAGGGGTTTATCAATCTTATTAATTCTTTTAAACAATCAGCTTGTAGTTTCATTGATCTGTTCTACTTTTTTTTTTTTGGTTTCTCGTTCATTGATTTCTGCTGTGATCTTTATGATTTCTCCTACTGGGTTTAGTCTTTCTTTACTGTTCTTTCTCCAGCTCCTTTAGGTGTAGGGTTAGGTTGTGTGCTTGAGACATTTCTTGTTTCTTGAGAAAGTCTTGCATCACTATATACTTTCCTCTCAGGACCACGTTTGCTGTGTACCAAAGATTTTGAAGAGTGGTGTTTTCATTTTCATTTGTTTCCATGAATTTTTTCAATTCTTCTTTAATTTCCTGGTTGACCTATTCATTCTTTAGTAGGATGCCCTTTAGCCTTCATGTATTTGAATTCTTTCCAACTTTCCTCTTGTGATTGAGTTCTAGCTTCAGAGCATTGTGGTCTGAAAATATGCAGAGAATGATCCCAGTCTTTTGGTACTTGTTAAGACCTCCTTGTGACCCAGGATGTGATCTATTCTGGAGAATGTTCTGTGTGCACTAGAGAAGAGTGTGTGTTCTGTTTAGGATGGAATGTTCTAAATATATCTGTGATGCCCATCTGGTCCAGTATGTCATTTAAAGCCTTTATTTCCTTGTTGATCTTTTGCTTATATGACCTGTCCATTTCAGTAAGGGAGGTGTTAATGGTCCCTACTATTATGTATTATTGTCTATGTGTTTCTTTGATTTTGTTATTAATTGGTTTATAAAATTTGGCTACTCCCATATTAGGGGCATAGATATTTAAAATTGTTAGATCTTCTTGTTGGACAGACCCTTTAAGTATGATAGAGTGTTCTTCCTCATCTCTTTCTATGGCCTTTGGCTTAAAATATAATTCATCTGATATAAGGACTGCCACCCCAGCTTTCTTTCAATGTCCATTAGCATGATAAATAGTTTTCCAGCCCCTCTCTTTCAATCTGGAGGTGTCTTTGGGTTTAAAATGAGTTTCTTGTAGACAGCATGGGTCTACAAGATGGGTCTTGTCTTTTTTATTCATTCTGATACTGTGTGTCCTTTGATTGAGGCATTTAGCCCATTTGCATTCAGGGTACCTATTAAAAGATATGAATTTTGTTCCATTGTATTGCCTGTAAGGTTACTGTTACTTTTTTCTGTTTATTGTCTCTGTTCCATTCTGGTCTGTTACTTTTAGACTCTCTCTTTGCTTAGAGGACCACTTTCAGTATTTCCTGTAGGGCTGGTTTGGTGTTTGCGAAATCTTTTAGTTTTTATTTGTCCTAGAAGCTTTTTATCTCTCCTTCTATTTTCAATGACAACCTAGCTGAATATAGTATTCTTGGCTGCGTATTTTTCTCATTTAGTGCTCTGAATATATCATGCCAGTGCTTTCTGGCTTTCCAGGTCTCTGTGGTTAGGTGTGCTGCCAATCTAAAATTTCTACTGTTGTATGTTATAGACCTCTTGTCCTGAACTGCTTTCAGGATTTTCTCTCTGTCACTGAGACTTGTAAGTTTTACTATTAGATGATGGGATGTGGACCTATTTTGACTGATTTTGAAGGGGATTCTCTCTGTCTCCTGGTTTTTGATGCTTATTCTCTTTGCCAAGTTAGGGAAATTCTCTGCTATAATTTGCTCCAATATACCTTCTGCCCCTCTCGCTTCTTCTGGGATTCCAATTAGTCTAATATCGTTTCATCTTTTGGTATCACTTACCTCTCGTGTTACCTTAACACGAGGAACATTACCTTACGATCCTGTAGTTGTTCGTCTCTCTTTTGTTCAGCTTCTTTACTCGCTATCATTTGGTCTTCTTCTTTTTTTTTTTTTTTTAAGATTTTATTTATTTATTTGACAGACAGAGATCACAAGTAGGCAGAGAGGCAGGCAGAGAGAGAGAGGAAGGGAAGCAGGCTCCCTGCTGAGCAGAGAGCCTGATATGGGGCTCGATCCCAGGACCCTGAGACCATGACCTGAGCTGAAGACAGAGGCTTAACCCACTGAGCCACCCAGGCGCCCTATCATTTGGTCTTCTATATCACTCATTCTCTCTTCTGCCTCATTTATCCTAGCAGTAAGAGCCTCCATTTTTTTATTGCACCTCCTTGATAGCTTTTTTAAAATTTCAACTTGGTTAGATTTTAGTTCTTTTATTCCTCCAGAAAGGGATTCTCTAGTATCATCCATGCTTTTCCTAAGCCCAGTTAGCATCTTAATAATCATCATTCTGAACTGTAGTTCTGACATATTACTAATGTCCTTATTGATTAGGTACCTAGCCATCAGTACTGCCTCTTGCTCTTTTCTTTATGGTTTTTCCACCTTGTCATTTTATCCAGATAAGAATAGTTGAATGAGAGAACAAATTGTTAAAAGGCTAGCAATGATCACAGAAAAATACACATTAACCAAATCAGAAGACAAACAAAACCAGGGGGAGAAGAAAGGAGGAAGAAAAGGAAGGAAAAATATATGTGTATGGGCTGCCTTGGTAGCTCAGTGGGTTAAAGCCTCTGCCTTTGGTTCAGGTCATGATCCCAGGGTCCTGGGATTGAGCCCTACATCAGGCTTTCTGCTCAGCAGGGAGCCTGCTTCCTCCTCTCTCTCTGCCTGTCTCTCTGCCTGCTTGTGATCTCTGTCTGTCAAATACATAAATAAAATCTTTTAAAAAAAATGTGTGTGTGTGTGCGTGTGTGTGTGTGTGTATAAAACTGGTGAATAGAACAGACCCACACACTTGATTTGGGGTGTATTTTGGTCTGTTAGAAGAAAGTACCTCACAAAATTTTAAAGATTGAAAAAGTTATATGTCAAAAATGAAGGGATAGAATATGACTGTAAAAATGAAAATTTAAAAAGATTCAAAAAAAGAAATTGATAAGATAAAAAGTTGGTTGAGAAAAGAGGAAAGAATGTGATCAGGATGGACACTAGAACAAAGCCATGTTCTAGATTTAGGTTATATTTCAATCTATTAGAAGAAATTATATCCCAAAATTTTAAAGAAAAAAAAAACCCTATATGTCTACAAAAAATAAGTTTAAATAAAATGAAGGGATAAAATATGACTATAACAATGAAAATTTAAAATGATTTTTAAAAAGGTATTGACAAGGTAAAATTGTCAAAAAAACAAAATAGGAAAGAGGAGAAATTTTTTAAAATAGAATAAGAAAAATGTGAAATTAAAAAAATTTAATTTTGAAAGACTAAAGGATCATGGGGGAAAAGCGATGAATTCTAAGTGTTGCTTTCCCCTAGCTCTTGAGTTTTGCAGTTGTCATTGATCGGTGAACTTGGTCTTGGCCGGATGTCTTGCTCATCTTCTGTGGGAGGGGCCTGTTGCAGTGATTCTCAAATGTCTTTGCCCAAGATGGAATTGCACCACTCTTGCCAGGGGCCAGGCTGAGTAATCTGCTCAGGTTTGCTCTCGGGAGCTTTTGCTCCCTGAACGTTTTCCATACAGCTTTGGAGGACGTGAATGAAAATGGTGGCCTCCCAATCTCTAGCCCATAGGAGCTGAAAGCTCGGGGCCCCACTCCTTAATGTACCCTCAGTGAAAAAGCAGTCATTCACTCCCATCTCCCTGATCTCCTGCCACACTCCGAGCTTTCCCAGCATGGGACCGAGAGTTCCTTTCTCTGGTGCACAGCCCTGTTTGGAGTCTCCAAACCCAGCTGATTCCTGTACCATGATCCCTTCCACTCCTCCTGGAGGAGAAAGTGAGTCTCCCCAGATCTGCTACTTGTGGGGGTGCCTTTCCAAAGAGCAGTGGACTGGCTGTGCCACAGATCACATTTTAAGGTAACCCTGAGCTGGAACCCACACCTCAGCTTCATCTCTGTAGCTGGCTTCCCTGCTCCGATACCTGGGAGCTTTGCCACACTCAGACACCCCTGGTCTTTTTGTGACTCTGTGGGTTCCAGAGACCACACTGTCCCCGCCAGGGCTCCACCCCCTGCATAGCCTCTAGAGTGACATCCCTCAATGGAGCAGACTTCTAAAAGTTCTGATTTTGTGCTCCACTGCTCTTTCACTTGCCACTAGCCGGCTCCTTCCTCCCCCCACCACCCCATGGTCTATCTTCCTGAATGTTGCCTCAGATTCACTTCTCTGCACGTGCTACCTTCCGGAAAGTGGTCAGTTTTCTGTTCCTAGAATTGCTGTTCTTCTTCTCTTTGATCTCCTGTTGAGTTTGTAGCTGTCCAGAATGATATGATAACTATCCAGTTGAACTACTGGGATCTGATCATACTTAGGTCCCCTATTCCTTGGCCATCTTGATCCTCTCCTCAAAGTGATAAGATCTTAATTAAACTATTTGTGTTACCTAAATACTAAGTTTAGTTATTTTTAATTACTGGAATCTGTGTTGTCATACTATAACATAAAAGAAAGTATGAGCATATTCTAGTGTTCCAGGCTCTTATAATAAGTTGAGATTGTTTGAATTACAATGAACAGAATAGCTGATAAAATGTAGCTTAATTCAGTAGTTCTTTTTTTTTTAAGATTTTATTTATTTATTTGACAGAGATCATAAGCAGGCAGAGAAGTAGCAGAGAGAGAGGAAGGGAAGTAGGTTCCCTGCTGAGCAGAGAGCCCGATGTGGGGCTCAATCCCAGGACCCTGAGACCATGACCTGAGCTGAAGGCAGAGACTTTAACCCACTGAGCCACCCAGGTGCCCCTAACTCAGTAGTTCTTAAACTTCAGTATGCATCAGAGTTGCTAAGAATGCTTATTAAAACACAGAATGCTTGGTCTCATCTGCACTGCTTCTGATTTAGTAATCTAAAGCAGGACCCAAGAATTCTCTTTTTTAATGAATTTCTCAGCACTGCTGTCATTGCTGGTCCAGGGACCACACTTTGAGAACCATTGGCTTAAATTTACAAAAATTCTGAAGAGGTAGGTAGCTTCAGCATTGCTTAATCCAATAACAAAATGACTTCATCAATGTCCCATGTGCTTTCCACCTCTCCTCTCTTCCATTTTCATGCTGTGACCTCATTGTTGCAAGATTCTGCTGTAGCTTCATGCATCATGTGTTCATACATCCATATTCAAAGACAACCAATGTGGCCGAGTTTCTCCTCTCTTTATCATAAAACAACAACAAACAATCAAACAAAAAACCTTTCCTCAAAGCCTCCAGAGGCCTTTACCCTCAGCTCCCACTAGCCAGGATTTGATGAATGTTATTACATAGCTTTAAGGGATGTTAGTGAAGGAAATATCCAGCATTTGGGACCTTAAAGACTGACTTACTTACAGACCAAATTTTGCAGCCTGAAAGGCAGAGGTGGGTAAGAACAGCTACCTTTCAGGAGGTTACTACAGCTTTGCCTACCCAAACCCAATCACATTGACTACAAGGAAAGATTCAGCTTTTTAAAAAATACATATAAAAAATAAGACTGAGGTTTAAGTTAGTTTGTGTTAAGTTAATCCATGTCCTCATTATGAAAATCAGTTCCCTAGAAAAACGACAGGATACACTCTTAAAGTGAGGGTTGGAGAAGAACTCTCAGTCTGATTAAATAAATGCAAATTCTATAAGTTAACCCCAGCCTATGGAATAAACCATGCCTGGTGTCTGAAAACCCAGAACTATAGGATATGAGAGTCATTACTGCTATTAAGTGGCTTTACATAATATTTGCTGTATTACTTCACACCTGGAAGTAGGCATCAAATACTTGATTGGCACTATTTCACTGTATTTAACTCAAGATTTGGGCTAAATTAAAGAAGATAAGTGTTTCTGTCCAAAACTGGCTACATAATTTGCAGACCTAGTGCAATATAAAAATGCACTTCTCTTGTTCAGAAATTATTAAGGATTTCAAGATAGTGATGGCAGAACATTAAACCAAGCATGGAGACTTTCTGGATGCAGGGCTGTGTGTGGCTGTGCAAGTCACTCACCTGTGAAGTGGCACTGCTGATACCTGTTCCTTAGCTCCTGTGATCCCTTAGAACTGCAGATTCTTCTTACTTCCTTATGCATTTACTTATTTACCTCACTGAAATATGGGGAGAAGGGACTACGATACTTTCCTAAACAAAGAATCTCCTCTTGGTTATAAATCATCCCACTCTCTAGTATGTGGAAGGAAATGCAGGTGACTTTGGTTTAAATAGCAATATTTTTCCATCCCTGCTGCTATGGACAGATAGATGAATAAGTAGCTGGACGGACTAAGTGACTCAGCAGGTAGGAAGATTTTGTCAATTTGAGATAACAGGGAGTGTATGTGTAAAAGGTGAAAATTTTGGACCTAGAATCGAAGAAAAAAATAACAGAAGATTTATCTGCATTTGAAATGTGAATATCAATGAGGGTCATCAGTTATTCCGAGAGTTACAGAACAGACTTTTAAAAGTTAAAGCACTCCACCTCCATGTCAAGTTCAATGCAGGAGCAAATTTTATCAGTCTGGTGTCCTTGTAGCATCAAAGGAATATTCTTCTGTTCCCCCTTGTAGCATCCAGGAACAGGGCACGTATTGCCTTTGTAGGGAAGATGAAATGCTGGCCTGATAAATCACCTGCCAATTGAATCAATGTAGAAGGCTAATGTAGCTAAGTTGAGAGGGGAGAAGGGCTTGAAAAGGGGGGGATATAGAAGCGGGATTTAGCAGTTGTACAAATAATGCTATCTTAGTAAATTACTTTTTACTTTAGACAAAGAATATAGCCATAAGCTCTCTGAAGAGCATTTTCTCTTCTTTCCACCTCCTCCTTTAACTATATCCCTCTAGGTATCTTTTATATAAATTATAATTTGCATATGTAATGGGCTTAGCTCCATCTCCACCACAGGAGCTTTCCATCATTTGTCTGCTTTTGAAGAGTCAATGAGATCACCCTATTTTGGTGCATCTGTTACCTCACAGTACCCAACAAAGCATCTACTATATGTTCTGAATAGTTATGATGTTCCTGAAGTGAATTATGAGACAATTAATTAAATAATTTGTTAGAATTTAACTTTATTGTAAAAAAAGGGATTTCCAGTTATTCAGACTAAGTGAATTTTCTTTCATTTCAAGTATGGCTAATTATATCTGTTAAAGTTTGTCTGGAGGAGTTGAGTTGCATGTGGCTACACACTGGTGGCAGTTGAATTAAAACAGAAGTCATTGTAACTGCTATGTAGGAAAGTCAACACTCCCTAGACAACCAGTGAAACTTGGAGAGGCTGTCGTTTGATCAATCTGAGCAGGATTAGCATCCACAAACAATTGTTTGGATTTGCTATTTCTGTCTCTGGTGACAAGGAAATGTGACGTTTAAAAATTGATTGTCTTTGGGGCACCTGGGTGGCTCAGTGGGTTAGGCCTCTGCCTTCGGCTCAGGTCATGGTCTCAGGGTCCTGGGATGGAGCCCCACATTGGGCTCTCTCCTTGGCGTGGAGCCTGCTTCCCCCCTCTCTCTGCCTGCCTCTTGGCCTACTTGTGATCTCTCTGTCAAATAAATTAAAAAATCTAAAAAAAAAAAATTTGATTGTCTTTTCCTGTGCAAGCTTGTGACAATATTCTATAATTGTGGATATTTCTAAAAATTTCCAAAATTTCTAAAAATTTTTTTATTTCTAAAAATTTTTTCATTTCTAAAAAATCTTTTAACGTTTGACATTATAGTTTCAGGTCACATTAAAATATTCAAGGGGGGAAATCCAGGGTATTTTAAGAAGAGCTGAAATTTTATAAATGTGAAACTGGAGAAAGTCTTAAGGTAGATGATTTAAAATATTGTCTTAAGGAAACAGTTCAATATAAGCACATAATGAGTTCTTTGGGATTAAAACTATACCATATTATGCGAGGAATACATGTGCTGTTTTGTATCATGGAAACACATTCTTCCCCACATTTCCCTAGAAAATTTCTTCAAGCCTGACATCAATCATTGCCTTCCCTTGGAGGCCTCCCCAACTCCAGAGACCAGTAGATAATCCTTCATTATGTTACCATGACACTAGTACTACTTCTAAGAGGTAATGGTGTGTGAATTTTTGAGATAATATTGGAACTTGGGTTTGGAAAACTAGATTGATCATATTGTTGAGTTTAGTTTTTATCCTGTAACCAATAGCAAGCATGATGAGAAGAGCTATATCTTGTTTTTACTTGAAAATGGGGATTTTGGAAGACTTGTAATTTAGTGGTTTGAATTTTTTTTTTTTAGAAGATGCCATTCAAGAGACAGTGATTTTAATGTGTACTAATGCAACAAAATCATATTGGCAGTGTAGAAATGAAAAAGATAGTATTTTAAAAAAAAAAAAAACCCTATGATCTAGCAAGCTGGGAATAAAAACAGAAAAAAGTAACTATAATGCAAGAAAAAGAATGGGAAGTACATCAACTTTGAAGTTAACTAAATTTTATAAATTGAGAGATGGTTGTAGTCTAGGATTATATAACAAAAACTATTAAGAATGTGCCAAAATTCTCGTTAGCTCCAGAACACATGTCAAGGTTACGGAAAAAAGAGGAAAAAAAATGCTCTTTGGGAAAAAAAAGAAGGATGAAAGATAATATAGAAATGTATAAACTATAGATTGGGGAAAGCATAATAAAATATGATTAAAACATTAAATATGGGGTGCCTGGTTGTTCAGTCGGTTAAGCGGCTGCCTTCAACTCAGGTCATGATCCCAGAGTCCTGGGATCCAGCCCTATGTCTGGCTCCCTGGTCATCAGGAAGTCTGCTTCTCCCTCTCCCTCTGCTTGCTGCTCCCCCTACTTGTGCTCTCTCAGTCAAATAAATAAAATCTTTTTTTTTTTTTTTTTTTTTTTTTAGTTTGAAGGATTTTTTTTTTTTTAATTTCCAGCATAACAGTATTCATTATTTTTGCACCACACCCCGTGCTCCATGCAATCCGTGCCCTCTATAATACCCACCACCTGGTACCCCAACCTCCCACCCCCCGTCCCTTCAAAACCCTCAGATTGTTTTTCAGAGTCCACAGTCTCTCATGGTTCATCTCCCCTTCCAATTTCCCCCAACTCCCTTCTCCACTCTAAGTCCCCATGTCCTCCATGCTATTTGTTATGCTTCACAAATAAGTGAAACCATATGATAATTGACTCTCTCTGCTTGACTTATTTCACTCAGCATACTCTCTTCCAGTCCCGTCCATGTTGCTACAAAAGTTGGGTATTCATCCTTTCTGATGGAGGCATAATACTCTATCCCCAGGGGTACAAATATTAAAATATGATTCCATAGTTTTAAGCTATTGGCAGTCAAGTGAAGAAAATTGGCAGTCAAGTCAAGTCAAGAAACATTAACCAATTTATAAAATGGTTTCAAAATTTACAAATCAAAAAAAAAAAAGGAAAATACATTCATTTAATAGACATTTAAGGTATAAAATAACTTGCAGCCAAATTTAGAAATTTTTTAAAAAACTTAATTATACAAGCACTTTTTAAAAAATTATTTTTATTAACATATAATATATTATTTGCCCACGAGTACGGGTCTGTGAATTATCAGACTTACACATGTCACAGCTCTCATCATAGCACATATCCTCCCCAATGTCCATAACCCAAACACCATCTCCCTACCTGCAGTTCCCCTAGTAACCCTCAGTTTGTTTCTGAGAGTAAGAGTAGCCCTCAGTTTGTTTGTGAGATTAAGAGTCTCATGCTTTGTCTTCCTCCCAATCCCCTTATTTCATTTTTTCCTTCCCTATCCCCCAAACCCACACGCTGCCTCTCAAATTCCTCATCGTATAATTGTCTTTCTCTGACAGACTTATTTAACATAATACCCGTAGTTCCATCTATGTTGTTGCAAATGGCAAGATTTCATTTCTTTTGATGGCTGTATAGTATCCCATTAGTGGTGTATATATATATATATTTTTTTTTCCACCTCTTCTTTATCCATTCATCTGTTGATGGACATCTAGGACATCTAGGTTCTTTCCATAGTTTAGCTATTGCATACACTACTGCTATAAACATCCGGGTGCACATGCCGCTTCGGATCACTACATTTATATCTTTAGGGTAAATACCCAGTAGTGCAATTGCTGAGTTGTAGGGTAGCTCTATTTTCAACTTTTTGAGGAACCTCCAATGCTGTTTTTCAGAGTGACTACACCAGCTTGCATTCCCACCAACAGTGTAGGAGGGTTCCCCTTTCTCCGCTCCTATCAACATCTGTCATTTCCTGAGTTGTTAATTTCAGCCATTCTGACAGGTGTGAGGTGGTATCTCACTGTGGTTTTGATTTGTATTTCCCTGATTCTGAGTGATGTGGAGCACTTTGTCATGTGTCTGTTGGAATCTGGATGTCTTCTTTGTAGAAATGCCTGTTCATGTCCTCTGCCAATTTCTTGATTGGACTATTTGTTCTTCTAGTGTTGAGTCTGATATATTCTTCGCCTTTGGCAATGTTTCTAGGAAGAAGTTGCTGTGGCTGAGGTCGAAGAGGTTGCTGCCTGTATTCTCCTCAAGGATTTTGATGGATTCCTGTCTCACATTGAGGTCTTTCATCCATTTTGAATCTACTTTTGTGTGTGGTGTAATGGTCCAGTTTCATTTTTCTGTAAATGGTGTAAATGATTCAGTTTCATTCTTCTGCATGTGGCTGTCCAATTTTCCCAAAACCATTTGTTGAAGAGACTGACTTTTTTCCATTGGACATTCTTTCCTGCTTTGTCAAAGATTAGTTGACCATCGAGTTGAGGGTCCATTTTTGGACTCTCTATTCTGTTCCATTGATCTGTGTGTCTGTTTTTGTGCCAGTACCATACTGTCTTGATGATGACAGCTTTGTAGTGGAGCTTGAAGTCTGGAATTGTGATGCCACCAACTTTGACTTTCCTTTCCAACATTCTGCTGGCTATTTGGGGTCTTTTCTGGTTCCACATAAATTTTAGGATTATTTGTTCCATTTCTTTGAAAAAAAATGGGTGTGATTTTGATAGGGATTGCATTAAATGTGTAGATTGCTTTAGGTAGCATAGATATTTTCACAACATTTCTTCTTCCAATCCATGAGCATGGAACGTTTTTCTATTTCTTTGTGTCTTCCTCAGTTTCTTTCATGAGTACTTTATAGTGTTCTGAATACAGATTCTTTGCTTCTTTGGTTAGGTTTATTCCTAGGTATCTTATGGTTTTGGGTGCAGTTGTAAATGGGATTGACTCCTCAATTTCTCTTTCTTCTGTCTTGCTGTTGATGTATAGAAATGTAATTGATTTCTTTGCTTTCATTTTATATCCTGACACTTGACTGAATTCCTATATGAGTTTTAGCAGTTTTGAAGTGGAGTCTTTTGGGTGTTCCACATAAAGTATCATATCTTCTGTGAAGAGTGAGAGTTTGATATCTTTGGTGATGTGGACACATTTTATTTCTTTTTGTTGTCTGATTGCTGAGGCTAGGACTTCTAGTACTATGTTGAGTAACAGTGGTGATAGTGGACGTCCCTTCCTGACCTTAGGGGAAAAGCTCTCAGTTTTTTCCCATTGAGAATGATATTCGCTGTGGGTTTTTCACAGATGGCTTTCATGATATTGAGATATGTACCCTCTATCCCTACATACGCAAGTACTCTTAATAAACATACCATCTAGAATATTAGAGGCTTTTCTCTATACTAACCCTCTTGACTTCTCTAAACTTTATGAAAGGGCCAATGTGACTGTTGAAAGAATTACTTGTTTCTTATTCTGTAGAATAAAATTGGATTTAATCATCACCTCATATATAACACATCCCTTTCCCCTTCATCCCCCTACCACACACACACTCTAAATTTAATTAAAATAACTGAAATGAAACTAGAGATAATTTGTTTTTTAAATAGACTGCCACATGCTCCATTTACATAAAACCCATTAGTTTGCATTAAATACAAATTAGCTGCTGATATGAATTAAATCACGTATAAATAGTTCAGAATAGCCGCAGAACCAGGCATTTTAATTAATATAACTGTTAACCAGATTTATTTGTAAGGTAATCAAGACTCGTACTCATTTATTCCTCAGTACAATAGGCCAGGCGACACTGGCTGTCCTAGAACAGGCCATCCTTTCTATAGGAATACAAATCCAGAAGAAGATTGATTAAGTTTTCCAACTTTAAAGTGTGCAAATGATGAAAGCATGCCAGTTTAGAGATTATGGCATCTGGAGGATAAATGCAGAATCCCTTCAAATAATTATCTCATATTTTTACGATTTATTGATCACCTGAAATATCCAGCTTTTCTTCCTCCTTCCATAGCTTACTTATGGTTTAATTTAAAATGAGATTTTTAAGAACTATGAAATAATTTTCCTTTGCTGCTATTCTTATTTTGACTAATTTATGCATCACTAATAAGTATTTCATAGTTAATAAGAACCTTCCAAACTAATTAGAATTTAGAGTTTAGCAAATATGTCTGTTAGTCCACACTCATTTTGTTCCAAGTAACTTAATCTTAAAGTGACTTAATGGACTTAGATTCATGTGGTTAGGAGCAGAGAAATGAAAACCCACATTCTGACTTCAGGCACAACTAAATCCAACACTCTTATTAAGTCACAAAAATAAAGATGACTCTTACAGTGTCTGAGGAACGCTTTTCTCTATAACTTCTGTTCTTTGGCATGCGCTGCTATCATGGTGGAAAGACAGCTGCCAACAGCTCTAAGCTTCATGTAAGCTCGCAACAACATCCATTTTTTCAAAAGTTCCAAAAAAATGTCCCTCTAAATAAGCCTTAGTTGCCTCAATAATTTATGCCTCTACCTATGACAACCACAATGTAGAAGAGAACAGAGTGCTCTAATTCACCTGAGTTACATACTCACCCCTGAAGCTAGAGAAGGGGCTGGCCCCAACTGAATCATAGGAATTAAGAGTTAGAAGGTGTTTTAATAAAATAAAACGTTGGTTGCTTTCTTAAAAAATTGATAGGGAATAGGTATTGACATGGTGAGTACAAAGAGCAACAGTATCCATTATATTTTTGTAGTCTTTGTTTCAATGCTAAATTGTCAGTCTTCTTCAGCCACCTCATTTAGTCACTGATTTATCAATCAGTAAAAAAATCAAAGGTCCACAATCAATATTTACCTGCAAAAATCCCTGATGCTAGCAACCACAGGGCTTGTAAATGGCATCTATGGATATTCAGCAAATAAAGCAACTGTACATTCTTAAAGACTTCATCAGCCTTAAATCATGCTCTTGACACACAATGTTAAAATATGAATGCTACATTATGTGGATATTCTGACTGAAGTTTAGAGAGGATTAATGAGACAGGTTTAATTGACTGTAAACAATAAAGTCCTGGGCATTTGTAAAAGAAAAATACCACTTAAGTCATGATATTTAAAATTTTGACATAAAAAAGCAACATCTCATAGTAGCTGATGAGCCTAAGTAATTGCTTTTAATTTTTGCCCATTTCACTAACAATATTTTGTTCCATTGTATCTGATCCCCCTTAGTCTTAAGTGTTATATTTTGTATGACAAATATTGAGACACCAAAGAACAGACATTCTTAACCTTTTACATGCTGTGAATCCCTTTGGTAATTTGATAAAGCCTACAAACACCATAGAACATTTCTAAAAATATTTCATAATAAAAAAATACAGATCAGAGAGGAAGACAAACCATAAAGACTCAAAGTATGCAAACTGAGGGTTGCTGGAGGGGAGGAGTTTGTGGAGTTGGGGTAACTGGGTGATGGACATTAAGGAGGGCACATGATGTAATGAGCACTGGTTATTATATAAGACTGTTGAATCACTGACTTTTACCTTTGAAACTAATAATACATTATATGTTAATTAATTGAATTTAAATTTTGAAAATTTTAAAAATAAAATAAAAATATATAGGACAACCACATGCAGAAGAATAAAACTAGACCATTCTCTTACACCACACACAAAGATAAACTCAAAATGGATGAAAGACTTCAATATGAAACAGGAATCTGTCAAAATTATAGAGGAGGGTATAGGCAGTAACCTCTTTGACATTGGCCACAGCAGCTTCTTTCAAGACATGTCTCTAAAGGCAAGGAAACAAAAGCAAAAATGGACTTTTGGGCTTCATCAAGATAAAAACTTCTGCACAGCAAAGGAAATTGTCAAAAAAACTAACAGACAATCCACAGAATTGGATATATATATATATATATATACATACATACATATATATATATTGCAATATTTGCAAATGACATTTCAGATAAGGGGCTCGTATTCAAGATCTATAAGGAACTTATCAAACTCAACACCCAAAAAACAAATAATCCAGTTAAGAAATGGGCAGAAGACATTAAAAGACAGTTTTCTGAAAAAGACACACAAGTGGGAACAGACACATGAAAAAATGTTCAACATCACTAGCCATCAGAAAAATACAAATCAAAACTACTTCTACCAGTTAGAATGGCCCAAATTAACAAGACAGGAAACAACAAGTGTTGGCGAGCATGTGGAGAAAGGGAAACCCTCTTACAGTGGGAATGCAAGCTGGTACAGCCACTCTGGCAAACAGTATGGAGGTTCCTCAAGATGCTAAGAATAGAGTTACCCTATGACCAGTGATTGCACTACTGGGTATTTACCCCAAAGATACAGATGTAGTGAAAAGAAGGTGCACAGGGACCCCAATGTTCATGTCAGCAGTGTCCACAATAGCCAAACTGTGGAAGCAGCCTAGATGCCCTTCAGCAGATGAATGGATAAAGAAGCTGTAATGCACATATACAATGGAATATTACTCAGCCATCAGAAAAGATGAATATTGACCATTTACATTGACTTGGATGGAACTGGAGGGGATTATGCTAAGTGTAATAAGTCAATCAGAGAATGACAATTATCATATGGTTTCAGTCATACATGGAAAATAAGGAAAAGCACAAAAGGCCACAGAGGAAGGGAGGGGAAATGGAATGGGAAGAAATCAGAGAGGGAGACAAACCATGAGACTCTGGACTTGGGAAGCAAACTGAGGGTTACAGAAGGGAGGAGGTGGGGGAATGGGGTAACTGGGTGATCGGTATTAAGGAGAGCATGTGTGGTGATGAGCACTGGGTGTTATATGCAACTAATGAATCATTGAACAGTACATCAAAAACTAATAATGTACTGGCTAACTAATAATGCTGGCTAACTGAATATAATTTTTAAAAAATAGAGAATACAAAGGAAAACTAATTATATTGAAACACTTGCCCAAAAAATGAAATTGTAATAATTCCTCTGTAAAAAAATTTAATAAAAAGTGATACCATTGGAGAATAATAGATGATATTTGAAATACTATAACTCTAATGCAATATGAAAATATCCACTATTTCAACTGGGTGAAATGTCAAAAGAACTACTAATACTAATGTGGTTTGTGGCCTATAGTCACAACTGAAGGAAATGTAAATTTCAGTTCAAGGTTACTGAAAATAAAGATGTAAATTTTCCCATCCTCAAACATGGACTTCTGCCAAAGGACACTTGGTCATGACTTGAAGGGGAAAAAATGTGCAAATCACTGTAATAAGGCATGCTATCCATCAGCTCTTGGACCCTTATTGCAATTTTCTTATTCATCTCTAGCTGATTCCCTGCCATATTTTCACAGTAGCAATTCCCAGTTTTATTACCCATTTCTATCCCAACCTTTCTCTGTGTGGTTAACTTTGCCTCCTACATTACTTAAAGAATGAAAGCAAACTGTCATTAGTTTCCTTTCTCTGTTATATTAAAATGTTTTGAATCTTTGTTTTCACCATTTTTCTTGAGTCTAAGAGATTGTAGAAAACCTATGCCCGCCAGTTAATAGGCCTCATAAAGAAAGGGAGATGCTGTTAAGAGTAAAATCAGAGCTCTGGTGCTCTATTCCTTGCTGCTTGAACCCCTGGTCCTGAGTATGCAAGGGCCTTACTTTCTCCCATTAAAGATAATGAAGATTGGGCTTGGGTGTACAACTCTTTGTTTAAAGATAGAAGATGAGAAATGTGATACAACTCAACTCTACTAGACACCATACAAGCTGAAAAGGAGAAAGCATTTAGATAGGGTACAGTGACATCCCACAAAGGGATAGACCTCTACCTTTCAACATCCTGCTTCTCTTGTACCACCATATGGCACAGGTCCCTAGGTGTAGCTCTTCCTTCCAGATGTTGTCTTTTTTTTTTTCCAATTTATTTATTTTCAGAAAAACAGTATTCATTATTTTTTCACCACACCCAGTGCTCCATGCAATCCGTGCCCTCTATAATACCCACACTTGGTACCCCAACCTCCCACCCTCCCACCATTTCAAACCCCTCAGATTGTTTTTCAGAGTCCATAGTCTCTCGTGATTCACTTCCCCTTCCAATTTCCCCCAACTCCCTTCTCCTCTCTAACATCCCTTGTCCTCCATGATATTTGTTATGCTCCACAAATAAGTGAAACCATATGATAATTGACTCTCTCTGCTTGACTTATTTCACTCAGCATAATCTCTTCCAGTCCCGTCCATGTTGCTACAAAAGTTGGGTATTCATCCTTTCTGATGGAGGCATAATACTCCATAGTGTATATGGACCACATCTTCCTTATCCATTCGTCCATTGAAAGGCATCTTGGTTCTTTACATAGTTTGGTGACAGTGGCCATTGCTGCTATAAACATTGGGGTACAGATGGCCCTTCTTTTCACGACATCTGTATCCAGATGTTATCTTTAAGGAACATTGTCCCATAGTCAAGAAGTTTCTTTTTCTACTTTTTTAAACAGAATACTGATTTTATCATGAAAGAGAATGGATTTGCTTTACAGATGTTTTTGCTGAAATATATGTATTCACCAAGCAAAATGCATAGAGACCTTTGGAGCCTTTCTTTCCCCTGTAGAAAAAAGAACTGAATGAGATGATTCCATATTCAGTTATGATTACCATGTGACCACGTGAGTCCTTTGTTACTCCCTTTGTTTGATTCTGAAGACAGGGACATTTAATAAATCCTGGTCACTTGTCAAAATTCTGGCCAGCTGAATTTTACAAATGGAAGTTTTGCAGAGGTAATTCACCATAGAGAAGAGTTTAACTATTTAGGGGACCCATTTTCCCATGTGATGTAACTTTTATTCACAGATCAGTTTCTCTGAAGTGTTCAGGCCCACTATAGGAGAAAGACTACATGAAGCTTTTATTCCTATAGAAACAGAGTATGGTATTAAAAACTCATGCTTACTTAATTAAAGTTGGGATGCCCTGGCTAGCCGAAGGACATGTGAAGCTCATCTTCAGAGCATCCATTCATTGCTCACTACTCTGGAGTCCTATAGTTATGATGATTTGGCTATTTTTTTGTCTCTGTTGCTACTGTGCCTGCCTCTACTCTGTAACATTAGTCTAAGCTCCTTTTATCTATTTTATGCCTATTGCTTGCTTGTTGCTCTACCACCTCCCACATTTTACTACCTTCTGTCTTCAAATCACATGGATTCCACTGGCTGGCGATTTCTGCCTAGAGCCTTCTTTCAATGTAACTCTCAACTTCTACAGCACGCTACTGTTGCCAGCTGCTGCTTCTGTCTTTATACCTCCAATTCAAACCCTCCAAGGGAAAGGGTGTTTTGAATCGGACAATTACACTCAGTTTAGGGAGCAAGATGCCTAGGGACTTTTGGAGGCTTAACTTGCCTATTAGAGCTCTACTAGGGCCAGGCTACCTTGCAGTCTTCCATCTAAGATGGTCTTAGAGTCAAATTGCTGATCCAATCATGTTGCCACAGTGGTGGCATTATGTGGCAAGAAGCCTAGCAACAAGAGTGCAAGAAGCTGCCAGGAATAGATAAGGGGCTGAAACAGGCACTAGGTATGTGTTCTTTTCTATGATTTCAGGGAGCAGAGCATGCTCCAGAGTTCTCGGCTGTCCATGTCCACATTTGAGGGGTTTATATCTCCCCAAGAATTTATTTTCTGTTGAAATTAAAAAGACTCATTTTCCAAATGTGTTCCTTCCATGGCTCCTTCTCGGGACTTACATTGCTTGTTCTACTATCTTCATCTCAGTTTTTTCAATATTGATACTGAGCCACCCTGAAAAGAAAATACAGGAGCTCTTGGAACTAATAAGATTAACTATTTTTTTTTATTTTTATTTTATTTATTTATTTGACAGAGAGAGAGAGAGCACAAGTAGAGAGCCAGGCAGAGAGAGAGGGGGGAAGCAGGCTCCCTGCCGAGCAGAGAGCCCCATGCGGGGCTCGATCCCACGACCCTGAGATCATGACCTGAGCCAAAGGCAGAGGCCCAACCCACTGAGCCACCCAGGCACCCCCAAGATTAACTATTAAACCGGCAGTTTGTTTTGTTTATTTATGTTTGCTTTTAGTGTCGGAATCTTATCTCACATTCAAGTTCCCTAAACATTTTCATCCTGGTGCTGTGCTGCTATGTGTTTAGAACATGTGAAAATCTTGAAACCCATTAGAACCACAGACTATCTTCTTCATCATTTCTATCTCCAGTGTCTAGTATCCTGTCTGACACAGAGCACATTCACAATAAATATTCCATGAATGAAAATAAGCCTAAGCAAAATGAATTAGAACAAAAGTCTGTTGGCAGAAAAATAACAAGCCAAATACAAATAACTTGACTTCCTGCAGTTTGGGATTATCCAACTAAGTAGGAGACATCCACAATATACATTACTTGCATATTCTCTGTCTTGCCAGAGATAGAACTGCAAATTCACCTGTGCAGACATATGTATGTTTGCATATATTTTGGTGCATATTGCATCAGTCCTTAAACATATACTTTCTCCGTGTCTACTTTTCATGCAGAATATACTAGGAATATATTTGGTATAAAGCTGATGCATTCTTTTCTTACTGGCTAAAATAAATTATACCTGTGGGTAAAGTCATTGTATTTTTTTCTAGATTCAGATAAGAAACATTTAATTGTGTGTGTGTGTGTGTGTGTGTGTGTGTGTACAGACACATGTACATATCAAAAAACGAAAAGACTGGAAATACCGAAGAGCATGAAGAAAGCATTGGTTCGGGAAAATAAATTAGTTTATTCTTTCTCATGCTTACACAATATGTATGCAATGCTAGAATAACATGTTTTCCACTGTGTGTGAGCATTAGGTAGCAGGACACTGTATCAATAGAGATACAGTGAGATAGATGCAGGCAGCAGTGCCTAGTAAACTCAATCCCTTCACAGCCAGCTGACCTTAAGAGTCGGAAAGAAATCAGTCCAGTTACATAAAACATTGGCAGAGCATGTAATAACTGAAGTGGCACTAATAGTGAAATACAGCAAATGCTCCAAGTCCTTTTAATATCAAAAGGAGGTCAAGCTTCCAGATGTTTCCACTGATTCATAAATAATTGACTACTGTTAGAGTTACACTGCATTACAGTGGAGTTAGACCATGTGGCTAATATTGGTTTAAGTAGTACAAAATAATTCAACCAGTACTTAAGGAAAATGTAAAATCACCTTAAATATCATTTATTGATAAGGATCCCCATAACAGCCTCTTTATACAAATTTGTCTTTCTGCCCAATATAGTATTTAGATAGTAAAGCCTGCCAAGTAACAAAGTTATTAAGTAAGTGCAAAACTACAAGTCAAAGACTGTCTTTTAACATTGCTGTGTATGTTGCAAATGTTTATTCTGTTAGCAGTACTTAAAATCCACATATACTATCCGCTACCCCTCCCTAAAGCTCACATTATTTACTGAATGTCTTTTTTAACATAGTTGTCTGAAGTTCTTAGAGAAAACTTTTTTTTTTCAAGAAACTAACTGCTGTTGAATTTGTTTGTTTGTTTGTTTTCTGATCTGTACTCCCCTGAACAGTCCTGCCCTAGAATTTATCTGTCACACCTCCAACCACATCCTTCTTCAGTCAAGCCTTAATTAGCATTTTGATACTTTCTCCATAAAGATTCAGTAAAGATTGATAACAGGTGCCTGCATGGCTATTTTTTATAGAGTGGTCAAGAAAACCTGCATTAAGGTAGAGACATTTAAGCTGATATTTGCATGATTGGAGGTCATGCAAGAGCAAGGAAGAAGTAGAGGGCCTGAAGGCAAGAATAAGTTTGTCCTGGTCAAGAAACAGATAGAAAGGCAGTGTGGCTGAAGAGTACTGAACAAGTATCATAGTGGAGCAGTTGGGACAGGGCATGCACTGGCCAGCCATGAGAGCTTAGAAAGCCTGAGTAAGGCCTTTGAAATGCACTTCCCATGGGATGGGAAAGCTCTGTGAATTTTACACAGGAAAATAACATGTAAAAATTTATATATATATATATATATATATATATTTTTTTTTTTTTAAGATATAGTTATTTATTTGACAAACAGAGATCACAAGTAGGCAGAGAGGCAGGCAGAGAGAGAGGAGGAAGCAGGCCCCCTGCTGAGCAGAGAGCCCGATGTGGGGTTCAATCCCAGAATCCCGGAATCATGATCCAAGCCAAAAGCAGAGGCTTTAAACCGCTGAGCCACCCAGGTGCCCTGTAATAATTTATATTTTTAAAAGAACATCTTACTGCTGAGTGGAGAATGGATTGATTGCATCAGAATAGAAGTAGAGGCAAGTAAGTTAAAGATTTCTGTGGTAATTCAGGTCAGAGATGAAGGTAGCTTGAACTGAAAAGATTTGAAAATAAAAATAAATGGATTCAGGATATATATATAGGAGATAGAATCAATCAGTCTTGCTGATAGACTAGATATGAGAGTGAGGGAAAGAGAGAACTAAGGATGACAATATATAATATTTGGCTTGAGCAACTTAGAGGATGATGGTATTTCAGTCAGTTTCCATTTGAGTCCAAAGGCAAGAAAAAACCAGTCACCAGATCAAGGTAGTCAGGCAGGAATCCACTTCCTCTTACTCAAGAGAGTGTCAGCCTTTTTGTCCTGTTTAGGCCTTCAGCTGATTGGAGAGGGCTCACCCACATTAGAGAGAGCAATTTGCTTTATCAGTTTAGTTTCATCTAGAAATACTGTCACAGACAGACCCAGAATAATATTTGACCAAATATTAGGGCATCTTATGGCTCTGTCAAGTTGACATATAAAATTAACCAACACAACCTGTTCTGCATCCATTTATTATGCCTTTCATCCTGTTAATATAGATTCAACACAGATGCTTCTTTCTAAGGGCATACAGTCCACAGATGCACTAGGTACCATCCCAGTATCCTACTCAAGGACAATTCTCCTGTAAATAAACAGTAAATATTTCACCAATCCTCCCTGAACTCTGGTTATTTGCACCGTAGCTATATGTATAGAGGAGGTGAAGATAGCCAAAGGTTGGAGGACAATGAGATACAGGAGGGTTTGAGATGACGCCAATATTAGGGTACCTAAAATTCCACCAACTTCTTCAAATTAGATGGTTGGTTTATGGAGATTGGGTTATAAACATAGTTTGGACCCAAGTCTATTTATAGTGATTCTACACTGTGGATAGTTACAGTGGTGCCAATCTGTAATTATTCATAGTTGTTCAACCCTGTGACAAATTACCTCGTCCCTTGAGTATACAATCAGGATAAATATATACTGTAGCTCCAGAATTCTCACATTGCCTGTCTGATTGGTAGAGTAAGTATAATTATGGAGGAAAGGCCAAGTGAGAGCCTCTGAAACTGCCTACAGTACCCACTTTCCTTTGGCCAAAATAGTAACTAGGAACCAACAGAGCATCTCAGAAGGAATGGTGTTACAGAGATTAGCGCCACTGTCAAACCCTCATTGGATTCAGGGATAATATTTTCTATCGTTTGGCTCTTAAAAAAGACAGACGGAATGTGGCAAATGACAGGAGACTAATGTAAACTTCACCAGATAGTACCGCCAGTCACAGCTGTCATGCTAAATGGGTCCTTACTGGAGCAGATCCACAGCCTCTCTATTTTGGTGTAAGGCTATTATTGATCAGGTGGCAAATGTTTTCTTCTTTAAACCAAACAAGAGAGAAGAAAAAAGCAATTTGCATTCATACAGCATTTGTTGTTCCTGTTTTTTATAGAAATACAGTCATAGGGAAAAAAAAAGAAAAGAAATACAGTCATAGGGACAAGATCATTTTTACATTTCACAGAATATCAGCTAATTCAGTGTATTTATGACATCAAACAAATTCAATCTGGTAAGAAGTAGAAGTCACTCTCGACACCCTAATAAAACACTTCTTTGTCAAGGAGAGGGAAATAAACCCCCAAAAGTCTGGGAGCCTGACACATGAAAGAAGTTTTAGGGTCCAGGGTCTGGTGGCATGCTGGGTTATGCTCTCTCTCTAAAGCAAGACAGTTATTTCACTTTGCATCTCCTACTACTAAGAAAGAGATATAGCGATTGGTGGGCTACTGTAGATTTTGAAAGCAAAACACACTGTGTTACAAGGAACGGTCAAGGGCTAGATTTAAGGAATCAAATCAGCAGATTGTTGTGATTAGATCCTTGTCAGAATGTTTGATCCAAAATTGTGGATCAGTGCTCCAGTGCCAATAAATTCTCTACTTTCCAGATTTATATTCTTTTTTTTTTTAAAGATTTTATTTATTTATTTGACAGACAGAGATCACAAGTAGGCAGAGAGGCAGGCAGAGAGGGGGGGGAAGCAGGCTCCCTGCTGAGCAGAGAGCCCGATGTGGGGCTCGATCCCAGGACCCTGGGATCATGACCTGAGCCGAAGGCAGAGGCTTAACCCACTGAGCCACCCAGGCGCCCCCCCAGCTTTATATTCTGTATTCTTCTGGTGAACATTCTTATTTCTAATTTGACCTGTTCCCCAGTACCTGCTGGTATAGATAACCAGATGCCAAAACTCCTTAACTAAATAGGCTTAAACAACAAAATGGCTATATTTCTCAGCATGGCTGTGCTAAGAGATCTATCCTGATTATTGGTCAGAAGGCAATAAGGAGTAGTAGGTACAAATTCAGGGTAGAACAAGCATCATCTTATAAGGGAACTGCCTCAGATGTGACTATTGGGTGATTTCCATGGGAAAGGAGTCTGCTTTTGCCAAGTAGGGGAAAGGGGTTGCTTCTGCCATCCCAGAGATTTCAGGAAATCTAGGGATTCAAGAATTTCAGTCTTACCCAATCAGTGGCCTCATGATAAGTCTTACAGTCCCTGTCTTTTTAAAGACCTGATTTTGATATGGGAAAGCTGTTTAGCTCTATGTTCAGTGCAGTCTGATTTCTGGTTATAACATGAGAGTTTCTTTTCTTTTTTAAGATTTTATTTATTTGTTTGACAGAGAAAGAGAGAGAGCATAAGCAAGGGGAGTGGCAGGCAGAGGGAGAAGCAGGCTCTCTGCTCAGCAGAGAGCCCAATGGAGGGCTAAATCCCCAGACCCTGGGATCATGACCCAATCAGAAGGCAGACACAACCGACTGAGCCACCCAGGTACCCCTCCTCCACAATTCTTATAATTATCTTTACTCTATAAAATTAAAAAGTAACTGCCATTGTAAAAAGTAGCACCCTACCTTCTTTCTGAACCTTATTCTATTTAACTGTATGTAGATCAATCCTTAGAAACTATGAAGCAGCTATACACCATAACATATTATCACCCTGCATATCACCAGCAAATGAATCCTTATTGCCAACAGATCCATGAGTTTTGTCTTTGGGGGCCGTTTCTGATACCTTTTTAAACTGAGTTCCCTAGAAAGTAGAACCTGAAGCTTTGAACTTTTACTAGAGTTCAATCCCACAGAGAGGGAGTGAGGGGAAATGAGAAGTAAGGCAAGAAGGAAGTATCAGTAAAATGACATATTATTTAGCTGGCTGCTGCATTGTATCACATGTTGCCAATTGATTGGTTGATTGCACTTACACCCTCTTCCAGGAGGCCAAATAAACAGCTAATTCTCAGTACAATTTATACTCGAAGTGAGAGAGAAAATGTATTAATCTGTTCCTGTATCCCATAGGTCACTTCAGAGGCCTCCTTTCTTCCACTGGTTCAACACACAAGAGTTTTGACTCACCCACCTCTAGCTTGTGCATGTGTGCATACTGAGGGGACCTAAGAAGTCTCAAGCCTTAGTGTGTGAACCAAGAAGATGCAGACATAGGGCTAAAGGTGTGCAACCCAGACATGCAGTGAGACAATCTTGGGTTTCTTTGTGAAGTTGGTTGAAACCCATGCAGAACTGGGTTGTCTCAATAACAACTAAAACTAGAGATGGGAGAGACTAGGAGAACATGGAAAAAAAGAAAAAAAATATATATATACATATAAAAACATCTGGTAGATAGACCAAAATTATGGACTAGAAAACCTACTGAAGGCTAACAGTAAGACTACCCAGTACAATTTGGACATTCTTATTTGTGTAGATATATCTTACTTACATCTACCCTGCTGTTTTTATTTGGAATATCAATTTTCATATTAAGATTATAATATAAAAACAAGGATTTATCTCCATATATATGAATAATTTTACAGTGGTGCAATTTTTTCTATTTTAAGATATATGAATTGCCTGTCAGTAAGAGAACTAAAGAAAAATAAACCTGTGTTTTGCTATCTGTGGATATCCACACGCATACAAACACACACGCGCACACACACACACACACACACACACGTGCATACACAGAAAGGCAGATAACTGCTATCTTCACTAATAAATGGAAGAGTGCGAATTTTTAAAAAGAAAGAAGGCATGAGCCATTTATATCTTTCTGTAGACTTTATCCTGGTTATCTAGGTTGCATAGACTAGAGGAAAATACTTTGTTAAAGAATTTTTAACTGCATAAACACCCAAAAATATATAGATACAAAGGTATTCAGCCAAATATACTCGAAGGTGTGTATTTGAGTGTGTATGTGTGTATATGCATACATATGTATGTATGGAAATCTCTGTCTTTGAAAGGCCTTAGTTAATCTCCCACCTCCATGTTTCAAAGAACTCTAACAGTACAAATGCAGGTCCAGATCAGTTCTGATAATCTGTAGTAACTGTCAATTGTATCTATAAATAAAGATAATTATTGATTCTTTCATGAATAAAAACTGATGGCATAAATACTGTGCATAACTTAGAATAAATAATTTTAAAGTATAATACATGTTTAAAAAGTATACTGTGTGTGTGAGTTGAATTTGTATTGGTTCAAGTAGTAAAACTGTGTCTACACCTTTTTTTTTTTAACAAATAAATACAGTTGACAGATGAACAATGCAAGGGTTAGGATAAATGTGCTGCCAAAGTGAGCACTGAACAATACAAACGTTAGGAATGCCAGCTCCCAGTGCAGGAGAAAATCTGCATATAATTTTTGACCCCACAAAACTTTACCAATAGCTTACTATTGAACAGAAGCCTTACTGGTAACATAAATGATCAATTAACACGTGCTTTGTATGTTACATATATTAATACTGTATTCTTACAACAAAGTAAGTTAGAGAAAAGAATGTTATTAAGAAAATCATAAGGAAGAGAAAATACATTTACACTACTGTACTATTTCAAAAATTCACATATAAATGGATCCACACAGTTCAAACCCATGTTGTTAAAGGTCAACTGTGTATCAAGAAATGAATGAATGATGAGTATATGGAAAAACAGTTGAAAAAGTAGACTACCATTTCCAAATCAGGTAAGGGTGTGGGAAATATTTTTTCAACATTTTTGTAGATAATATTTTTAACGGTTTAGTTTGTCTTTTAAACTTTTAGACTACACCCAATGGTAATATACTGAGAATTAAAGAGAAGCTCTATCACAAACTCCCGATAAAGTAGAACTCTGCCCCAAGAGCTATAAAGATGATGTGATGAAGATGGAGAAGGGAAAGTGAGCAAGTGTCAAGATGAAAAGAATTTTGTTGGAGTCCTAACTTCAATCTGGAGAATTAGTAAAGTCAACACTGTTTACATGTAGAATGCATATATTACATATATTACATATAGAATGTACATGGATTTTATAATAAGATTTCAAGTGATTAGCCTTAGGGATTCCTAGTTACTAGTCACAGGAAATTTAAAGCAAACAAAAAGAAATGAGATTGTAAATGGTATTATTCAATAGAAATAATTTAACCTGAACATACAAATAATTTAGGGTCAATCTAAAATAAAACATATTTATGACTCTGGGAAATTCTTCAGCGCTGAATTTTATGTAAAACAAGTACTTTTTCTACATGTTCCTTGGTGCAGCCACTGAAAGGTCATACTGGTTGAAGCAGACAATTGACCACGTTAAAGTTTCAGTCTTGCAACTGTGGGGGAAATTTGCCATTTAGCTTCCATATGGTTACTATTGAAACAAAGCCATGTTCTATGTTGGGTTTTTTCAGAGTTGGAAAACAATGAACAACACTTTTTTAGAAATTTTTGATAACATGTGTTTACAGGTGCCCAAGATAATATTTTATTATGTCATGCTATCAAATGTACCAACATTTGAAACTGGTAGATCATATATAGTGTTTAACAAAATCTGAATGCATTTAGCAACAGACAAATCTTTACACAAGAAAAGGCTGTGTTTTCAATGTTAAATGACCTTATATAGTTTTCCTATACAAAAATGTAGCTTTTTCATAGAATCCTTACTAACTATAATTATATATTTATTCTTTTAAATTGTAAAGAACCTGTGTTAGGCTGATTATAACCAGTGGACAAAGTAACCATCATAAAATTAGCTTATGCTATACTCTGAGTTGATAAGCCTCTAGTCTTTGTGTTCTGTTCCATTCATTATTTCATATTAGGTTTGCTGCCAGCTCACTCTCAATAGAAACTCTTCAGGCATCAGTTTTTCCAACAACAATGACTCATATTTTTATGATGAATTAAATATTTTAAATAGATTTACATAAACCTATTTTTTACATAAACCTATTTTTAACTTAGCACAAATGAAGAAGTTTATTATTTATACGTTTTCTCTACATTTACTATTATGAATTATTTGGAAAGAAGTATCAAAAGCTGAAAAGGTGACAGTTATAATATTTTAACCCACATAGCTCTGTGACTTAATAAATACCTATGTAAATGAGAATACTAAACTCATCCCTTTTGAATAGTCACAATTCTGCACAATATTATCTTTTAACATACTTACAGCTAACTAAAAAGAGACTGTTGATTAAATATTCCAAATGAATATCAGTGGTTCAAAAACATCTTTGGCTGGAGATGGTTTTGAGGGTTCCTTCTCCCAGATATTGGGTGTTTTGCCTCCTTATTCAGTTGGTGGTTTTGTCATTGTTGGTGTGACTGTTTCTCAGCAAATATCAGTTTTATGGGAACCTGTAATTGCCTCACGGTTCTGTATTTTTAGATAAATGGAAGTTCACAAAATTCTTCTTTGAAGGGAAATATGGAAACTTCTTCAATAAGTTTAAGCAAAAGTTGAGAGTTTATTACAACCCAGAAAATCAGAGCCAAATATTTAATTACTGGTGCTCACCAGCTTTTAATCAGGGATGCCAGCATTTAGCAAGAGCCCATCCCTGTCAGTAAGCTCACCAGACTAAGATTTTTCATGATACCCAGGTCTCCTTGCCTCTTGGCATTAACTCAATAGATCCTAGTCTTTCAACTGCATGTGTCATAAAGGCTTGTTGCTAAATTATTACATGATATTGTTAGGCACTAGTAATAACTCATGTGATTAGAAACTAGGATGAAAGGGCACATTGTATATATTTTTTTAATTTTTTATTTAAATTCAGTTAACCAACATATAGTATATTTTTAGTTTCAGATGTTCAGTAATTTATCGGTTGCATATAACACTCAGTGCTCATCACCTCATCTGCCAAAAGGGCACATTGTTCAAAAGAGAAATACCATTTGAGATTTCTTTCTTTTTTCTTTTTTCATTCATGTAAGATTCCAATAACCTGGAACTACAGAGACATAATTATATCTAAATGATTTCTCTCCCTGCTTCTTGTACATTCTCTTTACATCAAGCCCCCAAATATAACAGCTAATTTTAAAAGATTATTTTAAATATTACTTTTAAATTCCTTTTTTAATTTTTTCCAGTTTCATTGAGAAGTAATTGATATATATCACTGTATAAGTTTAGGATAGACAGCAGGATAGTTTGATTCACATATATTGTGAAATCATTATCACAATAGGTTCAGCTAAAATACATCATATAATATACAATAAAAATAAAAGAAAGAAGAACATAAAAAAGAAAAAAAAAAGTCTCCTTGTAGTAAGAGTTCAGAATCCACCCTCTTGACGACTTTCTTAAGGTATCACACAGCAGTGCTAGCTATAGTTATACTATTGTACATTACATCCCTAGTACTTATCTTACAGCTCTAAATTTGTATGTTTTAACCCTATAAAGTGGTTTTTAAGAAATTAAAAAAAAAAGTAGAGGTGTTCAAATGAAAGAAATAATTAGAAGACACACCAGAATATAAAGATATTTTTATGTTTATTTGATCATCTGACCTTCTCTCCACCAAATATTTGTGATTCCCTACAAGAATTCTAATTCACTTGGCCTGTCACCACTCACTATTAAACACATTATCTGCAAACCATACTGCTATAGACAATGGAACACTGCCCATTCTCTGCAGTTTCTCTTCAAAAGAAAAAAATCCTATCTCCCATTCTGGGAAGTGCAATATAATTTATTCTAATTCTTTTTCTTCAGCAACATTTTTAAAGCAAAAACAAAAGCCAATGATCAGCAGAAGAACCAGAAATAGTACAGAAAACCCAACCACTCTTAAATAATATACATTTACTCTCTTCTGCAATTTTTTTACTCCAAGTTGTTCCATTATTTCTAGTATTTATTCCTCCCTGAAAGCTGACTGAAATTTTTGACCCCAGCTCAATTAAATAGGGATTGTCCTCTTTCTACATAATATCTCATCTTGTTAATCTAATTTAGACCTCCCCCCTTCTTCCCATAGTTTCTTCAGTTTCTTACTACAAGGTTGATTAATCTGCACTGTTTCCTATTACCGTTTAATACTTTTCCTCCCTACTATATATATGTTTTTAAAGACTTTCTGTTTATTTAATCTTAATTCAAATGGAAGATTTACTGAGAGAACAAGGGTCCATTCCCTACCACTAAACGATGGAAAGAATGAGGACAACTTGCCTTTATGAAATATTGGGAAAGTCTTTGCTATAGACCAGGCACTAAATTAAGCATCTTTACAGATAGTATCTCATTTAATCTTAATGTCACAGATGATAGAGTAGTAGGCATCCTCATACATATTTGGCAATTTCAGGGAGGATAAGTAATTTGTTTAGGATCAGAGAAATAAATGGGTGCCTGGAGATTTGAGTGCAGTCTTCTGATCAAATCCTATGCCCTTAAAGCAATAACTGGGCTTCTTGATAGTGGCCCAGTGTATTTCCTTGCAGATAAAGCTTATTCATTACATTCCAGAGACTGCTGCTGAGTCCATATCAAAAGCTTCTCCTACCAATAAGAACCTAAGAATGCCATGTCTATAGGGTTTAAAGTAAGAGTAACTTTGTCCCCACACTTTCAGTTACTTCACTCCCACATTAGCATTATCAAAGTACCCTTCTGAGCAAATCTGGCTCCATAAAAATGACATTGTAGTTACACTTGCTTGGTTGTTGAACAGCAGTTACAGTGTAATTAGTGCCACTTAATGGAAAGCATTACTGAAGTGCATATCGTTATTAATCAAACTCCAATATAAAACTGGCTACAGTAATAATGAGTGCAATTATGGACTGATGAACTGTTAAACTTGAAAACTGACCCTAACCAAATTTTCTTTCTTCAGAAAGTAATAAAACCCAAAGGGCTGAAAATCACTTTATTTCTCTGGGCTCTCTTGCCACAAAAACAACCTGGGAGATATTTTCTCATGCTCCACGTTTTATAATTTCATGCACACTGAAGCTTGTAAAGTGGTGTGAGTATTGGAAAATGTGACCCTAAAGATAAGGTCAACTCTAATCTGAACCTGACAAGATTTGATCCAGCCCAGACTCGTTACCTACCAGACAATGTAGAATTTTATCCAGCTACTTTGCAGAGTTTCACACACACCAAAATCAAACATAAAACATGTCCATTGAGCTTGAATTAGCCAGCAGGCAAATTCAAGTTCAGGGTAAAATACTTGCTCCCTTGAAATGTATTTGATAAAATCCCTAGAGACTTTTGTAAGAAGAGAGTCCCAAGTTCATCTTTTCTAAATCTTTCAATGCTATTTGACAAATCTTTAATGGCATCTGCATTTCTTAGTATTAGAAAGTGCGTTTAGGGTTTATATGATACCTGACGTGTTTAAGGCATGGTTTATTGCCTTGCCTTATTTTAGCTCCACAGATCTTTCTACTTAAGCTCCTTTCCAAATGAAATATTTTTGCTTTTCCCTGGTAATGATTAGAATGTCTTCTGACTCTTAAGCTTCCTAAACATTTTTTGCAGATGCATGAACTAGCTGTCTCACATCATCTGATCACTGAAGAGGAAAGTTCTTGCTCTGAACCAAGGGCTTGCATTTTATATATGTTGTCAGGACTGAAATTTTATCAAGTTAGTAAATACCAGTAAAGAGAATTGGAACAAATTTGCTAAATTTGCTAAATCAGGCATCCCAGAGCAATGTCCAGCAGTGGACATATGTGAACTGGATTTGAAACACATGAAAAACACACAGAAGGGGAAGGAAAAAAAAGAAAAGAGAACTAAAGCTTAAAAATAATTGCACAATCTATTAAAGATGGGAATGAAAACAAGCCCCTAAAATGGAAGCAGAAATGTGGAAGAGGAGCCTTGAGAGTTCTGTTCTTTTTACTCCCACTGATAGCTAAAGTATGAAGCCAGCCTCTTTAACATAGCACTCATACAAACCTCCTGTGATTTGGCACCAACCTCAAGTTCCAGTCCTCTCCCACATCCATGCAAATGCATACTACTGGATTGATAAATATGCCTTGTGTTTTCTTTGCCTCATTATCACACAATGTTATAAATGTCTTTTCAGCAACATTCTTGAGTTCATTGCATACCTGTGATCTTGAAGATTCTATGAAGGGGGCGGGGAGATGTTTAGGGATGAAAAGTGAAGAACCACCAAGAAAGAGAATTCAGCTCAGTTCCCCTGATTCAGCCTACTTTTAGCAACTCTCACTATTCCTAAGCATAATCAATAATTCCAGATGCATTCACCAATAATTTTCTCTATCCAGTCTACCCAAATGGGCACCATTTCCTTACTGGATTAAAAAGAGATGAAAGCCTTTTAAAGACAAATGTTAGCTAAATTACCACTATCACAATGTAGTTATTTTTCTGTCATGTTTCAAAATATGATGTTTTCCACTTTATGTATTGAGTTCGTTTGACTCTGAAGTTATACCTGGGCAAAAACCTTCCATTCATTTGAGGCACATTCATTTTGTATACTCAATAATCATATATAAGTGATGCACTTAGGAGAATAAACTTTGAAAGCAAAAAGAGCTGTAACAGTTTTATGTCTGCCCTTTCAGCCTCCGAAAGGCTCTAAAAACTATCTGTATATTCTTTATTATCGAATCTTAAACAATGAGAATAATTGTATTGCTTTCCAATTTTGCATTTACAATTTTTACACACTTTATATAATTTAAATACACTTTAAGAATTGGAATTTTTTTATTTCTATTGTAAGTTTTTAAATAATTGCTGTTTCACAGATCAAGTCATCTGTGAAGGCCATCAGAAATCTCCCCTTTTTTTGCACACCTCAATAAGTCTACTTATTCCAGTGTTGGAATATCCTCAAAGTACTCAGTGGTAGATCCATGTAGGTAAGGTTTTTTTTTAATCTGAAGTGAGGCATTGTGTCAAATAGACATTTTATTAACAGACATACTGCCTTCATATATATTGTTAGTGTTTATTCTGTCCCCTGAATAATACATACTAATGCTAAATTTCCCCAAAACTTTGTTAACTGGATGAAGTAATCTGTCTCTTCATTACATTAAAGATGAACAACAACAACAACAAAAAACTCTTACAGATAACACAGAAAAATCAGATTTCCTAGGATGAAAATATAAAGCCAAAATAACAGTACAATTGATATGGTTGTATCTGAGAATTCCAGTCAGAGGCAATTATTATGTCTCTATTAGCTACCTCACCTTTACATAGCTAACTTAGTATTTTCCCAACATTTCCTGCTAGTGTTAATTAGCTGTACTAGCTTCCCAATTTTGAGGCTTATCAAGTGAACACTAACTATAAAAATGGAAGCTAAAAGACGCCTGGGTGGCTCAGTTGGTTAAGCGGCTGCCTTCAGCTCAGGTCATGATCCCAGCGTCCTGGGGTGGAGTCCCACATTGGGCTCCTTGCTTAGCAGGGAGCCTGCTTCTCCCTCTGCCCCTGCCTGCCACTCTGTCTGCCTGTGCTCACTCCCTCTGACAAATAAATAAATAAATTTTTTTTAAAAAAATGGAAGCTAAGTGTTAGAGATGTATCAAAGAGAAAATGACAGTGTAACGTTCGCCAAATTTTAAGTATCCCAAAAAAACAACTGTACATACTAAAAGAAAATAAATAGATCATTGTACTTCATTGCATGAAGTAAATCCAAGACAGCTCATTCATTTTCCTTTCCACAAAAAGCCCTCTCCTTTACTAAGACTGATAAGAAAGGAAGATGTGAACTGAGTTCAGTCCTTCTCTAATGCATTAAGAACTCAGCACATGTTACTTAGATAAAATATAAAGTATGCTAAAAGATTTCTGTGTACATTAAAAGGATTAACCATTTCACCTACTCCAGAAACTAAAAAAAAGGTATGGGTGTGTATGGGCATGTCTTTGTGTGTGTGTGTTTGTGTGTGTGTGTGTTATATTTACTCTCCATCTATAAATATTTATCACATTTAACTGCTGCAAAAAATTAAATCATATTTTGCTGCAGGGCAAAGATGTGATTCTATATCAGGTGTTTGAGAAAGTATGTCTCAGAAACCCTTTGAAATGTACGCCTGGCAAAAAATAACAACTCTGGGCAGAATCATTGCAATGTTCCCTATTAATGAGTCCAATTTTGTAAACACTCTTCTTCAGATAGTGGGGGAGAGGTACTTGCAGGTCAAATGATTGTTAGAGTTCATTGTAATTCCTAGAATGACTTTAACTGAACTATTAATGCTAGAAAGTATCTCAAAAATTATGATTCAAGTCCAACATGGAGCTTGACCTCATGACCTTGAGATCAAGACCGGAGCTGAGATCAAGAGTTGGAGCTGAGATCAAGAGTTGGATGCTTAACCAGCTAAGCCAGCCCTCAACTTATTTGCACAGAATAAAGTACTGAGAGAGAAGAGAGAGAAGTTACAGGCAGTGTCCTAAATCGGGTCCCAGGTGTTGTCAAAATAGAGGCTGGAAACCACATCTTCTGGCAGCTCCCTTAGAGTATTTCCACCATTTTGGAGAAGTATTATTTATATCCCACATATGTTCTTCACCTTTGAAGGACTTTTCGTGGGGTCCCTTTAGGCAACGGTTCTTTTTACTGCCTTTAAAACCCAGCTTGATACATGCACATTCTAATCTCATAAGAACCTCTAACATGGTTTGGGCAGTGTGATCAAGGATAGTGGTTTTGGGGGAAAAAAATGAAAACAAAAAGATAGTGGTTTGGGAATTGGAAGAATCAAGATTCACCCTGGCTTTGCCAGTAAATAACTTGGACTTGATCTTCAAAGTGCCTTTACTTTGGATGAAAAATTAGGATTATTTGTTAGGTTGCGTTCATATCCATTCCAGTATGATTTATATCATTGTTTACCTAAACTTTTCAAAGTCACCCTTTGTTAAAGATAAAACTCTAAAATTGAAAGTAGCTCAATATAAATGCAAAAGCGTATTTGAAACATACATTGAGAATTTCTACATGAAGACCATAATTATTCTAATCATTATGATATTTATGTAGTTTTAGTCAAACACAATTTTTAGGGCAGTAAAATTCATCTTTTCCAAAAATTTTTATTACCTTTCTGTAATTTTGGGGGGCTTTTCCCTCTAGTAAAATATTGCAAATCTAAGAGAAATATTACCTTTAAATTTTCAGTCTTTACACCTTAGAAAGAATGCAAGTACTGAACTGTTGCAAAAATGTCCTCTTAAATATAAGATTTGAATGCAATAATCCCAATTTCTAAAAATGCCTTGCCTATCTTTAAAATATTTTAAATTGCTCACAGTTTAAGTCCTAGCTCATTAGACATGTAATATTACCTGCATTTTCTATTTCCATGAAGATTATATGAAATAATTTTTCTGAACTGTCCTAGAAGGAATACATTTTAAAATGACTTCTGATTTTTGTTTTTTTCTCAGATTTGTTTTGTTGTTATTGTTGTTGTTTTTAATTAATATAGGCATTTTGCCTAAGATTTATATAAGTCATATTTCTGTTTCATCTAGTTGACATAAAATAATCTTGACTTTTCTACTTGTCTTATACAAGCATTTTTTTCATTTATTTAGCCTCAAAATAATTGCCTGAGATAGTTATAAGAAATAGTACTACTAATTATTGTTATAGGTTGTCTTTGATCAATGCAAACCCTGTTGACTTGTAAATATACCAGTGCTGTGAGAGTCAGAATAAATCATTTACTCTTCAGTTATGTTTCAAAATTCTATTGTTCCAATCAATTCAAGAAGTTGTTGCCATCTGATATAACCTAAATTGTCTTGAACTATGCTTTTAAACTTTTTAAACTATTAAACCACCAGCTAAGAACATTTTGATAATTTTTACTTTTGCAGGTCTGAATTTTGGAAAATGTCCTTCAATTTTTATATGTAAAAAACTAATTATACTGCAGAATATACATTTTCATGCACGGTGTTTACAGAAATTCTAATGCAAACAAGCAGTAAAATTACTACTCTGTAATTTATTTTTCCTAAAATGCAAAGAAACGTAAAGTTTCTTGTTAAAAAATCCTTTCTATTTTTAATCAGATAGTGGCTCTGTACTTTAATTGTGTTGCATTATGATACTTAGTACTCAGAAAGACTCCCTTCTCACTGATTTGAGTCACATAGGTAGATACGATTCAGTTCCTTCTATGCAGTGCATGTTAAAACACAACACCATGCATTTTATGCAGCTATGATAGTTATCTTAATCAAAAACTTCTAATGACACTCATTTGTATCTACGAAAGTGGTAAGTTTTGAATTTAAAAGTAAATGGTTATTTTATCTTTTCACCAAAAATTATTGTATTTTTTTTACTTCTTTATACTTCTTAGCAGACATTTTCAAGAGAAAAAAATATATAATAGAAAAATATACATAAAAACAAAAATGTCTAGAAAATTTTATTTTTTACTGTTTTCTTCACAATTATGTCAACATAGGTAGAATTTCAAAGAAATATTCTGCCTGGTATTTTTATCAGCTGCCAGTCACTAGTGCTTAGTAAATACACACTATGTTTCCAGCACAGAATTAGGACTGATAATTAACAGTTAATTAAAAGCCCAATCTTCATCTTAAAAAAGTATTAATGAAATTACATTAGTTTCACAAACTAGAGATTATAATCACTTTTATTTACTTTAAAATTTGTTATCTTAGACTGGTTAAACTCATAGAAAAAGACTTTTCACTTAAAGCAACAAGAAACAAGATGCAAGAAGGAAGGAAACTGAGTAATCAATAGATAGAAGTTTATTATTAATGTTATAACAAATAAGTAGTACATTGCTTTATCAGAGAAAATAATGCTATAATGGGTTGAAAACCCTGAGCTTAGAAAGACCCAAACTAAATAAATCCCAATGAAATACCTCTTGGCTACCTAGCACAGTTTCTAATGCACCATTCACACCCCAGGATCAGCTATGCCCTGGCACGCCCTATTTCTGTTATATTATAACATCAATAAGTCCAACATATCTTAGAGATTTTGAAGTAAGCGAGGAACACCATAGTGTTCTATTTCACATTTTGAGGTTTTCACACGAAGAATTATCATTTTCATTTTGTCTGTTTTCTCAGCTGACCTCTGTGTTAAATTCAATTATTTTTTAAAAATCATATTAATAACAGCATGACCTGAGAAACCAATTCGTGTCCCTGGAACGAAGCGAGATAGTGTAAACATAATCAGCTGAAGAAGAAGAAAGAAAAAAGAAATTGTGAGATAAAGTTTCAAATTCCTGTTTCTGAAATTTATTCTGTTTGCACTATACAAATCTTCTCTAGAGAAGATACCACTAGGCTAACTTTTCAGCCTGTTTGAAGGCTCCCCCAAATGCAAAAAAAATATTGACCTCTAAAATTGTAATGTGTTTCCTATCACTTCACACTTGGCTAAGTTTGGGGAGACGGCCTCCTCAGACCATCCACTTGTTCCTCCCGGTCTCAGCCTACATTAACTTTCCAGTTTGGCATTGATTGACCAGTGACTTGTGTACTGAGGTAATAAAGACGGCATTGAAATGCATTTGTGGGAATGGGCTAAAGGTGAAAAGGATAAATGCATTTTCAATTGGACTGGGACCCTACAAAATTTATTTATTTATTTTCTTTTCTTTTTGTGGATTACCACTGCTCCTCAAGTTGAATATTGTGGTTCTGTAAAAAGAAATTTGCTAAGTAACCCCTTACTTATTCTGCCAATTACTTTTTTGTGTATACTTGTAATTAAACCCATTCTAAGATTCAGGTCAGCTTTCCTGCACAACAATCAATACTAAGTTGTAACAAAGGAAAAGAGACAATCTCCGTTGTTAGTAGATTTTGCCTGTACTTGTACAAATAAGATTAGAAGCAGCATGTAGAGTGAGCTGTGAGTACATGACATTTTCCCAATAACAGTTTTTCATTATTTTAAAGTGTGCGTGAAACCCCTGCCACCCTCAGTCTTTTTGGTCTCCCCCATATGTCACTGAGGATTCAGCTTTGGTTCATCTTTAGCTAACACAAAGCAACGACTCCTCAGTCCTCCTCCAGGATCTGCTGTCCTCACTACCCAAAAGATTAATGTATTCCAAAAGAATACAGCTTTCTGGAAACAAAATAACTTCCTTTTTAATGTAAATATTTAAAATTAGCATGAATTTACAGACATAACTCTAATTTTTAAAATAACAGAACAAGACACACTACAACTTGTTTAAGACATGAATTTAAAAGTCAGTAAAAATAGATGTCCATAAAATAAAACATTATGTAATGCACACCAAAAAATATTTCTTTCCTATTTTTTTCCTCTGTGATTTTTCCTCTCAGTTTTTGTTTTATGAAGATATTTCATGTTACCAAGTATTTATGTTATTTTGGGGGGAAAAGTATTTACTGAAGGTATTCAAATGTCTTGAATATTCAGAAGACAAAATGGCTAGCAGCATACTCAAGATAGATTTATTCCCCTTCACATTTCAAAAAAAGAGTAAGTGAAAAGTACAGTAAAGTTGCTTCACTTTTCAAATAACGGCTGAGTTAAAATACTGACAATGGTCATAGCATAATTCATGAGGCCAGTATTCACATTACAATTATTATCAGAATGCCTAGCTTACAATTCAGAACCTTTTATGATCTATATTACATCATCATGGGTTAAGAGCATAATGTCAGCTCCCTGAACTTTCAATTGCATTGCTTTTGTTGGTTTTCATAAGGCTAACTCTGAGAGGTAGGGGTACTTACATCTTGAATTATAAGGATTTATGCTCTTTCCTCAGTGCCTGAGATTTATATTCATCAATGTTAAAAGATGTTAGACATATAAATCTCTATGGATCAAGATAAGAACATACACCCAAAGGGGATTTGAATGTACTCTTTATATTTACTATTAATGTCCTTGTTACCATGGCTGTGTAACTTGAGTTCATATGCATACATATTAGAAAGGTAAAATATTAGATGTCACATTTCTTTCATTGCTCTTGAAATGAGATAAAAGAAAAAATTAAATATGAAATCTGCACTAGGCAAATGTTTCCATATTTGCCTTTTTATCCGTGTACTAGCTTTAATTATAGACACCCTTGAATCATATTCATGGCCAGAGTCGCGCTTTTCCTTTCACAGACTCACCTGACAGATATAAGAATGAAGCAATACAAGTAACAATTCTGAATTCATTGTTCAGTGAATACAATGCTGCTAAACCTAAAACTTGCCCCAAAGTTTTCCAGCTAGGAGCAGCATGTTTTTCTTATTTGAAAAAATTGTAGAATAATTGCTGAACAATTTCTTGGGTTCTAATTTTATAAGAGAGACTTCAAAAATCCACAATATCTTTTATTTTGCTGCATTATTTTTCATTCTAGCAAAATATAATTCCATTTTCAAGCAGAAACAGTAGTCACTTTTTTCCCTTTTATTCTTTTTAAACTTCCAGTTTTCTAATAATGGTTTTAAGACATGACTGTCTCCCTCAGGGCATAAAAAGTGGCTTTAGTGGACATCATCACACACTTCTATGAGCAACTTATATGTCCTTGTGTATTCAGTTGTACAAAATAATTTGAGCTACCCATTCTTTATTCATAGGGTTGCTAGATGAAATACAGTACTTCTAGATAAGTGAATTTCAGATAAACAAAGAATACTTTTTAGTATGATATGTTTCATTCAATATTTGGGTCATATATGCACTGAAAATATAAATATTCATTTATATGAAACTCAAGTTTAACTTGAGTGTTTTACATTTTTATTTGCTAAACCTGGCATCCTTATTCACTTGAAACCTATAATTCTTGATATGAAGCAAGGTTCTGGGGTGTTAATCCTACAGCTTAGTTTGATTTAGTTTGATTTCGTAAATTTCTGTTGCAGTGGTATTCAATGCAAGCTTAATAATGTCATGCAAAATAAAAAAAAAAAAACTAAAAGGACAAACCTGTTTAAATTATCAGGATTTTTGGTTATCTGAAACAAGGGCAGTTTTAAAAATAATGTCACTTTTCTACTTGAAAAGGACAGTACCATGTGGGAGAATGAAGAGCTCAGGGGACCGATAATGAGATACAGGCCTTTCATTGGTTTGAATATAGCCCTAGGTGGTAGTGACTGAAAGTTTTTGCCATCTGGTACCTGATCAGTAGCTGATGCGAAGCTGTTGATTTCACTTAAAAAAAAAAAAAAAAAAAAAGTCAAGGCAAATAGCAAGTATTCAAGAAGGGTAATTGTACTGTGCACCATACCTCCGTAACCTTGACCGAATCATTTTAATTCTCCCTCAGATTTCTCCATCTCTACAAAAGAAAATATACTAGTCATCTATCCGTCCTTGAATTAAAATATCTTCTGGCATTTGTAAGACAATTTAAAGATAAAACTATACATTAAATAGTAATTCTTTTATTCCAAATAGCTATAGTTTTCTAATTTGTAGTAATTAGGAAGAAGCTATATGGAAGTAACAACTAAGATTTTTCAGGAGCCTATAGTACCCTCAAAGCTGAATGATAAAAATGATTCAGCTTGTTAATTAGAATAGCTCTTAGGAAAGCTACTAGAGGAGAAACATGGAAGTGTTCGTTTCAGTAAGGTCCAAGATCCCTACCTTCCTATCACTTCCCAGTTGCGTCCCCTTTTCCTTTGTCTTGAGAACCCTGCATTTCAGTTATAGTGGAAAGGGGAGTGTGGGGTTTACAGAAGAAAACTAAATTTAAGATCCAGACCTGCTATTCCATGCTGGACATCCTTGAGAAAGTAACTTCAACTTTCCAAATCTCTAAAATAAATAGTATGATTCTTGAATCTACGTTTGACAAGAATAACTTCTTTTTCATATAAACAAACAAAAAATGGCAATCTTGTGCTTACTTTTTGAAGAGGTAGATTTGGTAATATACGACAAAAGTCTTAAGTTTCACTTCCTGCCTTTCTCTTTGGAAAGAGAAAGTGCAAAGGAAGGAAAAGATACAGAGGTAAGAAGAGCCTGGCCTGTAAGAGGAGTTATGAGCAGTTTGGAATAGATAGGGTATGAAATATGAAGTGCAGTCAGGAATTAAACTGGAGAGTGTCATGGACCAGCTCAAGGAAGGCATTGTATAACATACTGGGGATTTTATACTCTATTTTGTAGACAATGAGAAAGCTTTTAAGCAAAAGAGTAACTTGTTCAAATTTGTGTCTTAGAGATTGTCCAAATTGAGGCAGCTATATTAGAATAGATCAAGAAGAGAAGAAAAGGTAACTTGGAAAGTTGTGACAATAAACCCATCCAAGATAAATGAAATCTTGACTTAAAGGAATAAAGAAAAGAAGTGGGATGACCTGGATATGAGAGCTCTATTAATGAGATAGACTGTGCTAGACAGTGATGCTAGAGGTAGGAAGTAAGAGAGATGTCCCCTAGGTTTGGACCTTGGGTTACCATGTAGATAGATAATGGTATTATTAACAGAGTTTGGGAGTTCAGAAACAGGCATAGGTTTGTGAAGGAAAAGCAGTAGATAGATAATGGTATTATTAACAGAGTTTGGGAGTTCAGAAACAGGCATAGGTTTGTGAAGGAAAAGCAGTGTGTTTAGTTTTCAGTCTGTTGAGTGGACAGCTTTGTAGGTCTAACAATGTCAATTACCCAGTTCTCAGCACTACTTAAGGTCTGTGGAGTTTAAAGGAGAAGACTGGGTGGCAGACATGGCATTGGGAGTCTTTGTTAGTTAGGATAATTAGAAGGAGATCTCTTAAAGTGTCATGGAAAACATACAGAACTAATATAAAGCCTATCATATATTTCCAGAGGCAACACCCTTAGTGACACCAAAAATCTGGCCCACCGAGTTACTACATCTGCTAAGATCAAGAAGCAATAGAATCAGAAAGCTGCTAGCACATCTGCCAGAATCAGAACCTTGCCCAATATGATAAAAATTCATCTTTTCAGAATAGGTCCCTTTGCCCTGACTTTGGACATGCATGAAATGAGGAACCAAATATCAGGGACTCTGCTAGGAAGATCAAAGATACAGCAACTTTGCTTGGAAGAAGACCCATGCAAACTCTACCTCACATCTACCTTGCAACTCTCACATGGTGCATTGGCTTCAAATAGCTAGAAAAAATACCAAGAGTTTCCAAGGTGTTTGGGAAATAAAGTTGTTAGTTTTCCAGTCTCTAAAAAGAGCCTCAAGTAGGGGAATGGAATGGTGTTCAGTGCGTCAATCTGCCACGTTTTCCAAAGTAAGAATGAGATAAAAAGAATGTTTAAAGAAATCACAGTAGATAGCAATAAAAGAGAACATATGGCATTAGAAGAGAAATAAGTGAGCAGTGAGGAGAATGGTGGCCAAGAACAGAAACCAAGAGAATATCTGTATCTAAAGGGTACACAGAGAGGGAGGAGGTAAGAGATTCTGAGATGAATATAAAAAGTTGGAAGGAAAAAATAGCAGCAGTTGGCACTTTGAGTATCCTAAGAAGAAACATTTTCATAATGGGAATTTTCAAGTCGTATGACGCATAGAGGTCATTATGCTTGTCAATTGGTATGTCATTGGTGACCTTTGCTGGAAAACAGGTGAGATCAGGAACCAGAGAGCAAGGGATTCAAGAGTGAATTAGAGACAATGATGTAGAGATAGCTTGATTCTGGGAGGTAGGGAGGATATAGCAATGAGTAGAGGGGAGAAGATAAAAGAAGAGACAAGGACTTTCATGAGTAAAGGAAGATCTGAGCATATGTTTTTTTGGCCTATGTGAGATAAGCATTTAAGAGGAAAAATTAAGAATATAAGGTGATGGACTCAATGACAAAGTCAGGTCCTGAAGTAAACAGGGAGTGATCAGAAGTACAGAAAGGGAGTCACTTTTTCCTCAGAATGTAGAAGAAAAATGGTTTGAATGAGTCCAGATTTACCAGAGTTTGGGACTATCAGTGGGAAATGGAGGGATTTATCAAAATGACACATTTAATGCTTACTGTTGGGGAGGAGGCATTGAGGTAAATGACTTGGGCAGGGGATCATACCTTGGAGTACTCCTGAGTGAGATGAAGAGACTTAGAAACATGTAAAAATTTGACAGGTAATGTAACTGCCCAGAAAACTCAGTTGAGGCAGGGGACCATAGAGTTCTGCTTGCCTAATCTCCGTAATTACATGATTTCCTCCTCATCCTGTGTGCCATCTATGTAGATGGTTGAACTGACTGAAGTTGAGTTAGCGGAGCTAAGCCCCACTTTACTGGATTTTAGAGACATAAATTTGTTAGGGTGTCATTTTGGCCAATGTAAATGAAATGACAACCTAAAAAGGTAAAAGTTTATTTTTCTCTCTGATACAGATGGTATGGCAGTTCTCTTCCACAAATATGCCAAGGGACCAGCTGCCTTCTGTCTCGTTGCTCTATCATCTTTAAAATGTGCTTCCCAACTCATGGTGCAATATGGTTAAACCTGCTCTCAAAATCATGACCTCATTCCAATTAGTGGGGAGAGGATAAAGGGAAGGCCAGAATGTTTATACCTAACACTAAAGGCTGGGAAATCTAGTCTTTATCTGGGTAGCTCAATTAAAATTATATGGCTTTAAAAAAAAAAAAAGGAGCAAATTGTTTGCATAGGAGGATACTATTCTGAAAGCATTTTTGAGGAATAGTAGGCTAGAGTGAAATATTGAATATTTTTCTTTTTTTATTATGAGTCCTATGATTTTATAGAACTTATGTAAGCATCAATCCCTCTTGAATTTTTGGAAGTGTGAATTAGCATCTGCAGAATAACATAAAAAAAAAAAAATGAAAGAAAACTCAAATTTCTGCCACACCAGCTTGGGCCAGGCACTTAATCTCTTATTATATATTTTTACCTCTTGCTTGTTAAATTATAATCAATGTAAGCCAAAAAATTGAAAAAAATTTCCAACTTCATGGTAACTGATTGTTACCATTCCTCAATACCCCCTCCCCACCAAGGAGGTGTGAAGAGAGAAACTGAGAGATTGAGACAGAGATGAAGGAGAAAGAGAAAGAAAGAAGAGGGAGGGAGGTTGGAAGAAGAGAGAGAGAGAGAGAGAGAGATTGGGGCCTCACTTGCAGTTACTACTTTATTTGTGTTCTGTTTGTGTGGAGGAGGATTCTTCTACTTTTAATGGTCCATATCCCAGAGCTGTGCCCATTCCTCTAAGATCTCCAGTACCAAATAGTTCTTACCATCAAGAAGCTGTTCTTGATTATCAGAATACATTTGTTTTATTCCTGGTATTACCTTCAGCCCTCCGTGAAATGATTCTGCTGCAATATCAGTGTGAGGCAGACAGCCTAGCCTGTTTTCTTGTTCCTTACTCCTCATCTCTTACCAAGTTCTCTGTACAAATCATCATCTATTTCTTTAATCAGCTTCAGCTGCACATCTCTGGACTCGTTCCTTTTTATCTCTTTGTATCTCTCGAATCCTAGATCCATTCAACTGAATGGAGTTTTTCTTATTAGTATTTCAAAGAGGAGAAATATTATTTCTCCTTCCAGTGGCATTGTTTGAGTCACTCCATGGAAGCTTTTAGTTCTATTTATGTTAACAAAATGAGCATTGATATCTATATAAGTGATATTAGATTTGATTCATCTTTATCATTTTTTTTCTTGCTGTTACCTGACAAAATGCATCTACACCAGATAAAGGTATATACTTTATTATTTAGTTTTGATTTTACTCCACAGTATCACATAGCCACATTATGGTTGGTGACAACTTAATAGAGAAAATCATTCATTTTTTTCCCCCCTTTTTTTCCCTTCTCATGCTCATCAGGAAAAAATACTGCTTCTTTTCCCAATCTAACACCCATGGTGTCAGAGCATCTGCCTGCCTGATGACACATTAAATTATGCTTTGGTCTAGTTTGAAATAAACTTTCTGACACTTACCCTGATAGCATGACCCAATACCCACTTAGGTAATAGTTTTTACCTAATTGAAAAAAAGAACTACATGTTTAAAATATCACAATCCTAAAAAGAATTTTAATTCAACCAGAAGGTACCAACGTGCATATAATTTAAATGATCACTGAAGAAGCTTGGTAGGCAGGAGAACCTCTCGCTTAAGGGGAGTTTCAAAACTAGAGAAGTCAGTATATGTCAGGTCATTTCTCTTTAGACATGAACTCTTGACAAACTTTGTTTGCTCAATCTCTATAACGCATGCACAAAGTAATGACGAAATTAGTAGTAGCCGTATTGGTAGCTAATACATGGATTACCTCTATGTGTCAGTCACTTCATGCATTTTCATATTAGACATTGTTAGTACGAGGAAACTGAGGCACAGAGAGTTGTTTTTTTTTTTTTTTAAAGATTTTATTTATTTATTTGAGAGAGAGACAGTGAGAGAGAACATGAGCGAGGAGAAGGTCAGAGGGAGAAGCAGACTCCCCATGGAGCTGGGAGCCCGATGTGGGACTCGATCCCGGGACTCCAGGATCATGACCTGAGCCGAAGGCAGTCGTCCAACCAACTGAGCCACCCAGGCGCCCCGAGAGTTTTTTTTTTTAAAGCAACCGAGCCACAACTGGTAACTAGTAACTAGTAATTAGTAGTAGAGCCATAAATCAAACATATAGTCCAACTTCAGAGTTGTACCCTTAACCACTGTGCTGTAGATGCCTAAAAACAAATATTTTAACATATTAATCCTCTTTCCTTTGTGATTAGTGGGTTGCTAAGGGAAATGTAGTCAGATTGATGATAATAGAGCAGTTTGAGATGAGCATCCGTGCTGTGTAAATGGCAAGGAAGACAGTAGTACAGGGCTAAGTCACAATGAAAAACACTGAGCCCTCATCTTACAAATATTAAACACCATCTGTTTCACAACAATTCATTGATCATTTTTCACCATTTTTATAGAAATGCTGTATTGTTTCAATTATTTTCAATATATACATTTTATAGTGATAATAACATAATTTTTTATATTTATGGTGTTTTGTTAGGTCAATTACATTTCTTCATTTCTGTTACTTGCAACACCTCCCAGTTTAGCATAGGTTCAATGTGCTATTCTCAGATTCTTCCTGAATCATTAATAAATGATAAATGTTAAAAATGATCAGCCCTAACACCACATTCTGTTGCACTCCCCCCCCAAACACCTCCTACACTTTTGCTTCAGTTGTCACTTTATTCTTATGCTTTATTTATGGTCTTGAAGATAGTTTTGAATCCATATGACTATTTTCACATCTACTCTAAATTTAATCAGTTTAGCAAATAACACTTTTAAAGTGTTGCATCAATTTTTTTCCTATAATCAAAACATTATATGCCCTTTGCATTTACATTACCCTATATTTCTTGGTATATCTTTTAAAATGGGAGAGGAAGACTTGAAAGTATGTTTAGTTACCTATTAATAATATTTACTAATTTCTACTATTTTTGTTGAAGCATAGAGCTAGGGGTTAGTGAAAACAATATCCTTATGATAGGATGAAAAGTATTGCATATTTTAAATTCATGTTCAACTAATAGGGCAACTTTTCCCCAAATTGGTGGTGGCCACTATAGATTTAAAATTGGTCATGAAAGGAGAAAGAAATAAATAGCTTAATTACAAGCACGTAAAAATCCAAAAGGGGGAAAAGCAACCATTCACAAGTATTTGATGCTTAAAATACTAACAGTATATAAGTAAGAGTGGATGGGGCACCTGGGTGGCTCAGTCGGTTAAGCATCTGCGTTTGGCTCAGGTCATGATCCTGGGGTTCTGGAATTGAGCCCCATGTTGGGCTTCCTGCTCAGTGGGGAGCCTGCTTCTCCCTCTCCCTCTGCCTGGCACTCCCCCTTCTTGTGCTCTCTCTGTCAGATAAATAAAATCTTTAAAGTAAATAAATAAGAACAAAAAGGCAAAAATATATGATTTATATGAGATCAAAGTGAACGTGATGATAAAAAATGCTATTGTAATTCCAGCTACCCTGAGTACCAACTAAAATTCCCATATAACATTTTTCCTATATTATTGAAGTTACTTATTCATGTGAGTTGTGTTGTGTCATGTCAACAGTTTTTAAGGCTCTACATTATCTTTTCAACATACCTCTTAGTAGATTTTATTGCTTTCCATTTTTACTATTGGTTTCATTAAAACAAATCATTGCAAATACTTTGCAGATACAGTACTTTACATAGATGATGAGGAAGAGAGATAATTAGTTGGAATCAAATATATTTAAATCTCAATTCCAACAAAACTTCCATGTATCTGAATCATTATAACTGCACTAAATAAATATGTCTACACTTCCTAGATGTTCATAAAGGCCTATTGTATAATTTTAGAGATCAAAAGCCAATATGCTAAACAATCACGGGAGTTGAAGCTCAGAATCAATCCCCCTATTCAACACTCTCATCCTGTATTTCTCGTTCACAAAACATCACCATCAGAATGAATATGATTTGTTAAAATAATTCAAGATTATTTGTTAATATAAATAAATAATACAAATAAATGGCATTTGTTAAATTATTTGCTACATATCTGCCAGCCTCAAGGGAAGTTTAAGACATTTTAGTGCTGTCCCAGTCTCAGAAAGCCAGGATCTGAATAGCCAATAAAAACGGACAAGGTTGGGGGCATATGGGAAGCTCAGTCAGTTAAGTGTCTGACTGTTGATTTTGGCTCAGGTCAGGATCTTGGGGTTGTGCATTCAAACTCCTCATTGGGCTCCATGCTCATGGGCTCTGCTTAAGATTCTCTTTTTGTCTCTCTCTCTCTCCTACTCCCCTCTCACCAACTCCCCAAAAATAAATTTTAAAGTGCCAGTGTCCACCAATAGCATAATTATTTTTACCGCAGTAAAAAAAAAAAAAAAAAAAAAAAAATCAGACTTTACTCTCTTGTTCAGAGACTGAAATCCTCACATATAACATTAAAGAAGTACAGATAGGAAGGATGCAGCACTTTGATCACTCTACTCAAGAAGATCTTCCAAACAACACTCTTGCGGGTGCAGGCAGAGGATGGTTTTCACAATCTATAGGATGGATAGAGAGTCAAGCAGAGGGTAAAAGAAGGTGCCCCTCAATTCAGCAGTCACAATGGAAAAAAAATACCATCTGGCAGTTGGGAATTAAAGCTGGGTATATTTGTCTGCCTTTCAGTTAAAGATAGAAAAAAAGAATTTGACTGAGTAAACAGCATTCAGATTCTCTCTGGTAGCAAATACTCAGCCCACAGAGTTCTTCTATGACAGAGTGAGAAAACGAGAAACAGAAACATGGGTTGCATAAATTAATGCATGTTTTATCGTATATGTTATAACAATGTTAAAATTGTTATTAATATTATAATAGATTAAAATAAAGTCAATTATAAAAATATTATAGGTCAGGAAAAACATGGATAACAAATGGAAAATAATTATTACAATAATATGTAACATTACTCAAAAAAATGGCAAAGGAAAAGAACAAATAGTGCCCAAGAGAATAATCTGAACACTGAAGATAATGTAAAAATATTTAACTGCAGGGGCACCTGGGTGGCTCAGTTGGTTAAGTGTCTAACTTCGGCTCAGGTCTTGGTCTCCAGGTCCTAGGATTGAGCTGGTGTCAGCTCCCTACTCAGCAGAGAGTCTGCTCCTCCCCATCCCACTGCCCCACACTGGTCTTCTCTCTCGCACATTCTGCTCTCTCTGTCTCAAATAAATGGATTAAAAGTCTTTTAAAAAAATTTAACTGCGTATAAATAGTGAATCAGAATGTTTTGTCTTTTAAACCCAAACTAGAGGTAATGCTAAGAGTTAGGGTCCCTCATATTCTGATGGTAGGAGAGTTTCTTGAAACATTTCTGGAGAGCAATTTGACATTATATATCACAAATGCCTTAAAAAAAAGTAGGTATCACAATTTGACCCAGTAGTTTATAATTATAGCAGTGCCTGGTATTTATTCACATTATTGAATGAATAAATGAGTTCTTTAAATGACCCCATTATTTCAGTGTTAGGATTCACTATTACAAAACTCCCCAAACTGTTAATGAAGCAACCACATAAAATTCATATTCATAATCTACCACTTCATTAGGTAATTAGATTATGATACATCAATAGCTATAAAATCATCTGGCCACTGAGAGTATTTATCCAAATTTCATAGTAGTATATCTACATCAGATGACAAACAAACTGTTGTTTGGAAAGTTGATTTTCAATTTTATTTGCTGAAAATGAAGTAGAATCTTTCAGGAATGACATCTATTTTTTTTTTTTTAGAATTTTTTTTCTTTCTTTTTTATTTATTTGGCAGACAGATCACAAGTAGGCAGAGAGGCAGGCAGAGAGAGAGGAGGAAGCAGGCTCCCTGCTGAACAGAGAGCCCGATGCGGGACTCGATCCCAGGACCCTGAGATCATGACCTGAGCCAAAGGCAGAGGCTTTAACCACTGAGCCACCCAGGCGCCCCGACATCTATTTTTTTAAATTAACATATAATGTATTATTAGCCCCAGGGGTACAGATCTGTGAATCTCCAGGTTTACACACTTCACAGCACTCACCATAGCACATACCCTCCCCAATGTCCATAACCCAACCACCGACATCTATTTTTAAATACCATTTTTGATCTACATATTCTGACCCAATAAAAGTAATTCACTATAAGTGGTATTCCCTTTTCAAGAAGAGGAGGTAGTAGTATGTTAAGAGTCACAGTCTTTCAGTTTATATAGCCACAACATTTTTTTATTTAAGTACAGTCTTCCAGAGCACAGGTGTTTTAGGTTTAACTTGTTTTATGGTGAGAAGTTTAAATATTGTTTGGGATGAGGACAGTCTTTCATGATTAATTTTATTATACTAATAAAAAGTTCAAATTTCTAATATAATTATTACTCTATAATACATGTTTTAGGGTAAGTTTTTCTGAGTGTGATTGAATAATGTTATTTCTTTGTGAGCCATACCGTATGGAAGATTCTTTGGGCAAAAACCTCAACATCAGTTCCCCTTAAGTTAATAAGAAACCTCAACTTCACCTTTCTGGAGGAAATTGTTATAGAAATAAAAAAGTTAAATTTGATGCTAAAAAGCATGAATGAAGACATTTGGTTAATTTGAGCAGATAATGAATTTTTAATATGAAATGTTTTGCCTACTCATTACACAAAGTGTTACCTTATCTAAGTTTCTTTGATTAAATGGCAGCGCATAGTATTCGAATTGGTTTCTGGACAGTTTCATTATCATTCCTCAGAACCTTAGGGAATGTATTAGATATATTATTTGACCTTTTGAGTAACATATTGAATTCTAGAATGAAACACAGTACAAGCAGCAATAACTTTCTTTCTTTAATATTATTTGAGCTATATTGCATTTCATTTCTCTCCTTTTATCCTGATGAATCCTTAGAAAAATGAACATGCTGTGTATAAAGAACATGTAGAAAAGCACTTCTCTTGAAGATAGAATACTTACAAATCAATCTCCAAATACCAGTCATAAAGGAGGGTCAGTAACTATGTATATGTACCGAATGTTTAGATCACTGCTTCTCCAACTTTAGAGTACATGGTAAACACAAAGAATCTTGCTAAAATCCAGAGGCTGATTGAACAGGTCTAGGGTTGGGGTCTAAAAGTTTCCTTTTCTGATAAGCTAAGGCTCTTCATCAACAGACCGTATTTAAGAATAACCACTTCAATCACCCACTTACTAAATTTTAGCTATGTATAAGCATTATGCAGACTACAAAATAAACAAAGCTTAAGGTTCTCACCTGCATCCTTGAAAGGAAGAGATGGTTTCCAGATCAGTGAAAGGTTTTCCCGAAGGTTTTCAATCCTAGAGAAGCTATCTGTGAATCTTCCTGCAGGCTTTTAAGCACTACAGCTCAGGAAGTCCCTCCTCCAGCCTCAACGCATGGACAATGCCACCAAAGTCACTATTAACAACCACATATTCAGTTCTTCCTGGGCATGAGAAATAGTAAAAAGCACACAAGCAAAAAAAGAGTAAGAGGAAGCCCCTGTTCTTGTGTTCTTAAGAGATCTGGTTGTAGACATAGGAAATGGGCAAAAGAGGATGGCTACAAATATGAGACTGCTCATGTTCAGGCCCAGATGAAGAGGCCTACCCTACTTGAGGGTAAGGAGAAAAGGATAACTAAGGGAAGATGATGCTGTTAGCCTCACAGAGACACAGGTGACTGGATACAGATCTTAAAGCAAGGGTAAGATTTGGTTAAAAAAAAAAAAAATGGAGCACTTCCCAAATATGTGTCTCTTTATCACGTATGTGCACTATTGTATTTTGAAATTCTTAGGGCAACTCTGCAAAGAGACATAACTTTTCAGAAGATCCTGCTTAAATTTCCTATTCATTCTATAATGAATTAATTTTTCCTGGGTACCTGGAAAAGGAGAAATTAAATAGACTTCTTACTGAATGAACTTCTTATTGATTCTGAAAATTACCAGGCTTTTTTTAACTGTAAAAATATAAGTCTCCTCAGAGCATATTAGAATTTCCTTTTCTGAGGAAAGAGATGGTATGCATGGTAGAAACAGAGATGGCAGCCAAGCAATTTGCAAAAGCAGCCCAAAAAAAGCCTTCAAGGTGAAGAGGGACAGATCTCAGTGACAGAAATGATGGAGACTAGGATGTGGACCAGAGTGATCCGGTAGGAGTTTTCTAGCATGGAAATATACAAAAAATAAAACTACTCAGAGAACATTAGAAGTTGGGTCTGGAAACCTGGACTCCTCAGGCAATGTAATAGCTTAGTTGAGTGGCTGGTGATGGAATTCTTATAGAGCTAGACACACTGTTATAGTGGTTTTGCTTAAGGGACAAATGGCTGAATTTAGGAATAGGAAATAAAAGGAACTGTATAATCCTAGCACCAGAGTGAGGCACCACAGTGCCCTGAGCAGCAGCAGAGGAAAGCCATTGTTCCCAGAACTCTACAGGACCATTCTCTACTCATTATGTGTAAGCAAAAATCTATCTTAGCAGTTGCTTTTGTTCTTACCATGCTAGTTCTTAAAAGGAAAATCTTACCCATCAACTTCCAGGTAAGTACGCTCCTGAAATTCTTGAACAAATCAAAAGTTCAGGGAAAGCCATTAAAATAGAGATCATTGAATTTCCTGCTACCAGGGCATAGACAGTTAATTCGAAAAAATCTAAAAGATAACATAACTATACAAGTTTGTAGAAATGACAGTCATTTATTCACAAATGTATATTGAGTGGCAAGCACAGTGTTAAGTATAATTATTAAGAGAACAAGAGAGACAAAGACCTTACTCTTATGAATGTTACTGGCTTGAGAGCCAGTCTACAAGGCTGATACCAGAAAAGCTCCCATGTGTTTATGGGCACTTGGGCTGGAAAGCTGCTGGACTCAAGCTAACATGTTCACCCCCTATTGCTGTGTAGAACATTGGAGCCCCCAAGCACATTACCAACTTTCTCCATATGAGTAAATGGATTCTGGCTAATCCTGGGGAAAAAAAAAAAAAAAAGGTAATATTGCATATAAGAGAACATAGACCCATAGTCACTGCAAGAGGGAAAAATGAAGTTGGGAGTGTTAAGGTAATTGCAGGGCATACAATCTTTCAATCTGCATTCATATATGCATACAGTTCATTTTTAAAGAATCAAATGAAATGAGCTTATTTGTCACTTATAAAAACACCAGAGGACAAAGAACATGTGGAAAGATCAATTTGCCTTAGAGCATGTTTTCTGTACATACAACTTTAGTCAGTGAGATAAAGTGTGCATATTAAATTCTTTCATATTTACAAATATTTTTCTTTCTAAGGCTGCTGCCATCAAATGATATCAAATGATTAGTGAACTCAGAGGCAGGTTTCAAAGACTGTGAAACATTGGCCATTGAAGCCCTTGATGACTGGCAGATGCCCAAAACTAATAGTACACTTCAAGCTGCCATTTAACAAGTTTAAAACTAAATGAGCACAAATTATCTTCTGGGGGTGGTGTGTCCAAAAGCAATTTAAAACACACAATTTTTCATTTTCTGTGTCTGGCTTATATTTTTAAAGCCTATCAAGTAGCAGTAGATAAGGAGACATGATGTGTTCTTTGGGTAAAATATTTGTTGCATGCTGAGATTCTGCTCAATCTAAGTGACTTTCATAAAGTGGGTGCTTACAGCCAGATATTTATTTTACTATATTCAAACTCAAGATTTTGTCATTTACACCTGGCAGCATAAGCCATTCTCCAAAGAACCTAATATATAATTAAGGGAAAGAGGTAGAAGTGGGGACAGAGTAGTGGGCAAAGATGGAGGAAAAAGAAAGAGTATTTATTTAACTCTAAGCTAAGAAAACCATGGTAGAATTCCCATTCTCATGTATTTATTAGCAAGTTACATGAAATTTCACTTATCAACGACCTTAATAATGAGACCAACCATGATAAGAATTCATTTCCATTGCCAATAATCCTAACATACCAGCTGGAACCAATACTCCTTTCGTTAAGTGACACATTCTAATCATCACCTAGGAGAAGAGTTGGAGAACATAGATACAAGTTTAACTCTCTCTTCCTGGCCTCCAAAAGAGTCCATTTACATTGAAATATAGCATCAGTACATAGTCTAGTATTTGCTCATTGACTTTAAAATTTACACATTTGGCATAGGCACAAAGGTCAGTAATGAGCAATCCAATTAGTGGATTACTCATTCGGTTTTTGAAGATTGACTTTTATGTTGTCCTAGACAAAACCATGCTGTTGGTAGCTCCGATATCCCAGTATCTCATTTTTTCCTTTTCACACTCACAAATCTACTTGACTTCCAGAACTATGACCTGTCTATACTGCCCAAGTCTTTCTACATTAGCCAAGAGAATAATGTGTATATTGGTTAAGAACATATATCTTCCAGCCAAACATAACTGAATTCAAATACTGGATAAGCAATGTTGTGTGACACTCAGTAAATCAGTTAAACTATGTACCTCAGCCGTACAAAGGAATAATTATGTTTCAGAAGGTTGAGGTGAGGATTAAAGGTGATAATATATGGTACGTATTTAGTATAGTGCTTGGTACATGGTGAATACTTGAGGAATTGTAACAGATTTTAATATTATGGCTTGTAAGAAGCCGGCCAATGACACTAACAAGACTGATTTCTTTACACTCCTTTTAACTTTCATTCTGGCCTAAGTTTTTTATTTTGTTTTTCAATTTATTTTATTTATTTGAGAGAGAGAGACAGTTTGTGTGAGCAGAGGGAGAGGCTGAGTGAGAGGGAGAGAATGTCATGCAGATACCCCATTTAGCACAGAGCCCAACCCAGGGCTCAATCTAATAACCCTGAGTCCATGACCCGAGCCAAAATCAAGAGGCAGACACTTAAGCGACTGAGCCACCCAGGTGCCCCCATTCTGGCCTAAGTTTTATGCCATTTTCCTCAAAGTTCTGTTTTCTATTGTTACAAAAAGAAAAAAAAAAAACTGGACCTGGCAATCAGAGAATATGTGAAATTGTTATGTTGGGCTACCTAGAGGTCAGGATGAAAATCCTTAAAAATGTACATAACTTTGGGCCCAACAAATTCACCATTAGGAAATAAATACGGAATCTCTCAAGATTTCCTGTAGGCACATTTATTTAAGCATGCCTAAATAGGAAAACTATGGAAAGCAACTAAATGTCCAGTAATATGTGCTACCTTAAGTAGATATGGAACTCACACAATGGCATACTCTGCAGTCATTAAAATGATATAGAAAAGAATAGTGACATAGAAAAATAATCAATCAATAAATAACAAAATGAGACATATACTATGACCTGATTTTGTAAAATAAAATAATAATATGTATACAAATATATTTAGCACAAGACAGGATTTATCTGGTTGAAGGATTTTCTGAAGTCCTAGACCTCTTTCTCTACTTTGTAAGTTTTTAAAAAATGAAATATTTACCCCCAAATAGTGAAATTTTGAAACCTGCAAGTTCTCCAGGGAACCTAGTCAATGTGAACCTAGCAGAGAGATTTTCAGACAGGCCTGAAGGAAGAATATTGCTTTCATTTGGCTCCCTAAATTCTACTACTCCAAACCTTCAGCAGTAGTTCTGAATCTAGCTCATTACCAATAATGGTGGATGAATTCTATTGTCATATTATACTTCTTATAAAATGGCTTTCCTTGGCAAATTTAATAAATTCTTTTCTCTCATGGAAAGAACTTCTAGGTGTCTTGAACTTTGCACATTTGTTCTAACCGCTATTTTAAGCTCATTTAAATTTAGACCTCACATTATGTTATTTAATCAAAGTTTAATGTTAAGCTATGATGAAGTGCATTATAAGTCATATGTTTTGCCATAATAGTTTCACATTTTGGAGGATTTCATGTAATATCAACACTTCCTTCCCTTGCTACATCTTGAAGCAGACGCATTTGTTGACAAAATCCTGTTTCATCAGGGACATGACAACCACCTCAGGTGCCACTTCTTTACCAGTAATTCTGTTTTATCTTTTCCCTTCCGGAACCCTCTCTGAGGCACAATCCCACAGAAGGAAAGAGGAATTAAGGCTTTGGAGGCCATAACCACTTAAAAAGTCATAGTATCTCATACATACAACACACATACACATATGTGTGTGCACATGCCAAAAATAAGTGTACAAGACATTCTAAAAGATTTAGGATTCTTCACAATGACAATTCCTTCAATTCTCCGTTTGAAATTAACTTTATTTCAAAATAACTTTCTAAATTTTATTTCCTATTCTTTTTATTTCTTATTTTCCTTACTTTCTTTTACTAACCCTGCTTTATTAATGTGCTAAATATTTGCTCAGCTTACCGCATTGCATAAATCCAGCCCTGAGCAGCCTGAATAACAAATTAGTAATGAATACATGATTATATTTATTGAAGGCCAGGTATTTTGGGAATGATACAAGGAGAAATCTCCCATTCATGAGACATGTTATTCAAGCTGCCATTCACCTAAATGTTCAAATATGCAGTGGGCTGTGAATGGAGGAATGGTCATGTAGGAAGGAAAGGTTTAAAACTATATCCTCCCTTCCTTTGCCAAAGTCAGCATTTGCTCAGCCTCTGTGAGGACAGTCACTTCTATGTCAACCAGCTACCCCCAAAGGGATCTTCAGGTCTCCACATGCATCCACTTCAAGCCTGGGAGCCCTTGAGATTATCCCACTTTTGTCACCTTTCAATAACCCTACTGAGAAGTAACATAATGCTGTGATTAAGAATTCATTCTTTGGAGCCCATCTGCCTAGGTTTGAATCCCAGCCTCACAATTTACTGGCTATACAATTTTCTGTGCCTCAACTTCCTTATCTATAACATGAGACTAATAGTAGGAAAATAGTAAGAATTTAGGCCATTGAGACAGGCAAGGGCCAGATCATATAAGGCTTTGCAAGCTCTGCTATGGACCTTGAATTTTCTTGCTGAGTGTAACATGAATCCATTGCAGATTGTGGGATTAAATTAGATCATATATGCAAGGTAGCCAGTATAATGTCTAACATACTAAAAGTACATGGTCTTAATTATATGCTTAGCACTCAATCACTCAATACAGGGAAAGATATTTATATATTTGACACCAAACTATCTGACACCAAACTATATATATATATATATATATATATATATATATATACACACATGTATATATATATATGATATCTATATATCTGGCACCAAACTCTAATTACTGCCAAGTCATCTGAGGCCAGAAGCCTCCAGACCCAAGAGAAAGTCAGTTGGTGGACTCTGAGTCACATAATACTTCCTTGTAGTGACTGATCGCTTTTCTAACAGCAGTGAGACATGGAGAAGTCATTTATCTGAAGATTCAGAGGTTGGGTTCAGGAAACCTGCCTGTTTACGTAAGGTTTTTGCCAATCCTAGTACAAGCAAAGGTAAATTCCATAATGTGAACAGCTCCACAGGATCAAAGAAAAAGTGTTCTCTCTTTCTACTCAATCCTTTAGGACAAAGTGCCTTGGGAATAGACCCGTGTTGTTACTGCTTCTGCAAAGTAAAATTGCATTCCCATTTAACATAAATCTACCTTATTAAAAAGCAAAAGAATGGCTATTTAGTGTTATGCCAGCTACAGATTAAAAAGAAATTGTGAGCCCAGGGCCATCTGAACCTGCTGCACACCAAGTCTCAACAGACGCCAACTACTCTGAGAGGGCCACAGGGCTCAGGGACTGGCACAGCTCCACACATGAGAGGTGGTGGCTAGGCTGGGGACTGTGGGAATAGAATACGGCCACATGGTTAGTAGACAGAGCCTCTTACTCCTTACAAAACTAACCTTGTGACATTCAGAAAGAAAAGGTCACTCTGAGCTGCAGGACTTAAAAAAATACACATAAAAATGTTAATATAAAAATTGAATGAAATCTTCCCAGCATATAAAGTAGAATTCTAGAGCATTTCATCCCAGAAGTTACAGAAGAGATTAGTTTAGCCTCAGGAACAATCTGAGGAGTAAAATTTAGATTGTATTAATGTACAAACCAGGATTATAGATTACCAATAGTGAAGTCCAAGTTTTACTATGTATTATGATCACTATTTATCTAAAGAGTAAGTTTCACTGTTAGAGAAATTTAAGTATTAAAGATATTCAAAGACAAACACAGGTGTCATATTATGCAAATGAGAGGATAATGGAGATATTGTATTTATCAGTATTACAACCGGGACACAAGGGTACAAGAGCACATGGCTCCAGGGGTCCTGAACACACCAGGTTCAGCCACTCACCACTGACAAATTTGAAAGGCAGAGAGATGAGAAGACTATGGTGAAACAAGAAAGGAGTTGATTTCCATGAGGCTAGCACTGGGAAGACAGCAGACTCATGTCTCAAAGACTATCTCCAAAGTGCTGAAAGTATTTCTAGGTTAATGTAAGGAGAATGTAGGGCAAGGGTCTGCAGGCACATGCAGATGGGCATTAAAGGTCCAGTCAATCACTGTGGGGTCTTGCTGGCCCCGGGAAGTCCCTTTGCTTAAAGGGTAGTTTCGGTTCCCATCCTAGGCTGCTTTGCCCACTGGGTCTTTTGCCTGAGTTGAGAGATAAGTTGCAAAGAACGTAGTCAATTAGAACGTGCAGACCAAAGGTCAAAATGGAGGTAAAGTCTTCTTTCAGTATGGCATTTATCATATTTTATTAAATATAAAAACAGTTGACAGTTGAGCATGCATTTTATAATCCCTGTTTTATAAAAAATATATTTCACACAGATTTGCATGAGGGAAATTCTCATCAAATTCTCTCTGAGAAATGGCATATCAGATTTTTTTCACTTTTTCTCTGCTGTTTTTATAATAATGATAATATACACACGTCTTTATGTGATTGAGTTAAAACCACAAACCTTTACATAAGATAATAAAGACTAGCCTAAACTGTCCAACAAATTTGGAAACTTGAACTCCAATGTCTACCATAGACTGAAAAGCCTAATTGTTGCAGCAGGAAAGTATCTTGAGAATCCATTTAAGACCATGCTGAATGCAGATTCCTCCATGTCTCAGACCTGTGACTTGAGGCTACCACTGAACAAGAGATGATTTTCAGGGGAGGGTAGCAGCTGGCCATCTTGAGGGACATGCTGTTAGTGACAATGCTGGGAAACACACGGAATGTAAGCTCAGGCAAGAGATTTGGATGAAGGCCAGTGAGTTCTTCTTCCCCTGATATCCGGTGAATGCTAAATTAATACTTGCTGAATGACTGACTATTTAACCAAGATGTAATTGGAGAAACCTTAGACACTGCAACAGATGTACCTCTCTTCCACTATGCCTTAGAGAGCTTTGTGATTTCACAGACACCTGCTCATGCGTGACACGATCACATGCTTTGCATCCTTATACATGCTCAACTCTGAATGGTTTAAGTCGGTGTGGTATCAATGAGACACTGTCGTTATGTCCACATCTTTTAGAACCCCACATCAGAGTATTACTTACGTACACAAGCTGCATTAAACCAAAATTCATCTGCATATTGTTCAAAGTCATTTCCCTACAAAACAGACTTCCATTTTAGCACACTAAAAAGGCTCATTTCGGGATCCCTAGAGAGATGCTGCGAATGTGTGGCAGTATTATGTCATTATGATCTACCTCTTAGAGAATCAACTTGGCTTTTGACTTCTATAAAATTTTTTGTCCTTTAGATATAAAAAATCAAAAATTAAAATGCTTTTAAAAAAAGTAACAGAAGCGATGCAAAAGTATATAAGGAGTGACACATCCCCTCATTCACCCAGGACTGCCACAATCCTGTAAGGTGACTTTGTGCGAATTAAAAAATAGGTATTCCTTTCTCAAGGTAAAAACCAAACATATGCATTTGGTATTTTTTCACACAGCCTTCACCGTGTACAAGTTTTGGTGGTGCCAGAGTAGGGTTTAGACAAGGAGCACCCATACCAGCATCTCTGTCAGTAAGGACAGGTTCTGTATGCTCTCTTGAGCACATGTTTGGACATGTGTGCCAGGTTGGGCTCTCTGTCACCTCTCCAGTCCTCAACCGAGAAGGCCAGAGTCACCAAGACAGCCTACACACCTGCCTGTAAGTATGCATACAATGTGACTGAGTGACCGATAGTCTCACAGATATGGCTCCCTTGACAACTACACAATATGGACAATTGCATGCGTTGCCACAGGACCTATCCAGTCCTCCTGCTCCTTCCCAATCCCATTTGCCTGACATAACAGACTCTGCATGTGGTGGAAGTCATTTTTAATTTGGAAGTTAATGGGATAATCCATTAGAGACTCTCTTTTGTATATGTAAAGTTCCTTTGGATCTACATCAAGGAAAGATATATTCTTTACTATAATCTCTTTGAAAGTTTAAATGCCACAATGCAGTTTCAAGTGGCAGATGTTAATACAGCTTGTACTTTCCCTACCTATACTTGAAAACACTCTTGCAAACTCAAGGGAAACTTTTCCATTTTATATTCAAATGGCAATAGGGAGATTTTGTAATACATGTCTGTATCAAATTTGGTGTGAAAATGTGTTTTGTGGAATTTGTGAAAACTCACATTTGAGGCATCTTTCTAAATAGGACCATGCGGAGCACATTTTATACCCACCAGGTTCTTATACTTGATCTCTCTAAATGACAGCATATGGATTTCAGATCAAATTAAATAAAATGCTTAGGGTCTTCTCTCCATGCATTCTAAGATGCTATTTTCAATAAGAATACAAAAGCTTAACACTGAATTTCTGTATGAATAAAATGAACTCTGTATGAATAAAAAAGCTAATAAATATTTGTTTTTACCACTCATCTCACCAAAACATCAGAAACCAGTTTCAGATCTATTTTACAAATGTAAAGGGTTATTGGAATAAATTTTTTAAAATTCACCTCCAAACTTACTAGGTGTGAAATCCAAGAATTTTGTTTGTTTCTGTTTTGTTGTGTTCTTGCAATTATTTTTATCGTTACCAACAGAAAAGTTTAGGTTAAAACTTCTTTTTTTTTTTTAAAGATTTTATTTATTTATTTGACAGAGAGAGATCACAAGTAGGCAGAGAAGCAGGCAGAGAGGTAGAGAGAGAGGGAAGCAGGCTCCCCGCTGAGCAGAGAGCCCAATGTGGGACTCAATCCCAGGACCCTGAGATCATGACCTGAGCCGAAGGCAGCGGCTTAACCCACTGAGCCACCCAGGCGCCCCTAGGTTAAACCTTTTTGCAGTAACGTAATAAAGAAAATCCCCATATGATTAATTTATAAGAACAAAAAATTAGCTGGATTATTTTTCTCTTACTTGTTCAGGACAGAATTGATCCTAGATCAAATTTTGAAGGAGCTCCTTTTTTTGCCATGGCCTCCTCACTAACTCCCCGCACCATTCATTCCATGATTTGCCTTTTCTCTCCTGTTCTCTCTAGCCCTTCTGTTCATCCACTCTTTGTCAGACATTGCTCCCTCCTCATTTCCTGAGGGCCCTGGTTTATGCCAGCCAATTTGGTAAACATTCAAACTGAAGCCACCCTAATGAAAATGCCAAAATGTGTCACTGCTCCAAGAATATTTAATTACATTTATTAAGTGCCTGCCACTGGTCATCACAAAGACTGGTTTTGAAGCCTTCCAAAAGTCTGAGAGGCAAGTGAGGTAAGGGTGGAAGACACTTCAGCGCTCTTCAGTTTACACTGTGTAGACACATACGTTAAGCCGCACCATCTTTAGAGAATGCATCCATATTTCCAGCTCGGGAAAAGCACTGCTACTTAAAAATAACAGTTAGTGATTGATCTTCAGATCGAAAGCCAGATTGGAGGACTTCTATGCATCAGATATTGGTCCTGCAGACACAGATAGTAAAGAAGGCTGATTTTCATAGGTGGCATTCAGCACTAATGAACCCATTCTTCATAAGAACTCAGACACACCATTTGGCTAATAATTAAAATAGATTGAACTCCTTTTCTGACTCTAATCCTAAATTCATAGAAATTTGGCAGCTCTAGTCAGAATGCCGGAGAAGCAATTTACTAAATGATGTCCCAGTTGGCTTGGAAGCAGGAATGTTTTTCCCACAGCCCTGAATTTACATCTTGGTACTTCTTCACTCAGTACCTCTTGTTAAATAGCTGATGGAAGTACCAGCTATTCTTGGAATCCTAAGGTCAGAATTTGAAATTTTCCTTCAGTTATTGTCCAAAATTTTGACTACCAACTCTTCAAACTCAGTAATTGTAGGTGAGTTTGAAACTGAAAAATTCAAATGCCAGCCTCTGTCCAGATCCTTGGGAAAAAACTTTTTCTTTATTTACCTTTTATTGATAACTGAAACTTGGAATGTGAGCCCTGGACCATCCAGTCAATGCATGGAGTAGAATTCCAGGAAGCAAAATCCAGCTGTCAGATAATTAAAAAGGAAATTCAAAATTTATTTCAGGTTTCAAAAGAACATTAAGGGGGATCCAGTGTTTAGCTTTCAAAAACACTTTGTCAAATCTCTTTTTCCAAGGCCCATTTCCTTTGTAAACCACAGCCAAACTCCACCCAAATCATCCTACAAACCTCCAGGGTTTTACACAACTTTTCTTCAGCTTTCTCACAATTCTCTTCTCTCCCTGCATCCATTATATCAACTTTCTCTTCCCAGATTATTGCCCCAACTGCCATGCACATCTCTGCTCTGGTTTCAAGCTATCCCTTCTCCTGATTACGCATCAAAAAAAAAAAAAAAATGTTCAGAAACAAGGTTGTCAGAGGGTGGCTAGGCTCACAAGTTGAAAACGAAAAAAATCCTATCCCTTCTCTGTTCTTAAATGCACAAACTTGGTGCAATCAAAGAGATAGTCTCTTAGGTAGACATTTGATTTGATTCCTGTCTTCAAATTCACTCATTACGTATCAGCCATTTGGTTCTCAACAAGTCATCATAGTTTTACTACTATATCCCTTAACATGACACTTTTCACTTTCTCAAGTATTTTCTCATCCATCATTCTGTAATCTTGTGAGGAGGAAAAGCAGATGTTGTCACCTGTGAGAGACCAGGCAACACTTGAACAAAGGTCCTTTGACTTCCAAACAGTTAGAGACATTACCTTGGAGTTCATAGTTCTACTCACTGGAGTTGTCACTTTCAGCTGGACTCTTTACATGGAAATTATTTTAGTTACTTTCCTGCCAGGTTGATTATGTCCCACCCATCACTGAGAAAAAAAGGTCCCCAAAACCAAACTGTTCAAAAAAATAACTATTCTTACTAGAAAGAAACAAAGACCACTTGGAAATACCATTGATATAAACCATGCACAAAAATGAATTTTAAGTAAATATAAAGGCAAATTCCAAAAATGTTTTATAATTAATACAGCAGGGCCAAAGTATATATGCCATACTGAAGATAATCACCAGTAAAAGAACTGCCCAAGAAGAAAAATAACAGGTAGACCATAGGACAGACAATATTTAACTAAGCCAAATGTGGCTAAAGGTTTTCCACCAATCCCTAGTGTGGAATACATAGGCAATTCTATCAGAACTTAAAAATACATTAACTCCACACGTGACCAGCATTACTAGCTTGTTTTTATTCTAGAGGGTGAATTCAGCCATCCTTTTTAATGTTTCTTTTATCATCATAAAGCCATTAACTTTTGAATCCTTTCAGTTGTGTTTTCAGTTATGTTTACAGATAGATATCTATCCAAGATGGACTTCTCCGTATCACCCATTCTTTTATATATAGTGGACAAGCCAGAAAAGCATCATTCCATAGAAAGTATTGCTTTCGTGATTTTTATTCCTATTTGAATTTCCTGCATGGAGGAAAGTAGAGACTAGAAAATGAATTTATTCAACAAATATTTAATGAAAACCCACCATATGCCAGGCCTTATGCTATGGGGATAGAGACATGAGCCCTTGCAGAGCTCACTCATTGTAGATATAGATATATACACAGATAATTTATAATACAAGGTCCTAATTGCTATTACTGACCTATCAAAGCAATGTTATGGAGTTGATAGGTAGAGTGGAGGATGACAAAGGGAAGTAAGAAGTTATTACAAAGCCCCCCAAAAGAAACAGTATCACTCTGCTTTATTTTAACCATAGCACTTAGCTCTAGATTAAATTATCTGGTTCACGTATAAGGACAGTTTGTCATCCGTTTCCCACCCTTAGATTTTAAGTCCCATGAGATAGAGATATCTTGCTCTATATGGCATTCTTAGTGTCTGAAACAACGCCTGGCACACAGTAGGATTTTGTTATGTGTTGAATTGTGTCCTCCCAAAAAGTATACTTTGGAGTTCTAATTTTCAGCACCTCAAAATATGACCTGATTTGGAGAAAGGGTCTTTATAGAGTTGATCAAGCTAAAATGGGGTCATTAGGATGAGCCTGATGACAATTCAATTTTTAAATCCAATATGATTAGGTCCTTATTTAAAAAGAAAAAAAAAAAAAGGAGATATTTGGATATAGCAATAGACACACACAGAGGGGAAATGATGAGAACAGAAACATAAGAAGAGGCCCTCACAGGTCCCAGAAAAGGACAACTTTTCTGACACTTAATTTCAGACTTCAAGTTTCCAGAGCTGTGAGACCAATAGGTTTCTGTTGTTTAAGCCAACCAGTTCATGGCATTCTGTTATGACAGCCCTAGAAAACTAACACAGAGCTCAAGATGGGTTTGTAAACTGTAGAAAGGAATGAGATTAAATTAGAGGAAATAGAAGAAATGGTAGATACAAAAGATAGTTCAGACTAAATTTTGTGATGAATTGGTCTGGGAAGTTAGCAAGAGTGAGTATCAATACAATTTAATACTAAGTCCTATAGGAAAGATTTAAAATACAGAAGAGAAACATTTTGGTTGTGTGTTTGGATATGTTTTGGGGACATAAGGAGGTTTACTGTAGGAGAGTTTAGCTATATATAAGAGCCTACATAATATCCAGATGAACATATACAACAAGCAATAGGGAATATGCATGGATGGAAAATGTAGATATGTGAGTCCTCTGAAACTGTAAATTGTATTTGATGTCGTAAGTACAAATGAAAGTTACTAACAAGAACATGCAAGTTGTGAGCAGAAGTAGACCAAAGGTGACTCTTCTGGGGGAAAAATACATCACTTATAGCTAAGGAAAAGGAATAGGATTGATCAGAACAGAAGGAAGAGGAATTAATCTGTAAGATTCAAACAAAGAAGGATTTTCAAAGCGTTAGGGACTGTCACATGTATCAAACTCTGAAGCTGGGTTAAAATATTCTATTAGATTGGATTATGCCCTTGAATTATGGGTAGAGTGTATGAGTCAAAAACCAGCATGGGGAGGCTGAGGAGTGAAGAGAATTGAGAAACCATAAGACAAGTTTCTGACAGTTCTAAGTGCTTTGACTAATAAAGCCCAGAGCCAATCCAACAAAAAGCCTAAGAACATACAAGCCACATTTTGTAACTACATTGTGCTTGATCTGGGCAATCCTCCAGAATCTACAAACAATTCCAAAATGCTTAAAACATATTTATTTGGGAAAATGCTTCATCAATTTTAATTCACTACACGAAATGGTTATGTTAATGTGATTGGAAATTTGATTGTCACCAGCATATATATTTTGCTAGTTTTCGCATGGGAAATTTTTATTTCTTAATTTATAAAGTCTGACTTATCAGCAAATTCTTTCAAAATATGAGGACATTGGAGAGATAGAATTAAGATCCTTGATTGTAAAAGATTTTGCAATTTTTTTTGAGTGGCTTTGAAAAAATTATGTATTATTAATAAAGTTTCCAGTAATATTAGACAGTATGTTCCACGAAGGCAGAAACTTCGTCTGTTTAGCACATGTTATATTCCCATAACTTGACACAGAACCAGTTCAGAAATAGTACAAAATAAATATATGACTATTTATAGTGCTTAATTTAGATACTGTGTTCATTCATATGAACCTTTTCATTGGACCTAAATATATCTAAATTCTTCTGTTTTGGAAACAGTGAGACAAACAACTTGATATGTACTATATTAAAATTAATGTGTATCCAGTCTTATCTACTAAAACATCAGAAAATATAAATGAGTATTTGTAGAAATTTTATTGGCATCACATTCCTGATAAAGTTTGCTAAAGCAGAACAATGTGAATCTAATTCAATTTTTCAACTTCAAGTTTCAATAAACAACATTAAATGTTACTGCAACAATATCATTCTCAGCACAGTATGACTTCTTACAGCATTGCAGAGAAAGATAACCAAATTTGGGCACAAAGCAGGTTTATTTTTATTTTAAGCTTCATATAAAATCATTTCACTCAATACACTTAAGGTGAAGTTGGTCATTTCAACTGTCAGTTTTTTTTATCAACTCCAGACTTAGAAAACCATAATCTTCCAAAACCTTTGATCAGAGGATGCCATTTCTACAAAAATTAATTATACAGACATAATCTTTTAAATATAAAGATGAAACAAGCTGATGAAGACAGATCTGAATTTGTGAAAATGTCCAAATTTCATTATGTATAATTCTGAAGTGTCTTCAAAATTACGGGCCAGAAAAAGTCCATTCTCACTTATTCTTAGAAGTAGGGATAAGAACTTTGGGTAGAAGGACAAAAATATCATTGTAATTTTTACATTATTTCAGTCTCTCAAAGTAAATAGGCAGAAGTGTACCCAGAGAGTGAGAATTATTTATAAAAAAGTATGTTACAGGCAGAAATGTACCAGGAGAGTGAGAATTGTTTATAAAAAAGGATGTTACAATTTAATACTCTAAATGGATCCTAGAAATTAAGCTTTTTTATTGCAAGAAGTCTGCCCATTGGAAATTAAAACAAAACAAAACTTTTCTTCTGTCCGGAAAAAAATATGGAGAAATAACGTTACAAAACAGGCAAATTTATTTACCACTTTATACTTTCTTTAAATTAAGAAGTAAGAATAATTCTCCTTTATCCACACCTTCACACTAACTCATACTTTGTCTTCTCTATGGCATAAACTAGTATTATAGCATTTTCATGAATGGATGCATTAATAATAATATGGCCATTTATATTCAGACTCTAGCAAACCTCACCTTGAGGGACCCTTTGTCTCATTGACTTGATTCATTATTAGTCTAACTAACAGGATTCCAGTTTCTCAGTTTCAGTGTCCTATTTAGTTCTAATTTGTAACATCATAACCTTTGCTTAACCTCTCATTCAGGGAAGTCTTACAGTTCCTCTTCTAGACTGAAAAATTGCATAAATATTTAAATGTTAATTCAAAGAGAGTGAGAATGATGTCAAAATGTCCCTTAGAGCCAAAATTTCAATAGATTTGGCGTAGTAGCATTATGATATGACCTAAAAATCCAGAAGGTGTCAATTTTTCCCCTCTAGCCTTAAATACTGTTTGCTCATGGAAGATTTTAAAAATACCTCAAAGGTCTGGGGTTGTTCTCCCTATAGATCTTTTATTTTAAAGACAAATGGGAACTTGTCAAACAGCTCTAAAAATTGTGCAAATAATTATGGAGATGCCAGTCAAGAAAGCTGCATTTCCTGACTTCTCAAAATGTGGCTTTGATAAGTCAAAAAACTTTTCAACCTGCTTATCTTGTACATTACACCCACAAAATCCCTGAACTAATCATAGCTTATGAAACCATGTTGTCAAAATAAAAAAAATGATAAAGGTATATAAACTTGAGGTTAGATTAATTTCAGCAGTCATTCAAAGCAGTAATTTAAATACTGTATTTTGAGATAAATGCTTCCATTATTAGGTAGATATCTTATTTTAGAAGAGTGGTATAAAAATTCTTGACAAGCCAAGAGATCAAATTTAAAAGTACTATATGTGAGAGATTTAGATTTGGCAAGATGGCATATCCTTTTTTTTTAAGATTGCACATTCAAAAATAAATTGACATTTCACCTGAAAATTTATTACAATAAAAATAATATTCGACTTACCAATTTTTATCTTTCATTCGAACACTTTCTAGAGTGAGAACCTTTTATTCTTAATATATAGAGGTAATGATTGTTCTTTCTTCAGTTTTGAAGGGTTGTTTTTCTTCATGTTTCCTCAGGGTCCAAGATTTTTAATGACCATGATTTGCAGGCTTGAGGACTTAATGGTTTCTGTACTTTATTTTCACTCTGTAATCCATAATGGTGGGCCCTCAGAGAGGGCCATGTTGATATGCCATTCAAAGAGTTAATACAAATAGTATCAATTAATAGTATCAATTTCTAAACAAAGTAAACTGTTACAATGAATAATACAAGATACATGAACTCAGTCTAAACTGGATAGCATAAACCCTACATCCAGGGCTAAGTATAGCTTCCCAGTTACCGTGGCTGCTATCTCCCACGGAAAAGCCTCCATGTATACACCTTAAAAGGAGAGGAAAATTGCAGTGATCACACGCTCAGGAAAATGTCTTAATTCTGGAATAAGGACCGTTAAGAGAGATTCAGATGACATAAGAAAATGATAAGATAGTATCATATGGTATAGGATTATTGCAAAAGCATCACGAAAGTGCCCTGAGGATTTTGTCAGGGTACAAATGGAACTTTGAGGTTTAAAGGGAAGTTAGCCCAGAGTGGCTAATTAAATGGGATTAAACAATATAGTTAACAAAACACAATCACCTAAAGTAAACGGTGGCGGTTACAGAGCAGGAATGTATGGGAAAAGACAAATACTGTGTCATTGATGCAGTATGCCTGTACACTTTGTAGTGGACCTATTTTATTAATGAAGGAGTGGAAATCAGACATGTTCAAGAACACAGCTATTGACAGAGCAAAATCAGCTCTACTGCTTTTGACAGTAAGTCCACCTTTATTCCCACCAAACCACTTACTGAATTCGATAAATTCAAGAACTCTCCAAAAATATTTGGGAGGCCACCATGGGATTAGTAATGTATTCCTTGACAAGCAAGTTAGAGCAAAAACAAAAAGCCTACATAACAACAATCCTCGGTTCATTTTAAAAAAGGACATTTTACCCTTTAAATTGTAATAATTTATTGTTGAGAAAACTTCACTATTTTCTTTTTTTTTCCACTTTACCACAAATTGATGAAAAATCTACATCTGAATAGAACACACCCCCATTTTGGAACCTGTTCTCTCTCATAGCTGCTTCCATGGTGTCAGTATTAGTCCAGGATCTGTGCCAGAATTTTACTGTAGTTGAGTCATCTGCAGGTAAATTTTTGAAACCACTCCAGAAATGTACCACAAACCTTTGATCCTAAGGCACATTTAATATCTGGATTTTTTTATTGAGATTTAACTAAAAATTGCAATATTCATATTTAATACTATTATTTCTTTTTCTGCACTACAGATGTATTTAATTCCACAATGCATCTTATGATCATTGATATGATAGTCTTGCACAAACACTGTATGTTTTGAATGACTGGTATACAATCGGACAAAAAAAAAAAAAGATATATTTAACAATTCCCAATCCCCAGTATCTAATGACAGGAAAAGAGCAGGCACTCAATAACTTGGAAGTGAAATGAAAAAACAAATTTCTATGCTCTCAAGATAACTTTGCAGGATTCTGATTTAGTAACCAATATCCTCTAAGAAATTGAAGAGTAACCAAAAGCAGTTTTGAGTTGAGGTTTATTTTATTTGTTTTTGCCTATAAATAACTCTCTTATCTAGGGTATTGGGAAATGATATGTTCTGATTGATCAAATATTCTGTTTAATAGGTTATTATCCTACTTAATTCCATGTATATATCATGGATTTTGAAAAATTAAATGACAATAAAATATATTTAGCATAGAAATTAGGCTGAAATAAAGTATCATCTTTTCTTTAATGACTCAAATGTACTTTAAAGCTTCACATTTACCATTATGAAAAATCGAGTGCAATAGAGGAGAGGTAGGCCAGGTAATAGAATTCTTTGCTTAACAGGACATCAGATAGCCCCTTTTTCACATTTCATGCTTTTTAAATAAATTAATACAAAATAAAATTGTAATAAAAATTATAGGATCTCAAATATGGATTCTCTGCCAATGCTGATTTCTTCTCTACATTCTCTACATGCTTTACAGAGACATAGTGACATACCTTTATCCTATAAATTCAGTAAATATTGCAACATAACTATTTTCCATATTTAGTGGCAAAATCTTGATAATAGCAAACTATAAATGATTGAATGATATTCCTCAGCTTGATTTAGCCAAACTTCTTAAAATTATTAGCCATTTCAATCATGCTGATATAAACTTCTTACTTTTCTCTGTATTTTTTCAAAGAACCTATCACTATCTCAAATTATTTGTTGGCTTGATTAATTATTTTTGTCTTTCCTATTGGAATGATATTCCCATGAGAGCAGGAATTAAGTTGATCAACGAATCCCCAGAATGCAACACAACACCAAGGTACATCATATAAGCCCATAAACATTTGTGGGATACTTGGATGAGTGAATGAATCATTATCCATATTTTTATTCACTTAGGAATACTTCCCAAAAATTTGACTTTGGGCTTTGCTGTTTCTTGCCTCTAGTTGCATGAGTATACTCAAGTTACAGTGTATACGTAGGAAACTAGAAGGTCTGAAAGGATGCTTAGAAAACTCAATGTTGCTAATGAAAGTGACATGAGAAGGAGACAGAATGAGAGTGAGATGGGTCAAACAGGAGGTAGATATTTCAAGAAAACTTAAGAGCCTTTAGGAAATTATAATTAACTCAGTGTAGGAGAACCGAAAGGAATGGGAATTATGAGTAAAGATGGGGTATTTAAAGGGTAATTTCTGAAAAGAATCTAGGGGAGAAAAATGGGAGCCAAGATAAAGAATAGAAAATTGCCAGTAAATTAACTTCCGATGAACCCCCAAAACAAGCTAATTATGAGAATCCCCTAGAAACCATTTTTTAAAATAAAATCTCCCAGTGTCACTTCTAGAAATTCTAATTCAGCATGTCTGGTTAACCTGGTAATTTTTTGTAGGTATAAATTAAACTCAATATCATTTATTATAGAACATGAGAAAAATGAATGCTAATACTTATGGTTAAGTCACATTGTAGCTAGATGGTGTGGATTTTTATAAATGTTGAAGAATTCTCAAATTCTCAAATATATTATATGTACTTCCGTGTCTAATTATCTGAAATATCTTCTAGATCTTTTATTCAAACTATAGTACGTATCAACTGTTAATGACCAAATAAAGCAACACTACCACAGAACAATTTGTGTTACTGTTTTCTTTAGAATGTGTTTTTCTGAGTTTAAGTTGAACACAGTCATGTGTATTTTATTCAGGTGACAGAACTATAATGTTATCATAGTTCACTATCAATTTTTATAGAATTCTTACTTTATTCATGCAACTTCTATTAAAGTCAGTGGGAATCACACCAATGATATTTCGGGAAAATCTGAAAATATTAATATACAGCACCTGCTAGTCAAATTGCCCCAATATTTGCGCCTTTATTTTATTGTGTCTTCAAATTCAAATGACCTAAATTACTTACATGAAATATGACTTCTTGCCCAGTTCAAAGTTATTGTTAGTCATAGATTACTTTTTATTCATCTTCTCTAAAATACCTAACTGATAGGAATATGATGGGCTAGCAGTGAAATCTACGAAATGCTTTACTCACAAGATTTACAGTCCTATCTTGTAGATCTATACATTTGGCTTTGCCCTTAGTAAACAAACCCCCAAATTCCTAGAACCTGTAATTTTGGAAAATGGGAATCAAACTTACATAAGAATTGTTTTGGAATGATACTGCAGTGTATGTTTGGAATTAAAGCTATAGGTTTAGCTCCATTTCAGGAAACATATATACTTCTTGCTTTAAACTATTCTTAGCTATCATCAGTCTCAGATTTTTAGATGTCCCTTTCATAGAGGCTTTAGGTAATTTTTACTAGGTGAGTAAAAAACATACATATAGTACATTAGTACTATAGAGAATACATATATAGTACATATAGTACATTAGTACTATAGAGAAAAAACAACATAAAAATTTATAAAGGGATTTTTCTCTCAAAACTAGGGAATTTGTCTTCTATTCCTCTTTTCATTCTTTGTTAGCAGGGTGATCATGAATAGGGGACTTTGTCTGAGACTCAGTCCCCTCATATGTAAAATGGGTATAATTTTATCTGGCCCCACCTAGGCCATCTCAATAGAATGAAGAGCAAATGAACAATGTGATGGAAGGCCAATAAAAATGTAAAGAGTTATACAAATTTAATACATTTTTACTGTTATGTTCTAGAAAGGCAAAATAAATATCTGGAGTTTTATTGGATTTTTTAATATATTTTACGGGAAATGGTTTGATAGAGGCGAGTTTCTGTAAGAGATTCTGAAATAGATTAAGGCTGGTAATGAAAGTGTTTCCATTAAACATGTGTAGTTCATTAAGTTATTCCACATGGTATCCAAATCATTAGTGTCTTAAATGTAGCAAGGAAGATTGTGAGCCAGGGATGACAGACATAAATCTGCTCCAGAGACAGAGTTACTTTCCATGGAATAAGTGTTCAGCTAATTCTTGCTATGACTAGAGAACACTTCTGTTTATTTGCTCTCATACCAAGATTTCTCATTCAGTTTTGAAATCTTAAAAGAGTTTCCTTAGTTTCTTTCTTTCGTTCTTTTTTTTTTTTTTTAAGAAACACATGGTGCAAATTAACTGTTAAACATCCCCATCTAGTTCATTTAGCATAAGCTCTGAATCACTGTCTTGGCAATAATGAATTTGCTTTCCAGATGAAATCAAACTAATTATATTCTGGTTACTTGACTGTGAAGTCATGTGACAGCACTTTTAATTTGTTTATGCCATATTACTCTTTGGTTAAGAGAAGATCTACATATACATTGTTCATTGGAGAAGGTCGCTGCCATTACACACACATTAAGATACTCATGATTCAAACATGTTGCTCCTGATGGTTTTATTCCCTCCTGTGAGCAAGGTTTGGTTTGAGATGTTTATAACCACTGATGCCTCCTAACTGCATAATTCAAATAATACCATGTGCAAAATTGTAGCAGTTTGTATGCTATAAACTTAAGTTAAACCTTGTCAATACTGTTTTCAATTCATCTAAAATGGAAGAGAAAAGGGAAAAAGTGAATTTATCATAGCTAATATATGACATGAACATCTGCTCATAATAAGCTAGTCAAAATTAGTTTAAGTCTATCAGGCACAAGGAGAATATAAATGGCCCAAGACAAGGTATACAGGCTGATGAAGAGACTGCTATAAGAATAAGGCTGAGATTCTTCGTTTTTTAAATTATCTGCCAACCATGGCTCTCTCCTCTCTTAAATCCCAGGTTCAGACTGTCACAAACACATTTCACATGCTTCTTCACTTCCTACGCTGGCTACTAGACCCAGCCAAGAATTGTCACATGGATTTTTTTTTCAATATTCTTCTCTCATTTACTTTCCTTCTCCATTTAACTTTTTTCCCCTTTCTAACCTAATCCTATAATCTTCTTGAACTTTACCACAAGATATTTCCTACCAATCCATCATTTTTAACAAAGAGGTAAGGCTGCCCTATCAGAAAGTGACAGGTTCTCATAATTTGAGTGGACAGCTTTAGCCAAGCAAATCTGCCTGTGAACTTCCTCTCTTCGTATCACTTCTTCCACTCTTCCATGACTTCTATCTTAAGGCTACTTGAAAGCTAAAAAGAAGACTTTCAAATAGCCCCATGAGATTTCAAACCCTGACAGTGCTTCTTATTAAGTGTCATAACCTTGGATAAGTTACTTAACTATTCTGAATCTTGGTTTAGTCATCTGTAAAATAGAGATAAATAATATCTACCTCATGAGATCGTGGTAAGAGCTAAAAGTGATCATGTACGTTCAAAAATAAAGGAGCACGGCACATGATATACTATGTACTGTTTAGGTTGCTGTACTTGAATTTGAAGATAACACCACTCTTTCACTTTATCACACTGTTCTGATTCTTTTCAGTTAAGAATTCTAAAACATTCTTTGTAACTTATCTCATACTTTTCATTTCACAAACTACTTCATGTGTATCCGTCAGCCTCTACTGCATAAGAAATCATTCTAAAACTTAGTTACTTAAAACAGTAATGAATAATTATTTCTTTATATTTCCCATGACTTTTTAGATTGGCTAGGCTGATCTTTTGGTCTAGCTTCAATAGGACAGGATGATTTCACTGACATGTTTGGGACCTCAGCTGATTAGAACACTTGAGACCTTTCTTTCTCAATGGCCTCATCTTCCAGTTGGCTAGCCCAGGTTTCTTCACATGATAGTAGAAAGATTCCCATCTCAAAGGAAGAAAAGACCCACTGCTGAAATTCCATTAGTGTTCCCTCTTTAAGCACAGAAAACACACACACACACACACACACACACACACACACACACACACATGTTTGAAGGCTGACAACCTCGGTTAAAATTCCATTCCTACTACCTTATTCACTGAATGATCTAGAACTATTCATCCTGTATCTAAATCATACTTTTCCCCTATAATATATATCAGTAGTACAAGGTTGGTTTCAGAGTTAAATAAGATAACATACATAATTTGATCAATTTAGCACCTGGCAATTGATAAAATAAATGTTATTTTCCTTCAACAATTATCTGCCCTTTGGGCTTCTTTATTTATTTATTTATTTATTTATTTATTTGCTTTATCACTGACACAATCACTACACCTTCATTATTCTACATAAAAAGTCCAAGATATCATAAATTTCCTCACCTGAGAACTAAATATTGCTACAGTTATTATATTATTATATTAATACATATCCATATCTGTCTTTATCTAGAACCATGAAATCCACATTTTCACACTAAGAATAAGAAAGTAATATTTATGAGAACTACCCGAACATAGGCAATATTAAATTTTCTTCTAATTATTAGCTACTGTAAAGCTAGGGACTTCACAGCTACAAATTAAAGGATTTGGGGGCACAATTAAATAAATCTACTTTTCTAGAATTTAAAAATAAACAAATGACCAGAAACACTGTGACCAAAAATTGAGAAGTGTTTTCTTTATTAGAGTTTCTACTTTAGAACATGCACAATGTGTTAAAAATATAGAAAGTTATTTATAAATAACATAAGATTATTGAAGTATTTTCTGTTGACAGAAGAATTCAGTACTATACAAATTAATAGCAAGGAAAATAAATATAAAAAGTAGTAAGGACAGTATTAAGAATATTTAGATACCAGAAATGAAAAAGAGAGTTCTATTTTTTATAGTCTCTTTAAAGTGTGTACACTTGTTTTGGCCATTATGTCAGTAATGATGCAAACATCCATGTGTTAAAGTACTTCCTGTCTAAAACCAGGATTGAGGGGCGCCTTAGTGGCTCTTGATTTTGGCTCAGGTCATGATCTCATGATGGTGAGATCAAGCCCTAGGTTGGGCTCCATGCTGGGCATGGAGCCTGCTTAAGATTCTCTCTCTTCCTTTCCCTCTGCCACTGGCCCCAGTTCCTGCACTTGCTCTCTCTAAAAAAAGTAAAAGAAAAAAATAAAATTAGGATTGATCTCTTCAAGAGAACACATGTTTTAGCCTCTGCTGGGAAGAAAAATTTCACTTCTTAATCAGAGGTATCTTTCTTCTTTCGTATCTCCCTTCCCTTGTCTCAAAGGAGGAAAAACCAATCTGGTTAGTCACATCTAGGACACTGTTCCACAGCATTTACTGGTGGGCAAAAACCCACAGGCCTCCTGAAAGTGGGGTTGGTAAATAAAGCCAAGGCCCTTCAAGGCCACACCGTCTCATCCTTTCTTCCTTCTCTCATGGAGACTTGGTCCCTTGAAAGTCTTCATTGATGTGAACTCAGCAGCTGAGTGAGAAGTTGCACAAGCAAAGTGACAAAGAGAAGACTGTTAGGGTCATGAATCTGAGACAGGTCCTTTGACACTGCAGAGCAGCGAGCTCCGTGTGGGAGGATCAGACTGCTGGCCAGCCCCACACAACAGCCCATGCCATCTCATTTGTCTTTATTCCTTACGTGCTTAGCTTCTTCAAGAACTTCATAAAAAGGAGATGATTTGCCTGGGCACCCTCTATTCCAGCAAAATCCTCTATACCAGCAAAATCCCTCTGGTATTTATCAATATGCACTGTAGACAAGATTTTGACACTTCTTTAATTAAAAACAGTGACATTAAAATACTATCAGAAATCTAAATGATGAACAAGATTTTTAATTCTTTTGAAACTCCACTCTACACCAAATGAAAGTAACATCAAGAACACCTTAATAACAGTACCTATTCTGCTGAAAATACTGATGTGAAGGTAAAAGGTATCCAAAGTTTTACATTGCTACCAGGGGAGTCTAGAAGGAAGTTAAAATCCCAGATTTTCATAAAATTCCATCAGTGAAGACAAGATTTAGTAGAAAATGCAGAACAAAAACTGAGATAAGGAAGGACTGACTATGAGCCAGGGGCTGCTCTAAGACTCACATATATTGTGCCCTTTATTCCTTTTAAGTTTATGAGCTTAGAAGAGGTTTTGTGATGAACTCAAGTTTGCAAACATAAAAGGTGATGAGACCAGGATTCCAACTTGGCAGTGATCTAATGCTAGAATCCATACTCTTAGTGAATCCCCAGCACTGCTTCTTCTTTTTTTTTTTTTTTAATTAACATAAAATGTACTGTTAGCCCCAGGGCACAGATTTGTGAATCGCCAGGTTTACACACTTCACAGCACTCACCAAAGCACATACCTTCCCCAATATCCATAACCCAGCCACCCTTTTCCTAGACCCCCTCACCCCAGCAACCCTCAGTTTGTTTTGTGAGATTAAGAGTCTCTAATGGTTTATTTCCCTCCCAATCCCACCTTGTTTCATTTATTCCCTTCCTACCCCCAAATCCCTCACATTGCCTCTCAACTTCCCTACATCAGGGAGATCATATGATAATTATCTTTCTCCGATTGATTTATTTCACTAAGCATAATACCCTCTAGTTCCATCCACATCATCACAAATGGCAAGATTTCATTTCTTTTGATGGCTGCATAGTTTTCCTTTGTATATATATATACCACACCTTCTTTATCCATTCATCTGTTGATGGACATCTAGGTTCTTTCCATAGTTTGGTTATTGTGGACATTGCTGTTATAAACATGCGGGTGCACGTGCCCCTTCGGATCATTAAATTTATATCTTTAGGGCAAATACCCAGTAGCCCAGCACTGCTTCTAATGAACATACCTTCCAATGGATGATACTTATTCTGTCAGCAAATATGTGAGTAACTGCTACATGCAAAGCAATCCAGGGGATGCTGCATAGAATACAACGATGCACAGTTTATGGTGCCTGCCCTCTTGGAGTTGGCAAACACTGTAATGCACTAAAGTACCACCAATACTTGACATCAAAAATGTATATGCATATATAGGTATAATATGAGTAATAATAAAGTTAGTGGCACAAGACGTAGGAGAGGGGAAAAGGCCACTGCGCACTCTCTTCAGTAAGTTCCTTCGCAGCAATAATGAAAATCTTAGATCACCAGTTAGATTTTTGTACTGTACAAAAATAAATGGCATGACATTCTCTGTTGCGCAGCTGCAGAAGAATCGTCAGGAACACACTTTTTCCTGACTGAAGTTAAAAAACTAGCTAGTCACTTCACATTTAGATGTGTCTACATATGAGGACCACATGTGTTTTGAAGTATTTATTAATCAAATGTAAATAAGTGAATAAGATCAAACTCTTCACAAGCTACTTGGCTTTGATGAATTGTCATCGCTTACTTCTGTTCTCTATAAATAGATCAGGCACAATGACTTCAATTCAGTGCATAATTTTTCCACATTTTCTGGGTACAAGGCATGGTAGCAGGTCTGGTTGCATGGCAGTAGGGCACATAAAGGTGAAATAGATCCGTGACTGCCTCAGGGGAGATTACACACTAGTGTAGAAGGCTGGTGAGTAAACATTTTAAACATAACCCCCTGAAATGGGGAAAAAACTCCAAATGGTTAGAATACCATCTGCCTGTGTTCCTTTAATCTGGGCTGCAGAACTTTAGTAATGATATTCATAAGGTCATTCTCAGAGCTCTTTGTCCTCCACAAACAAAACTAAACAAAACAAAACATGAACTTTAATAAGCACAGCTCTAGTTATTTGTGTAAACAAACAAGGAACAATAAGGATAATATTTTATATGTAATATACTAATTTTCATAATTTTCTTGGGCCAAGGAAGTCTGTTACTGTTTTTATGTAGTGGCTTTCCAAGAGTTTGGTTTTGTCTTTGCTCTGCATTGGGAGATGGAGTTAGCATTATGATCACTTCATTAGTTCTTCCTGATTCTCAATCATTTCTTCCCACTTGCTGAAATTTCTTAACCTTTATATTTTCTATGACATGATGGCTTTTCTTTCCAAAATCAGTCTATTGGAATGTTCCAGATACCTGCATCAAAATAATAATAATAATAAGCTCTATTAAAATGACATTATTGGGGCACCTGGGTGGCTCAGTGGGTTAAAGCCTCTGCCTTTGGCTCAGGTCATGATCTCAGGGTTCTGGGATCGAGCCCTGCATCGGGCTCTCTGCTCAGCAGGGAGCCTGCTTCCTCCTCTCTCTCTGCCTGCCTCTCTGCCTACTTGTTCTCTCTCTCTCTGTCAAATAAATAAATAAATAAAATCTTTTATAAAAAATGACATTATTTAAATTGTATGGTCTTTCAAAACTTCTGATTTTCCAAATTTGTTCAAAATTTGCTCTAAAAAAAATCAGCTCAGCAAGTGTAACAATGAAAGCTAATCCAGCTTGCATTTACTCAGGAAGACATTTCCAAAAATCTGGCAACCACACCATGAAGAGAGTGAGTTCAGAATTGCAAAAAGCAGGACAAGTGATCACAGATGACCACATTCCTAGCATTTGTCATTCTAAAATGCTCATCTCTGTGCTTCTTCAAAGGAGTGTTAAAAGAAAAAGAGATTTATCAGTAACACTTAAGGCAATCTGCTGTCTCCCTTGTATAGTGATAACTAGCTCAGAGCGATCAATCAGTCAATCAGAAAAAGGGAAGAAATAATCACTAGTATTCCAGGAACGGAATGTCACCATGCACAAGGGGAACTGTAAGCAAATTTCACAATTTAATAGACAAGCTACTCAGACTTCCCACTGAAACATATGTTGAGCCCAGGCATCTCCTATTACCTCAGAGACAAAAAGAACTGTCTTCTTTGAGCTTCCCCTCATTGCTTCCAACCAAAAAGAGATTGTTCTAGAGGGTCTAATATCTGAAAACAGCAGATTTATAGCAGGTAACAACCTATCATTATAATTACTGAAGAAAAAGAACCCCAAATTATCTGATAAGACAAAAGTACACATACACCTAAAGTAGGAATGTCCAGGTCTTCAGTATAAATCATATGATTTACTTAAAATTTTATAACATATCTGCAACAGATTTTCTTATCCTTAGCTAAAAAACAAAAAAATGGTGAGGCTCTTGTTCAGTGACCAATTTCTTTAGAGCAGATTATTAGCTGAATTTCTACAAGCAGTTTTTCTTTTTTTCGGGAAAGAAGAAAAATTTACTTTTAAAACCTAATTCTGTATAGTCTAGCCAGCTGGGCTCTTGGGGAAGTTCTCTGGACTAGGTTTAAAGAAGCTCCCTCTAGCTAAGAATAAGAATCTTTTTTCCTCTAGTTTGCAGAAACTGGTGTGCCATTAACCTCAGGCATTTCATAAGGGTAATTATTGACACCCAAACCCTGTTTGTTCAGACAGAAGGAGGATCAGTCACATGCAATAATACCTTTTCTCTGACTGGCAATGCTACTATTTTTGAAAAGTGCACTTCGGATGTTTTGCAAATAAAAAATGAAGGACATAGAAAAGGTAGCATAGTACTGAAGCTTATCTTGGGTTCAACACCAGTTTCAGGGGCACTTAATCACATCTTTGACTCCATAAAGTGAGAATGGAAAAAAATATGGAAATTTTTTTGAAACAGTATTGTTAATTAACATTAAAAAAAGAGGAGAAGCAATTTTCTGTACATTTCAGGAAAATGTCTGGCCCAGAGGAAGTATTCAATGTGACTTTCAATGATCAGATTACCATATACCTTGATAAACATTAGCAGGAGCACAAACCTGCATTTTCCTCATGAGATGATGAAAACCACTGTGTCTTTTGGCCAGGCAGGCTCTCTCTACAAGGCTTTCTTTTCACTTTTCAAAATACATCCTTCACCTAGTGACTTTGTGGGACCGAATGAAAAGCTACAAAAAAGTAATAATCATAAATAAAATTTTTAAATCAAAATTTAGAAAAAACACCAAAAAATCTGAGCTTCCTAGTATTCTAGAAACATAAGATAATCATAGTGATCTATAAATAGTTTTTCAGTTGGACATATGCTAGAAATAATTTTACTATTTAAACTTAATTTTTCTATGTGAAATTAATAAATTTAATCATATTTCACATATGTACAACACCAAAGATGGTATATGCATAGCAATACAGACACTTCTCTAATGAGAGAAAGACAAGCTAAAGCATGATATCCCAAGATGCTGTCTTGTCTTTTCTAGCGTTCCAACCTGGTCTTACTCTCCTTAACCAAACAGCCACCAAATATACTTTTTAACCTCAGGGAATAAACTTACGGTATATTCTGCAAAAAGTGCAACTATATCAGTACTTGCAAAGATTCCAAACTGCAGAATGGAAAACAAAACAACAACCAGCAAATCCAGCAAATCACAATCACTATGACTATCAAAGCAGAAGTAGTGCCTATGCACCCAGGGAAAGAAAAAATACATTTTCTGTCTCCTTCCCCTCCCCAGAAAAAAAGATACAGATATATATATATATATATATATATATATATATTGCAAATATATGGCTATCTGCAAGTAATAAAATATGTGACTTTAAAAAACAGTGCTATAATAAACTAAGAAAAAATTACACTATGGAAAATCGTGAATTGTTCATGAATATGCCTGAATCCATACAAGCTCTAGGAGGGTAAGGCCTGAATATGATACACATGTACTTGGGATATTCTCCCACATGACACCTTTCCTCAGTCCTTCCTTGTACAGAGACAGTTGCCTATCCACCCACCATCTGGGAAGAAAAATGACACCCATTTTACACTAAAAATTTCACTACATGCTATTTACACTAAATAATGTCAAGGAGAAGAATTAGCCAGAGAGAACTGTAAGATACCCATAAGGAACATTTTACTTAGGAAAGGAGTACCTGAGATCTAGGCCACTAATAATGAAAGCAATTAAAGTGACACTTAAATTGCTGAGTATCACAACAAAGCAAAACTGTAGGCAGCCTTAAAGTTTAGAAAGCTTCTGACACCGATTAAGCGTTGACCAATTTCACTGTTGTTGTTTTCTTAATTTTCTTCTTTTCTTCTTTTTTTTATCAGCTTTTCCATTTGGCCTTTGTCCTAAGATAAGTTTACTCTTATCTCAATACACTTAAGTCAACTAATCAATCTTCTTAGTCCTAAAATCATTTACCAATAAACTGAGAACAAAAATGTACTAAAATGATTTCTAACACATTAAAATAAAACTAGACGTTTATAAGTTTATAACAGGAAGAAATACCTTGAATGTTATAGCAATGAATTTAATGACATTAGAACAGCTAACATTTTGTCACAATACAAAGAGAACTGCTTCATATATGTGGAAGGCCCGAGGTGCACAGACTGATTAAAGCACTGCTTCAAGAAGTCAGATGTGTATGCACCAGACATGAGAATAGGAGAGTTTTGTTTTGTTTTGGTTTTTGGTTTTTTTTTTAGGTTTGCTTCTGGAAGAATAAAACAACTTCCTAGAATAACAGACTTCCAGGTTTGCAGACAAATTACCTTCATTCTCTCTTTAGCCATGGATAAGTAGGATAAATAGGATCTTCTTGGATCTGCTGGACCCCTTACCCAAACAGCGCCAACAACAGGTCTCTCAGTTTTCCCAGGAGCAGCACCACTGCCATCTGGCTACATGTAAGAAATCCCACTTTGGAGCCCCATCTAGGTGGGACTCATAAATCTGTGCTTCCGCAAGTCCTCCAGGAACGGTTGCTGCTCAACAGTTTGAGACCCATTGAACAAAGAGTAGTTTCCCATTCAAAAGCAAATGCAGGTTATAATAATGTGCCTGGCTGAGTGAGTCAGGAGCCAAGTCACATGAGGCTTGGCTATTCCTCTAATAAATGTCAGCTGGGAATTACCTTGGCTACTAATGATTGTAAAATATTTTGGTACAAGTACAGGTTAATACCCCACTATTTCATTTGCATTCTGTCCTAGGTAGCTATTTAGTCTTCGGTCACTTATAAACTAAGCATAATTTAAAACAGCTTAAAGGAAAAGCTTCAATTCGTAAAGAGTGCCTGGCCTATCTAATCTCTTTATATTTTTCTTCTGGATAAAAGGCCAAAGAAATATTAACTGTTACTACATTTAGATTAATCTCCACGCACTGAATATTCTAAATAAGAAAGTTATATAGATTTTACCCCAAAGAAAAGACCAGATCCAACATATATGGCATTACTGGCTTTGAAATTATTCCTCCACTAGAATAGAATAGAATGATTATTGTTTAGTTTAGTTTTGCCTTCCAGATATCACCCTAGTATAACAAGAGGCTACATTGTGAGCAACATTACAAAGAAATGTTATGATTCCTAAACAGACTTTTCTTCAGAACATTTACATAATCTTGAAATTCTTGAGAATAACACTGTATAACGGAAGTTGAGGAACACTCAACACATTTACAGGAATGATTTAGAGCTGCTCCTATCTTAACTATACAACAGATTTTGGGTTGTAGATAGAGTGTATCATAACTGAATATGCATTGAGACTGAGGTGAGGAAGATTAGCCTACGGCAGTGCTTCTCAAAAAGCATCATCCTTGGATGATGCATAGCATTTCCAAGGAAGTTGTTAAAATACTAATTCCACACCCTGACCTAGTGTCACAGACACCTAGGGGGTGAGTTTCAACAACCCCTCCCGGGAATTCTGTCCTCACTAAAGTTTGAGGAACACTATACCAGCAAAGTGCCTACACATGCTTCTGTCTTCAAAGATATAGTGTAGTCTTCTTGTGAATAATGGTAGCTGTTTGTAAAAATCAAATCAGATCAAATAAAATCCTTGATTTATGCATTCCTTCAGCAACCATTTGTTGACTACCCACTTGGTGTCAGGGACTCTAGTAGGCATAATGAGGCAGAGAGAGAGAATAAAAAAGGAGGGGGGAAGGGAAAGGAGGGAGAAAGGGAGAGAGAGAGAGAGACTGAGACCGAGAGAGGGAGGGAAGAAGGAAGAAAGAGTGAGTGGAACAGAGGGAGAGAGAGGAAAGTGATGAATGAGCTGGAGAGATAGCAAAGAAAAGAAGTAGATAAATCTGAAAGTCTAGCACATGTTAATGGTATCTAGTTCTGTTGTCATACTAAAGAGTTTTCTAGCTACCTCTAACAGGGAAATACAGAGTCTGCTGTTTTGTTTTTCCTGCCATGTATCATCATTTCTTTAGCCACAACTTTACCACTGCTTATAACAAGGATGAGCATGAAAGTGTGTGTGAATACTGCTTTTGCTTAGATTCTCAAACCTGATCCATCATAATGATTAAGCAGTTCTTTATTTAAGTCTAGCTAGTTGCTCCAAAGTCAGAGAGCATCTGGATGAGAGATGTATGTATTCTTACTCATGTTACCAGCAAAAGAATACCCCACTACCAAGACTTTTGAATTAAATGTTCTATATGAATGCTTCCTAAGCCTTTCAAGATGTCCTAAACAGATATACCTTCATTTTCTGACTTTCCCCTTTCTTTTTCCTATAATCCATTTCTTTCTGGTAAACCCTATTAACACATATGCATGATCCTTAAACCCATAGAAATGCAACAGACTACCTAGCCCAAGTCCAGGAATCCACAGAACTGATGGTCATGAGACAGCCTCAGTGTCTTTCTAAGAACACAGAAAGCCAACATGCAATGTAGTGTTAAAATGTAGTCTTCCTTTATGCATCCTCAAATGTTTGGTAAAATTCAGTCACACAAAAGCCTATGTTGGTGCCTGAATGGTTTCTACTGTTTAGCAAAGTTAGGACGGGTACTACCGACTGAAGTAGGGAAGAAAAGAGCTTGGTTCATTGCTTTGGTAATAGAAGATGACATCTTGGGAAGGATGAGACTAACAGGATGCCACCACAATAGTCTAGATAAGAGATTACGGTGGCTACTTACAAACTCCCCTGAGCACCCCCACTGGCCATAATCAACATAGAGCCATTGGAGTAACAAAGTTACTATTTCGAGTACCATACGGAGATACTACATGCAGGAAGTGGGTTGAAAAATTGAGAGGGAGGGGGGGAAAGGCAAAAAATGGCCATAATATCTTAGAGAGATTTCCTTCCTGATGCTGAGAAATCTCTCAGTACATATAGAGTCCCATCTTTCTTAATAGGAATTTTCCTCACTCATGTGGTCAAGATACTTACTTTAATAATTAATGCTATTTTGATTTGCAAATAATTCTTGTTTAGCAGCTATGCTTAAGTAATCTACTTGTCTAGGGAGAGCAGTTCCATTACTTTTCTGGGTTGTAGTGCTTTTTTCCCCCAGATTTTGTGAGGGTATATGTATGTATGACATATATATATTATTACATATATCATGACACATCCTTGACACCCATGATGCATGATAGATCCCTGTATCTCTAGCCCTGTTGCCACCATAGAACTCCAGACTAGAACAATAATATGTTCAAACCCCTTCTATAACATCTCTACTTAGCTACATGGAGGCATCTCAATCTTAATACGGCCAAAAGGTCATAAATTCAAGAATAAATAACTACAACTTCATTGCTCCTTGATATGTGCTCTTCTTCTAATTATCCCCACTTAGTAAATGGCACCACCATTCACCCAGTATTTCAAATAAAAATCTAGGCATTTTCTTTTATTCTTTTTTGTTACCCTTCTCTTCCCTTCATTAGTCTATCAGATATTAAAGTTCTGCATTTAAAATGATATTCCTAAAAAGGTCCAATTCTGATCCAAGCCACTGTCATCTTTCCCTGGGATTGTTACAGGGGGATACTAACAGGCCCCCCTCTCTATTCTTGCTACCTATATTCTCTACCCAGAAGCCAAAGTGGCATTTTTAAGAAAAAAAAAAAAGAAAGAAAGAAAAATCAGATCACTACCTTGCTTAAAAGATCCAGATAGTTTTCAAATCCACTTTGAATAACAACCAAGTTTCTCTCTTTGTTTTACAAATACCTATATGATCTAGTCCCCCCCTGTTCCTCTGGTCCTCTCCTTCAGACTCACCACATTGCCCACCTCCTACCCACGATACCCCAGATCTGTGCTGTCCAGTATGGTGGCCTCTAGTTACATGTGGCTATTTCAACGTCAATTTAAATCTATTAAACTTGAATACAATTTAAATCTCAGTTCCTCATTTACTCTAGTAACATTCCATGTGTCTAACAAACACATGTGGCTAATGGCTACCATATTGGACATCTCAGAGATTTCTATACTTGCAGACAGTTCTGTTGTGCAAATCCAAACAACCTAGTTTTCTCCCCATTTCTTGAATATGCCAGGTTTGTTCCCACCACAAATTCTTTGTCCTTGCCCTTCTTTCTCCATGGGTTGCTCTAACCCAATCTGTGTACATAGTTCCATTTCATTTATATGTCATTGCTGGGGACTAAATGTGTGTATCCTCCCAACATTCGTTTCTTGAAGCCCTAATCCCTACTGTAATGACATTGAAGTGGTTCCTTTGGGGGTAACTAGTTCAGGAGAATGGAGCCTCCTCATAAAGAGATTAGTATTCATGCAAAAAGAGATGCCAGAGAAATGATCTCTTTCTCTGCCGTGTGCAGATACAAAAAGAAGTCACCATCTGCAAACTAGGAAGAGGATTCTCATCACACACCTAATCTGCTGGTACCTTGATCTTGGCCATCCCAACATTCAGAATCGTGAGAAATAAGAGTGTGATGTTTAAGCCACCCAGTCTTTGGTAATTTGTTATAGACCCTAAGCTAAGGAAGTTAGCATAGGGTCTATAACAGACCAATCTATAGTCACCACCCAGGTACTCCCTTTATAGACCCAATTTAACTTTCTGCATATCCTTTAAGGCTATGTCATTTTTCACTCAATCATTTTATTGTTTCTTTGTTTGTTGCCTCTCTCACCAGCATGTTAAGCTTCCTGGCACTGAAACTTCACCTGTCTGTGTTTGCTGCTGCATCACGTATGCCTAGTCTAGGGTCTGGCAAGTAAGAGGCTTTCAGTAAATACTTGTGGAAGGAAGGAAAGAATGAATACAGAGGGGGACATTTGTTACTATTTACAGTATATGTTGATTCTGGTATATTAATATTTAGAAGAAAACTTCTCAGAGAAATAAAATGTAAGCACCCAATGTACACAATACTTAATTCAGTACATTAAGTTTGAACTAAATTTGAAGTCTGCTGCCCGTGTTCTAGCTCTCCTTCTGTCTTGGACATATCACTTTCATCTAAGAACCTCCATCTTAGTTATAGAAGAAGGAATTCAGACTAGAGTTAGATTTCTTACAGTTCTAAATTCCACATTCTTGTGAAGATACTGACCTCAGGAGAAATATGCAATCCTTTTTAATACATTGAGAAAATGTTCACATTTTACAAAGGGTACATGTTCATGTACCCTTTCTTACTCTGTGAATATTTTCTGTGAATGTTTAACTGTATTTTTAAATTATCATCGTATTACATGTCTTAAGCTGCCTAAATGTTCAAAAGTAAAATAAAAAAAATTAAACGTAATATTAGAGAAAGTTTTGCCGTAGAGAAACAGAGCTAGTCATTAAATTAAAATTTAGGGACACATCTACATAAGGATATCAAATTAACCGCAACTGACTTGATTGTTAAGCAGTTGATCAGATCAAATTAAACCAATCAAGACCTTAACGTGATTCTGCTTTTGGCATGTCAAGTCATAAAGATAAGGTCAAAGACCTAGGTAAAAACAACCCTATCCTGATGAAAAACTCCCATTAGAAGTTTCTGAGGGTGGAAGCCACACCCTTGTTTGATGGTTTATTGATCAAACAGAAGAGGTTTGAGGAAACACAGGTTTGAAGAACATAGTTGAGCTTCAATGTATATGGTCTTTTTTGGAGATATTTTACTTGAGAGAAGTATATTCTCCAAGGAACCCACTTAAAAGGGCACTCATGTCACAAAACACAAGAAGGGTCCACTCTGGTTAGACTCCACGCATTTCATTCATATGAAGATTTTTCTTAAGCAGTTGTAAGCTGGGGTTTTATTATATTCATTTTTGTTTCATCTTCAGGACTTAAAACATCGCAGTAAATATTAGATGAACTACAAATATTTAAGGAATCAATATTTTAAAAGGAAATGAAGTAAAATAGCATGCAATTGCCTTTTTAGGTGAAGTTACATAAGTTCAACAAAACTTCTGGCCATTCATAAAGCTTCTCTTAATATTTCATATCCCTCTTAGGCAATTGTGGAAGAGGCTCAGACTATATTCAGAAAGAAATGTGGGTGGTATCCTTCAGTGCAGCGTCTTCAAATAAAACATAGTGATGAGATAAGAATTATCTTCATATCCAAACTGCTGAATAAGAACAAGCTCCAAAAACAGGGAAAGACCCACACTGCCAAAGATAGCTTGTTACTGGAACATTGTAATACTTGAGATTTACTGCTTATTAAAATGCAAAAGGCCATTACTTCCCCCCAAGAACAAATTTTGTGAACAGAGATGAACCTAGGAAGCTTTTAGCCCATTTCCTGAATCATAAACAAAGAGCTCCATACACAGCAACTCTATGAGATGTAAAGGGGAGTATATTATATGATCCTTATTGGATTACTCAAAGCCTCAGCGAAGCTCCCTTCAGAAGCGATATAAATCAAAGCTAACTGCTTCCATAGAAAAGCAATCAAGTTTTTAAGAGAATATCTTTGTTCCTGAGGTTGCACAGTAAGATTTAGATGCTTCTATTAGGACCTTTGCTATGGAGCATACTTAAGTAATTATAAAAATTCAGCCTGGAAAAACACCTGGACATAATTCCAAGGGAATTAAATCTTTTGGTTTCAAGTTTCAGATACTTTGTAGAAGTATTTCCTCCATCTATCTTCTAAACACACACACACACACACACACACACACACACACACACACTCCCCCTTGAATATAACAAATTAGTATCTTAAATACTAGAATTTTCCACACTTTAGTATTATTATCTGGTTTTAAACAAGTGTATTTTATGTGCTTCTAGAAAGAAATAAACCCCTAACAGGGTCTAAATTTTGAAAAAAAGTTAAACCAAAAGAAAATGTAACTTTCATAATATTGGGGGAGATGTTTAAAAATGTGCAATCATTCCCTCTCCAGAATCTCTTATATTACTCAAGATATGGTTCCACAGACATACTGAGAGAGGTCTTTAAAATGAGACAAAACAATAGTGACATCCTGGCTAAAAATAATTTGCTGCAAGATGTAAAAGTCCTCAGGGGGTCTATGAGAAGGCTTTCATTTTCCTTTCTATCATTGCCTTGAGGTCAAATATTTAACGGTGCTCTAGATTTAAAAGCACATGCAAATCTTGCATTCTTTTGAAGCTGACTTTTGCCACTTAGAATAGCAACAATCATTTTCTAGAACTTCGAGTTAAAAGAACTGTTCTTTATTTGTTGCTTGCTTTGAGAATCTAAGCAAATTAAAATACCTTCCTAATTTTGTCCTAACATGTATCTGAAAAATCAGATAGATACTTCCCCCTTTAGGAATCTCCAAGAATGAATTATCTTTCAGTTGAAAAATATTTCTAGACTAGCACTTTTGTGCCTCTGACTGTGCTAGATTATGGAAAATGCATGGTTTATGGCATCAAGGACCCTATAGTTCAGTGGGCCAAGATAACATATAAAAATGTAAGAATAATACAAGGTAACATGTTAAATTCTATGGCAAGATTATGGGTGCTCTAAGAATTTAGAGACATGGATAATCAATAGAATTTATCAGGGCTGGAGAATTTTGTGAAGAAAAGGCATCTGAAAGTCGGCAGAGGAATTTGGACTTGATAAATTGCTCACGCTAATTCTAGGTTTTTAACAGGGGAATGACAGATATAATCAACACTGGAGGAAAATAGATGTGGTATTAGTCTGTAAGGGCTCTTGGATGGTAGGAGAGGGTATGCCAGATAGAAGCCCAACACAGTATGAAATAATATGATGAAGGTCTTCGCTGTAAGGTGGGCTATGGAAAGAGGAAAGTGACATTCGGAAGAAAAAAATCAATAGGTCTTTGTAACTAAGCGGAAATAGTGGAGAGGGATTATTACTTAGAATATATACTACCAGAGTTAACAATCAGGCATTCATAAAACATAATAACCACTGTCTTAGTTTGTGTTCTTCTGAAAGCACAACCTGAGACAAGGGCGGGGATGCAGGTCATTTATTTGGGAGAAATTCCCAGGCAAGAAAAGTGAGAAAGTGGGGAGAGAGGCAGGGAAAAGAGAGAATCCAATTAAGGGTATCTGTAATGGGCAGGTTAGCAATGTAGACAAATATAGGGCTCAATACCATCGGGAACCCTCAAAGACACCATGAGTAGTGTGATTCAGAATTGTTCCACCAGAAGCTGAAATCATCTATTGACTTCTACACCACTGGTTGAGGGTTATTTCCAGTGGCATCATCTTTTCTGTACTTCTTAGTTGGACCTGTGTACAAGTTGATCAGCCTCTTCTGCCTTGGAGAAAGCCTTGAGCAGCAAAGCAGAGAGACTCAGAATATAGGCCTATTGTGCAACACTAGCAGAGGCACTTTATAACCACGGCTGCACTGAAGTCATGTGGGGACACAGAAGGCACACAGTGTGCAGTTGCTATAATCACACATGCAATCAAACACATCCAATAAGGTTATGACATTCAAAAAGCTGCAGATATGAAGCTTCGTTATTAATAACAGCTTCAGTTTGATACTCAGAGGTCTTTGGGTAGGAATTCAGTGTTCTCCTCTGAGAGTTTGGATAAGTTACTTTGCCTAAACTTCCTCAGTTATGAAAACTCAATGAATTAATGCATGCAAAATAATTACCCCAGTGAAAAAAAGATTCCCCCAAAATACTAGGTCTTAGAAATAACTTTTTAATGGAATCCCTAGGAAATCTGCAAAACAAAGGGGGGGGGGCAAATTAGTAGCAATTCTCAATATAGGATACAGCAAAATTGAAATCAGCATTTGGTATGCATTTTTATTACAATGAAGGGATTGCTGGTGGCCCTAATTAAGGTATTTAATAAAACTCTGAAATAAGACTAGCAAAGAATGTGCCTAATAGCTGAATACCACCTCATCCAATTAAAATCTTCACTCTCATCAAAGTATAGTAAAAAATCATTCCATAGCCACTGCTCCTTGAGTGATTTCTGGCAAATACTCCAGTTTCTCTATAACACTTTGCAACCCTATGTTCCTTCCAAGAGGGTGAACTGCTAAGAACATCAATCAGGATAGTGGTTATTCTGCAAATACGCACAGTCCTCCTGACATACATTCTCTGACTCTCAGACTTGACAGGGGTATGCTAGCCAATCCAAGTATGACAAATGCATGTCATTGGTTCTATCATGCAAACCCACCTGTAGCAGATAGTGCTAAGGGAATCAGTTTTAAGATAACTAAAAAGCAATCTGTTTGCATGATCATGGTCAGTGTATACCTCTTCCTTTATTCATGATAAGTCCCAAGCACAGTGGGTTCTATGTAGTTCTATATAGGCAGAGGTACTATAATAGTTCAACTGTAGGAATCCTAGAGAATTATTTGTAGACACTTAAAAAATTGGGTCCAGAACATAGACCCATAAAATTCTAGGTCTGAAATTGACCTAAGACATCCAGACTTTTCATTATAAAATGAGGAAGCAGAGACTCCAAGATGTTAAATTATTTGCCAAGAGTCGCACAGTGATCCAGAACCACATCCAGACCATCCTGACCCCATTCTCTTTCTTCATCTGCCCTTTAAAGCCTCATCTCCCAAGTTAAACGACAATTTCTGCTGGGCACTGAATGGCTATGAAAAGCTACATTAAACAAGGCTAACAAAATGGCAGTAACAACAATAAGATGTCAACTACTATTTCACAATTAAGTTCTAAATACTAGCAGAAAAGACAGATATTTCATATATTCAATCCACAAGTACTTATTGTGTGCCTGTTATGTCAGATATTGTGAGAAATAGCAGTGAATAAGAAAGTTGCAGTCTCTAAAATCTATTTTAATGATCGTATAACTGTGTACTATTTCAAGTCCATGTTCTTACAGATAAGAACACAAATGAACAGAACTCATCAGATTTAAAATTATATGCACCAAGGTACAAGCTATATAGGCTTTTCCAGGCAAAACTGCATGGTCATACAATAGAGGAAATTTGATAAAATGATTCTGACAGTTTGGTCAAAACAAAGTATGGGCTATCTTAAATTTGTTTTATATTGGTTGTATAGAGCTATACTATATCTAACATTGGAATTTATAGTACTTTAGAAATTATACTTTTAAAAAAAATACCCATCAAATTATTTTTAAGATTATTTTGAACTTAAAACCCTGAACAAATAGGAAATTTTTTCTTTGATAAAATTAAAATCTAAAATGAAATGTACCTAACAGTGGTTGTAAATACCTGTAGTAATAGGAGGTTTTTAATTCTAAATCAATTACCAGTGTTTAAGTGAGCTCCTTTTCATTAACTGGTCATTTTTTTAGCTATGTGTGGAAGTTGTAGAAAGGTATTAGAATTTTCTTTACTTTGGGGCAAGAAGAATTTAATAAAAGTATTTGTTAAACATTGCTGGAAAAAAAATAAGCAGAATAATTTTGACTCTTCTAAGTTCTTTTAAGATAGAAATAGTTGAGGAATTGTTCATAATGGTAGAATGAATAGCATTATGCTTCTGTTTTTAAATTCATGATCATTTGCCATAATGATTTTTCTACCATATAACTGACTCAACTGACTCCTCATGTATCCTAGAAAATAACTGCTGAACTTCGGTAAATGTAAACATGCATTTTATGTTATTTATTGAATTTGATCAATTATCCCAGTAATATGACTTTTTTGGAAAACTTTTTATGTATTTTTAATCTATTTCAAGGTGCAATGTAACAGACTTCTTTTGATCTCATAATACAACCACTGGGTACACTGAACAAGTCTTGCTGACTTTGAAATTAAAACTTACTCAAGAGAAAGGAAGGGTTGGTTTACTTATAAACAGCCCTGAATATCCCCTATAGTTTTCCACTGGACTAACCCAAATTATTCCATAACTTATCATGTAAATGCTTCATTTGATTTAGAATACACTATCAATAAGACGAACTACTCACTTATTTCAGGGCTCTCAAGTAAATAGTCTCCATAGAATACAGGGCAAAAATATTGGCTCAAGGTGAATGGTCAGTCGTTTATAAAGCACAGTCATTTTTTGGTCACCAGTAACTCCTTGTACAGAAAAAAACCATGGAAAATTCTTAGTTCATTCACTCTTTAATACATAATCAACACATATATTTGGAAAAATACTGTGTCAAGCTTTGTGTTGTAATTTCTTGGTGCTCAAAAGGAAGATCAGTTATAATAATTAGCATTGACTATATTGCTTTGATGCCATATGTACATGAAATATTAATAAAAACAAAAACTAACATCACATGATCTTAAAAAGCTAGAGAATATTGGGTAGTACATAGTGATGACCGACAGAACAGATTATAATTTCTGTGAGTTCACAAGAGGCAGAGTCCAATTGAATAAACTATACCTATTTAAGTGTACAAAATCACCAGAAGGAATTTTATAGAAAAGTCCAACAGGATTTAAGAATTTATGTAATGGAAAATGAGAAATCAAATTGAGAAAATAAGTTGGGATTTAACTCAGGATGTGAAATTTGTACTTGATTTTAAAATTGGACATTATGATAATCCAGACATGAAGAGCAAAGTAGAGAATAAAAAGATGCATTATTAGGAATAAGCCAGAAAATTTATGAGAATAAAAAGAAAAGGGAGGCATTAATGAGCAATCTAAGATTCTAAAACTTAACAACTTGAGAAATTGTGATACCACAGACAGAAACCGTGGAGAGAACATTGGCAGGAACAGCTTAAGTTCAGTTTTAGACAGATTGGGATATAGATTATGACAGAACACGTAGGTCTAAAATCTAGTAAATATGTAGTGATATGCAGTAGAAATTTAGAAAATAAAGACATAAGGGCTTATAAATCCTAATAAATGCTTAAAATAATAATAATCTCTAAAAAAAATAATAAGGGAAAGGAAGAAAAATTGAACCTTGAGCAATACAACTAGATAAGAGAGAAAAGAGAAGTGAAAACACAAGGACAACAGAGATAGACTATTCTTAGAAACTGGCAGCAAGAGAAAGAAAGGAATGTTTTCATACCTCAAACCTGTATTTATGTTGGGAATTAAGTAATAGACAATGACAAAACTGAAATTCTGTAGAATAGAAACAAAAGAGAACTACTACAATTTGGAATTCAACCAGGAGAGCACAAAGAGAAGTGTTTAAGGCTCTGCTATATACTGTAAAACTATGATATTTGAAGCTTGACTTGGGTAAATGAACTATTGTAGGTTTTTCAACCAGTAGATAGGGCATGGTAGAAGGTAGAGCTCAATGACTCACAGTCATATACAGCATCAAATAGGTGGTAATTTCATGTTTCCAAGTTAGCAGTGATCAATGTAGCTGTGAGTACTGGCCACATGTTTCTGCTTTACTCTAGGGAAAAGAAATTTGGACCCAGTAAAACATTTTAAAGTTCAGTCAAGACTTTGGCTTCAGCTGAGTTTTGATTTAAAAACTGTGGAGTATAACAGAGCATGATGATAGCAAAATCCTAAAATTTTGTGCTCCTATTAACATAGATTCAAAATATATAAAGCAAAGCTGTCAATAAACATAAGGATAGAAACATCCAATATTATATTGGGCATGTGAAACAATATCAACAAGTCCAACATGGATGTCATCAAAGTCCCAAAAGGAGAGGAGAAAGAGATTGGTGCAGAAACACAATATGAAGAAATAATCACTGAAATTGTCCAAATATTAGAAATACTTGAACCCAAAAATCCAAGAAGTCCAATAAACCAGGTGAATGATAAACATAAAGATAACCACACCCAGACAAATAATAGTCAATTTTATGAAAACTGTAGATTTAGATTAAAACAGCATTTCATGGGGCACCTGGGTGGCTCGGTAGGTTAAGCCTCTGCCTTCGGGTAGGGTCATGATCCCATGATCAAGCCCTGCATCAGGCTCTCTGCTAAGTGGGGAACCTGCTTCCCCTTCTCTCTCTGTCTGCTTCTCTGCCTACTTGTGATCTCTCTCTCTGTCAAAAAAGTAAACAAAATCTTAAAAAAAAAACCACAGCATTTCATAACACTAAACAGATCTATCTAACACATAGATTAAGAAACAATGAATTCTAAACAGGGCAATAAGAAGACAAATAAAAGTTGACTTCTCATCAGGAACAATACAAACCAAAGACAGTGGAAGAAATCTTAAAATTACTGAAGAAAAAAAAATTGTCAACCTAGACTAGGTTACCTAGTGAAAATATTTTTCAAAAATAAAATCAATATTAAGACATTTCCAGATGAGCACAAGCTGAGAAAACTTGTCAGTAGTAGAGCAGAAATGTACATTCCTTTCTTTCTCTTGCTGCCAGTTTCTAAGAAAAAAATTTCTGAGAAAAAAATTCTAATGGAAGTTCTTCAGATTGAAGGAAAAACATAGCAACAGAGAAAAAGACCTACACAAAAGATGAAGAATGTAAGAATGGTAAAAATATGGTAAATATAAAAGAAGTTTTTTTTCGTATCTTTATTTCTTTAAAAAAATAGATAATTCAAACAGAATTCATGTTGTGGGGTTTGCAACATAAATGGAATAGTAAAAGTAGTCAGTATATTCAGAAACAGCAATAAAGGAGGAAAAAGGTAACAAAGTCTGAGTTGAACAAAGAGAAAATAAACAGAAGCTAGTAGACTTAAATCCATCCATACTAAAATTACAGTTATATAAATTAATAGAACACTCCAATTAAGAGACAAATTGTCATAGTGGATTTTAAAAGCAATCCAAATGCATGCTGTTTGTAAGTAAGTGACTTTGAAGGTACACATACACAAATACTGAAAATCAAAGAATAAAGAAGACATATAACCTAGGTTATAAGCATAAGCAAGCTGGAGAAGCTAGAGTAGTATATATAGCAAATAAAGTTCAAGGTATAAAATGTTACCAACATTAAAGTTAAAAGGGCATATTCACCATTAAAACAAAGTCACCCTAATCATTTGTGCACTAATAAGAGAGCCTGAAAATACATTAAGCAAAAAATTCAAAAGAAATTAAAGGAAAAACAGAAAATCCAAAATTATAGTTAGAGATTTTAATATTCTGCTGTCATTAACTAATAGAATTAGCAGACACAAAAGTAGAGATATAAACATGAAAAACATCATCAATTAATTTGACATAATTGGTACAAAGGACAACACTTACTGATACAGAATACACATTTTTTTTAAGTCCCCATGAAACATTCACTGACATCGACCATAAGCTGAACCATTAAACAAATTTCAGTATATTTTAAAGGATTGAAACCAGAGAACGTAATCTCTGCTTCAATGGAATTAATAGAAGTTAATAACAAAAATAGATCTGCAAATTCTGAATATTTGGAATTTAAAAAAAAAAAAAACACTGCCAAATAACCTATGGATCAGAGGAAAAAAATCCCAAGTAAATTAAAAGATGTTGAAAATTAATAGTAATTTAAAAATCAAAAAAAAAAATCTATAAGGTGCACATAGAATAGCAGAACTTGGGAAAATATAGAAGATATGTTACAAAAGATTAAAGACTTAAAGTCAAAGTTTCTACCTTAAAAAGCTATGAAAGGAAGAACAATTCAAAGTAAGGAAAATGAAGGGTAAAATAAAAATGTAAAATAAAAATAGAAATGAAGCATATAATTGAAACAGCAGAAATCAAAATAATGGAAGATGTACAGACAGAATATATAAAAGCGAAGGTTTGTTTTAGAATTGATTAATAAAACTGATACACCCCTAGCTAAACTGACACACACACACAAAAAGAATTATCAATAATAGAAATTATAAAGGATCCATCAATATAATAAATAATATGGGTATAAAACAGATAATAAGGGATATTATGAACAAATGTATGCCAATAAATTTGAGAGATTAGAGGAAATGGACATAATCTTCCAAAGACACTAATTATCTAACCTGATATGAGAAAAAATAGACAATCTATATATTCCTACATTTGTATTAAGTATTTTTGTAATTAAAGCATTTCTACAGTGAAAATTCTAGGGCATAAAGGTTTAACAGGTGAATTCTACCAAGCATTTAATGGAGAAATGATACTAACACATACACTAGCTATTTCAAAATATAGAGAATGAAAGAATACTTCACAACTCAGAATCCTGGTGCCACAAACTGAAAAGCATTTACATGAAAATGAACACAGATGCAAAAAGTCTTGATAAAATAGCAAAAAATACAGCAACATTTAAAAAGGATCACATCACACAATAAAGTATGGTTGATTCTAGAAGTACAATGTAAGTTCACCATACAAAAAAAAAATTAATCAGTCAAAATAATTTACTGCCTTAACAGATTAAAGGGGAAAAATGCTCATCTCAGTCAGTGCAGTAAAATGATCTAACAATATGCCACACTTCAGCAACAATTAAGGATTTAAAAATCTCAGCAAGTCAGCAATAGAAGGAAACATCTTCGGTGAGATGAAAGGTATCTGTGAAAATCTACAGTTGGCACCACACTTAATGTGAAATATTGAATATGTTCCTCATAAGATTGAGAAAAGGCAAAGATATTCTATATACTACTTCTATTTAACTATCTACTAGAATAAGCTCACAATGCAATAAAGACCAATAATAAAAGCATAAAATTTGAAAAGGAAGAAGTAAAACTCTCTTTGTTCACAGGCAATACGACTGTTGACATAAAAAATTATGTAAGAATTTTTTTTAAAGTTTTATTTATTTATTTTGGAGAGAGAAAATGCACACACACACAATTGTGTGCAAATGGGGGAGGGGCAGAGAGAGAGGAGAGAGAGAGAGAATTCCCAAGCAGTCTCCCTGCTGAGCACAGAGCCCATTGCAGGGCTTGGTCCCAGGACCGCCAGATCATGACTGAGCTGAAATCCAGAGTCAGCCACTTAACTGACTGAGCCACCCAGGAGCCCCCTATAATTACTTTTTTAAAAAAACACTAGAGCCAAATAATTTAATGAGATCACCAAAAAATGTCAATATTTTAAAATCAGTTCTATTTTTAGTAGCAAACAAGTGAAAAATAAAACATTAAAGACATTGTTTATAATAACTAACAGTAATAATACATGCACACAGGAGGAAATAAATCCAATGAAAGCTGTTCAAGACTTTAATACTAAATTTATAAAGCAAGAGTGAAAAAAATGATGACCAAAATAAATGAAGAAATATGCCATGAGTTGAAAGGTTTAGTACTGTTATGATAGCCGTTCTCTTCAAATTGATGTATAGATACATTGCCATCTCAATCAGCATTGCAGCAGATGTAATTTGCATGGTTGACAAGCTGTTTCTAAAATGTATACAGAAATGCAAAGCATTTAGAGGGAAAAAATCAATGTTGGAAAAGAAGAACAAATTGGAGGATTTACACAACCTAATTTCAGTGCTTACTAAAACAAAGCTATGGTAATCAAATCAGTGTGTATTGGGCTAAGGATAGACAAACAGATAAAAGGAACCAAATACAAACTCCAGAAATGGACCTATGTTTACAAAATTACTTGATTTTTTACCAAATGTGCCAAAACAATTTAATGGGGAAGGAAAGCTTTTTGATGAATAGCACTGGGAGAAAAGCAAAATGACACTAAAGATAAGCTAAAATTCTAATACCTCTGAGAATAAAGCAAAAGAAAATATCTTCAGGGCCTTGGCTAGGCAATTTTTTTTTAATAGAAAATACTAACAAAGGGAAAAAAACAATTGGTAAAATGGGCTGTGCCAAAATTTAAAACTTCTCACCAAAGTAACAGGCAAATCACAGACTGAGAAAAACATTTGCAAAACATGTAGATGGAAAACAAGTCCTACCCAGAGTGTATAAAGAAACTCAACAACTTAAGAATAATTAAAGACCAAAAAAGCCAGACATCAGGGAGATGCTAACTGAAACTACAGTAAGATGCCCCTAATATACTCACTAGAATAGCTATTGAATATTGAGAACACAAGGTTTGGCAAGTTTGAAGAAGAATGGAATTCTTTGACATTGTTGGTAGACATGATAAGTGGTACAACCATGTTAGAAAACTATTTGGAAGTTTCTTACAAAGTTAGACATGCACCTACCCTATGACTCAGTGATTTCACTCCTAGCAATTTACCCCCCAAAAATATACCTAATTATTTGTAACCAACAAGACGGATAAGTAATCATAGAACCTTACTCATAAGAACTAAGGTTTACATTTTGGTTTTGGGGGTTTTTTATGTCCTTCCCTAAATTGTGGTATATTTAAAGGACCACTGCTCAGCAATAGAAATGTATAGGTTGGTACTCAGACCCCATGAATGAAGCCAGACATAAGGAGCATGCACCATAGATTTCCATTTATATATAGTTATGGAACAGCTAACTAAACAATGGTGAGAAAAATCAAAACAGTGAAGAGAGGGAAAAAAAATAAAACAAGATGAAATTAGAGAGGGAGACAAACTTTAAGAGACTCTTAATTCTAGGAAACAAACTGAGGGTTACTAGAGGGGAGGAGAGTGCTGGGGTAACTGGGTGATGGACATTAAGGAGAGCACATGATGTAATGAGGACTGGGTATTATATAAGACTGATGCATCACTGACCTCTGCCTCTGACACCAGTAATACATTATATGATTAATTGAATTTAAATCTTAAAAGCTCCAAACAGTGATTGCCTCTTTGGTCTGAGCAAGGAGGTTGACTAGTAAAGAGGTAAGACAAGTCAAGAATTTTCTTAGGTAATGAAAATATTCTATACCTCGACAGAGATGGGCCTTACAGAGAAGTATGTATCTGCCAAAGCTTATTATATTCTACGCTTCAAGTCTGTATATTTTGCTTTTTGTCAAATATCCTAATTTTAAAAATGAAAAAAGAAAAAAATAAACTCTAAGGTATATTAGAGATCTGATTTATAGCTCACATCTTCTAAATATGTTAAACAAAAAAGATTAGTAAATTTTACTTTCCTCTTCTAGTATGAAATACAGTTGATCCTTCATTGTAACTGAATGAGCTGCTTGTAGGACTGGAAATTACCGAGAAAAGCCTTAAATTTTCTTAGTTCCTCTGTGTATTTAATGAAACAAGCATAGCTTAAGTTATCAGGTGACATATATTTGAACTTGTTTTTAGCCAAATGTCGTCGAATTTTCACATTATGTTCTAATGCTAGACAAAAAGTTATTTCATTGTCATGCAAAACTTGATGTCAAGAAAATAGACTTTAAAATAATTTAAAATACAACTTGTATACTTCCAAACTTCTTTAGTTTTCTGTTTACAAAGGGTTCCTTAAGCCTTGACTACATTTATCTATATCTTTTGTCTTTCAAATACACCTTCATATTATTTGCAAAACTTTAGTAAATTGCAATTTCCAGTTTATCCATCTTTGTACACACAAATGCTATTTAGGTTCCCTTTGATTATCTATTTTAAAAAAGCTAATTTTGACCTCCTATTTTGTGGGCTTTCATTCCTAAAATCAGAGACCATATATTCATACAATGCTGCTTTCTTTCTATTCCATATTCTAAGGTGTCTGAGGCTGGTGATGAGACCTTTTAATATAGAGCTAAGATTTCCCCATCCGTATAACAGGAACAAATTAGGGCATTCATCTAAAAAAAGCAAAGTGCTTGAATAGTGCAATCTCTGATGAAGAATGGGCAAAAATGGTACTTGAGTCCTCTAAATTAGAGCATTAGTTATTGTCCTTTAGAAAGAAAAAAAAATCAGAAGAACATTAGACTGAACTAAATTGAACAGAAAAGCCAATAGTGAAGAATAAACTGGAAGGTGCTCAAATCAGGAGAGTGAAGGTGAATGCTGAGAACATAACAAGTTTCAAAGGTAGGATGTTAACACCCAGGGTTCCAAATCATATGACACTCTATAAGCAGTCATGCCCAATCTACGCTTCAGAATTTCTCAAGATAGAAAAGTGGTGTTCTCAATTCAGGCTACAGACACCAAGAGAAGTTGTTGATGTCAGATGTTAAAGTGGGAGTTGGGGCCAAGACCTTAAGCAAAATGAAGTAAAAAGTGAGAAAATTATCTGGATAGTTCAAGTTTAAAAGAAGTTTTATATAAGGTAGCTATAAATTCAGGCAAAGGCGTATTTTTGGCTTATAATTTAAAAAAGTAGCTGTCAGCTTTTCCTCTATGAAATGAGGCAGATTAGAGGATTTGTGAGTCCCTTCTAATTACTAGAATCTATGTTTATTGCCTCAATTATCTGAATATTTCAAGCAAAGCTATTTGGGGCTTGGAATATTCATATAATTACCACAATTTTTAATTTAACTTTGCATGTGTGGACACAATCTTAATGGTGACTTGTATTCATTTTGGGAACTCTTTCAGCTTGATGAGAATGCCCCAATGAATACTCTCTGTGGAAACCCGAGGCTATCACGCGCTTACAGAGTTGGGCTTGCATAAAAATACAGAGGTTTGAATTCTACATATTTTGTGTGTAATCAAGGGTTAAGAGCTTTGGCGCCAAGATGTTGATTTTAAAATTCAAGTATTTCTCACTTTCTAAAGTATCTCCCAAACTGAGGTTTTGAACATACAAGTGGCTTGGTTAAATAGATAAACAACAGAAACTTTCCATTTCTGGCTGAAATTAAGCCTTTCTTTAATAATTCAGAGAATTATGTATTTCATATTCAAAACTAACATAGAAGCATAAGTATTATGGTTAGGTATTTAATAATAGTCATTTTATTTTCAGAACAATGTAATTCCAGATTAAATAATAGAAAACACACAAACCAAAAAAGAGACACCCTAAATCTTTTTTTAGTCAAGTGCATAGTAACCAGTACTTTTAAATGTATTTCTTTTGTAAAACCAGAAAGATCAAGTTATAATGAGGTCCCTTAATAAGCTGGCTATGTAATTATAAGTAGTTCAGAGAGATGCTAGAAGTATCTTTCAGTTACCAAAAGAAATTTCTTCAAGGCGGAGATTCAACTTGATTCCTCTCTGAATTTTCCACAGCACCTTCCTCACAGGAAATGTTCAATAAATGAGTCCTTATCTGAATAGAAGAGGGAACATATTCTCACTAGCAAGAGAGACACTTGGCAGGTTCTTCAAACATACTCTCCAAAGAATAACTTAAAGCTCACATTAGCGATTCAGGCTCCAGGGTCCCTCCCAGACCATCTGAATCAGAATTTGTGGAAAGGAGCCAAGGAATCCATTTAACAAGCACCCTATATGATTCTAATGATCAAACAACTTGAAAAATAGCACAGTGTGAGATTACAGTGTGGGGGCCCACAAGACAGGGGTTTGCAGCATTTCAATTTAGCAATTTAAGATCTCCATAATTTGGACTTGGCTTAACTTGCCAGCATTATCTCCCTTAATTCTCATTCATGTTGTAGAAGTCAGTCTGGTCTACTCTCAGAAAGCGTAGTGGGTGGAAGAAGTATGGCATAACCATACTAGGGCTTATGCCATACATGGCATAAATATACTTGGGTTTGAATCCTGGTTTATATTGGTAGTAGTTTTCTGATTCTAGCACTGTTAGTAACCTAGCTTGATTCTATACACATGGGTTTGGTTCTGATTAATAGTTAGGTCATTCACCCTCCACTTGACACTTTAACTGCAAGAAAATGTCTTGGCTCTTATTACAATGAAGACAACTAATCTAGACTTGCCCTGATGCATGAAGTCAAGCCAGCTGCTGACTCTTCCTCCAGCGCCATTTCTTCTTTCTAATGGGAGGCATATATCACATGCTTAGAATGGTCGATGCTGGGATGCCTGGGTTGCTCAGTTGGTTAAGTGTCTGCCTTTGGTTCAGGTCAGGATCCCAGTGTCCTGGAATCAAGCCCTGCATGGGGCTCCCTGCTCAGCACGAAGTCTGCTTCTCCCTCTCCCACTCCCTCTGAATGTGTTCCCTCTCTCTCTATGTTTCTCTCTGTCAAATAAATACATAAAATCTTAAAAAAAAAAAATGAAGAAGAAGAAGCATTAATTGCTCCAAGTAACCCAAAAATCCTCGAGGCCACACCTAGTATCTTACATTTATATAATGGATGTAACATGTCTCCTATAGAATTCTGTATTTTAACTAATGTGACTTCTTAAGTACCACAAATTGAAATTACTGACCTCTGCCATAAACAGAAAAACTCAACCCAGATGGCTCTGAAAAAGAAATTCAGCACTAAAACTACACATCTAATCACATAGCAACTGAGCAGGAGTTAAGGCAAACCGTTTGTTTGAATAGATAACCTTTTGTGAGTCATAAGCAAATATGCTTGAGCAAGAAAGTAATCAAACCTCTCTGAGATTCAGTAAAATAGGAATAATAATACTAATATGGTTGTTTTTAATGAAGTCCTTGGAGTAGACACTAGCACATAATATGAAATCAGTAATTATTAGTGCCTTTGCTTCTATTCCTATGTTTCCTGAATATGCCATTCTTATTTCCCATTTTTGAAGATTTGCTCATACTAAGCCCACGTCCATCAACTCTATTCAAATTAATTCAGCCTTCAAAATCTGGCTAAACCCCATAGCACAACCCCTGTGCGTTATCTACTCACTCTGTGCCACAAGAATCTTTCAGTATTCTAGAATTCATATCTTGTTAATGTTAGAAAACAAATGAGACTTTAATCAAATATTGATGTACATTTATGTCTAATGTATTGCATGTGCACATTCTTTAAGGATTTTATTTATTAATTTGAGAGAAAGAGAGAGCACAAGCAGGCAGAGGGGCAGAAAGAGAGGGAGAAGCAGATTCCCCACTGAGCAGGGAGCCCGATGGAGGGCTCAATCCCAGCACCCCAGGATCATGACCTGAGCCAAAGACAGCTGCTTAACTGACTGAGCCACCCAGGAGCCCCTGCATGTGTGCATTTATTTTACTGAATGACCTTATAATGGAGGGGACAGTATCATATGCTTTTGTATATCTCCCAAACACAAGTACTGTGAGCTACAACAAAGCAGGAAAAATGCAGTAAGACGTAAACACTCTTACCCCTACCCATTCTTACTAGGAATGGAAATGTAGTTAGAAAAGAGGAACTTCTTTATATCCAACTCAGATATTTCCTTTTGAATTTACTGAAGAGCAGCTCTAAATTTATTAGCACCATTTTCTACATTGAAAAGATCAGAGTGTACTTGTAAAAATTAGCACAAGGCTACTGGTAGGAGTCAAGGCTGATGTAACCCTTCCAAGAGGGAAATGAAGCAGTATGTATGAAAAGTCTTATATGTGTCTATCTTCTTTGATCCAGCAATTTAATTTTGAGAAATTTTCCCTAAAGAAAGAATAACATCTGTGTTTAAAAAACAATGTCCATGACAGTTTTGTTTGAAATGGGAAAAATATGGAGAAAGCCTAAAATATATTCAATATGGAATTGGTTAAATGAAATACCATCCCTCCATTTAAAACAATGTCAGAAAAGAAATACTTAATGACATAGAAATAAGTGTCTTATTAGTGTAAAAATCAGGTTATATTAAAATATTGTATGATTCTCCAATTTTTTGCCAACTATGTATTTATACCTGTTCATAGGGAATAAATGAAATGGCAATATGAAGATGACAACCACTGGTTTGAGGAATTATGGGTGGAAATTTTCTTCTTTGTGATATTCTTTGTATTCCAAATTCTGTATATTTTTACTTGTTATATTAAGATATTTAAAAAAATAAATTTCAATGGAGAAAATATGTCAACTATAGAAGTGAAACCTTTCTGCATCTCTATTCCATAGCTCTCTTATTAAGAATATTATTTGGCATGATCAAAATCATGAAATAAAGTTGGTACAATTCAGATATTGAATTGATATAAATATAATTTTAAAGTGTTTAAATAATGGCATTAGTCTCCTTTAATGGAATGATTTAATATATACCTAGAAAAAATGACAGAAAAGAAGAAAAAAATTAAATTTAAATAGGGTAATATAGAAAGAGGTGCCAAAAGAAGAGCACAGTATTTCTCCATCTAAAATGTTACTTGGGAAATTAAAGACTGAAGATTCCCACATGGGAATTGATTTAAGATAGTAGAAAGTCAAAGGATTGTGATTAACATACAGTCAACCCTTTCTTCCTGTTCTATTGATACTTTTAGTTTTATGAGCTAGATAGATTAAAAAGTCAAGGCAAATAGAAGGAGATAAGTTAGTAAATACTATAAAAATGTAGTTTATGTTAATATTTACATCAATCAAGTTGTCTTAACACATTAATGAAACTAAAGCATTAAACAAATATGAAAAAATGTGTTTTCTTTTTTTTCTACCTAGTTGTGTAGTCTATACTTCATGGAAGTCTAGTAAATTCTAATAGTTGACTTTGAAAACACAATGTATCCCATGTTTTGTTGGGCAAAGCAATGCAACCAAGTTTCCTGAATAGGTCGGTAGAGACAACTGCACAGTGGAGCTTTTTGTTGGTGTTAGAAAGAGAGAAGCCAAGAAAGGAGATCAAGGCAACAGACAACTATGACTATGATAGGCATTGGACTTCAATGATTAGGAAAGAATCTTGAACAAATATATGCAAATATATTCTTCTGAGAGACCCACACTCTCTCCAGACATTGCTGAGTCATATTACTGGTGTGCAGTTCTATAAATATCAGAGGTCATTCTAACAAGATTCTGGAAGACACTTAAGTGATCTAAGAAGAATCCAGACATTCTCCTTTAGTGCATCTACCAGACATGGATGCACTTATCCAAAACCAAGAATAAATAAACAGAAATTAAATCCACACATAAGTGAGTGATAATTTTTAAAACAAAAAACATAGAAAAAAAGGAGAAAGTATAGCACTAAAAAGAAACAGAATCTCCTTTGGGAAAATACTTACTAAGGAAGCAAATTTCAGATAGCATTTGTTCATAGTCTTTTAAATTCAAGAAAATATTCGCTCTCTGAAACAAAGATGAACTATAAAGTATAAAAAGATAACTAGTTGAAAGGCAAGAATTTTTTGGGAAAAAAAAAAAAAGAAACCTGAATGAAATGTGGCAATAACATAAGAAAACTGCCAGAGCAGAATTAAAAAATTGCAAAAGGTATTGAAAGAGAAAACTGAATTGAGTAGAAGAAAACTTAGTAGGGTAAGAGAAACCTTATAATTTATCAGTTTATTATTTGTGCCAGGTGGTATATTGTATGACTTCCCTGTATTAATTATCCTGTTAATATTGACAACTTTATAAAGGAAGTACTATTATTTTATCTAATAATAATGATGATAAAACCAAGGCTTAGAAAAAAAAAAAAAAAACAGAACATAAGGTACTACTGCATTGATGAAGTTTTTCCTTCTACTAAATACATAGAAATGCTTACTAGAAAACAAACTTTTGAAAGAAATAAAGGTAATATCCAGGAGTCAGAAATGGAGACAGAAATAAGGTAGAAGATGTATTGTGTGATGATGCCATGGGAGTCTATGTGAGTCTCCACACAGACTATGGGCTGAGCAATGACATCTTAAGCTCCAGCACCCAACTGAAGGGGCAGGGGATTTAGATGGGAAGCATGTATCAGGGTGCTGCAATTAAGTACCATATAAATAGCATAGTACCATATCGACCAAATGGCCAGGAAGTTGGCAGGGCTATGGGTGGAAAGTAAACACAAACAAAAACCTGTAAGAAATAGAAGCCAAACATAGGCCAAATGTGACTGTGAGATCTGCATTGTATAGGAACCCCAATATAGAAATTAAGAGAAAATTCCATCAGGACTTTTGAATCCCATACATCTCTAACAGTATCCAATATAAAACTTCTCTGTAAGACCACTCTTATACCCAAGATTCACAAGGTAATTCTACATGTTTGCCAGAAAAAAATATAAGATGCCTAGTTATATGTGAATTTTAAATAAACAATGGATAGATACCTTCTAAATATTGCATATTAAAAGAGAATATTAGGATAAAGGACAAATTTATATGTGACATACTTACACTTTAAGCATAGTATATTATTTGCTAAATCTGACAAACCTAACAAGGATGGAAAATATTCTGAAGATAAGTTCACACACACACACACACACACACAAACACACAAACACACAGAAAGAGAAAAAGGAAAAAAAAAACACATGATGCAGCTAAAAATAAACAAGAGGAAAAGAACAGAGAAAACCCAAATTAAAATGAATGAGTAATAATGACATGTTATAAATGATTTCATGCAAATATAATTAAAAACTTAGATGAAATAAATTATGTTATATTAGAAACAATTTGTCAAACTGACATCAAAAGAAATAAAAAGCGTGAATATCCTTATACTAATTAAAGAAATTCAATTCATAATTTAAAAACCTTTCCTAAAAGTAAACTTTAAGTCCAAATAATTTCATTGATGACTTCTATAAAAAAACTTAATTAAGAACAATCAAAGAATTATGAGAAAGAAATAATCTTTTTATATGTTTTAGCCCTGATATCAACAGCTAACAAATACATTACAGGAAAAGGAAGTTAAATGTGCAACAATGTTTTAGAAAATTAATCCAGAAATAGATAGATGATTATATATTAAGACCAGTGGAATTTACCTGGAATGAAGATTGGTTCAACATTTGAAAACCAATGTAATTCTTTATTATTTAAAAAAATAATAAAGAAAAGCAATCATAATATCATCTCTACAGATGCAGAAAAGCATATGACAAATTTAACACCAATTGGCTACAGTTAGCTTCATATTAAATGTTTATATCCTGAATATTTCTAACCCATTTGCACCACTTCTATTTAACATTATAGTGGAGGTCATAGTCACTTCAGTAAGGCAACAAAAAGAAACAAAAGGCATAAAAGTATTAGAAGAGAAAAATTTATTTTTTATATCAATTAGGATTTGTCAGATTGTTACTAATATATCAGCCTAACCTAGAATATTCTAATTAATACACAACATAAAGGTACTATTTAGAAATATGGGAGCAATCATGAGAAAAACTGTAGTTAACAGAAATGGCCACAATTCTGTTCGAAGACTGGGATCCGGAGATACAAGAGATAAACTAGATTTTGTTTTCCAGTATAATCCATTATATATATGTTGATTATTAACACATTTTCTTTCATTCGGAGACAAGTTTCCTTGGGTCAGTAATACTTAAACACATCTTTCAAGCAAGGCATTTAGTTCCAAACCATCTTTTATTTTATTTTTTTAACTTTTTTAAAAAATATTTTATTTATTTATCTGACAGACAGAGATCACAAGTAGGCAGAGAGGCAGGCAGAGAGAGAGAGGAAGGGAAGTAGGCTCCCTGCTGAGCAGAGAGCCCGATGTGGGGCTTGATCCTAGGACCCTGGAAACATGACCTGAGCCGAAGGCAGAGGCTTCAACCCGCTGAGCCACCCAGGTGCCCTCCAAACCATCTTTTAAAAGATGTTTGTGTAACAAATAGCCTTGGAATATGGACACAATTTCCCCTATAAAGGACAGGTTTGCTTACTGCCAGGGAAGGTACAATGTCTCCTTTCACAGTTAGGGGCAAACTCACTTATTGCCCATTATAAAAGATTCGTATTCCCTAAAAGCAAATTTCTTTTCCTATAATCTGACCAATAGAATACGTAGATATCATCTCCCTCTCTTTGTGTTCCCCCTGGGCATTGAAGATGCCCTGCCTGGCGCAAAAATGAGATTGCTACCCTGCCTACCTTCCCAAATTCACATAACTAGGGTGGGCTAACTTGTAGCTTGTAAATAAGGTAAAATATCAAGATCTTCACTGTCTTTTCCATTTTTATAACACTTTTATGACTGTTATATACATTTTAAACAGGAAGGGTAAAAAGGTGAAATGTGAGCATTTATTTATCTCCATTTGGAGGAAGTAGACTTATTATGGATAAAAAACAAAGGAAAAAACAGAATGAAAATAGATCTATTTGATTGATAGTATTTTTAATTAACCTACATTATCAAAGACATCTACAAAATTAAGAATCTTGAGAGTGTATGAGAAAAAAAAGTTTTTCTTTGCCCTCTAAGATCCTTTGCTGGGTAGGGAGATTACAGGATTAACAGAAAGGCATACACAGTTACTCTACATAAGCTTTACCTAATGTTATGAGTTTTCAGAAGGCAATGAGGACTCAAAAAAACAGTTAGATCTTAGTATTTTAGGACAGGTTTGATGAAGACAAGGCAGTCATAAAGGAATATGATAGCTTAAGGAATGTGAGGTAAGGCTATTTAAACTGGGGGAAACTTCGTAAGACCTATTTGTTAAGCTTATTCTAGGTGTCCCTTTGTTTTCCAAGACAAGGATAGAGGAATCACCTCTCACTTGAAGGTTTTATTACCTGTTTCAAGGGGGAGAGGAGGGGAAAAAGTCAGAATGACTTTCCTGCTTCTGCCATTTTCTCAAATTCCTTCAGCTTAAGATATCCAGTATGCTGAGATACCATATTTTTGGAGTAGTGTGTCCTGAATACCAGCAAAACAAACATGAGAAAAGTACTTGTAATATGTTTTTGAAATAACACTTATTTCATATTTAAAGAGTACTTTCAAATACAATTTTTATGGGATGAATACAACCCATAAGAACAAATGAACAATGGAGCGCCTGGGTGGCTCAGTGGGTTAAAGCCTCTGCCTTCTGCTGGGGTCCTGATCCCGGGGTCCTGGGATTGAGCCCTGCATCGGGCTCTCTGCTCATCAGGGAGCCTGCTTCCCTTCCTCTCTCTCTGCCTGCCTCTCTGCCTACTTGTGATCTCTGTCTGTCAAATAAATAAATAAAATCTTAAAAAAAAAAAAAAGAACAAATACTAACAGCCAGTTTCCATGTGGAAATGTTCAGTTGAATTAATAGGAAATTAATTCAAATTTTAAACTACAGAGATTTTTTTATGTATATACTTTGTAAAAATAAAAAAAGAAGAAGAAGAAGAAGGGAAGGAAGGAAGGAAGGAAGGAAGGAAGGAAGGAAGGAAATTTGAGGGGCACCTGGGTGGCTCAGTTGGTTAAGCGTCTGCCTTCTGCTCAGGTCATGATCCGGAAGCTACTGGATCAAGCTCCAGGTTGGCCTCCCTGCTCAGCAGAGAACCTGCTTCTCCCTCTACCCCTCACCCTGCTCATGCTCTCTCTCTGTCTCTCTCTCACACTTGCTAGCAAATAAATAAAATTAAAAAAAAAATTGAAAGAAAAGAAATGAATCAATTTTGTTATGGAGCAGAACAATACTCCCTTTTACTGATGAAATAAAATATTCAAAATATTTTGGAGATAAAGTTGAAAATATTTATCAAAAGCCTTAAAAATATTTTAATCTTTTGACTCAATAATTCCAAGTACAGAAATAATGTTAAAGAAATAGTGAGGACTGTGAGCACAAATTTATCTGTGAAGATCTGGATATTAATAATATTAATTACAACAATTTGAATTTGCAAACTTCCTTATTTTCAGCATTAAGTAATTTATTAAAGAATTAACTGCACAATTATGTGTACTTTAGTCATTAAGAATCATCCTATAAACAAATGTTTTTTGAAAATGTTGAAAATGTTCAAAAACATTTGAAAAAAGAACTTTTAAAATAGTATATACAGAATGATTTCATTTGTGACACACAGTATAAAGTTTACACAATTAGATGTGTCAAATATAAGTTATTTTTCTTGGATTATGTGAAAATAAGAATTTTTTCTCTTTTTTTTACTTACATGTATTTTCTGATCTATCCAAAATCAATGTCTATTGCTTTTATTGTAAGAATACATTTTAATTTTTAAAAACAAAATATAGGGGCACCTGGGCGGCTCAGTGGGTTAAGCCTCTGCCTTCGGCTCAGGTCATCCTGGGATTGAGCCCCGCCTGGGGCTCTGTGTTCAGGAGGGAGCCTGCTTCCCCTGTTCTCTCTGCCTACTTGTGATCTCTCTCTATGAAATAAATAAATAAAAATCTTGGAAAAAAAAAACAAAGAAAAGAGGGAAAAAAATGTAAACATTATCATCACTTTGTAGATATAACCTAAAAAGTCAATAAGAAATGTGCCTTCAAATTCAAATGCGTGAAGATTTGCATTTTCTCTAACAGAAGACTGATCAAATTATGTAACAACCTTACATTGAAATCTCAAATTCATATTAGATATTATATAGCAGAAAATATTATTATGTGGGGAAATTGTTAATGACATATTAAGTAAAAGAAAATTATAAAGTAGTATGTAGAGCAAGAACCTATATTTTTAATGTGTAACAACAGCAAGTGCTAGAAGGAAGTGAATATAGTAATTTTCTGTGCATAAAAAAGTTATAAGTAATGTCAGATTTCTTCTCTTTGATTATTTTCATTTTCCAGATTTTCTACAATAGTATACATTGCTTGCTATTATAGCACTGGAACTATTAAGATGGGGTGCCTGGCTGTCTCAGTCAGTAGAGCATGTAACTCTTGATCTCGGCGTCATGAATTGGAGCCCCAGAGTGGATGTGGAGCCTACTTAAAAGGGGAACAAACAAAAAACCCTATTAAGTAGTCCAGTCTCTCAATAAGGAGAACCAGAATCAGAAGTGTAGATGTGGGAAGGAAAGCTAGATAACATATAAGAAGCATTAAGCATTAAGAAGCATTTGTAGAGGGGCACCTGGGTGGCTCAGTGGGTTAAAGCCTCTGCCTTCAGCTCATTTCATGATCCCAGGATCCTGGGATTGAGCCCAGCATCAGGCTCTCTGCTCAGCAGGGAATCTGCTTCCCTTCCTCTCTCTGCCTGCTTGTGAACTCTGTCTGTCAAATAAATAAATAAAATCTTTAAAAAAAAAAAAAAAAGCATTTGTAATTTGTAATTTGGTAATCTATTGGACTGAAGGGGAAATGAAGGAATTGACTTGGGTAAACATTATTGTTACTTTCTTAACTGGAAGATTCAGGAAAAGTAGTGAAATTTAAAGATAGGATTTTAAACTCCTGGAGGTTTTTTTTAGGTTTGGGGACCATCTGGATGGATGTGCCCAGTGGGCAAGAAAACTGGCACAAGGTGCCTATGATAGGTCTGGTAAAAAAAACTCTCTATTTGGAAGCCAGCAATATTCTGGGACGAGTTAAAAAATCACCAAATACATGAAATTACCTAGGGGTAAAGTAGCATAAAAAATAAGAAAAGCTAGAAGAGAGCTGTGGAGAACCCCAATGACTGCCAGATAAGCTGCAGCTGAAGTGGTAGATATCTTATTGCTGCATCCTGGTCAAGAAGGTGAGCTTCAGGAGTCATCCAGATCTAGGTACAAGTCTGTCACTCACCATCTACCTGGCCTTTGTTAAGTTACTCAAACTCTCTATGATGCTGCTTCCTCATTTTTAAAGTAATATAATACTTTCCTTACACGGTTCTATAATATCTTCACAATGGCAGGAAGTGCTCAAGAAATAGACTATTGGTAATAGTCATTGTCCTCTTAGTGGTAGATGTAAAAGAAAGAAGGAGAGGCAATCAAAAAGGGAGAATGAACAAGAAGAAAATAAAGGCAAAGGTTTGAAAGGCAAAGAATGGGAATTTCAAATCAATGGCTTTAGTCAACATGAGTTAAATCCAAACAAGATGCAAACTAAATCCAATGGCCTTGGTGTTTAGGAAATTATTTGAGATGTCCAAAATAATTATAGGGAACATGGTTTTCTTTTCAAAATAAAAGTGTCCTCAACGAATAGAGTTACTACTATTTCTTTTTTGAATTGAGGTATAATTGACATATGACATTATGTTAGAATCAGGTGTACAACATAATGATTCAATATTTGTGTATATTACAGAACGATCACCACCGTAAATCTAGTTAATATCTATCACCAGACATAGTTAAAATTTTTTTCTTATAATGAGAACTTTCAAGATGTACTTACATAGCAACTTTCAAATATGCAAGACAGCATTATTAACTATAGTCACTATGCTGGACATTACATCCCTATGCGTTTTTTTAGGTTTGGGGACCATCTGGAATTTTGTACCTTTGACTCCCTCAAGTCACTGCTATTTCCTGACATTCTATTTTGGAATTTTTCCACTCTTACTTCTTAATGAAATCATGGAAAATTTTTATCAAAATAAAATGTATGGTATATTAAAATAAAACAAAACTGCCACTAAGTAACTATGAGAGTAGGGGTCACCTTTGCTGTGTCATTTTATTTCCTGACCATCCAACACTACTGGTTAGATCTCTTTCCAAAAAATGGTTTCCAAGTCTTCAGAATTCCTAGCCAGAAATACAAAGGTTTCTCTTAAAAATACCGATATTGCATCTACTATATCAATTTCCCAACACAATTCATAATCAGAAGGAAAGAGACAGGAAGAGATATCTCTGCAGGAAACCTCTTTCTTTGGATTTCTTAATTTTTATTTTATTTTATTTTTTTAAGGAAACATAGTTGATACACCTTGCAACAAAAAGCAATTGAGTAAGAGAAACACATCGTATATCTGGAGAAAATGCTAAGATATTTAAGGTAAGATAAGAAAGTCCAAGGACTAAAATTAGACAAGCAAGAACCTAGGAATAAAAAACAAGCAAAAATTATATTTGGGAACTTTGAGGTTCAGCCAGAACTTGGGAGTTGCTGCTCAGAATGCCCTCAGACCAGCTGGGGTGGCAGCAGGTTGCTGAGGCAGGAACCAGGGAATGCCCTGGCTCTGGCTGTGTGCTAGACAGGGAGATTTGCTAGCATCTTTACAGTGAGAGAAAACAGCCGTCAAATGAGATGAGTTTTCCAAAGCTCTCTTAGCTGTCATCTCCACACTTACTTCTCCGCGCTCCTTTGTCATTGGGGTTAGAGAGGCCTAGGAACTAAAAGCAGAAAAGCTAGACCAAAAAGGCATACAAAAGTCCATTGTTAAAGGTATCATTTTCAAGCCAAGGGTGCATATAATACATTCATAGAAAGGCAATACCAGCCTAATCATAATGGAAATGGTTATTTCACATTTAAGACCTTGAGAGGGTGTGAAAAGCTAATCCACATACGATTCACTTTTATCCCACACATTCTTAATTGAAGAGACAGAAAGATGCTATTCTTTAAAAAATAAATTGTTCAGCTTAGAGACTATATCTGAAACATAGCAGTCGTTTATATTAAAATCAATGAAAAAAAAAAAAAAAAAACGTGTTCCATATGACTGAGTACGACTGGTCTGGATAAAGCAGTAGAAAGGCATACTCACACTCAGGTCTTTCAACTTGAGAGCAGCTCTCAAACCAAAGGAAGCAGAAATGCCTGAGGCGTAGGAAGGGGGCAATGTTATTTTCACTACCCACATCAGTTGTTAAATACATAAATCCTGCTCGTTTCCTGCCTAAAACTTGGCACACGCAGCAGTTCTCTTATATTGTGAACTTCATGTTGATTTTGATCACTTTCTATTTGAAATATATTTCTGCAATTTTAATTTTATGGAAAATTATGAGGAACCACACTTACCTTTTATTATGAGAATATCCCCACAACATTATTTGGAACTAATGTGGGAAATACATAGCTACAGTTGTATTTGGGTGACAATGGAACTCTATTAGAAATGCTGCAGGATTTTTTTCCACACATCAGTGTCTCTTTTTAGTTGTTGTTGTGGGTTTTTTTTTTCTTTTTTGCTGGAACTACACCTAAAATTCATTTTTGAAATATGTATCATTTACTTGAAGAGTTTTTGAGGTTTTATTTATTTATTTATTAGCTATACATATTTTCTTTCTTTTTCTTCTTCTTTCTTTTATCTTCTTGGTGGAGAGAGTCTTCCTTAAAAATCGTTTTCTGATATGTCTTTTCTTCTAAAGTGTTTTATTTTTTTCCTAAAAGTAACCCTTTCATTGGGTTAATAAATAAAAATCTAAAGAGCTTTATTCAAGGGTTTTAGACATTTAAAAAATCTGTCCTATTGTAATAGGAAGCCTTGGAGACTCATTGAAATAGCAGCAAAGGCACAAGTTTCTTTTTATTATGAAAGATGTTTATGTGAAGAACAAAATAGACAAGAGAAAGTAACTGCTTCAGAATACTTGATGGGCACTTTAATCTTCCATTAATATGCAAATTGTGTTCTTTAGAACCCCAGTAAGAGATTTTTTTTTTTCCAATCAGGCTATTTAAAAGTAGTCCTATTCTCCCAAAGGTCCTTCTTGCAGGAATCTAAGTGAAGCAGTGTTTTTTATGCTAATTCCCAAGATGCTCTTGTATGCATCATTTTCTTTTGAAATTATATGGAGTTTATTGAACCACATTTGTAAAACATTCCACAGTTGATTTCATTCTAAAGATCTTCTTTAATAGAACTGATTCCCTTGCTGATCTGTGTCATAGGAGAATGTTAAAGAAAATCAGTTTTAACAACATGGAAGAAATAAGAAAGGGCTTGTGGACACAAATGAAGATACAAGCTTGTAAACAGGAAAAGGACAATTTTTGTTGAGTAATTAACCTCATCCGAAATTTGAACCTACTAGAAACTACTGCATTGATGTTACAATTATAAAGTACCTCTTCTAAACATAAATCTCAGAAATAATCACCAAGGTACATTCCCATAGTCTTTTGGCTCTTTTGCAGGCTTTTATTCACCACATTACATTTCTTTTCAGTATCTTGCCTTTTCAAAAAGACTGTAATTATAACAACAATGCAATGACGATTTCCTTACTGGTGTAGAAATTAGGATGAATAATAAAATCATTTATATATAGCCATATTCTCCACACACCAACCACTTCAGCTTCTCAGTTCATATTTTTAAAAAGTGAAACATTTATGGGACACCTATGTGTCTTGGCTGGTTGAGCGTCAGACTCTGAGACTCTTGGTTTTGGCTGGAGTCCTGATCTCTGAGTGGTGAGATCGAGCCCCACATGGGGCTCCACACTCAATGTGGAGTCAGCTTTGTTTGAGTTTCTCTTTCCCTCTGCCCCTCCCACTCGTGCATGCTCTCTCTCTCTCAAAAATAAATAAATATTAAAAAAAAAAGAATGAAACATTTTATTTTATTTCTTTTCTTGTTATATTGATGGAAAAGGAAGTCTCAAACACATTATCAATATGGTGTCCATACTATGTTCCAATGATTTTTCCCAGAGAATGGGTATGTATTATTTATCTACCTTGCTATAGTTATAAAATACAGTATTTGGGAAAACTTTTAAGCAAATAATGTTTCTTCTGGACTAACAGGACTATTCTGATTTTTTTTTTTTAATGTATGTATTAATACAAGTTGTGACCGCCTTGTATCCCTAAAAGCCTACCCTTCCTTAGAAATATTGACTCTGTAATTTTTCTGGCACGCAAATATTCTTCAGAGTAAGTTATGATTCAGGCACAAAATCCAATCTCATCATACCTCTTTTTATTTTTTTTAGGACAAAAACAGTATCCTTCACATTTATCACCCAACTCATGCACCTGATAGGGGGTTCTTAATGACATGTGTTGCTTTAAGTTTAAATTTGCACTGAAAGAGAATTTTTGCTAACATGAAGGAAATAAGGGCATACTTCCTCCCAACTCTGTGGCTTTTCAGATAATTTCCCTTTTGTGGTATCTCTCCCACTCAGATGGGGGCTCTCAAATGTGGGGGATGATGGATGGAAGCCACTGACACTGGTGGGGAGAGGAGAACAAAGGAGAGAGAAGTTTACTGAACACACTGCAAGGGAGTGGTGGGCAGCACCGCAAAGTAGAGGCCGTCTGCAGTGAGGCAGGGGTGGAGGCTGCTTTCAAAGGGAGAAGGTGAGGAGGTATAGCAGCATACGGAATTTTCTCCTTTTTGTTAACTGTGCCTAACTGTAAGTAGCCCATTGGTTAGTTAGGGCCTATGGATATTTCGAGGTGGGTTACCAGATGGGCCTGTCTGTATTTAGCCAGAGGGTCACTCTGGTCCCTTTCTACATTCCATCACTCAAGCCTGTTTGCCTAAAATTGTCCTCTATACCTTTAACTTGAGTCATTCTCCACCTTCTGCATCTGGGACAATTCTTCAAGGTCTAAGTCAAACACCTCCTTTCACTCTCCCCTGGTAAAAAATGGATTATTCCATCTACTAAAGTCCAGACATCTGTCTTTTTTATCTTTTTAATTCCTAGGACAAAGTGGAGATTCAATAATTTACCTGCCCAGCTCATTGTATGTGCTTAACCACTAATATTAAGAAGATAAAGAGGTAGGAGTAAAGTTTCAGGGGTAACAGCTTATCCTAATCTCTATGAGGTTTCCTGACTAGGTTAATCATAAAATCAAAAGAGATACTGGTGCTATTTTAAAATAAAAAGTCGGGTGCCTGGGTGGCTCAGTGGGTTAAGCCACTGCCTTTGGCTCAGGTCATGATCTCAGGGTCCTGGGATCGAGTCCCACATCGGGCTCTCTGCTCAGCAGGGAGCCTGCTTCCTCCTCTCTCTCTGCCTGCCTCTCTGCCTACTTGTGATCTCTGTCTGTCAAATAAATAAATAAAATCTTTAAAAAATAATAAAATAAATAAAATGTCCACTTTCACATTGTAAATATTAGGTGAAGTTCTAGAGGGGTGATGGGTTATGTAGTGTTTATGTTGATTAGAGAGAGAAAAAAAAATTCCCAGAGCACTGAAATCTATAGCAACGCCTTCAAAATTTGCCAGTTGAGATCTGCAGGAGAACTAGCCTGACAATAGAAAAAAAAAAAAAAAATCTCATTCCTTAGCAATAACAACTGTGGAGTATTGATAACCAATACTTTAAATCCTCCTGCAGATTTAACAAACAGTACCTACTGCGTTGGGACCTACAGGCAGTGAAAAGCATGGGATTTTAGCAAGCAATCGGAACTAACACTAGTCACACACACAAATTGATGGAGTGGGTTTAAGGATTGGTTTAGAAAGCACAGAGCTGACTGAGTTATTACCACATGGTGCATTAGGGATAATAGCTGTACAGACCCTGGATAGTTATAGATACCAGCTCAGCCAAATCTAATCTTGCCCAGAGAGAAATATTTGTATTTAGTAGACAAGTTTTTTCAAAAGCATAAAGAATCCACAATATACATTTGGAGGGAATTTGTTCCATGAATAAGAGTAAAAAATACTATCTCAGTTGTTAAGTGGATTACCCATGGGCATTAGAACTTAGTAGCTAGTGAGGTTACTAGCTCATGCCCTGATCAAAATCTCATCATTATAACTCTGTTCCTTGGGATAAATCAGAAAAAAGAATCCAATATATAGTTCATGGTAATATTCCCAAGAAAGCCCACTCCTGGTAGATATGATTCCCTTGGAATAAGGGATATGTCTAATATATTTAGCAATGATTAATACTGGTTGTTGTCATCATCTTTGAAGTCAAAGTAGTTGGCCTTTTGTCAACCCTTAGTCCTCAAAATTAAAAATTTGCCATATTTAAGATCTTCAACCATGACTAAATGTAATCCTCAAGGATATGTGTTTCTGCTACTGAACATTCTGAAAAAATCCCTGGGCCAGCAGAGTGAATGATATTTTTCAATGGTCTTTCCTAATAAAACAACTGATCTTTGCTTTATGCACTGAGAACTTCTACAGGAAATAGAAGCTCAAGAGAATGAGGTAAATTTCTTTTCTTGGAGTAATATGAACTAAAAAAATAAAAGAATTGATAACCATAGCTTGACATTATTTCGGCTGTCTTGGGCATTAGATATACCATGCACTATGTGCTCATTTCCACTAAAGCTTAAGGTTGGAGCGTATTTCTCCAATCTGTGGTCTGAGTGAAAAGATAATTCTAGAGATCGACTTATATGATGAACTTCACATTTTACCAGAATGCAAATAAACTCATAAAGAAAAGACTTAACAGAAGCAAGAATTTGCCCTAAACTACACCAAATGACATGACACCATGTGTCTTATTTTGGTACTATCAAGGATAATATTTCAAAAGATTGGTAAAAATACAACAGGGAATTTGTTGGTGGTATTGAGTTAATGCTATCATGTGTACCATAAGGAAATTTCTTAGTAAATTAGAAATTCTTGAGATAGCTTATTATGTCCTCACCAGCCAACCAAAGAATTAAATTGGTATTTGTGCTTAGCAAAGTTCAACAGGGCAGTTGCTGGGGTCAAATTTTCCAGGACCTTTGAAACTAATTAGTATGAATTCAAAGGTTTTTCTCTGGAAATCTAAGGAAATTGCTGACTTGTCTTTATTTCTCCCTTTTGGCACTTTTTCCTATAAGGTCTGATATTTCACCAGACTTTTTTATTTCTGCCATTTAAATTCAAGTGCAAATCTATACTTCTAATACAACTCCAAATACAAATCCATTTTTTCTAAACCTAAATGAACCTGATTCACAAAAAGACTGACGGGATATTTTTGAGATGGTTTGTAAATTTTAAGAACTCATTTCTGTTGACACGCCAGTAATTTATCTTCCCACAGGTAACTGTTAACTGCCCAGAGTTTAATAGTATTATTATCAGACGACTTCATTAGTTCATCAAAAGCACTGCTAAGATGATTGTTAAGAATTCTAGGATCAGGGATGTGAACATCTTGTTTTAATCTAACTGGAGAGAAATTAGCTTTTAAACCAATGATACTCTTCATCCATTTGACGCTCTTGTAACAAGTTTATGTTTGACAAAACCTGATTCTACCATCTTCATGTCCATACCAAGCCATCCCACCTGTCTTCTCTATTTCCATGTGTGATATCCGCCCAGTTATACCAGATTGCATCTCTAAGTCATTCTTACTCCTTTCTTCATCCTCAGTTGAAGAACCTATTAACCTATTAACACTGTTGGTACCAACACTGAAATATATCTTGAATCTATCTATCCATCTTCACAGTCACTACCTAACATTTATATCTCACTTCACAGTAGTCAGCTATACACACCCTATGTCTGTCCCTGCTGTGTCCAGTGTTTTCTTTACAGGCTGTTGTTTGTGATGCAAAATGCAGATTTTCTAAACTTAGCTTTTGAAAACTCTTTTGTAACTTCCCATTGGACCTATAATAAAAACAAAATTCCTTACATCGGTGCAACTGAAAATGTAGTGTCAGATTGTGACATCAGTGCAAAAAGTAAGTATTTAGAAATGTTTATACTCATCTGACAGTGCTGTGACATCTATATATGTGGTCGGTGAACTGGTTTTATTGCAAAGGTATGACCAGTTCATGTTGCCAGAAATGGTGAGTTGTATGTGGCTCAGTGTGTGTATGAGTTTTAGGTGGTAGGACCCTGTGTTGGTCCACTATGAATTAGAAATATATTTTTTAATGAATTTTTTTAATGAGAAATTCTGCTGTAAATGATCTGGCACCAGCCTCCTCCCCGCCCTTTCTCGGACCACTTGCCTCCTCATTTTCTGTATCAGGAAAATCCTGAGTTCAAGAACAATTTATCAACTTTCTCTCTTCAGCGCTTCACACTTGCTATTCCTTATCCCAGTTAATATTTTCTATCTCACTCCATCTCCTGCTTTGCTCTATTCTTACTTCTAGGAGTTGGGTTTGGACCTTCTTTTTAGAAAATGTTCACATACTTTTTCCTCCCCCAATGTTCTTTTTCCAGTGTTTTGTGTCTTGTTTTGAAGAACTGTCTGGTTGGGGTTTTTTGTTTTTTGTTTTCACTTTTCATTAGCAGCTGTCTTTTGAACATTCTCTTGCTCAGGGAGGGGCGTCTCCACTGCTTTCAGTCTTTGGGCTGACATGTGCCCATTTCATTCTTTCTGCGTTCTGAGATTTAGGGAGCGGAAAGCAGATTTCCTTTCAGCTTTTCCAAAGCTCAGCTCACTTCAGGTAGAAAATCAAGTGTCTCCGAAGTTGGCCTTTGTGGCTCTGCTGGCAGGAAGAAGAACGTGTTCAGAGTATTAGGCGTTAAACAGTCCAGAGTTCATGGGGGGTAAAAAAGCAGGCAAAGATTATTGTAGTATGGGGGAGAGTGGAAAGCTAATAAGAAAAAAGTGAGAGCTCCAGACAAAGCTATATATTTCATTATTTAATAATATGAAAAGCTAAGTGTATTCCTTTAGTTCTTCATTACTTTAAAACTTTTGTAGGAAATTCGTGGAATTCAACCAAAATAGATTTCTGACCTTTGACTCTGGTATGTTGTATGTTCTGCAGGGCCAGTGTAATCAAGGCAGAAAATAAAATTAAGCCTTGGGTGAAATGCATGTGAAAAGAATTTCTTGTCAATTACATGGCTTTGTCAAAAGATTTCTAATTAAATATAATGGCTGGATACATGTAGTATTAACTGGTCTAACTAGTGTTTTGTTCTCACTATTTCCAGTGAGAAATCCACCAATTCAAGACCATTATAAGCATTAATAAGTACAAATATATTTATACATAGGTGGAAATTATTTAAATCTCTTTTTCTTAATTCGAGTGCTAAAATTCTCACTGGTTATAAGAAAGAATAGGAAATGCTTAATATATCTGTAGCTCAAAAACAGAAGAGGAAATTTTGCAGTTATTTAATTTTTAGGAATATTACTACAGGGGATAGGATAGCATCTTAGCTATTGCTTGCTAGACTTAGCAATATTAGACAAAGCAAGGGGAAATAATATATTTGGACCATGATTTAATAACAATAACATTGTTATTATATCAGTAAAATATTATAAGAAATAAACTTTATCTCTAGTCAGAAGGAATGGGGATCAATAAAAGCCCAAATTTTGTCCCAGTTCTTCTTTCCCAGGTGTATTTATGTCATGAGGATGCTGTGTCTAAGGCCCGAGGGAGAGAGTCATGGAAGACTTGCCCCATTTTGGCCCAAACCATGAAAACTTGTAGTGAATTGTCTTCTTCCCTCTTTCTCTGTTGCTCCCCTGAGTCCTACCATCCACTTCTCGGACCACAGCCTCTCTTCTCTGTCTCCCTACCTCCTAACTATTCCTCCTCTAATCCATTATTTCCCTGAAATCACAATTATCTCTGCAAAATGTAAACTTTATCTGCTTAAAGCCTTCAGTACTTCCTTATTGTCCTTACAGCCTTTCTTTGATCATAGGAAGGATATGGTATGTATAGTCTGGCCCCTGCCTCTCTCTCAACCTCATTACATCCCATTCTTTCCCAGGGCTCTGTGTTCCTTTTTTTTTTTTTTTTGGTAGGGGGCTGAAGTATGGGGTGGTTCCTCTAAAAAAAAAAAAAATGAAGGAGGTGAGGAGAAGAAGGAGAAGGAAAAGAAAGATGAAGAGTCATTAAGTAGGAGAGGATAGGAGAAAGAAAAAGGAAAAGTATTTGAGGAAATATCTGTGTAAGTTTGCTTAGTATTAGGACATATCCATTTTCCCCATCATTGAACACTTACAGGCTAGTGCAGTGCCTGACACATCCTGAATATGTATTCATAAGTGAACCAGTGAAATTTTCCAAATTTTGAAAACCTAGTGAAATGGAGAATCTGTCTTATTCTTTTGTGATTAGTTCTCAGGACTTTCATAAGTTGAATAGGCAATATGCCATCATTTGTAGAAATCTTTAAAGGTACAAAAGCAGGAGCATAAGGTGAAAAGCAATACTACTGTCACCTCACAAACAATAATTATGACTAACATTTAGTATATACTGTTTGGAAACTAACATTTAAAATTTTTTTCTTCCCTTGCCCCTATTTTTAAAAATCACATCCTATACAATTATGTCTTCTTCCCATTTCTTCCAATAGTGTATCATAGATTTATTTTTCAATATGGTAAATATTTATTTAAAAAACAAACAAAAAATCACTTTCGTTGACTAAATGATATTTTTAGATCACTCATTTTAGCTGCAAATAATTTAGAGAAATTTGGAATTTGGAGAAATAATCCCTCATTCCAGTGCCTCCTGTACTTTCTTCTCCTCCAGGCACACCTCCACCACCAAACCTTGGTGTCTGACAATGGAGGGTAGAAAGGAAATTCTTTATTTTCTTGATACAGCCATTCATGTGGTAGGAAGAGTCATGGTTGATCTGAACAACCCAGCTCTGTGTAACCAACCAGATCTCTAGAATATGCCCCAGACTCTTCTATCTAATACATAAGAGATCCTGACTTAATTACACTGTCGTAACATAAAGGGCTGTTGTGCCAGAAAAAGGAACAGTAGGGGAAGTCGGGTGTTCTCCCCTCTATCTCTATCTTCTTTCTTCAAAAGGAGTTACAATCCCAGGCAGGGCTGCCTCTGCCCTGGGGGTCATCATGCCAGATCTCTAGGGAGAGATACGTACTGAATAAAAAGCAGTTACCTATATTAGAACTCAGATTTTAAGTGCAGAAGTTTGCTAGTTACATTTATTTTGTATTCTACAAATGAAAATTATAGGAATATTTGCTTAATGTGAAGGAAACTGCTAACAATAAAATCAAGTTAAAAGCTAGAAATATAGTTCTATTTTCAGTAGCTCACTATATTTAAAAACATAGCATATGGACATAGATTGCCTTTGCTTAAATCCTAGATCTACAACTTACTAGCCTTAAGACCTTGGGAAAATTATTTAACCTCTCTGTGCTTCAGTTTTCTTTTATATATTATTGAGGTGAAATTCATGTAACATATGAACCATTTTAACATATTAATCATTTTACAGTGTACAATTGAGGAGCACCTGGATAGCTCAGTTGATTAAGCATCAGACTCTTGATTTCAGCTCAGGTCTTGATAGCAGGTTGTGAGATGGAGTGCAGGGTCATGGTCCCGCACTAGGTTTGGAGCCTGCTTAGATTCTCTCTCTCCCTCTGCCCCTCTCCCCCTTTCTCTCTTTCTCTCTATAAAAAAATAATAATGATAAATAAAGTATCAATTCACTGGCATTTAGTGCGTTCACAATGCTCTGTAACCATATCTTCTTTCTAGTTTGAAAACACTTTCATTACCCAGAGAAACACTGCATATCTATCAAGTTATCATTCCCCATTCACCCCTACCCTTAATTCCTGACAAGCAGTGAGGGTACCTACCTGCTTTTTCTCTCATTTTGCTTATTCTGGATATTTCCTGTAAAAAGAATCTTATAATATGTGATTTTTATTTATTTGTTTATTTATTTTGCCTAGCTTCGTTTCTTTCACATCATGTTTTAAGGTTCATCCGTGTTGTACACCTATAAGAGCTTCATTCCTTTTAGTGGCTGAATAATATTCCATTAAAATTTGTTTATCCATTTACCTATTGATAGACATTAGGGTTGATTTGTTTGATGGAGATAATAGTAGTCCTTATCTCACAGGGTTTTTATGAGCATTAATATTTGTACAGCATTTGGAATAGTGCCTGTTTTGTTATTTCTTAAATTACATAAATAATTATAACTCTATATTCAGAACTATGTATATACTATTCATATTTATATGTTTTTGGAAACTACTGGTCATAAGTATACCAAATATTTGACCGTTATTTTCCTAAATGTTGATATTGTAGATGGTTTTTCTGAAGGCTTGTTTTTTTTTAATTTTATATAAATTGTCCCTTTTAGAATCATTTATAGCATTTAGAATTTGTCTAAGACAAAGAAATAGTTTAACAGCTGCACATGCACATGGAATTTAACTATGTTCTTTTTAAACTACATGTATCAAGTGGCATCTGTCATATGTAGAGTTGCTCTAGATATTCCCTGTAGTCTCTCCATTCCTGTATGTTATTACCATCTTCCAGCTCATGATTTGGGAGCTCTGCTGTCTAGGCTCAGTCCCCTTGGTTTCCTCCATCTTGGCTGTAGTCCATGGGGAATATTGGGGAGCTACTGGTGGTGCTCTGTAGATACAATCAGCAAGTAGTTAAAAGCTGCCATCACAGAGCTACACTGCAGTGGCAGGCATGAGCCATTTTTCTGAAAGGGATCGGTGCACTGACTCTAAATAGGCTTGCACGGACATCATTTCTGCTAGTGTTGAAAACTGCAAGTGAGACCTGTTAGCTACCAGGTAGGAGAGTGAGAAAGGAGACCAGCGGTTGTCCTGGCCTTGCCTACATATGTGTGACCCGTGACAGCATGAGGCATCCTTGTACTAAGTTCTAGGTACAGACATCAAATGCAAAGAGTCTGGTGTCTTCTTTAGACAATAACCTAGTCATTGCACCAAATCTTAGTCTTCTGTAGAATGAAACTTAGATAACAGATACACTTCTTTTTCATTTTGTTACTGAGTCCAGATGTATAAGTTGAGGAAAAAACATGGTATCGTTTCATAACCCATTTTTAAAAAGAAAGTTTACAGAATAAATTTTCCACCCCTTGAATATGGGCATAGAAAATAAATAGATGTCACTTAATCATGAAATCCGGCTTTCTGTGGTGCAAATGCTCTATTTTCCATAGTAATGAACGGAACAGGGCAAAGTGATATTCTGTGATGCATGTAAAGATAATTCAATTGCATCATTTTTTTCTGTTTTTCTATAGCCTATTTTGAAACATAAGATATCAAAAATAATTTCAGTCAATATCTCTTGGGACTACTTTTTATAAAAATTTCTGCATGCTGTCCTTTGCAATTTTTTCCTATCAATAAATATAGTTCTACTGGACCTTAGAAACTAGGACTGGTTTTTTCCTTATTGTAACTACTATGAATAAGGGTTTGGGAAAAAAACCACAAGGTTACTGAAACATTTTCATAAAACTGAAGAGTTATGTCAGTAATAATATCCCTAAAGGAAAACATATTTCTTAATAGAAAAAAAGATCAAGTAAAGTGGAAGTCCACTTTCAGATTGGACAAAATTATTTTCTTACCTTATCTTAATTAAAATAAACAGAAACAAATTGGGGTTAGAGGAGTCATACTTCATTTAGAACACAGTCCTTATTCAAGTCTACTATATGACATCAGGCAAAATTGAGCAAAAGTTCTTATAAATCACACTCGTGGATTTCATGACATGATCTCACAGCCCAATACAATGCCGCATAAGATGGCAGGAAATTGCCCTGTCCCGTGGCACCACTATATACTATTACTGGGAACAATGTAACAATTCAAACACATGTTACATTAAAAAGGTTCAACCACTTTTCCATATCAAAATTCCCCCTGAAAAATAGTTTGCTATTATATCATTAGATATATTGAATATATCTATATTCAATATATACACTAGATATATTGAAAAAAAAGTCATTTCAATATGAATCTAACAAATATTTGTCAAAATCCAAGTATTTCTAAGTGGGAAAAAAATAAGTTTTAATTTTGTCTATATGTTTGTAAAATATAATTAACATGGTATGTGTGTCAAAAATTTCTGAAAAATGTTTTACTCTTTCACAGGAAGGATGGATGGAGGTAAAGGCACTCACTAGGGTGTATGCACACACTGGTCAACTCAGTGAGCCAATGGAGCACACACTTGGTAACCTTGGCCCTGGTTACCATTCTCCACACTGATGCCAGAATAGATCTTCAAAGCATGATTTAACTTATGTTATTATGTTATTTAACTTGTGTTATTTCCTGGCTTAAAATACACAGATGGCTTTCCATCACATTGAAAGTAAATGTAACTTCTTTATATTTGGTGTGTGAGGACCAATATATCTGACTCTTGCCTATGACTCTCCATTTATCTTGCACTACCCTCTTCTTCAATTATTGCACAATGGCCACATTAGGCTTTCTGATCTTAAACATCATTAGATCTTGCACAGCTAAGGGCCAGTGCCATAAGCCACCCAGTCACTATCCTATCATCTTCTCTGATTTTCTTCCTAGATTTAACACCAACTGAAAATTTATTATCTGATGTCTAGTATCTCCCACCTGAGCAAGATTTTAAGAATGAGAATTTTGCCTATCTTAGCTGACTTTTGGCACATAGTAAGTTCTCAGATCATATTTGTGCTATAACTAGCCATATACAATGACCAGTGGATATGTATCAAATTTTTCAGAAAATGCCATTAATAAAGGCTTACCCAAGTATAGAATTGAAAAACCTTGGTAAAAAGAGAACTGAATAAAAAACTCTACCGATCAATTTTGAGAGATAGTCTTATACTGTAAGGGCAAGTCAAAATTCTTAACCAGGAAAAAAATATTTGGGATAAAGCCTAGAAAGAAATAAGGCCAAAACCATGTTTTATAGAAAACAAAAAACCTTCTATCACTAATTACACTTTAAGATCCTAGGGACGCATAGATAAGAAGTGGAAATGTTTCCATTGGGCATTATTTTCCTGGATATTAAAATTATACAATATCATACTCTTAAAAAATAATACTAGGGACACCTGGGTGGCTCAGTGGTTTAAGCCTCTGCCTTCGGCTCAGCTCATGATCTCAGGGTCCTGAGATCGAGACCCGCATTAGGCTCTCTGCTTGGCAGGGAGCCTGCTTCCTCCTCTTTCTCTGCCTGCCTCTCTGCCTACTTGTGATCTCTGTCTGTCAAATAAATAAATAAAATCTTTAAAAAAAAAGAAAAGAAAAAATAATACTAAGGAAATACTAAGGACTTAAACAATGATACTTCACAAAGACTCCTAAGATCGTAATGGCTTAATGCATACATTGGCCATATTATATGCATGAGTAAAGGTCAGCCAACATTTAAGTTCTCAAAATCTAGTTTAGTTACACTCTTGTGTTTATATTTTTAAGACTGTATTACTAATTTTAAAATTAATTTATTTTTAAACATATAAAAGCATGCATGTACACGTGTAATACAAATTATGATCTCAAACAACCTGTCTGGATGTTTTCTTGTCAGTAAAATGGAGACAATAATACTGACTTCAAAAAGCTGTTGCAACCAAGGAAGTGAAAGACCTATCCTCCAAAATCTATAAAACATTGATAAAATAAATTGAAGATGACACAAACAAATGGAAAAATATTCCATTCTAATGGATAGGAAGAACAAATATAGGTAAAATTTCCCTTCTACCCAAAGCAATTTATGAATTTAATGTCATCCCTATCAAAATACAAACAATACTTTTCATGGAAGTAGAATAAGTAATACTAAAATTTGTATGGAACTACAAAAGACCTCAAATAGCCAAAGCAATCTTGAGAAAGAAAAACAAAGCTATGGGGCACCTGGGTGGATCAGTCGGTTAGGCAGCTGCCTTTGGCTGAGGTCAGGATCTCAGAGCCCCACACTGGGTTCCCTCCTCAGTGGGAAATCAGCTTCTCCCTCTGCCCCACCTCCACTTGTGCTCACTAGCCCTCTCTCTCTCTCTCAAATAAATAAATAATCTTTTAAAAAAGAAAGGAAGAAAGGGATGGAGGGAAGGAAGGAAGAAAGAAAGAAAAGAAAGGAAGAAAGACAAAACTGGAAGTCATAATCCCAGATTTCAAGTACAACAAAGGTGTAGTAATCAAAATATATGATACAAGCACAAAAATAGACACATAGATCAACAGAACATAATAGCCTAGGGAAAAAAACCCCACAATTATGTGGTCACCTGATATATGACAAAAGAGGTAAGAATATACAATGGAGAAAATATAATCTTTTCAGTAAATGGTGTTGGGAAAACTGAACAGCTACATGCAAAAGAAGGGAACTGGACCATTTTCTTATACCATACAAAGAATAAAATGGTTTAAAGATCACATGTGAACCTAAAGTCATAAAACTCATAGAAGAAAACATAGGCGGTAATTTCTTCGATGTTGGCCATAGTACATTTTTCTAGATATGTCTCTTCAGGAAAGGGAAACAAAAGCAAAATTAAACTTTTGGAGCTACACCTAAATGGTAAGGCCTTACACGGCAAAGGGAATTCTCAACAAAAAAACAAGACAACCTACTGAATGAGAGAAGACATTTGCAAATGATATATATGGTAAAGGGGTTTAATATCCAAAATATATAAAGAACTTATAAAATTGAACACCAAAATTGCAAATAATCTGATTTAAAAATGGGCAGAGGGCCTGAATAGACATTTTTCCAAAGAAGACATACAAATGGCCAACAGATACATGAAAAGGTGCTTAACATCACTAATCTTCAGGACATGCAAATCAAAACCAAAATTAGATATAGCCTTAGACCTGTCAGAATGGCTAAAATCAAAAGGATAGAGGCGCCTGGGTGGCTCAGTTAGTTAAGCCTCTGCCTTCAGCTCAGGTCATGATCCCAGGATCCTGGGATCAAGCCCTGTGTTGGGCCTCCTGCTCAGAGACGAATCTACTTCTCCCTCTCTTTCTGTCCCTTCCCTTGCTTGTGTAAATAAATAAATAAATAAATAAAATCTCAAATAAATAAATAAAATCCTTAAAAAAATTTTAGGAATAAAGTAAAAAAGGTTAAGAAATAACAAGTGTTGATAAGGATGTGAAGAAAAAAGAATATTTGTGCCTTATTCATGGGGATGTAAATTGGTGTATCCAATTTACAGTATGAAGATTACTCAAAAATTTAAAAATAGAATTACCATCTGATTCAGCAATTCCACTACTGGGAATTTACCCGAAGAAAACAAAAACACTAACTTGAAAATATACCTGTGTTTATTCCAGTATTATTTACTGGATAGTCAAGATATGAAATAGCCAAGATACGAAAGCAACCTAAATATCCATCAATAGAGGAATGGATAAAGATGTACTACACACACACACACACACACACACACACACACACACACACACTGGAATATTATTCAGTCATAAAAAAGGAATGAGTTCTTGCCATTTGCAACAGCTTGGATGGACCTAGAGGTTATAATGCTAAGTGAAATAAGTTAGAGAAAGACAAACACCATATGATTTAACTCACATATGGAATTTAAGAAACAAAACAAATGATCAAAGAAAGAAAAAAAAAACAAACAAACAAACAAACAAACAAAAAACAGATTCTTAAATACAGTGAATAAACTAGCAGTTACCAGAGGGTAGGTGCATGGGGAAAAAAAAGATTGTTACAAGTATTAAATAAGTTCAAACTATTCCAGTACCTAGAAGAGAGCATAGAATATAGTAAGCAATAAGAATTAAGTAACTATATATGAATCTATCTTTAAAATTGCATTAAATGTCTCCACTCCAATTTGACCATAGCTTTTTTATCATATACACCAATAGTAAACATTTGGTAAAAGCTTAATGCCTAACAAATCATAAGTATTTATAGTAATTGGGGAAAGGATCATGAAAACTTAAGAAAAAATGACTTAGAGAAACAAGTAGAAAGAGGTTAACTACTACTGATAAAATCAATCCATTTATCAGATTAACTGATCCTCAAGAGAAAAAAAACACTAATAACATTAGTAAAATGCTAAATAGTTGACAATCACTTTCACTTACAGTACCTCATTTAAGCTTCATAATTACACTTATGATGACTGAAATTTAAACTTTTTATGGGATTTACTCACAATCACATTTTTAATAAATCCTGACACCATTCAATTTATAGTCAGGTACTGATTTCATAACATTTTGTATTTCCTTCTAATTCACTGAAGAAAAGGTCAAGAATAATTTTGTATTATTTTATTTTTTCAATAAGTACTTACTGAGCACCTGTCAATGTCCTGTCCTAGTAGAACTTATATCTATACAACCTAGTGCAGGAGACAGACACTAAAGGAGGTAAGTAAAATATGGAGTCTTTAGATGGCAGCAAACACTACATAGAGTTAAGTAAAGAAGAAAAGGGAGCTAGAGTGTGCTAGGAAAATGATGATGTCGCAACTTGAATATGTTCAATAGAGTAGCTGAATAAGATGGCTATACACTTAAAAATAGGCTTATAAGCTATGTGGATACCTTGAGGAAGTTCATTCCAGGCTGAGTGAACCCACATAGGAGAGTGTCTGGCATTTTTAAGGACACCAGTGAACTAAAGACAAAGGAGTGAGGAGTGAAGTAAGAGATAAAGTCATAAGACAATGAGAAGCCAGATCACTTATGGCCTTGTAGGTCATTGTAAAACTTTTGGTTATTTTCCAAGCAGCTGGGAATCGAATGGAGAATTCTCTGCAGTAGAGTGACATGAAACCACTGTGTTTCAAAAGGATGACAATGTGATGACCATTGCCGAATTGATTGGAGTGGAGGGAAGTAGAGAAGGGACAAGGGCAAAAGCAGAGCAACCAATGTTAGAAGGCTCCTGTAAAAACCAGGGGAAAGTTGACAGTGGTTTGATGCAGGACATTAGCAGAGAAGGTAGTGAGAATAGTTGGATTCTGAATATATTTAAAAGGTAGAGTCAACAGAATTTAAATAATGGAATATAGGGTGTGAGAGACAGAGGAGAGTCAGGTATGATTTGAAGGCCTTAGGCCTGATAGCCTAGAAGAATGGAGTTGCTATTAACTAGGCTCTACCAGTCTGCTGGTAGAGGTGGGTGTGGGTGTGGGTGGGGGTGGGCGGGAGGGAAGAAAAAGTGTTTAATTTTAGACATACAGTCTTTGAAATTCATAGTAGGTAGTCAAGAGAAGGTGTTGAGTAGGCAGTTAGCTATCTCCATGTACAATGGCTAAGAAATAAACTAAGGCTTTAATTATACGTATACACAAAATATATATTTTATATGCTATTATATACTTCGTATACATGTATCTACATATATAGTCTGGTATATAGTGTGTGTGTCTATGTGCAAAAAAATGAGAAGAGAGAAAGAAGAGGACCAAGGCCAAAGAGAGGAGAAGGAATCAGTAAATTGGTTTACATTACCACTGATGTAAGCAAACCTTAACAGTGGGTAATCATTGTCAATCTGATACAAAGAGATATTAATAAGAGAACTAGAGACATGTTGGTCCATTCTATGTCCTACATTTTCACCCTTTATCTAGTCACAAATAAAATGGCAGAAGAATCCATTGCATAATGGGCAAAAAAATGAGGGAGAAGATAAAAATTTGATTATAATGATACAAACATCATGATTAAATAACTTAAAATCTTCCTTCATGTTGTAGCGAAAGTAAGTAATTGGAAGTTGTGACTGATTTCACTCAGTTGTGTGGGCAGGAGATAATATTTAAGGTACATGAAAATGGTTAAAGTGAAGGACTTTTTCCTCATCCTAACACATCTAATCATGACCATTCCGTCTTGGAAAAAAAAGAGTTTTACAGATTTTCTTTATCCAAAGAATGCAACCTAAATTTGTTCTAAATATGATTGTATGTGACTCTAAATTCACTTTGGAGGAGAGTCAGAAATAGGACATCAAGAAACTGGCCTCAGATTGTTTTTTGAAAATAATCATCAGTGCTGAAACCCATATGCTTGCCACTTGCTGAAATTTCCACTCAAGCCTCCTAAGAACATTATATTTACTTATTAAATGATCTGCTTATAATTAAAATATCATTCTGATGAGATTAAGAGATGTGTGTTCTTCTTTCTTTTGAAACTAAAAAAGCTTAAATTATGAAGGCTTAAATTTAAAGGAAACTGTAATACCCATAAAAATTATACAGTACTGGTAGCAGCTGAGAAAAGGTTAGAAAACTATGAGAAAGGAGAGCCCTGCCAGAAGGGCAAATATAAAGCTTTTATTTAAGAAAATAAGAAGTGTTCCTTTAAATGTAAGATTTGCTCCAACCACAATATGTTTTTTTCTTTAAACCTAATTTCTATTTAATCATTCAAATCTAATAAAAACAGAAAAGTAACAGATATAACCACAAAAATACACGCTGAATGTTTTCCATTGATTCACTCTGTGAGCATGTTCACAAATATATTTTTCTGTTACGCATTTCAATGATGATCAGTTTATGCTCAAAATATACTGCTCTTGCCACCTACACACTGACAGGCATAAAGTTCAAGTATAGATAATCTCTCCATATGATTAACAGTCAAACATTCATAAATGGGTCCTGAACACTGCCCTGCAGTATTCTATAACATAGCAATGTGTAAGTCTCTTTTCAGGTTTGAATTGCTAGAAGATATTTATCACCATATAACAAAGTTCAAAAATCTAAAAATAACTAGGAATAAAATGATCTTCTAAAAGAAAGAATTTTGGGGGGTCTCAAGTTATCCCTATATTCCGTGTTCTCATGCATATGTTGTCTGAAATCACAAGGTAGCTGTTATTTTGCCGTATTCCACAATGTAAGCAATAATGAAAGATAAAAATATATATGTATAAAGTTTCAAAAGATTTATCAACACTGAAAAAGTAAAATCTTAATTTAGTACAAAAGGGGTGAAATTTACATTTCTTTCTAAATCAGCATTGATGCCTTTACCTTATAAGTGGCATTCTGAAGAAGAATGCCATTCATTTCTCCTAAGTTATACAAGAGTCAATGGCAGGTGTTAAGCATGAGATAGAAATGAAAAATCTTCAAAGCAATAACAGACACATGAAACACATCCCAAAGGGAAATGGGAGAGCCACAGGAAAGAAATAAAGTAAAGTGAATACAACCTCACAACTAGTGCAAATCCCTCAGGAATGTTCCTAATATGAACCGTTAAAGCCATGTGTTTAACATTTGATAAATCTAAATTCTTCTTTGTCGAACGGGGAAGCTCCAGGCACAGTAAGCATTAACCTGATCCCATAAAAGGCATTATAGCGTCTGTCTTTACATTGCAATGCAAAATGGCTTTATAAACGTGCATCCAGGTCCTGCTTCTGTGTTTCATTCTTAGACTTAAATGTATAGATGACCTTCTTGTTTGAATATTAAGTTCAATGAGTTCATTCTTTTAAAAGATAGTTACTAAAATATATCATGTTCATGTCTACATAATGGAAACATCAGAAACAATCTCCTCCATACTTTTGTCCATACATCCTATTTTACTCAATCAACATGGCATGTCTTAAAAGGTTCAATGAGAAAACAAACTTCTCTAATATCTTAACAGCAACTTTGTTGTCAAGCATATGTCTCATCCCCACTGAGAAGGTGCCAAAAATAAAAATAGAGATATGTGTAATAGGAATGAGGTGTGACACGAAGATACGGAACTTAGAAAATGGAGGTGGAGTATCTTGTTTCAGATCCTTCATGAAGTGGCTTTGGGCAAACCATATTCTTAAGTTGGATTTCAATTCTTCATCTACAAAATGAAATTGCTGACTGAATAACCTCTCAGGCCATTCTAGCTCTAATATTCTATATTTCTAAATTGTTCTAAGCTGCTGTTAAGCACAAAGATAGTCAACTATGATATAAATTCCAGGATGGTTGGTCTGTATATTATCCATCCCTGCCTAAGCATTGATTGTGTGCCAGGCACTTTAGCAAATTATTAACAAAATATTTAATTTTTGTAACAACTCTATGAGAAAGGTATTACCATTCTCCCCATCATTTTACAGATGAGGAAATTTAGAGAAGTTAAATAGTTTGCCACAAATCGTATATTAAATCCAGTTGAGTAATTCATAATAACTCCAGTTTCTGCTGCCACCTAATCAAATAGAAAACAAAACAAAAAAACAATTCTTCCAAGGAATAGAAAGCTCACCCAAAATCTTTGAAACAGACCAATTAGGAAATAAAGAGATTAAGAGTCTTATTTGGAAGTCAAGAAAGCAAAACTGATTCCACAGAAATCAGGGCAAATTGATATAGATTAAGACTCCCATTTTGAATTGTTTCCCATAGTAACAGAGTTTGTTTGTTTGTTTGTTTGTTTTCTACCTGGAGATTGCCTGAAATGATGACCTCACAGTCACGTAAAAAATGAAGAGGCAATTGAACTGAGAATAGGGGATCTTAATGGGCATCACATAGTAGAATTTTGGACAGAAACAGAAGGAAATAATGTTTATTCAGGATTTAATACGGTACAACAGCCTAATCTGCATCTCTAGATCCAAGTCCTCATTCATATAGCATTTAGACATTCTCTGCTTTTCTCACCATAATTCCCTCTATCAGTGTGTAAAATATCTGTACAACTTGAAAATGCGTAACATCAAGAATAAAAATTACCCTTGGCATGAGTACTTTGACTATTACTCCTTCTCAGTATTTTTCCAAGATACTCCAAATTCTAGGACTGTCCTAATTGAGGGTGCTTCCTTTCCCAGGAACATTTTCAGTCTGGAAGACGTGCCCTGGAGTTTATTCTTATTTTTAAGGATGAGGTGGAAATAGCTAGAATTTTATTTCAAAGAATTTTCTATACAGAAGGTCATCATTTAAGTAGAATTAATTGCGATAAGTTTCAAATGTCACAAACCACACTGAGGGGGTCCGGGACAAGAGCACACTTGAGAAATGTAGTGGAAAAAATATACTACATTACCCAGGGAACAAGCTACGTAAACCTTCCTCCACGAAACCGCCTGAGATTATAATCGAAAATCTGAAGAATCATGACAGTGCTTTTTTGGAGGCTTTTAAAGTTGGTGTCCCTTTCCTTTAAAATACTTTAGTGAGCTCTCTAAAGTAGTAAGACAAGATGCCTTTAGAGTGATTTATATGGTATTTTCCATCTTAACAGCTGGACTCTTTATGTTTGTAGTATTGCCATGTGGCACACTGTTCAAAGCAATGGGGTTTTAGAAGTCCTGAAAACAGGATGTTCACTTAAGGACTATATAGAACATGTTGCAAATTTAAAATATGAAAAGGAAAGGAATTCAGTTGCAAAGAGCATGAAACCTGAATCCACAAGCTTTTCCAATGCTTTTTAATGCAGTCAAAGGGGGATGAGAAATGTTCATTCTTCTAACTGTCAGCAAACATATGTATGAAGCTTAACTGGCTTCATAAGCCCTGCAGGGCCTTTTCCCTTGGTTTTGCTTCATTTTTCAACAGGTTTGAAGAATCAGTAATGTAGTTAAGCAGCCTTCCTAAAATCTTGCAACAAATCTCTGATTTTCTTTCAAAAAGGATGTTTATATTTTAGATTAGCACATGTTCTCTCCAGTATATTATAAAAGTCTGATTTACCTATATTTATTTTTGTAATATATACATACACAAAGATTGTAATAATAAATATTTTAAGTAACACTAAAGCATAAATAATCTCTTGTCTTTGCTACTTAACAACTAAAAGAAGTAACTTCTAGAATTCAAAGTAGAAAAAAAACTTAGTGTCGTGTAAGGACTTTTGTTAATATTAAAATTGTATACAGGACAGATTATGCAAATGCAAAATTAAAAATTAAACTACTTTCTGCTCTTGGATCTAAAAATCCCAAAAGATCAAAAAAATATTAGTATTAATATTCAAGTTTAATTACTTGCTTTAATCATGTTTAATCATTTGTATCATGAACTATAAGACAGGAAATCCAAATATTTTATGGATCATATGTTAGAAATAATTGAATATGTGACATAAATAACCCATCCATATTTTTAAAAATTTATCTATATTCCTTTAAAGATTCAACAGCATATATATATGGCATAATATGGCCAAAGGAGATATCTCAAATTATGTGCTTTTATAAATAGTAGACATATGGTTGACTTGATCTGTGAACACTTACTATGCCAACTTCAACTTCTTGCAAAATTGATTACTAAGCTGTAATATAAGATAATGGATAAAAGAACAGCAGACTTATCTATTCACACACCCCAACTTATGATTTTTATCATGGAGTTTACACATTTAAAAGGAAAATCAAAATGTAAAGAACAATGACTCATATACACACATGGATAATACTCCAAATCTAAAATAATTCCATAACAAAATGTTTCATTTCTCTTGCTCATGTTGGTTTCTTAAACAGCTTGCCAATGGTAGAAGCTGTTAGTACTCTGACACCAGCCCCATCTCCAGATTTTATCTTCGCTGCAGTCATCCTGTAGATCAAATAATCAAAATATAAAATAAAAACATCTTTAAAAAAAAAGATTTTATTTATTTATTTGACAGAGAGATCGGCAGGCAGAGAGAGAGGGTGGGAGAAGCAGGCTCCCTGCAAAGCAGAGAGCCTGATGTGGGGCTCCATCCCAGGACCCTGAGATCATGACCTGGGCTGAAGGCAGAGGTTTAACCCACTGAGCCACCCAAGCACCCTAAAATAAAAACATCTTATATAATGTTTATATAGTAAGAGAAAGAGGTTACAGATAGATGCAAGAGGAGGAAGTTTCCTTTCACTGAAACCTCTGGCACAATCTCAGGTCTCAAGTTTCTACAATTCATGTACTCATTCATTCTTTCATTCCCCAAGTACTTACTGAGCACCTATAATGTGCTGCATACTATTCTCAGTATTATGGATGGAACAGTGGGTTCTATGCATAATGACTCTGTTCTGATGACCCTATATTATAGTATGGGAGAGACAGAAAATAATCAATAAGCAAATATATAAGAAAATTTCAGATAAATGTTGTAGTATTGTAAAGTTGTAAATGTTATGAAGCATTAAAACAGGAAAATGTGATAAAAAATGAGTGCAACAAGGCTGGTTAGGTGGATAGGAAAGATGTATGTGGAAAGGTTCTATTTAAGCTGAAACCAGGATGATGAGGAGATAGAGTCATGTAAATATTTTGCTGATGCATTCTATGCATCAGGGACAACAAATATGAAGGCCCGTACGCGAGGTGAACATATGTTTAAGAAACAGAAAGTCATGGTTGCTGAATCCTAGTATGTAAGGAAAGAGGGAATGAGGATTCAAGATCAACTTAGAGAAATAGTCATGTGGGGCTCCTGCCTGTGGTAGGGCATTTTATTTGAATGGCGCTTCCCAACATTTTCAAAACCCAACTATACAATATTATGCTGTAGAGTGGATACACTGAGCTACTCTTCCCATGTTGAAGAGAAAGCAGGAAACTCAGATTCAGTCATCATTAGAACTCCTTTCCAATATCCTAGATGTGCAAATTTCATGAGTTCTCATACCACACTACAGCATCAAGGAGACCCCAAATCTCCTTGAGAATCCATTCAGACTATGTATCACCAATAAATACATTGTCCCAATATATCTTTACAATTGATGGCTCAAAAGTTTCTGGGCTACACTTGGGAGGAGGAATTTTTCACACCTCTATTGCTAGAATCCAGCCTCCTGGGTATTCCCTTCTGAGAACTGTCCATTTCTCAGTGCTACTATGGACCAGAGGATAGACAATTATCCTCCCTTCACACTAAATGTATGCCAGTATCTTCTACTTGTTTGTTCTTAACAGTGGATCAACAGTGAGGGTGTCATTTCTTAGATCTGTTTACTCTAGTTCCTAAATGTTACTCCAGCCAGAAATTTCTGATTCAGCTTTGAATGACATCTCAAATATAAATATATTATTCAAACCCATCTCAAAAATTTATTGCAATACCTAGTCCCAAAGCTTCAGAACACACAAGCATATGTTATATATAAATTGTTACTTAAATATAAAATGTTGGAGGTCTATGGTAGAGTCAAAGAAGCTTTTTTGCACCTAAATGTTAGTTATTATAATTTTAAATGTATTTTTCAAATTACAAAAGACATGTAATAATCATGCAGAAAATTTAGAAAATACAAAAGAAATAAGAAAATAAGAATCAAAGTGAATTCCAGCAAATGGGGATGAACATTCTTTTCTTAAATTTTTTAAAGATTTTATTTATTTATTTATTTGACAGAGAGAGAGAGAAATCATAAGCAGGCGGGCAGAGAGAGAGGGGGAAGCAGGCTCCCAGCTGAGCAGAGAGCCCAGTGCAGGGATCGATCCCAGAACCTTGAGATCATGACCTGAGCCAAGGGCAGAGGCCTTAACCCACTGAGCCTCCCAGGAAACCGAGATAATCTTTATTATATATGATGATAGCCCTGGTTTTCCAAATTTTAAGGGAAGTTGTTCTTAAAAATAGTAGCCAATATTTATATGACATTCTCTGGCACTGTTAATGTATTATCTAAACTAACTTATCTAATCCACACAACAAGCCTCTGAAGTACATACCATTATTACTCACATTTTACAAATGAGGAAGCTAAGTATAGAGAGGTTATATGTCTATTAAAATTCTATTAATCTATTTAAATTCTCTAGTAGCAAGACATCTATTAAAATTCTGGTATGGTTTGTTTTATTTATGCTGTTGATATAATTATCACACATAAGAGAACTAAAAATTAATTGCATTTTTGGAATAACGCCTATTTGGTCTGGATAATTAATTCTGCCAGTGCTTCTTCACATTCCGTTTGGAATTTTTGTGTCTACATTAATATGCAAGATTATTCTTTAATTTTTTTTCTTGTGATGTCTTCTTTTTTCTGGTTTCGGCAATAAGGTTATGCTAGATTTGTAATATTAATTGACTGGCTTTCCACCTTTTTTCTGTCTTTTGATATGGCTAATATTTCCTTAATTCTCAACAAATGCAGTTTTGATCTTCTCTTTGATCCAAGAGTCATTTAGAAGAGTGTTTTTAAATTTCATAGAGGTTTTAAATAGAAATCAATTAGCAAAATCTCAGATGGACAAAAAAGTTATTTGCTTGGTTGTCTAAGCTTTTACTAATAAAGGTCATTTGTATCACATTATGAGCATAAAATATTGACTAAATAAATACTATTTTCTAGACAAATTGAAGTTGTTTTTTTTTTTAAGATTTTTATTTATTTATTTGACAGACAGAGATCACAAGTAGGTAGAGAGGCAGGCAGAGAGAGAGAGGAGGAAGCAGGCTCCCTGCTGAGCAGAGAGCCCGATGCGGGCCTTGATCCCAGGACCCTGAGATCATGACCTGAGCTGAAGGCAGAGGCTTTAACCCACTGAGCCACCCAGGCGCCCCAAATTGAAGTTTTTTAAAGCCTCTGTTCAACCATCATAAGCATGTTAAATCTATCTGCTAAATCTATCTGGATAGTAAGCTACCTTACACAGACAATTTGCCTATCTATGTATTTATATCATGTTAAATTCTTGAATTTATATTGTTATATGTGCTTTTATGAAATACCAAACTTATTTATGGTTATATAAGCTTTCTATTACTCTATTTTTTATACTATCGTTTATTAAAGGGTAAGAGAAGATTAAGATTGTTAATGTCTTTTGTAACAACTGTATTTTTATAAATCAACTTGTTTTGTTTTCTACATTATTTTATATTTTAGACAGATGTGTAATTTAGTTTTAGTTTTCTAGTTTAAATAGCATGTGGTAGCATGTTTTTATTTCATATAACACTTGAAGTTATAATTTTACATAATATCATTTAACCAGTTTATATATTTTTTAGGTCACAAGATGAGAATCTGGCATTTATTTGACATCTTGTCTTTTTGATTTCTGTATGTCTAGGGTTTATTGCTTTTTCCATTATTTTGTATTCTATCATGTATGCACTATTTGACTTTCTCCATTTTTCTCCATTTTCTATTTCTCTATTTCCTAAATCAACATGGTATTTCTTGATTTCTTCTAACATAAACATAGAAATTGCTTTTACTTCCCTGATGCTTCACTCAGTCTTTAATTAATAAAATATGATTTTGAGGCTCAAGTTTGATTAAAACATTTTATTAAAATATTTAATTAAAATATTAATAAAATTTAATATTAAAAATTAATTAAAATTAATTTTTAAATTTAATAAAAGTATTAGTAAAAATATAAAAATAAAATGTAATAAAAACATTTTATTAAAATGTTTTTCTTTCTTTTATTTCTTTGAGAGTCCGTACTACATTTAATTTCGAAGTTCTGTAATTCTATAATTTTCCTTTAAATTTCTCTGCTATGAATTCATCTTCCACTTGCTGATTTTGATATTATTGGCTCTCTTCTTTAGGTTAGTTTTCTTCAGGGTTTTGGAGTTTTCGTTTTTTAGGTAAAATCAACTACAAAATATTTTTTGTTTTTGTAACTTCCCTTTTATCCTCCCCCCTCTTCTTCTCTCTTTTCTGTGTCTCCTCTCCCTTCACACTATTCCCCTTTCTGTCTCTCCCTTCCCAACCACTAGTCTATCCAGAATTTTTTGCGATCAAGAGCACAGGAGCCCACATGGAGAATTTTAAAACTAGGGAAATGTGGTAATTGCTAATTATTTGACTTTTAAAATGTAATTAACACTGGATTTTTTCCCCAGATAGAATGTGACTTTGTAGATTTGCTATTATCTGATATGAGTATCTACTCTATGGGGCAAGATTGTCTTAACCACATCTCGTTAGAGAAGATTAAATATCTATATATGGGCTAGGTCTTTGGTTCCAGGACAAACTTTTACTCTGAGTGATAACCGAAGTTGGAGTAGACTTACGCAGCATGAGCAACAGCACCTGTTAACCACACAGAGGTTCCTTGAGTTGTTTTCACAAGGGAGAGCTATGAGTGTGGCAAACACTTAAGAGTTTTGTAGATACCACTGACACACCTATCCCTGACCTCTTAATTTTGAGTCACCTTTAAGTATATTTGACACAAGTGTTCTAGTTTACATTTGTATTATAGTCACAACCTTATTTTTCTCTTTAGTGCTGTGGGTTTACTCATCTATTCTGTAGTTTCCCTAGGTAAAAATGTTTGGGAATTTCTGGCCTATAGCAATTACTAACCACAAGACTAATTATATTCATTGTATTTCTGTTTTAAATATACATAAATTTGTTCCTTAAAAATTCACAACCAAAGCTATGGTCCAAGAAAAATGAAGGATTATATAATTAACTGGTAAATGTACTAGGAATAATAAAATATAAGCATAAATATCAACTTTAATTTAAACCATCTAGATTGGATAGCCTGAACGTCTGAAGTTCTGTGTGTACCTGCCCAAATTTATGGCTCTAGCTGTGTGATATGAGGTACACATTTTCATAAAGTACCACAGACTTTTATAGAGCAGGAAAATGATTCTTTTGAAAGAAAACTAAAGGTGCTTGTTTTTATAAAAATAAATGTTGGGCCAAATGTTCATCCTTTATTATTCTCCCATAGGAGTTTTACAAGATGAGAATCTGGCATTTATTAGCAGGTCATTTTGGGGTCGGTGGCTGTGGGAACCCAGACTCTTTGTCTGCATTTTATCTTCACCATATGATTTTGGTATGACTATTTCAGTCTCATAAAGTATAATGTGTCATGAATATTTAATAATTGCATTTTTAAAACAACACAAATTAAATCACCTATCTGTTATGATACACACTACCAATAAAAACCCATTTAATTCTTCATCAGGGATTTAAAAAATATTTTTGGTTTGAGAACTCATTTCGCTATGGGTAATCCACGTGGGGGGGGGGTGTGTACATATGCATGTGTGTGTGTGTGTGTGTGTGTGTGTGTGTCTATATGACAGCATTCTATGAATGATTTCAACTACTGAATATGATTTGAACATTTGTCTCCTTAGATATTTTAATATAAGATTAATTTTATATTCCATGTAAAATTTTTAAGTGGCTTTAAACATAAATAATATAATGCCTGTATGTATAAAATGCATTTGCTAAACTGCTAGATAATCAGATAAATCTATTCTAAAATATTCACACTAAATTAAGAAATTCAGCCTAGTCTACCACAATAAAGTGGAAAGAAGAATCTATTGTTAGAATGATTTAACAAAGGTATTTAGAAATCATCTATTTTAACTCCACTGCATTCAATGCAACATGAGAAGGAGTGATTCCTGATGTCTTGTAGCTTTAGCAAAAAATAAACAACAAAAGTATAAAGATAATGTTAAGGCAATACACAGGTGAACACTAAATGGCATCTTGGTCAAAGCACAAGACTTGAGATCAGAAAAGGAGCTACTGAGCTCTGGTTTTGCCACTTACCATGCAATCTTGGGCAAGTCATAGCCTTTCTTGATCCCCATTTCTTTATCTTTTAAATGGTTCTTGGGATTGTGTGTATACCATACATCTGTAAATCTGCAACTCAGCCTCATGTACACAGTGCCCCAGTCACTCTGACCTCCTTGCTGTTCCTCAGAAACACCGAGCACCTCTATCTGGGGCCTTGAGAGAAGCTCTTCCCATTTCCTGGAATGATTTTCCTAATCTTCATACAGACAGCTGCCTCTTTTCCTTGAAATTTGACCTAATATTTCCACATGCTCATGCCTCAGCTCCATGGGAAACTGGAAAAAGGTGGCCAGTGCCTTGACCTTATATATTGAGAGGTCATATGAAAGGCTGGCTCTGCCTCCCTTCATGATCCAAAAGATGCAGAATTTCCTTGAACAGAGAAAATGTTAACAAACTTCCACCACAAGTTTTAGGACACTGGAGCTTCAATTTCTTCTCAACATGATGGGTAAATTCAGAAATTTCTAAGAAATGAATAATGGTCTATCAAGAGACTTCCAAAAATAATAAAAACTTAAGAAAATAAAAGAATCAGATAAAATGTCTTGAAAATTATTGTCTTCCCAGAGTGTTGCTCTAGTCAGTCATAAGAAGCGTTTATAGTGGCCAGGAAGACATGAGTTTCAGAAGATTCTTGGCATCAAGGGGGTCATGTTGCTTTTACGTAACTCAGGTCTTATTCTTTTGATTCTTTCCCTGCATATAATAGTTTATGCCTTTAAAATATATATAAAGTTAGACTAGATCCACTTAAATTCTTCCCTTGAGTAAATTGGTTACTTTGTGAGTCTATATCAGACAGTAATTTAATTTCCTTTGATAGCAGCAGGAAAAATTTACTGGGTACTGATTCATGTTAAACAGTTTGCTTTATATACATTATTGCTATTCTATTCACAATCCTGGTTTTATTATCTCTACTTTATGGATGAGAAAACTGAGGATCAAAAAGATAAAAATAATTGTCATATGGAATTGTATTTTCTGTTCTACAATTAGTCATTTATCTGGAACTTATTATGTGTTTGTTACCAGATGTGAGGCATATTTCCTCCTTCACTAAATTTTTCCCATATTCACCCTATCAATGGGGTACATCAAAAACTGTGAAGGTGACTGGAAAGAGAGAAAAATAAGAGACAATTATTTAGTAAGATCAATTTAATTATAGTATTGTTTTAAGATCTTTATTTTGCTTGACTCAATTTTTCAATTTTATTCCAATTTTTTTAACTTACTATATACACTTTAGTGCCTCAAAACCTAAAAGGATTTGAGTCATTATACATTTTGAAATACACAAGATATTTAACTATATACAAGATATTGAATTGTATTTTATAAAAATATATACAAATAAAACAATATTAAGTTTCTAATTCCTATGAGTATAAAATATAACAGGATAAAAACATTTGTAAATTCTAACTGGCATATTACGGTATGAAGTGAGCACTATTTTTAGAGTCATTATGGCTTTAATTTAAAATCAAATGTCAAAACATAACTTTCTTCTGAATAAAAATGAAACAATGTTAACTTTATAAGGCTGCTATAATTATTGCATGAGACCACATATGTAATGCACGTAGAACTGTCTAACACATAGTAGATACTGGGTCATGAAGGTGTCAGCTGATTTGCTGCTGTGTTGCAGTGATGGCACATCCAGAGTCTCTGAACTATCATTAAATATCAGAGGTCAGATGCTATTACACCACCATGCTTTTCATGTTCTGTTTTGATCTACTCTGTTAAAGTAGGACAGTCTGACTCATCTATTGCTTTATGTCAGAATCCTTTGCCTCATCTTTGGGACTAGCATCTTAATGTTCTTTGGTGCACTATCCCTCCACTGCTCTCAGTCTGTGCTGTTCGGATGGAATGTCCACTCCTATCTTCAGAAGAAGTACGGCCACATGGGTCACAAGACCCAAAATTGCCAATAAGAGTTGTATGATTGACTAAGAATGATCATGCAACCATAACTGGATCAATGATTGTAAGCCCAGGATTGTTGCTAGAACTAAAAGGAAGAAAACAGTCTTTCCAATGAATTGTTAAACTTGTGGGATGAAAACCTGGAACCATTAGAGAGCATATGAAACGAGAATTTACCTTAAAATGAAACTAGAGAAGTAGATATAATGGAAAGAAACCACGCTATATGATGGCATTGTAAGATTCAAGATCCAGTTGTGTGTGAAGACAAGGAACACCTCATTTTTTTAAAGATTTTATTTATTTATTTATTTGAGAGAGAGGGCATGAGAGGGGAAAGATCAGCGGGAGAAGCAGATTCCCTGCTGAGCAGGGAGCCCGATACCAGACTTAATTTCGGGACTCCAGGATCATGACCTGAGCCGAAGGCAGTCCCTTAACCAACTGAGCCGCCCAGGTGCCCTCTTTTTTTTTTTTTTTTTTTTTAACTATGTGAGTGAGTCTATGCTGTTGTGTGGGTGAGATCAAGAAATAAGAAACTAGGGCAGTGGGGCCAAAAGCAAGGGAGAAACTGAGGCATTCAAAGAGCTGAAAGTTGCCCTCAACTACTGAGTGATCTTGGAATGCTGCCTCAGACAAGCCCACCTTTCCACAGCCATTAGGCCAGAGCCCGGTTCCCTAAACCTGGCAGTGCTCAGTGGAGACAGCCACTACGCAACTGGGCTGAGGGTAGGAGACAAGCTTTGCTAAGGATTGGGATTTGCTCAAAACGTGCCACGAGCCAGACCCCCTGCAGGGACAGAGCCTCCGGCAGCCAGGGTACGCACGTGACTCTCATCCCAGCACTTTGCGGCCGCCCTACCACAAGTCCCGAGATCCCGAGATCCCGCGAGATTGGGCCTTCTTCGCCAGAGGATGCACTGCCGACTTCCAGCGTGCTTCCGCCTTCTTCTTTGTGGACTCTCACTTTCAACTCCTTGCTGCCCATCCATCCTCTCGCTCACTCGCCCTCTCGACCTGGGCATACGTCACACATACACGAATCCTCCGACTGCCGGACGCTCAGCGGGGACCCTGTTTGTAGCCCTGTCAGAGCTCCTGAAGCAGACGAGCCAGGTAAGCCGTGTCCACATTCCGAACTCACAGAAACTCTGAGGTAATGAATATAAGTTTGGGCGCAATGTATTACATAGCAGGAGGTAACTAACAGAGTCCGTTTTAGTCACTTGTGATTGGACTGCCGTCTCGAGTATCCAAGAGGGTCCTGGCAATTAACATAGGGAATACTTTCCGCGGAAAAGAAAGTAGCTGCAAGATTGAGCAGCGTTAAGAAAAGATGAATTTTCAGAGACACACCCAGTGGCCTTGTAACTGTCTAAACAAGTGACACAGCATGCATTCTCTAACAGAGTACTTTTTCCTTTGTTCTTCATTTGAGCCACAAGGAGATAATCTTTAAACACAGAAGGTCTGAAGAGAGTTTAGGAATAGCTTAAAATGCACTTAACAGTTGAGTACTTTAAAAACTTTCTAGAAAATGTGTAGGAACTAGCAAAAACGAAAAATTTTCCCAAAAGAGTGGGGGGGGGGGAAGAAACCACGTTATTATTCTGTAAGGAGTATTGAAAGAGTGAGTAGGAGAAAGACTGAACAAATTTTAGGGGTAGAAAATGGAAATTAAGCGTGGTTTTGTTTTTTTTTCTTTATCCTTACAGAATCAGGAAATCACTACATAATAGGCTGAAAATAGCTTGTTTGATGTTGGGGACATTTTGATGTAGAGAACGTTTATCAAAAGACTGAGTACAAATGACAAAGTAGAAATAGCACCTCAGCTGAAACATGTAGATAAATCAAAAATTTCACTGTAAGCAAGCTATAAGTTGTATTTCAAGTCCTTATGACCAAAAGAGACCTTAGAAATGTTTTAATCCAAAACAGTTTGTGTTAAAGGTAAGGAAACTGAGGCCCAGAACACTTCCATTATTTCAAAAGATCAAGCAATTAGTATTACAGAGCAAGGATTGCTTTTATATCGTTGAACTCCACATCTGTTTCTGTTAGAAATAATTTCAGCTATACATTACAGATACTCATGACTGATGGTGCCCTAAGAGCATTAAAGGTGAGGACCACAGAGCTCCCAATATTCTCCCATCATATCATCAGCCTTGTCATAGCAAACTGCCTTAAAAATCAAGCCCACAGATGAACCTTGGACAGATTCTTCACCATACCCTAATGCCCTCAGACAAACCCCATCACCCAGCTCTGGCATTCAGTTCGAAAGTACTGATAACACAGTAACTGTTGTTTATAACTAGACTATTATGGTAGGTTGGTGTAATTTCTGACGGGTAAGGGACCATACCATACTAGTTATTGGAAAAATATTGTGAATATTACCCTTGACTCCAGCCTAGTGTGTCTCAGCCTTCACAAGAGGCCCTAAACTTCAAGCCATTCTCTTAGGCGTCAGACTTTCCTCTTTAAAATGCTTGGAATAGCTTCCCATCCAACCCAATTATTTCCTCCTCCATGACTACTGAAACCTTTCATTGTAATGTCTAGAACTCAGTCTGCCATTAGGAAAATGACCTCTCCAAAATTTTTCCACTGAAGTGCCTGCCCTTTTTTTTTTTTTTTAATTTTTTTTTTTTTTTAAGATTTTTTATTTATTTATTTGACAGAGAGTGATGACAAGCAGGCAGAGAGGCAGGCAGAGAGAGAGGAGGAAGCAGGCTCCCTGCTGAGCAGAGAGCCCGATGCGGGGCTCGATCCCAGGACTCTGGGATCATGACCTGAGCCGAAGGCAACGGCTTAACTCACTGAGCCACCCAGGCACCCCAGTTCCTGCCTTTTTTGGAGTTTCATTATGGGTAGGGAAGGGGGTAGAGAAGGGTTCCCCACACACAACCAAGCAATGCTCAGGACACCAGCTGAGTGTCCTGCCGTTCAACTCAATGCTAACATCAACCACCTGGAGATAGCATCAGATTCTACCCGTTAAAGTTCAGTCCTGTAAGACTGCCCTCCCCCACCTCCTTCATATGCCACTCATAAGCCCAGTTATTACCTATGCTTCAGAATGACCCACTAAAAATTGGTGGTTCCCACAAACCCCTCCTTGGACTTCAGATCCTAATCACAATTCCAGGTTGTTATCAATATTTCTGACCAACTGGTTATAAATCAGAGGTTCCCATGAACCTCTCCTAAGGATCAATAAATTTGATAGAGTGGCTCACAGAACTCAGAGAAACTCTTAACTTACTAGATTACTGATTTATTATAAAAGGATAAAATCGAGGAACAGCCAGATTGAAGAGATGCTAGGGCAATGGTATAGGTATCTGGGAAAGGGTGTGGCGCTTCTTTGCCCTCTTTAGGCTCGCCACTATCCCCACATCTTCATATGTTCACTGACCTGGAAGCTCTCCAAACCCTGTCCTTTTGGGTTTCTAGGAAGACCTCATACATAGGCATGAATGATTAAACCCATTGGCCATTGGTAACTTAATCAAACTCCATCCCCTCTCCCTTTCTGGAGGTCAGAGGTCATGACTAGGACTGAAAGTTTCAACTTTCTAGGGCAAAAGTCTCTCAGGCTTAGGTGCTTTGCAAAAGACACCTCATTAACATAACAGAAGACACCTTTATTGTTCTCATTACTTAGGAAATTCCAAGAGTTTGGGGAGCTGTGAGACATGAATTGGATTAAGATCAAATATACAACACCCTGAACAACATGGACCAGCTTATATGGGGGTCCACTTACATGTAGTTTTTTTTTTTTCCAGCAAGTATAGGACAGTACTACAAATGTATTTTCTTTTTCTTATGACTTTCTTAACATTCTTTTTTCTAGCTTACGTTGTTGTAAGAATACACTTTTCTAAAAAAAAGATTTTGTTTATTTATTTGACAGAGGGTTCACAAGTAGGCAGAGAGGCAGGCAGAGAGAGAGAAGAAAGCCGGCTCCCTGCTGAGCAGAGAGCCCAAGGCGAGGCTCGATCCCAAGACCCTGAGATCATGATCTGAGCCGAAGGCAGAGACATAATCCACTGAGCCACCCAGGCTCCACAAGAATACACTTTAGTAACACATACAATATACAGAATGTGTGTTAATCAACTTTGTTATCGATAAGGCTTTTAGTCAACAGTAGGCTACTAGTTGTTATGTTTTTAGGGAGTCAAAAGTTGTATGTGGATTTTTGACTGGGGAGTCAGTCCCCATAACCCCCATGTTGTTCAAGGGTCAAGTGTATATGAGAAGTGTATTTTGGTCATTTGAATCACCAAATATGTATTTCTTATAAATCACAGTATTGCACTTTCTTTAATTCTAACTTTGCTGACAATGAGAACATCCTTTTTGCTCCTTTGATCACTATTCCCCCTTTCTCAAAAAATCAAATCAAATCATCTATCTACGCTGAAGTCCAAACTGTCTTGAGTATGGCCTCCTTCTCCCCCAGCTGTAGTCTTCTTTCAGCCTCCTAATCATCCCCCCCACTCACTCCCTCTTGGCCTTCCACCCATGCTAACAAAGCCTCAAGTTCCCTGGTCCATTAGTGTAAATTGTAAATCTTTCCCTGGATATACTCTCCACTGCTTCCTTCTCTCTCCTTCTGCCTAACACATCAGGCAATAAACAATTCTGGGAGACTTCATCTCACCATTTATTTTTTACTTGCCCACACAGCTGAACATTACTAGAAAAAAACATGGCCATGCTAGGCTGACTGATCATACTTTAAATTTATGATCACAGGTTTCAAAAAGACTCTCAAACATTACATTTCCCTGGTCACATCATCCTTTTTTATCCTTCAAGATGTTTATAAACAACCAGAAGCTATATGCCATATATTTGCATTACCAAATTTACTAATATGTGTCTGTATCCAAATAACATGATTCCTTCCTCTGCCAATGGGTGAATTCGTTGTACTTTTACCCAAGTGTAGTTCCTGTACTTGCCCATTGGATCCCATTCTCTTTCCTCTATCTAATTATCTCCTTTAATTATCCTTTATCTCTCCTGAAGCATTATAATTTTCATCTCTCTGTCCCAGATCATTCCCACTGGTATGTAAGGAAGGTGAAGTAATTCTGTCTTTAAAAAAAGGGGTAGGGGGAGAGGTAGGGCTGACTTCATAGCTTAGGCACCATTCATTTTTTCAGTTACTTTTACTTGCAAAACTCCTTTAAAACTTCTTAAAAGTGATATCTGTGTACTCTGTCTCCTATCTGAACGTCTTCACTTCTCTTTCTTCACTCTAAAAAGGTGCCCACCCACAAACTCTTCTCAGGCTGCATTCATCAAGGTCACTGTGCTTCTCCATGTTGCCTAACCCAGTGGTTAAGTCTTTGTCCTTATTTTACTTTGTCAGGAGCATTTAACATTGTTGATTACCCTCTCCTTGAAACTGTTCCTTTAATGGGCTTCCAAGACAAAAGAATTTCTTGCTTTTTCTGCTACTTCAGGGCCACCTTATTTTTGGTCACATTTGCCCAATCCCTTTATTTCTTGTCAATGTCCAAATACTAGCATGCTCCACATTCCTCCTATCTCTTTTTGCCTCACACTCACTTTACAGGGAATCTTAACTAATCCTAAAGCTTCAAATGATAGCTATAGTTGGACAATTCCTAGAAATATATTCTCAGCCTAGAACTTTCCTCTGACACATAGGTTCAGCTGAATTCTGTTTCATTTTACTTGTTTACTAGGCACCCTAAATTTAAAATATGCAAAATCAATCCTTAATTTCCCCATCCCATATCTGACATTCCTTTCCATCTTGGTAGAAACACAACAATGTAGGCAGTTGTGAGATGTTCAGATTTTATAAACCCATACAAATTGGGGGCACTACATGGACCAGCTACTGTATGATGCTTCTTTTAAACACATACACAGGGAAGGGAAGAGAATATGACAGAGCCTGTGTGAAGGAGTAATTAATAGCTAAAAATAAAGTAATTCAGATTTTAGTGGATACTTCTGTTTCCATCTGTGATGAGTAACATGGATCAGATTACCCTCCTGCAAAGAACTATGTAGCTAGGTAAGAATTTTAAAATAGCAGTTTAAAAGCACTAAAGTTGAATGTAGTCAGGAGTTGAGGAGCCAAGATCCTGGAAAGAAGGAAAATGCATTGAGATGAGCCCAAATTCACTGCAATCTTTTCTCTCCAGGCATTTGTTGAATCGAGGTATATGACACAGAAATCAAACACGAAGTTAGTGGCATACTCACTTGCTAGAAAGACAAAAATTGGGAGTTTGGAGCTATTAAGGGCGTACTATTCAATAGGCCAACATTCCAGGAAAAAATGAACCCCAGAGAAGTAAACTTGAATTTCTACATACAGTTCTCCTTCAGATCACTTGCCAGATCCTAAGCTGTGAGTCTGCAGAAAGAGGGTTAACAAACCAAGCAACATGTGGCTAACAAGAAGCTAAAAAGCTAAACAGAAATCTCGGCAGTTTCACAAAGCTAGGGAGACAAAAACTGAACTTCAGTCTAGTTAAAGCGGGGCTCTTATAATCAGCACAGGCTCTCCATTGAGCTCCTGAAGAGCCAAGCACTACCAGGAAGGGAAAATCAGAAATAGGCAAGTCCCCAGATCCAGCTCCTCCTGAATCAGTGTGATATATCTATACTGTACATGGCTGCCAGAAGAAAGACAGGTACTCTGGCGGAAGAGTCATTGAAGAGCCTTTATGTTTTGTCCTAGACAACGTCAATCAATAAAAAAATTAAAAATCAAGAAGGCAGAAAAATAAGACGTAAGAAGACTGAAAACCAAGAGAAAAAAAAAACAGAAAAAATTTAGTTATTAGAGTTGTCAGATAAAAACTTTAAAACAACTGATTATTATACTCAAACAAAATAGAAAAACAGACGGAGGATTTCAAGAGAAAACCTAAATCTATACAAGATAATCAAGTGGACATTCTAATAATAAATCATACAATAACTGAAACTGATTTGATAGGTTTAATAGCAGAATAATATACGTAGAAGTAGGGTTCCTAAGTTGAAGGAGGGAGGAGTAAATGAAAAACATCCACACTTAAGTACAAGTAGGGAAAAATATACAGAAAGGCTCAAAGAGACATACTCTAAATAGGGAAAACTTCCAACATGCATGTGTTTTGGTAACCAGAAGAGAAAGAGAGTGGATTAGATCAAATATTTGAAGAGATATTACTAATAATTATTATTAAGTTTATGAGGTAGTATCAAGCAATAGATTCAAGAAACTCTGTTAAACACAAGCAAGATAAACTACCCCTAAGCAACTAATAGTAAAACTAATGAAAAACAAAGAATAAGAGAAACTTAAAAGCAGCTAGAAGAGGGCAACATCACTTTAAAAGCAAGAAACTATGGAAGACAGAAGATAATGGAAAACTATATTTCAAGTGTTGAAAGAAAATTAATTACCAACTTAGAAATTTTTACCTACAGAACCTGACTTTCAGAAATAAAGATGAACCTATATACTGTTAGTAGGAATGTATAACCATTACAGAAAACAGTATGGAGGTTCCTCAAAAAGTTAAAAATAGAGCTTCCATATGAACCAGCAATTCCACTTCTGGGTACTTATCCTAAGGAATTGAAATCAGAATCTTGAAGAGGTGCCTGCACTCCCAGATTCTTTGCAGCATTATTCACAATAGCCAAGATATGAAAACAAATGTCCATCGATTGATAAAATAATAAAAATATGACGTATCTATATAATGGATTATTATTCACCCCCCCAAAAGAAAATCCTGTCATTCTCACCAGTATGAATGAACCTGAAGAACATTATGCTAAGTGAAGAAGTCAGACTCAGAAAAACATATACTGTATGATTTCACTGACATGTGGAATCTAAAATAGTCAAACTCATAGAAGCAGAAAGTAGAACGCTGGTTGCCAGGAGCTGGTGGAGGAGGAAAAGAGGAGGTGATAGTAAAGTGGTACAGAATTTCATTTGTGTAAAATAAATAAATTCTGGAAATGTATACTGTGGCATAGTACCTATAGCTAACAACACTATATAATACACTAAAAAAATTGCTAAGAAGGTAGACCTTATGTTTAATGTGTTTACCACAAAAATTATTATTAATTATAATGAAGGTTATGGGAGGAAAATTTGGGAGGTGATAGGTGGGTTTACAGCTTTGATGATGGTGACAGTTTTATGGGTATAATTTATTCCCAAATACATTGAGTTGAACGCATTAAACATGAACAACTTTTTACATGTCAGTTATTATATCTCCATTAAGTGGTGTATTTAAAAAAAAAAAAAAAACCTAAAAGGAAAGGAAGATGAGTTTAAGTCAGTTTCTAACAAACTAAAGCTAAGAAAATTCACTTTATGAGACCTGACTGGAAGAAATACTACAGAGAGCTCTTCAGGATGAAAGCAGATCAAAGCTCTGGTAGTACAGGAAGGACTGACCAGCAGAAGGGGTAAAAGTGTGAGTAAATCTAAATAAAATCTGACTGTTTAAAATAATAACACTGCTGTGTGGAGTTTAAAATACAGAGATAATTAAAATTCTGAGAATAATATCACAAAAGGCCAAAGGTGGGAGGAGTTTAAATATATGGAGTTTAAGGTGTTCTAGGGTCCTCTACATGTCCAGAAAGTGGGAAAAAAAAAAAAATCACTTAAGGTAGATTCTAATAGTTCAAGGATATCTGGGGTAAACTCAGTGGGAACCACTAAAATAATAAGAGAATCCTGATAGAAGGGAAAAATAGAATAAGGAAAAAAAACTTGCTTAAAACAAGAAAAGGCAAGAAAAGAAAGGAAAACAGATGAGATATATATTTAAATGGGAGATTTAACTCAAGTCTGTACTGGAGTCTTATGAAAAATATCAAATGATTTCCAATTCACAGTCTCCAATAAGCTCCTCACTGTTCTCTTTTCACATCTCCCACACAGCTCACCACTGGGCTAGGACTCTTTTCCCTCTCTCCCTCAACTCCCAGACCATCTCTCTAACAACTTTACCTCTGAAGCCATGAACAGAAGTTAAATAGTACATGAAACAATAAAAACAAAAATACCTTATTAGAAAGTTCAAAAAAGAAAAAGAAACAACATTCACAACTGCACCCTCCAATCCCCCTTCCTTCATGATAAAGATAAATGCTGTGTTGTTGTTTGCTTTACTTTGGGAAAAGATAACCTGCCCCCCTGCCAGCGCTCAAATGCTGGTCAACAAAGGACTGCTCTCAATCTGAACTGGCAAGTAAGACTCTTCCCTCTTTGGCCAGGGAGATGGGGAATGGCTACAAACATTTATAATTTAATATTTTATTGTGTCCTACTTACGTTACCTCTTCTCATTCCTTTCCCCTCAAAGTTCACTTCTGTTTTCCCAATATCATTAAGCAACATAAGCATCAGGCTTTAGCAGATTTCATTGAGTTTTACATTTTAAAAAAGAGAGGTATATTCCCTTTACCCATATTAAAAAAAAAAGTGAAAGAGGCAACTAGAAAGTTATGTATAAAAGATAGTATATAAAAGATAGTCATTTTTATGTTCTTTACACTGTTATCTCCAGAAAGCATTGATGTTCAAATCGGACTCCAGGGTGGGGCGCTGAGCTATGCCAGTTGTCTACAGTGAGACCTTGGGCAAAGTGAACCCACACTTCTGAACCTCATTTTCTTCATCTATAAAATGGAAACAATAAAATAATTGAGGGGAAGGTTAGGAAAGAAGATCTGCAGAATACCGTGTCTAGATTGTAATATGTGTTTAGTAAATGTTAGCTCCTCTTCCTCTGCATAGGTTGGTCAGTATTTATTTCCATAACTGAACTAACTGGATATGATTTTTTTAAATTCATTTCTGAGGTCCAGACTAGCAAAGCTCACACGATCCTCTGCTTCTCCTCCATCTGTCTGCCAACTGACATTCTTTGTTGCTAATCTAAGACCAAGCCATATGTTCTCCGTATGGGAGACTCTTTCCTGCCCAGGTGGGGAAGCAGACACAATGATCTAATAAGTCTTTGCTGTCTCACTAGGGCAAGTCTTGGGAAAACTTCCAAACATTGAAAGGTTCTGATGAGACACCACAAGCTTGGGTGACTACGTTGTTCATCAAAAAACTTTTTTTTTTTTTTTTTTTACTTTCTTTTTTACTCCCAAGATCCCCAAACCATGTTTCAATCCTGTCATTACCTGTTTCCTTGTCTCTGTTTAGTCTAGCAGACAGATCGAGGTTCTAAAAAAGATTTCAACATGGGATGTCTGTGTGGTGTCAAGGACGGTATAGATGAAAAGTGTATATTAAGAGCTGGAGGACTGAGTTAAGAGTCAGGCTCTGATCTACAAATCCCAAACCTGCAGCATCCCAGCCAAAGGAAATATGCCACTTTGAAAAGGATGTGAAAGGTAGTCATAGAGACAGTGCTACCGGGGGGTTATAGTTTAATGTCACCATACTTGACCAGAACTAAAATGTGTAAGCATAAGTTAAAAAAAGAAAAAAGAAAAATCCACCATGGTAATAGAAAGTGCAGAAAGATATGCAGAAAGAAAAAAGAATTAGATTCAGAATTGCATAAAAAAGGAAACAACAAATTTAAAAATAAATATTTACCTTTTAATAATGCTCTTATTCTCTGGGTCATAAGTAAACGATGTAACCCCAGAATGTTAATACAATGGCAGATTGGAAGAGAACTCTCTGAGCTATCCTGGCTATTTTGACAGTTATATAAAGCAAAATGAGGCTTTCATTTCCCATTTTCTTAATATTGCTCTCATTTTTTTAAAATATTGAAAACTCATGTTTAATTCTGTGAAGTTAATTTAATTGATGTCTAAATTCTGCAAAATTTGGGACATGTTAACTATGGGAGACATTAATTTCGGAATCAGTATAAGATTGAGTAACTAAATTGTCTCCTTATTCTATCTAGTTGCTTTCTGCTTCCCAAATTTTTAATGTAATTTGCATTGCTGTACCCCACACTTATGACCCAGGTAAACTACTTAAAATCTCTGAGCCTCAATTTCCACATCCAGAACATAGCAATTAAAATCGCTGCCAGCTAATTGTCTCATAGGGAGTGTAATAGTAAAGGCATTTTTACAAAGTGTTTTACCTCTTCTGAGGAATTACACTAAGATATTCATTATCATCTGGGACAAGCAAGGCTTTATATGTTCACTTAATTGGCCCCCTGCAAAGGGTGTGACAGGGCTGACCTACAACCACGTGACCTAGCTAGGGATGTGCATCATGGTTTAGATCTGTGTGCTCTGTGCTAACTGAACTGGTCAGTATGCTGTGATTACTTATATTGCTCAGAGAAACAATTTCTTCAGAAAGGACTGGAAATCAGGGTCAGTTTCTCAAGGAGAAGACTCTTTAGCTCATCAAAAACTTTACATTTCTACATGCATGAACCTGTCCGAGGAAGCTTCCTATCATTATCCTCAGCTCTTTCCACCATACACTAGCTTGCAGTTTGCTACCACTTCAAAGTAATATACAATTAACAGGAGCACATAATTAGTGTTTATGCTATATCCAGCACATCTTGACGCTTCTCACAGGTAGAGACAGGCCGCACACATTCAAAACTTGCAGTGCATCTAGGAAGTGTGCCACGGATCTTAATATTTTTCATTTACACATTTCCAGAAAGAAAATTCAACAGAAAGGTGTCTGCAGCATGTTCAGTAGCTTATGCCTCTGAATTTATCTGAGGCTCTGTTTTTTAAGCAGTCATATAACTGCTCACCGATGTGGTAATAAAAATTACTTATACATTAGGTAGGGAGCTCAGTGTATTTACCGTGTGCATGAACTTGCTTAGTTTTACCCACCAGATCTCTACAAGGATAAAAAAAATAAGGAGAGAGATTTGATATTATATTAAAGTACTTCATTTCTTTCCCAAATTAGTTCTCCTTCTGGAAGATAATGCTGGATAGTTATCCATGTAATACTTTCATTATAACAGAATGGAGAAGAATTGCATTAGCCTCAAAAGAGATATGAACTGGAAAGGTCATTTTTGTGATAATGGAATTCATCAAGGAGACTGAACAGACACTAGGAAAGATTCACAAAAGATGTCATTTTACCCCTCTGTCTGAATTTTTTTTTTCCCTGATTATCAAAAGACCTTAGTTCTTTACAAAAAGTATATTTTTTAATTCACCTGGAACCATGCTTTTAGTTTATCATTGGTCTCACTAAAAAGGCATTAGGCATTTTGGTCTAACTGTGAATTACACTGGGTCATCAAGAGGACTTGAATATTTAACATTTAGCAAAGAGGGTTCTCCATCATGTTTGATTTCTAACCATTTATATTCCAAAAATAGCTCTTCTTTTCCAGACATGAAAGTAGTACTTTGTGGGGATGTCTCAATCTCTAGGGCTCTAAATTTACCTCATATCTTTCAGGTTCTACATTTAAGAAAACTCTTAAACTTGGAGGCCTGCGTCTCACTTTCAACTTAGGAATTTCAAATATTATCAAAACCAACTTAAGTATGTCTTGAAGAGCTTTCATGGGGCTTTTTCAAATTAAGTATTAGAAATACAGGTTTCTATAGTTATTAGTAAAGCTCAGTTAAGTTTTACTAAAGACTAAACAATTTACAAATATTTGAGTTAGATTCTTCATTCTTCTCTCCATATTTCCAACCACCACGCTCCCTCAGTTCCTCCCTGTGATGAACCTTGCTAGCTATGTAATCTTGAGGAAAAGTTGAACTTCCGCCACTCTCAGTATCTTACCTTTAAGATGACCAGGATAATTTCTGCCCTAGCTGCCTCATAGAGATTTGAGGGAAATTACATGACATTATCTGTGTAAAACTTAATGGTAAGGTGTAAATCGTTCCTTATAAAGGCCATTATATTTACTTTGTTATTTTTCTTTATTTTCCCCTTTTTTTCTTTTGAGGATCAGAACCCCATCCACCCCATCCCCAAACCCATTACATTTTAGTAAAACATCCATTCTCAAGCCCTCAGGTCAAAGGAAAATTCCTCTTGGCACTTTGGGGGAAAAAAATTTCTGTAGAGATTTGCTGCTGTGGACAGGGTAGACCAGTTATGCCCTGCAGCTGCCAGCCTGCTACAGAAGCCCTGTGATGTTAAAGCAGTGCCAGGGACACCTATAGACCAGTCAGGGGAGGTTCAGAGATGGAAGTGAGGGGAAAAGAGAGATGCTGCTGAATGCAGACCTCTGTCAGCTATCCACTTCTCAGTCATCATCAATTCTCAAATACAGACACAATCTCGGTGCAGCATTCAAGAAATGGCCATTGTGCTTTACAGGAGAACAATGCACTGCCATCATTGTTTGCTTCCCTGTGGTTAGCCTCATTTGGTGTGGGCTACTTTCTGCCCACCAGCCAACAAAATACAGTGAGCTTCTTATATTCCAGAGTTTCATTTGGGAAGCCATTTATTTACAACCTCAAGATCATTTGCCTGCCATGGCAGCAGAGTAAGTAATCCTTTGGTCTCCACACAGATCTAAAAAGTAAATGTGTACCTGGAAGACTAGACAAATGATGAAAATTAGAGAAAACAGGGCAAGCAGATAACACAAAATTGGATAAAACAAAAATTAATTATATTTTGGATCTTGAAAGAAATGAGATTACTTAAAAAGGAGAAGTAGATAGTTTTGTTGTTTTTTTTTTTTTTCCAAGTTCCGAAAGAAATTTCAAGATAGTTTTCAGGACTTTCAAGTTTTTGTGGGTCAGTTCTCTTTTTTTTTTTTTTTTAATTAAAAGGTACATATTCCCCTGATGGTGGTGTGCCCACTCACATTTAGCTTTGATTAAAGTCACTTGAGAGCTCACATTTGAGACACACAGGAAAGAAAGGAGGAGAAAGCAGGGAATAGAGACTATGGAAGAGTCCAGGCAAGAATTGCAAGACAAGGGAAAAGATGAGTTAAAATGTATATATGGCTGTAGAAGGTAGAAAAAATGTCCAAGTAGTATTGAATCTGATCTGAAAAGGACAAAATGAAAAAAATATACCAAAATAACTCCAAATAGTACAAAATAACTGTGAACTAGCAAAGATTGATTCAAATCTTTCCATGCACCAGCTCTAAGAAAACAGTATCTTTTAAAGAAAATTTCTCTTGGAGGTCAGAAGCAGGCTGAGGATGACTGGCTTGGTATTTGAAAGGCAGAAAAGAAGGGCTAACCACATACTAATTGCAAGTTCAGAATGTTTGCAAGTTAGGCACTTGGTAAGTTGGGGAGTACCTATCTATGCTTTAAGGAATAACATTTATACAGGAAACCTGAAAAGCCAATAGAGCACCCATAAACAAACAAACAAAATATTAATTATTTATTAATATATAATTATTAATTATAAGCAATATAAATATTAATATAATATATAATTAATACATAAATAAATAATATATATATAAATGTTGAAAAATTAGGATGCTTTCACACATTTTTAAGAATGTTTTACACAGAGGAAAAGTATGCAGAAAGAGCTCAGTAAAAGAAAGTGCAAATGTATTAACCATTAGGCCAATAACAGCATCTGGCATTGTCAGTTGTCATGAAATGTCTTGATATATTTCAGTGGTTAATAAAAGGATATTACCATGTGATAACTGATGGTTTTATACCACTGTCTGACTAGCTACAAGTTGCTGAAACAGCAAATCATTTTATGAGCACTCATACAAGCAAGTACTAGAAGCATACTTTTCAGTATCGAGATTTTTAAGAGTAGATTGTAGACCAACTTGCATACTTCCAAGGCTTGATGTGGTTTCCCATCAAGATGGCTGCAGCTAAAACAGCATGAGGCCAATACACATTAGGGAATGTCACAGGGGAGGCAGGACCCACTAACAAAAAGGGGGGAACAAAGATGCTGGCGTGACATCAGTCTACCCAAGTAGTAACAAAAACATCATTTTATTGTCATGACAGTTCCCTGTTGTCTGTAAGTCATTTCATTTATATTTTTTTGACAAGGTTGATATTTAACAGTTGGCATAAAATTATTCAAATATACAAAATAGTAAGAAGCAGTCATTGAGAATCATTCTCCAAATATTACTGTCAGTAAAACCTGTAATCCAATGTGGCTAATGATTTATATTCAGCAAGTAGGACTGTCCCTGTTTTGCAAGAAAATTTTGTATTATCTTTTTTTTAATACTTTTTTAAAAAATTTTATTTATTTATTTGACACAGAGAGAGATCGCAAGTAGGCAGAGAGGCAGGCAGAGAATGAGGGGGAAGCAGGCTCCCCGCTGAGCAGAGAGCCCAATGTGGAGCTCAGTCCCAGGACCCTGAGATCATGACCTGAGCTGAAGGCAGAGGCTTTAACCCACTGAGCTACCCAGGCGCCCCTGTATTGTCTTTATGAAGAGAATAAGAGTCGTATTTAACAATTAAATCCAAGCTAGCATGTTTTACAAAGTTAGCATTCTGGCTAATAATGCCTTTTGAAAGATACACAAAACCCAGCCATCACAGAGCAGGGTGGAAGGACATTTTTTAAATACCTGGCCTCACAAGCAAACATGATTATTATTACAAGTAACAAATTAACTTGCTATTGTACTTTTAGGAAATCTTGTCCTATAGAAAAATGAAAAACTTCCGATAAAGTAATAGGATCATTATTACTGCTACCATTAATAAAGATTAATATTAAACTTATAATATAAAAAATAATTATTTGTTTCTTCTATGGGCCATACCTTAGGCCTTTTCCTCTAGTGTTCTTATTGCTCATAACCATCCCATGCAGAATGTGTTAGCACATTGTTATAAATGAGGGAACCGAACCTCAGAGAGAATAAGTAGCCTAATATCAGTTATCAGGGTAGAGTTCCAAATCCACATCTGCCTGAATTCAAAGCCTGATCTTTCCTTTCATGCTACAGACATGTGTAGGTGGGATTGCCTTCAGGGTTTAACGTACTTAGCTCATAAAAACTTAAAAAATGGAAAACCAAATTATTTGTTTATTCTGACTACAAAGATAATAAATTTTAAGCAAATAGAGGGCAGCCTCCATATTAGGAAAAACAGACACAGGTTGGGGTAACTGCTACTTTTGCTTAGTCATATTGAATCTTTGGTGCTGCCACCCTTCTCTTAGAATAAGGGGAACAATCTTACCATTCTCACATGATGTGGGCCAGGGGAGGTGAAAAGATCAGGTGATAAATCCTGGCTCTAACTGTGTCCCTAGAAACACATTAACATCTCTGAATTTCAATGTTTTCATCAAAATACAAAGAAAATTAGAATAGCCATTCAGGGTTGTCATGATTAGAGATGTGTAGGAAGAACACCTCAGTGGTGGTTGGAACAGATTAGAATAATAAACTGACCCTTATATTATTCTTTCTAAGATTGTGACTCCTGTCAAGGAGTCCTTAGCCAAGGACTGAGGAGTGGCCTGAGTGTGGAATGTTGCATGCTGTGGAGAGTACCCTTGGTTAGACCTTACTTAGAAAAGGAAAAAAGGCTTTCTCCATATTTACTTCATAACTTCCTTCAAAGTCATCATTTTCAAGTGGGCTTAACAGTATATCATCCTGAAAATGACCTAACAAAGCCATTGGATGCTTTTAGTTTTGGTCTCAGAATGGGTTTACCCTCAGAGTTTATTCCACAACCAAACCAGTTCTGAAAAAGTAGAAGGAAGTATCCTGAGTCCAGAAAATAAGGAAAGAAAATCCATCTCCATGTAGAAAGCCTGTGTCATATTTAAAGGAGGTGAGGGTGTCCTGTTGAAGCTGATGCCTAAGTGAGCATGCCTGAATAAGAGAAACTGCATGGTGTACATGAGACATTGTTATCAGATCAAAATGAATGGAATTCTGGTCTTACTTGGGTCTGCCTTCATTGCAGACTGCTGAGAAACCCGAGCACCTTAGCTTTCTTCAATTTTAAGAAAGAATAGTTGCTATTTCCCTGCTGTTTCCCTGAACTTTGTTTCAAGTTTCTTCAAACCATTCTCATTTTGCAATTTCTGCATTATAAAAAATGCAGAAGTTTCAAATAAATTTAGTTAAAATGAAGACAGTAAACCCTGTCCTTTTTCCTGAGCTCAGTTTGTTTGGGAGAGAAGGGGAGAATGTGTGTAAAAGCTCTTGAAAAGTTAGAATATGTATTAATATGCAAAAGTTTGTTTCTGTTTAGAAGGAAGATGATCTTGAGTCATAGAAGGAAGGTTTCAAGATAGATTTTTTTTAAATGATGCTGAAATGTGCTGTGAGGAGAGGATGTGGGAATTTCTAAAAAGAAAATTACTGAAAGCTATCTCTTGGTGTGGTTTAAGCGCTAGTTGAAGACAAGTTGAACAATAAGACTTCCTGAAACGCCTGAGACTAGAATCTTTTAAATTTATCCTGGAGCTTTCAGACCACACAGTTCTTGTCTTCATTTATTGATTTACTCAAAAAGTATTTTTTGAGCATCTACTATATGCTAGGTCCTGCGTGAAGCAGTGGGGCACACAGTGTTCAACACAATGCGGTAAGGTAAGGCCCCTGACCTGCTGGGGCACCCCTGGAGAAATTGAGATTTCTTCAAGGATAGGCTGGAGGTGAGATGGTTAAGTAGGCACAGTGTCTTCACCAGTTTCACCGCTCCCTCTACCAAGCTTTGCTTGCCTTCTTTTATTCCCTAGCTGAGGTCTGGCCTGTCTTGCAAAGTGGTTGGCTGCAACCTCTTGCACTTTCCATGTCCCCTTTCCCAGTTTAAGGTCTCAGATGGAAGGATCTTGAGTCTTATTAAATGCATTCTTAACAAACATGTAATCCATAACCATTCCATCGGAGGAGAGGGGATTATACTTTAAAAGATGATATTTATTACTACAAATTAAGGATTCTCAATGATAACATAGGAAATAAAACAAAATGAAGAAAAGATATTTCGTCCAGATGTGGGAGATAGTTGATGAAAAGTATAATCCTTGGTACTCTTTAAATCACACCACTATAAAGTTTGATCGTACAAGGCCTGCCTTTTGTCGTTGCCCTTTTTCCTCAGGGTGCCAAAACTAAGGGCCAAATGCTGAGGTGCCATCGATCACCTGCCTAAGTGTGGCATACAGCCCCCTACATCATGCTGAGTAGATGTCATTTTCTAACCCTGTGGATTTGTTTCAGTATAAACATTTTACTTCTTTTGGGGATCCTAAAAATATGTTCTTCCATGATTTAAGCTCAAGTTATCTCAGGGGAAACAAAGTGTCTGAAGCAATAAAAAAAGGTGGTGTTGAAATTCTGTTCGTCCTTGCCTCTTCAACTACCATCCAATTCAGACTAGACATAGACATGGTCTGGGTCTGCAGCATTTGAATGACAAGTGAAAACTGCAGTAGACATCTGGGTGTTTCCAAGTATCCAAGTGTTTGGCATTATGTACACAAATACATGGATGGCGGTATTTTTTTAAATGCTGGAGATGGTTTACGAAGACTCCTTCTCATTACCCAGAGTATTCAACAAAGGGCAAAATATCTTCACTCTCATCTTCCTGTGGAGACGATGTAGAAGTGATTTTGAGAAAAGATAAAGGGGGCCTGTCTTCCTGTGTAGTATCAGATACTGGCCCAGAATAAATGCTTTTGGCTAGTCTGATAGGTAGAATTATCTACTTCCAAATTTCAGTGTCTGGCATTCCTCCATTGTAGCTGACCTTATGATACTCTATTACCTGAAAGGCATTTCTTTCCTCCCTCAGCTTTCCCCATTAGCTAGGCAGCGTGGATCAGACTGGTCCTGCAAACATAGGTTTCTTAAAAGCAAAGGCTATTAAAGCTTTAGTTCGTTCACATTAATTTTTAAAATTTCTACATTTGGATGAAATTAACCCTATTCATAGCATAAAACTGACAAGTCCATACAGACTTTTAACACTCCATTAATCTTACTTTGTTAGACTGGGGCATACACCAGCCAAAAACTGGAAATTTGATTAGCTGGTCCCATGCATTAGCTATCTCATTGGTATGGCATTTTAAAATATTTTCCAGATATACAAAGCCATGTTAGTTTTTTCAAGGTCTGTGTGGGGTTAGCAAAAAATATACCAAACAACCTCCTTATGAAATAGTTCTACTTTAGCTACCAAAAACTGATTTTCTCCTAGGGATTTTTTTCACTGATAAATAATAATCTTGAAGAGGACTATGCAGGCTGAACTTTGATTTGTGGTAACCTTTCAGCTCAGGGCATTTTTTTCCCCTAATCCTCTAGATTTATCAGGATCTAGTAAAATTTTTTTCCTGTGGCAATTTGATAATAATTTTCAATTTTATACAATACTCTGGGGTTTTCAGAAAATCCTTCTGATGGACATGAATCCAATTGGAGTCATTTTGAAATGGATAGTCAGTTTATTGGATTAGCTGATAAGGTGATGAAAATCTCTTCTAATCAGATGGATATCTTTAATGAATCAAAAAAGGCTTTTTCATCCATCTCTAACTCATTAAAGCCTTTGTAAATCTCATGGAATGACTTAATGGTACATTTTATGTCCCTTTCTTCTTTTGTGATTTTTAAACAGCTTAGCAAATTGTTCATAGAGAAAACTGTGTATCACAGCATAAATGCTTCAATTCAGAAGCTAATGCAGCCCCCTTGCTCACAAGGAGCTAGCCAACCAAGCTGAAATCAGGAGGACACCAAAACTAATCTATTTTAGATTCTCGGAGACCAGAAAAATAAGTTGTAATGCACAAGGGCATTTGCTCCTGGAGGTTTCACCTGAGATTTCCATCTCTTCTCTCATCTCCACATTAAGCAAAAAGAATAGAAGCGTGGCCTGAGGCAAAGCAAGGCCTTTTCCTCTAAACTCCTGAATAGTGTCACAGTTGGTGAAAGCAGCTGATTTAACAGAGTGACTTACAACAGATATATTCACCTGAGGATTATTTCAGCTTCTCAGCAAAATGACTGGACAGTTGAAAGCAGATATTCTTTTTTGCTGTCCTCTTCTTTAGCCGATATTCACGTGCTCCACACTTCCACAGTAATAAGTGATACCACTAATAAAGCGAGCATCCATTTCCATTCCATTGGTATTCAAATTAAAAGGTATTAGTACCCTTTTCATCCTGTGGAAGCCTGGAATATATCCTTTCTGTCGCTGAGAAACTGCTGTGGCCTAAGGAGCTAATAGCTCAATAAGCAACTGCAGTTATTCTGAACAGATAACTACATTCACTTCAAACAGGGAGACAAAGGCAGATTTGATTGCTTTTTTTGGATGCCAGGTCGCTTCCTATAACATATGGGCCAACAAAGGACCCTGTGAGTCTTATCTCACCTCTTAACTCCTCATCCAGCTCTTACTCAGTGACGAAGTCACCAAATACCAGACTAAAGTTGATGACTATTTTTAATCGTAAAAGGTGTACAGCTATTCTCTTGTAATACAAAAAACCCATCAATCATATGACATTTTGAACATATGTCATTCTAAAATTCACAAAGTTTTAAGGTTAGCTCCTTTTAAGCATAAGATTCTTTTCTTAGAACTTGCATTTCAGAAAATAAATCTAATCATGCCAGAAAGCACAGCTTTTAAATTTGCAAATGCCTATAAATTTGGCTGTGTGAGTTTTTATAAGAAAATCACAAATTTATATGACTCTTATGTATACTATTTCTCTCCATCTGTCCCTGGACAAAACCATCCATGTATTTTGTTAATAACCACTTTATTACACTATTTGCATTTTTAAGTATACATTTTGGGATTGAATTTTAACCTGTTTCCCCTGCTCACACATTCCATGTCTTACTTGAAAGAAACGACATGAGCTTCAGCTGTGGAGTTTCACATATTCTCCTCATCCCAAATGCAGTCTCTAGGGAGAAATTTCCTGTGGGAAGTAACTGTAGGAGTATCTCCGTTGTTCTATGGAAAAGTAAGAACAGCTGCCAATTTTTTTCTTTTTCTTTTTCTTTTTTTTTAAGAATAACCTATATAGAAAAAATGTCAAACTATGGGCATTTTTGCCTTTCCCTTGACTAAATACAGCCATCTTCTTAAAACGTTTTACTAAAAGGGAATTTTGTTAACCACGCTGATGTCTCGAAAACAGGCCAGAAACCACCAAACAGAAATTCAATAGTATTTTTCTTAGCACTGTTGAAGATTCTGTTGAATACAATTTATCATGTCTGAGTTAAGATGACTAATGAGGTGTAGATTTCCTTTTTCTTCCCTCTCTTTGTCTCTCTTTTATAATTAGTGATAGCATACCAAAGTTCTAATACCTTCTGGGTTTCTGGTATAGGGCAGAATTACTGAAAAGAGATGCTTATCCCACTATATCAAGTGGGAAAAAAATAGAAACAAATATATAACATTATGTTTTTTATGTAAAAAATACGTAATATCAATTATATATGCACACACATGTAATTTCTTAATTTTTCCCATTTGGTTCTTCATGCTAAAATAAAAAGGGAATTTATAACATGTACATATAAAACATTTTGTAACGTAACTTCTATTTAGTTCTTTTGTTCATAATGTTGGAATATTAAGGGGGCATTGTTTGTTTAAACAAAATTTGCTCTGAACTTGGTAAATTATCAAAGAGCACCTAAATTATGTCCCTGGGAATTTCTAAACTGTACTTAAAATTTTGAATACTCTATTAGGGGAACATCTGTAAATAGTCTGATACATGAGCTCACTTGCAAACATAGCCATTTTGGTATTTTAAATAATCACCCCAGAATTTTTTTTAAATATCATTTTGAAATCAGACAGCATAGCAGGGAGGTAAGTGTCAAAATTAAACACAAATGGAGATGAGGTCATTACTTATACATTAATTTTTTTTATTCTTTGGGTCTTTTTTTGTTGGGGTCATATTTATGTTGTCATTTCCTTCTGAAAGATAGAAAAAACAGATTATTTAAAACACTGTGCTATGTTTTTGACAGCATTGTCAGAGTCAAGGTATGAATTTTATTTCTGCATAAATACACTACAATGCTGAATATTTTTCCTGAAATGGAGTTATAGTAAGAATGTCAATTTAGTGGTAAGATTCAGAGGTTTTATAGGGTCTTTTTTCATTAATAAAAAATGCAAATAAAGAGAAAAATCCTGGGAAATATTTCGACAGAGTGCATAAATTGCACTAATTTAGCTTCTTATATGTCTGTCTACTTTACTATGTCTCTAACTGCTGTGAGTGAATTGGATCTTTTTTTTTTTCATTTTGTAACTGAACCACACAAAGAGAAGTTTATTAGATACACAAAGGAGATGATATATAAATCATCAAGTGTTGACTGGTATGTTATAACGTAGGATAGAAACAATTGAAAGGACATGTGAAAATAATGAAAAAACAGTTGGAGGAATAACATGTATATAGTGAATATTTTACCAACCAAAGACAGATGCAGTTGTGTAGCTAAGTGTTTGTAGTAGAATCATATTATATTAAAGGAAAGGCCAAATTTTGCCCTATCTTACTTTAAGTGGGGAAAAAATTAGATCTTGCAGCTTTTGTCATTTTTCTGTTCATGTTAGCAAATAAAAGATATGTCAAGGGTTCTCTGAACTTATTTCCCTTTTTTAAAAAGTCAGTATCCCAAAGAAACTTGGCTTTTATAAGACCTGACCATCTCTTAATAGTCAAGAATAATGGTCATGATCATGATTATCATGATCATGATGGTGGTGTAGGTTAGGTTCCCTGGTTGCAGTCACTGAATTAAACACAAGCTCAAATAAAATAAAAGCTGTCAGGTTTCAAGGGTCAAACAAATTATGTTTTCTTTGAGATTTGGATCAGCATCTGAGCCTAGTAACTAAGTTTCTTAATTGAATATTAAAAATTGTCACTCAGGCATGGGGAAAACAGTGATGATTCTGTAATGGCTTACTATTAAGATTATTCTTGTCTAGCATATGGACTATTTCACATCACACTTCACAAGTTTTGATACCTCTGACATCTTAATCTAAAGTAGATACTGTTTAAAATCCTGTGATCACTAAAGTGCTCTAAAATATGAGCTATTTAAATATGTATTTCCTGGCAATTAATGCCTTTACCGGTGACAGTGACCAAATGTTTCATTACAGGGTGGTTAATGAAAAGAAACCATAACTGAAGAGGAACATAAGAGAATTAACCTAGACTTTTTTCCCCCTGTAACCTTTCACGTTGCCACAAAATAAACAGATTTAACACAGTAGTTCTTTAATCTTCTTTAAAAGCCTGGTGATGGGAAATTTCCTATATAAAATATTGGATCCTGAATATGGTTATTAATCAAATTCAGCATCCAATTCAAGAACTGCACAAGAGGTTGTCAAATTTACAGAGAAAAGGTCAAATTAGTTTACATAGTATGAGTAAATTATTTTCCCATCTGACTAAATGATTTTTTAAACTCAGACATTATTTTTGAAGCCTAACAGAAAACAGAACATTGGATCACAAAGGGTAGAGGAAATATAAAGTCACCGAGTTAATGCTATGTCTGTTTTAATTAACTACTCAATACAAAAATTTTAAGCAGGTTATAAATACAATGTGCACATAGAACAAACAGGATTACAACTCATAGACAAAAAATTTAACCTTGTAAAGAAATAAGAATAGAAGAAAATGCACCATGTTTGAGCAGTAAAATTGTCATTAAATTTGTTTCTCTTCTTTTGCTTTACTTTCATCTTAATAAACAGAATTATTTTAAAGAAAATGTATGTTAGTGTAAGTCTTTTAATTAAGATATTTCTTCTTAAAAAATATCCGTTTCTACTGATACTTTTCAAGAAATGCGAGAGCCACCTTAAGCTGATGTGTTTTAGTGGTTGTTTCTGCAGAAAAAAGTCCCAAGTGCGGTCTGGTAGGGAAGACAATTCCTCATGTACATGGCCTTAATTTAGTAGTTCACAGGTTCAAATCACAAATTAAATGGCTTCCAGAAACATTTAATATACACAAGATTACTTCTGTGTTTCATTTTACTTCTTCAAGTATGTTATCTTTTCAGTGGTAAATGCTGGCCTCTTTTCAGTAAACAGCGCATTTGGCAAGAACTGAAGCATTTTCTCGGCTGTGCAAGTGATGATTAATGTTTCAGTGCTCAACAGCATCATGATAATTTTCATGGATCTTTGATTTAAAAATATATATTGTTTCTATTTCCCTTCTTCAAATTTATGTATGTAAAAATTTTAGCAAGATCCGGCTAAAATCACATAACCTAGAGATAGAGAATGCATTTAAATATAAGTATTTCATCTTCCTGAATCAACTCTACTTCCCCCAATTCATGGAAAGTAGAACAGTGTATTAATATATTATGATGCATGGCATTTCTTTAAGTAGCTAAAAAATAAGGATAGCCCTTCCTTTGATATACATAATGCTCATATATGTACTCTTAAAAGCAATAGTTTTCTGTGATACCAACACACTCTGAGAATAGACAGAAACATTCAAAAATAGTACCAGTATTTATTGTTTGATTTTTAAGTACCAGGTACTGGGCTGAGCGCTTATAAGATACAGTTCACTGAGGTGGCTCCGTGGCGCAATGGATAGCGCATTGGACTTCTAGAGGCTGAGGACATTCAAAGATACAGTTCACTGAGGCTCTTCTGCATCTCTCAGAGTAGAAGATGAAGCAGGAGACTCCAGACAGTAAATAACTTACCAAGTTTCACAGCTCATGAGACGTGGCACCAGGTTTGAAATGCATCCTACGTGATTTCAAGACCCAGGCAATTCTGCTAAGACTGGTGCCACCTTCATATTGCTTGAAAGGGGGTGAGTTGGGTGGTAGGCCTCAGTTAGAGCCTTCAGACAACCTTGTCATCATGGCTGAGATGTTCATTTATTCTACATTTAGCAAATATGAAGAGAAAAATCTTTCCAGACTAGAAGAAACCTGAATGTACATCAGTGAAGAGAGGTTGAATAAGATTGAGAATATAGTCTTTAGGTTGGTTTAAAGGGATTTCTTGGAGAGATTTTTTAAGGGGGAAAAAGTAAATTTCATCCCTCATCTTCAAATCTAGGGAAAGGGAGTTATGTGAGAACAGTCAGCTGGAAACTTATTTCTGTGTTGAGAATAGCTTTTAGGGAATAGCTTAAGCTGCTATTATTTCATTATTTCTGCCTCTTTAACATTTAAAAAATTCGACCTTCAAAGAAAAAAATAGACCAACACTGGGAGGGAAAAACATGTTTTAAAAAGACAAATGTTTCTTACAGCAATATATTCCTGTTTTTTAATTGGTTCGTTAATAGATTGATTAATTGGTTTGGTTCTTCAGGGTTTGATTTGTCAGTAGTTTGGAGATGTTTATTATCCTTGAGAGCCAGGAAGGAATTTACCCTAAGCATTTAATTTTCAGAATGAACACAGTTTTAATATTTTTTCCAGGCACTTTGAGAAATCCAAACAGTGTAAAAAGGTCAAACAATACATAAAAGTGAAAGCAAGTAAAACACATGCTGCAATTGTACCACCCTGTGATAATCATGATTAACATTCTGATGACCAAACTTTCTTGCATGACTTTATGTATGATAGACTAGATAAATAGGTGGGTCCATAGGTAGGTAGGTAGGTAGATTAGATAGACTAATCTAATCTAGACTAGATTAGACTAGACTAGATAGATAAATAGATAAGATAGATAGAAAGAAAGAAAAAAAAAGAGAGGATGGAAAGAAGGATAGGGAGGGAGGAAGGAAGGGAGAAAGAAGAAATTTTACATAAATAGAATCACAGCATGCCTGTAGCAGTTTTGTTTTCAAATGTTTTACTTTTGTTAACCTTCTGCCTGCATCTACATAACTGCCTCTCACTGTTAGTCCTAGGTGGTTTATATTAGGAATTAGTTTATTGGGGCGCCTGTGTGGCTCAGTGGGTTAAAGCCTCTGCCTTTGGCTCAGGTCATGATCCCAGGGTCCTGGGATCGAGCCCTGCATTGGGCTCTCTGCTCAGCAGGGAGCCTGCTTCCTCCTCTCTCTCTGCCTGCTTCTCTGCCTGCTTGTGATCTCTGTCTGTCAAATAAATAAAATCTTAAAAAAAAAAAAGGAATTTGTTTATCTTTTCCATATTTTTCTCATTATGTAATCCCTTGCAGTGATAAATGGAAATTTTGCAACTTTATTTCACAAAAATTAAGTCAATATTTCTTTGTGTCATTGCTTTTTCTCCTTAGGGAAACCTCTTTGTGTAAATTGGTTTAAATATAATTTATCCTTTTTAATAGCTGAATAATATGCCGTAGTGTAGCAGTATAATATTTTATTTCCAAATGATGGTTCACTTAGTGTATTTCTCTTTTTGCAAAGAACATTAAGATGAATATCCGCAGACCTCTCTGTTTTCGATATATAAGGATCTTGCTTTAATTAGATAGGTTATCAGAAATAGGGCGCCTGGGTGGCTCAGTGGGTTAAGCCACTGCCTTGGGCTCAGGTCATGATCTCAGGGTCCTGGGATCAAGTCCCGCATCGGGCTCTCTGCTCAGCAGGGAGCCTGCTTCTCTCTCTCTCTCTGCCTGCCTCTATGTCTACTTGTGATCTCTGTCTGTGAAATAAACAAATAAAATCTTAAAAAAAAAAAAAGAAAGAAATAGATTATAAGCCAAAAGATATGTGTCTATGTTAATTATACTAGATATTACCAGATAGCTTTCCTAAAATCCTTTAAGAAGTTCCATTTAACGTGGGTATATTAAATGACAAAGCAATTTATACTGCTTTGCCTTAATCAGAAGTAAGAGGTATTAAAAAGCGTCTCTCTCATTCTTTTTTTCATTTAATCATATATTCACTGAGTACCTAGATGCCAGGTACAAAACCAGTTTTTGAATTCACTTAGGATCACCAGAAACAAAAACTTAAATTTCTAAATCCAAGAATCTACACAGTTTCAAATACTTTGCAGTGCCTCTCAAATACACCCTTCAGAAGAGCATTTGTCAGAATCATCTTTTCATGTCAGACAACTGACTGATTGGTTGGTTGGTTAGTGTTCAGGCTCCTCTACTCCCCCAACTCAGAGCACTACTGTCACCATGTCCCCATTACTGATAGAAGTGTCCCATAATCTTCAGGTGTGTTGTACTAAAACAAAGATTAAGAACCAGTATTGCAGGCTTAAGCCACCTAACCAGACTCACTACAAATTACTGTCTGATTTAAAAAGCTACAGAGGATTTCTGTTCCAGAAATTAGATCATATTTGTATTCATATGCCATTATCTTAGAAATGTTTACAAAGTTTATCTAATCAGGTTTTCTGAAATAAACTAAGTTTAAAACAATTTGTTAAATGCAACCCATGCAGAAATTATCACTTAAATATACATAATAGATTGTATAACGTTCCTTAAAAGGAAGTTAAAGATAGCAGCAACCTCAGAATTCAATAAAGAAACTTTGTAGAATCAACATAACTTACATATCGCTCTGTGTCTGATCATATCATACAAAGCTATTTGGAATTTTATTTTTAACTGACACAGAGGAGAAAATGCTTTATTAATTGAGGAAAGAAATCTTTGAATAGGAATAGCATTGACTTTTAAATCATTGGCCTTATCTTGCTCTTTTATGTATGCTCAGAATAGTGACAGCATTTTCAACAATGTTCCAAAAGCCATTTAGCTTACAAAGTGGAATTATTGTGATACGGTACACTTAATGCATTTCTTCTTCATAGCATCTTATTTCATAAAAATCAATTGGATTTTATGCCTTGCATAGAAGGCCCTTCTTCCACAATGAAGTTAGAGTTATTATGGGTAAGCTGGCCAGATATCATCAAATGCACTCGAACCTTTCTATAGTATTTATTGTTGCACAGAATGCAATGTAAGGCACTCTACCACACTACAGTAAGTAGCACTTTCTCTAGCACATCCATTGTAGCAACTCTTTATAGGAAGCTATTAATATTACAGAGATAGGCAAGGATATCTTGAAGTTTTTCCAGAGAGTAGATGTACTCAGGTAACAAAAAAGCTGTCCTAATACAAGTTTACAGATAGTGTACCTAGCGCGGTGCCTAGCCCGTGGGAGGCAGTCCACAGATATTTGTTGAACAAATGAATGCAGACAGTTTTCTAACATGTGCGATGATGACCCAAGGGCAAGACACAAACAGACACAGGCAAAGGATACAAGTCCCGTTGATGTAGGTAAGGAAATAATACTGGATTTTCATACAATTGGAGCTGGTGGACAAGGAGCATATTTCAAATTGTAGGGACAGACTTCCATGTCCTTGGGGAGCCCATCTACTAGTGAAATTCCAGGTTAAAATTACATTAAGCTCTTCTGAAAGCTTGTTTCCTTAACATTCTCAAGGGGCCTCGTAACCTCCTGGTGGCTTTCACCTCTTACAGAGTCCCAGTTGATATGTCTGTCTGCTCACCAAATGAGGTGACCCGTAACAACCACAGTGTTTTCCTGATAATTTACTAAATAAAAGAATCCGAGGAAATGTTCAACATCTCCCATTTTTAATGAGTCTGAGCTTCAAGGCTTCTTGAAGTCTATTGCTAGAGTGTAAATCCCAAAAATGGAGTTTTAACAAGGCTCCACTACATGTTAATTTCCTTTAAATATCCATGGGAATATTTTTAAAGGTATTTAATATATTTAAAGGTATTTATGCCAACACTGTGAAAAATAATGAGTAACTAGATATATGTGACATAGAATCTCTATGATAAAATTAAGGTGCTCAAAATGTATTTTCTCCTTTTATGACACATATTAATATAGATATCTATCACAACTTTTTCTCTTTGTTTTTATTAATTTTCTTTGAAATTCTAGGTACATAAATACATGTGGTTTCACATTAACACATAAATGGGATTATATATTAGGAATTCATTCAGTATTTTTGGTTTTTTCCCCCACTTATTTCTTCCTAGCTTCTCTTACCTATAAGGTATAGGATATGAACTACTTCATATGCATACTTTTATACTATTCTAATAACATATAATCATAAATGAATATGCATAATAGATATATACATATATAGATAGATATGGGGCATTTTTTTTTCAAAAATGGCATATGTTTTACATACTTCTTTCCGTCTTGCTTTCTCATCTGAAAAACGCCTCATGAAGTAATTTTAAATCTACCTTTCTGTTCCTTTTTCATTCTTTGATGTGTTCTGTAACAGTTTTAGGGCCTTGATGTACCATAATTTATTCCACCATGACTTAATATGTTTCTAGTGTTTTGTTGTGAAAATGCATTCAAAGATAAATTCATTTCCTTCTGGATACATTCATACATATAGGTGTTCTTCTTTCAGTGGCACAGATACATAGGAATGAGATTGTTACAGAGGTGGGGGAAGTAGATAGATGATGAATGGTGAATGGATTTGAGTAGTGTTTCCACACTGCTGTCCAAAATGGCTAAAACATTTCACATTTCTCTCAGTAAGCCTTTATTCCTATCACTGGTCTTTATTTTTCTTTATCAGGTAGTGAATATGAAGCCTTCTCCCATTATCGAATTTTGCTGAGTATTAGTTTATAGCTTTTCATACATTAGCAGGGTGTTTGGTTTGCTGTCCTGAAAATTGCTGTGTCATATTCATTCCTTCTTGTGGTTTACAAATATAATTTTCTAATAAATTTTGAAGAGATGCATATTTGCTGTAATATTCAACACTTATCTTCCATGTTCAAATATTTTTCCAAATATATTGTTTATCTTTTGTTTTTATATTTATCTCTGTGTGATTTTACATGGTCTATAGTAGCCATCTTTAATTTTATAATTCCTTTTTTTCTTATTTAGGTTAACACATTTTTCTTTCCTTTTTGCTCAGTCTCCCAGACTGAAATAATTTCCCTAGATTTTTTGTATGGTTTTTTTGTTTCACTCTTTACATTTCAGTTTTTACCCCAGCTGGTCAGCTATTGTATGGTGTAAATTTGCAATACTGATTTATGTTACTATATTCCAGGTAGATAGTTAATTGAACTAGAACTACTCTTTTCACTCTGAATTGAAATGCCATCATGTTCTGTATTAACTATTCATATACCTTAAGATTTTTTTTTTTTAATGAGGAGGTCTTTATTTTTTTTATTAACATATAATGTATTATTTGTTTTAGGGGTACAGGTCTGTGATTCATCTCTTACACAATTCACAGTGCTCACCATAGCACAAACCCTCCCTGATGTCACCAGCCAACTACCCCATGCCTCCACCTCCCTCTACTCCAACAGCCCTCAATTTGTTTCCTGAGATCAAGAGTCTCTTATGGTTTGTTTCCCTCTCTCATTTTGTCTTGTTTCATTTTCCCTCCTTTCCCCTATGATCCTCTGTATTGTTTCTCAAATCCTTTATATCAGTGAGATCAAAGGATAATTTCTTTCTCTGATTGACTTACTTGACTTAGCATAATACTCTCTAGTTGCATCCAGTTATTGCAAATGGCAAGATTTTGGGTTTTCAATGGCTGCATAATATTCCATTGTGTGTGTGTGTGTGTGTATATATATATATATATATATATATATATATATGTATATATATGTATACCACATCATCTTTATCCATTCATCTGTTGATGGACATCTAGGCTCTTTCAATAATTTGGCTATTGCAGACATTGCTGCTATAAACTATGTTGGGATCTTTTCTTGGATTTACTAGTCTATCTCATATGTACCTATACCAATACCGTATTGTTTGGAGTTGAGGTGTTTTGTGCTTGACTTATTCTTTTATAGAGCAAGTTTCCTTTATTATTATTTTCTTTCATGATTTTCTTGGTTTCTTAAGACTTTTTTTTCATGTAAATTTTAATTATCCAGTTGAAAAAAGAATACTGAGACTTTAATTAGTGCAATCTATTTTTTATATTAAGTTTTCTTAATCTAATTGAACAACCTTCCCCTTTTTTAGACATATTCTTTATGTTCTGTATATGTCCTTCAATAAGATTTCATTATTTTCTTTATGTAGATCTTGTTTCTTTCCAATTAACTTAATCACTAATAGTTTTATGCTTTTTTTTTCGTAGTACTGTTAAAAAGATATTTTTGCTATATCCATTTTCAGGAGTTTATTGGTTTTTGGAGGGGTTTTTTGTTTGTTTTTTAAAGACTTTATTTATTATTTATTTGACAGAGAGAGACACAGTGAGAGAGGGAACACAAGTAGGGGAGTGGGAGAGGGAGAAGCAGGCTTCCCCCCTGAACAGGGAGCCCAACATGGGGCTTGATCCCATGCTGAAGGCAGAAGCCTAACTGAGCTACCGAGGCACTGCCAGGAGCTTATTGTTAATAAAAAATTCATAATTTTGTGTTTAGCCATTTATCCAATTTATCCCATACTGTTTTTAATTCTAGTGAATTTTTCCAAACCAGAGTTCTTTGGGCATACATATTTACTTCTACCTTTTTTTGATACTTAACACCAGTCATTTAATTTTATCATCCTAATGTTTTATCTAGAACTTCCAAGACTGACAAATAATAGTAGTAATGACAGATATCTTTATCTCATTCCTGATATTAATTGTAGTAGTTTTGCCACTTAGAAGAATACTGATTTTCATTTTTATTAAATGATCTTTATTGTCTTTAATTAGGTTTCTTTAATTACCATTTGACCTAGGGATCTTCAAAAGCTGGATGCCAAGTTTAAGCACATTCTTTCTATATTCTATTTCTGTAATTACGTTATTTTTTAATTTGTTCATGTAATGGATTATGCTGCTAGATTTCTGGAATAATCTTTGTCTCATCTAAGTGCATTATTTGTTTTCCATGTTGTTGGATTCTCTTAGCCAGTATCTAATTTGACATATTTGTATTTCTGTTTTTAAGTGGGATTAGTTCTGTATAATTGTTATTGGGTTTGAGATTAAATTTACACCAACTCTAAAAAATTACTAAAGTTTTTCATTTTCCCCATGCATGAGAATGAGAAAGTTAAACTGTTAAAAGCTAGATAGAGTTCATCTATGAATCCATCTGATCTTTGTGAGACTTTTAAAGATAGCTCTGTGATCACCCGTTCGAATTGTTCAATGGTGAATGGACTGAGTATTCCTTTTTAATTGATTTTGTTGCTTTATACTTTTATAAAAAGTAGTTTGTTTCAACTTTTCGAAGTTTTAGCCAAATAATCGCAGTTTCTTCTATAATTCTTTTCATTTTTCCTGTCATTCAGCTTCTTTCCCACAGCTGATTTTTATATTTGTCCTTTTTTTCTTCATCAGTTTCATAATTGAAACACTTTGATCTCTTTAATTGTTTGTTTCATAAAATCAGCTTTTTAAATGAATATTGTGGCTACCAATACTTTTTTTTCCACTTTAGCAATTTCAGATTCATCTTTTTCTAATTCTTTTTTTACTTCCTTTTTATTTTTCTCTTCTTTTGTAAATTTCTTAAGGTAAGTATTTGTTATTTTACTATTGTTCATATTCTTGTCCTGTTTAATATGGAATGTGATGAAGGAGATATAATTTTTTCTCATTTTAGTGATGCGAGGCAGTAATTTAAGGTTCTATATTCCCTGCTTTCTTGAATTGGTAATGTCAATTATCATCTCCTTTCTGATATAAGAAAATTAAAAAGTATGTCTTAAAATTTTTAAATAGTCAGATTGACTTCTTGTATTTACTGGTTAAGTTATTTTTGTTAGGGGCACCTGGGTGGCTCAGTGGTTAAAGCCTGATCCCTTGGCTCAGGTCATGATCCCAGGGTCCTGGGATCAAGCCCTCATCCGGCTGTCTGCTCAGCAGGGAGCCTGCTTCCCCTCCTCTCTCTCTGCCTGCCTCTCTGCCTACTTGTGATGTCTGTCTGTCAAATAAATAAATAAAACCTTTAAAAATAAAAGTTACTTTGTTAAAGGATGTGATCTTTAGTTGGATATGATCTAATTTGTTTTTATTCCTGAGGTTTTCTTAATGTTAAGGTATCTCATCAAGCTTTTTAAATATTCCATGGACAAATAAAGAAGATTTATGTTTTCTTTTGAAGAATGCAAGTTACTATTAAAATAAGGATACTGATAATAATATTCAAGTTCTATATAATTTCATATTTTTATCTAGTATATCCATTTAGTTTTGAAAGGGATATTTTATTACACTATATCCATTCTTAGTCCATATAAATTTTAACTCATTGAATGCCACTTTATCTGTTTACATATCATTTCTGTATTTTTTTGTATACAATTGAATGATTTTTTTTTAACCCGTATTTTTATTTTCTACTTTTATTTTCTACGTATTTTATTTTCTACCCGTATTTTAGGTGATTTCAGAACCTAATATTGGAGTCACCATTTTTTTTTTTTTTAAAGATTTTTTATTTATTTATTTGACAGGCAGAGATCACAAGTAGGCAAGAGAGGCAGGCAGAGAGAGGAGAAAGGAGGCTCCCTGCTGAGCAGGAAGCCCGACGTGGGACTCGATCCCAGGACGCCGGGATCATGACCTGAGCCAAAGGCAGCGGCCTTAACCCACTGAGCCACCCAGGCGCCCTGGAGTCGCCATTTTTAACAAAGGATTTACCTTACACACATTTGATGAAATAAAGAATGTTTTTTATTTTATTCTTTCTATTTTATATTCAGTTGCTGGTTAAACCATAGTGGTTTGAACTGCACAGGTCCAATTACACACAGATTTTTTTTTTATAAAAACAGTACAGTACTGTAAAAGTATTTTCTCTTCCTTATGATTTCTTAATAACATTTCTTTATTAAAAACTATAGTATATCATATATGTAACATATATATGTGTTAATTGAGTATGTTATCAGTAAGGCTTCCAGACAACATTAGACTGTTAATTAAGTTTTGGGGAAGACAAAAGTTACACATGGATTTTCAAGCACAAACGGGGGTGGGGGAGTCACTTACCATATGTTATTATAATTAATTACACATATATCTGTCTTTGAAGTAGAAGGTGTCATTTATCCCTTAGCCCCAAACTGTTACTGTAACACTGAGAGTACGTTTGTAAGAAATTGTTAGTTAGTTGCATTGTTATCAAAGACTGATTCCTTAAAATTTAGTGTGAAAAACATTTTCTCTTTAAAATTTAAACTTCACCTTTCAAAAATTGTATCTACAGAACTAGGAAATCACATTTAAGGGGAAAAGTAGTAGCACTTTTCAGAAGGAAAGAAATCTGTAAATGTTACTGCAATCAATTAATAATAATAATATTTTGTAGAGAATGTTACTTGAATTAATTTTGCTTCACCTTAAAGCAGTGGTCTCTTTTAAACCACAAAACCTGGCTTTCGAAATAAGTAGATGATAAACTAAATCACTACTTTGAATGTATGATTGAAACCTTTCCCAGGAACAATGATCTTACATCCTTAACTTAATCACCAATAGTAGGTGTATATATAAAACATATGGCTAATGCCAAGACCTGAAGTACAGCTGTAGAAAAGGGTTTTCTTTGTGGTGAACTTTGGAACTGTGCAGTTTGGGATTGACATCTGACTTTGACATTACCAGCAATGTGAGAAAGTTATTTAACTCTCTGAATTTGTTTCCTTATATATAAAATAAGATTAAAACTACTCACCTTAGAGTGTTCTTATAGAGATTAAATGTGATGGTCGGTTAAAGTAGCTGACAATTAATATGTTGCTATTGCTTTTACTGCAATTAGCAATATTCAGTATTAATTAACCAGTCTACTGTATAGGATAAAAACCAATGTGTTGCTCCAGTAAATGCATTGGGAATAATTCCTAGACAGTGAAAACAGCATGTTGAATTATTGAATCTGATCACTTAAAATAAAACAATAGTAATATGTTATGCTGAATTTGGATGACAGGAACAAATTGATATTACTTATTATCAAAGCAAACTTCAAAAGAAAATGAATTTGGGTTTATGTTTTGTAGGTAACTAGATGATCTAGAATAATAGATGTGTCTTTAACTCTCACAAACTTTACGTAGATTAAAAAATGTCTGTTGTTTCCCTGATCATGTCTAAATGTGAAAATCTCAGACATTAGATATAGCAACAAAATATTCCAGATAGAGTACTATCTAATCTGATGAATATTTTCTTCTTAAACACATACACATACTTTCTTCCTCCCTCTTCTTGCCCTTCTCTCTCCCTCTCAATTTTGGTTGAAAGTTGCTTCCTCTCAAAGGTAAGCTTGTCTACATTCTCATAAAGCTGAATGACTTTTTAAAAAGGAAATAATAGAGAATATGAAAAAATATTATGGAAGCAGTGAGATATGGGACATGGACTATAAAACATCTTCAGTATGCTCTCCTCAGCCTTTTGCCATGATTGTTTGATTTCAGTATTACTTAAAGTAGGGATCTCTAAACATTTTTATACAGTACTTTTGCAAGATAAGTATATTTTTATAAGCTGATTATAGATATTAATGCTATATGTATTTTTAAAGTATTATGAATGTGTATTTTTTAAAGAATGAAATAAATATAAATAAGACTAACATTTCCCTTCACTTCCTATCTCCTGCTGTTTTAGCTCAGAAGGCTTAAAAGGGAAAGGAGGTGAAAAGGACTAGATGACCCTCTGACTTCCTTTCTGGCCCAGTAGTTCTGGTTCCATCTTTATGCCTTTATGAGCAGTTTCTACATGTGTTTTTGTATGTCATCATCCAGTGATAGAATCCAGTAGCACCAAGCATCATAGCAAAATACAATTTCATATTCTTTCTAGATTTTCTAAATCAGATGCAACATATAAGCCGGTACTGTCCTATGCTAGCAAATATGGTAAATTATTACCTGATAGCAAATGATAAACACACAAATATCATTTAAAAATTGTAGTTTATCTTAAAATATTTTCATATTATGTATAATAAAGAAATTATATGTAAACTGAAACCTATTGTTAATTCCTAAATGTAAGAGTTTATTAGTTTTGTAGATGTATCTACATCTACAAAATTTTTGTGAACCCATTTAACACCATTTCTATACTACTTAAGATAGTAAATAACATTTTCTTAACAAGTTAGAAGACACTTAATTACATTGCATAAATTGCAGTACAGAATTATTTACAGTATCTAAACCACTGTATTAGGCTTTAAGTTAAGAGATTTATAATGGGAATCAGGGTTTTGTGATTCCCCCCCCCCCCCCCTAGCTGACTCAGGGCTCAACCAGATAACAAGAAGTTCAGTGATTTGCAAGTGTAAAGGTTTATCTTCTCAAGCAAAAGGGCTTCAGATTAAATCCCTCCTTGTCTTTAAGTGGAATGATTGGAGCTAAATAAGATTTTGCGGATTTGTATTGCCCCATATTTGTAAATTCAGTATATTGTGTCATATGACAGGGGTGAAATTTCTCCAGCTTGGAATATTCCCTGTTAATTCTCAAAAATGTCTTGTAAGGGTCTATGAACACGTCCAGTCAGTAGATTAAAATGGTTCAAAATAAATCCACAAAATCTTATTTAGAATCACATCTGAAGTGATCCCAATTCATTAAGATCAGAAGTGATTGTTAAGCAGACTGGAGAGAGCTTCCAGAGTAAATCTTTTCAGTGATTTGACAGAGAAATTACTGACCAGTGAGAATCAAAGTTGTTACTTACATACATAATTTCTGAAAGGTGGAAAACCAAAAGAGGAAAGCAGCTCTATACGATCATAGAATATCTTCCCTCTCAATCAGGAGGCTTGAAGAAAGAGCTACAAGCCACAAATGGGTGCTCCAGGAAAATCATTTCTCTAACAGATTTGACACATCTTGCAATGGATTCACACTGCCTTGGCAAGCAAATGGATCAGCTTTGATGGTGTTGCCAATAAAGCCACAGTCTTTTGTTGCTGCGCAAACACATTTCTCTCTTTCTTTATATGGCCTCCAGCAAACTACACATGTTACTTTTGTTTGGGTAATTTACGGTCTTGGAAAAGGAAGTATGAAACTACTTTTCAGAGTAAACCATTGAAACTCCTTGGCTTGGCAGCATCAGAATCACTAGCTTCAGAAATATCACCACAAAGCTTTCTCTGATCAAATGGAAATTACTCAGGGGGAGGGGAGAAGGGGGACCTTAAATCCCAACCAGCAAAATTCCCGCAAGTCTTCGTTCATAAAGCTTGTTTTTTACAAGCCATCTGTTTTCCAAATAGACCATATTCTTGGCCTTGAACATCCCTCTTCATGTTCCTTTCAACAATGTTCCCCATTATTCATCAATAAGATAAGTAAAGATCTCTAAAATGAGAACACTAACCCATTTCATAGTCTTTAAATTGCTGTTGTGTCTTGAAGGTTTTTAAAAAATTTAAATTAAAAAATTTATACTTTATTTCTTAATACTCGCTCCAACCATTGCTTTAGTCAATACCATAGTTTACTTGTTTGATAGCTTATTTGTTTCTTACATTTTCTTCATATTTTAGAATTTTTTTTTTTAACCTAATGAGAATCTGCTACTTATACAATCTGGAAATGAGATAGTAAATTAGCAATTTACAGGGTGTAGAAAATATTTTTCCATTGTTTTTATCAAAAGAGTAGTTGTGATTCTCTTTTATCTATAAAACAAAATTAAAATTTTCTTTTAATGTGGTGATTTTTAAGTTTCCCTTAAAAATATAGTAATATTAGATCAACCCAAAGGACATTAAAAAGGAATTCCAACTCTGATTCTAGTGTTGATTGAAATTAAAAACAAACTTAAAAATTATTTTCTTTTATGATGGTTAGCATATCCAGTGATTTGGGAAATGCAGATCAAAACCACAATTAAATCACTTCACACCCATTTAAATGGCTATTATTAAAAAAAAAAAAGGTACATTCTGTGAAAAATATTATTGCAGTTCTTCAGAAAATTAAACATAGAATTACTAAATGATCCAGTAATTCCACTTCTAAGTATACATATATGCAAAAGTAATAAAAGCAAGGACTCAAACAGATATTTGCACCAATGTTCATAGCAGCATAATTCACAATAGCCAAAAAGCAGAAACACCTCAGTGTCTGTTCATGGATGAATGAATTAAAAAATGTAGTATATACATACATTGGAATATTATTCAGCCTTGAAAAGCAGTGAAATCCTGCCATATGCTACCATACAGGTGAACCTTGAAGGTACTATTTCTAAGCGAAATACATTAGACATAAAAGGACAAACATTGTATGATTCCACTTATATGAGGTACCTAGAGTGGTCAAAATCATAGAAACATAAAGTAAAATGGTGTAGTTACCAGGGACTGCAGGGCTTGGAGAATGAGGATTTATCTAATGGATAGAGTGTTCAGTTTGGGAAAAGGAAAAAGTTCTGGAAGTGTATGATGGTAATAGTTGTATAACGGTGTGAACATGCTGAATGCCAGTGAAGTATACACAGAAAAATAGTTAAAATGGTAAGTTGTGTTGTGTATATTTTACCACAATGCAAAATTTTTTTCAAATAATAGAGATGTTTCTTAATGTAGATTAATTTAAATAAAATTAAGTATTCACATTATTGTTTAAATTATTTTCTGCACTGAACCCAGCAGGTTGATTAACTTCATGATCTAGGATATTAAAATAAATTCGAATACTCTATTCTGGGCTTAAAAGCATCAGTAGATACTTGGAACCCAGTAAATCTAAATTTTATCTGAAGCTTATGCCAAGGAGACCATCTTTTAAAAGACCTTAATGAGTTAGATATTCTAAGGACAGATTCAAGAAACCTGATACCAGAACCCCTTTTAAGATCTAGTGGAGTTGTCTTCATGAAGGGTAGGTAAATGATAATGGTCATGTTCATGTCTGAGAAACACTGAGGAATATTATTGTTGATGCCCTGAGAGTCACTTGTAGGGGATCAAATGAGAACAAGCTTCTGTTAGCCCATGAAGTAAATATCCCCAAACTGCACTATTTTAGAAATTTCTCTTAAACGTGTGTATAGCCTACATGTTCCAAAATACATTTCTTTGATTTGTGTGGACCATATAACTCAGACACAAAAGCCCTTTGTCTAGTTTATTTACTTCCCTTAACCACTTTTGATTCTTCTTTCTTTTCCTTTTATGCTCATTGTTTGTTTTTATTTTGCTTTGATTTGTCTTGCTTTGGTTAGGAAAGAAGTTAGGAAACCATAATGCTAGGTACTTATTAAAGGGATTTCATAATAAATTTTGCCACTTGAGGCCATGTTTAGAACACTTTTATTTATTTATTTATTTTTTAGATTATTTAATTTATTTATTTGAGAGAGAGAGCACGCGCGAGCATGAGAGGAGAGAGATCAGCGGGAGAAGCAGACTCCCTGCCAAGCAGGGAGTCCGATGTGGGACTCGATCCCAGGACTCCAGGATCACGACCTGAGCCGAAGGCAGTCGCTTAACCAACTGAGCCACCCAGGCGCCCAAGAATACTTTTAAATGTTCAGAAGGTTTTGGTTATTTATAGCAAATGGATAGTCAAACCACAAAATAAACACTATCTAAGTTATTTTAAAATGACCAGTGTCCTGTGGTCTTTTTTGTTGTGTTTTTAGTGGTTTTAAGTTGCTGTTGTTATTATAGGAAATAAAATCATTTTTACTACCATTAAATATCCCATACATTTACTATGTAAGAAAATGAAAGGGACATGTTATTTTTCCTCACTTCATGTTCTTAGAAGGTGAGCAACTGTAAACTGAACATTTATGTTGCGTATTCTTTGAAGAGAAAAGTACAATAGAAGGGTTACTAATTACGAAGGAAAAGAACATACTGTGTGGACACTATTTCATTGCTTTTTAGCCAGTGTAGACTTGTACAAGGAATATGTGTGTCTCTGTGCCAGTGCACCTGTTCATCTGCACACATACACACATACACACCTGGTTACCCTTTTTGAGCCCTGTACATTTATATTAAGAAAACCATTTTTGACTTCTGAGAGTATTAAAACATTTTAGTGAGTCTAGAAAGTCGTTTTCCAGTATTTTGTTTCCGCATACGCATGGATGTTCACATAAATGCTAGAATAAAGAAAATCCAATTTTATAGATTCAAGTAAACCAAATTACTGGATCATCTTTTATTTATCTGAATAATGTATTTTGAACATTTCTTCTCTTTTTGGTCTTGTAATATATGAATTTAAGATTTCTGATAACTAAGAACAAGAATGTTATAATTTTCCTATTAACTTGCTATTTTCAAAGGCTATATATTCTGCATTTCAGCCTGTAGGCATAAGTTCATCAGAGCCATTCCAGGCAGCAGACGTCTCTTTATTCTACTCGTCACCCAGAGAGCGATCCTGTTTCTCCAGCCTGCAAAAGGCGTTCTGGATGTCTTTTAGGACAGAACACCCTCTTCAGAGAACTATATTCACAGCTTGTTTGGGGAGAATGCCTCTCAAGGATAAAACTGCTTCAAATGTTTTACCCTGTTGGTAACTTTAGGCCAGTTCCACTAGCTACTACTTCAACGAACTTCAACCAGATTACTCTAGGTTTTTGTTGGGGCGGGGGGAAGATCAGTTGTTTTGAAGATCACCTGTATATGATCCTCAGTTTAGCTGTTTTTCACTGCCAATGTGAAATTTACTCATTGTATTTTCTGCTGCTATCCCACTGGATATCCCAATGGATATCCAGACATTTTATGGATTTGTTAACGTTTTACTAGGTTTTCTATCATTTTAGTAGGATTTAGGGAAAGAACAAAGTGTTAAACCATTTTAAATAAGAAACCCTGTTATTTATGGTCTAGGCAAGAAAGATTTGGTGTAGTCAGACGGGCTTATTGAAGAAGGCTATTGACAAACCAGTGAGTATGGGCTATAAGGGATGATTAAACATGTCAGGGTTGGCAGGAGTAGAAACTGTCACCTCCTAGGCGTAAAGGGACAAGGGAGAGAGGACCCGTTCTTGAGAGTGTCATAAGGGAGCTATGAAACTCAGCTGAGGAACCCAGCCAGCCAGCAACATTCCAACAGGGGGAAGCAGGCAAATAAATGCCTTTACTTCATTCCCCTTATTCTTTCTATATCCAGTGGATGACTCCCCATAGACAAATCTGGCTGGAAGCCAGAGGGCATGTGAGCCTGTTTGTGTCATCTGTGAAGGACAGCCTCCTGGGGGATAGAGAAAACAGAAAAGGGTGAATGAGCTTAGTGGTTCTTGAGGGACAAATGTAAATTACCTGGTCTTTGGAGCTTCTCTATTATCCTCTAAATCCATTTTTAGTAGTACTTTTATTAATGGGTAAGTTTGTGGTATGCACGTGTATGTGTAGGGAATGTATATAAAGACAAAAACTGAGAAGACGCAGAACAAACATGCATAATAATGAATACTCAGCTAGCCCTGGGTATGTGACAGCTACTGTTTGAAGCACTTTAAATATATCAACTCACTTATTCATTGTAGTTGTTCCATGAGATAGGTACTGTTATAAATTCCCATTTTTCCAGATGAGGAAACTAAAATATAGCTTGAGGCACTTCTCTGTCAAATAGCTAATAAACGGAAGAAATGAGGCTTGCCACATATTGGGGCCAATCAGCAAAGCCAGATAGCTGTGCACATGTGGTTGGGAAGTATAGTCATACCAATGTGCATATTTCCTCTCCTTTTTCATTAGAAAAGCAAATACTAATTCCAAACACTCATGCCTCACCTGCCCTGCCTCACTCATCATTACTATTACATGCTCTGAAGGAATGTGAATTTGTGACTAGAGACTTGCTGATCTAATGGAAAAGGTGGTTGGAATAAACTTTGTATGTTTGTTTCTCCTTAGCCAAATCTTCAGTTAAATATAACTTGACAAGGGTTATAGATTCTCCTTCCTCAGCAAGTACATCAAGTACAGGTATTCTTTGTTGCCAATTTTAAAGATATGTCTCTTAAAAGATAGCTTACTCTCTAGGTTCCTAAAATCAAGTCTCTTACTTTTTCAGTCAATTCAAGGGCAATTCAGGACAACTTGACAACTGAGTCTTCTTAGCTACTTTTGTCCACACCAGGAAATTCCTTCTTCCAAAGGAGCCAACTGGATAGCAGGCACATTTTCTACATAGAAGGAAGAGAGAGTCTATAAATTGGTCCCACAATGTAAAAAAGATGGAGGTTTCCCTTCATATGTTTCTGAAAACAAAGGAGTTTTTCTTTCAAACATATTAAATGGACAGATCTGAATTTAGCCAAAAGGAAAAGAATTAGAAAATGTTTTAACCAAATTGCCTCTTCTATCAATTCCTAAAGGACCTGGGAAGTATCATTTTCAATTTTTTGTAAGACCTTATGGATAGCTTTATAATTCCATGAAATACTTAAGCCAGAGAAGTAAAATACTCTCCTGTTGTTTAGTCCAGTTTGGTCCCATTCCTTCCCTTAATTTTGTGTGGTATGTTAGGTTTAGCCTTTAATATGAACTCTGGGGAGCTAAGCTGTGGGTGGTGCTTGGTTTTATTCTGTATACAGTATTTTGGGCATTGTTAAAAATGTTTTATTATTTTCACATGGAGTAGTAAAAATCCTTTAAAATTAAACTAAACACAAGGCAGAATTGAAGATAACAAATAATTCAGGTTTTTTTGTGGGAAATTCCCACTGAAAAATAGTTATGTCTGAACTGTAATTTGTCTCAGCCATGATGCTAAGCAAGCACCATGGAACTAGGCTGGTTACACGCTAAAGAAATTGAAATAATTGCTGAGGAGGGAAAGACAATGGTATGAGAATCATAGATCTTTATGATTAATACGATAAAACTCTGCCTGGTTCTTTGCTTTTCCTGTTGTGACTATTGAAAATTCTTAGATATGTTCTAAACTTACCAAAAGGAAACTTTTGCCAGCATACAATCAAAATATTAAATATTTACCTGTTCTAGTCGAAACCATGCATTCTCTCTCATTATAGCCTGTTGTTCCAGATACGGACGGAAGGCAACTGACAGCACAATCTTAAGAAAACTATCTCCCATAGGGCTTCTACAGATGCACATAGGAAATCAATTCCTATATTGACAGGATAGGAAAACACAGAAGTCCCAACTGGGTAACTCTCCTGCTGTGGCTTTACCTCATACCACTCAAGAGCTGTGTAAATATTAAAAGGATAAATTCATTTTATAAACAAATCTAAACATCAACCCAGTGAGACATATTCACCTCAAAGTAATAAAGAAATCAATTTGGATCCCTTTGGTGGGGGGAATTAAAAACAGAGTTAAGTTAAAGAGAACAAGCTTATATGTTTGGGAGAAACATTTTTATGGGAGGAAGGTTGGAAGTTGAAATGATAGTGTTTGGGGGAGGAGGACAGAAATAAATGTAGCAAGACTTAAATAGTTCTTTTCTTTTTTTAGTGCTGAGGGATATGGTATTTAACCTATGATTCCTTTGTTTGTGCACCCGCCTGTATAACATTGTGCCTTGAGGGTAATTGCAAAGGCACAGATATTGATTTGCTCCCTTTAAAAGAAAGGATAATGTTCTTTCTTGCATTTAGCCAAAAAAGAGAAGCGAAATTATTGTAAATGTATTCTATTCTGATCTAACATTTTTTAATTAAGCTACTTTTCCTTTTATGGTTACAGTACTTAGATTAATCAGGAGTGTAACAGCTGCAGCAAAGAATCTATGGGTTCTTTATTCTAGCATAGAAAAATAAGCCTCCCAAAATAGGAGACTACGTAACATATTCTTTTACAAAAAGCCTTCGATAATTACTCCCAATAGTTAAACATTTCTTTCAACCTTTTACTCTATTAATCTGGATGTCATATTTCTACCTTTAATAATAATTTCGGTTACTCATTTGCAAGTGTATCTCCTCAGATTCAGATAATTCTTCATCCCTATTTGACTTATTACCGTCTGCTTCTTCCGCTAAAGATAGACCATGTTTAATGACAATATTATGCAAAATATCACCCGGCAGGAATTTTTTGCCTGCTTTACGAGGGCAAAGAAATAATGTTTCTCCAGATTTGCCTAGACATCAAAACCTCAATTTTAGGATATTCTCTGGAGTTCTCTCAGTAACCATTCAGGTAAAAAATTTGATGCTTTTTATTTTTTTTTTTCCCAGTGGTAGAAATATTCAAAGTGGAAGCAAAAAGAGGCAGCTAACTTGAAAAACAAACAATCTGAAGTCTATAATTGTGTTTTAAGGGAAAAAATTAAAGTTATAAACAGCATTTTATAGAATTACTCAAAAACCAAATTCTCTCAATTTATAAAAAGCCATGCATTTCTGAAGCAGATTGTCTTAAGATGAATGAATCATGACATGATCCTGGGTACTTAGCTATGACATCTGTTAGGTGGTAAATTGCATCGCACGCCACATGCATAATGAAGGAGAGAACAGTTTTTAGTTCCTAGAGTGTTCCTCATGTGAAGATGTACAAATAGAGGCAGCAAAACCCAGGCCAGATGGAAGAGCTGTGATGCTAGAGACTGCCTGTGACTTGCTACCAGTGCTAGGTATCTCTTAAAAATGTATAACCTGATAAGGTCTCCAGGGAAATATATTTATAAGCTGCTCAATATTCCATATTATGACAAGTCAGTGCTGTTACCATGAAGAATCAGTGCCAGAAGTTAGACCACTCCTGTGAGAAATACTACTTTGGTAATATATTAGTCTTTTATTCTTCACAATGAGACATATAGGAAACATTTTGGAGGTTAGTATAAAAGTAAGTATGCACTTGGATATAAGAATAAATTAATTAACACCCACTTCGAAGATTAAAGACTGGCTTTGTATTTTATAAATGAGCAGATGCTCTGTTTCCTAATTAGGTTAGATAACAATTGAGTGATTTGGTGTTGGGTCAAGAAATAACCCACCATGTTTCACTTTTTACCAAGCTAAATATAACCCTTAAACTTACTAAGAGGAATGTACATGTATAATATACATGTACATGTAATATACATGTGTACAAATGTGTACATTTGTGCTCTCTGTACACACATAAATATGCACATACACCTTTACATTTTAGTTGATCAATTAATCACTATACTTAAAATTAAGGTCTAGAATAGCCTGTTAAAAAATGCTAAGACTTTGATCTTTAGGGAGTTGGGTGAGAAAGAAGTTTATTAGAAAGTCCTTGTCTTTAGAATGCACATCTCCTCCTACTTTGAGTTGTCTTCAAGGGAGACTTTGCTGTCAGTCATACAGTCTGTTGTTCATGTTCCCAGGTTTTAATTCAGCTAACTCAGTGGTCATAAAACAGAACCAACTTAAAGACTTCAGTGTATCCCTGTAATTTGAAAAATTTAAAAGGCACGAAATCAGTTAGTAGGAATTTTGAGTATCAATTTTCTTTTCAACTGTTCTACAGTGGGCAACTTACTTAGTGCCTAAATGCTCTTTCTCTGTTCCTTTCACTGGGGCACAATACTCGACAGTGCTTGGTTTGCCAGCCCTGGTGATAGATTCTCTGCGAATTTAAAGCACTGAGCATGATTTACACTTTTGGAAACTGTAAAATGGATGTGCTTACATGAGTTCAAGTGGAAGGAGTGTATTACTGCCTTTTGCTAAAGTTGGCACTTACACAATGCAGACATAACACAGAATTTGTCTTTCCCAAATAGGATAGAGGGAAGTGCTTTGAAGACTGGGAAACTCTGAAAATCCTTTCGAAGGCAAAATTAATGACCTAGAGACTGCTTCTTTCAGGTATGTAATTCTTCATTCAAGTAAGGCTTGACTTCCTATCATATGGAATTTAGGGAAAAGCCTCAGAATCTGGAGGTTAAAATTTATTTGTTTCTCTAAAGCCAAAAAAGAAGAGTCAGAGCGAATTTTACAATACAGAACAAAAATAGTTTTCATTTCATGAAAATACAGTTTTAAAACATTTGTCTCACCATAAAATTGTACATTCTAAAGAATATTTCAAATACATAGAAGTTTATATTTAGAAATTAATTACCAAGAGATCCACCAGACAACCACTATAAATATTTTGATGCGTTCCTTTTTTTTTTTAATCTATCAGTGAATGTTTGTCCCCAAAGCTCTAATCATAATGTACGTTGGATTTTGCCTTCTTTCATTTATTGTATACTACTCATGTCTTTATTATTATGTATTCCTCTTAAGCAATGATAAATTCTAAATAATCTATCACATAGATATGTTCATAGATATCTACTTCTTTATCATTGAATATTTAGGTAGAATAAAAGTTTTTGCTTCTATGAATACTGCTACTATTATTTTATTGATTACATTTTACTTCATATATACATTATTCTTTCAGGAGAGAGAAAATAATTTATATGTGGATCAAAAGACAATAACATCTAACAGTGTGGTCATTATCACTGTATTGCTTTCTAAAATTACCACTGGGCCCCCAGGGTAGCTCAGTCGGTTAAGCATCAGACTCTTGATTTTTGGCTCAAGTCATGATCTCAGCCCCACCTTGGGCTCCACACTCAGCAGGGAGTTTGCTTGAGATTCTCTCTTTCCCTCTCTTTTTGCCCCTCTCGCTCCTGCACTTGCTCTTTCTCAAATCAATCAAATAAATCTTTAAAAATCTTTTAAAAAATTTAAAGAAATTAAATTATCACCAGCAATTTATAAAATGTCCGTTTTACTTCACTCTTATAGCCCCCTGGTTTTCTTAGTACCTTTTTAATTGTTTCTGTAATTGATAGGTTATAGATAGTAAATCATTTTAATTTGTGTTTAGTGTTTTAGTGCAATTAAACATACTATTCCAGATACATGTCTTTGGTTCTAATTTCTCTTAAACATAATTTTTTGTGCTTTGGCCCATTTTCTCAAGTCTTAATATTGGTTTGTTCAGTTTAAGGATATCATTTTTGTATATTTTATTTGATATTTGTTATAACCAATATTAGCCTTTAATTTTTACATTGTCTCATTTGCTTTTCTAAAGTATCGAGTCTTTTAATTTGGCTATATTATGCAGAAATGCTCATTTTTTACTAAAATTTATCAGTTTTTTCCTACCTTTGTAGGTTTTTAAGGCCCTTTCCCCTTAAGACTGTAGTTCAGTGTTCATTCCCAGATTGGTTGTTTTTATTGCTGCTATTGCTGTGGTGATATGATGGTGGTGGATATTCAGCCTTTTGGTGATTTGATCTTTAATATTTAACACTTCAATTCATTTGACGTTATTTTAGGTGGTAAAGTGTGAATATATAAATTTACTTTTGTTCAAATAGCTAATCAATTATCACAAGTAAATAATGCAGGTAAATTCTAAAGACTTATATTGGAGGGAGGGAGTTATTTATTTATTTATTTATTCATGAACATGGGAGTTTAACCAAATTAAAAGATTCAATACTCAATATGTTTATTGCAATAAAAAATTTTAAAATCGGGATGCCTGGGTGGCTCAGTCGGTTAAGTGCCTTCGGCTCAGGTCATGATCCCAGGGTCCTGGGATCGAGTCTTGCATCAGGCTCCTTGCTCAATGGGAACCTGCTTCTCTCTCTCCCTCTGTCTGCCACTCTGCCTGCCACTCTGCCTGCTTATTATCTCTCACTGACAAATAAATAAATAAAATCTTTAAAAGAATTTTAGAATGAAAAGTTTACTACATCAAAAGTAAAATTCCCTGACTTTGACATTTATGGAACAAGAAGCCATAATCACATAGGTGTCTTAGGATTTTGTAACCATGAAAGAACTCTCTTCTCTTTCAGTACCAATCAAAACTTTATTTTCTGTGACCTTGACTTTATATAAATAAATCAGTTGATGACAATAATCATTCAACTCATGAATAACCTTTTAAAAAAAATCACATAGTATTAGTGAGAGTGCAACATTTGGTAAAGCATTTTGACAATGTCTATCAAATTTTTAAAAATACATATTTTTGACCAGAAATAAATCTATTTGATTCATACCCTACAGGTACGTACCTGTAAGTGTATGCAGAGATAGAGACTAGGATGTTCCCTGAGACACTGTTAGCAATAGCAAATAATGTAAATATAAATAAACTAAATGTCAAGTGGGGAACTATTTACTCAAACTATTGAATTTTGGAACAGTACAGCACTGTGCACCTACTAGAAGAGATTGAGGTGAAGCAGATATGATGACAAGGAAAGATCTCCAAGGAGATTTACTAAAACAAAAACATAATCAGCCCAAGATTGAGTATAGTATGATCTCTTTTACATACATTGCAATATATATGTTTGTGTGTGTGTGTGTGTGTGTGTGTAGTGTTTGTGTGTGTATCTATGTCTATATAGATACAGAAATGGAAATGAATATAGATGTCCATGTAGATATAGATATACATAGATAAAGAGCTATGGATAAGAGCATGGATATGAATATAGATATAGCAGTATCCCTCATTTTCCAGAATTTAGCATGCCCCCGGTACTCAGACACTTGACTTCTTTGTATCTCTTCTGTTCTCTAGTTATGGTCTCAACCTTAATGATCTCATCCAGAGTCTTGACTTTAAATTCAAACTTATATGCTGAAAATGGTAAAATTTATGTCTCAAGGTAATCTACCTTGAACTGGTACATGTTCAAAATCATTTATTCAAGAAAACACAGTATCAAAGTAATGTATATTCTACAGTAAAAAAGACAGGCCTTTATGGAACTGAATTTCACTTATCCACTTAATAATTATTAAAAAATCAAGATTTCCAACACTAACCTCTAGATTTTTCTCACACATCCTCTCCTCTCCCCTATTTCCCAATTTTATTAAATGGAAATGTCATTCTTCCAGTTGTTCAGGCAAATACAATATTTTTTTTAATCCTTAATTGTTTTTCTCTTATTACATATCCTGCACTTTATAGGACCAATATTATAATTAATAAGATATGAATGTAATATTTGCTTTAATTTATATGTTGGGATTCTTTATGTTGTTTTCAGTTCTAAAATACTAGTGATGTTGGTTTAGCTTGATTACTAATTATGCCTGGAAACACCTCTGAACAATATGTGGCTTTATGGTTACACAGTTTTTATCAACATTAAATATTTTACTACTTAAACTGTTACAAGTACCAACTCTAATTCAGTGATTGTACGTACCATGCAAACCTGGAATTGCTTTTTTGAAGAATGGAAGTGATCCTTTGGTGGTATACAAATGTTTGGTTATTTATAGTAATAAACCCTCTTTCCTGTTCTTATGTATGAAGAAAAATATTTAAGGATTAAGGGTCTATTTCCTACTGAATCTAATTCCCATAAGGTCTAATATTCATTAGCTTTCCAAATCAGAACCTCTGAAAATAATATTAACTTTTCCAGACCACAAGCAATGCATAAAACTAAGCATGAAGAAGTAAAGAAAAATCTCCAAACACTCAGGTGGTTTATCCATTTGTCCATAGTCCCAAAAGGACTGAATTGAAAACCTGTCAGGGTACTGGCTGCTCTCATAACACAAGGTACATACATATTCCTTCACATTCAAAAGACAAAATCATATGAACAACTTCTTAAGAAATTTCATCACTTTCACATAAAGACATACTGAACAGAAATATATCACTAATAATTAAAATCCCACCGGGGCACCCAGGTGACTCAGTGAGTTAAAGCCTCTGCCTTCGGCTCGGGTCATCATCTCAGTCCTGGGATCGAGCCCCGCATCGGGCTTTCTGCTCAGTGGGGAGCCTGCTTCCCTTTCTCTCTGCCTGCCTCTCTGCCTACTTGTGATTTCTCTCTGACAAATGAGTAAATAAAATCTTTCAAAATAAATAAATAATAACTAAAATCCCACCAATACTAATCAAAATATGAATCTATTAATTTGAAACATTCAAACTATAAAGAATAGCATGGTTCCAGGCAAGTAATGTAAGCAGCTGAAGTAGGAAGTCACAAGCAAAGAGGCTGGAAGAAGCATTTCCAAATTGACTAAAATGAAGCTTCCAAAAACCAAGTGGCCAGCTGGGGAACCCAGCAGCTGCACACCTATTAGCCATTTTCATGTAAATTATGAATCCAGCAAGCAAGTCAAAAATAGTGACAAACACTTAAGCTAGAGTTATAGTCACTAATCAGAGTCTTGCCTTCACCTGTGCTCAGTGGGAACGGTGCTTTATTCCTCTATTGGTCTTTACTTTCAAGCTAACGGAACACAATTAACCAAAAAGAAGCACAATTAACCAAGAAAAGCCATCAAACAGTAAGTTATTCAGGAAAATGCCATGCCAGTGTATTTCATTCTTGGCTCCCTCTAAAGCAGACAATTTTGTGCCCTTTTTATTAAGAATACAGATATATAGCCCTCCACTTTGCTTCTGTTCATACTGCTGCTGTTCCTCATGCCTCTGAATCCTCCTTGAATTTCTTTGCTGATTTCTGTCCCTCTGATAACAAATTAAAGGTGAATAAAACTTAAGTATCCATCCTTGCCTTCTGTCTTCCGACTGTATTCTTTCCTGTGACAAATATCACCATTCCAGTGATTTGATTTGTTTCCAAATGTGGTCTTCCTGAGAGTTGCTCTCACAACTCTACAAATATATGTCCCAGGTATTTCAACCTTATGGTGCTGACTAGTTAATTCACTTTTAAAAAACCGTGTTGCCCTGGTGTCTATTGTATCTCAACTAAAGCCTTCACAGTTTTCTAGATTCTTCAGGGCCACAATCATAGATTTGCCTACTACTTATCCTGCCCCTCATAGTAAATTAGTCACCAAATACTGTTGGTCTGACTCTAAAATCTCCCTTAGTCATTAGCTCCCTGCTGTAACCTTCATTACCTCTCAGCCGGAATATAAAGATCATTATAATAGTCCAAATCCTATCCACCACATGGGGATCTGAGGCTGAAGAACAATCCAAGTGACTGGCAGGGGTTCTGCACGGTAGATGGCCTTCTAGGAGAGGGAAAGGTCAAAGTCTCCGGGGGATAAGAAGGATCCAAAGGCCTGGAAATTGGAATATAGACAATCCAAAGGCAAGAAGCAAGAGTTAAGAATTTAAATTCGAGTTGAGCGGGTGTGGAATGAGCAAGAGGACACTAATAAACAAATGTACCGAATAGCGTGACAGCACCTGTAGTCTGCCTTGTCATTCAGTGAACTTGTGTGTATAGCTAGCTGACTGAGGAAGAATGCCAATCCATGATCTCACTGCACTCATTCTCTGCCCTGAAATCCCTTCTTGTGAGTGCTGCTGGCATCATCTTCTCAAAGCCCAACTGTGATCCTGCCGGTCTTTTGCTTAATGGGTCCCCTGTGCGTATAGAATAAAATATGAACTATTTCCTCTTAGGATTCAAGATCCTTCTCAGCTCAGGTTCAGTGGATCCCCTTGCCAATCTCTCATTATTGTGAATTGCCTCCACAGTGATGAGAGACCCTGGGAAATGTGAGGACAAATAAAAGGATGTTATTATCATGGCAATGGTGGGACAAGTTCTTTCATGCTTTCTAAATACATCATCAGAATTAGAAAGCTGCTTCACAAGGTGCAGTGCATGAGTATTAAAATCCTGTGCTCTCAGTTACTAATTTTTAGCTAAAACATGATTGAGGAAAGCCCAAGATAAGCCCATCTCCCAGACCTTGAGGAAACAATTAGGTCTCCTGCTCACCAGTGTGACATTTGTACAAAATGAAATGTGTCGTAATGAAAAGCTTATTTTTAGTCACCCTCTCTTTGATTCAAGACCTAAGAACTCAAGCTTCTTAGCTCCATCACTTTCAAAATACCAGATAGCATCTTTTTCATCAGTAGCATTCATTTCATTTGTATGCTTTTCATAGTTCCCCTGAGATGTCTTGAATTTCTTTTATTAAGACCCTCCAGGCCTTTCTGTAATATGTAATAAGGGTATATTTACATCACACTCCCACTGAACAAATCAGTACAACATAAGTAAATTATTCCAAAAACTTTCTCAGAGTCTGGCTCCTTGGCTAAAAACCATGTGTATCACAGTTTTTACAAAAACACATACCACTTCCTCAATAGAATAGGGTGGCTCCATCTGTGTGATTCTATTCAACTATTGTACAGCATGTGAACACATATTTATGAATCATTTGTCCAACAGACCTTATTGGATCATTAACACCTGCCATGTAAAATATATCTGCAGACATATGATAAAAATATTTCAAACCTCATGAGAAACCAAAACAAAGCAGTTCTTTTTAAGTTTAATGTAGCAAAGAAATAAATGTAGTTAAAACATGTTCTTGAGCTGGACTTGAAGCAGTACCACTTTCAAAAGACCATAGTAAAGAAACCCTTAGAAGACTCAAATTGGTGAGTATTAGCGATGGGCAGGCCCCGCGGGAAGCACAAGGGTCTGTCTACTTCAGAGTAACCAGGCCATGAAAACTCCCTCTTTCTTGTGACATCTGCCTTCTCATTAATTTTTAAACCAGTGTTTGAACTTTGAAGGAAGCTTTACCTCTTTCGTCTTTTACCTTTGTTGTCCCTTCAGTATGCTATTTCTTCTAAAAGTAATACAAAATGTACTTAATATCGTAGTGCCGATACCAAAAGCGTTAAAGTCATAATTTCACACTCTTTTTGCTATGAATAGTAGATTGCTAGTCCAGATAGCATCTATCCACACAACCGTCTTATGACCTGAGTTGTTTTGGTTCATTCACCTCTCCTGCTTTTCTCACTATAGCATTACCCACTCAACACTGAAATAGCTAATCATTTCACTGACAGCTATCTGACTGATTTGTAGATAGAGTACTAAACAACTGGGTTGCCTGCTATTTCCCTCTGCATTTTCCCCTACATTGATCAAATAATCCTGAATCACTGTGTAGCAGCCTTCTTTCTCACCTATTGACTTCATGCTCATTTTCTTCTCTACAGACTCTATTTCATTTCCTTTTTATCTGACTCAGCCTCATTTTCACTTTATCATAGGTAGCAAGTCAATTTCCAGTCACGGGGTTATCAGTAAAGATTATCAGGGTGGACATCTGTCTCCCACACCAAAAACAACAACAAAAAAAAGAAACAAAAAAACCCCTGGATGACTAGATGTATAAGGACACATCTCACATACACACACACACACACACACCTGTACTACCACCCTGACACATCTGTCAGGTATCACTCTGGGCTCCTACTAGTTATTTCACTTTGAATACCAGCGGCCTTCAGGTTAAAAGGTGCAAGAATAAGGACAGGGAAAAGTCATAAATAAGTTCCTCTGACACAGAAGATTTTATCACTAACAGTGGTGTGATCACTAAATACACAGAGTAATGAAAGCTTACTTCTTCTTACTCTCTACAGAGAAGACACTTAAACACATTTTATATCTCTTGGGTGCAATACTGTACTTTTTTTTGAAGGAAAGAAAAAGAAATAGAGAATTAGCTCACCCTTGTTATTTGAGATTTAAATCAGTTTGATAGTGTTGAAATTCTATGAAAGAGTTTACTGTGAATGTTTGAAATGGAACAGAGTGACATAAAACTCTAGTTTTTAACACTAGTAGCCCATGACTACTATATCCCTCCAATGATAAAAGTTTAGTAGTAATTGAAATGAGGAATTATATTGCTATTTCTTATACTTGGAGTTACCATTACTATCTTTATCAGTTATCTGGAAGAGGCATTACTGAGTGATACGCTCAAGTTTAAAAATTAAATGGCTCTTTTGGGAAGTAAAATGGAGACACCACGCAAATAGACTCTAATGCACTGATTCTCATTTGGGGTAAACTCTACCCCCCACCATGGAATATTTAGTAATGTCTAGAGACAATTTTGGTCATCATGATGTTGAAAAGGGGTTGCTACTGGCATATAATGGGTAGAGGCCAGGGATTGCTGCTGTACATCTTAACTATGCACAAGCTAGCCCTCCCCACCCCCACTGCCCACTACAGCAAAGAATTATCTGGCCCAGAAGGTCAACAGTGCCAAGAATCAGGAACTCTGCTCCATTGAAAAAGCACCCAAAGCCCAAGGAGACCCTTGTCCTTCAAAACAAAGAAAGGTAAATTTGGAAAATAAATTACAGGGAGGTGGGTTCTAAACTACCAGTTTTTACTTAGGAAAGAAAGATATCCTAGAAGTTTTGAGTTGAAGAGACATGAGATATTATCCAGTGAATCTTCACTTAACACAGAGTAGCATGGCATGGTACAGTGGGAAAGCATGTTGCATGTTCCCCATTGTTTGCACACTCCTGATGGCAGTGGTGGGAGGGGGAAGAACAGTAGATGGACTTGAGGTTTAGGGGCCAACAGAGTCCTAAAGCCCCCCAACAGCCATGAGAAACAGTCAGAGATCCTGATGGTTTAATCTGGACACCAAAGAATAGAAAAGGATTGCTAGTAGTGTGATTAAGGAAAGCAGAGGTGAACACGTATTTCTCAAATGTTAATATACAAGAGTTAAATAAACCCTTACAGCTTCAAAGGGTAAATTTAGGGGAAAATAGTCTAAATATCCTTTATACATTTAGCAAATTTCTGAAATTTGTTACTCTAAAGATTCAGATTTTAAAAATTAATAGAATTTTATGCAAATTTATGGGAGAGAAATTCATAGCTATATCCAAGATGAAACCAAGCTATTTGGGAGTTGGATTAGGCAGAGCTGTACTGGCTCAGGCTGTTTGAGACACAAAGGTGTCAATGAAGAATGCCAGGTAGTTCACAGAAATGTCAGAAAGGATGAAGAAGCGGGCTGAAGACTATTTTCTTTTTTGTTTTTTTTTTTTAATTAATTATTTTTATTAACATGTAATGTATTATTTGCCCCAGGGGTACAGGTCTGTGAATCATCAGGCTTACACACTTCTCAGTAATCACCATATCACATATCCTCCCCAAAGTCCATAACCCAGCCACCCTCTCCACACTCCCCTTCCCCCAGCAACCCGCAGTTTGTTTTGTGAGATTAAGAGTCTCTTATGGTTTGTCTTCCCTCCTGATCCCATCTTGGTTCATTTTTTCCTTCCCTACCCTCCAAACCCCCCACTTTGCCCCTCAGATGCCTCATATCAGAGAGATCATATGATAATTGTCTTTCTGTGGTTGACTTGTTTTGCTCAGCATAATACCTTCTAGTTCCATCCATGTCTTTGCAAATGGCAAGATTTCATTTCTTTTGATGGCTGCATAGTATTCCATTGTGTATATATGCCACCTCTTCTTTATCCATTCATCTGTTGATGGACATCTAGGTTCTTTCCATAGTTTAGCTTTTGTGGACATTGCTGCTATAAACATTCGGGTGCAGGTGCTCCACTGGATCACTACATTTATATCTTTAGGGTAGATAACCAGTAGTGCAATTGCTGGGTTGTAGGGTAGCTCTATTTTCAACTTTTTGAGGAACTTCTATGCTGTTTTCCAGAGTGACTACACCAGCTTGCATTCTCACCAACAGTGTAGGAGGTTCCCCTCTCTCTGCTTTCTATCCAACATCTGACTTGTTAATTTTAGCCATTCTGACTGGTGTGAGGTGGTTTATCACTGTGGTTTTGACTTGTATTTCCCTGTTGCCGAGTGATATGGAGCACTTTTTCCTGTGTCTGTTGACATCTGGATGTCTTCCATGTAGAAATATCTGTTCATGTCCTCTGCCCATTTCTAGATTGGATTATTTGTTCTTTGGGTGTTGAGTTTGATAAGTTCTTTATAGATTTTGGATACTAGCCCTTTATCTCATATGTCATTTGCAAATATCTTCTCCCATTCTGTCAATCGTCTTTTGGTTTTGTTGACTGTTTCCTTTGCTGTGCAAAAGCTTTTGATCTTGATGAAGTCCCAATAGTTCATTTTTGCCCTTGCTTCCCTTGCCTTGGGAGATGTTTCTGTAGAAGTTGCTGTAGCTGAGGTCGGAGAGGTTGTTGCCTGTGTTCTCAAGGATTTTGATGGATTCCAGTTTCACACTGAGGTCTTTCATCCATTTTTGAGTCTATTTTTGTGTGTGGTGTGAGGAAATGGTCCAGTTTCATTCTTCTGCATGTGGATGGTCAATTTTCCCAACACCATTTGTTGAAGAGACTGTCTTTTTTTCATTGGACATTCTTTCCTGCTTTGTTGAAGGTCAATTGACCACAGAGTTGAGGATCTATTTCTGTGCTCTGTATTCTGTTCCATTGATCCATGTGTCTGTTTTTGCGCCAGTACCGTACCATCTTGATGACAGCTTTGTAATAGAGTGTGAAGTATGGAATTGTGATGCCACCAACTTTGGCTTTCTTTTTTTTTTTTTAATAAAGATTTTTATTTACTTATTTGACAGAGAGAGATCACAAGTAGGCAGAGAGGCAGACAGAGGGAGGTGGGGAAGCAGGCTCCCCAATGAGCAGAGAGCCCAATGTGGGCCTTGATCCCAGGACCCTGAGATCATGACCTGAGCTGAAGGCAGAGGCTTAACCCACTGAGCCACCAAAGCACCCCAATATTGGCTTTCTTTTTCAACATTCCTCTGGCTATTCGGGGTCTGTTATGGTTCCATATAAATTTTAGGATTGTTTGTTCCATTTCTTTGAAAAAAACTTGATGGTATTTTGGTAAGGATTGCATTAAATGTGTAGATTGCTTTAGGTAGCATAGATATTTTCGCAATATTTGTTCTTCCAGTCCATAGGCATGGAATGTTTTTCTATTTCTTTGTGTCTTCCTCAATTTCTTTCATGAGTACTTTATGGTTTCTGAGTACAGATTCTTTGTCTCTTTGGTTATGTTTATTCCTAGGTATCTTACGGTTTTGGGTGCAACTATAAATGGAATTGACTCCTTAATTTCTCTTTCTTCTGTCTTACTGTTGGTATTTAGAATTGCAACTGATTTCTGTGCATTGATTTTATATCCTGACACTTTACTGAATTCCAGTATGAGTTCTAGCAGTTTTGGAATGGAGTCTTTTGGGTTTTCTACATGAAGTATCATATCATCTGCAAAGAGTGAGAGTTTGACTTCTTCTTTATTGATTCGGATGCCTTTCATTTCTTTTTGTTGTCTGATTGCTGAGGCTAGGACTTCTAGTACTATCTTGAACAGCAGTAGTGATAGTGGACATCCCTGCTGTGTTCCTGCCTCTTCAAAGTACAGGGACAGAGGGTACATACCTCAATATCATCAAAGCCATCTATGAAAAACCCACAGTGAATATCATTCTCAATGGGGAAAAACTTAGATGATATTGAGGTATGTACCCTCTGTCCCTATACTTTGAAGAGTTTTGATCAAGAAAGGATGCTGTATATTTTCAAATGCTTTTTCAGCATCTATTGAGAGTCTCATATGGTTCTTGTTCTTTCTTTTTTTAATGTATTGTATCACATTGATTGATTTGCAGATGTTGAACCAACCTTGCAGCCCATGGAATAAATCCCACTTGGTCATGGTGAATAATCTTTTTAATATACTGTTGGATCCTATTGGCTAATGTTTTGGTGAGAATTTTTCCATCCATGTTGTTCATCAAGGATATTGGTCTGTAATTCTCCTTTTTCGGGTCTTTGGGATCAAGTAATGCTGGCCTCATAAGTTGAATTTGGAAGTTTTCCTTCCATTTCTATTTTTTGGAACAGTTTCAAGAAATAGGTATTAATTCTTCTTTAAATGTTTGGTAGAATTCCCCTGGGAAGCCATCTGGCCCTGAGCTCTTGTTTGTTGGGAGATTTCTGATGACTGCTTCAATCTCCTTACTGGTTATGGGTCTGTTAAGGTTTTCTATTTCTTTCTGGTTCAGTTTTGGTAGTTTAGGATGCCTTCTCTAGGAAGGCATCCATTTCTTCCAGATTGTCAAACTTGCTGGTATATAGTTGCTCATAACATGTTCTTAAAATTGTTTGTATTTCTTTGGTGTTGGGTTGTGATATTTCCTCTTTCACTCGTGATTTTATTTGTTTGGGTCCTTTCTCTTTTCTTTTTGATAAGTTTGGCCAGGGGTTTATTAATCTTATTAATTCTTTCAAAGAACCAGCTCCTAGTTTTGTTGATCTGTTCTACTGTTCTTTTGGTTTCTATTTCATTGATTTCTACTCTGATCTTTATGACTTCTCATCTCCTCCCGGGTTTAGACTTTCTTTGCTATTCTTTCTCCAGCTCCTTTAGGTGTAGGGTTAGGTTGTATGCTTGAGACCTTTCTTCTTTCTTGAGAAAGACTTGTATTGCTATATACTTTCCTCTCATGACCACCTTTGCTGTGTACCAAAGATTTTGAACAGTTGTGTTTTCATTTTTTCATTTGTTTCCATGAATTTTTTCAATACTTCTTTAATTTCTGGTTGACCTATTCATTCTTTAGTAGGATCCTCTTTAGCTTCCCTGTATGTGAGTTCTTTTGAACTTTCCTCTTGTGATTGAGTTGTAGCTTCAGAGCATTGTTATCTGAAAATATGAAGGGAATGATCCCAATCTTTTGGTACCGGTTGAGATCTGATATGTGACCCAGGATGTGATCTATTTTGGAGAATGTTCCATGTGCACTAGAGAATGTGTATTCTTTTGCTTTGGGATGGAATGTTCTGAATATATCTGTGATGTCCATCTGGTCCAGTGTGTCATTTAAGGCCTTTATTTCCTTGTTGGTCTTTTTTTTTTTTAGATTTTATTTATTTATTTGAGAGAGAGACACTGAGAGAGAACATGAGAGGCGAGAAGGTCAGAGAGAGAAGCAAACTCCCCATGGAGCTGGGAGCCCGATGCGGGACTCTATCCCGGGACTCCAGGACCATGACCTGAGCCGAAGGCTGTTGCTCAACCAACTGAGCCTCCAGGTTCCCCCTTGTTGATCTTTTGCTTGGATGATCTGTCCATTTCAGTGAGGGGGGTGTTAAAGTCCCCTACTATTATGTATTATTGTTGATGTGTTTCTTTGATTTTGTTATTAATTCATTCATAAAAATTAGCTGCTCCCATGTTAGGGGCATAGATATTTAAAATTGTTAGATCTTCTTTTTGGACAGACCCTTTGAGTATAGTATAGTGTCCTTCCTCATCTCCTATTATAGTCCTTGGCTTAAAATCTGATAAAAGGATTGCCACGCCAGTTTTCTTTTGATGTCTGTTAGCTTGGTAAATAGTTTTCTACCCCCTCACTTTCAGACAAGATCGGGCGCGTTCAGGGTGATATGGCCATAGATCCCCTTCACTTTCAATCTGGAGGTGTCTTTGGATCTAAAATGAGTTTCTTGTAGTCAGCATATTTATGGGTTTTGTTTTTTTAATCCATTCTGATGCCTTGTGTCTTTTGATTGGGATATTTAGCCCATTTACATTCAAGTAACTATCGAAAGATATGAATTTAGTGCCATTGTATTGCCTGTAAAGTGACTGTTACTGTATATTGTCTCTGTTCCTTTCTGGTTTGTTACTTTTAGGCTCTGTCTTTGTTTAGAGGACCCCTATCAATATTTCCTGTAGGACTGGTTTGGTGTTTGCAAATTCTTTTAATTTTTTTTTGTAAAGACTATTTAATGGAAGTAACCCAAAACCATGCTTAAAAACTGCTGGAATAAGAGTATTAACCAAACACCAGTCAGTTTTCCTGCCAGTTGTACAGCAGGAACACTGCTGTGATGACCACTGCTTCAGTCATGATGCACAAGGTTATACTGTCAATTAAAACAGCAAAGGCTATTTCTTAGTCACACTACTTGGCCGTCATAGGTCACAGGCAACTCTGCTCTGCATTGTCCCCAGTCTGCAACCCAAGCTGACAGAAGCCAGAATCTATAGTTTTACTCTGCACTGTGACAGAGGCAAAGACCTGCAGAGGGTCTCTTGCCAGCCATTACACGCCAAAAGTGATACTATCATTTCTGTTCACAACTTGTTAGTCAGGACTGTTCACCTGTCTCCACCTGATGCCAAGGAAGCCAGCGAATGTGATCCTATTTTGTCCCAAAGGCAGAGCACTAATGACCATGGCTGCTATTGCTACCACCACCCTGATGCCACTTTGCCCCTGGAATTCCATTCAGCCTACACCACTCCTGTCATTACTAATGCTCTCAGTCCCTTTTCTCTTGTGACACTGACTCCAGAGTCCCAAATCTGGCATTGGTGAGTCTGCTTGCCTGAGCTTAGGTCATATGTCTGTGCTGTAGCAATTTTAGCTCCTGTAAGCTCTAAAACTTGACCTTCCAGAACTCCTAAGGTGGAGAAATTCCTAAGTATAAAAATTCTATGAACAGTTATATGCTGGGTATCTGCAAAATAATAAATTCCCACCCAGGAATGTGACTTTTGAGACACCTTGTGCTCTCACCATATATGTCCCTTCAAGCTAAGTACTTAAGCATTGCCCTGCTAGGTCAGATCAATAAGCCCTAGCCTACTTTCCTGGATTCCCAATCAAAGGCACCCAGCACAGCAATGATATGGAGAAGATGAATTGCATTAGAAGGAAGCTTCGGCTCGTAGAACACCAGAAAGAATACAGGAAAAAAGTACCTACAGTGACTTTGTCAAGCTGCTATTGGGTCTCCAAAGAACAGAGTGCATGACAGAGAGCTCAGAACAAAGGTGAGGAAATTGTAAAAGACCAGTTTATATTCGTGGAAATGATCTCTGCAATAGCCAGAAGCAATCTGCAATCAGCACCTTGGTGCTGGTCAGGAATATTGAAAGCTGCCCAGAAGCTGTGCTAAATTGTACTCTTGACTTAACCAGAAGCAGCCATTCCCATCGTCAGTCTGGATGATTTTATCCTCATGACTCCAGATTCCTTTTATTCCTTTTCTTTTCTGGCTTTGTCAATTGTTTTCTTGGAAAAGAGAAAGGAAAAATGAAGAAATGAAAATCTGAAATTTTAACTCAAGAAGCAAAACACATATGGTCAAATACTTGATATTACCTAACTATGAGTGGATTTTGTCTTTGAAGTTTTGACTGAAAGGGGTTATTCTAATTTCAGAACTTCAGAACAGTAATAAGAAAGTTATATTTTATTATATGAAACTTCCATAAGTACACATATTATAAGTACCTGATATATGACTGTAGTGATCCCTCTTACTCAAATATGGAATTAATAGTCTTTTTAAAACCCAGGGTTTTTTCCCATTGATACCACTTTTGTTTAATATACTACAATATATGCATTAGAAAGGTCTTACACACCTAGAATTTTTTCAATTTTCCTGGCTAAAGGAAGTTTTGAGAGTAACCATTTATTTTAAAATAAAGTATTTATACTTACAAAAGAGGTCATTTAAATTAAGGGGGAGAGAAAGAACCACTTGTTTCCTACCGTAAAAGCATATTTTCTTTTCATCCTTTTCATCTTTTCATGCCACCTTACATCAGTTCAGGACATTTCTGAGGGGCCACCCTAGCTCCAGAGCTCCCTCCAGCATCTGTTGCAATTTTTACTGTGACCACATCACATTTGCATCACTTTTTAACCCTTTTCTTAACCAAATTCCGTTTCCTCTTTCTTTCTGGTGTTGATCTCATGGGGCTTCATCTTCCTGCATAACTTCAAAATCCCTTCTCTTGGAAGACTTGACCTAAGACAACATACGTATTTTCACCTATCATTACAAACTTCTCATTGGGCAAGTTAATTAACTTTTCTCTACTTCAGTTTTGTTGTCTATAAAATGAGGAAAAATAAAAGTGCCTATCTCATAGAATTATTCTTATAATAAAAAGTAATACATTTGAAGATTGTAGAGTAGTGCTTAGTATGTAATAGTATTCAGTATAATATTAGTCATCATTATCATTTTGATAGCTGCTTAAATATCTTTCAAATGAATGGGCTGTATTGTACATAGTCAGTAAATTTAGAATTTAGTTAAAACTTATTTTAATATTTATTCAGCTTTAAACTTGTTTATGCATAGTAATTTTTTTCATTTGTAATCATTTCCTAGAATGCATTTAGAGAAGTAAAATTAATGAGTCTAAGAATATACATATTTAATAAAGTGTGTTTTATAATTATGAAATCAATGAATATCCTTTATAGAATTTTTTTAATATGAAAAAAGTAGAAAGTACTTAAAAAACTAAAGTTCTGGGGCACCTGGGTGGCTCAGTTGCTAGAGCATGTGACTCATGGTCTCAGGATCATAAGTTTGAGCCTCATGTCAGGTGTAGAGTTTACTTAAAAAAAAAAGGAGAACAAAACTAAAGTTCTGCAGTTGTCTTGATAACAAAAATTATAAAGGATTTGGTTGCCAAATATTTCCATATATTGGTAGGACATGGTTGATCATCAAGGTCTTTTTATAATGATAAACACAAACTGGGGAACATTGAGTATTAAATATTCAAGTGTTTTTTTTAAAGCTTATATTATGCACACTTAAGCATATATGTAGATATAGATATATATATAGATATAGATTACAGCTCTGGAAATACTCATAAGAAAGAACCATGATTGTCCCCAGAGAAGTTTCCACTATATACTCTATTCAATTCTTCTTTCAATATTATAAATGTGCTCATCTTAACTTTTTAAAATCTAAGCAACAATTTTAAAATTTTTATATATTTAGGTCCAGAGAAATATAAATAAAAGAGAAAATATATAAATTTCTTTAATATTACAATGTGACCAGAAACACACAGGAATGCCTGTGTTCCTGAATCTCGCCAGCATTTATTAATTCACAAATTTTCCAATATTTTTTAACTTTATAGGCAAGTACTACTTCATTATCACTTTAATTTACCTTTTCTAGATAGTGGTGTTGGGTTAAGCCGCTGCTTTCCGCTCAGGTCATGATCTCAGGGTCCTGGGATTGAGTCCCGCATCGGGCTCTCTGCTCAGCAGGGAGTCTGCTTCCCTCTCTGCCTGCCTCTACATCTACTTGTGATTTCTCTCTGTCAAATAAATAAATAAAATCTTGGAAAAAAAAATATTTAGAAATACCTGTTAAGCAATTTAATGACTTGGGAGCAGTATTTATGTCTATGATGAAAAAGTGGTCATTGAATCCCCAAAAAACAATTATAAAACTGGATAATGTCATCAGGTGACCAAAGAACAAACTGAGAGATGCTTATTCATGAAGAATTGCTGGAATTCCAAAGAGGAATGCTGGAAGTCTGAGGCCTTCCTGCCTGCCTGCCAGGAGTTGTTACCATCCTTTGACTAGATGGGCTCAGAAGTAGATTTGATATAACAGAGGAAAAAAAAAAATCAATGAACTTAAAGATAAATCAGTAGAAATGATCCAGTTGGAAGAACAGAAAGAAAGAAGATTAAAGAAAAATAAGCAGTTCTTCAGTGAACTGTGAGAAAATGTCAAGCATGTTAACATATGTTTAGTAGATATCTAGAAGGAGAGGACAGAAAGAGATGGAAAGAATAGAGAAATAATGGCCTACATATTCCAAGTTTGATGAAAAACATTAGTGAAAGGAGTCAGGAAGTTCAGAGAACCCCAAGTAAAATAAATATAAAGAGAGATATATCTAGTTGCAATATAGTTTAATTGCTAAAAGCCAAAAATTTCATCAATTTTTACAGTAATTATATTAAATGTGAATGAAATAAATATTCCAATCAAAAGGCAGATTATTAAACTGAATAAAAAAGGTAAAACTCAACTTTATTATGTCTGCAAGGGACATATACTAGTTTCAGAGGCATAAATAGGATAAAAGTAAAGTAATGGAATACACAGTGATGAGCACTGAGTAATATTTTTGAATCATTATTTTTTTAAAAAAAGAGTGGAAAAAGATATACCATACAACACATCCATAAGAGACTGGTATAGCTATAATAATACCATGGAAAATGAACAAAAAGCAAAACTGACATTAAGAAGATATAGACAATTAAGAAGATATAGACAATTCAACAATTATATTTGGAGATTTCAATACCACATTCTCAATAACTGATAAAAGTACTAAATATAAAACAGTAAATATGTGAAAGATTTTAACCACTAAACAACTTGAGCAGCCTAACCAATATCTTAGAACACTGTGTCCAACAACACTAGAAAGCATATTCTTTCAAGCACAAATGAAACAATTTTCAAGTTAAACTACATGCTAGCCCATAAAACAGTTTTCAGTAAATTAATTTAGCTGAATTATCTGTACATATCTGCCGTTATAGTATTTGTCAATTTGAGTAAATTTCTTACATAATAATTATATTAACATTTCTGTCTTTTCATATGTGCTACATGTATTTTTCCAATTTGGCTTCATTATTTATTTCATAGCATTTAAGAACTTTTTTGTTTTATTTTTATGCTTCTCAAAAATACTGACATTTTTGTTCACTAGTTCAGTCACTTACCAGCTTAGAAATTATCTCCAACTTTAGAGATAATTAAATTACCTTCTATTTTAAATTACCTTCTATTTTTCTCAAGTTTTTTTCTTTTAAGTTTTATTATTTAAATCTCTAGCTCATCAGGAATCTGAATGTTTAATGTTTGCATTGAGGATCTAAGTTTTTCCTTCACTTACCTGATTTTCCAAAGAATATTTTCCAAGTTTTTCCAGTTCATTTATGCTAATAATCCTTTACTTACTGGTTTGTGAGATTTTCTTTATTGGATATTATATTCATTAAAAACTCCTAATTCTAAAAAAAAAAAAAAAAAAAAAAAAAACCAATTCTACAACTAAAGATTACAAAGTATCATTAATTCTCAATTAATTTATAAGCTCAATGCTCTTCCATTAATGGTCTCCTTGTGATATTTTTAAGAAAATGTAACAAAGTGATTATACATTGTCACTCAAAATTTTGAAAAGAATATTTAGGGGACACGTATTCTCACATAATTAAACCATCTATTTCTGATGCATAAGACAACAAAGTCGTATAGTTCAGTTTAATATTTATCTATATATATAAATACCAGATGATACAGAGTATAAGGCATTCCATTTGATAAACTAAACTATGACAACTACAACCAGATCAAACTAATAAAAAAGGAGGGGAATGTGAAGGATAAAACATATACAGATGAACTTTAAGTAGAAAAGAGTAGATTTTTGTTTCTGAAGTTACAGCAATAATCAGCAAGAATAGCAGCCTGTTTAATAGTAAAAATGATCTATTATTAGGCAGTCTTGGAGATCAAAGAGAATTCTAGAATGTCTTCAGAGAATGGCTACTTTTAATGATTATTCTTCAGACACAGGATAAACATTTTCAAATCCAAGAGAGTAGAAGGCACAAATTATTTACAGATTTGAATCCTGATTATGTATTTTTGCAAGAAAAAGCTAAAGTGGAAGTAATACTTATATATTTGTTTTTAAAAACCTGAGTTAATTGTAAGTAAGAGAATTAGAGGAAACACTGTACATTGAATGCAAATCACTTGCTGGACACGATTTTTAGTTCAATGGGATCATTCTGTAGCTTCTACTTACCAGGTTTCGAATCTAAGAGTAGTTTAGATTTCAGTAAGTTTAGTTTCAGGATAAAAATTTCCTAAATAGACTATTTAACAATTACATTCTTTCAACAATGACACATTAAACATTGTGGGACATAACAAAAGAACCATTGTGAAAAATGTTTTGGATCATCCATGTCTTAGACTTTCAGAAGCACAGTCTCTAATTAAGACATAAAATGAAAACTAGAATTGTTTCAGTGCATAAAGACTAGTGTTACAAACAAGCAACTTCCCAGGATAGAATAGAATGAGGATCCTGGCTGACCTACTAATTCATTTAAAGGCTTTATCACCGTCCTTGCATTAATTAGCATCACTACAGTCAAGATCTACATAACAAACCCATTTATTGATGCTCTTAAAAACTTTTGTCTGTTAAGAGTTGGTCCCACTTCTGTGCTCATGTTCTGTCTCTCTCTCTATCCCCGCCCCCCCATATGTGTATATATACTAATAATGGCTTTGGAATTATGCTTTCAATAAAATGTTTTGTTAAAGTCATGATGACCAAATCTACTTAGGACTATGTCACCTTCACTAACAACAAAGATGACTCACAGACACTTGGTGGTGCTGTCCTCTCCCATTACTCCTGTTTTCCTGCCATGGTCCTGCCCAAAGCCTGATTTAGAGGTCTGTGCTGAGTATACAAGAACATTATTCAAATTCTCCCATAATTGAACAAGGTATCTTTGCCTATCAAATTTTAAAATGCACTTAAATAATAAGTTGTCAGTAGGGAAAAGATTACCTTATTTAAATAGTGATGTCAACCTTAAAAAATAACTACTCACACCAAATTTAAACTTTTCCAAAATACTTAATTCCAAATTACTAGATACTGAAAAGATGACTTTTTTAAAGTTAGTTATTATTTAACTCAACTGATGTTTTTACCTCTTCCTTTCTTCAGAGCACACTGAAATCCCAGACAACAGAATTTATCTTAAGTTTGTCTGACGTTAAGCTGTGCTTAAGGAATACTATAAAGTGAATAATTATTAATATGTAACAAGTAGAATATTATTAAATAGGAGAAATCAGTTCAATGCTTGAGATTGTTGGCTCAGACACACTGATTTTCTTACCGCCTTCAGTTACTTTGAAGTTCTGGCTTGGGTGGTTCTGTATAAGGACTCATTTGGGCACAAAGCATCTAAGCAAGTTTGTAAATTTATAGGAAGTATAAAATACCCTCCCAACCCTTATTTCCAATCAGTTTAGCTGTGAAACTGACATTAGATTGCTCTTATTGCATTCAGACCACAGATATTCATGTGCTATTAGAATATCTAATATGCTAATAAAAGAATGATTTCTCCAAGGCTAGCCTAAAAGATAAATGATTACTGACACCCTTGACCTAGGAGTTTCATGTCTTAGACAAACATCTTTGAAACTCTGGTAACGTATCTTGTTAGCTCACAAGTAGGGTAAAATCCCAGAGCTCTCACAATCTGTGCCATTTGCACAATCAGAATTAAAGAAGTAGAACAATTACCCTTATAATTCTACCCAGAATTGCCATTTCAATTGTATCACAATTACTTTAGAGTTTTTGGGTTTGTTTTCTAAATTTTTGTTATCTAGATCTCATAAATATTGAAAAAAATTCTCATACTTAGTTTTTATCTTTGCCCTAATTTTTAAAAAATATTTTATTTATTTATTTGAGCGAGAGATAATGAGAGAGAGCACAAACTGGGAGTGGGATTATAGGGAGAGAGAGAAGCAGGCTCCACACTGAACAGCGAGCCTGATGCAGTACTTGTTCCCAGGACCCCGGGATTATGACCTGAGATGAAGGCAGACACTTAACGCCTGAGCCACCCAGGTGCCCAACTTTGCCCTAGATTTATAGTTTATTAGAACTAAGATTGCCACAAAGATAAACGTCATAGAGGTGTTGAAAGTCCTGATGTGGAATTAAACAAATTGGGTTTAAATACTGCCTCTTTATAAGCTGTGTGATTTTAGGGAAATTATTTTTTAAAGTCTTAGCTTCCTAATATGCAAAATAGGGCTAGTAATCATGTTTTAATGTAATTACAAAAACTAGTTAATATCATGAAGGTAGAGTTCTAAGTGCAGTGCCTAGACCATAGTAACCCATAAATAACTTCATCCAATAAATAAGAGCATTTCAATAATTTAGGCAAGAAGTGATGTAATTTAGGTAATGGTGGTAGCAGTGTAGACAGCAGATTCCAGACATACAGAAAATCATCATGAGGCTTTGTGGCTGGGTCAAACTTGGAGTATGGAGAGAGAGCGCTATGGGTAATGTCAATATCTGAGAACAGGAACAAGTGGAGAAAACCACAGGAGGTGCATGCAGACTTGGGACAGAGGGATCTTTTAGGGAGTTCAATTTTGGACTTGTAAGCTTTTGAATATGTAAAAGTGTGGAGAAGGTTATTGAATATGTGAATTTGAAGCTGACAACCGTATTTTAATACTTAATTTCTATCAGTTCCTATGAGATCATTCAACATCATCTCAATTAAGTTGTTGATTTTTCAGTAATATTCAGTGTCAACCTCTTATCAACAGACATACCCATAAAGATTACCAGGAGCTAAAGTGTTACAACGATAATATATTTCAAGTGACTTGAAAAGCTCTCAGGTTACTTTAAGTTAGCTCCACGGGATGGCTGAACTTTGATAAAACCAACCTATACTAGAGATTGGTCCTCAGTTCTTACGGTTCAGAAGACTTCCTAGTAAAATCAGCCCCTGTTTTGCAACTGGATGGGACATTTCCTATGGAGTCTGTACAAATAGCTAACCTCGGTTTCTTTTTCTTAATCTTTTGTTAGGATCAGTTTAAGGTAGGAAAATTATTTAGCTTCTTTCTAAATTTTAGGAGTCCTCCAGGTCCAGTAATGTATCATTTAACAATTTCTGTTTCAGATGATTAATAACCGTAAGTTCTGAAAAATTAATTTGTAGAAATCTCTATTTCATCATGTTTTACTTATCGCTTTCTTAGTTGTTTGCATTTTTATCAAATTTTAATATTTATCTAAGTTTTCTGAATTGCAAGAACAAATGAATTGTATACATGAATAGTCTCCACAAAAGCCGGGATTTGTGTATGAACTAGGGAAAATAACTATAATTATTTATTTAAAACACAACTGAGAAGAAGTCAGATGTTGAATTATATGTGCGTGGATAGTAGGAAGAGGTGGCTAATATTTAAGACTTCTTACTCATAAAATAAGATCTCATTGACCATCTACCATATGTTCAAGATAATAAATTTGAAGAGTTATTCTAAATTAGAATGTTTTACTAAGTCCTTTAAATAATGGAGACAAATACATATATCAAATCCTTCCCAAGCTCAAATTCTCCTTACATAAAAATCAGATATATGTGAGTCATAAATAATTTTTCCTGAAGAGATTTTGAAAGGGAAGAAACTTGGGGTGGAAGAGAAAAATAGTAAGTAAAAATGAGTGGAAGATCATGTTAAATATGTGAAAAAGCTTATTCCAAGCCTGGCACTGAGTCACTCCATCTCAAGGCACTTGAACAGAGGGAGCCAACCAGACTAAGTTATAAAGTCATAAAGCTATCAGCCATCTACATGGAGTATCAAACAGAAAAAGAGGGGTGCCTGGGTGGCTCAGTGGGTTAAGCCTCTCCCTTTGGCTCAAGTCATGGTCTCAGGATCCTGGGATCGAGCCCTGCTTCGGGCTCTCTGCTCAGCGGGGAGCCTGCTTCCCCCTCTCTCTCTGCCTGCCTCTCTGCCTACTTGTGATCTCTCTCTCTGTCAAATAAATAAATAAAATCTTAAAAAAAAAAAAAAGAAGTACTCCTTAGTGTACATATTAACTGAAACAAAGGAATGTACAATTATAAATCATCAGGTTAAGGAAAAGAGGGAAGGCTATCCAGTGTTTTTAGCAAATAAGAGATTTATATATATTAACAGTACAGGACACTTTATTACTAAGTAAAATACAGTAACACAGGACATCTTTATTGCTTTACTTTGGTAAAAGTAAAAACTATTAATATGAGCTCTCTTGGTTTTACTCAGAATACATGCCCTCAAAGTGTTATTATCATACAAGACACAATGAACTTCCACTAGATCTCCAACTGCAGGAATTTTTTGAAAACATAATTCTCAAGATTGAGGGGGAATTGGCTCAGAAAATTTTACAGGACACAGAAATAGATATTCTTTTAAAGTGAGATATTAATTTAAAAAGTTTAACCTAAAGGCAAAATATTTTAAGCATAATACTAAGCAGAAAGAGAGTTTATAGTCTCTAATAGACATCCAAAACAGTAAGAAGAAAATGTATAGAAACATTTTGAAGGAATGCAATGAGTTAAAAAATAAAACAACAAAAAAAAATAAAAACAATAGAAACAAACACTAGGAGCGGCAACTAAAAAACAGACTCTTAGGTCTGTTGGGTGAAGGAAAGAGGATGGGAACCAGCTGCTTCAGTCTTCACTTAAGATCAAATGAGGAAACATGGGCTTTGTTATGTTCAAAAATAGCCACTGTAATATGATCCATGCCAAATACTTTGCTATGTAAAATTCTATGCTCAACACATGTCTTTTTCACTTTGTTGATTATACAAAAACTACTCTGAAATATATTAAATGTTGAAAATCCCTAATAGGTAATAATAAATATCAAAATTGGAAACTCACAGAAGAAAGAAACTAAAAATTTCAAATTCTCATAGTAACTTAACCACATTCTTTTAACTGTTATTCATACTGTAGAATGTGAGAAACTCAAAATTGAGTAAAATGGGCATGTGTTAATATCATACAGCACATTTCAATGTTTTCATGTCTCCCATAATATGTTGAAATATATAATTTACACCGTGTCAGGTTTCACACTCAATTTTTTTAATATCAAGGAAAAATTAACTATAAATATTTACTAACCTGCCAAAAAAGCGTTCTGGTTTTAGCTCCTCACTTCCTGCATTTTGTATTTAGATGCTCTCACCAACAAAATAAGACAATAGATATCAAAGTCAGGGACCACTTTGAAGAGGACACATATCATAGTGCCAAAATAAAGAATACTATATAAGATTGGAATCAGCAACTTCCAGTTCTAGATTCCACTGAGTGAGAAGTTACTCTCTTTAAAAGGTAACAATGTGGGACTTCCACTTCCAAATATAAGAGATTAACTTGTACCAGATTTGCCCAACTATGTTAAACAACCATGAAACCGAACAAAGAGAAATGACTCTTCTCTGGCATTGTACAAAAGGCAGCTCAAGATTTCCTACTGAAAGAAGAGGAACCCAAAATGTGAGTTAAACCAAAAGTAATATAATTGTAAAGTGCTTTATAACTAACGTAAAATGAAAATATTTGACAGTTTAGAACAAAAGAGGGAGGTTGTAAGATGCCTTTGTAAGATTCTTACATCTGTGATGTGTGATATGCAAATTCTGTAATGATAAAATATTCTAAATACACTAATGAGAATAAGATGCATATTGTATTTAGTAAAGTAACCACCAAAATAATCATATAGATACAGCTAAAAAGCATAAAACACTAGAAATACTCAATTAAACCAAAAGTAGACATCAAAAGAGGAACCAAAAAAAGATGCAAATAGAATGCATAGTTTATAAAATATCAGATTTTAATCCAACAAGACCAATAATTACATTAGAAGAAAATGGATTAAATACTGTAAGGGCAGATATTATACGACCGGTTTTAAAAAGCATATTCCAACTAAATGCTGTCTACAATATAGGTATGCTAAAAAAGACATACAGAGATTAAAAATAAAAGGATGGATGATCACATCATCCATCTAACAGGAGTTAGATTTAAAAAACTGTTATGGCTATATTAATATAAAACAAGGTGTAATTCAAAACAGTGAGTATTACAAGAAATAAAGAGGTTGTTACAAAATAATAAGTTCAATCAATAGAATGCATAACAAGCTTAAATATGCACCTAATAAGAAAAGATCAAAAAATATGAAACAAAAACTGATGGAACTAAATCTATAAACATAATTGTAGGTTAAACACCCTTTCATAGTTACTAATAGAACTAATAGAACAAATATATAAAAAGTATATATATATATATATATATATATATATATATATATATATAACAAATATACAGGACATGAAAAACATTATCAGTCATTGTGATCTCATTGATATTAACATAAACCTACAAAAAAACCAAATTCTTGATAGGTGCAAATAGAACATTCACCAAGATAAAGCATGTACCAGATATACAATAAATATAGTGGACTTCAAAAAACTGAAATCTTACAGAGTATGTTCTATGACCACATGGAATTTAATAAGAAAATAATAAAAATAAGATATTTAGAAATTTCTCAAATATTTGGAAATAAAGCAACACATTTCTAAATAAACATAACTGGAAAAAATCACAGTTATTTTCAACTGAATAACAATAAATGTAAAACATATCAAAATTTGTGAGATTCTGTGAAGCAGTTCTTAAAGGGAAATTTATAGATTTAAGTGTCAGTATTGGAAAAGAAGAAAGTTATAAAGTGAAGTATTTAACTTTACATCTTAAGAAAGTAAAAACAAAAAAACCCCCCAAAAACCCATAAATTATATGCAAAGAAAGTAGAAAAAAAGGAAATAATAATGAACAGAAGTCTATGACTGACAGAGAAAATAAACAAACCCAAATTTGGTTCTTTAAATAACTAATAAACCTCTATGAAGACTAATGAATTTTTAAAAAGGAATAAAGTTAGCAATAGCAGGATGAAGTAGTGACTATTTCTACAGAATATTCAGATAATAAAGAAACATTATAATCAACTTCATGTCAATAAATTAGACAATAAAATGGAAACATTCCTTGGGGAAAGAAAAACTTACAAAACAGTTCAGTCTTTTAAAAAACTGACAAAAGAAGAAAGAAAAATCTGAAAAATTTTATATCCATTAATGAAACCAAATTTATAATTAAAAAAAAATCTTTTCAAAAAGAAACCTGGATTAGTTCAGCTGACAGTTTCTAACCAGCATTTAAGGAAGATAAGGTGTCATTTTTACACAAAATATTTCAGAAAATAGAGGAAAGGATTCTTTCCAGCTTGCTTTATGAGAACACCATGATCTTGCTACTGAAGTGACAAAGGTATCACAAAAACAGAAAATTGGAACTCCTACTAGTTTCATCTCCTCCTAGTTTCATCTTTCATTTGCAGTCATGAAAGATCTTGGAAGTCATCACTCCCATCCTTAAACAAGAAAAAAGATGAACAAATTGATAATCAACTTCTTTTTTGGACCTTTGAGAAAACTGAGGCAACAGAATAAACTGCCACCACAAAATCTGGAGAGATAGGTCCAAAAAGTCCCAGCTGAAGTCAGATTTCTTGGAGCAAAAGCCATGAAGAGTAGGAACTAACTGATAATTTTGACAAATTGCTGAAGCCTCCAAGGAAGGTAGTTGGAGAAACTTCTTAGGACGGCAGAAAAGTGTGAAGTGAGCTCGCACTTTTACTTCACGGACCCCACCAGATTGTCCTAGTGAACAGCCAACAAACATATCATCTTGGCTTTGGCAAGAGGGAAGGGTAGAGTAACATGATGAAATATGCCTAGAGTGTTCTCCATAACTCTCCGGTGGGAAGGACTTTATCAGAGCTTTTTTCCCACCTGGGGAAACAGCATTTCTCTGACTCTGGCATAGAGATTAGAACCATATAAAAAAATCAAAAGGAAATGCTAGAAATCAAAAAACACTAACAGAAATAAAAAATGCCTTTGATGGGCTCATCAGTAGACCAGACACAGCTAAGGAAAGAACCAGCAAGTTTTAAGACAGGTTAATAAAACTTCCGGAACTGAAATGCAAAGAGGGGGAAAAAATGTGGTTGGTGAGGGAACAGAAAAGAACATCCACAAATTGTGGGAAAATTTCAGATGATGCAACGTAAGTGTATTTAAAATATCAGAAGAATAAAAAGCAGAGCAGAAGTGTTTTCATACTGCCCAAGAACTTTAGAAAATCAATGAAATATGCCAAATCACAGATCCAAGAACCTCAGAGGTAACCAAGCAGGAAAAATATCCTAAAGTCTATATTTTGGCATATCATATTCAAACTACTGGAAAGCAGGGACCAAAAAAATCTTTTTCTTTTTATTTTTCTTTTTAAGATTTTATTTGTTTATTTGACAGAGAGAGACATAGTGAGAGAGGGAACACAAGCAGGGAGAGTGGGAGAGGGAGAAGCAGGCGTCTCACCACGCAAGAAGCCTGACTGGGGGGCTCGATCCAAGGATGCTGGGATCACAACCTGAGCCAAAGGCAGCAGCTTAATGGCTGAGTCACCCAGGCGCTCCCAAAAAACTATCTTGAAAGAAGCTGGGGTTGGAGGTGGAGGACATTTCCCTGGAGAGAAACAAAGATAAGAATTAAGAATTACAGCAGACTTGTCAGAAAACATATAAGCTAGAAGGGAGTGAAGTGAAAATTTTAAAGTATTGAAAGGGAAAAGACCCCACCAGTTATTCTTCAAAATTACCCTTCAGATGTGAAGAAAAATTGGAGACTTCTTAGATGAACAAAAACTGAGACTTTATCACCAGTAGACTTGCCCTGTAAGAAATGAACTTCTTCAAGGAAAAAACAAATCCTATAGTTCAGAAATGTGGATCTTCACAAAGAGCAAGTTTTAGAGAAGGAAAGAATAAAAGGAAAAAAAATCTTTCATTTTTCTTTAAAATAATGCAACGTAGGGACACCTGGGTGATTTAGTAGGTTAAGCAACCATCTCTTGATCTCAGCTCAGGTCTTGATCTCAGGGTCCTGAGTTCAAGCTCTGTATTGGGATCCACACCAGTATGGAGCCCATTTTAAATAAAAAGAAAGAAAGAAAAGGAAGGGAGGGAGGGAAGGAGGGAAAAGGTGGGAAGGAAAAACAAAGGAAGATAAGAGAGGAAGGAAGGAAGAAAGTAGAAAGACGGGAGGAGGAAGAAAAGAAAGAAAGGCAATGTATTGCATAATTATAACATATACATACTTGAAATGAATGACAGTAATGTCATAAGAATGAAATTGAAGAATTAGAAATAGTCTATTATAAGATACCTATATGACTTGCGAAGTGGCATAATGTTATTTGATGGTAGACTTAAGTTAGTGTATATTGCAAACTGTAGGACAGCCACCAACTTTTTAAAAAAGAAATACAATTGATATGCAAAGAGAGGAGATAAAATGGAATCAAATAAAATGCTCAGTTAAAACCATAAAAGGCACAGAAAGAGGAAAAAATAAAATTATCTCTCATAAAAATAGACAAAAAAATTAACCAAATTGTAATGAATAGAATCCAACAATATTTAAAATTCCATCATGACTAAGTGGGGTTTATCCACATTGATAATTAATCAGTATAATTCTCCACATTAACAGACTAAGAGAAAAATCCTATCATCTCAGTAAGGACAGAAAAAAAGCATTGACAAATTTCAAAGCTATTCATAATAAAAATTTGCAGGGAATTAAGAATACATAGGAACTTCTCAAGGCACCTGGGTGGCTCAGTCAGTTAAGTGTCTGCCTTTGGCTCAGGTGGTGATCTCAAAGTCCTGGGATGGAGTCCTGCATCTGGCTCCCTGCTAAATGGGGAGCCTGCTTCTCTCTCTTCCTCTGCCTTTCTTCTGGCGTGTGGGTGCACTCTCTCCCCCTCTTTCAAATAAATAAATAAAATCTTTTTTAAAAAAGAGAATATGTAGGAACTGCTCATTTTTGGTAAAATGCATCTACAAAACAACAACTTTATAGCTAGCCTCATACAAAATGGTAATATATTAAGTGCTTTCTCCAAGGATTATAAACAGTCAAGGATTCTGCCCTCACCAGTTTTATTCAGTAGTGTACAATAGATTCTAGCCAGGAAAATAAGACAAGAAGAATATATGAAAGCCATAACTGGTGAAAAGAAAGAGTTAAAATTCTGTGTGTTCTCAAAACAACACAATTGTGTGAATAAATGTTTTTAAATTTTTATTAGAATTAATAAGTGAATTTATAAGTTGCAGGAAGCAAGTCCACAAAAATGAAATGTATTTCTAAATATTAACAACCAGTTATTAGATAATAAAATGAATACTGCACCTGTATACACAATAATTAATTCAAAATAGATCACGATCCTAAAGGCAAAAATTAAAAATATTAAATTTCTATGAAAAATGAGGGAAGTTTTATGGCCTTAGTTAGGCAGAGTATTTATAGACAGAACAAGGAAACGTATTCCATAAAATAAAATACTGATAAACTACATTTCATCAACATTAAAGCCTTCTGGGGATGCCTGGGTGGCTAAGTTGGTTGGACGACTGCCTTCGGCTCAGGATCCTGGAGTCCCGGGATCGAGTCCCACATCGGGCTCCTAGCTCCACAGGGAGTCTGCTTCTCTCTCTGACCTACTCCTCGCTCAAGCTCTCTCTCATTGTCTCTCTCTCAAATAGATAAATAAAATCTTTAAAAAAACAAAACAAAACATTGAAACCTTCTGTTACTCATAAGCCCCTTTTAAGAAAGTGAAAAGTATAGTCACACACTAGAAGAAAACATTTGTAATACATATATATGATAAAGGACCATATTCAGAATATAAAAAAGAACTCTTAGAACTCAGCAAGTAAACAAAAACCACATTTTTTTTAAATGGGCAAAAGACACAAACATCATAACATAATATAAACTAACAGATACTGAGCACATGAGAAGATGCTAAGTTCATTAATCACCAGAGAAATTAAACTCAAGATCACAATGTAATGTTACTTCATAACAGTAAGAACTGACAAAAGTAAGTGTGGACGAGGATATAAAGTTAAGAGGAACTCTCGTGCATTTTTGTGTGATATGATACCACCAATCTGGAGAACAAGCTGGCATTTTCTTATAATAGTAAACATGTATTTATAAAACAGCAATTCTAAAAAGAAAAGACATGTACATGAATATTGAGAACAGCTTTCTTTATAACAAAAAAATGGACACAGCTCAAATGTCCATGAGCAGTTGAATGGGTGAAGCAAATGTACATTCATACAATGAGATACTACTCAACAATAAAAAGAAAACTAATCACAACGGATGGAAATCAAACTGTTGTTGTCTGAGGTGAGAGGCAGTGTAGAAGACTGGCTGCAAATGAGAGCAAAAGAACTTTCTAGGGAGATGGAAATGTTCTGTATTTTGACTGGAGAGATGAGTTACATGTATGTACATATCTGTGAACTGATATTAGAATTTATTTTTAAATATATATTTTATTAAATAATAAAATATATATTAATAATATATATATTATTATATATTAATAAAATATATATTTTATTATATAAAAAAAATATATTTTATTATATAACATTTTATTTTTTTAATAAGATTGATATTTTTAAAAATGCTGAATGTAACTCAGGATATTTGTTTAAAAAATTGCTGATTCAACAGCACAAGAAAGGAAATCAAATCTTCATTAAAATTATTTTAAAATACTATACATAGAAATAACTAAAAAAGCCAAAAAATACACACATAGAACTAAAAGGGAATTCACCCTTCAGTGAAATAACTGAAAAGTTCTCTATTAGTTATAGACTATAAATTGTTAGATAACTAAATAACAAAGTGAAGCAATAAAATTAGAGTGAATTTATAACTCCAGTGTATTTTCTGCTTAGGTTAACCCTCCTCTACAAGTTTGCTATAAATTTGAAATTTTATCAGAAATTAGTTTTTGTTGTTGAAAGTAAAAATAGTAATACAAAAACGGAAAATATATAAGAACTACTACAAATATGGGGAAAAGCAAATATTTCCTGATTATCCATTACTTACTGGATTAAATTTTTAGTTGTTACATACAGTAAGATCTGAGAATGGCAAGAAATCACAAATTGTACCATTACATTTCATTCATGTTAGTAAATCAAGCAACTTCTAGATTCCCTGATCATATAAAGAATTTTTTTTTTACGATTTTATTTATTTACTTGACAGAGATCACAAGTAGGCAGAGAGAGATGGGGAGGCAGGCTCCCCGCCAAGCAGAGAGCCCGATGCGGGGCTCGACCCCAGGACCCTGAGACCACGACCCGAGCCGAAGGCAGAGGGTCCAACCCACTGAGCCACCCAGGCGCCCCCATATAAAGAATTTTAATAATCATATATTCTTGGCAGAAAAAGATCTAACATCTATTAACTATATACTGGACTTGCATGTAAAACATATACCCCAAGGCAAAAAAAAAAAAAAAAAAAAGTGTTAGTTTTGTTATCCGTAACACATAGTGACTAGGCTTCATAGAACATTAGCTAGGAGGGACTCAAGTATACTCCAAAAATCATAAAACATTGAACTCTCATTTTCAAACTGATTAAAAATCAGAAGATACTTTTGACATATTTTATGTCATGTGGCACTTCATGATATTTCAAAATACCTCACTTTTAAGTTTCAGAAGATTTCAAGATGAAAGCCTTCCAGAAAGGTAGGCTTTATAAAAGTAATTCTCAGCATATCGATTTGGAATCAACAAAAACAGTTTACAAATAACTGTTAGACTTCAAGGCCAGCCCAGTTCACAGAATCTTCCTTCCTGAGAGTCCTGAAGCAAAAATAAATTCTGAGTTATGATTGTCATGATAGCATAAACACAGGTTGGTTCGTGATCTCTATTCCACAAATGGTATTTAGAAATCATCGTAACAACACGATAGTGTGTGTTGTAAGGTAAAATAAAAATTTTATCAGATGCATCTCTTTACTACTCCGGTTAAGCTTTCTTTTCCAAAGCTAATTAACAAAGCTCAAATGCCTAACTCAGCTCAGGTTATGTAAATGCATGCCTTCGTATAGTTTGCATGTATTAAGCAGTGGGAGATTGTTTCTTCACTGAGTTTAGAAAAAATCTTAAATTTTCATCTATGTAAAATAAGAGCAGATAATCTGATTTGACATATCTTGAGAAGCCTGGAGGCTGCAGGAACCCCACTGGGCCAGTAGATGATTAGTTAATAAAGGGAAAGCAGCCTGACACCAAGGTGAGCAATAATTAAACCTGTAGTGAAATTCTCTAATAGAATTCAATAAAGTAGCACATTGTTAGTAGAACAATGTTTCTTCAAATGGCATTGATGAGTAAACCTCAATGTGAGCAAAGATTCTGATCAAGGGAAAATGCAGATGCTTGTTCTGTGAATTTGCTGCTCCTGGATCTATTCTGTGCAGGCAGTGTATAGGATATTCAATGTATTAGATTTCCACTGTTTTGAAAATTGATGCAAGGAGAAAGTATTAGGAGCTACAACTTCAATTCATTTGTTTATTCATTTCAACGGTGTGTTTTGTTTTGTTTTGTTTTGTGGAAACAGTGCTAACAGCTAGAAATCCAAAGATACGAATAAAACAAAGTTGCTGTCGTGAAGGGGCTTACAATATCCTAGGCAAACCAGACATGTAAAGAGGTAAATACATATCACAGTATGAAGGTATACTTTGTTAGGAAAGTACAGCTGAGAAAGTACAGCCTGAGAGTGTCTGGAAAGTATAGAAGAGATGACATTTAGGAGGGATTTTAAGAATGACCACATATTTCAGATGGGGAAAGACATTTCAGGCAGAGGGAACTGATTGTGAAAAAGTATGAAGTTATGAAAGTGAATGTGAATTCATGAAGCCATAACACGGTCAGCTCGGTCTGCGAGAAGTGGAACACAGGGGAAGTGATGAGTGTATTCAAGAGGTAAGGAAGGACCAAACTGTGAATAGTTTTGACTGTTGATATAGACTTCTTTCCACGGATAGTAGATGAAGAGTTCCTGAGCAGGGGAGGAAAAGAATACGATTGCAGATTTTCATGGTTCCCAGGAGACAGTGAACTACTTTTTTCACATGACTCACACATACATGCAAGGTGCCTGGGCATCATTAGAGAAGGAAAAAATACATGAAAGTATCAATATAAACGGTGAAGATAGAGAAGAGGGTAAGAGAGGAGGCTGAGAGACCAGTTAAAACTGCCTAGTGTAGTTGTGATAAAATAAAGATGAGACCTAAAAAGAAACAGTGTGGAGAAAGCAAGGAGAAATGAGATTTGTAAAAGCAACATGTCTTGATGATGAGTTGAAGGGAAAGAATGAAGAGGACATTGTGAAAGATGACAGCTAGGATTTTGCTTTGGGAGAAGAGGCTTCATGGCATTATTCAGCATCACTGAGTGTTTAAAGGGAAAAGTAGAATTGCATTTATGGGGAAAATGGGAAGTCCAAGAGAGGCTTCCAGAAGACATTCTTGAAAGGGAAACAGTCAAGACCCCTACCTCCTGTTTTCTTTTATTTTGTCTTTTTCACTAATGACATGTATTTCTGGATGCATTTATGAAATTCTTTCAGCAGTCCTCTTGGTCATCTGTGTCTTCTTCCAAATGTCATTTATCAATTTTCCTGAATTCCATATCTTTCAAAAACTGAACACTGAATTTTCTAGAATAGAAAGCAGAGAAGCTTGTCTCTCATGATAGTCCTTTAGATCCTGTAGGAAAATACCAAAATTAACATAAGATTACATAGTTACTTTATCCCTCAAAACAAACAAAAAGATACGCCCCCCCCCCACCTTGTTCCCATGTTTATAAGGAGTGTGGGCTCAGTAGATTGCAAAACTATCCCCTGAAGTGGAAATAAGCCTCGAGGAGGTCTACCCTCTAACACAAAAGTGAAACCAGAGACAGTTTCTGACTCCCTTTTAGCTTTCCTTTAAAGCAAAAAGGGGTTGGAACAGGAGTGAAGGACAGTGTGACAGATGGGTGTCCTCTGTTTTCCTCTATAGAAAGTTCTGCTCTGCACCCCCATACCCAATCCTCCATCCATCTCAGGACCCAACAAAGGTTCAGAATCTACTGAGGGATTTCTTACTTTTTTTTTTTTTTTTTTAAGATTTTATTTATTTGACAGACAGAGATCACAAGTAGGCAGAGAGGCAGGCAGAGAGAGAGAGGAGGAACCCGCTGAGCAGAGAGCCCGATGCAGGGCTCGATCCCAGGATCCTGCGATCATGACCTGAGCTGAAGGCAGAGGCTTTAACCCACTGAGCCACCCAGGTGCTCCGGGATTTCTTACTTTGACTGATTTAAAGAGCTCAGCCTTAATTGAAGTATGAGAGTTAAGGTATGTACTTAGCTTTATGATTTTTTTTTCATGTGCTGATATAATGATGATGATGTAAGACCATCTGGAATAAAGACAAAAGTTACATCAAGCTGAAAATTATATTCCTAAGCCTTGCTTATGGTAACAGGTTCAAGCAAGTTCTCAATTCTCATTAGCAGTTCTTGATCTAGCGAGGATTCTTTGGCTCATCAGCAAATGCCGTGTTTCTTCCAAGTAGCTCACTCCCATTCCTTTGCTCAGACCCCAGGCTCTCACACAGAGGGTTCCTAATGGCCTGCAGCCCAATCTTAAACTCGCCACATCGCTGCAGTGTGTCATATTCCATCAGGAGCTACTGTGCAAATAACATATTTCCATTTTTAAAGTCTGAAAAATGTCACAAAAAGCTTTTGGCATTTACATGACTCAGACTTACACCCTCTAATTCTCTCTGCAGCTAATTTCTTATGTTCGATACATATCCACCACAGGAAACCAGGAATAATGATTACAGGAAAAGCTGAAGTTCGACAGCCCAGCCATTAGCATTCACAAGTCTAAAGAGTAGGGATTTAAATGGCACTATCGACAGTTATTTCTTCTATAACGAAAATCAGGACTGTCAACATGTGAGACATTAAAAAATATTCAGTAATTTTAGTTATAGCCTGTAGGGTTTTTTAATGCATTCCTGAGAACTAGCAAAAATCTACAAAGATGTGCACCAAGAGGGCCTAATAGATCAGAGGAGTGAAATTATATTCAATGTGGGTAAAACAGCTTGCTGTATATTCTCCAACTACTGATCTTATCTCTCATAATCATGCCCCATGCTTCGTTTAATGTTGGACCACACTCACTATGAGAGGAAATTCACGCTTGCATTTTATGAGGCTCAGCATGCGAAATCCACATGCTATGTTTCCATTTCTTCTGTCTCACTTTTCATAGATTGGGCTTTTATCTTTCTGCTGAATAACATTTGTTGTTTTATTTTCCACTGCTTAATATACAAGGGCTTACTAAAGGAAATGGAGAGACCAGTGGCAGGTCTATCTTAGCCCCAGGAAGAGATTCAAATACACTCTGAAAATCTGCTCACTTGAATTTAGTTGCATTGTATGCATTGCCCCAGTGGAAAAAAAGTGTTCATGAATCATGCCTGCTCATTGTCAAAGTGTCTGATGTCAGGTAAAATGGCACAAACTCCATAACAGTATCATAATATGTTATGAATGCAGCATGCTAACCTACATAACAACTTTTATTTTCTTTTAAATGAGTAACTGCAGTGCCAGAGCTGTCTGCAAACTTAGGCCCTTAATTCACTGGTTGAATCTCACACAACTGACTAGCTAATTGTTATAAACAACTGGCCTGCATCATATGATTGTGTCCCTAAAACTGTTCAGTGAACTAGACTCATCTACAGAACAATTAGCTAATCTTCTACTGATACCTATCCCTGCAAAATAAAGTTGACCCATAAGCATGGCCAATGTTTCTTATAGAGAAAGTGTCAATTCTTTCAACTTTAATAGTCTTCTTTGGTCAACTGGTAAGATAGAGTTCTTGGTGATTCCTTTATCCCAGAATGTTAATTTAATCATTACCATATTTATAAATTAATTGAGATTTCCTAATTAAAATCAGGCTAGAGTAAGGCAGTTTTCTAGAAGACTCAAGCAGAAGACTCAGGACAGAAAGACTCAAGCAGATTTTTACTAATGTGATGAGCAGACTAAACATCTTTGATATAAATAAATGTAAGTAACCGAGTACATATTTATAATAAATGCCAATTGAATGGAGTACTGCCAGATGGCTTTTCTATTCAAATTCATCCTGACTTACTTCTGAAAAAATTTATAGCTACTAGACCTTACATAAGGTGTTGCCTTAATATTATCTGCTCAATTGTGATATTGAAACCTTTACATAGTTGCCTCAATTAGAAGCATTAAGGGAATTGTTAAAAGGTCACCATGAAAAGCAATGAATATATCTCCATCATATATATGATAATTTATATTAATGTTAAATTGAATTTTAGGATCAGAGAGAATTTAAGAGCCTGTTTTACCCCAGTGGGCAATCATATACAAGATGCAACACTGAAATTTACCTATGTGCCACTCTATAACTCTTCAAAGAATAATTCTTCCCCATTGGCTCACATACATTTCTCATTTAAAAAATATATGCTGAATGTCTTCCATATTTATGTCCTCTGCTAGGGGGTAGAGGCTAACAAGTACCCTTAAACCTTTAAGTAGCTTTCTAAAATTTATCCACTGATCTATTCATTCTTTCAGCAAATATTTACTGTCTATCATGAGGCAGATACTGTGTGATGATGGTAAAAAAAAAAAAAAAAGGAGAGAGAGAGAGAGAGGACTCTACCCATATGGACCTCATATTGTAACTAGGATGACCAACACACTCTCAAATGTTTAGTACCCTCTATGTTAGGTGCTAATTACAGTGTGCTAGATGTCCTAGCAGCATAATGAGAAAAAAGATTCATTCTGCAAGAAAGGGAGATGGTGGAGAAATGGTTTGGAAGAGGAGAAGGAGCTCAGAAAGCTTTACAGAGAGAGTAAATTTAACCAAGGCCATCAAAAGTAAGTCCCTAGGGAGCAGAGGGCAGCATGGGTAAACAGCAAATGGAACATCACAAAAAAGGGCAGAGAGTTGCAAGTGCTTTACAGGGATGTAGGTCCTCCAGTTTCTTCATTTTGGTTCAAAGCAAAAGTTACAAACTTGTGACCTTCAGACCATTTTCAGCCCTGGACATGTTGTACTTGACTTAGACCATGTTTCATGGACAAAATGTAAACATGGGAAGAATTCACAAAAATCCAGATTTCAAGCTTCTTTTGAAAGTACATTTTGAGCAACTCTGAACCAGAATGTCTATGTGGAAATAATCTGCTGGAGACATGCAGTGACACTGCCCCTCACCCCCCTTCTAGAAGCCTGCCTTTCAGTTTTAGTACAGTGCTCACTAGACCAGCTTCACTTATTAATGTTACTTGACAGGCCCTAGCTGGTGTTTTATTTGAGATGCCTGGTTTAAGGTTTTAATACTTCTGAAAAGGCAATTGACTCTGGAGGAAAAAAATGGAATGTAGCTCTGAGCTGTTAATCAGTCACTTGTCATTAATTCTTCAGGTGTAAATGAAGGTTTGGAGAGCAACCTAGAGTAGAGGGATGGAAAAGAGAACACAAGATCATTAAGCATTAGAGTGTCTGGTTTTGTAAAGAATTTGGTAGTCTTAGAAAGAATAAAGGAAGCAGTGCTCCACAATTTCATACTTTTTCCATGGTTAATCAAAAAATACTCATTTCAAACTAGGAACCCGCTATGAGAATTAGAGTTAAGACACTGACCTTTTCTTAATTCTTGACTATGCTTATTTATTTCTAGTGACCCTGTTTGCAAGCCTGTAATTTTTAACAGTTAAAATTCTAAGTCTCTCTCAGGGATCTCCTGAAAAGTTATTGGCCTTGTGCCCACTCACTGAATTCAAGCCATGGACATTATCCCCAGGTAATTAAAATGTTCACTTACAGAAAAAAAAAAAAAAAAAAAGCCAAGTATCACATTGCATTGTTAACCTTCTTCTCAGATAACGTACTTGGTGTCAGAATTATCTGTACTGCCTTGGGGCTTTTTTGAAGAGTGAATATCTTTGCACACACTGTCAGCATACACCATGTAGGAATAATTATCATCATTAACCTGAGTCTTATTAAGCTGCCTGCTTATTAATATGTATTGCCATTCACCATAAGTGCTAAGTTGGTGGCAGAAAAACAAAAGAGATAGCTGAATAAAGATGGCATCCCAGGCTTTAGTAACATTATTAAAATATTTAGAAAGGGAATCTAATGAATTTGCCTTTTCTCTTAAAACACATAAATCCCCAATTCTCCTAACTTTGAAAGAACGTATAGGGTAAATAATTGTGTAATATATATAAGAGGAAGAAAGAGGGGTTCTTGGAAAGAACCAGACAGCGTGTATCATCCATTCATAGAAGACAAAGGAAAAAAATCAATGATTTGATCAAAATGCTTATGAATTACTGAATTCCACATTCCAAATGTGACATTTGGAAGCCATGTGCTTAGAATCCACAAATAAAAAGCAGATGACACATTTGTGCTAGCTTTCTATCAGACCTTTAAAGAGTTCCCAAACTCTAGGGGGCAACTTCTGTAGAGTAAAGTGTTGGCCGTACTAAGCATAGAGAATTACTGCCCAAAAGTCAGGGCTGGTGGTGGGCTGTGGGGTAGAATGGATAGTGTGATTGCTCAGTGAAGCAGCAGGGCTGAGGCTCTTTGGTATCAGGGTGTTCTGAGTTACAAAAGAGGAAGGACTCCTGTCAAATGCAGCATAGACCTACTCCAATAAAGGATATGGAAAATTAATGAAAAGATTCCAAAACTTGTAACATTTCATGACAAATGAAGCCATATTTCGGCAGCCAGATTTCAAAGAAAAAGTTATACTTGGCCTCCATCAGCTACCTTGTCTTTCCATTTATTAGCCTCTAAATGCATTTAGAGGTACCAACTCTCATTTAAAAGTTGTGGTGGACCTCACTTTTCCCTTATATCTCCTGAGAATGTGAATGAAGACAGCAAAGTGACCTGATAGAGATAAAGCTTCCTTCTCTCATGCACCTACTTCCCTTTCCCTGTACAGCTCCACTCCTGCCTGTACGCACCTTATTTTAGATTCACTTACAAGGGTGGACTCAGGTTTTGTGGAGCTTGAACTATATATAATTTGGGTATTTCTCTTTCAGGAAAATGTAATATTATGAATACAAAATTAGGTATGAGCATGAATATTTACTTAGAATGACAATAAAAATCACAGTAAAATCAATTCTTAAAAAAAATCTCAAAAATACTGCAAACATTACAAAATGCAGAAAACAATACAAAATGCAGAAGACTTTTATTGAATAAACTCCCTGACACACCCTGTAATGCTTTTCTTCCACTTTTGGCTACATATTGTTTGGTCACCTCTTCACATAAGAACAAATTTGTAGTTTCCTTCTATTAAAAAAAAAAAGATAATTCAATCTTCCTAACATAGTTGATCGGATTTGGTTTTATTAGTAGTATTAAGATGCATAAAACATGAAATGTCAACACAGACATAATCACCATGTATAGACGTGCTAGAAGTTTTATGTCCTATAACATGGAATTTCTGATAAATTCCATTTTGTAAAATCCCTGTCAAAAACTAAAATAATGTAAGGTACATTTTAATTTCATAAGATGCATCACCGAGTATTTTTTTTTTAATTTTTTTTTATTTTTTATTTCCAGCATAACAGTATTCATTATTTTTGCATCACACCCCGTGCTCCATGCAATCCGTGCCCTCTATAATACCCACCACCTGGTACCCCAACCTCCCACCCCCCCTCCCTTCAAAACCCTCAGATTGTTTTTCAGAGTCCATAGTCTCTCATGGTTCACCTCCCCTTCCAATTTCCCCCAACTCCCTTCTCCACTCTAAGTCCCCATGTCCTCCATGCTATTTGTTATGCTCCACAAATAAGTGAAACCATATGATAATTGACTCTCTCTGCTTGACTTATTTCACTCAGCATAATCTCTTCCAGTCCCGTCCATGTTGCTACAAAAGTTGGGTATTCATCCTTTCTGATGGAGGCATAATACTCTATCCCCAGGGGTACAGGTCTGTGAATCACCAGGTTTACACACTTCACAGCACTCACCAAAGCACATACCCTCCCCAATGTCCATAATCCCACCCCCTTCTCCCAAACCCCCTCCCCCCAGCAACCCTCAGTTTGTTTTGTGAGATTAAAAGTCACTTATGGTTTGTCTCCCTCCCAATCCCATCTTGTTTCATTTATTCTTCTCCTACCCACTTAAGCCCCCATGTTGCATCACCACTTCCTCATATCAAGGAGATCATATGATAGTTGTCTTTCTCTGCTTGACTTATTTCGCTAAGCATGATACGCTCTAGTTCCATCCATGTTGTCGCAAATGGCAAGATTTCATTTCTTTTGATGGCTGCATAGTATTCCATTGTGTATATATACCACATCTTCTTGATCCATTCATCTGTTGATGGACATCTAGGTTCTTTCCATAGTTTGGCTATTGTGGACATTGCTGCTATAAACATTCGGGTGCATGTGCCCCTTTGGATCACTACGTTTGTATCCTTAGGGTAAATACCCAATAGTGCAATTGCTGGGTCATAGGGCAGTTCTATTTTCAACATTTTGAGGAACCTCCATGCTGTTTTCCAGAGTGGCTGCACCAGCTTGCATTCCCACCAACAGTGTAGGAGGGTTCCCCTTTCTCCGCATCCTCGCCAGCATCTGTCATTTCCTGACTTGTTTATTTTAGCCATTCTGACTGGGCATCACCGAGTATATTCATGATAGGCAGGAACTTCCATTTTGACTGAGTTTGGATGTTAATGGAATCCTCTCCTTGTAATTTTAAACATCTGATGACTGGGAATACTTTCTATAAACCAGCTTCTGGAATTATATACTTTGGACCTTGTTTCTCAGCTTCCACCTGTATCTTTCACGTGGTGACCATGTAAGACACATTCATGTCATGATAAGACCTGTGGTCCTACACACTTAAGGGAATCAGCCCAGTGGATATTTGGAGTATTCTAACTATACCTTGGTAGCTAGTAATTTAACAGAGGAGATTGAAACCATATAAATACCCACCATTCAACCCAAGCTTAGTGTATCTGCAGTTCGGCTTGCTCTTGACCTCCTTTGAGATAGCATTCCAGGGCCATCTGACAAAAAAATAAATAAAGAGAAGTGGCAGTGAACAGAGACACCTCCCCTTACTTTAGTCAGCTTTATCAAACTGTATGACCCTGTAGATGTGTTGCGAGGGCCTCTCCTATTACCTTAGAAGTAACAAGTTTCATTAGCTTCAAAGGAGTGTTCCTTCTGTACAGTTTAAAGGTCTGATAGAATTTTTATCTTTCCAAAATTCCATGATTTAAAGCGTACATACATACATACGTACATATGTGTGTAGAAAAGTGAAGACTTTAAACTAAAAGCAAATAATTTAGTAAACTCACATGGAGAATATAATTAATTGAGCAGTTAAAATGAAGCCATAAAGTCTATAAAAGAAGGGGACAATATTGACCAACATCCTGTGACCCTAGAAACTCTGGATCAGATCCAACATATTGGTACTTAGCTACCATTTCTTATGTTTGATTTGTTGTTTTGTTTTGTTTTGTTTTGTTTTGTTTTTTAACATAGTTATCTCCATGCTTTTATGTTACTTGCTAACATGTAAGTTCTTTATCTGCTTCCTAAGTTCTACATGCATCCCTCACTGGAGCAGTTCAAAAAACAAAATACATGATTCCTCCATCAAGCCAGTAATGAATGAATCAAAGGTCTAACACTAAAAAAGGAAAAAGTGCTACTCTTCTGCTATTTGGGGGGGAAAGCTGAAAGATTATCTCTTCCTCAGAAGAGGGAGGAGATCTAAGAGTTGAACTGCTGAACAGATGAGACCAGCTGCCCACCTTGCTTCTTCTGCTCTAGCACATCTTTCTGGAAATCCTTGTTTCTCTTTTCTGTTTACAGAGACACCATTTCAGTCCTGGCCTGTATCTTCTTACTACAACAGTAGTTAAATAGCTGATCCCTTTTGACTATGTTATCCAATTAATATAAGACTGTTTCCAAACCAAATGGAGCTTTAATGATTTAAAACTTGGAGGCTTGGGGCACCTGGGTGGCTCAGTGGGTTAAGCCTCTGCCTTCAGCTCACGTCATGATCTCAGGGTCCTGGGATCGAGCCCCACATCGGGCTCTCGGCAGGGAGCCTGCTTCCTCCTCTCTCTCTCTGCCTACCTCTCTGCCTACTTGTGGTCTCTGTCAAATAAATAAAAAAAAATCTTAAAAAAAAAAAAAAAAAAAAACACTTGGAGGCTTTACTTTATTAGACCCTTGAAGTCATTGCTGTAACTAATCAGGTAGATCAACACTGAGTAGCTGATGTGTGAATTGCAGGAGGCAGAGCTGCATCACAACAGTATCTTACTTCCACAGACTTAACCCTTTATACTCAGCTGCAAGTCTTTCAACACTTTTATGAATGAATGTGCTGGAAAAACAAGGATGTGAGAGAGGGGCAGTATCTCTAAGAAAACACATTACCTAAAAGATATGAAGCACCTAGGCAAGAAGGGTATGTATTTGATAAAGATTGTTTATGTAATAGCATTGATATTATCCAAGTAGACTAAATCTGTTTTTTCCCCACAGCTTGCAAAGTCTCGTAATTTGGAACTTCATCAGAGAAATCAGGTTACAGAGAAGTAAAGAGATTCTATTTTCTTGCATATCTAAGAGTAACATAAGTAAATTCGTAACCCTACCCTAAATAATTGAAAAGAAAAAAGAAGGAAGAAAGGAAAAGGTGAAAGGAAAGGAGGAAGAGGGAGAAACGAGAAATCTATGAAACTTTCATAGAAGGGAGAAGGCCTTCCCAATCAGATGAAAACATAAATCTCTTAAAGACAGCCATCCCAGGGAAAACCATTTCCAGAGCAAGTGTCTCCAGAGCATTAGAATTAATTAATAAATTCTAGTAACATTCTAAATAGTCTTTGAGATAGAGAAAGCCAGCAGATTAAGATACACACACACACACATATGCACATGCATACACACTCAGTTTTTGAAATGTTGAATAGCTTTGTGAGACATCTTGTTATAAGGAGATAATTGTGGGGCAGGGTTGGCTGGCTCAGTCTGTTAAGCATTTGCCTCTTGATTTTAGCTCAAGTCATCAGGTCATGATCTTAGGATTATGAAATCAAGCCCTGCTTTGAGCTCTACTCTGAGCATGGAGCCTGCTTGATTCTCTCTCCGTCTCCTCTCCCTCTGCCCCACCCTCTCTCTCTCCCCAAAAGAAAAGAAAGAAAGAAAGAGAGGAAGGAAGGAATCTGGCTCCTATAAGAGTTTCTTGTACAACAACTTATTACTCATATCTCATGTATCTTATTTTACATAGGAACTTTACAATAGCAAATTTCTACCATATCTGTCTAATGTCAAAATATCTAATTAATTCAGGAGCTAGCCTGAATGTGAATGAAGTTGTCAACATATAACAACTAAAATTTATTGCAATTAATCACCTTATCCAAAAATATACAAGATTATTATCAGCCAACAGAAATACATAGGAAGCCAAAAACCTGTTATTTAATCTAACTCCATGTAACCAATTCTTTAGGTATTTTTGTGTTAACTTAAAACCTCCATGAACTAGATTTATGAGACATAATCGTTTAACTTTCATTCATTTACTTTTTTAACATATTTAATTCATGTTTTATTTATTTATTCAAATTATTTATTAAGCACCTATTCTATGACCAGTATTGTTCTAGGAGAGAACTGAATTTACTAGGAGGGGACTGAATTAACAGTGAAAAAAACTGACAGAATTCTCAGCCCTCATGATCTCACATTCTACCAAGTTACTCTAGTTGTATCATTGGGAATTTTACTTCTGAAAATAGGAAGCATTTGAACATCATTTTGTTTGTATTAGTGACTTACTGAATGCAAAAAATCTTGAAGCCGTGCTTATGTTTGGCAAATCTGTGTGAAGAACGTGTGGGTAGTTTTCAGGGTTTCCAGACCAATGTAAAAGGAAATTGCTTGTTTGTTTCTTCAAGGGTAATAAAAGATTTTCAAGATAATTTTGGCAGTATGCAATATTTCAATTTTTGTTTTAGTCACTGACTAAAGTACTTAATTCTTTGGGGAAGATTACACTGTCCTGCGGCTTTGGCACTAGAAATAAGTAATTGAATATACACGCTCTTCCGAAATGTGTTACTTAGGTATTGGGAAAGTAGTTCTCATTGGTTTTAAAGATCAACATTCTATTTTAAAAGAGCACTAAAAGTGTAGTACATGAGACCAAGGTTTATGTTCCAGTACAGACACTAAGTGACCATTCACAAGATGATTTCTGTACTTCTGATACATATTAGATTATCTATTTTAGCAAGCATTTAAATTCAGTTGAATACATTTAAATATCTTCAAAAACTCGATTTGTCTTTGTGAAAAATTTCTTGAAATCCAGCTGCATGGTTTGTGCATCACCAAATTAGCTTTAATAATAAGTATCCCGATTGTTCTAGAAATGTTTTGGATTTTACATTTAAACAAGTCTTCATTTGAATGTGCGCCATATTAAATTTATATAATTGCTCTATAATAAATACCTTACTATTCATATCTGATATTCTAAGAATATTCATAGCTGTAATTCAGTAGCTTTCCTTCAAGTAGTTGAAAAGTAGATGTTTCATCCTCTTAACATTTAATAACAAGGCAAACACTGGAGTTTTTGAAAGCCAAACTTAGAGGGCAGTTTTCAAAATTCCTCAATTTTTAAAATTCCTGACAGATACCATTTATATAATATGAATATTGGCAAGAAGAGTCCTAGGAAACCCATTCAGAAACAAGTCCAGGTGTGTAAGCTCATGAAATACACACTAGGTTTAATATTTTATCCAGGATTGTTAAAGGTTTTTCATTTAATATTAATGAAGCCATAATATCTTCCTGTTCTATTTCCCCATCTAGAAGAGGACTAAAATTTTACCTGCCCCCACGAAATTGGCACTGATAAGTGAGAAAATCACCCAAGGCTCCCAAGGCAAACATTATACCGTGGAAATAAATTAGGCACATCTGGAAGCAACATTAAAACTCTTTTAGGCCGCTTGGGTACAGCTGCAATCATTTGTTAGTAAACGATACTCTAGCAGCATAGATGAATGCACTTTTAAGAACCCATTTTACTCCCAAAGAGAAACTAAAACCTTAGGAGTTTCCCACTGAATATTCAAAATATAATGAAATTGAAATCACATTTGGAATAGATCTTTCTTTTCACTTTCTGGTTCTGTATTGATACATTATTTTTTGTTCATCATTTCTCTTGAATTATCCTCAGAAGTCAGGAAATTAATCTCCACTGTCATACCCTTTACTGCCCAGCACCAGAATCTGTATGAACTCTTACTGCTTTCCATTGCTATTGATTGTGTGGTATGTTTAGGTAATCTGAGCCATTCTTAGATTCTTTTTTTAATATTTTAGATTGTTTCCACTGCTAATATATCAGGCTCTCCATTTGAAGCCAGAGGATGCCCATTTAATTTGTAACAATTTTTGAAATAATAACTGGGCGGACAAGTGAGTCACATCATTGAAATTAGTTTCAGTCCACTGACAGATGGACTACTACAGACATTGGGAAGATGTCTGGGCAGCTTCCTGCTGCTGCAGTGTTCGATAGCAGAAAGAGTCCTGGGTTACTATGAAATTTATCAGGAAAGAAAAGGAATAGGAAGGCAAAATAGATCCAATTTCAGAACACTAATACTTTGAAACCACTTCCAGGTTATCTGTAGGTTCCTCTCCAGTTTTTATTTGGTCAATTCACAAAAGATCATATAGATAAAAGGACAAAAAATAATCCTGGCATAGATATTCCAACTCCGAATAAGACCAGTAGTGACTTTTTTTTTTTTAATGTCGAATGACTTGGCAGAGTTAATGTGGAATGCCACTTTTTCCAAACATACCTTATCAAAGCATATATTATTCAGTAGGTTTTTAAACAATGTTTCATGTAGAAAAATAATGATAATTAGCTACAAAAAATTATCCCCTCTTTCAGAGTACTCATTGCAGCTGTTGTCTTCTGCTTGTCACTGGACTTCTAACTGAAAAACATTTTTATGCCCTGTGAGTGACAGTTTTTAAATTAACAACACCTCACATTATTCAGAAGAGACTATGAAAGAGAAACACACCAGCATGCTTCTCACTAGGAATTTGGACCATGTTGTCATTCAAGAGGGAGAACTGTGGAACTTGCATACCCTACAGGCCTGAAGAAATATGCCATTTCTCACTTTCTAGGCCTTCACTGCTATAACTCACCACTTAATGCAAGACACTCACAGGCTTCTACACATGAAATCTGGCACAATATCCTAAAATATTGAATTTGTCCATTTTGTGCCGTCAACTTGCTGCAGACCAAAATTCCTATCAGAGCCCAAAATATAAAGGGTAGCAATATATTTTTTCCTTTAACTTTCATGACTTCAGCCTCTGACAGAAGCCTTAATTTATTATAACTACTACAAGGGGCTACATTTTAGCATCAAGTACTGTAAGTCAGCTCCAGACACACAAGCCTGCCAACTCTCTAATTCATTTGGAATGAGGTGAGATTCGATCATTTATTTTCCCACTGAGAAGATTTGTGTTGCCTTTTAAAGTGAAAGAACTCAGTATCCCTTCAGAAGCTATTCAGGATTCATTGAAATTTTGTTGACAGTCATGTTTTTAAGAATAAGCGAATATGGCATGGACTAGAATAATCAGATGTTATAGCCAAAAATAATCGTTCATTCTTCTGACACTTACCTCATTGACCCAGTCAATGACCTAGAAAAACTGACCATGTAGAAGTGTCAACTACAATCTTCAGGGAGAGAAAAAAGTACCCTGGAGAAGCAGAGTTGATCAAAAATGAGAGTAAAAGATATAATGAAAAAAATTTTAAGACTTACAGACTAAAAAGATATATCAAATTTTCCCAAAATACTTAGATCACCAAGCTAAGTATTACTTTCATTAATAAAAGCCAGATCAAAATTAAAATAACTATTGAACTCTTAGAAAATTCAAAAGAAAGTACTAAAGTGTGCATAGAGTATTTATAACATATATGAGGGAGATGTGCACATATAACCTACAGAAAATAGTCATAAAATTTTGTATAAATTATGAATGAATTCTGTAGTCATTAAGTGCTAGGTGATTGGAAAGGAGAATAAAACTGAAATGTAAGAAGAAAAATAGCTCCAGGATTGGAGGAAAAAAAGGAAAATATGTATAAAATCTTGGTGAATTCCTTTAAAAATAAGTGTTCCCAATATTCAGACACCAAAGTTCTTTCATCTTTCCCTTTAAGAAGGTATGAAAACCAATCTACAAAAGGAAGTATTTTTTAATTGGAAAAAGTCATTGAGGTCAGATTGCTAGCAAAATATACACATAGAAAACAAATCACTGATGAACACAGATGCAAAAATCCTAAAGAAATTATTAGAAAATGAATACTGCACAATGTTTAAAAAAATTATAACTTAGCTGGTCTTATTCCAGTATTCAGGGATAATTTAATGTAAAAAATCTTTTATTATGATTTTCTAATATTTGCAATTTAAATTTGAAAACCATATGTTTATCTCAAGTGATGTAGAAAAGCATTTTAATAAAATTCAACTCTCATTCTTGAGAAACCCCTCAATAATAACAGCATTTCTAATCTGATAATTTGCAGCAAATATATTTATTTGTGAAGCCTGAGCAAAATTTCCACCAAATTCAGGAGTAAGATAAGAATGCCCAATGAATTTAACTGAAAAAGAAATAAAGAAAACAGTCCTATTTACAATAGTATCAAAAACAATGAAATACATATGAATAAATTTAAGGAAGTGAAAGACCTATACACTGAAAACTTAAGACACTGATGAAATTGAAGAAGACAACCTAAATGGAGAGATATTCTTTGTTCATGGAGTGGAAGAATTAATATTGTTAAAATGTCGATACTAAACATAGTGTGGATTCAATGAAATCCCTATCAAAATTTCAGTAGCTTTTTTTTTTTTTTTTTACAGAATTAGAAAAAAAACCCTATAATGCATCTGGATCCACAACAGACCCCGAATGACTAAAGCAGTTCTGAGAAAGAGCAAAGTGGGAGGCATCATACTTTCTAATTTCAAACTATATTACGAAGTTATAGTAATCATAATCATATGGTACCAGTGTTTTTTTTTAAAAAAAAAAGACACATTAAGAGCCCAGAAATAGACCCATATGTATACAACCAACTAATATTTGCAAAGGAGCTAAGAATCTTCAATGGGAAAAAAGGTAGTCTCTTCAATAAATGGTATGGGAAAATTGGATATTTACATGCAAAAAAAAAAAAAAAAGAAAGAAAGAAACTAGGCCCCTATTTTAAAACACTCACAAAAAATTAACTTGAAGTGGAGTAAAGACTGAAACCATAAAACTCATAGAAGAAAATATAGAGAAAAATCTCCTTGATCTTGGTCTTGGCAATGACTTTTTGGATATAACATCTAAAGCACAAACAACAAAAGCAAAAATGAACAAGTAGGATACATCAGACTAAAAGCCTTCTACACAGGAAAAGAAATGACCAACAAAATGAAAAGGCAACCTATAAAATGGGAGAAAATATTGCAAATATCTGATGAGGGTTTAATATCCAAAATAGATTAGGAACTCATACACTCAATGGCATAAAGGCAAATAATTCAATTTTTTTAAATGGGCAAAGGACCTGAGTAGACATTTTTCCGAAGATGTTCCGATGGCCAATGGGTTCATGAAGAGATTCTTAACATCACTAATTATCAGGGAAATACAAATCAAAACCACAATGAGATAATAACCTCACACCTGTTAAAATGCTATTATCAAAATGACATAGGTAACAAGTGCTGGTGAGAATATGGAGAAAAGGGAATGCTTGTAGCCTGTTGTGGAAATGTAAATCAGTATAGCCTCCATGGAAAACAGTATAGAGGTACCTCAAAAAATTAAAAAGAGAACAACTCTATAATCTAGGAATTCTATTTCTACATATATATCCGAAGAAAATGAAATCACTGTCTTGAAGAGATTGCTAAACCCCTGTTCATTGCAGCATTATTTACAGTAGCCAAGACATCCTCTGTGTTCCTCAATAGATGAATGGAGAAAGAAAATGTATACATATGTATATGTGTGTGTGTGTGTGTGTGTGTATACACATATATGTGTGTATGTGTGTATATATATGTAATGTATATGTATATGTATATATAGGAATGTTACTTATTCACAAAAAAGAAAATCTTGCCATTTGTGACAACTTGAATGAAACTTGACAGTATTATGATAAGTAAAATAAATCATACAAAGAAAAATACTGTATGATCTCACTTATATGTGAAACCTGAAGAGAAATGAACTTTAAAAATAGAGCAAAGATTGGTAGTTGCCAAAGGAAGAGGGCAGGGGATGGAAGAAATGGGTGAAGATGATCTAAAGATACAAACTTCCACTTGCAAGATAAATACATTCTATGAATGTAATGTACAGCATGGTAACAGTACTGTGTTGTATATTTGAAAGCTGCTGAGAACGTGTATCTTAAAAATTTTAAGTATGTGAGGTGATGAATGTGTTCACTAAACTTATTGGGGTAATCATTTTATAGCATAAACATATACAAATCATGTTGTACACCTTAAACTTGTAAAATGTAATAAATTAGTTGTATCTTAATAAAGCTGGGGGGCACCCACCCATTAGGACTAATTCAGCACTGTACTTAAAGGTTATAACTAGGAAAATATGAAAATAAATTAAGAGCACAAGGGCCACTCCTTGGTATTTACCCCAAGGGGTTGAAAATTTGTCCACACAAAAATCTGCACACAGATATTTATAGCACCTTTGTTCACAGTTGCCAAAATTTGGACACAATTGACATGTTCTTCTGTAGGTAAATGAATAAATATGCTGTGATACATCCTGACATGGAATATTATTCAATGCTGAAAAGAAATGAGCTATCACACCATGAAAAGACATGGAAGAAACTTAAATGCATATTACTAAGTGAAAAAAGCCAATCTGAAAAGTACCCATACCACACTATCTTGATTACAGTGTCTTTATACTGAGTCCTAAAGTTGGGTAATATCAGTCCTCCAACTTTATCCTTCCTCTTCAATATTGTATTGGCTATTCTGAATCTTTTTGCCTTTCCATGTAAATTTTAGAATCACTTTGTCAATATTCACAAAATAACTTCCTGGGATTTTGATTTGGATGGCATTAAATCTATAGATTAAGTGAGGAAGAACAGACTTTTTAAAAATTTCTTTTTCTTTGTAAAACTTTTTTTAAAATTTTAATTCCAGTGTAGTTAACCTATAGTGTTATATTCATTTCAGGAGTACCATATAGTGATTCAACAATTCCATATATTACTCAGTGCTCATCAAGATAAGTGATTTTAAACCCATTCACCTACTTTACCCAAAAACTGACATCTTGAAAATATTGAATCTTCCTTTCCATGAACATGGAATGTATCACCATTTATTTAGTTCTTTGATACCTTTCATTGGAGATTTGTAGTTTCCCACATACAAATCTTATATATACTTTGTTTGATTTGTACCTACATTGTTCATTTTGGGGGTGTTATTGTAAATTATATTGTCTTTTTAATTTCAAATTCTACTTTCTCATTGTGGATTTATAGAAAAACAGTTGACCTTTTTATGAACTGTGTCCTGCAACCTTGTTTTTGTCATTTATTAGCTCTAGTGTTTTTCGGGTTGTTGTTTTTTTTTGTCATTTCCTTCAGATTTTCTACATACACAATCTGTCATCTGTGAACAAATATGGTTTTGTTTTTTCCTTCCCAGTCTATACCTTTTATTTGTTTGTTTGTTTGTTCGTCTTGTTTTATTTTCTGGGACTTCTGGTACAATATTGAAAAACAGTGCTGAGACGGGATATCCTTGTCTTATTCCTGATCTTAGTGGGAAAGCTTTAAGCTTTTCACTGTTAAATATGACATTTGCTATAGGATTTTTTGTAGACATTCGTATCAAATTGAAATTTTCCTCTCTTCCTACTTTTATTGCGATTATGACATTTGCACTGGTTTATATCTATGATGAAAGCTTTTCAAATTGTACACTTTAAATACATATAGGTTGTTACATATCAATTATACCTTATAGAGTTTTCTTAAATAATTCAAAATTTAAAAAATCTGGATCTCCCACACTTTTTGGGTAATGAGGTTCATCAGCTTCATATAGACTCTACCTTCTCTTTCCTCGTGTTTGGAGAAGGGAAGCCCTGAAGCAGTAGAGGAAGTATTGGCAAGGTATGAAGGATGTTCCAACCTGAGACAACAGGAACACTGGATGGAAAAAGCCTCATCCCCAGAGTACAGGATCTCCATTTCTCTATCCTCATTTTCTTCCCTCTGCAGCAATGTAGTTGAAGTGAACAACCAAGAAAGACTACAGGAAGTCTGCAAAACCTTTAGATTATTTTCTCTGACAGTGACCTCAGCTACAGGAAATACACATATCCGGAGTTTCTTGGAAGGATGTGTGGTTGCACTTTTTTAAGAGGTATATTCCATCTAGTTTGCTTCAGGTTCCTCCACTACCTGTTTACTTATTGCTTCTCTGGTGCTCCTCCTTTCTTTATGTAGATCTGAATTTGTGGTCTGTATCATTTTCCTTTTCCCTAAAGAACTGTGAACATTTTTTGCAAGTCAGCTCTGTTGCTAACAAATTCTCTCAAGTTTGTTTGAGAAAAGTCTTTAGTACTCCTTCCCTTTTGAAGGATAATTTCACAGGATACACAATTCTAGGTTGGTCTGAGAGTTTTCTCTCAACATTCTAAATACATTTCACCGGACTTCCAACTTGCTTGCATTGTTTCTGAAGAAAAGCTGAGGTAGTTCTTACCTTTGCTCCCCTGTAGGAAAGTTGTCCCCTCCCCCCACCCGACTTCATTCAGGATTTTAAATTTATGCTTGATTTTCTGTAGCTTGAAATTAATATGACTAGGTATATTATGAATATATATACCAAGCATTTATTCTGTTTGGTGTTCCATGAGCTTTCTGGATCTGTACTTTGATATGACATTATTTTGAAGAATTTTTCAGTCATTATTCTTTCAAGTATTTCTTTTCTGTTTTTTTTTTTTCTCTTTTTCTTCTAACATTCCCATTATAAGTATGTTATTACATTTGCCATTGTATGCAGTCCTCAGAAACTGTGATTCATTTGAGGGCTTCCCTCCCCTCCCCAGTCTTTTCTTTGTTTGCTTTTTAGTTTGGGAGATTTCTGTTGAGAAATCCTCAAGTTCAGAGTTTCTTTCCTTGACTGCATTCTGCCAAAGGGTCCATCAAGAGCATTCTTCATTTCTGTTAGTTTTTATCTCTTGCATTTCATTTTGGTTCTTCTATAGAATTTCCATCTCTTTACTCATATTACTCATCTGTTCTTACGTGCTGTCGACTTTACCCATTAGAATCCTTAGCATATTAATCATAATTGTTTTAAATTCCAAGTCTAATTATCACAACATCTCTACCATATCTGTATCTGGTTCTGACACGTCCTCTGGCTTTTCGAACTGTGTTTTTTGCCATTTAATGTGTCTTGTGATTTTTTTTTTTTTTTTCTTGATAGCCAGACGCGATCTTCTTTCTGGGTAAAAGGAACCAATTTCAGTCCTTTAACAGTTTGGTGGTAAGCTTTGGGGGGAGAAGCAGCACTCTACACCTCTGTGATTAATTTTCAGTGTTTTAGTCAGCCTTTGCCTCTGCACTCTAAACAGCACATAGGCTTCTCAGGCTTTTACTCTTTAGGTAAGACAGAATGGCTAGTGTGGCAAGAATTGGATATTTCTCTTCCTCCATGTGAAAGGCTCAAGCCAACTGGAACTGAGTGTTTTTTCCCCCGCAGGCCAGTTGGGTGCTGATAAAAAAAAATTAAAAAAAATAAAGTTAGGATGGTTAAGTATTTTCTCCTAAAACAGACATTGGTAAGAAGTATAGAATGCTTTGGCATATTTTCCTTTTCTGCTCCCTCTACCAGAAGTAGGTGGGGATCTCTCTCCAATATTGACTCTGAGACATGAAGAATTTCAAAGTGGGGCACCCCAGTGACTAGGTGTGACTAAACTCCTGGAGTTTTTATCTCTTGGACTTGCTCACCATGCAACCCCAGCAATATGTCAATTACGTGTCAGGTTTTCCTTTCTAGGCACTGGTTTCTGTAGAAGATTCTGTTCTGGTGATTTGTAATTCTATGTATTTGCCTGTCTTTCCAGTTTGGGGGAGGAAGTTTGTCCTATGGCCTCACTTTTCATATGGATCTAAGAAAAGTTGTTGATTTTTCACTTTGTTCAGCTTCTTATTTGTTGTTAAAATAAAGTGGCAGCTTCCAGCCTGCTTACATGCTGACTGGAAACTAAAAGGTCCCAGATAATCTTAAAAAGAAAAAAATTTTAGTTCCAGCACATGGAGACATCATCTTGGTATATATTATTCTAGGTATTTTATTCTGTGTGTGTATTATTTATTCATGTATGCATAAGTGTTTATGTATATGTGTATGTGATAAACATATGTACTAGTTATATACATATATACTAGTTCTTCCACTAAAATCTGTCACTCTTCTTTAAAAAAAGAAAATATTAAAAGCATCAAACATGGACCAGGAGAAGGTATAGGCAAAACATGTAACAAATAGATGATTAGTATGCATAATTTTTCAAAAACTTACCAATTAATAAGGAAAAGATAAATACCTCAAAGAAAATTAGCAAACATTGTAAGCTAAACAATTCACAAAAGAGGAATTATGAATAATCAATCAGTCAATAAAAAGGCCCCTCCTTATATAGAATGGAATGTACCACTTAAACACCAATGAAATAACATTTCCCACTAATCAGATTAAGAAACAATAATCTGACTATATCAAGAGTTGACAAGAACATAGAAATTTACTGTTATTCGCTGCTGGTGAGAATATAAACTTGGTACAATTGATTTGAAGAACAATTTAACAATTGATAATAAAGCTGAAGTTAGAATATCTTATGACCCAGCAATTTTACTTCTAGTTCTACATCCTAGAGAAACTTTCATGAATAATAAGGGTATTAATACAAGGCTGCTTATACAGCATTGTTTGTAATACTGAAAAAAATTGGAATAGCTTCTGTCCCCATATAGAAAAAAAGAATTATGAATGATGGTGTCATTCACAGAAAATAAATAAAGTGCAGTCACATATACCAACATGGATGAAATGAAAAAAGCAATAAGCAGAAGTCTGCAGCCAGTATAGTACCATATACATAAAATCATATTTATGATGTAAAATTATAAGAAATCTGCAGGAACTCTAAATATAATGTTCAGGAGAGTGGTTTCCACAGAGGAGGGCAGAGGTAAAGGCAGGTGGAATCAGAAGGGATGAATTTTAGCTTTAATTGTATAGATAATGTATTATTTCTTAGGTTGTAAAGTAGGTGCATCACAGCATACTTATTTTCATTTCTGAATTTTTTTTGAAAGAGTTTATTACTTTATTTATTTATTTGTCAGAGAGAAAGGGAGAGAGCACATAAGTTGGTGGAGCAGCAGGCAGAAAGAGAATCAGGCTCCCTGTGGGACTCAGTCCCAGGACCCTGGGATCATGACCTGAGCCAAGGGCAGCCACTTAACTCCACTGAGCCATTCAGACATGCCTCATTTCTGAATGTTTCTAAGCATTTTGAATTAAATTTTTAAAGAAAGCAAAATATATGGAAGTAGGTTCTTTGGTTTTGGAAACTAAAAAATCTTTATCTCACACTATTTTTCATGATTTGTATGAAAATAATATTTAGAATAGAATGATTAAGAATTAAAATTCATTAGCATTTACTGCAATGCAGTCTCTTAGCAAACTAGAAATTTGATTGGATTGTTGTAAATACATTTTTTATTGTATTCTTGTAAACATAACATTATGTTCTGAAAACTATTCAAGATAATCACTGATTTGTACAGTTCTGCCAGGGTTAAAAAAATTCTTGTCAACACTCTTTGATAGAACAAATATATTTAAAGAAATATTACTATGATGTTGGTGTTCCTAGGCAGAGCTCAATATCCTATGAATAAAAAACAGAAAATAGAGTAACCTAAGCATAATAGAAGATTTTAAACTGAACTGCTTTGTTATTAATATTATTATTAAAGTGTTATTAATCAGAGAGCTCCTTATCATGCCTGTGCCTTAGATGAGCAAAGTGAGCCAATCGCTATTCAAGGTCCCACCCACCAACCTTGTTTGCCAAGTTCTTGAATTTCTTTGAAGCATACAGGAATATGGGCACACTTCATTTCTTCACTGAAAAGTAGAAAACTGTTATTTTTATTTTTTATTTACCCTTTGATTACATTTTTTTATTTACCCCTTGATTACATTTATCGTACTTGACATAGTGAAGAACGTTAAAAAAATAATTCTTTCCCAAAACAAAATCCTGTGGGGGCCCTAATTGGGTCAGTGGGTTGGGCAATTGACTCTTGGTTTCAGCTCTGGTAGTGATCTAGGGATCACGCTCAGGAGGGAGTCTGCTGCCCCTCTCCCTCTCTCTCTGCCCCTCTCTCCACTTGCACACTCTTTCTCTCTCTCAAATAAATAAATCTTTAGATAAAAAGCTTGTGGAACTTCACACAAAAAAATACATAATGGAAACACAAATGATATTTCCAGGAAAAGCAGAAAAAAGATCAAAAAGTTTTACTGACCTTTTACTAGAAGAGGTGGGGAATTAACAAACCATATTTATTTCAAAAATCCATGGTTACTGGATTTTTTTTTCCTGAACATCTTAATGAATTCTTAAAAAATAGACTATACTTTTTTTTTTTAAGATTTTATTTATTTATTTGACAGACAGAGATCACAAGTAGGCAGAGAGGCAGGCAGAGAGAGGGAGGGGGGAAGCAGGCTCCCCGCTGAGCAGAGAGCCCAATGCGGGGCTCGACCCCAGGACCCCGAAATCATGACCTGAGCCGAAGGCAGAGGCTTTAACCCACTGAGCCACCCAGGCGCCCCGACTATACTGGTTTGATGAAAAGAGCCATTTGGGTCATAGATATTTCCAAAGAAACATGTTTAGCAATTTTTCCATTTAACACTTAAAAATAAGCAACAAATCATTGCTTTTATAAATCATGCCTATAACTTTGAATCCCTAAATATCAGTCTTTTAACTGTAAAAAAATATTGCATAGAACCTAGGCTAAAATATCTTGTGTAGTTACACTCAGGGTCAGCTGAATGGCAAAACAATGGCAGGGAATCTTTCAGTTCAATCTGTTTATGAAAATTGTGCATTGTGCCTGGAAGAGTTACATGGTGTGCCAAATCAGGCTTAAAGTACCATTAGAATTTCCCTGCCAGCAGTGTGCATAAAGATTTCTTTCCAGTTGCCCAGCCTTCTCTTCAAGGATAGAAAGAGACACGTTTAACTAACCCCTATTTTTCTGTCCACTCCCAGAACAGATATTCTTATGTGCAGATCAGCTGAAAAGCATGGTCTGCTTCACTTAATTCTACTCTACATACACAAGGTTTCCTTTAGGCAAAATTTGGGTGAATCATGTCTTAGCAAAACTGAGTCTTTGAGGACAAAAATAATAATTAAAAAAATAAAATAAAAGACACAAGTCTTTTCCAGTTCCAGTTCATCAAATCTGCTGACATCTGGCTGAAGTTTCAATTTAAAATTGAGGTAACAGCCTGATACTGTTGTCAAAGATTTCAATATCATTCATAAAGCTGTGTGGGAATATTTTTTTTTCTTGGCAGCTCAACAAAACATCACTCTTAAATTTAGCTTGTGAGTATATTCTTTATACCTCATTGCTTTACTCCAGTTTAATTATCGTGCCAGTTTTTTACAAACGACTCATACACTCAATATTTCAGACAAATGCAACCATTCTGAATCACAAGAAGCACCTTGCTGGTTGTTGACATTAAGCACATGTGACAACTCATTAGAAAAAGGAATATACTCAGGAAAACTTTGCAAAGTTAGTGACTCAAGGCACTGACCCACTTCAAATTTCAAACTAAGTTGTTTCAATTTTTCTTACAGTATTTCACCCTTATTATGTGCGTGACCAAGTGTTTTTTCCCAAACTTACACTTTTTTTGAGAAACTCTGAGAAAATTGCTCATCATTCAAGACAAAAATTGCTTTTACATAAAATATATACAAATATCAAAATAATGGACTGTAGATGTGTACTTATGAATCATCGAGCTATTAGAAGCCATACAGCCCCTTATCACTCATGTCTCCCTTCTCTTCTCATTGAAATAATCATTTAATAACTAGAGGGACTTTGTTCTAAATCAGCTGATACACCTCCCAAATTTCAAGCTAGAGCATACACAAAAAACTTACTTAATACTGAGCTCAAAGAAACTAACTGATTTGTTAAGTTCATAAACAGATTTTAGTATTAATTTCCTTGACATGTAGACCTTGGGCTTATAGGCAGGTTAATACTATTAGTTTGAAGCCAAATTTTTTCCTTTATTCCAAAGACAGCAGTAATGAAAGATAGATAGATAGATACATGCATACATACATACGTAGAAAAGAACAAACTGTCGTGCTAAAAAAAAAGAAAATTAAAATTAAAAATATATGCACCAGAAACAGACCAGAAATAGGTTTAAAAGTAGAGGCTGAATCTGTGGTTCCATTAAGATTCAAAGAGAGACATAAGGAGAGATCATCAAACTAGATTGCTGGCCAATGAAAGGATGCTGTCAAAACTCTCCATTGCCTGAGGCTACCCTTAAATAAAACTGTGACCATTCAGAAATTGAAATACCAAAAGACTTCTCTTAGGCAGGACCCAGGCTTTGCTGCTCACCAGCTAGCTCAGTGTTAAGGTCTGGGTCAAGATCGCAGGGCAGGGGGATCTTGCCCAAAATTAGAGGGCAAGCAATAATGAGTTTGGGGGGCAGAAGGCAGCAGGCAGTCAGGGAGGACAGCTTACTCATGACAAAGTTAGGAGTGATTATTCCAAAGCCCTAGAATAGTCATTCACATGATATCACTACCAATTAAGCAGGAATTTTTTTTTATTATTTCAAAATGAGTGTAATAAACTTTTTTAGTTCCTTAAAAAATAAATTTATCTTCAAAAAGTAAAAAAAATGGGGTAGTGGGTAGCTCAGTGGGTTCAAGCTTCTGCCTTTGGCTCAGGTCAAGATCCCAGGGTCCTGGGATCGAGCCCTGCTCAGCAAGGAGCCTGCTTCCCCCTCTCTCTCTGCCTGCCTCTCTATCTACTTGTGATCTGTCAAATAAATAAGTAAAATCTTTTAAAAAAATGAAAAAATAAGAATGAAGCAAAATAGGCATAAACAAACTAAGAACAGATTTTTAAAAATAGAACCAATTGGAAATTTAAAACAGAAGTATTTATTGAATTTTCTAAAAACCTTATTAACACAGAGAAGTTCAATTAATTAGGAGATAGGATTAACCAACCCACTCAGAATGTGGCACCAAAAAATAGATTGATACAGTCTACCAAAAAGAGCTGGAAGATAAATTATATTTAAAGAGCTAATAACTGAGGTTTCCCTAAGATATAAAAGGCAAAACATGTAAGTAAAAATAGCGCCAACCTAGGCACAGCATGGTGAAATTGCAGAGCAACAGGGATAAAGAGAATAGTGAGGAGAGATAACTTTTTAAAAAAAATGAAATTTGACATAGACTTTACTTTACTTAGATGGTTAAATAACCATTTCAGTTTTTAAATTATTTTTGTGCACATCCTACAGACAATTATATATGTTAATGGAGCCCGTTTTGTTTTGATCTTGTAGCCAATAAACAACGATAAAAATAGCACTGCTATTTTTTTTTTTTTTAGAAATACAAACAACAAATATTTTACGGCAGCTAAAATGAAGTTGAATCCAGAATGTTAAATTCTCTACATCAAAGTTACTGGTATTTATAATCTATTACTGAACTGTGGTCATTAGAAATTCAAAATGTAACCACTTTGGAAGGCACAGCAGTCTGGAGATGTGTTTCTGTAACATAAAATTCATCATCTTCTCGTCATCCGTGAGCCAATTATTTACTAACACAAACTCAAACATCAACTGTATTACAGCTACAGCCTGGTAACAATATAGTTTCAAATGAGAAAGTATTTCCAACCCAAACCTGAATATTCACATGTGTACAAATTGGTGAGGAGGAGAAAAGAATGACCTCTGTAGTTTCCAGTGCACCCTGTTTTTAAATTTTTTTTAAAAAATTGTAATAGATTTTTCTTCTTCCAGTTCTATGACTTGTTACCATGAATGAGCATATCCTTTGGATGGTAATATGCTCACATTTTTTTTTCCTTAAGGTAGGATAACCATAATTAGATTTCTCCTCTTGACAAAACTACTACATACCAACTAATCAACAGTTTATTAATATGATTAATTATAAAAGTAATGTTATTGGAAGGATGGATGGGGAATTATTGTTTAATGGGTACACAGTTCCAGTTTGGGAATCTGAAAAAGTTCTGGAGACATAGTGATGACGGTCGCTCAGCATTGTGAATATATTTAATGCCACCCAATTGTATACTTAAAAATCATTAAAAAGGTAAATTTTGTGCTATGTGTGTTTTACCACAATAAAAAAATTAATTTTAGGGTAAAGTAATTTTATCAGTGTTTTGAAAGAATAAGGAAATCAGTGGTGCCTGTTGTATTCAAAGAAATGACTATTCATCATCATGGATAAAAATTAGGATGAGAATTGTCTTATCAATTCCCTGGGTTGTGACTGTTCTAATTGATATTTTCAGCCATGCCACTCTTTCAGTCTCTGTGGCACTTCTCCAACAGGAAATTTACCTCAGATTGGTGCGTGTCACTAGTCTTCCTACAGCTCTAGCTGTGTGCTCCAAGTTAAACCGAAAACTTCCCTGTCATTTCTTTTAACCTTTGAGTTTGAGGCAATTCTAGGAACTTCTCTCACAGCAATTGCCTGTTCCTCCTGTGTATCATGCTACAACTGGGTTTAATCATAGAATTCTAGGGTTGAGGAAACTTACAAAATACTATGACCTTTCCTGCATTAGCAACAGCCACTCAAAAACCATCCTAACAAACAATAGAGATTGTGTTGTCTTTTAGAGCTCTCTCTCACAATTCCATCCTTCAGGAATTGTTCTCTTTCTAAAAGCATCAACTTCAAATCTAAATCTATCAGACTCTGCATTAAGGCACATTTCCCTTTGTTCTTGCTAAAATGTAATGGGGACAACAATTGACCACCTTCTATATTAATTTTTATATCCAGTTTTTAAAGGCCATTACTAAATTGATATCAGATCCTATCTATTTCCTGTACATCGAGAGAACCCTCATCCTCTGAACTTCACTTAAGTTTGGTTTATATTCTCATAAAGCCCATGACCATTTTCTTTTTCTCTTCCAAACTCCACCTATTTCCTTTTAATTATAGACCACAACACTCAAAAAAGCTAATTCCTTTATTAATTCCTGCATCTTCTTAAATTCTAGGACCTTTGCTAATATTTGTTCTGAGAGATATTGCATGACACACAAGTGTAGCTTACGATTAATTGTGTCTGTAAGGTGGCTACTACTGCATTTATAGTTCACATTTACATTTGCCAGTCATTCCTTTTATTTATATCGATTATATTCAGCCTGTTATCTCAGATTTTACTATAAGCAATCTTTCTTTTCCCAACTGATACCAAATACCTTGTAAATGTTACACTGATCTAAAGGAGAAGGTGTTATCAGGAATACTTATTGATCCCACATACATGTCAGGATAGCTTTAAAAAATAAAAAGAAGAAAGTTTATTTATTTGGTATCTTGCTTAATTGTAACCTTCAGATATAACATACTGCCAGTAATAATCCAAATGATGGATGATCTCAACACATGTTTCTTTGTGGATCGACTTGCTACTTTTTTTTTTTTAACCAGGTTACTAAATAGAGGCATTTTGAGTAATATATCATATATCAATAGTATATTTCATACAGTGGTACAACATCAATTTTATTAAGTCCCTTTACTTCCCTTAAGAGGAAAAAGCTATGCAAGACTCAAAACTCTGCATTATGCAGGTGGAGTGAATGCACCCTATAGTTCCATCAAATTATAGAGAGCTAGCCATGTGCATCCAGGGGTAGGAATGGTTTGCTGAGGCATACGGGCCCAGCAAAGGAGAGCAGAACCATGGTGATCATCATAGTAGTGACAACTTTAATAGTAAAAATGCTTCAAAAATGAGTGTTTTACAGCAGGTAGACTCTCCACAACCTGCAGCTTGTACATAATCTCTGACCTGGTCTGGGCTCTGAACATCCCCAGTTAGGAACAGCAAACACTTGGTGCCAAACACAACCAACAAGATTCCTAAGCAATGATGAATATGAGGAAAGGAGGGAGCAGGGCACCCATGCCATGGCAAACCTGCTCTGCCCAGTCCCCTAAGGTGATGAAATGTGTGACTGTCACAAGACTCAGTAATACTGTTATAATTGGGATGTACAGGGAATAGATGCCAGCTGCAGAAACAGTATGTGCTTTGACAAGGAGTGTGTTGCAAGCCGCCGCCAGCCTGTGCCTGCTGCCAACTCCACTCAGCTACAAATAGAAATGATGATGCACAGTGGGCCACAGCTCTCATAGTAGCCTTCACCAACCACTGCTTCAGGACTGAACAGGATCTAGAATTCCAGAGTGCTCATGGCAGTCTTCAAATTAGTTACACATCACAGAATGGTACTTCCTAAAAGATGTCCACAGTTCACCTGCATTGGTGGCAGTAGAAAAGCTGGTTAAAAGTGCAGCTTCACCCCCTCCCCAACCCCAGACCTATTGAATTGGAATATCCTGGGGTGAGGCCCAGGAAATTGCCTGTTTAAAATTCCTTGGTGTTTCTTATGAATACTTTGGTTTGAGAGTGAAGGTCAAATAACCCAATAACAAATACCAAAAGCACCGATTACAAAAGTAGGAAAAAATAATACTGTTTGGGATTCTTATTATGCGTTGCAATTTACCAAGTGCTTTTACATGTAACCTCATTTCTCCATGAGTGTATCTTACAGAGGAGACAGTACTTCAGAGATCTGAGTTGCCCAAGATTAGAAATACAGTTTAAAATGTTTTCAAAGGATCAGGAATAGAGGAAAGGTATTTTTGTAATGTCTAGAGCCTTCCACTCTACTATTCTGACTCATAGTAATAATAATTATGATGACATGAATAACAATAAAAAGGGAAAAATGATAGCAGCCCTTCCCACGTGCCAGACAGTGTGCTAAGATTTCACATTCATTATCACATTTAATCTCCATAACAACACATGAGATACTATATTTCCAGTTTCACAGTTGAAGAAATTAAATTTTAGAAAATTAAATTAGATTGCCTAAGATCAGAGAACAAGTAAATTATGTTGCCTAGATCCAAATTTTCTGCTTGATTTTAAGCATGTGTTCTAACCACTCTGCCCTCCAACCTCCCAAATGTGACTCACTTAATCTAGCTGCAGAGTTGCTCCATTGTTTACAGGTTAAACCTGACTTCCCTTCCTCACAATACCCAGGGGCACCACACCTAGCCTGATGAAGTAAATGAACCTTTCAGTCTCCCTCAGCACCATGTCCTCCTATGTTCATGTACCCATGATTTTATTTGACTTCCCATTCAGTGCCATACACTGTGCTTGGTGATGGGAACGTAGTGATGAGTAAAATGAATTTCCTGCTCCTGTAGAGTTTACATGATGGTGTAAATCTAGAGCTACACCTGTTCATACTAGGTCCTACTTCCCTTAACCAGAAGCCCATGATCTGGAGATTTTTTTCACTACTCCATCTTTGTCAGTAAAATATCCCGATTCTTCTATGCTCTTGACTAACCACTCTCAGTGCATTTTAGCAAACCCAAACCCTTCTTTGCTAATGACTTTGAACTGTCTCAGTTGCTACATTTGCAAAAATCTTTGATCATTGTATCAGTCAGGACTTCTTAAGTTATAAGGCAAAAAAAAAAAAAAGAAGTAAATTGGCTTACACAAAGAAAGAATTTTATATGCAATGCCTGGAAAAATTACAGAGATTTTCTAGATATAACTGGATTCGGATAGTCTAGAAATGTTGTCAGAAAGTTCTTATTCCTAGCTTCTACTATCTTCTGTCAGCTCTATTCTCTTAAAGGTTCTTCTGTCATAATGGCAGTATGACCAGCGGTAGCTACAGTCTCACCTATTTATAAATACCAAGGAAAGAATCTCTTTTCCAGGAGTTTTGGTGAGAAACTCAGGCTTGAGTGCTATTGGCTTGGCCTGGCTAACCTAAAAATGTAGCAGTTTGTCCAGGTCTGGATCATAGACCCCTAGGGAATGAGGCTGGCTTCACCCCAAACTACCTCAACTAGATGTTGGCAAGATGTGCTTCCACAAAGACAAAACAAGGTGCTATTATTTGAAATAGATTCTAAGCAGGGAAAAGCAATTAGATATACATTAAAACCATTTGGTAGAGACTTTAGAACAATACCCTAATCTAGAAAGAAAACGAGAATAATCCAGTAATAGAAACAGGAAAATGGGGGGCAGAAAGAAAGAGACACAGAAGGAAATAGAGAAAATAAATATTTATTTACTTCAAATTTCACCAAATAGACTTACTTTATTAATGCAGAAGGTGAGCCCTTCCACATGGACAGAGAGGTCTTGGAAGATCCTAATGAAATGTGTCCCACTAGGTAAATCAAACTGATCTCAACAAAAGGGGCCATTGATTAAGAATGTATTTATAATTCTAATTTAGGAGAGAAAAGTTTAGTGCGAGCAAATATTCAGGTACTTTGAATGTACCAGCTATTAGGTCTTCTCAGGCAAGTGCTCCAATTATTTCTTTTCCTTTCTATTTCTGTTTTTATGTCTAGAGCATTTTGTTTAGGCATGGCTCAGATGCCCACTCTCTCACTAGTGGAGTGACCTTGGAAAAGTTATTTAACTTCTCTGTAAAATAAAGATAGTAAGATAGAGCTGTCTCCTAAAGCTGTAATGAGAGTTAAATGAGCTAATCCAAGGAAAACTCAGGATAGTGGTTACCAGGTAACAGGCATGTTACCTTTTGTAATTATTTTAGGAGCATCCTTGGTGGTAGATAGCAAACAATTTGATACTGGACTTGTTTGGGGACAACCATTAAGTTATACCAATAATTGTATTTTTGCCTTGAATTATTATTATTCAAATACTTTTATTAATATGTCTTCTATATGGTAAGAATTTGAGGTCAGGAACAGCCTTAATCTTCGTGTCTCCTGCACAAAAGCTAGCATTTGCTAATGAATGACTGAATAAATGAATGGAAACAGATGGAACCATTATTTTCTTCCATCCTAGTCTTCTCAAACCATCATTCCTGATTCAAGTTCCTGTCTTTTTCATGAAAAAAGTAATTGGTATAAAAACATTCTCCCTTGGGGTGCCTGGGTGGCTCAGTTGGGCATTTGACTCCTGGTTTCAGCTCAGGTCATGATCTCAGGTTCCAAGGACAGAGCCTCATCTCTGGTTCTGTGCTTAGTGGGGAATCTGCTTGCAGATTCTCATTCTCTGCCCCACCCACCCCCGTCGCTCACGTTCAAGCTCATTCTCCCTGTCTCTCAAATAAATAAATAAATCTTTAAAAAAAAATTCTCCCTCAGTGCACTAAGTAGTTTTCCAAAGATTATTCCTAGAAAGCACAAAGCTTTACTTTCCTGGAATGAATGCTTGATTGGTATGAGTTCAGGAGCAAGGACTGTGAGAAGAGGGTGAGATTTTGGATCAGTGAACATTCCCAACTGCCCTGAAATCAGCCAGCATAATTTGCCTTTTCACATCAGCACACTTAGAGAACATATTTATTCATCTCATTCTTCATGGCACCTTTGAAGCAAGACCGGATACTTGTGAGCGCTTCTTTCCCCCTCAGATGTCACCACATAGGTTGACGTCTGCTGCACCTATGCTCGGGGGCAGTCCTTGTCTCTATTACGCAGCTCTGCACATTTACCTCCCAAAGCACATGAATGGAAACAAACCTGCCAGGTCTCTAGAATAACATCTGAGGCACTCTGTGAGTACTGACATGCTGCAGAATGGCCACAGATGGCCACCCAGGGACAACCATACGACTGCATAGACTTCTGCAGAGAGCAATATGTGCTGGGAAGTGTAGCCAACGTCCGCATCTACGTGCCCACACTGGAGTCACATAACTTGTTCTGCTGCCAGAGGGCTTCCTGAGGAGGGAGGAGATTAAGCAGGTGTCCATTTTCAGAAAGTCCCTCCCTTTCTATGACAAAGAGGTTAAGACCTAGCTCCCTGTACAAACTGCTTTCCGAATCTCTTTCATCCATTTAGAACACAGCACTGAAGTAAAAATCTTCCTTCCCAGTTTCCATGATTTTCTACTTATTAGCATTTTTATACCCTCTGTGCTTAACAGGTTAATGGAGCTTTCATCCCTTGTAATGCCACCAGAAATACAATGTTATCTATAATAAATTCTGCCAAAATGCACATTTCAGCCGGTGTTCTTAATAATCATTCTCTTAATAGAGTGTGCTAAAGCATTGATTGCAAGCTTCATGCCTTAGAAACCTGACCCTCTGGGAGGGTCAGCCCCCATCTACTGACTCACAGTAGATCCTGTTCTTGGGAAGTGAAGGAGACATTGAAAAGATTATGGCATTGTTTTAAATATGTACATTTTCATGGTCAAAATATATATTTTTAAAAAATAAGTTTATAAAATGAGCAATCATACACCTGCCCACAAGCTTAAGTATTAACTTTTCTGTGTCACCAAATTTTTTTTAATATTCTAGACACAATGAATAAATCTTTTTGTCTGCTTTATTATTTTTAGCGCTGATCACTCAAGCAGTTAATGACCCCAGACTATCTCTACTGTAACATTCCATTCCCCTTAGCTTTTTCTTTAATTCATTAAAAAAAAAATCTATTTACAGTCTACCTGGGATGTTTACTTGGCTGAACTCATATTTTATTCATTTGTCTTGATTAGATAAATGAAATACATCGTGATCTTTTGTTCATCAAGCTTACCTATATTATCTCCTGTTGAATTATTTAAAATATTAAGAAAAATTAAAAATTATTATCTATCCAGTAATAAGATATTTTAAAAGAGCACTATTGTTTCATAATGAACTTTACAGTTAAAAACGTAAAAAACTAATCAAGATCTTTTACATTCATTTTATATGTGATTATTTTAAAGCTACAGGAAACCTAAAAATGTATTTCTGGAACAGTCAGATGGATAATTTTAGCCTCTGATTTTTTATGGGGGTTACCAGTCACCTAACACTAAATGCAATTTCAGGCTCAAAATGCAGCTGTGCAATTCTTTTTTAACAAGTCCTTCACTCATGAGAGCCACAATTTCCATGGGCATATGCAACAAAATTTATATGCAGAAAGGCAAGATAACATTTTATTTATCCTTTAAAATTTCAGGGCATTCCTTGGATATTTCATTAATATTGTTAGATTTATCCCAGGGAATAAAATGCAAAATAATGACGCATATAATTTGCTTTTGAAGTACTGATGTGAATCGCAGAAGATTCCCGTGTTAATTGGAGTGTGCCTGCTCAGCACTTTTTATGCCAGTGCAGCCTTCTCTGAGTTCATTACATTGTTGCATAGACTTTGAAAACATTATTAATATTACACAAGTCAACCCTTGTGCAACAGTGATGAGAAATGTAGAAAAAACCATACTAAGATGAGATTGCTCCATTGGGCATGGTATGCCTATTAGGTCACATCAATTAAGTCATTTCTGAAACAAGTGGTACTTGTTTGAACTAAAATAGGTGTTATTCTTGGTTGGCCCTGTGAGTTCCAAACAGGAATCTTAGAGTGAGCAACTTCTTATAACAACTAAAAAGGTAGAAATGTTTTCATCCCTCACAAGAGAATCTGTATCTGTTGCTATAGGGCATCTCTTATGAAGTTTAGGGGGCTTTCAGGAAGGATTACTTCAAATTCAAACGTTTGTCTTAAGCCATGTCTTTTAGGCTAGGTTCTATTTTCAATGTGTACATCATACTTCACTGGGAAAATGAAAAGAAAATTAATACTATTATAGCAGCAGCACAAATTATATATGTCTATATCTATCTATCTATATATATCTTTAGAGATTGCATATATTTTTTAAATACATACATTAAAATATGTATATTTTTAATGGAAAAAGTATAGACAGACAAAAGTGTAACTTGACCACAGTGTTACCATAGTTTATTTACTTTTCTTACTTTTTTAATTTCTAGTAATATAAAGAGTAGAATTTGACATTTAAAAATTTTTAAAAGGGGGGGGCACCTGGGTGACTCAGTGGGTTAAAGCCTCTGCCTTCGATTCAGGTCATGATCCCAGGGTCCTGAGATCGAGCCCTGCATCAGCCTCTCTGCTCAGCAGGGAGCCTGCTTCCTCCTCTCTCTCTGCCTGCTTCTCTGCCTACTTGTGATCTCTGTCTGTCAAATAAAATAAATAAAACCTTTAAAAACATTTTTTTTAAAAAGACCAATAAGTTAATGGGTGATTACTATTGCAATAAAAAATAAAATAAGTGTTCTGACACCAAAGTAAGTGTCTAGTGAAAAGGTAAATATCATCCATGACACATTTAAATTTGGTAATTCTTAAAATGTAGCGGCAGTAATACCTCATCATTTGTGATGGCATTTATGGTTTGGTAGCACCAAGAGCAAATTGGTTTCAAAAATAAGATATTTCATTCAACTTGTAGCAAAAATCACCAACCACCACCAGTTCAATGTAAACTGCCTAGTTTGTTCCTTTTTTTCCTTTAAAAATGTTACATTTAGGGAAACTTTAAAGAGCCAGTTTCAAAGAATAACTTTTCTTATACATAGTGGTTTTTTAAGTACAATTTGAAGTCCTGTCCTAATTTTATGTAGTGTTAAACTAGCATTTGGAATTTGAAATTTCACTTATAAAATACCTGGTGTGTTTCAGATAAACATGTTCCACATAAGTTCATAATTGAAATGCAGAAAGAGAAAAAAGAAAGGCACTTCGGTGGCTCAGTCAGTTAAATGTCTGCCTTCGGCCCAGGTCATGATCGCAGGATCCTGGGATCAAGTCCCACATTGGGCTCCTTGCTCAGTGGGGAGTCTGCTTTTCTCTCTCCCTCTGCCTGCTGCTCTGCCTGCTTGTGCTCTCTCTGTCAAATAAATAAAATCTTAAGAAAGAGAGAAAAATCAATCTAAGTAAAATGTTATCATAAAATTCTCCCCTTAAATAACTATCACCTAGTTAGACAAATCCACAGAGTAGAATTGGAAATAACCAGTCTCTGGTGCTTCCATCCTTAACTTTGCACTTTCTGGTAAACATACCAATTATTTTAACAACAGGGCTTTCTGGTACTCTAACCTTGGTTCTTGAACCTTTCCTGACTTTGCCTTCTGCTCTGTTTATAAATATGCTTGAGGTCACTTAAACCATCTTTGCCATTTACTAGCTCTGTGCCACTGAAAAGCTGCTTAACTATACTCTCTGTCAGTTTCCTCATTTGTAAAATGGAATAATAATAATACGACCAATTCACAGGGCAATAATTGTAATGACTAAATGAATTGATACGGAAGCTGGCATACATCAATGATCAATGAACGTTAGCTACTATTATTTCTATCAGATGGATGATGGATTCCGTATTATTCCTAGATAAATTTTAATATAAGCAAATTGTGTCATAACATTTTCAACTTTCCTACTTCTTATCTTTTCTCTCAATTCCATTCCTTACCTTCCAGGCTACCTGCCCTGCCCTGAGTTGGCACTCTACAAGGAACTCTGTTCCATACAATCAGGGACTCAGCCTGGGAAATGTGGGGGAGCAGATGGAACATTGGGAGGGCATAAATATGTGTGTCAGTCTGCCTTTCCAAGCACCAAACATTCCTTTGCTCCCTTCTTTCCACACATGGATCCCATTCAAGTCCTCCTCAAGGGAGAAAGCCAGAAGGCCCACTCTCTTGGCATCCTCATCAAAGTCCATTATCTGTGAGGGATGTGTAGTCACCTCTAAATCACTTTCAAATGTTAATCCATCTGTCCTACAGCCACTCAATGCACAGTGATGGAATAGTAACCACAGTGAAAATAGGATGGTTATTAGACACACAGAACCCACTGGCCTATAATGATTCTGAAGGTTACAGAATTTGAGGTTTTTCAGTCAAGAATATGGGGATACTCCTTTGTTAAGCTCTAATTCCACACCTTAGGACAATCTCCCTGGTTCCATCCTGAGATTGTTTTCCCTTTTCCATGTCCTCTTTGGTTGCAGTTGAAGTGATCCTTAGATTAAACCCCATGTGGACTGCACAGATTTCTCAGTCACCTGCACAGAAGAAGGGGATAGACTCGCAAGACCTGTTTTAAATCTTGAGCAATCACAGCCCTTTAGTCCAGTCTCATGGATTCTTTAGCTATAGGATTTTATCCCCCCAGAATATGTTTCTGATGAAATGACCATCGTTCATTCCAAGATACAGTCTCATATTTCCTGTTTTTTGTTTCTGTTTTTTCCATTCTCAGCATCCCCTCCCTCTGCAACCCACACACACATACACACACACACACACCATATTTCTCTTTTAGTTTAAGGGCACTCCTTGAGACTGCAAGTTTAGCTATGGAAACATAAATTTTTAATCTGCTTATTTCCTTGAGTTATTTTGTCCAACCGAATAGTTTTTCTGGGTGCCATACATTTAGACTGGCCTCCTCCCAGAGGCAGTTTAATCAATGAAAAGATTTTACTGGGAATTTTCCCACTGCAAGCTAGATGCAAAGGACATCTTGCATGTTCTGAAAGATTATGTATACAGAAGATAACAGAAACCTAGATCCCTGAATCACCACATGGGGCAAAAGATGCCTGCAGATCAGAAACACCTGCATCAGACTGTTCCATGAGTAAAAATTAACTTCCTTTGTTTTTAGCCATTGAGCTTTAGGGATTTGTTTCTTACTATAGCAGTTCTCCACCTTATGCGATCAATTGCTCAGGACCATTCTAAAAATGTTGTATTTTATTGATATATTGGGTTGAATTGTTGCTCAGGTGCATGTAATTGAGATAGTATTTTTGTAGAGTACATATAACACATTCAGTAATGAGCAAAATGAAAAATAATCATTTTCAGTCTTGCCAAGAAATGCAATTTATTTGCTGTTCACCTAGTTTTCTGTTGATCAGATTAAACACTGAATCTGCAATAGACATTTCTAAAATAAAAACAAAGCTTGATAGGATATAGCATATAGTTTTAATAGCTAAAATGAGCCTAAAGTATATATGAAACAAAAAATGTCACATAAAAGAAATATTAGTATATGCTTTGCAAGTTTGAGTAGCATGTAAAGATTAAACATAATGATTTTTTTTTAAACAACCATGATTGCCAGTAGACCCCATTTTTAGTCTGTGAATTATTGATGACATAGGGGTTTGGCTATATTTTTTGTGTATTACCCACGTTGTCTAGAAACAATGGTTTATCACAAGATATGAAGTTAAAAAGAAATTCAAATCAGCTTTTAAATGTAAAGTACAACAATCAATATTGATATCTTCTAGGTTTAAAACTAAGATACTAAAAAAAAAAAAAAACTAAGATACTAATAAAAAAGTGTTATTTTCCCTTTAATTATTCCCTATATAACTCTTTAGAGTTATCTGTGCCATCTGATCCTTGAGCATGTTCCAATGTTTAAGCATTTTCTTTATGATAGAGTAGTTTGAACAAAAGCCTGAAAATGAAAGATGACGCTGATTTCCAGTATTGGCTCTGTTTCCTTTTCCTTTTAAATCAGTGGTTGAATGAGGAGACTGGGGGCAATCTGAATGTTTTATGTAGAAGCAGGTTTGAATATCCCAAGTTTGTATCGGTGTCTTCTAAGAGATAAAATACACACTACTCAGATTGAATTATAAAGATTTTTTTAAATTAATTAATTAATTTATTTTTTTTGCTAGAGAGAGAGCATGGGCAGGGGATGGGAGGGCAGTGCAGTGGGAGAGAGAGACTCTCAAACAGGCTCCTCAATGAGTGCAGAGTCTAACACACGGTTCCATGTCTGAACCTGAGATCACGACCTGAGCTGAAATCAAGAGTCAAATACTCAACCTACTTGAGCCATCTAGGAGCCCCAATTCAAATTGGATTAAAATGTTGGAACAAATAGGTAATTCACCTTACTGATGACTGGAAATGAAAGTTAAAACTAACAACATACAACTATTTTTCACACTATTTGAATGGCAAAATTTTAAAAGACTAATCATTTTTAGTGTTGAAATACTTGTGGATAATGGCACTAGATTGTTGTGGGTAGTTCAGCATCACCAACTCCCTTTTAAAGTTCCTTTCATTAAGAGAGAAGCCAGGAATTACCTTTCTCCAAATTCCTTTTGGTGCATGGTTCCAGGTACCATGTCAATAAGATATATTTGTGCCAAATTAAGGAAGCTGAAGGCGGGGAAGGACCATGATTCTCTAGAGGCTGCTGCAGCCAGACAAATGTGCAAATGTGAGATTCTGACTAGCTCTAGAGACCCACCCATTTCCCTGCTCCTGACTGAAGTAGTTGGTCAGAGCTCCCCAGAAATTCTTGGAGATTTTAGCAATTTGCTGGCGAGTTGTAAGGAACCACCCACGCTGTTGCTACAGCCAGAAATCATTGTTGGCAGCTATCTAGATGTTTCCCTAACCCTTCCATGGTTATAGAAGCTTCTAATTCCAAGTACTAAAATTTCTGATTTATGGAATTTATAGAGTGACCTCTATTTGCCTGACTAAATCTTGACTTGTGAAGTCCTCTTAAAGAAGCTTGGTGAGAATATAGATTTTTTTAATTATAGTTGACACACAGTGTTACATCAGTTTCAAGTGTACAGCATAGTGAATCAATAAGTCTAAACATTATGCTGTGTTCACCGCAAGTCTACCTACCATTTGTCACCATAAAACCAAAACCCTATTAGAATACCTTTGACTGTGTTTCCTATGCTGTACCTTTTATCCCTATGACTTATTTATTCCATAACTGGAAGACTGTATCTCCCACTCTCCTTCACCCATTTTGCCCATGCCCCCATGCCCCTGCCCTCTGGCAACCATCAGTTTGTTCTTTGTATTTATGGGTCTTTTTCTGCTTTTTGGAGAATAGAGATTATTATAACACTCTTAGAATACTGTGGTACACGGAATTCTAAAATGACTTCAATGGCCCATGCCCTTGTATAGTCCCCTCACATTTAGTGTGGGTGAGACCTATAACTTGCTCTAACCAATATAATATGGTAAAAATTATGGGATGTCATTCTTGTGATTATATTGCATTAGATGGCAAAAGTGAAAGGACTTGAAAGTATAATTCATCAGCCAGCTTTAAATTAATTAAGAGGGATATCCTGGGTTGGTCTGTTCTAATCACAGGAGCCCTTTAATAGAAAGTCTAGAGGTCAGAGTCAGAAATAGAGAATCTCTCCTCTGGTCTTCAAGAAGCAAACCAGTGTGAGTTCAGTAGTTGCAAGGAAATGAGTTCTGCCAAAAACTATGTGAGTTTGAAAGAGGCCCCAAGCTTCAGATGAGACCCCAGACCCATCTGACACCTTAATAACATTCTTGTGAGACCTTGAGCAAAGGACCTATCTAAACCATGTTGGACTCTTGGTCCTTGGAAACTGTGAGAAAATAAATGTGTATCATGGTAAATTTGTGGTAATTTGTGAGACAGCAATAGAAAATGTGACATAAATATCATTTGATAGTATGTATCTGTTTCAGGGCTAACAATTCAAAGATTTATCCTACATACATATTAGAAAGAGTGTCAGATTGTGTGTGTAAGTACATCCACTATACTGTCATTGTGAATAGAAAAAAAAGGTAAGTTGATGTCCAATAATAGGAGGCTCTCTACTAGTAAGAGCAAGAAGATTGGCATATACAAATACTCAGTTTATGTTTACTCAAATTTAAAGGCAAATTGTCAAACAGTACTTTTAGTGTTGTTCCATCTTGTCATAAATAGTGTATACAAATGTGTATGTATATTCTTGTATGTGTGTAGAAAATTATCTAAAAGTGTACCTTTTAATACCTGAGAAAATTATTAATCCTGCAGAATTGGATACAAGGTAAAATGAGAAGACTTTATATACAAAAGCACATTGTATAATTTTTTTAATTGTTTGAAAGATTTGCTCTTGTAAATGTTTTTAATAGAAAAAGTTATTAGAACTGAATGATAGAGATGTCTTCATTTGCGTGAAGTACCTACAGCAATGCCCTGCCTGAAATGGACTCTCAGTAAACAGTTGTTAAATGAGTAAATCAAGATATTACATTCAGAACATCTTAGTCCATGAAATGAAGGAGGAATTACTAATATTGGATTTCACCCATAAAGAGTTCTGAGTATGTGATAGAATTGACAGCTGACAGTCGCTTTCCAGAGACAAATTATAAGAAAGCTCTGTTCATATTGTTCTTAAAATGCTAATAATAAAATTAAGCTGTTACGAAAATAGGTTAAATTATATATCCACCAATGATTAAATATACTATATATATAGATATATAGATACTCCTTGAAAAATACTAAAGAGCTTAACTTTTTAAAAGGAGAATATTGAGTGTATTTAATTTGACACATTAAAAGTTTGGCTCTACCACATTTCTCTTAACATCCCTTGAAATAATTTTTCAAAGAAAAGGCAGTATGTTGTTAAATGAAAAAAGAGAATCTTATGAATACCATCTTGGTGAAAAATTAAGATCCTATATTAAGTTGGAAATACATGTTAGCTAAACCCACATAGATCATGAGGAAAGAGGTACATTTGAGATACTCTGGGGATGGGCTGTGTGGAATTTTAATAACATCAAATGAAAAAAATGAAATCAGAAAATATTTCATAATCACAAAGTGAACTCATGAACTGGTGAAATGAGCTCCACCCTCATGTTCTATCAATTTTCGCTTCAACATAAATTTTGTCCTAGAAAGTATCAGCACTTGCAAACAAATCTTCTAAAAATCTGATTTCTATTTTAGACCCATTAATTATGTATTTGCATAGAAAACACAAATTTGGGGGAATAAGCAATATCATATAAGAAAACTCGTGGTCAAAGTATGTCAGTAAATGCTTACACCATTTGTAGCCCTTCTCATGAGGCTAGTTATAATCTGGATCCTTTAGTTACATAAACAAGCATGTACATCTTTGTATCCTCGTTGTTCCTGATAGAGAATCTTAGAAGCAGTAACCTCCCAGGAGCATTACATCTATTTTATTTGGTAGTTTGCAATCAAATAAATCTTGAAATTTAAATGGTATTTAGCTCATATTTTCTGCTTATTTTTACATACTTGTCTTAACACTCCAGCACTTAATTTATTAGTATTGAACTACCTCAATGACAAAATGCCTCAAAGTGCATTCTGGAACCATCTACATTAGAACACGTGGCAGGAACTTGCTCCAAAGGTAGATTTCGGGGCGCCTGGGTGGCTCAGTGGGTTGAGCCTCTGCCTTCAGCTCAGGACATGATCTCAGGGTCCTGGGATCGAGCCCCGCATAGGTGTCTCTGCTCAGCTGGGAGCCTGCTTCCCTCCCTCTCTCTGCCTGCTTATCTGCCTACTTGTGATCTCTCTCTCTCTCTCTGTCAAATAAAATGTTCAAAAAAAGAAAAAAAGTAGATTTCTGGGGCGCCTAAGTGTCTGCCTTAGGCTCAGATTGCGATTTCGGGGTCCTGGGACAGAGCCCCACATGGAGCTCCCTGCTTAGCTCCCCTGCTTGTGTTCTCTCTCGCTTGCTTCCGCTCTCGCTCTCACTCTCTCTGTCAAATAAATAAATAAATCTTTAAAAAAAAAAAAAAAAAAAAGGTAGATTCCTGTGGCCCAACCATACCCATGGAATCCTAACTTCTGGGTGGTGAGGCCTAGGAATCTGTGTTTTGCAAAATATGCTTCAAGAACACTTAAATCGTAGAGCCACCACTTTTGCAGTTGAGTGTATTTGTGAAGGAATCCTTAGTTAAATGGAAGGGAGAACAAAAAGAGAGGAAAAATGTAGTGAAGGAAGAGGTATTTGGGCACTTGATTCTGCCCTCCAGCAAGCCTCAGGACTAAAGAAACTCTTACTACCACACCCCTTCTTTCCTGCTAAACAGATTCTTTAACATTCAGATTCACCATGCAAGACTCAGCCCCTAGGCATGGAAACCTTCTTTGCCCCAAGCAGGAGTAGGTACCACTGGAGAAAGTTAGTGGATCCGGTGCAGAGTTTGAGTATCAGCTGCAGAAAGAAAAGACTAGGAATCTGCCTTCAGCTCAAGTCATCTTCCCCCAGCGTCCTGAGATGGAGCCACACATGGGGCTCTGCTTCTTCCTCTCCCTCTGCCCCTCCCCCTACTTGTGCTCACTCTCTCTCCCAAAAAAATGAATTATATTAAATTTAAAAAAATTTTTTAAAAAGACTCAAAATTCCACATTTTTCCTCCAGAAATTTAAGTATCCCATTTTACAACTCATTGGAAAGAAAACTAAGTTTTGTTTTCCCACTGTGTCACACAGACTTGAAAAAAATTAATCAATATAACTAAAATATTTTTATCTACAAGAAGAACATGTAAGAAGAGGTTTTTCTTTTGTCTTCATAAATCTAGAATAACAACTAATCTTCATACTTAAAAAAAAAATTACCCCCAATGGCAAACTAATAGACAAATAGATCGATGGACTAGAATAGAGGGCCCAGCAATAGACACACATAAATGCAATCCACTGATGTTTGGACAAAGGAGCAAAGGCCAAACAGTGGAGAAATATATAGTCTTTTTAAAGTATTGAGTCAACTGGATATCCATGTGCAAAAAAAAAAAAAAAAAAAAGAATCTAGACACTTTATACCCTTCCTAAAAATTAACTGAAAATGGTTCACAGACTAAATGTAAAATGCAAAACTATAAAACTTCTAGAAAACAACACAGGAGAAAATCTAGATGACCCTGGGTATGATGATTACTTTTTAGATACAACAACAGAGGCATAATCCATGAAAGAAAATAGTGATAAGCTGGACTTCATTAAAATTAAAAACTTATGCTCTGTGAAAAATAATGTCAAAAGCCACAGCCTGGGAGAAAATATTTGCAAAAGGCACATCTGATAAAGGACTCTTATCCAAAACATACAAAGAACTCCAAAATTCAACAATAAGAAAACAATCTGATTTTTAAAATGGGAGAAAGAGGGGCATCTGGGTGACTCAATTAAGTATCTTGCTCTTGGTTTCAGCTCAGGGCATGATCTCAAGGTTGTGAGACCTAAGGTGCCCACATTGGGCTCCATGCTGGCAGTGGAGCCTGATTAAGATTCTGTCTCTCTTCCCCTCTTTCCCTTCCCCACCTTCTCCATCTCTAAAAAAAGGGGGGTGGGGAGGCAAAAGACCTAAATAAATACCTCACCAAAGAAGATACACCAATGGCAAGTAAGCATATGAAAAGAGGTTCCACATATGTCTTTAGAGAAATGCAAATTAAAACAGACAAAATCCTATTAGAACTATACTACTGTATTAGAACAAACAAAATCCAGAAATCAAAACACCAAATGCTGACCAGGATGTGGGGCACAGGAACTTTCATTCATTACTAGTGGGGAATGAAAAATGATAGAGCCACTTTGGAAGATAATTTGGCAGCTTCCTTATCAAACTAAATGTACTCTTACCTTATGATCCAACAATCATGCACCTTGGTATTTACCCACAGAAGTTGAAAACTTAAGATGCACATAGGTATTTATAGCAGTTTATTTGTAATTGCCCAAATTTGAAAGTAGTAAAGGTGTCCTTCAATAAGTGAATGAAAAAACTGGTATATCCAAACAGTGGAATATTAGTGCTGAAAAGAAATGAGCTATTAAGTCATGAAAAGATGTGGAGGAAACTTAAATGCACATTAGTAAGTGAAAGAAGCCAATCTAAAAAGGCAACATACTGTATAATACCAACTATATGATGTCCTGGAAAAGAAAAACCTGTGGGAACAGCAAAAAGATTTATAGTCCCAGGAGTTAGGGGTGGAGGGAAGAATAAATAGGCAGAACAGAGCTGATTTGGGAGAGAGTTAAATTATTATGAATGATACTAAAGTGATAGATATATGTCATTATACACCTGTCTAAACTCATAGAATGTACAACACCAAATTGAATCCTAATGTAAACTGTAGACTTTAGTTGATAGTGATGTGTTCCTGTAGGTTGATTCATTTAAATTTTTTTATTTTTAATTTATTTGACCGAGAGAGAGATCACAAGTAGGCAGACAGGCAGGCAGAGGGAGGGTGGGTGGGGAAACAGACTCCCTGCTAAGCAGGGAGTCCCATGCCGGGCTCGATCCCAGGACCCTGGGATCAAGACCGAGCCGAAGGCAGAGGCTTTAACCCACTGAGCCACCCAGGTGCCCCTGTAAGTTCATTCATTGTAACAAATGCAACAGTCTGGTGTGGAATGCCTGTAGTGGGGGAGGTAGCGTGTGTGGGGGGACAGGGGTATGTGAGAGCTCTGTACTTTATGCTTAATTTTGCTATAAACCTAAAATTGTTCTAAAGAATAATTTAGAATCTTTAAATAAAAGCAAACTAGGGACTGAATATGGGAATAACACCAAAATACCCCAAAATTCTCCTTAATTTTTTTTAAACTCTTAAAATAATGAACTTGAGCAATTTAAACATAGGACTTTCTGAGTGTTCTATTATCATCATTTAAGCAGTTCTTTCTCAGTGTACACTAAATTTTTGAAATCGAATAGAAAGAAAGCCAGTTTAGAGGGGCCCTAAGTCATGTGACCAGAACATTATTTTCACTTAGAAGAAAACTCCATTCTTCCTTTCCACGAGTTGAAGTTTGAGTCCACTAAAACAGCTTCAACTTTCTGCTCAATCATCTGACAATATTGTGTAAAACCTATTTAGCCATTCTCAAATTCAGATTTACTCAACACAGGATTCCCTTCCTCCCATTTCTTTTGTTCTATACCAGGATGGTGCCTGTTTGAGCTAAAACACAATTTAAGTGCTAATAATTTAAACACTTTGGGATAAGAATTTCTAGGAAATGCTTTGTTCCTTGAAAAAAGGAAGAGTCTTGAACTGTTAGCTAGTGACTGAGTTCACTGCTGTTACCACTACTCTCGAATAGGTCCTTGGAGGAGTTGCCACACATGTTTGTTACATAGGTTGTGTTCAACATACCAACCTTCTGGTACTTTCATTCATTTGATAAGTGGAATGTATTTGGTATGTTCTAATGAGTCTCAGACATTCTAGCATGATGAGCTGAGAGATTTTTATCCAGTAGAAAATCGCTTTTGGATGTTTGTGAAAAATCAAGGACCTTTGTACACTCCCATAGTTAAGAAGAAACTGTTATAAAAAATTGTAGATTGTGGGATGCCTGGGTGGCTCAGTCAGTTAAGCCACTGCCTTCGGCTCAGGCCATGATCCCAGAGTCCTGTGATCGAGTCCTGCATCAGGCTCCTAGCTCTGCAGGGAGCCTGCTTCTCTCTCCACCTCTGCCTGCCACTGTGCCTGCTTGTGTGTGTTCTCTATCTCTCTGTCTGACAAATAAATAAATAAATAAATAAATAAATAAATAAATAAAATCTTTTTTAAAAAGTTGTAGATTGCAACTTTATTAGAAAACATTTTTCTACTCATTTCACTAGTATCCACTTCTCAATTCCATAGTTAAGCTTTTTTTAAAAAAAAAAATTTTATTTATTTATTTGACAGAGATCACAAGTAGGCAGAGAGGCAGGCAGAGAGAGAAGAGGAAGCAGGCTCCCCACTGAGCGAAAAGCCCTATGTGGGACTTGATCCTAGGACCCTGGGATCATGACCTGAGCCGAAGGCAGAGGCTTTACTCACTGAGCCACCCACGCGCCCCCAGAACTAAGCTTTTATAATCTCTATCATTTGTACTAAAAGTGGAGAAGTAGAAGAAACTCCATAGATGGTACTAACTCTATTTTTAACTTACCAGTGATTTTTCTAGAAAGGCCAATTACTTAGGCACTCAATTTTTTTTTTTTTTTTAGTTCCTACTTACTGCAAAAGATAATCATTCAGATTATCTTCATTGCACAATTCTTCAACTTCCTTGGAAGAAAAGCCTTATCAATTAGAAGTTTTAGATTTAATTTTAGTACATTTCATGCTTCTCTTCTTTGCAGAGAACCATTAAAAATAGGTGTAATTTTAAGAAATTGGGGTAAAAGATAAACTTCCTCCCATTCTCTTTCTCAATTTGTAGATTTAAAGTCACCCTGTTTAACTTCCCCCACTACACTCACCCCACACATTTTTTTCCCATGTTGAAACCCTACCCATCCTACAACATGTTTCTCTACAAAGCTTTCTGGATTGCCCCCAACCAGATGTGCACTCACCTTTCCTTGAACCCCATTGTATTTTTTTACTTTTCTTGTGGCACTTCTCACATCCTGTCTCATATCAGAACTATTGCCATGTGCCTGTTCCTTATTTACAAAGCCTTCCCAGAAAGCTGGGTCTTAGTCTCAGTCATGTTTGTCCTCCTGTACCTACTGCTCTGGACATACTAAACATGGATAAAGTGTATGCTTAACTGATTTGGTCTTTTAGGTTTGGAGGGGATAACCGTTTATAATAGAGTAATAGTCTTGAACTACTTCAAACTTAATTATACACATCAAAATCTTTTGAGGGGTTCCATTCCTTGCTGACCATAACATGATACTTTCATAATATTTCACCCTGGGGAAGCCCATTATTCTCTGATGATTTTAGCTATTACCTCTAAACCAAATACTTCCACAGTTTTATTTCTAGCCCTTCAAAACTGCCTTGCAACTACCTGTTGAATTAATGCATCAAAGAAAAGTTAGTTCGCTTTCATTTTTTGTTATCTTTAAAAGAAATGTTAATGTGTTTTAAAGCACACATATACTCTACTAGAGTATTTCGTTGTTTTTTATAAGAAAAATTCTTGTTTCTCTAAAAGAAGTGAGTTGATTAACAGATAACAAGTGACTAAAATAGAATTTAGAAAACTAGAATTTAGTCTGCTCTGTCACAGATTTTCTTTTTTTAATGAGACCCTATATAAGTTATGTAATTGTGTTGAGCCTCATCTTCAAAGTAGAAATAGTCATCCTTCCATGCCTGCCTCCTAGTACTGAGAAACTCAAATGAGATAAAGTATTTGGCAGCACAAACTATGCAGAGGTGGGCAAAGACTGGGTGAGTGACCAGGGAAATGCACCCTGGAGTGAAACTCCCTGGGTTTGAATAATAATATTGCCCTTGCTCCCTGTGTATGCCCGTCTCTGATACTTCATATATAAAATGGGAGAGTAATAGTAACAGATCTCCACAGTTCTTGGAAGTGAGAAAATCATTGAAAAGCACTTTGCACTGTATCTATTATTACTCTAGTTGTGGTTTCAGTGGTGAATTGGTTAAGATCTTTTAATTTTCCCAAGAACTTTAATCTACATTGCATGGCCCAAGCAAACAATTAATATACTAATATATCAATTTCCTGGAAGGACCTAAATGATTAAACACTTTTATTTATTTTTTTAATTAAATAGTTTTATAAAAGAAAGTCTGTTTGAGGCTTTTTTGTTGTTGTTTTAAGATTTGTTTTTTTTTTTTTTTTTTTAGAGAGAGAGAGAACAGAGGGGAGAGGCAGAAGGAGAGGGAGAGAGAGTCTTAAGCAAACTCCACATTGAGATCGGAGCTCAGTATAGAACTCAGGCTCAAGACCCTGAAATTAGGACCCGAACTGAAACCAAGTCAGTAACTTAACCAACTGTGCCACCCAGGTGCCCCTGTCTGTGTGTTTTTAACGGTTATATCATACACCCCAAATCTTAAATAATAAGTATAGAAACAGTGTAACTCTAAAACTCAAACTAAATACCTAGTATTCAAAAGCAAATATGAGTTTAGCCTAAAGAGTGAAACTTGACTTTCAACCTATTTCTGTATTCCAATTTATGAAACAGTTATCCTCTAGACCCCAATCCATCAACTTCAAAGAGGGTTTAGCTTTCTTATCACATGTTAATTGCCCAGCATTTGTGTACATCCACTGAGCAAGAGCAGCCTATAGATATGACACAATGCATCATACATTTTTGGTTAGCAAACTCTAGAGCAAAAAAAATCTTTTGGTAGCCCATTTTGACAATTCTTGTAATTTGCGGTGATGTTTTCATTATAGTGTGTCACACAGGAAGCCACAAAAGGATTAGACATAGACCAACTCATCCACATTTCTTCCAGCCAGTAATCACACTGACGCCCGCCAGTGACCCAAAATGCCTTAGTGCCCGCTCTTCATATACCAGATAGTATGGCCCCTAAACTCATTAAAAAATGGATGTACCACATAGTCAGAAATGCCATTATCTGTGTTTTATTAGGCTCTGTGATTTGATCTTCCAGAAATATCTAAGGCCACAACAAGATGAATGTCGGGTATGACAAAAATATGCTAGTGGGATTTTGAAAACCACAGAGAAACTCTATAGGAAATATTAGGAAAGAAGAGGGCAAGAAACAAGTGACCTGGAAAAAATATAGAGATACCATAAAATTGGATCCATGTGATATCCTCCTTATGGTCTTATAGAGTAGATTTTGAAAATCCAGAAATCATGTGGACTTTATCCAAACCTGAATTTTTGAAAAAGCCATAGCTTTTATTGTACTAATAAAAACCAGGTAATGTGTTTGCTGATACAATGAAAAGACCACATTGAAAACTTTGTATTTAATGATTTTTTTTTCTCTAGTTCCTGAGTTACTTTTTGTAGATACGAAGGTACCCAGTGTTCTAAAGAGTAATAAAACCGTTTAAAATTTTGAGTCTATCCATCAACTAAAGAAGCTATCTGCAGTATTTTCTTTTAATAATATTTTAGTTGTCGCTCTCGACCCGCAAGAACGACCCGCAGACGAGGTTGAGTGGCAAACTTCTTTATTGTCAGTCTTCTACATATCTTGATCCGGGAACCCCGCTCCTCAAATTAAGCCCCTTATTATAGTATCAGTAGTTACAAATGCCCAATCACCATATCACGCGATTCACCTAAACACCAATCAGGAGGACTACTAGTCACCTTATCCATGAGCATGTGAGATGCTCGTGAGCACCTACGTGACTCCATAGGTTTCTATTGTTCTACAGATCTTGTGCCCTTCCCAAAACTACAGGTTAATCATATACCCTCCTTGTGACTCCAGGCATTGAACGTGCGTCGTCCACGAGAGCACCCATTTTCCTTGGGTTAAACATTCACAGTCCCATTATCCTGGGCCTAGTCACCTACATGACTGCCATCCACAAGTGCATGGCTCCCCACATTAGTCATTTCATTTGATATTGCAAACCATTTGACAGGATTGAGAATTTCTTTCTCCAAAATTTTTCCTCCTTGATATTTAAAACGAGTCTCCATTATTGATTCCAACTCCCTTGATGTTTTTCCACCATTTCTGTCACAAGCTTCTCTTCTCCCACCCATCTGATAGATAGATACAAAGATAGATAATAGATAGATAGATAGATAGATAGATAATTGAACCATCTTGCTGTACTCTCTGAGTAATCTTACTCACTTCCATAGCTTTATCAACTATAAATCAACATCAAAATGCTGCTTTGTAGCCCCAACCTCTACTCTGAGCTTCAGATTCAAATTTTCAACTGCCATACACATAATCATCTATGAAGATGCTGCATCATCCATAAACTCAACTATCAATTTGATTAATTAAAAATATCTTAAACTTGAACTTCCATATATTTTTATATTTAACATTACTATAAATATAACTATAAATATATATGTGCCAAACTATGTATACTGCTTTTTCTCCTCACAATTTCATCCTCTGTTTCCACAAACAAAAGGCTTTGTGACTGGACCTTTTCTTCTCATTGTCTCCCATAGCATATTTTGTGTAATTCTATCATAATATTTTATACAATAAAATACTCATTTTCCTGTCTGTGTTCCCAATTACAGTGCAGACTTTATCTGCAAGGAGCATTATTTTTTGTTAATCTTGCATCCCTGTCTCCCAAACAGTGCCTAGCACAAAACAAATTCAGTATTGACAAATAGATGAATCAATCATGCAGTTCATAAGACTGACTTAATTATTTTCACCCCTTTTTTTAAGTAGGCTCCATACCCAGCATGGGGCTTGAACTCATGACCCTGAGATCAAGCGTCACATGCTCTACCAACTGAGCCAGCCAGGCACCCCAGTATTATACATTTTTTAAAAGAAGATGAACACAGTCTCCCATTAACAAATTATTAAGTCGAGTTTCCCACATTTGGGAAAATTGCAGAGGTCAGCACAACCTGAGCCTCACCCTGGGAGGTGATCATGGTATTTCCATGGCCAAGGGTTTATTATCTTCACCTTCTTTACTTCTTTAGTTTGGGTGTTACACATTTATAATGTTCTCCAATTACACTTCCTGTATTCTCTAAAACACATTTATCCAAAGCTGATAGTTGATAGTTACATCATTAGTCAATTGTTTGTAGAAGTTAGAAGAGCAATGATGTATATTGTCTTATGATTTTCAGTGTCATGCTTTAGAATAAAGAACAAGCAGGAATTAATTCCTCTTTACTCTCAAAGATGTATAAATATAAGGAGAACTTTGAGCCCTTTATTGACTTGCAACCTCTCAGCAATCAGTGCACCCAGCCTCCTGATGTAGATATGGAATTCACAGAGATGGTTTGGCTGAGCCTCTGACTCCACTCCTCACCTTGTTTAAGAGACACATCTCTAGACCACACCTGTTATTATACATGTGATCAAAACTCTTTCTGTAATCCCAGGTCAACATTTAAAACAATAATAATTTTGTTATTGCTTTATTACTTAGGTAATATATCTTGAATATTATTTCAGGCATTTTGAAGAAATATTAATAAGTAACATCTTTGCCTGATGGAGAGCTGGGAATATCTCTCAATGGTTTTTATTTTTAAAATAATTTCCCCGGTGTTAGCCTTTTCATTTTGATTTGCATTTCCCTGAAACTTTTATTCATTCAACAAATACTGAGCAATGGCTATGTGTTTTTTTGTTTGGTTGGTTTTTGGGTTTTGGGTTTTTTGAAAGCGAGAAAGAGCTCACCAGCAGAGTTGAGGGGAGAGGGAGAGGGAGAAGGAGAGAGAGATTCTCAAGAAGACTCCACACCCAGCACAGAGCACAGCATAGGGCTCGATCCCATGACCCTGAGATCATGACCTGGGCTGAAATGAAGAGTTCGCAGCTTAACCTACTAAGCCACCCTGGTGCCTCCAGGCACTCCTTGTTTTTAATCCCATCCTCATTAAGCTTACATTCTAGGGAGGAAGACATAATAAACAAGGAAATTAAGTAAAAGATCAAGAATGTTAAACAATAAAAAGTGCTAAGAATCAAAATTAAACAGAGAAGGGGAAGAAAAGGGGCATCTTTACCTTTAAAGAATAACCAGGGAAGGCTTCTCTAGAAATATGATATTTGAGAAAAGGTCTGAAAAAGTGAGACAGTAGAACCGTGCAGGCAGGTTTCCAAGAGAGAGCATTCCCAACACAGACAAAAGCGAGTCAAAGAGCCTGAGGCAAAAGTATACCTGTTTATTATAGGAATCACAAGGAAGCCAATAAAACTGAAGCTAAGGGAAGGAGATGGCAGATAATAGGTATGTAGGTGTGAATGTATGGATGCAAGGGGCAGGGCAGAAAGGATGACAGATTGGACAATTCTTTGTAGATCATATGAGAATTTTGGGTTTGCTCTGAGAGAGGTAGCAAGCTAGTGAACGATATTGAGGAGAGGCTTGTCCTTATATTTTAGCAGAATAATTTTGGCTGCTGCACTGAGGATAGACTATCAAAAGCCAAGGGCAGAAACAGGGAAACTAGAAGGCATTGTAATAATCCAGGCAAAAGAGGACAGCAGCTTGGTCTAGAGTAGTAGAGGAGGAAGTGATGAGAAGTGGTTGGATCTGGGTATTCCTTGACGCTGAAGACAATTCTTCCCCCCAGATTAGGTGTAGTGGATAATAATCTAAATATATAATACCAGTTCCCCACACCTCTATACCTGTGAAGGCTTCCTCAAATTTAGGCAGCATTGTTGAATTTTCTTAAGCTTTCCACTCATTTCTACATCCAGTCTGCCAGGGAATTCTTTTTTTTTTTTTCTTTTTTTTTTTAAGATTTTCTTTATTTATTTGACAGAGCTCACAAGTAGGCAGAGAGACAGGCAGAGAGAGAGGGGGGAAGCAGGCTCCCCCCTGAGGAGAGAGCCTGATGCAGGGCTTGATCTCAGGACCCTGGGATCATGACCTGAGCTGAAGGCAGAGGCTTTAACCCACTGAGCCACGCAGGCGCCCCCTGTCAGAGAATTCTACCATTTCCAGTTCTAAAACATGTTCCTATCTGTTCCCTTCTTTCCCATGCCTCCTGCTGTACTTACTGACCCTCATTATTTCCTGCCTTTCAATTGTTACAATCTTTTAATGGGGCTCCATGTTTCCTGTTTCTCCTACATCTATCTAATCCTGCCTCTTCGAAGCTACCAGAACCGTGTTTCCAAAGCACAGAAGTGTGTCCCTCCTCTTTTTAAAATCTTCAGTAGAGCTACAGTGCTCCAGGACAAGTCCCAAAGGCCCTTCTTTTCCTGCCTCATGAGCAGTAGCCACAGATGACCCCTCCCCCTTCCTCAATTCTTTCCCATCCGTGTCCTTGTTTGCCTTTGATCATTCTGTACTCTCCATTTGAAATTTACTTTGCTTTTATATCACATTCTCTCTGACCCATCCCCTCAGGGGAAGAAAACTTCATGAACCCCAGCCTTGTGTCCCCAAAGCATATCAGGGCACCTATGATTGTATTATAGTTGGTAGTCTGATCATCTCCCATTCTATCCATTTTATTTAATGCTTAATATATAAAAGATGCTCAAAAAATATCTGGCAGTTATTAAAACAATATACTAAATCTAAAATGCATCTTAGGCCTTGCCAAGCTTCCTTTGTCTTAGCCTTACAGTAGGCCATCCCAGTGACTATCCCTTTAATATTACAAAAGAGTAATATATAGGTATATAGATCTATCACAGTCATATAAAGGCATGTCCCCAAGAACGCCTTAAAAACTCAAAGCAAATGGCTCTCATTCCTTGTTTTTGAGTACTCAAATCATTTATCTGTAATATTTTTAAGTTACTTAGCAAACTCTCTTCTCTATTATACTGCTCTTTCATTTGTCTAGTGCTTATTTTTCTGCCGCCTTTACGGTTTCCCTGTTTCTAGTGGGAACAGTGGGATCCTCATCTGTGCTACCATTACACTTCTCATCTACCATTCCTCTCAGTATCTTTGCAGATGTTAATGACTCATAAATCTAAAGCTGCACCCTGACCCCTCACCTAGTCTCCCATTCTGTTTTGTCAACTCCTCATATTCGTATGCCAAACGACATTCACTGCACCTACTTCATGATCTTCATCCCCACTTCAGCTCTTCTTCCCAATTATCACTCTTTGAGGTAACTACTATTCTAATATCTCAGCTTAAAATATTGAGGTTATCTTATCTCTTTTAATTTGTCCTTAACGTCTAAAATTTATTCAAAATTCTTTTTATTCTTTATTGCCCCGACTCTAGAATCAGCTGATATTACTTTATCTGTGCAAGAGCAGTCCAACTGATCCTATTTACTCCAGAATCTTTCCTTCCCTATTCATTCTATCTGACAGGCTAATGCGGGCAATAATGCTTGTTTGCAAGTAAATCCTAAAATCTCAATGGCTGAGAACACCCATACACACTCTTGTTACACTCCAACACAGGTGTTTTTAGTCAAGCAATCTCAATTCAGGAATTCAGGATCTTTCTGTCTCGTGACCTCACCCATATCTAGGCCTCCATTTAGCCAGCAGATAGGAAAGAACTACTTCTTAACTACTCTGACAAAGAAGTGACACACATCGCTTCCACTCAGATTTCATTGGTCAAAAGTCTATCATATAGTTTCACATAACCAAAGAAAGACTGGGAAATAAGTCTAGCTGTATCTCCAGAAGAGCAGAAAATGAATTTTGGCAATGCGTACCAGTGTCTGATACATTCATGTATCTTTTTCTAAAAAGGACTTGGAGCCAGAGAAGAGTCTTCTCCAAAAGAGTGAAGTCAAAGTCCCCATCCTAGGGGTCCAGACCTTCATAGTACGATGCTGCTGTTATTTGGATAAAGAGGAGATTGCCTGAGCCCTAATCCAGTTACACCACAAAGAAAGGTGCTTTTTCTGCCCACTCAAGATCTGACCCTGAAGAACAGTAAGTCTTCCCAATTTTTAGGAAATTGTTGAGCTTACCAAGGCAACCATACTGCCATCTGGTCAGTGCAATATAGATGTTTTTACTTACTATCACAGGACACTTGAGAAAAAATAGCCCTGCTAAATGCTGCTAAGAAAAACACCAGTCCATTGACTATCACCTGTGGCCAGTTCACCAGATCACTTCATTTCCAAGCTCATCGTTGTGGCGGTCTTGACACCCGTGATATCAATTGAAAACAACTGCAGTTAAATCAGCCACACAGTGATTTCCATTTTGAGTAAGATGACAGAATCAGTTAAGCACAACCATAGTTGTATTATTTCTGTTAAACTAAGTTAATATAGGAATGTTGTTGAGGAATTAGATCCAAACTTAAAACTAGATGAATCCTACCTAACAGACCACATGAGCTTGCTTTCCCTTTTATAGAAGAATAAAAGCACAAATTCCAACTACCTGTCACTTAAAAAAAGAGAGAGAGGAATTATATCACTATTAGCCAAAGATATAAACATTGCAGCAGGAGATATGCTCCAGCTTGCACATGCTTCAAACTGTCAATGTTCTCTGCATTACACCACCCTCTCCTTACAGCATCAACTCCAGAAAGCAGTCACAACAGTGGAGGTTAAGAGGAGATATTCTGAAGGCAAAGTGACATACAGCCACACAGTCATTCAATTGAATGAACAGAATTACAGTTTTTGCAACCTGGAAGGTTGTCACTCAAAGTGACACCTGGCCTTCTGCTCATTGGACAGTCCATGCATGTAATATAATAGCCCCTCCAATTGTTGGCAAGGAAAGAGCAGGGATGAAGGCAGCTATTGCCTGAATTCCAAACAGCAGGAAAAGTTTAGTATTGGGTTCCGTGTTTTGCAATACCGGTGGTGTCACAAGTAAGAAAGAAAAGAAAAGAATTAAAAATACTAATGATAGGAAAAGCAAACATATCTCCATTTTATTTCCCCTCAGCTGAGGCATTCTCTATTATTTTTGGTGGAGAGAGGGGAATAAGAACCAAGATGATTTCCCTAGCTACACACCCCAGCAGGAGATATTACTGTAAACATTTAAGATGGCAGAGGCCAGCATCAATATATATATACACATTTATATGCCAAATATTTGAAATCAGCTTTGTAAAAGAAGTGAAATTTACATAGAGCATACAGCTGTTGATGACAGTAATTGGTACAATAAGGCACCAAACCAATGTCTAAATCATAAACAAATTGTTCATTTATTCAACCAGTGCTTATTGAATGTCTCGTGTCACCCAGGCCTATTTCTATGATTTACCAAAACTAGATGCTGTTCTTAGCATGAGGAATATGGCAGTAGCCGTAACAGCAAAATTTGCGGGCCTGATGGAGCTGAAATATTCAAATTGTGGAATCAACAAAAGACAAAATCAATACAGATAAAATACAGAGCAAATTAATCGGTGTTGATTGCTCTGCAGAAAAAGAATTCAGTCACATGTCTTAGTCCAGTTTAACCCTGTGCAGGGAGATAGAGATAATGAGGGATTACTATTATAAATACAGTGGTCAAGGTGAGGTAAAAGAGTAAGTTTTACCAATATTTGAGAGCAAAATATTCAAGGTAGAGTGAGAAGCCAGTGCAAATGCCCTGAGAAAGGAGTGAGTCTGACATATTCAGGGAAAAGCAAGGAACGCAGTGAGTCTAGAGAAAGAGTATGTGCAATGGGAAAATGTCAGAGAGGTAGAGTGGGAAGTGAGCGCAATTATTTTTTTTATTTGGCTTCAGTTCGAGTGACACTGGATGTGAACAGAGGCATGAAAGGATCTTAGTTTAAGTTTTAAGTGGATTACTTTGAATATGGTGTAGAGAGCAGACTGAAGGAGGCACTGGTGGGAGCAGTAAAGCCATTTAGTTAGGAGGCATTTGCAAAAATGAAGAAAAGAGATATTGGTAGATTGGATCTAGATGGCATCAGAGGAGGTACTGAGTGAGAAGTGGTAAGGTTCTGGAAATATTTTGAAGATGGAGTCAATAAGGTTTTCTGTTGAGATAGAATGGATATAGTAGTACATGAGGGAAGGGGGAAACAAGAATATTTTCAGGTTTTCTAGTTTTTTTTGTTGCTTTTGGTTTTTCTTTTTTTTAGAAACTGGAGGTAGGGACAAATGTGGATAGAGTAAGTTTTAGAGGAAAGTCAAAGGTTCTGCATGATTAGTTTGATGTATGTATTAGACATCTAAGTGGAGATGTTAATATGCAATTGAATATATGAGTCTAAATTGAGTTTTATTTGGGAGTAGTCAATGTGAATGTGACATTAAAAAGATACTCAAATTACTTATACAACTCAACACACACACACACACACACACACAAGTCCAGTAAAAAATGGACAGAAGACATGAACAGACTTTTCTCCAAAGAAGATATACGGATGGATAGTCAGCAGACATGAGAACATGCTCAGCCTCACTCATAATCAGGGAAATGCATATCAAAACCACGACATATTACCTCGTACCTGTCAGAATGGCTAAAGTCAACACACAAGAAACAACAACCGTTGGCAAGGTTGTGGAAAAAGGAACCCTTATGCACTGTTGGTGGGAATACAAACTGGTGCAGCCAACTATGGAAAACAGTAGAGATACCTCAGAAAATTAGAAATAGGTATGCCTGGTGGCTCAGTCAGTTGAGCGTCTGACTCTTGGTTTTGGCTCAGGTCATGATCTCAGGGCTGTGGGATCAAGCTCTGCCTCAGGTCGGCACTCAACATGGAGTCTGCTTATTCTTCTTCCTCCCCCAACTTGCTCGCTCTCTCTCTCTCTCTTTCTTAAATGAATAAATAACATCTTTTTAAGAAGTTAAAAATAGAATTACCATATGACCTAGTAATTCTACTACTGGGTATTGCCCAAAGAACAAAAACAGTAATTTGAAAAGATACATGCACCCCTATGTTGATTGCAGCATTATTTACAATAGCCAAGATAACCCAAGCCAAGCAACCCAAACTTTCATCAACAGATGAATGGATAATGAAATATTACTTGGCCATAAAAAAGAATGAAATCTTGATATTTGCAACAACATGCATGAACCTAGAGGGTATATTGTCAAGTGAAATAAGTTAGAGAAAGATAAATAGCATATTATTTCACTCATTTATGGTATATAAGAAACAAAGCAAACTAACAGAAAAAAAGAGACCAAAAAAAACTCCAACTCTTAACTATAAAGAACAAACTGATGGCTATGAGAGGGGTAGTGGGTGGGAAATAGGTAAAAGGGATTAAGGGTACACTTACATGATGAGTAATGTGTAGAATTGTTGAATCACCATATTGGACACCTGAAACTAATGTAACACTGTATGTTCATTATACTGGAATCTAATTTACTTTTTAAAAGGTATTCAGATTAAAAAATAAGAGACAGTTGAAGAGGAGTGCAGAGAAAGGGGAGTTCCAAGGACAAGGCCTTGGAATACTTTGACATTAAGAAGATGAGAAGATGAACAGGAATTAGGAATGAGATGAGAGAAGTGGTCAGAGTGGTAGGGGGAGAGCAGAAGCCCGGTGAAAAACTTATTTCAGAAATGGAGGGTTATCAGTATGGCTGGTACTGTCAATAGCTATTCATGACAAGCTACAGTTTACTACAGTAAACTGTACTACAGTTTGTACTACAGCTTGACTTGATGTGTTCTACAGTTTGGACCAAAGATGATGCTAGCAAGTGCTAATAATAATAAGAGTAATATATTACATTGTAATCTTCCTATATCCCAGGCGTTTTACCATTTTACAATCACAATCTCATTTAATATTCACAAAACCCTATTAAGTAAAGATCATTTCCCATCTCTTAGAGAACTTATCCTAAGGCTCAGAGAATTCCTGTGATTTTCCTGAGGTCACACAACTATTAAGAAGAGGAACTGAGACACAGAACAGGGTAAGACACCACACTGTGCTCACAACCACTGTGCCAGAGTGGTGCCACCTCCTGCTGCAGTCTTTATGATGCTGAATTTCCCGCTTTCAAAGAGCTTTCAGCACTTTGAGGAAAGCCCCTATGTAAAAGAAGGAAGATAGCAACTGCAAAACTAGTGACCACATTTCTTCAAAATTAGACCAACCATTGCAACCTGAATCATGGACCTGTTTTTTTTTTTTAATACAGTGCTGCATTCAAGAGAAGTTCAATGCCAGAAATCTTGAAGAATAATATAGATTTTTTTTTTTTTAGTCATAATTTCTTGTTTATATGGTTGTTTGAGACAGGGAATACATAGCATTCCACAGCAAATGCTTTCTAAATAGCCTGCTTGATGAGTTTCCCTCTACCCCAAATTTACAACTGCCTTTCTGGTAATAACCAACTCTGGTACTCTGCCCCCTGAAACTGACCAGTAAATTATCTGTCCCATTCGTGAAACAGAACAACATAGTAAAAACACAGGCTGAGTCACGGAGCCAGGCTTTGGGATCTTTACTTCTCAGTGCCTCAGTTTCTTCACCTACGAAATACAATCATGATAGTATCTTACTCTAGGGCTATTGTGTGGATTAAGTAAATTGTTACACGTAAGCATTTAGGACAGTGCATAAACGTGGCCGATGCAACATAAATGTTAGCTACAATGTATTGTTACAGCACCTTTCTGGTTATATCGTGGTCATATTCCACAAAGACTATTCTGATCTCTGTGTGTGCTACTCTGGGACTCTTCCTGTTCACATTATGAAATCTCATACTCCGTTTCTGGATTCACCTTCCTTTACTGAGCTGGCCGTGATTCCTCTTGGGCACTGTGACCCTTCGAAGTTTCTCTTAGCACGTCCACGGAGCAAAACTTGTCAGCTTTCTGAGGCAGTCCAAGCCTCCTGCAGAGTCTGTGTTGCTGGTAATGTAAGAAGAAAGGTATATTCACTTAATTCTTTCCCTCAGGGAGCTGACAGCCACTAGAAGCCCTTTCTAAAACAACAAAAGCAAAGATAGGATCATCTCTCACCCTCCCCCTGGCTGATTTTCTGAGCAATCTTTGTGTCCTGAGGTCTGCAAAACCTGATGGATAGCTAGAGAACCAAAGCAACTTTGCGTATGATCGCCCTGCCTCTCCTGAAACAAACACAGAGGCAGGTGTCCAACCTGATCATAACCAGCCTCTTCAGGGTTTGCAATCTGCTTCTGCTGGCCTAAGTCGACTTTATTTGCAGGGCAATCAGGCTCCCTGAAACAGAAGCATAACTATATCATTCTAGCTGCCCAAATCATACCAGCACATCAGGCCTTTGTGTTCCTGAAGGTTTGCTAGAGCTGCCTCTTTTTCCTCTAGAAAGGATCGTGATGGCTCCTTGGTTTGGTAATAAAATCCAAAAAGTGCCCTATGAATAGTAAATTTGCTTCAAGAGCTGGGTTGACCATGCTTCAATTTACTGCCCCCTGGTGGATCGCCCACAGTTCTGGTTGCTTCAGGCTGAACACTGAGGTCTCGCTGATTCATAGTTGTCAATTCAAAATGTAAATCTCAGTTCTTCTCCACGGCAGTGCCTGGTAAATCTGAATCTCGGGATGACCTGAAAGCCCATACACTCTCACTTAGTTGGTGGCGTTTCCCTGCTCTGGAGCTATTTATCTTTGTTCCATTTCAGTGGCATTTCTAACTACATTTAGAGACCTTTCCTCCAGTCCCTGGCATAGCACCTCCTACTAATTTCTCAAGTTTCTAAGAGAGTTGGTCTTTACCCAGGGGCTCAAAGCTGCTTAATTCCAGTCCTACAGTGGCAGCCAAGTCGCCAGGGATTTGTTCTTGTCCACTGAGGTAACTCAAAAGCATTGAACAAGCCCAAGCATGGCTGTCACTGACCTCTCCTTCCTTCTCAAGAGCAGCTCCTATTTTCTCAGTAAATGGGTGTCCATTGAGTCTAAGTTAAAAATCAATTTTTCGCTTGTTTGTTCACAAGGGAATTTTTAAGACTTCCTCTGTTGATTCTCAGCCATTAATCTCAAACCAACCAACATGATGCTATAAAACACAGACTAATAGCACCAGATCCACGCCAGGCAGAGAACTGTTCCCAGGTGAGCCAGATGGAGCTGCCATCTTCCCTCTTAAGAAGCTGTAGCCATTACAGGGACTATCTTAACTTTACCTCATCTGAGATCTTTATCTTTAAGAGCAATTCTTAGCCAGTTAGAATCTGGCCAAGAATCAATGACACAGTGAATGATCTGGCTTATACATAATAATACAAGGAAATTGTTCTCTGACCTTTCGCACCTCACTTTTCCACCAGCAATTCACTACTCTAACCCCATGACCTTACATTCTAGCTATCGAATATTCTTCTTACTTTACTGTTTTCTTACTGATGTCTCACGACCTTCTCATCCAGAGGTTTTATGTTCTAGAAGATAAAGAGATTGAGTCCTTTCAGTCAGCTCTTCTCTTGATACTTTCCCTAATACATCATCTAAGAAGATACTGTTGACTCTAAATTCTACCTGGGCATTGTATATATTGATACAGATCAATTCTTCCTGTTTTTGGTCTAGTTCTAGAACTATATGACTTTCCCCTAAATTTCTCCCAAACCTCTGCATCTAGCTATCCCTATTGCAGATATGTTCTATAGGCAGATACGTAGCACAATAGAAGGAACGTTCCTGTATGTCCGTATTTTGTAAAATTGCATAATGCCATATTATGCAATTTCTTCGCTTGAGATAACTATTCAGTCCAAATTTCAGAATATTCACTTACATTTAATTCCAGCACATAGACGATCGTAGTGAAGATGCATTTTTAACCTAGTTCTTGGGTAATGATTTGTATCCAAAACCCCATTTTTACCCAAGACATAGCTGACTCCCACTTGGACCAGTCTCTGAATAGCACTATATTCAATGAAACAGCACTCTGGCTACAGAAGGCTGGAAGTATTATGTAGATTTTGATTGTGAATTGCCTTTAATGAGTAATGTGGAGAATTTACACAAATGTCATGGGAATTCTTCCCCATAATTATTTGTGGACATCTTTGGCCCCTTTAGTGGAAGTTGCCTCTTATTCTCTTTCCATGCTCACCTACTGCCATTTCTTCTCCTTTGTACTCTGCCCAGCGTGGCTGACACATCTAGAGCTCCCAACATGTGAATCCCCACACCTTCTGCAGTACCCATGGAACAGAGTTTGTCTTCTGCTCAGAATGCTTTTTCTCATAACAAGCAGCTGTCACAGGGATTATGTTGAATTTTAAAAAAAAAAATTCACCACCTTGTTAAACTTTAAATTTATGAAATGCACAATCGTTGGCCCAACCACTGAAGTCATTCTACAAATAGAAATTATTTTCAGTCACTTTCTCTGAATGTCTTCTTATTTTAAGCTACAAAATCAATTTAAGATGGTCCTAGGTGGGGGGGAAATGATAATAAATAGTTGGCAACAGCCATAATCTATCATTGGAAGTGCAAAATGAATACAAAAGCAATTTTAGGTGAGCAGACAATATTGAAGTATGATAATTACATCCTGCTTAGAATTTATGTGTTTGTATGTTTTTATATTTGTGTACTTTACCAATATAGAGTTTCTCTTGCTGCATTGATATCCACATTTCTATTTGTTCACTTACATCTACACTCTGAGGATACTTATGCCTGGATGCCTGGTGCTGTATTCCTGACTCTCTACAGGATTTCATGGCCCTGAGGGCCAATTTTCAGAGACCAATACATCTTGTCGGACTAGGTTTGAGACGAGGGTCTGAGAAGAATACTAAAAACTTTGATGGATTATCACTAAAACTCAACTGTGCTGAAAAGTTATAAATCTTCAACTTCCCTCAGGCTTAGATGGGACTGATTATTACTAGAAGGATCATCAAAGTCACCTGAGCCCTAAAAAGTACATTAAAAAGAGCATCAGCTACCAAAAATGTAAACAAGTGTAATACGCATTCCAGGCATATGAAGTTCAGGCACTAATCATCTCAGATAAATGATAAACAAATGATGAGTTACATGTAAATCAACAATGTTGTCAAAACATTGCCCTTTTAATCCCAGATAAATGATGAAGTTTATAAAAGGAGATTTTTGAGGGTCGTGGAAGATTGTTTAAACATACGTGGAGAGTGGTTTAAGTGCTAATCCATTGCCATTTATGTAAACTGCATTTCTATCATCAGTCTCTGCTGTATAAAATTGCCTCATCATTTTATAAATCCGTAGACCTAGTTGAAACTAGTCCCTGCTGGAAACAAATTTTTCACATTAAGCTTGAAAGTTTTAAACTCCCCTCTGCATACACATAGTGACACAGTCTTGAAAACCTCAGCTCAAGGCACGACAAAGTTTAAAGCACTTCGCAGCTTTTATAGGGTGTCACCCTCTATCCAGCTCCAAAAGATCTAACGATACAGAAATGCTTCCACATCAAGATGTTTCACAAGATACTTTATAAATGAATCTGGATTCTACTGAAGCTGTTACACATCTGCTTTGCTTTACCAATGAAGAACACAAACATGTTGATGGTTTCAGTCCAAACCCTTTTTGCAAGCGAGAAGGAAATGCAGAATGTTCAGCTAATTGCTAAGAGGAAATCCATATGTGTTATTTGCTTTCCATGAAAGGAGAGGTCCTCTTGCTATTTAATTGATGAAACGTTGTACACAAAACTGACAGTGATTAATACCATTCTAAGATGCCATTTTAAGAGCTGTAAGTGTAATGCTCTGGAATATGTTCTTTGACATTTACATTGCTATTTGCTAGGTATAAAAATCTAGTTCTTGCCTTGAGCATTTATATTGGGTAAAAATGTTAAGTAATTTCAAATGGCAGTGTCTTCCTAAGGAGCCGATCTTTAAAAAGCCAGGAGCTGATCCCTTTTTGTCCTGATTTCCTTGTTAAAAACAAACAAACAAACAAACGTTGTGCTACGTATTCCTTTAGAAATATTTGTCAAGTAATCAGAGGATGTTTTATGTGATTTCTCCTTGATGTGCCTCTTCCCACAAATGCCGGGTGGGCACTGAATGCCCCAAATCCAAGGGGCGCATAGTGTAGTGAACGAATTCTTAGGAGGTTATTCTGGCCATGGTCCTCTCCCTACAGTTACACATAGAACACAGCTAGGAAGTCTGTACTATGGAGAGCCTCCACACAATACACAACGACTCTCACATTTCCTTATTTGATGCAGTCTGGAAAGGAGGTAGGGTTCAAGCCTGGGTTTTCTTTTGTAATCTCCAGCATAGAGAAGGATATGAGGGCTTGTTTTTCTTCAAAGGATTCACAGTTCATTATACTTAAGCTTTCCACAGTCCTGTGACCCCTCAGCCTCCCTCCTCACCCAGTGTATTAACTGCCATCCTGAATCACTTATATCTAACAGAGATAACAAAGTCTCTTTTGCATGTGCCTTAAACATTATTCCTAACACCAAGTGTATTCCGACATGAGAGTTTTAGAAAAACAAATCACACAAAATAAATTTAACAGACCCTATTTCTTGAGTGTCTTGATAAGAGGATATGTCATTTTCTGCTCTGTATTTCCTGTCTGTCATAGACAGAGGAAGGCAGACACCACAAAGGCAAATCTTTTTAGGGGCTAAGAAGGTAAGTACATGGGAGATGAAAGCAAGGTGACATGGGCACAATGTTAAAGATTCCTAATACCTTTTAAAAAGCAAAATTGCAGATGGGAATGAGTGGCAATTAATACTGACCTCAGTAACAGAATTGACAGGGATTCACGGAGCCTTTGCTAAACTTGTTGATTGAAAAGAGATAGCAGCTATTACACTCCATCAGTTGTTTTATAGGCAAGAATGTAAGCTCAGTATTGCCAGAACATAGTTTCCCAAGAAGCTGGAAATTAATATTTTTATGTGAAATCTCCCAATTTTTAAGTTTTTAAGTGATGACAATGAACTCAGCTGAAAGAAAAAAACCAGTCGTTTGGCGAAGTATAAATGTTCAGGCTAAACAAAATCTCATCTGCGAACCAGATCAACTCCAAAGGCTGAGAGTTTGCACCTCTAGTCTTGGCAGTGCTCAGAAATTTTTTTTTCTGCTTTTAACTCGAGCACAAGATTTACTACTATTTAAACTGAGGTTTTGATGCTGAGAACATTCCAAAAGCTGTATCTAGACTTCTGCTATTTAAGTCTGCACTGACATCCCTTGTCAGAGCCAGACTCTCCAAAGACCTAAAGGAAGTTAATTCTCTTGTCACCTATCATTTATCTTGAATGCTGGAGGATGGAATCCATGATATCCAATATAAATACCGATAACCAACTGCAGATCAATTCAGCTTCCATCCACTAAACTCTCCAACTATCCAGAAGTCCTCCAAGACAGAAAACAATCATGAGGAAAGATGAAAGACAGTTAGGTTATGGTGATAATAAAAATCAGAAATGGCAGTGAAGGCCCAGTAAGCATGATGACATGTAGAGTAACAGAAGGATTAGTTTAGGGGTAATGAAAGCAGTGATATGGTGGCAATTTAAGCAGTTGAACAACTGCATAGCATGGAATTCCCAATGCTTTTATGGGCCACCAACCAACTGAAGCTTCCTCCTCCTCTTGATGTCTAGGCACATAGAACTGTTCCTACCATGCTTTACTGCCAGAGGGTCCCTGATGCTGACACATCCAGACTCACCCTCACGCCACACACATTCAGAGTTTAAGGACTGAGCAGTCAGCTTTGCAAAAGCCAACAGAAGTCTTCTATGCCGGGTTCAGCTCTCGTCTGAAGATGATGACCAGAGGAAAAAGTAAAATCCTCCCTCCAAAACCCTCTCCTTGCTAACGGGAGAGCCATCAGCTGCCAGCTGTCTCATGCCAGCCCCTTCATGGTTTGTCTTTGACAGATCAGTATCAAACCAAATAACTATAGGCCAACCAATTGCCAAAAAAAAAAAAGGCAGAGACCAAGAGATTCAGGCCTGCTGGTGAAAACTTAAACAGGCATGTGGGTAATGTGAGTATGACAAGCTGGCAGCCCACAGTCTTTTTGAAGTGAAGAGCAAACAAGTTGAGGATTTTTATAATGTGGGCTTTGTCCAGTAATTCAGCCAGAAGTTTTACCAATACAGCTGCTTCCAAAAACTAAAACACATGGGGCAGAAAGCATTGCAACTTAAAGCAAACAAGATTCGCAGCCAGGACCAGCATTCCCAACAGCTGAGGAGTAGACACGCTCTGCCACTAAAAATAAAGTGGTGGCCAGATTTTCAATGTCTCCCAGACAGACCAAAAGCAAATGATGATGGACAATTATAAACTGTGAAAAGAACAACTAAAAGAGACTATTATCAGTGTTTGAAGTAGCAGCTACAGAAAGCTCTTTTGGGTGGAATGCGAGGGTCGGTTTTAGTTATGAAAATAATGCGTAAAGTCAAAGAATAAAGATGCCACAATTATTTTCTTGTGAAGTACATGGCATACTGTACCCTTACTCTCGGGAAATATATATTTATTTATAGATAGGTACAGATCTCAGAATTCAACAAAGATAAGTGGACTTATAGAGTAAAAGAATATGCAGTTCTGAAGTCTGCATTCGAAATAAAGGTTACCTCCCTCCATTTTTTTTTATTGTTCCTCACAAATGTGTTTCTTCCTGCAGCCCCTTTTCAAGGGGCTGCATCCCCTTCTGCCCGATTGAATGGGAACCTTCAGTGGCACAAGCAACTGAAGAGGCCCTATCGTTTCCATTGAAGGGACACTGTTCCTGTCATAATACAAGATCACAAATACCACATATAAATAAACTCCCAAATGTTACATTGTGATCACTCAAAACTCAGAATACTAGAGAACAACTAGGCTCAGGAAGTACTTGAGTTCTTCCTCCAAAACGGGTCCATGATCTCTCTAACCAGAAGGAGAAACATCAGCTTTCAACAGGTGCCCCCCAAAGGTTTAAATCTGGACAACTAAGTGATGTGCACAAAAGGGTGGGCAGATTAGGAGGGCGTGAAGGGCTATGTCAGCCAGAAGTGCAGTCTTCTGGGGGTGTAATTTGTGTTCCTACATCTATCTATACAATAGATTCCCCATTACAGTAATTATTATGAATTATAGATAAGCACTCTGCGTGTAATGTTCTGCTCTCCATTTCCTACAAATCAAATTACCAAGGGTTATATTGGATTGTGGACATATTTAGAAAATCCTTTTATGGTTGTTTGTTAGGCTTCCTCCTGCCAAGAAACTCCAGTCTCTTCTTTGACCAGATGCCCTAAAGTGCCTGCTGTGAAAAGGACTATGAGCTGCAGAAGGGGCCTGGTGCAGGGTGCTGTCTCCGGGGTCCTGGAATCACCATCCAGACCAGCTCTGGGGGTTGACAGAGCCAGCTTGCCTGGAAAACAGTTGAACTCTAAAGTTGGGGACATGGCAGGTGTTCAGGAATTACTTGCTGAATGTCTATACTGATTATTATCCCAAGGAGGCTGACAATAGAGACAACGTCTACTGAGAAGGGCTTCTAAACTTGCCTCCCAGACAATTACAGCTCTCTCCTGCAGGTGCTTAACAGGGGGTATAATGGACCATATGTGCCATTGTTGGTGGAAAAGTGGGCGTGGACCCACAAATTAGGTTAAACGACACACTATTTGTATTATAAAGATTTAATCTCCAAATATCAAATCTGATTCTGCATACCTTTGCAGCCCTTTAGATCATAATGATGGTTTGGTTTACATGAACTTCAGAAGCCTACCAATAAGCTCTGTGAAGTCTTCAAGTCCTAAGGAGTTACAAGGGCCACACCTACAGAGGAAAAACAAAAGAAAAACTTCCCAGTTAAAGCCACCCACCATTGTCTGTCATCTCTTACAAGATCCCCATGCTCCAGGGTTCCTGGGTGGCTCAGTTGCTTAACTGTCCAACTCTTGATTTTAGCTCAGGTCATGATACCAGGGTTTTGAGACAGAGTCCTGAATTGGGCTCCATGCTGGGCATGGAGCCTACTTGAGATTCTCTCTCTCCCTCTTCTTCTGTACCTCCCTGCCAGCTTGTGCACACACTAACTCTCTCACTCTCTCTCAAAAAAAAAAAAAAAAGATCCCCATGCTTCAAACGCAAGGTGCCCTCATCAAAACTTGTGTCCTTCCTCTGAGACTATTTTGTAGGTGACAGCTAATTGTCACATGCAATAAATCTTGCTATGATGTTAATGACTGGCAAAGATACTCTGCAGTAAAAATAACTAACATTTACTGAACACTCACTGTATGCCAGGGACTGCACTGCATGCTATGCATATGTTATTTTATTTAATCTTCTCAACAGCTTAATGAGATGAGTAGTATTACTTATCATTCCTATCCAACAGATATGGAAATTTAGGCAGAACGATTGAATGCCCTTTCTTAAATTTGCTCCTAAGAAGTGGGTTCAAATCCAAGCAGTGTACTTTAGAACCACCGCACTTAACTTCTTTACAGAAGCTTACATTACATAAAAACGGACATTATCTGCATTATCCTTAAAATATTGTTATCCTAGGCCAGTGACTCTTGGGTCCTCCTTGTCCCTCATCCATAAAACTAAGGGACTGAACTATGTTAGTGGTTTTCAAAATTTAGTCAAGCTTCCTTTGGGCCTGATTAGGGATGAAAGAGAAAGATGAGGGTAGCAAAAGCTCTGTCCCCTCACCCCGTTTCAACCCCAGTTCTTCTGCATCCCTCTTTTTATGTTAGATTTAGCCATAACCTTTATTTTGCAGGAAGGTCCTGAATGTTTAAACATTTTGAAACCCACTGAAACAGAGATAATCAACTACTGACCCAAGGTCCAAATCCTGCCTGTAGAGCTCTTTGTTTGGCTCCAGAGATTTTTGTTTTGCTTTGCTTTAACTTGAAGTACACACCAAAATTTAAATTTTAAGGTATTTTATATAAAAACTGAGCCTTTTTAAAAAATTTTATCATAGAAACACAGGGCAGGTCTGCCCACAAACCCTTTGTAACTAGGGCATTCTGCACTTCACCAGGACTCCCTCTCTGCTCACTTCGTTAAACTCTCTACTAACCTGATACCTGTGGACATTTGAGTTTACAAGCCCCAGTCTAAGATTATCGTTAAAGTTCTTCCCAGTCCTGAGTATATTTCCAACCGAACTCTAAACTTCTAAAGGAAAGGATTGTCTTATGCATACTTATACTCCTCAGGGTTTTCTACCTCTATTAGCCTCATTCCCACTTCCATCACAATACAAGCATGTATGCGTGCGTACATGCACACACACATGCACACACACATGCACACACACACCCCAATACTCAATACATAATAGAGCTACAGTAATTGTTCTTCTTGTTGAAAAATGGCTCTCTATATTATACCATTCAGTAACATTTACATTTTACTGAAGAATCTTAAGACCCCAGGTTTTTAGCCCAAAGGAATACATTTCTAATGGTGTATTTCATCATGTTGTGTGTCAGGCAAGAAATTCTGGGGTTGAAGGACTCTGTAAAGCAACTTGTTTCCAATAAATACTCTCTCTGGTTACCGTCATTTCTAAGAACCTAGTATATTCAAGGGCACAACAAGTATCGGGAACACCCGTAGGGATGAGAATCTTTGGTAATAAGAAAGATCCAACGTGGTTCCAGTGGCTACCTTATTGGTCCTTTAGAAGCAGGATTTTGTTGATCTCTCTTCTTTCTGGTGGTGACTCAGCTCCTTTCTGACGGCATCTGTTCCTCCCACCGGTATCAGTTAGCTACCTTAGCTTCTACTCTGTCATTTCTGTTTTAGTTTCTGCTTACTCATAAATTCTGTTTACTTATACCATCAGTTTACTCATCTTTCTTGCTGCCACAAGTCCTCTTTTTGTGGGTTTTGTGTTTTTTTTTTAACTTATTCTCCCTCCCCAAACCAACTAATTGACTCCCTCCTCAGATGCCCTAGTTCAAATTCCTGAGCTGGAACATCTGACCCAACTAATCACCATTTTGCCTTCTTGGGCAGTTTTTCATGCCAAACCATCTCATAGGATACTGGCCAGCCTAGACATTGGTTAGAGGGTAGGACCACCCTGGTCCAGTCAGATGGGTCTTTAAGAAGGGGACTTATGACCACCCAAGGCAGCTCCCACAGCCCACTTGTGGGTAAGTCACTTTCCCTTAGAAGGAAGCTATTGGTATGGCAGGCACTCTGATGGACCTGTCCAGTAGGATCTCTAAACCTCAATTCAAATCATGCTTTTGTCTCCATCTTTAAGGACAGTTTCCCTCTGTAACATAAACCAAAGCTAAGACTATATTGCTATAACATTCCTGTTCCTGTGGACCTTTAAGCAGGAGCCATCCGAGGACCTCTGTGCTTCTTTCACGCTCTTTGGTTTTTGTGTTCGTTGGGGTTTGTTGTTTTTGGTTTTGTTTTTAAGATTTTATTTATTTATTTTAGAGAGAGAGTGAGAGCCTGAGGTGGGGAGAGAGGGGCAGAGGGAGAAGGAGAGGATCTCAAGCAGACTCTGTGCAAGTGTGGAGCCCAACTCAGGGCTCAGTCCTATAACCCCTGAGATCATGACCTGAGCCAAAACCAAGAGTTGGAGGCTCAATCGACTGAGCCACCCAAGCACCCCGGGTTTTGTGAGTTTTTTGGTTTTTGGTTTTCTTACCTGCTCTTTGATGACAACTTACTGTAACTCCATAAGGCATGGTCCCTTAAAGCATGGACCTCGATTGTTTTGGAAGTTTCTGAACCAGCTCTTTTACACATTGTTATGGGCTTAAATGCCATTGAATTATCCTGACCCCGAAAACTCTTTAAAAAGTCCATTCCCACAACTTCAAATACCATCTATATGCTAAGGAATCCCAGCCGTGTAAGTCCAGCCTGATCTCTCTCCTGAATTCCATATCTGTCTAAGCCATCTCCATGTAAATGTCCCAGTGGTATTGTGTTTTTTACAATGTTGCTAAAATTCATCATGTCCAAACTAGTTTTGCCTGCCTTGTTCCCAATTAGCTTACTCTTCTTCAATCACCCAGTTGCTCAAATAATGAACTAATTAATTAATTAATAATTTTAATTTTACCTTTTTAATTTTTACCTTTCCCAGGCTTGAATCCAATCAGTAAACATCACTTATTGATATTTGATATTGAGAATATTACTTCTCAAATTTACTTCTCAAATATCTCATAACTATATCCCTGGTGCTCCACTGCCACTACCAGAGTGAACTAATTTTAATATTTCCAGGGCATTGGGATGCTCTTTGTTGCCTCTCATCTTTGGTATAACAAAGCTGCTCCCTCTGACTAGAACACTCCTCCCTTCCATTACCCAGTCCAAACCCTACACTCCTTTTGTCTGACTCATTCCTACTCATCCTTCAGGTATCAAACTGGAGCCACTTCCTCCCAGAAGCCCTCCCTTACTTACCAATTCTGGGACAGGTAACCCTCCTATGTGCCTCAGTGCTGCTACCTGTCCCTTACCACATCATGTTTGTAATCATCTGTTTGCTCCTCTGTAGCATCCACTAAACCACTCTCTCTGAGACAGCACCATGTCTGCCTTGTTTAAATCTGTGTTCCCGGTGCCCAGTACAGCAACTGACACATAGCAGCAACTTGATAAATGTTTGTTAAAGGAATAAATACCCTATACGGCAAGACCTATATGCCTTTAATACATTTTTCTTTCAAAGGCACCCAGAAAATAAGTTTGTGATTTTGATAGTTTCTAAGACAATTGGAGACAGCCAAAAACATGCACAACCCCAAACACAAAACAGAATGAATAATGCAAATAAAAAGATGTAAAAATCAAATGAAGATGCAAGTCACACAGAGTCATGTAAATCACTAAGATAAGCAGAATACAAATTCTGTACCGAAATGCGTTTGTCTTAGCCCATATTTCTAAGTACAGTAGCACACCATACTCCTGAGAATTATAGAATACCTTTTTTTCTTGTTCCATTGTTCATACACTAATTCATACTTCTGAAACTCAGATATTCAGATAACAAATAACCAAGTGTTGGAAGGAAAGTTACAAATTATAGTCATATGTCACAGTCCAAGCAAATGGCAGCCAAATTTCCCTCTATAAATTGCAGAATTCTCTTATGATTTCACAAGATGTATTGAAAAGAAAAACAGTAAAAAGGAAATTCATTTTTTACTCAGTTAATATAGTACATAGGTAAAGGGTTCATGTTTAAACCGTTACAGATGAGTGGGTTTTTCCAGAAATGCAATTTTAACAAAGCATAATACCACTGAGATATTAAAACTGAATTTAAAAATATTTTAAATTAGGTTAACACCCTCAGAGCAAATCATGCTAATATCATATGCTTTAAGTAATACTGCATTTTAAATAAATTATTTAGCTGGCAATGAGAAAACAGATTACAAAAGAAGACAATGAAAAAATAGAGCTGGTCAAAGAATCTTTAGGAACAAAACAACTTTTAATTGGTTAAAACTTAAAAGCTAATAATAAAGAAGTTTTGTTTGTGTGACCCTTTTGTGTTTATGATTTTGTACTATGGCTATTGCTACTAATTATGAGTAAGTCCAAAGTTATCACTTTGAGAATGAGACAGTAGTGATCAATCCATATTTTTCAGGTCAAAGTGTTAAAATTTATTGCTGAGAATGAATACAATAATTAAGGCAAAAATCCTGTTTGTTTTAAAACTGACAGTTAATTGTTACTAATTCTCATCATCCTTCAACATTTTTACATAAGAGAATCCAGAATGCAATACTGATGAGGAACTACCTCAAATAGAAATGTGAACAAAGCCTGTATCTGCTGCCTGAGGCTTCTCTGAAGAAGTGCATGAACATGTTTTGCCGTTAGCCATTTACAGAGTAATTATTTGTAGGTAGGTGAGATTTAAGACTGTCTTTGTCCCCCGCTCCCTACCCCAGCCCAACCTCACAAGGTCAGGTACAGCCCCTGGCCTTGGCACAACATGGCCATCAAACACTCCATTTCTCACCATCTAGAAGAACGAATTCTCCAGTAACTCGTACTACTTATATGCTACATGTGTCCTGATCATTCTAAGATGTCGGTTTGATAATTTGCATATGGTTTTGTCCTGATCTCAAATTCAAAAAAAAAATAAAATGTTTTTGCAGCATCCTAATGTAGAAACTCTAAATGTTCCCAGAAAAAATATAAATAAATAAACTTGTTCTGGCAAGGCCATTTGGGGATTAATAGTTGGCATCTTTTGGCTGTACTCAGAAATAAGTGAGCATCCATTCATAGCAAGCCTTCTAACATTATCTCTGTTTGCATTGTTATAATGTTTATGACGCTTTTGGAATGCATGCTAGTCTTTAAAAAAGAAAAAAAAAAAACCTAAATTTTTTTTAACTTATTTTTTTCCCTTAAGTTAAGGAAAACAAAATACTAAAAGTATCACATTTTTATAGAATGTATGAGGGACATGAAAAAAATACCCAAGTATAAGTCCTTGTGAAATACATGTGATCAGTGGAATTAGACCTCTTCCTAGTGTTCCAGTGACTATCAAAACAGATGTGTGATATCTGTGTCTGTCAGGTGCCTCTTTAAAGCCTTACATGGTTGGCTTGTCCTTGTTCAGCTCACAGTCATTTAAAAAATACTTTGAGAGGTAGCCATGAGAATTACAAATCATTTTTCAAAGGTATGTACAGCTCTGCAAATTACAATGAGTTTACAGGTGCCGTCTTATTCTGTGTAACCTAGAGATGAAAGAGTTATCAAGGACACTGATGCTCATTGCCGCATCGATGAAATCCTCATGAATTCAAAAATTGTGGCAATAATCTCTTTCATGGAAATAGATCTAAGGCGTTGTCAAGCAGATGGCATCTGATTTCCTCCTAAATGAAGAAGCCTTGTAAAATACTGTAAGGGCTCCAACGCAGGAGTAGAAACTAGAAGCAATGATCTTACTCCCTTGGTGACCTTCTGGGACTTGGAGGCAGACACAGAATGGGGCAGACACGCTGCTTGTCACTTTCTCATACACTGGATCACTTAGAGCCCATAGCCACCTAATAGAATCGCATTTTTTTTTTTCTTTAATTTAAAATGGATGTGGGGCGGCTGGGTGGCTCATTTGGTTAAGACTTGGACTCTTGGTTTTGGCTCAGGTCGTGATCTGAGGATCCTGGGATCCGGAGCCCTGTGATGGGCTTCACACTCCATGTGGAGTCTGCTTCTCTGCCTCTTTCTCCTCCCTCTGCATCTCCCCACCCCACCCCTGCCCTATCCACACTTGTGTGCACACTCTTTCTCTGAAATAAACAAATAAATATTTTTAAAAATAAAATGGGTGGAGCTTACACACAAAAAGGTTAAGTGACTTGCTCAAGATCACCAAGTCAACAAATGTCTTTGCAAGGTTCTCACTCAAAACAAAAACAGAAACAAAGAAAAATATCCAAGAAGGAAGAGGCACTTGCCCTAATGCTTCAGACATACACACATACCCCTTCTATAAAATCAACACATTATCATGGTTCAAAGTCTGATTACCAGCCCATTCTTCCTACCTGCATACACTTTTTAGGCCATGTGCTGTCCTATTCTGATCTTGCCGTTCTTTCTGTTACTATTCAAGGCTTTCCTAAATGTTGATGTGAACCCAGTTTTCTCTTTAGTTGTTCCGCAAAGCTGACTCCTGGCAGTGACTACTAGGTGTGTATGTGTTTTTCATTCTTTTTAACCTTCCCTTCCTTCAGCTTTGCCTTTTCCTTATAAGCACTGCTCCCCCATGCTGATGCAACTAAGCACTGTTAATGAAAATCCAGGAACCCAGCTGACCTGGTCTAATAAATTCTGTATTGTCACACTGTCTTGCTTACAGCAAAGCAACATAACTACTCCTCCCTGACCACAGACGGCTCTCAGATCAATACCTCAGGTCTTGACCCCTCATCCTCTTTCTCATGACGTATTTTGTGCTGTCAACAAAATAACTCTCCTTGGTGACCTGCCAAGATCTAAAACTAATTATGACAAAATTGAACCAGCTTCCTTTCCCTCAAACCCTTGTATCATTTCAGCTTGTCTGCTATAGTCAAGGGGCACCCTTACCCACCTGGGCACCAGGTACAGAACTGTGGAACCCTCTTCAGTCCCTCTTCTCTCACCTGTTCCCAAGGTCCAGCACAAGTTCAACTGATTCATTCTTGAAAATTTGGAGTTCATGTGTTCACATCTCCACCTCTTTATTTCTCTAGCTAAATGACAACCACCAGCATTAATTCTGGGACCCTACCAACAAACAGTTTCTCCTGATCTCAACTACGCATCACACAGGAACAACTGATATTTCTGCATACTAAAATCTTCAGCTTGATCAGGAGACCCTTTATTATCTGCTGCTTCACACCTGCTTCAGCCTCAACTCTCATCCCACTTGCCTTCTCATTCACTATCTTTTTTCTTCCTTTCATATCCCCTAACTTGACAGCTCTTTCCACCTCAGAGCCTTTGAACATTCTGTCACTTTTTCTGGATGTTCTTTATCCCACACTAGCCAATACCTCCTGAGCTTCCACCAGCCTCCATTCTCATTAGGCTTCCTTATAACACCCTATACTTCTCTTTCATTGCCCTTAATATGGTTTGTAAATACTTAGTTCTGAATGAATGAATACTCCCTATTGTGTTTCCAAGTAAAAAGAAGAACTTTTTGGGCGCCTGGGTGGCTCAGTGGGTTAAGCCACTGCCTTCGGCTCAGGTCATGATCTCAGGGTCCTGGGATCGAGTTCCGCATCGGGTTCTCTGCTCCGCGGGGAGCCTGCTTCCTCCTTTCTCTCTCTCTGCCTGCCTCTCTGCCTACTTGTGATCTCTCTGTGTCAAATGCATAAATAAAATCTTTAAAAAAAATAAAAAGAGAGAAGAACTTTTGCAGAAGATCAGAGAAGAGAAAGATGATGGCCCCTTTGTGGCACTGGACAGAATCCAGTGTAACTGAGATAAGAGAGTGAGAAGTAGCATGGCACTAAGTGAGGGTGAAGAGGCGTGTGAAGCCATTTGTGGAGGAACCTTGTAAGTCCATGCTAAGAAGTTTGGTTATTAACCTACTAATTATGGAAATTATAGAAATGGAAAGTCAGAGAAGAGTCTTAAGCAGAAGAAAAATATGATCAGACTTGGCATTTATAGATCCCTCTGGACAAAAGGTAAAAAATAAACTGTAGGGGACAAAGTAATTACATAAAGACATATTTGGAGGTTTTTGCCGGTGGCTTGAATTAGAAACATGGCTATGAGCATGAAGAAAAATATATAGTTAAAGGAAGTATTTCTGCATTAAAATTGATAGACTTTACCCACTGATAAGAGAAGTGAGGGAGTAGGTGGTCAAGAATGAGTCCTAAATTTATTCCTTAAGCCAACAGTTGGATAGTAATGCCACTCACTGAGAGAGGCTGTATGGAAGAGGACCAAGGAGGAGGCTACTGATGAGTTTCATTTAAAATAGATTGCATTTAGGAGTCTTATCGAGAAGCCAAATATATACGTCAGTAGGCAGTTGGATCTACTGGGTTATAAATGCAAATTTGGGGATATTCAATATATAAGAAGTGCTTAAAATCATGATATAGCCTTAAGATGTAGAAAGGGTGTAAAATGAAAAGAGATTGCCTACGACATTCTCCTTGCTTGTGTTGCCCAAAACAATTTTTCTGCCAAGCCTTATCCCTTCAAAACATTCAAACCCTAATTCAAAACTCACATTTTCCATGAAGCCTTCCCAGATTCACATTGCCTTTATCCTATCCTTCTAATAACACTCATTACTCTTGAAAAAGTTATCATTGGCCACATATATGTTTATGGGACTCTCTTCAGGCTAGTGTTATGTTGCAAGCTCCCAGAGGACAGGCTTCCTTGTTTCTTCTTTCATTAAATATATGCCTTACTCATTCAATTGATAGTCTTGATAAGCCAACCCTATACCTGCTAGTAATATATACCTATTTGGGTTTTGTAAATTTTGAGCTTCCTATTATCACAGAGCAATTTTAGTAATTTATGTAAATATTTTTGTTTTGGCCAAGTTATGTATGTAACTAAAGATATAATCATGTGATTTAGTCAAAATAGAGGGTTGGAAATATAGCTAGCCAACACATTGACCAAAGAAGAACATGAAAGCAAAAAATGCTATCATAACATAAAGCCAGCCAACATCTTTTAGTACCGTTTTCAGTTCCATTCCATTGATATGGTTAGGTGATTTGAGGTGTCATTTACAACCCGTCTCTGATCCCACACAATTTGGCCTATGCAGATAGTTTCCTGTCCATTTAGGCTTCTCTAAGAATTGACAGCTGTCAAAAAGCATTATCAACAAAGTGATGTCGAACACTCTCATTAGTTGGTTTCTAGAACAGTGCCCACTGATGGCTTGGCAGAAAGAGGATTCTGGGGTCTCTGATGGCAGCCTATTGGGCCAATCTTCCACTGAAGCCATTGAATTCCAGTTTATTTTCTCCAACTTCCCCAGAGCTGGGTTGTCAGAGATAGCAGAAGAAAGGACAGGTACCTCTAAATCATTTTCATAGATTTTCACATCACCCACATTAAGTCGATTAAAATCCTTCCTGACTGGCACATAGCAGGTTTCCAAAAAATATTTCTTGAGTGGTTCAAAAAATAAAATTAATGTGAATTAATTACAAAATACGTGTTTAGGCAATGCATTATGTGTTTAGGCCTTTTTTTTTTTTTCCAACACCACCAGGATATTTTTTCATCAGGATGCCAAAGATGAGGGAACCAAAATTCCACAAAGTTGATTCATCCACTCAAATCACACTGCTAGTAAGTAACAAAATGAGAATTTGAACACTAACCAAATTTTTTTTTCCATATATGATTTTGGGTTGGCAAGGTGAGGTTATTTGTTGCTTCAACCATTAGGAAAGTATACTGAGTAAGTGATCATCAGTGGTTGGAAAAGTAGAAGACTCTCACACTCTCATCTTTGAGCTATATAGCATTGATCAGTGCAACCACAGATCATATAAGAAGGGTCTTTGGCAACCCACGTTATAATAAAGACACAATATCTCTAAGTTCCTTTCCCTGAACAGAACAGGTGATGTTCCATACAAATATATATGAAGCTATTTGGTTGAATAAAACTGTACAATCAGCCCAGATCACTGAATCAGATTTCAATTTTTCATCTATTTCAAGTGAGTCACATCCTACAGATTCAGGGTCAACCTTCTGTGTGTGCATAGTAAGCAATTTCATATCCTAGATTGGCTTTAAGAGAATTGCCCTAAAAATATCCTCCCCTTCTACTATTAGTGCTCAGGTATTCTTTCAAATAAAAGTATCTCCTAAGAGTAACTATTACATTAAGTTTCTAACCAATTAAAATGAATGGGTTTTTCAAGTGACTTCCTATGGGTTATAGAAGAGACATAGCAGCATCCACCATGTGGATTATGGTGTCTTAGAAAACAGGTTAGGCCCATTTTGAAGTGCCACTCTCTACTGAGTACTAGTGCTGTAGATTTTGCAGGTTACTTACTCTCTGTGAGCCTTTGCTTTCTCACTTGTATAATTAGCAAAAATACTGACCTTAGATTCTTGTAAGTATTAAGTAGCAATTATCATTGTTTCATTACAATTTATGGCTAAATCTATTTAAACTTCCCTCTGTGCACAAGGAAAAATGGAACCCATTTCATAATAATATTTGATGCATTCATTTTAGGGAAGAAAAATCCGTAAAAGTAGGAATCACTGGTATAAAAACATAAAGAAAAATGCAGACATGCCTTCGCCTCAGCAAATAAGTAGTAATTTTTTGTGTGTGGTGATGATAATGAGTATTACAATACAGTGGTGTATATTCTGAATTGGTAGTGTCAGGATTTTACTCATATAACATTTCTAATGACTTTAATGCTGTGACCATCCTCATACTGAAAGGTTGCTGAAAATTTCAAAATGTATCTTCCAGAATGTACAAACCTGTAGTTTCTTCTTTAGATTCTTCACCACTGCATTCGTTTTCTAGGGTTGCCGTAACAAATTACTCTAAAAAGGATGGCTTCAAACAACAGACATTTATTCTCTCACAGTTCTGGAGGCCAGAAGTCCAAAGTCAAGAAAAGGGTCAGCAGGGCCATGCTCCCTGAGGAGGTTCTAGGGGAGAATCCTTCCCTGCCTCTCCCAGTTTCTGGTGGTTGTCAGCGTTCCTGCGACTGTCACTGCATTACTCCAGTCTCTGCCTCCATTTTCACATGGACGTTTCCTCTGGGTGTCTGTGTCTTCTCTTCTGTCTCTTACAAGGACACTTGACATTGGATTTAGGATCCACTTAGAGAACCCAGCATGACCTCATCTTAAGAATCTCAATTACATTGCAAGAATCCTTTTTCCAATAAAGCCACATTTGTAAGTTTTGGAAATCAGGACATGGACATTCCTCTTTAGGGGCTTCCAGTCTCCCCATTTAACCAAAAACAAATTATATTATACTCTTGTAATTTTGATAATAATAAATGATAAAAACTGAGCCACCCAGGTGCCCCAGAAGGGGCACCTGGGTGGCTCAGTGGCTTAAGCCTCTGCTTTGGGCTCAGGTCATGATCCCAGGGTCCTGGGATAGAGCCCCGCATCGGGCTTTCTGCTCAGCAGGGAGCCTGCTTCCCTCTCTCTCTCTGCCTGCCTTCTGCCTACTTGTGACCTCTGTCTGTCAAATAGAGAAAAAAAATCATATAAAAAAAAAAAAACTAGCCCCTTTTACCTGTTAGTTAAGTCTGTGTTCATTATTTCATCTATTTAATACTGAACAAATGCCTTCTTCGTACAGTATTTTAACCAATGAATGTACCACAGTGAATCAAGCAGCCATGGTCCATGCTGCCTTCCTGGGAGTTACGGACTAGTATGAGGGACATTCAATAAACAAATCTACACACAGCATACTGTAGCCATTTAAATGAGAAGAATAAGGTACTATGTGAAGGTTAGCTGTAGGTAGAGTATCCAGGGAAAACTGCTCTTAGTGGAAGATTTAAACTAAGACTTTGGAATTTGAAATACATGCATGCCAAGAATTAGGGAGCAAGGGAACTTACAGAATAAACAACTTATACAAAAACCTTCAGGCAATAACGAGTGAGGCAGTTTCTAGGAACTAAGACAGCAGTGTTGGAGAGTGAATGAGTCAGTTTAGGAAGAAAGCAAGAGATGTGTTCAGAAGGGTAGACAGGGACCAGAGCGTGCATAGCCTTGTAGGCAGTACTAAGGAATCAATTTTTATTCTTAGATAAATTAGAAAATTTGGAGATTTCTTAAGTAGGAACTTGGATTTTTAAAGATGACTTGGTTTGCCAGGTGGAAAACTGGACAGAACAAGAGTGCTGTAGTACAGACTAGAAGCTGTGGGGGCTTGGACCAGGGCAGTAGCAGAGGATGAGAAGAGGAAGTAGATTGCAGCACCACTTAAAAATTGAAATACAAAATTGGAAGGGGAGGTGAACCATGAGAGACTATGGACTCTGAAAAACAATCTGAGGGGTTTGAAGTGGCGGGGGGGTGGGAGGTTGGAGTACCAGGTGGTAGGTATTATAGAGGGCAGGGAGTGCATGGAGCACTGGGTGTGGTGAAAAAATAATGAATACTGTTATGCTGAAAATAAATAAATTTAATTAAAAAAAATTGAAATACATAGAACCTGGTGAAGGATTTGATATAGTAATAAGGGAGAAAAATATCAATTGTAGGTACCTGGCTTATATAGGTGGAAAAATGCTAAGAGCATTTAGTGAGATGGGAAAGGCTTCAAAAAGTATAAGATTAGGGAGTAAGGAGTCATTTATTTAGAAATTCATATACATGCATTTAGTGTGATGGTTAATTTTTTTTTATTATTTTTTATTTTTTATAAACATATATTTTTATCCCCAGGGGTACAGGTCTGTGAATCGCCAGGTTTACACACTTCACAGCACTCACCAAAGCACATACCCTCCCCAATGTCCATAACCCCACCCCCCTTCTCCCAACCCCCATCCCCCCAGCAACCCTCAGTTTGTTTTGTGAGATTAAGAGTCACTTATGGTTTGTCTCCCTCCCAATCCCATCTTGTTTCATTTATTCTTCTCCTACCCACTTAAGCCCCCATGTTGCATCACGACTTCCTCATATCAGGGAGATCATATGATAGTTGTCTTTCTCCGCTTGACTTATTTCGCAAAGCATGATACGCTCTAGTTCCATCCATGCTGTCGCAAACGGCAAGATTTCATTTCTTTTGATGGCTGCACAGTATTCCATTGTGTATATATACCACATCTTCTTGATCCATTCATCTGTTGATGGACATGTAGGTTCTTTCCATAGTTTGGCTATTGTGGACATAGCTGCTATAAACATTCAGGTGCCCGTGCCCCTTCGGATCACTGCGTTTGTATCTTTAGGGTAAATACCCAGTAGTGCAATTGCTGGGTCATAGGGCAGTTCTATTTTCAACATTTTCAGTAACCTCCATACTGTTTTCCAGAGTGGTTGCACCAGTTTGCATTCCCACCAACAGTGTAGGAGGGTTCCCCTTTCCCTGCATCCTCGCCAGCATCTGTCATTTCTTGACTTGTTGATTTTAGCCATTCTGACTGGTGTGAGGTGATATCTCATTGTGGTTTTGATTTGTATTTCCCTGATGCCGAGTGATATGGAGCACTTTTTCATGTGTCTGTTGGCCATCTGGATGTCTTCTTTGCAGAAATATCTGTTCATGTCCTCTGCCCATTTCTTGATTGGATTATTTGTTCTTTGGGTGTTGAGTTTGCTAAGTTCTTTATAGATTTTGGACACTAGTCCTTTATCTGATATGTCGTTTTCAAATATCTTCTCCCATTCTGTCAGTTGTCTTTTGATTTTGTTAACAGTTTCCTTTGCTGTGCAAAAGCTTTTGATCTTGATGAAATCCCAATAGTTTGTTTTTGCCCTTGCTTCCCTTGCCTTTGGCTATGTTCCTAGGAAGATGGTGCTGCGGCTGAGGTCAAAGAGGTTGCTGCCTGTGTTCTCCTCAAGGATTTTGATGGCTTCCTTTCTCACATTGAGATCCTTCATCCATTTTGAGTCAATTTTTGTGTGTAGTGTAAGGAAATGGTCCAATTTCATTTTTCTGCATGTGGCTGTCCAATTTTCCCAACACCATTTATTGAAGAGACTGTCTTTTTTCCATTGGACATTCTTTCCTGCTTTGTCAAAGATTAGTTGACCATAGAGTTGAGGGTCTATTTCTGGGCTCTCTATTCTGTTCCATTGATCTATGTGTCTGTTTTTGTGCCAGTACCATGCTGTCTTGATGATGACAGCTTTGTGATAGAGCTTGAAGTCCGGAATTGTGATGCCACCAACTTTGGCTTTCTTTTTCAATATCCCTTTGGCTATTCGAGGTCTTTTCTGGTTCCATATAAATTTTAGAATTATTTGTTCCATTGCTTTGAAAAAGATGGATGGTACTTTGATAGGAATTGCATTAAATGTGTAGATTGCTTTAGGTAGCATAGACATTTTCACAATATTTATTCTTCCAATCCAGGAGCATGGAACATTTTTCCATTTCTTTGTGTCTTCCTCAATTTCTTTCATGAGTACTTTATAGTTTTCTGAGTATAGATTCTTAGCCTCTTTGTTTAGGTTTATTCCTAGGTATCGTATGGTTTGGGGTGCAATTATAAATGGGATTGACTCCTTAATTTCTCTTTCTTCTGTCTTAGTGTTGGTGTAGAGAAATGCAACTGATTTCTGTGCATTGATTTTATATCCTGACACTTTACTGAATTTCTGTACAAGTTCTAGCAGTTTGGAGTGGAGTCTTTTGGGTTTTCCACATATAGTATCATATCATCTGCAAAGAGTGATAATTTGACTTCTTTGCCGATTTGGATGCCTTTAATTTCCTTTTGTTGTCTGATTGCTGAGGCTAGGACTTCTAGTACTATGTTGAATAGCAGTGGTGATAATGGACATCCCTGCCATGTTCCTGACCTTAGAAGAAAAGTTTTCAGTTTTTCTCCATTGAGAATGATATTTGCGGTAGGTTTTTCATAGATGGCTTTGATGATATTCAGGTATGTGCCCTCTATCCCTACACTTTGAAGAGTTTTGATCAGGAAGGGATGCTGTACTTTGTCAAATGCTTTTTCAGCATCTATTGAGAGTATCAAATGGTTCTTGTTCTTTCTTTTATTGATGTGTTGTATCACATTGACTGATTTGCGGATGTTGAACCAACCTTGCAGCCCTGGAATAAATCCCACTTGGTCGTGGTGAATAATCCTTTTAATGTACTGTTGAATTCTATTGGCTAGTATTTTGGTGAGAATTTTCGCATCTGTATTCATCAAGGATATTGGTCTATAGCTCTCTTTTTTGATGCGATCCTTGTCTGGTTTTGGGATCAAGGTGATGCTGGCCTCATAAAATGAGTTTGGAAGTTTTCCTTCCATTTCTATTTTTTGGAACAGTTTCAGAAGAATAGGAATTAGTTCTTCTTTAAATGTTTGGTAGAATTCCCCCGGGAAGCCTTCTGGCCCTGGGCTTTTGTTAGTTTGGAGATTTTTAATGACTCTTTCAATCTCCTTACTGGTTATGGGTCTGTTCAGGCTTTCTATTTCTTCCTGGTTCAGTTGTGGTAGTTTATATGTTTCTAGGAATGCATCCATTTCTTCCAGATTGTCAAATTTGTTGGCGTAGAGTTGCTCATAGTATGTTCTTATAATAGTTTGTATTTCTTTGGTGTTAGTTGTGATCTCTCCTCTTTCATTCATGATTTTGTTTATTTGGGTCCTTTCTCTTTTCTTTTTGATAAGTCTGGCCAAGGGTTTATCAGTTTTATTAATTCTTTCAAAGAACCAGCTCCTAGTTTCATTGATTTGCTCTATTGTTTTTTTGGTTTCTATTTCATTGATTTCTGCTCTGATCTTTATGATTTCTCTTCTCCTGCTGGGCTTAGGGTTTCTTTCTTGTTCTTTCTCCAGCTCCTTTAGGTGTAGGGTTAGATTGTGTACCTGAGACCTTTCTTGTTTCTTGAGAACGGCTTGTACCGCTATATATTTTCCTCTCAGGACTGCCTTTGTTGTGTCCCACAGATTTTGAACCGTTGTATTTTCATTATCATTTGTTTCCATGATTTTTTTCAATTCTTCTTTAATTTCCTGGTTGACCCACTCATTCTTTAAAAGGATGCTGTTTAGTCTCCATATATTTGGGTTCTTTCCAAACTTCCTCTTGTGGTTGAGTTCTAGCTTCAGAGCATTGTGGTCTGAAAATATGCAGGGAATGATCCCAATCTTTTGATACTGGTTGAGTCCTGATTTAGGAACGTGGATGTGATCTATTCTGGAGAATGTTCCATGTGCACTAGAGAAGAATGTGTATTTTGTTGCTTTGGGATGACATGTTCTGAATATATCTGTGATGTCCATCTGGTCCAGTGTGTCATTTAAGGCCTTTATTTCCTTGTTGATCTTTTGCTTGGATGATCTGTCCATTTCCATGAGGGGAGTGTTAAAGTCCCCTACTATTATTGTATTATTGTTGATGTGTTTCTTTGATTTTGTTATTAATTGGTTTATATAGTTGGCTGCTCCCACGTTGGGGGCATAGATATTTAAAATTGTTAGATCTTCTTGTTGGACAGACCCTTTGAGTATGATATAGTGTCCTTCCTCATCTCTTATTATAGTCTTTGGCTTAAAATCTAATTGATCTGATATAAGGATTGCCACTCCTGTTTTCTTCTGATGTCCATTAGCATGGTAAATTCTTTTCCACCCCCTCACTTTAAATCTAGAGGTGTCTTTGGGCTTAAAATGAGTTTCTTGGAGGCAACATATAGATGGGTTTTGTTTTTTTATCCATTCTGATACCCTGTGTCTTTTGATTGGGGCATTTAGCCCATTAACATTCAGGGTAACTATTGAGAGATATGAATTTAGTGCCATTGTATTGCCTGTAAGGTGACTGTTACTGTATATTGTCTCTGTTCCTTTCAGATCTACCACTTGTAGGCCCTCTCTTTGCTTAGAGGACCCCTTTCAATATTTCCTGTAGAGCTGGTTTGGTGTTTGCAAATTCTTTCAGTTTTTGTTTGGCCTGGAAGCTTTTAATCTCTCCTTCAATTTTCAATGATAGCTTAGCTGGATATATTATTCTTAGCTGCATGTTTTTCTCGTTTAGTGCTCTGAAAATATCATGCCAGCTCTTTCTGGCCTGCCAGGTCTCTGTGGATAAGTCAGCTGCCAATCTAATATTTTTACCATTGTATGTTACAGACTTCTTTTCCCGGGCTGCTTTCAGGATTTTCTCTTTGTCACTAAGACTTGTGAATTTTACTGTTAGGTGACAGGGTGTGGGCCTATTCTTATTGATTTTGAGGGGCATTCTCTGAACCTCCTGAATTTTGATGCTCGTTCCCTTTGCCATATTGGGGAAATTCTCCCCTATAATTCTCTCCAGTATACCTTCTGTTCCCCTCTCTCTTTCTTCTTCTTCTGGAATCCCAATTATTCTAATGTTGTTTCGTCTTATGGTGTCACTTATCTCTCGAATTCTCCCCTCGTGGTCCAGTAGCTGTTTGTCCCTCTTTTGCTCAGCTTCTTTATTCTCTGTCATTTGGTCTTCTATATCGCTAATTCTTTCTTCTGCCTAATTTATCCTAGCAGTGAGAGCCTCCATTTTTGATTGCACCTCATTAATAACTTTTTTTATTTCAACTTGGTTAGATTTTTAGTTCTTTTATTTCTCCAGAAAGGGCTTTTATATCTCCCGAGAGGGTTTCTCTAATATCTTCCATGCCTTTTTTGAGCCCGGCTAGAACCTTAAGAATTGTCATTCTGAACTCTAGATCTGACATATTACCAATGTCTGTATTGATCAGGTCCCTAGCCTTTGGTACTGCCTCTTGTTCTTGGTGAATTTTTCCGCCTTGTCATTTTGTCCAGATAAGAGTATATGAAGGAGCAAGTAAAATACTAAAAGGGTGGCAACAACCCCAGAAAAATATGCTTTAACCAAATCAGAAGAGATCCTAAATCGTGAAGGGGGAGAAAGGGGATAAAAAGAGATTCAAAAAGAAAGAAAGAAAAAAAAATACTAAAAGAATTAAAAAAAGAAAATGAATAAAGAAAAGTATAAAAAAGAAAAAATATATATATTAAACTAGTTTAAAAAACGTTAAAAATGAAAAGGGTAAAAGTTAAAAAAAATTTTAGCAGAAGAAAAAAAAAATGAAAAATAAAAAAATTAAATTAACTGCAAGACTAAAAAATCACAGGGAGAAAGCCGTGCTTTGCTTTCTCCTCCTCTGGAATTCTGATGCTCTCTTTGGTATTGAAACCGCACTCCTTGGTAGGTGAACTTGGTCTTGGCTGGATTTCTTGTTGATCTTCTGGGGGAGGGGCCTGGTGTAGTGATTCTCAAGTGTCTTTGCCCCAGGCAGAATTGCACCGCCCTTACCAGTGGCCGGGCTGAGTAATCCGCTGGGCTTTGCTTTCCGGAGCTTTTGTTTCCTGAGCGCTTTCTGTAGAGTTCCAGAGGACGGGAATACAAATGGGTCCTCCTGGTCTCCGGGCCCGGAGGAGCCGAGAGCCCGAGTCCCCACTCCTCAGTGCGCCCTCAGAGAACAGTGCCCAGTAACTCCTGTCTGCCTGACCTCCCGCTGCGCTCCGAGCTCACCGAGCCTGCGACCGGTTCAAGGTAACACCAAGCTGTGAGCTGACTGTCGGCTCTGTCTCTGTAGCCGGCTTTCCTGTTCCAATACCGGCAAGCTCTGCGACACTCAGACACCCCCGATCCTTCTGTCACCCTATGGGACCTGAGGCCACGCTGACTCCACGTGGGCTTCTCCCTGGTTTAGCCTCTGGAGCGATATCCCTCAGTGGAACAGAATTTTAAAAGTCCTGATTTTGTGCTCCATTGCTCCGCCGCTTGCCGAGAGCCGGCCCCTCCCCCGGGGGTCTATTTTCCCGTCGCTTTGGATTCACTTCTCCGCCAGTCCTACCTTTCAGAAAGTCGTTGTTTTTCTGTTTCTAGAATTGCTGTTCTCTTCGATCTGCCGAGGGATTTGCAGGTGTTTGCAATCTTTAGATAAGCTATCTAGCTGATCTCCTGCAAGCTGATGTAGTCTCAGCCTGCTACTTCTCCGCCATCTTGACTCCTCCCTCCTCTTGGAATCTAGTGTGATGGTTAATATTATATGTCAGTTTGGCTCGGTTTATAGTGCCCCAATATTTGATCACCATCAGTCTAGATGTTGCTATGATGGTGTTTTGGGGGGTGGGAGAGATGAAAATGGCATATTAACATTTATTTGATTAATGAGATTGAATAAGTTAATACATTTATTATCCTTTTTTATTTTTTAGTGTTTTGCCTGTTGGTTATTGGATAATGTATCTATTAGAGTATTCCTTTTCTTTTTTATTTTATTCATTATTTATTTATTTAATTCCAGTGTACTTAGCATATAGTGTTATATTAGTTTCAGTTTTACAATATAGTGATTCAACAATTCTGTATATTACACAGTGTTCATCACAATAAGCGTACTCTTTTAAAAAAATTTTATTTATTTATTTATTTATTAGAGAGAGAGAGAGAGAGCAAGAGTGGGATGGGTAGAGGGAGAGCGAGAACAAATCTCTCCCTGATGTGGGGCTTGATCTCATGACCCGGAGATCATGACCTGAGCCAAAATCAAGAGTTGGACACTTAACTAACTGTGATGCCCCACGGTAAGTGTATTCTCAATCCCCTTTACCTATTTTGCCCATCCCCCACCTCCCTCCCCTCTGGTAACCATCAGTTTGTTTTCTATACTTAATAGTTTGGTTCTTGGTTTGTCTGTCCCTCTTTCTTTCTTTGCTCATTTGTTCTGTTTCTTAAATTCCACTTATGAGTGAAGTCATATAGTATTTGCCTTTCTCTGACTAACTTATTTCACTTAGCATTGTACTCTAGATCCATCCATGTTGCAGATGTCAAGATTTCCTTTTTTATGGCTGAGTAAATATATAATATATGTGTGTGTGTGTGTATGTATATATATATACATATATATATATACATATATATATATATATATGCCATTCTGCTTTATCCATTCGTCTGTGGACCTTGGGCTGCTTCCATAATTTGGCTTTTGTAAATAATGCTGCAGTAAACATAGGGGAGGGGCGCCCGGGTGGCTCAGTTGATTAAGCACCTTCCTTCAGCTGGGGTCATGATCTCAGGGTCCTGGGATCAAGCCCCACATCAGGCTGTCTGCTTTATGGATATTCTGCTTCTCCCTCTTACTCTTCCTCTGTATTCTCTCTGTCTCCCTCTTGCTCAAATAAGTAAATACATCAAATCTTTAGAAATAGTTTCTATAAATAAACAGAGAGGAGCATATATTTTTCAAATTAGTGTTTTTGTGTTGTTTGGGTAAATACCCAGTAGTAGAATTACTAGATGATATGGTAGTTCTATTCTATTTTTGAGGAACTTTCATACTGTGGCTGTACCAGTTTGCATTCCCACCAACAACGGTGCATAAGGGCTCCTTTTTTCCACGTACTCAACAACACTTGTTTCTTGAATTTTTTTATTTTAGCCATTCCAATAGGTGTGAGGTTACGGTACTGCATTATAATTTTGATTTGCATTTTCCTGATGATGAGTGATGTTGAGCATTTGTTCTTGGGTCTGTCAATCATCTATCTATATGTCTTCTTGGGAGAAATATCTGTCCATATCTTCTGCCCATTTTTTAATTGGCTTATTTGGTTTTGGGATGTTGAGCTGTATTAGTTCTTTATATATTTTGGATACTAAACCATTACTGGATATGTTATTTGCAAATATCTTCTCCCATTCAGTAGATTGCTTTTTAGTTTTGTTGTTTCCTTTGTTGAGCAGAAGCTTTTTATTTTGATATAGTCCCAATACTTTATTTTTGCTTTTGTTTTCCTTGCCTCAGGAGATATCTAGAAAAATGTTGGTACTGCTACTATCAGAGAAATTACTGCCTATGCTCTTTTCTAGGAATTTTATAGTTTAAGATTTCACATTTAGGTCCTTAGTCCATTTTGTGTTTACTTTTGTGTGTGGTGTAAGAAAGTGGTTTAGTTTCTTACTTTTGAATGTAGCTGACCAGTTTTCCCAACACCATTTGTTAAAAAGATTGTCCCCACCCCCCATCGAGTATACTTGCTTCCTTTCATGAAAGATGAATTGACCATTATAATCTTGGGTTTATTTCTGGGCTCCCTATTCTGTTCTGTTGATCTATGTGTCTGTTTTTATGCTGGTATCATACTGTTTTGATTATCACAGATTTGAAGTATACCTTGAAGTCTAGAATTGTGAATACTCCAGTTTTGTTTTTCATTTTCAGAATTGCTTTGGCTATTCAGGTTTCTTTAGTGATTCCATACAAATTTTAAGATTGCTCTAGTTCTGTGAAAAATACTGTTGGTGTTTTGGTAAGGATTGCATTAAATCTGTAGATTGTTTTGTGTAGTATGAACATTTTATCAATATTTGTTCTTCCAATCAATGAGCATGGAATATCTTTCCATTTGTTTGCATCATCTTTAGTTTCTTTCATCAGTGCTTTGTAGTTTTCAGAGGACAGGTCTTTCAAATCCTTGGTTAAGTTTATTCCTAAGTATTTTATTATTTCAGGTGCAATTGTAAATAGGATTTTTTAAATTATTTTTTACTACTTCATTATTAATATATAGAAATGTAACAAATTTCTGTATTTTGATTTTGTATACTGTGACCTTACTGAATTCATTTATCAGTTCTAGGAGTTTTGAGTGGAGTCTTCAGGGTTTTCTGTAATAAAGGATCATCATCTGCAAATAGTGAAAGTTTTACTTCTTCCTTACAAATTTGGATGCCTGTTATTTCTTTTTCTTGTCTGAGTGCTGTGGTTAGGAATTTCAATATTATGTTGAATAAAAGTGGTGAAAATGGATATCCTTTTCTTGTTCCTGATCTTAAGGGGAAAGCTCTCAGTTTTTCAGCATTGACTGTGCTGTTAGCTGTGGGTTTTCATATGTGGCCTTTATTATATTGAGGTATTTTTCCTCTAAACCTACTTTGTTGAGGGTTTTCATCATGAAAGGATATTGTATTTTGTCAAATGCTTTTTTTACACCTATTGAAATCATCATATGGTTTTATCCTTTCTCTTATTGACATGATGTATCACATTGATTGATTTGTGAATATTAAACCACCCTTGCATCTCAGGAATAAATCCCACTTGATTGTGGTGGATGATTTTTTTTAATATATTGTTGGATTTTTTTGTTTTTGTTGCTAATATTTTGTTGAGGACTTTTACATCTATTTTCATCAGAGATATTGGCCTGTGTTCCTTTTTCTTTGGTGTCTTAATCTGTTTTTCATATTAGGGTAATGCTGACTTCATAGAATAAATTTGGAAGCTTTCCTTCCTCTCCTATTTCTTAGAATAATTTGGGAATAATGGGTATTAACTCTTCAGATGTTTTGTAAAATTCACCTGTGAAGCCGTCTCGTCCTGGACTTCTGTTTGTTGGGATTTTTCTGATTACTGATCTAATTTCATTGCTGGTAATGGTCTTTTCAGATTTCTATTTCTTCCGGATTCAATTTTGGGAGGTTACATATTTCTCAGAATTTATCCATTTCTTCTACGTCATCCAATTTCTTGGCATATAATTTTTCATAACATTCTCTTATAATCCTTTGTTATTTCTGTGATGTCAATTGTTATTTTTCCTGTTTTGTTTCTGATTTGTTTATTTGAGTCCTCTCTCTCTCTTTCTCTCTATTTCTCTCTGTCCTTCTTTCCCTCTTTTATTTATGAGTCTGGCTAAAGTTTTATCAACTTTGTTGAAATTTTCAAAGAACTGGCTTCTGGTTTCATTGATCTGGTTTTTTTGTTTGTTTGTTTTGCTTTGTTTTGGTTTTTTGTTTTGTATTGTTTTTAGTTTCTAATTCATTTATTTCTGCTCTAATCTTTATTATTTTGTTCCTTCTATTAGTTTTGCATTCTGCTTGTTCCTCTTTTTCTAGCTCTTTTAGGTGTAAGGTCACGTTGTTTATTTGAGATTTTTCTTGCTTCTTGAAGTAGGCCTGTATTGCTATAACCTTCCCTCTTAGAATAGTTTTTGCTACATCCTTAAGATATTGGACCATTGTGTTTCATTTTCATTTGTCTCCATGTGTGTTTGGATTTCCTCTTTGATTTCTTGGTTGAGCCATTCATTATTTAGTAGCATGTTATTTAACCTCCATGTATTTGTATTTTTTCCAGATTTTTTTTCTTGTGGTTCATTTCTAGTTTCACAGTGTTATGGTTGGAAAAGATGCATGGCATGAATTCATTGATTTTTAATTTGTTGACACTTGTTTTGTGGCCTAAAGTGTGATCTGTTCTGGAGAATGTTTCATATGCACTTGAAAAGAATTTGTACTCTGTTAATTCAGGATGGGATGTTCTGAATATTTCTGTTAGATCCATTTGGTTCAATGTATCATTCAAAGCCCTTGTTTCTTTGCTAATTTTCTCTTTAGATGATCTATCCATTGATGTAAGTTGGGTGCTAAAGTTCTCTACTATTATTGTATTGCTATTGATTATCTTCTTTAAGTTGTCATTAGTTGTTTTATGTATTTCAGTGCTCCCATGTTGGATGCATAAATATTTAAAATTGTTGTATCTTCATGTTGGATTTTTTCCTTTATGATTATGTAGTGTCTTTCTTTGTCTTTATTATTGCCTTTATCTTTATTGTTATCTTTATTTTAAGGTCTATTTTGTCCAATATAAGTATTGCTGCCCTGGCTTTCTTTTCACTTCCATTCACATGATAAATTCTTTTCCACCCCTTGACTTTCAATCTGCTTGTGTCTTTTGATATGAAATGAGTCTCTTGTAGGAAGTATATAGATGGGTCTTGCTTTTTTATCCATTCTGTCATCCTCTGTCTTTTGATTGGAGCACTTAGTCCATTTACATTCAAAGTAATTATTTATAGGTATATGCTTATTGCCACTTTGTTACTTGTTTTTTGGTTGTTTTTGCAGTTCTTCTTTGTTCCTTCTCTTGCTCACTTCTCTCATGGTTTGCTCAGTTTCTTTAGTGATATACTTGTATTCGTTTCTCTTTATTTTTTCCATATCTATTACTGGTTTTTGATTCATGGTAGGATGTGATAGGTTTAAAAACATCTTATGCATACAGTAGTCCATGTTAAGTTGATGGTTACTTAAGTATCAACCCATTCTTCATTCCTCTCCCCCTCCACGTTTTAGGTGTATGGTGTCATACCTCACATCCTTTTCATTTGTGAGTCCCTTAACTGATTTTTATAGATATTCTTAATTTTTACCTCTTTTGTACTCCTGCTTTTCTCATGGCTGCTTATGGGCTTTTCTTCCCATTTCAAGAGTCCCTTTTAACATTTCTTATAGGGCTCATTTATGGTCGTGAATTCCTTTACTTTTGTTTGTCTGGGAAACTCTTTTTCTCTCCTTCTATTCTGAATGATAGTCTTATTGTAAAGAGTATTCTTGGTTGCAAGAGTTTTTCCTTCAGCACTTTGAACATATCATGCCACTGTCTCTGGCCTGCAAGTTTCTGCTGAAAAATCAGCTGTTAGCTTGTTTCTCTTATATGTAACTGTTGTTTTTTGTTTTGGTTTTGGTGGTGTTGGGTTTTTTTGTTTCGTTTTTTTGTTTTTTTCCTCTTTCTGCTTTTAAAATTCTCTCTTTATCACTACTTTTTGCCATTTTAATTACTATGTGTCTTGATGTGTACCTCCTTAGGTTGATTTTGTTGAGGGCTTTCTGTGCATCCTGGACCTGGTTATCTGTTTCCTTCCCCAAATTCAGTAAGCTTTCAAGCTATTAATTCTATAAGTAAATTTTCTGCCTCCTTTTCTCTTTTTTTCCTTCTGACATCTCTATAATGCAAATGTCATTATCCTTCATGTTATCAATGAGATCCCTAAGACAATCTTCATTTTTCGTTTCTTTTTTTCTCACCTTCAACTTGATTGCTTTCCATTACTCTGTCCTCCAGGTCACTGATCCACTCCTCTGCTTCCTCTAGACTACTATTTATTCCATTTAGTTTGTTTTTAATTTCATTTTTTGAATTTTTCATGTCTATTTATTGATTCTTTGTTTTATGTTTTCTATCTCTTTGTTAAGGGTCTCACTGAGGTCCTCCACTGTTTTCTAAAATCCAGTGTCTTTATGACCATTACTTTAAATTTTCTATCATGCATATTATTTACATCCATTTTATTTAGGTTTCTTGCTGTGATTTGTCCTGCTTTTTTTTTTTTCATTTGGGAAATATTCTTCTGTCTCCTCATTTTATCTAACTCTCTGTGTTTCTGTGTGTTAGGAAAGTCAGATATATCTCCTGCTTTTGAAAGTAGTAGCCTTATGAAGAAGAGATGCTGTAGTGCCCTGCAGTACAATGTCCCCTGTTCACCAGAATCTGGTGTTTCAGGTGTCTCTCCTATGTGTGTTACATATGCCGTGCTGATGTGGCTGAGCTGCTTTTGCCTTCAGTCCAGTTGTCTGAAATGGCTCTCTTTGCCTGTTAGGGGCAGGGCTTGGTCCCTGTGTTATTAGTATGCCAGTCTGGGGCTGCTTTGAGCTTGAGTTGAGTCAGACCAGGCATTTGCTAGAGATGCAGTAACAACATACTGGAGGGTGCTTTCCCTATGTTGTCCCCTAAGAGGCTTTTTTGGTAGGTTGGGCATGCAGTCAAACCCAGATGTCTGTCCCCAAGTCCACTGCTAGGGCTGCAGTCAGACTGGTGTGTGTGTGGTTATCTTCTCCTTTCCCTGGGGCAGGAGTCACTTTGGAGTGATGCTGGGCCCTGTCAGATTGCTAGACTTGTGTCACCAATAAGAAATTTTCAGAAGTATTCTCTTTGTATATCTCATTTCATTTAAAGCTTATAACAACTCTATAAAATGGGCATTATAAGCCTCAATTTACAGATGTGAATTGAGATCAGAAGTTAATTATTTTGCCTAAAACCACACAGGTTGTATTTGGATCTCAGAATGACTGACTCCAAAGCCAACTGTCTTACTCATTGTGGTATTATTTTATTTTTCTTTAGCTTTGGATTATTTTATCATGAGTTTTAAGCCCAGTTCTAACTTTGTAAGTAAAAGACTTGACAAATAGTTAAGTAAAACAGTAAAATATTTTTGGAAACCAAATTCTTTTTTTTTTTATTCACCAGGGAAAGAGAGAGATCTCAAGTAGGCAGAGAGGTAGGCAGAGAGAGAGGGAGAAGCAGGCTCCCCGCTGAGCAGAGAGCCCGGGGCTCAATTCCAGGACTCTGAAATCATGACCCCAGCCAAAGGCAGAGAGGCTCAACCCACTGAGCCACCCAGGCCCCCCCTGGAAACCAAATTCTTAACACATACAAATAGCCTAAGTTACTTTAATGCCATTTGACACGATAATTCCCCTTCTAAAATGTACCCTAAGGAAATAAACAGAGGGAAAGATAAAGATGCTTTGCAAAGGAATGACCCTTACCAGATTAGTCATAATCTTGGAATCCTGGAATAACCGAAATATCCAAAAGTATGTAAATGGTTAAATAAATTACTATGTATTCACCTAATGTTTATTATGTAGTCATTGAAAAATCGTAAATTTAAAAATACTTTAAAACATTAGAAAATGCTTTAATTATTAGGTTAAAAAATGTACTCATGCACTTAATAATAATATGCTGTAAGAAATGTATTTGTATATGTGCATGTAAAGAGGATTTGTAGAAAATATACCCAATATTAAGAGTGTTTACCTCTATGTTGTAAAATTGTGGGTAATTTTTATTTTCTTCCTCATATTTTCAAGTACTCTTCAGATTTTTCTGCAATGAATATATATTACTTTGCACTAAGAAAAAAAAAACTCTTTTGTTTTAATTTTAATAAACGCTGAATTTCAAAATCCAGGAGCTAAAACTGTAATACTTCTCTTCTCTAGCAAACTAAGTCTTTTAATATGTTAGCTTCAGCTATAGCATGCATTTATATTTTTATTAAAAATTTTAATGAGTTTAAAAATACCAATCTTCTAGAGAGTTTTAAGAATTAATGTTTATATTGTGCTTTGGGATCATTGGATAAAAGCTGCTATATACTGGAATGTATTATTATAGTTATTAAAGTAAATTGAAGGCAAAGCATGTAATAAAAATTTCCCTGTGGCGAAAAATCTGAGGTCCATATATGGTTCCATGATGCTTAGATCATATTTAACTGTGAAAGTACCAAGATTAACATGAAAATATTTTTGCTGTGGTCTGGAATCAACAATGAATATGTACTGTGTAGAATTCGGTATTTAATTATATATCATATAGCCTAGTGTATTTTGAAATTATAGACCACAAAATTTTATATCACATATTAGTTGCCAGAATTTCAAAAATGAAAATGTTTTTTATTTCAGAGAACTCACACAGTTAGTTTCACTTGGTAACAGTAATGTTAAGGACATACTGATGGAAATGGAATTTTTAAATCTCAAACCACCATCAAACCTTCCAGGTGTATAATCATATTTTCAGTCATTTCCTCGTTATTCACATTAGAAGTAAGTAATAGAGCTCATCTGTCAATCAGGTTCTCAGATCTGACTTACAATAATCATGAGATACAAGTAGGGAGAAAAAGGAGGATATCCATAGAGACTCTATCTATCTAAATAATAGAAAGAATCAGAAAGAGAAGAAAAGATAATCATGTTTCATGGTGATGGAAAGTGGGTTTCAAATTTACGATGTAGGATGTTCAATAACAACTTCAGGGCAGCAAGAGAACTAGAGAATTTAGGAAAGACTTTTTAGAAATGTAATTAAGGAATTCTTTTTGATGTACTATGAGATAGGTAGACATTGGAATTCATTTTTAGTTGTACTTGTTGACTTTATTTTGAATATGATTCTCTATGGAAATTGTGCCACTTGAGGCTCCAAGATTTATTTGGGTTACAAAGGAATGCAATTGACTAAAAAAGAGATGAGTTATAAGCTTAACCACTCTAATCAAATGTATATATTAAAGATGTTTCCCTTTTGTTACATAAGTCAAAGGAAAGTAGCCCCATGTTTTAAGAGGTTAATTCTAATATTAGTTTAGAAAATCATTTTGGGGGGCTCCTGGATGGCTCAGTCAGTTAAGCATCTGCCCTGCAGCAGGCTCCCCGGTCAGTGGGAGTCTGCTTTTTCTTCTGCCCCTCCCCCACTCATTCTCTCAATCTCTCACTCAAATAAATAAATAAATCTTTTTTTAAAATTAAAAAAAAAAAAGAAAACCTTTTTTTACAAATTAAGTTATTAGAATTAGTCGACCTTGGTAAAATACATATGAAATTATACAGCCTTTTTTCACATGTGAACTGTTCTTTAATATGTAAAAAACCCTAAGTAATGCATTTTTTTAATGTTTTTCAATTGCCTAAATGGCAGTTGACATTTTTTTCTTTAGTAAAACAATGTAAATTATATATAAGCCAGAAGACAATTTCAAAAAATTAAGTGTCTTATTAAATGATGTGGTTAAGACAGTTCTAAACTTTAGTGCATTAGAATCATCTGGACAGTTTATTACAAGTATAGATTTCCAGCATTCAGTACAGCTGTGAAGATTCTGATTCAAAAGGTCTGATGTGGAACCCAATCATCTGACCAAGTGATTCTGAAGCAGAATATTTGAACATCATAGATGGAGAAGCACTGAATTAAGTTGTAATTCCAAATAACTGGAGAAACTTCATGCTGTACAAAACCATGTATGGTATTTTTAGCATTTTTTTGCATACATAATATCCTAAAAATATCACTGATTGCAAATAATATTTTAAATCCACATACACAATTTCAGAACCACGTAAAATTTCCCTGCAAACTTTGGTCAGTTCATTCTTAAACTTGGTTGTGCATTTTTTTTTTAAGATTTTTATTTATTTATTTGACAGGCAGAGATCACAAGTAGGCAGAGAGGCAGGCAGAGAGAGAGGAAGGGAAGCAAGCTTCCCGCTGAGCAGAGAGCCCAATGCCGGCTCAATCCCAGGACTCTGGGATCATGACCTGAGCTGAAGGCAGAGGCTTTAACCCACTGAGCTATCCAGGTATCCCCCCTGGTTGTGCATTTTTAACTTCAGAAACCAATGTCCACGTAAACTCTTTTTATAGCACAAATTTACTACAGTAAACTATTGGCGTAGTGTTGAATAATAAAACTGAGGCTATTAAAAAAAGTAGTTACTTACATTAGAAAAATTGAAACATTATCCTCTGCCTTTTCAACCTTTCTCACTGGTTTTGTCCATTTGCATAAAAAGCAAAACGGAAATTGATTTAAGTAACCTATGAATCTGAGTAATGGACCCTTGAGTCTGAGTAAGAAAATCTAATTTCACTTGACATCTTTTTCTTCTAATTTGTCTGGGTAATTTCTTTGACTCTCCAATTTACATAACCTAAATATAAAAAATTATAGTTATCATTGACTAGACCTGTTACAAAAAAATAATATCAGAATCAAAAGTTCTATCAGAAAAGTTAACTACAACTCATCTATAAATGCATCAAAACAGTTCAGCTGGAATTCCAAAATTCAGATCTTGAAGCACTTAATAAGTATTTTTATAGAAAAGCATTGAATAGGTTGCTCTTTTATTAATGGGTCCAAATGTTTGGTCATATTTCATTTGGAAAACATAAATATCAAGCTCTGAACACCTCCCAGACTGGAATCTGATTTTATTCACTGCTGTATCTCAGTGCCTAGAATGGTTCTGACAAGTAGAAAGATCTCAATATATATTTGTAACAGAGTGTACATTATTGGTAAATTTTTATAGATCAAGGTCAAAGACTGCACTGTTTGAGAGAGTTAAGTAGATCCATTCTTCTATGTACAAGAAGGTGCCTGTCAGTGGTTTTTTAATATAAGGTGGTTAAATCATGTCAGGATGTTATGTAATGTTTGTAATCATCAGAGTAATTCCAAGTATGGTTTTATTCACTTACATTTTTCCTTTCATTGTTCAGGTAAACTGGAGCAGGTTGACAACAATTTGAAGTCTTTGCATCATAATAAACTCTCAGCAATTTAGCAGTCATATATATCAATATCTGAACTAGCCCCTTTGTGGATTATTCACAGAGGATATAATAAGCTTTATGTTCTACTGACTTAGTCTACATATAACCTCTGTGGGATTTTAGATCATTTCTCTCTCTTCCTCCTAGGGTCAGACATTGCATAAAACCATGGAAGCCAAAACACATCATTACCTTCCAATATGCTCCTTAAGAAAGATGTGAGTCAGACCATGGATGAGCTTAGAAAGAGATAAGGTGAGCTCCAGATGTTGGGAATCAGTCAGAACCAATCTAGCGTCTCTCTTGTGCATGGAATCCATGTAACAGGAAAGACTTTGGCAAATGATAAAACAGCATGGGAAGCTGGGGAATTTTTCAAATCAGATATTCAGAATGTGTTTTCATCATTTGAATGGAAATGGTATAACTCCCAGCACATCAAACACCTGGATTAAATAGAGTACAGAAAAACAGAGCAAAACAAAATATAAATTATTTGCAATTTACCATTCTCGCATTATCCTTGTCAGTGTTCCCCCCATTAGCATAAATAATTCAAACTTTCCAAAATGATTTGTGACCCAGTTGTTCAAATTGTATAATAAGTGACTACATTATGCAATGTTTTAAAACTAAGCTATGCTTAAAATTTTTAAATTGCACTACTCTGTATTTAGATAACTGGATATACATTTGGAAGAACACTATTGGATTCAAGTTAATCTTCTGTGTTTATTGGTAATCATATTGGTTCGGTAAGATACCTAAATATGCTTCTAACCACAGACTATCAAATGGTTACACTTGCATTTGCAGTGAATGTTTGTTGTCAACAATTTTTTCTCTTTAAAAAATAAGTTTGGGAACGTCTTTATAACAGTACTATTAAGTCATGCATTGACAACTCTCTGCCACAATCCAAAATTACAAAAATGATATATAAAATGTAATATGAGAAAGATAAAAAATATATATAGCTAAGCTCAAAATAAGGCAATCATTTTTATGGATTGAAGCACAAAGAAGTCGATGGCATAGGAATGGCACTCATGGTAGATTTGTTGAGAAACAGGCAACAACAACCAGGGCTTTGGTACCCACAGAATAATGGAACTAAATCCATTTGGATGTGGGGGTTGAAGCCTGTCTCTTTGCTTGAAAACAAGACCAATGTGGGTTTCCATGCCTACGAAAGGAAACTGAAAAGAGCTGAAATTTAATATTTTCTGAGGTTACAGCTGATATAAAATATCATGCCTGTTCTGGGCTGAGTGTTCTCCCAAAATTCATGTGTTGAAGGCCCTAATCCCCTGTACCCTATACTATGTATAGAGATTGGGTCTTTAAAAGGTAATTGGGTTTAAATGAGATCATAATCTAACATGACTGTCATCGTTATAAGAAGAGGAGATTAGGACACAGATACAGTCACAGAGGGAAGACCATGTAAAAACATTTGGCCATCTACAAGTCAAGAGGAGAGGCCTTCTGAAGAAATCAACCCTGCTGACAACTTGATTTTTGGAATTCTAGCCTCCAGAACTGTGAAGAAATAAATTTCTGTTGTTTAAACAACCTACTGCAGTTCTTTTTTGTGGCAGCCCTAGCAAACTAATCCAATGTCTGTGGATGCAGAATGATGCAAAAGCAGCCTCACAGTCCGGCTCCAAGTCAAGCTGTCCATTAGTCAGCCATTGAATCTGTATTACCCCAACACGGTATGGACCTGGGTTCTTAGCTGGAGGAAACTGTTCCTGGGAAGCTGGTTGGATACAACCACAAAATCACTAGACAGGATAGGGATGTCCAGAGAGAAAAGGGTGGGGTGGGGGATGAGAATCCCATTCAAGATGAGCCTGCACACCAGATTTGCAAAACATATAATAAAAAATAATACAAAAAATGAGACCAACCAAATCACCAATTGGAAGGTGAATTTACTCAATCCCAAATTAAAATAATAGAGCAATCTAAAAATAATTTTTAATTAGGAATATCTTGGAAACCTTAAAGATGTAAGGAACAGTCTCCTTAATAAAAAAAGTTATGAAAATGCACAAATGGATATAAAAAGCAGAAGTTCCTAGAAATAAAAATTGTAGTTATTAAAGTAAGAAATTCAGTGGTGTTATGCTCTGTACTATGAAGTTTCAAAAAAAAAAAAAAATTACAAGATATTATTGAGGAATTCACCCAGAATGTGGTAAAGCAAGAAAAAGAGCAGTTAATTTCTGGGGAGCATAAATTGAAAATCTAAACATCATCTGATAGAAATTCCATAGGATAAGAATAGAGAATATAGTGGAGAAGTAGCATGAAAAGATAGAATAACTGAGACTTTTTCTAAATTAAATCAATCTGGAATCCATTAAAAGCATCAGTCTTAAAAGTTGAAATTATTAGATTTTCTTTCCAAGGACAAAATGCAAGATTTCATGCTTTTTTCACTGTGGACCTTAAAGACCTTAAAATGTGGAAGTTAAAGTCTATAAAAAGGTATGTACCTTAGGATCTACACTAGTATCAAATAATCATACCTTGGTAAGTAGGAGTTTCCCCTGAAGAACATGGATATACTCACCCTGTCTGCCACCCTGTGTAATGGTAAATCCTAGGGCAGAAAATAGGGCTGGAGGAAGAAGGATTTATTCCTGTTTGGGATTTAGATTACAAAGAATAGAGGCTTAACAATATTAGTGATGGCAGCAGCAAAAACCTACTTTGTGAATAAAGGCTCCATCTTCAAGGGGTAATATCTAAGTTCTAAGCCCACTAGTATCTTGAACATTATTGAATCTGTATTCTCACCCTAACAACAAAGAGCATGTCAAGAGTAGGCATACCAGGTATCTAATGCTAGAAGCTCTTATGAGTGCCTTATAATATTCTCCTACTTGAAATGAAGTGGCAGGCCCATAGTGGTTGGGTTCTAGTGTTTTCTGCCTAAGGGTAACGTGATACACATCTTTTTTGCTGAAGGTGCCGTCTGAGTCTTAGTGATTTGGCCAAGATTGGCCATGATCATGAAGGCCTAAAGATATGGGGTGTATTGGTTTTTTAGGGCTGCCATAACCAAGTGCTAAACACTGGGTGGCTTAAACAACAGAAATTTATTTCCTCACCGTTCTGGTGGCTGGAAGTCCAATATGAAGGTGTTAGCAGCATTCATTTCTTCTGGGGCCTCTCTTCTTGAGAGAGATGGCTGTCTTCTCTCTTTGTCTTCACATGGCCTTTGTGTCCCAGTCTCCTCTTCTTCTTTTTTCTTTTTTAAATATTTTATTTATTTATTTGACAGACAGAGATCACAAGCAGGCAGAGAGGCAGGCAGAGAGAGAAGAGGAGAAGCAGGCTTCCGGCTGAGCAGAGAGCCTGATGTAGGGCTCAACCCCAGGACCCTGGGATTATGACCTGAGCCGAAGGCAGAGGCTTTAACCCACTGAGCCACCCAGGCGCCCCCCAGTCTCCTCTTCTTATGTAAGAAAACCAGTCATTGGTTTAGGGTCCACCCATACAACCTTATTTTACCTTAATTACCACTTCAATGGCCCTTTCTCCAAATATAATTACATTCTGAGGTATTGAGGGTTAGGCCTTCAGCATACAAATTTGGGCACATGCAATCCAGTGTTATGAACTGGGTTTATCTTCAAATATCAGAATCACCCAAGATGAGGTTCAAGCAATAGACAACAGAAATTTTTGTGGTAACAACAGCAAGGAGCTGCTGGAGGAGGCAAGCAGAAACAGAGACAGGACTGTCCAAAATCCAGCCGCCACAGAGACCTGACCCCATGAGTGCATCAAGCTCATTTGGAGGAGTCCTGAGTTACAAGCTTGCTTAAGCTGCTCCTTAGAAAAATTTGGGAAGAAAGTTACTGGATTTTAGACTTTCTGGTTAACTTGAACAAATGAAGGCTCAATTTGAACACCAAAGAAAATGTGACTTGTTTTTATTTCAAGGTGGGTAAGCAAAGCATACAGATCATCATTTCAGAATATGAATAAAACTTTTATTGCTAAAGAAGAAAAAAGTAAGGGGCGGAGAAGCTGAAGCAGCAGCTAAGAAGAATGGAGTTTAAGGGGCGCCTGGTTTCGGCTGCTTTCGGCTCAGGTCATGATCCCAGGGTCCTGGGGTTGAGCCCTACATCAGGCTCTCTGCTCAGCAAGGAGCCTACTTCCACCTCTCTTTCTCTCTCTCTCTCTCTGCCTACTTGTGACCTCTGCCTGTCAAATACATAAATAAAATCTTAAAAAAAAAAAAAGAAGAAGAAGAAGAAGCATGGAGTTTAAGGGACATGGCCCCACTGTCTACTGAAAGATGCTGCTTAGCAGATTCTACAGCAGGTTCTGCTTGGGTCTGAGGGTAACCTACTAAGTTATTAAATATGTGAGAGGAGTGTTAAAAACCTGTATTTGCTTTAGTGTAATTCCTACAGCATATTTTCAAAACTTCCCATAACTTTTAGAATTTAAAAGTAAATTTAAGCAAAAGGAACATGGAGAAGATCTATATATGGGTCTTAACTCTTAGATAAATTTAACCACTGGAAGACTACCATTGCTCACAGAGCTTCTCCCTTGATAACTAATCAATACCCTTAAGCCAAGTGTACAAAGGCAGCCAATGAAGAAGAGGCTCAAACTTTTTGTTTATTTTTTCCTTCAGGAAATACCAATAAATATACAATAGCAAATGAGAGAGATGAGGTCCCTAGTCTCACAGTATTTCTGTTTGTGCCAAATAAGAATAAACTAAGGAAGGTTTAATAGAAGGCTAAGTTACAAAATCATGGGCAGAATGAAGGGAAGCTAGAAGGAATAGAGCAGATTTCTGGGTTCAGTAATATGCAACTATTATTAGATCTTCATAGATCTCAAAGAGTAGGTAAAGGGAAAGACAATAGAACCAAGAAGTAGAGTGCCTGATAGAACCACCTTGACAGAAGCTGTGACTTTTAGTCAAGGAGTGCAGTCAGCACAAGGGGATGATCAGAAATAGAACCAGAGGAATAAAAACTCCCACTTTCTCTTCTTCCTCCCTGTGTTTCCTCTGTTGGGACACCCCATTAACCAAATCCAACCTGAGGCCAGAAGGTAAGGGACCACTCATGGAATCCATGTAGGTCAGTGTCCAAGTCTAAGAGCAGGGTAGACCAGTGGAGACTTTATCTGGTGGGGGAATAGAAGATGGCTGGCCTGGCATCCGTATCTCTGCATTCCATCGACTTGAGTCCAGTGCAAAGAGGAGCTCACTGCCTTTTACATACACCATGTTGGACCCCGCCCCAATAAATGGCCTTTCCAAATATTTGATGTTTTATAGTAATGGCAAAGAACTTCACTCTCAAGGAATTTGGGCACTCATAAATGAGATCAACACTTACAAATTTCAAAGCATTTGCTTAAAGTACTCCCAAAGGGTCTCTTAAGAGAGGCTGGGAGTCCTTTCTGGCAGGGATTGGTAATAATAACAGCTTAGTCAAAGGTGGCTCCCCATAGCCTGTGTCTGAATAAGAAGACTTGAGAAACCTAGATTTTGAGTTAAAATTTAGGCTCCCATTAGAAAAGAAACCTTTAAAAATTATAAGGGCCAGTAAAATGAACCAATGTAAAATTTTCTGTGTCACTTCTCCTAATATCTGAAGAAAACACAAGATTCCCTTCACTACCATCCTTCTTCCTTATCACTCCAACACTTTCTGCCCTTGTTTAGAGAAAATTACTGAATATTTTTAAGGTGTGCCCATCCTTTCCCTTTGTTTATTTTACATGTCTTGAATACCCTTTTATCCATGAGTCTCAAAGTATTTCATAAACACTAATTTTCCTAACAAATATGTGAGGTTCAAGTATAATTATCTCTTTCCTCCCAATTGTTTAAATATAAGAAACACAGAAATGATAAGAAACCACACCCCTGGTCTCAGAGCAAATCTATTGCAGAATGGAATTCTATTTCCCTCGTCACTAGCAATCTTTCCAGTTCTTATACCACTGAAAAGAATACGTCAGTGTTTTACTTTTCATTACCCTACCCCAATAATTGAGGATCCTCTTAAGGAAACTAATGATTGTAGAGTGTGTAACATGAGTCAGACACTGTGTTTTCAATCAGCGATTCCCAAACTTCACTGCACATTCCAAGCATCTGGGAAGCTTTAAAAAGTCCTGATGCTCAAGCCACACCCCGTGCCAATTAATCAGAAACATTGGAGGTAGAGCCCAGATGTCATTGTTTTTTTCAACTTCCTGGATGATTAAAATGTGCTCTCAAATTCAAGAAACAGTGCTTGAAATCTTTACCGCCTAAAGTGTGGTATGCAGACCAACTGTATCAACGTCATCTAGGAGCTTCTTGGACATGCAGAATTGCATGTGCCACCCCAGGCCTACTGAAACAATATTCATTTTACCACGCCCCAGGTGGTTAACATGCATGCCCAAGTTTAGAGAACACTGTTTTAAATAACCAAATAAACAAAAGATGTCAGTGGCACTATCTTCATTTTATAAATGAAAAAGCATGCTTAGAAAGGTCAAGTAATATGCACAGATTCTGACATAGGACTGATTAACTTAAAAATTCTTATATTTTTTACCACACCAGTTTAAACTGGAGGAGGATAGTCACAGACTTTCAAAAAAGTCACTGAAAACATTGAAACCTCATCCAAGAATTAACAAAAAAGGTTTTTTTTGATTTGGGTTTATTTTTTTGTTTGGTTGGTTTTTTTTTTTTTTTTTTTTTTTTTTTTGCTTGCATTTTGAAGGATTTGTCATCCCAGAAGCTCTCCATGCAAATCTACAGAACCAAGGACCACAGGTTGTAAATACCACCACTCCTTTGCATTCCCTACCCCACAGCTCCATGACCTATATGATAAGGATATTTAATTTCTATTCAGTGTAAAAAGAGATCTATAAAGAATACAAGCTTTATCTTAGATGGGTAATCACACACACACACACACACACACACACACTCTCTCTCTCTCTCTCTCTCTCTCTCTCTGTCTCTCTGGGAATTTAACAACCAAGAGTCCTTTTGAAAGGCACATTGACAGAGAGTAACATTGTACATGGTCTCTTCCACACACCTGTTAGCAGTTGAACCTAATTGTTCAGCATCTGGTACTGATTTGGAATTCTTTCACTCTACCTCATTATTCCTTTTCCATAATTTTTTCTGGTTTGGAACTGCTGCTGTTTCTGCACGATGTATATATTTTTAAAACTAAAAAGACATATTTTGAAAGAACTCTGGAGAAAGACATAAAGTTACTTCTTTATAATCCATTTAGCAGTCAAATTTATTTAAATTGACAGTGGTGATTATTAGGTGTGGAAAATCTAAGGGTAAGAAAAAATTTAACTAGTTGGCTATCCTTCATTTTCTAATATCTCTTCCTTACATTTAGGTAGTTTGGCTAAGTTCATAAATACCTGATTTGCAGATATTTATGGATTAGAATTACAAGGAATATTGTCATGAGTAAAAAAAGATGCCTTTTCTGGGTTGTAAACCCTTTGAAGCAGAAGGACATGTAATATTATGTACATATTATATTAGTTAGATTGCATCTCTAAAGCAAAATGCCCTTGATGGAACATTAGATAAAACAAGACATTTTCAGAAAAAACGAGAGGGAGATGATAAAGTCAAGAGATTTAAAATGTATAACAGAAAAAGAAAGTAATGGTTACCTATAAAAAACATGCAAACACATTAAATCACAGATCAAGGATCATTTAAGAGTGTTTATTTACAACTCCAATATGGCTTTTCTTGAGTGTGCTTATACAACATCAAGATCAATGGCTACTTTGAAACCAAAATACCATCTGAGATTGGGCTGTTGGAGGCAAAACACAGACCAAAGCATTAAATAACATGAATCACACCTTGATTATAACATAAACTGGGATTTTTAAATTATTTAAAATCTATAGAGAAAGGAAAATAAGGGATTCAATAATTTTAAAATTCTTAAAAGCAGATAATGAATGAACTTGGTTCTTTAATAAACCTGGAAAATACAGTATATTCTCCTAATTATTGTGACTTGGGAAAAAAAAGTACTAACTCTTTGAGGCCACATAGTTCAACAGAACATGTATTTAGAATAAATACCTCAGGCGTACCTGCGTGGCTCAGGTGGTTGAGTGTCTGACTTTTGATTTTGGCCCATGTCATGATCTGAGGGTCATGGAATCGAGCCCCATGTTGGGCTGTGTGCTTAGAGTGGAGTCTATTTGAGATTCTTTCTCCTCCTCCTCTGCCCCGCCCCCCTTGTGCACTCTCTCTCTCTCTCTCCCTCGCTCAATAAATAAATAAAATCTTTAATATAAACACCTCAAAACCTGAATATGACAATGGAATTAAAAATCAGGTTTGTGTTCATCTTCATCTAAATGAATTTTCATATTTGAGGATGACAAGTGACTTAATAATGAAGCAATCTTATTTATCATGCAGAACGTTCAAAGAGAGCTATAAAGTAGGGCATTCATAAAAAAATATTTTGAAATGACTTAGATTTCTTTTTTTTTTTTATATTAACATATGTATCACTTGCTTCAGGGGTACAGGTCTGTGAAACCTCAGTCTTAACACAATTCACAGCACTCACCATAGCACATACCCTCTCCAGTGTCCATAACCCAATCACCCTATCCCTCTCCCTCCACCCCCCAGCAATCCTCAGTTTGTTTTCTGAGATTAAGAATCTTCCTCCCCAGTCCCATCTTGTTTCATTTTATTCCCCTCCCTTCCCCCCACAGTCCCCTGCCCTGCCTTTCAAATTTCTCATATCAGAGAGTGCATAGGATAATTGGCTTTCTCTGATTGATTTATTTCATTTAGCATAATACCCTCTAGTTCCATCCATGTCATTGCAAATGGCAAGATTTCATTTTTTGATGGCTGCATAGTTTTTCATTATAAATATATACCACCTCTTCTTTATCCATTCATCTGTTGATGGGTATCTAGGTTCTTTCCATAGTTTTGACTATTGTGGACATTGCTGCTATAAACATTCGGGTGCATGTGCCCCTTCAGATCACTACATTTGTATCTTTAGGGTAAATACCTGGTAGTGCAATTGCTGGGCCGTAGGGCAGCTCTGTTTTCAGCTTCTTGAGAACCCCCCACACTGTTTTCCAGAGTAGCTGCACCAGCTTGCATTCCCACCAACAGTGTAGGAGGGTTCCCCTTATTCTGCATCCTGTCCAACATCTGTCATTTCCTGACTTGTTAATTTTAGCCATTCTGTTAGGTGTGAGGTGGTATCTCACTGTATTTTTTATTTTTATTTCCCTGATGCCTAGTGATGTTGAGCATTTTTTCATGTGTCTGTTGGCCATTTGGATGTCTTCTTTGCAGAAATGTCTGTTCAAGTCTTCTGCCCATTTCTTGGTTGGATTATTTGTTGAGTTTGATAAGTTCTTTATAGATTTTGGATACTAATCCTTTATCTGATATGGAAATGACTTAGATTTCTTAAAGCAGTTCATCGTAAACTTCACTAGATATTCAGTGCTGTGATCACAAACTTTTATAGCACGGACTCACACTTACTTCCACTGATACAGACTTCTTGCTTCCTCCAGACGTCTTAATTAATCATGCTGCCATGATACATTTTTCCAGTTTCTCCATGCCTGAAATGTTTTCCAGTACTATTTTTTTAATTTCTTCACTCTTCACCAAATGATTCATGTTCCTCTGAACTCTGATCTTCAGAGTACCACTCAGGCTGATGACAAAGATTATGGGTCAATGGCATTGAAAGTTGTTGGAAAATATTTGAACCAGCTGTCCTTAAATCTCTAGTTGTAGTGTATACTTCTCCAACAATAAGAGCATGTGTGTCACTAGAGGTGCTATGTTTAACCAAAATGAGCATATTCATTTTGTGGATGACAGTGTGCTTTTTGTCATGATGGCAACATATATACCATGTTCTTTTGCACACACATTTAGAATATGTGGAGGTCTATGTGTATTATAATAGACAACTTGCATGAATATTTGTAACCCCAAGTATAATAGTAAGAATTGCATTAATTTGCATCAGTGTTGGTGGAGTCAGGTTTGGATTTACCTATTAGCATTCTTATAAATCTCACTAATGGATATAATAGAGGTTCCCCTTAGCAATGTCCCTTCAAGTAATTCTGCAACTGTAGCAATAGAAAGCATTAAAGTGTCTTGAGACAATTTTCCTTTAAAATAGTATCTCTGTGGCTAGCCAGATATTTATTGTAATACCGTGTTTTATGTCTTTATCTTTCTTAATGCAGAATTAGCAATGATATTGGCTTCAGAAGGGAATTACTGTATAGAAAGAATGGCCAAATGATGAAGAGAGAACATATTTACTCACTCTTATTAAGGTGAGTGGCATATTTATAGTGAATTAACAGAATAAATACTAGCTACCTTAAAGAATATGATCTACCAAAGAATTAGATAAATGTTAACATTAAATTTACAATCAAAGTTGTATATTTGGCTGCCTCGAGCAGTTGCTACTTGGAGCATATATTTTGAAAGACTGATTGAAAACAGAAGGCTGATGACACAAACTATAAATCTAAATCCATACTTCCTTCATTTATAAGTTGTATCACATTCTCCTCCCATATCAAACATTTGAGTGATGACAAACCTGACCCCAACAAAGAGACAGCGAAGTGTAGTGGAAAGAGTCTGAGTCAGACTAGATTCTAGTCCTGCCTCGGCCACCATCTAGCTGTATGACCTTGGACAGGAAACTTAGCTTTGGAGGAATTCTGTATCCTCGGTGTAAAATGACTCTGGTAGGACATGATCTTGCCAGTCCTTTCCAGCTCTGTCCTTCAAAGCATAAGCATCTTTGTAAAGCCTTAAGAGAAAAGAACAAGGCCACAGGAAATCTACACCCCTTCTCACCTGGTGTGTTAAAGTAAAGATCATATATGAGGCAATTTGGCAGAATTTTTTGAAATGTAAAATGTATGGAGGAGTACAAGACAATGAAAGATGAAGGCAGAGGTGATATTCCATAGCTAATTATCTCTACCCATCAGTTTTAAGTCTTTGCCCCTTCTAATCTGGCTCTTTTTTCTGTATGTTATTTATCTTTCATTTATTGACCCACACTCAGAGTCTCAACCTCAACCCAAAGGAGGACACCTTTTTAACATTATAAAGTTTCAAGGGGCAGCACGTGATATTTGTAATTCCTCAACCTGTTGGTTAAGAAAATACACTTAATCAACATTTAACCAACGTTCTTTGAGTACCCAGGGACTTGATGGAGTATAAAAACAGAATCATGGAGCCTACATTCTGGTGGGGAAAGACATGTAATAAAATAATCACACAGGCAGAAGTAAAATTCAAGATGATAAAGAGACAATGAATTTAGGAACTTTTACATGGGTTTGTATTTTATTAATCACAACAGCTCCTACATTTACGGAATAGTAGCATATATATGTAAAAGGATATCATTTGTTCAGGCCATACATGGTGTATTACTGCAGGCCCTTTCCAATAAAATTTCTGCCCCAGGTTAGGAGTTTCTACAATGTATGACCATTCTGTGTCATGCTAAAATTTAAGCTGATTGAGGACAAAGATCTTGCTTATTTATTATATATTTGCCAATACATGTATTAAAGTAAACAACTGTTTGCTCTTACCTCAGACAACCCTCAGGTTTATTTCTCACTTCTGTTATCTTCACAATGCTGAATGCTGACCAGAAGCAGGGTGGAGTGGGATAGAAAATGTGTTCCAGAGGTCAAGCTGACAGAGTCTCCTCCATCTTGTACTCTCTGGGATACATACCCTCTAAAATTTCCACGCAAGGGCACACAATAGGAGGATGAATTCCAATTTAACTACCTTGGGCCAGAACTGTATCACCATGTGATGTAATTATTCCATGGCAACTTCCCAACCACACTGGCCTGTATCTCCAACACCCACCATGGTGCCCAGTCAGCGAATTTTCATTGAATGAACCAACGGAACGTGAAAAAGCATGTTCTTTGCAATCCAGCATTACAAAGGGATTTTTGTCCTTTCTACTATGATACAACAGACTCCACAGCTCTGGCAAAAAAAAAAAAAAAAATGTTTGCTATCAGCCACCACCTGGAAAGATGGCAAACACAATTCAGAACCTCATATCAGTTGTCTACAAAGTGTTCCCATGACCGTCTGGGAATGGGAGATGACTGGTGGCATTTGGTGGCTGCCGCATCATCATGTGCATTGGACTGAGCCTCGCTAACGAACATCAGTCTTCTTTTCGGTTTTTGAAGGGGTAAGAGAAGCCCGCTCTTTACACCAGCACTGAGTGTATCTCTTGCCAGTTTCAAAGGCGGAATAACAGAAGTCCCTTCAGTAGAGTAAACTATGCATGCAGACTCCCAACACACACAAAAGGAGGAAGCTTTAATTTCTTTGATAGAAATACTCCAGTTTCTGGCGAAAATTCTGGAGTTTTGGAATAAAACGGCCTTATATTTCTAAAGGTCTCTGAGTTTTCAAAGCACTTTTATATTAGTTATCTTACTGATCCTCAGAACACCACCAGGTCATGGAACGATACGAGTTTCATCCATACTTGAGAGGTCAGGAGAGTTTCTGCCAGGTTAGGTGGCCCGCCCATGTCAGAGAGCCATGAGGAGCTAGAGTGAGGAAGAGCACCTCAGCTTCCTCTGACTTCACACCAGTGCTCTTTCAACATCACAATTTTTATCTTCAAATGGATGAAGATCCTTTTGACCCTGGGTTGTGGTTTGGGCACAGTCGCTTCCACCTTTGCAATTACTGTCAAACTTTGTTATTGTCTCCAATGCTTGCTACTTAAAATGACCACAGACAGCTAAATCCTAAGAGAGCAGTTAATAAGGAGAGTGCTGAGAAAAGACCTCTCTGTCTTTCCGCATTCCCTCCAGTGAAGTCAAGAGCAATTTCAGATAGTCCTCTCACGCTATGATACTAAGCTACCTGCAAAATAATTAAATAACTAAACAACCTGATCCTAGTTCTCAGGGAGAATTAACATTTTGACAGTTTCCTTCTAAATCTCAATTTTCCCAACCTCTTCCCCACCTTGTTCTGAGAATGACCTGAATTCCCACTATTTTTTTTTTTTACAAACACTCAAACTTAACCTGTCCCTCAGTGTACCAAAACATTTACATACAAAAACAAGAAATCTGTAATTCAGTACAGTAAACACATGGAATTCTCCTTATCCTACCTAAAATGACACTCTGTATCTAATAGAACTACAATATTTTGTTTTAACTTCTTCAGTTTTTAGGAAAAGAACTTAAAATGTGTAAATGATTAACAGAAAGTAACCATTTGTGGTTTGCATTTAAATCAGGCTGTTTATGTGAAATGGTTGTATACCAGCTCAGTGACTAGCTAATATAGGTGTTCAATAAATATTTGGTGAACGATTGTGGACATAAATGATGCAATGCCCTGTAAGTACACATTGTCTTTGTTATGCTAGATGACTTTCTGTAGAGAATTAAAGAAGAGAATTATAAAGCACGGATTCAGAATTAGGCCTTTGAAGACAAAGATTCTGGTCATTAGTACTAAATAATGAAATGACTTGGGGTGGGTTTCTCAACAATAGAATGAGTATGGATAAGAATTTAGATCATCTCTAAGGTTACTTCTAATGCTAGTCTTTCCTAATTCAAGACTGAAAAACTATCAGTCAGAAACAAATCTCACTCTCATCAGAAAATAAATATGGAATAAAAAGTAATCTCAGACAAGGTCTCAGCTTTCTAAATTTAAACATGCCCGCGGGTGGTGGGGGAGGCAGGGTCTTAAGAATTACAAAGAGTCTAATTGAAGACAATAAGGACTTCCCAGAGTCTTACAGAGATTGCTTTTAGCACATCTGTAACAGAGTTTATAAAAAGATTGTAGTAGTAGATGGCATCAGAAGTGGGCTCTGAGGAAAAAGAAAGGGTGCTGAGGAAAGGTAAGGTTTTTCCTTCTTTTTCTTTTTTTAACAAAAAAAATGAGGGAAAGGAAAAAGTTATTATGAGCTCCTCTGAAATCCCAGAACTTAGGGGAATGACTAATATAAACCACTAGGAATACAAAAGAGAAGAAATTTAGAGCAAACAGAAATCATGGAAAAAGAATCCAACACTGCACTGAAGAAACCGGCGGCTAGAACGAGAGCTTCAACCAAACACCAAAGGGCTAGGTCTAGGATCCAAATACGAAAGGTCTGTGCTCTGCCAAAGGCCGCAAAGAAGATGATGAAGGTTCCTCGGCCTTGGAGGAGAGAAGAGGAACAATATGAACAGATTTCTAACAGGACCCCTGGCTATGAGGGTCAGTACCTCAAAGCACAGAGAGTGAGTAATAACCTCCTGGAAGGGACTAAACTGTAAGTGAGCACCAAGTGAGGGAGCTTCATCTGCCTCAGACCCTATGATCCTGATAGTCCAGAACTTTCATCCTGTGTCATACAACACTTGAAACAACCATGCAGCTGTATGTGTGAGAATTCTGTGGGCAGGTATACCACAGGGGAAAGAAGAACTTCTCCTTCTTCTGAAAGGAGAACTTTCTTTCTCCTGAAAGAAGAACCTCTCCTTCTTCCTCCTCCCCCTCCACAGCCCCTCCCCTTTCTCAGTTTCCTCAGGGAAGACAGAGAAAATTTCATGGATACAAAGGCTAAAGACCACTCAGGCCTGCCAAGAAGTCCCTTGGCTTTCCCTCTGGGGTAGGTGTTGCTCTAGCGCCTAAAGTTGCCTGTGAAGAAAAGCACAGATCCCACCTGAACCCCATTCTGCACCCATTATATGTAGGGCTAGGTTTTTTAGGGATGAAAAGATAAGCAAGATGCAGGTCCAAGGAGAGATAACAGGGTCTCCTCTATGTGAGTCTGGAAGGGTCAGATCCGTTGAAAACACATTTGCTGTGCTGTGGTACAATTTGTGGGCATCTGTGGTTGGGGAGGCCTTGAAAAAAAAATAAAGTAAGGCGTAAGTACTATATGGCTTCCAGTCCAGTTGGGAAAATAAAACAATGAATAACTAAGACAAAGTAGAATAAGCATGCGCCATATCTGAGGTTGAAATAAAGACCTAGTGCAGGAAGAGTAAAGATCACTTCCAGTATGACTAGAAGGGTGGGGTCAAAAGGAAAGTCATCAGAATTGAGCTTGGAAGGAGGGTCTGTTTCTGTTCTCTGCAACCATCCTCTTGTAAGCTATACTCTTCTCTTGCCTGGGAATCCTAAATATGCCCAAATTTTGTTCCCAACGCCTCCTATCAATTTTCTTCTTAGGCAGATAGGATGACCTTTTAAAATGCAAGCCTCATGCCACTCTGCTGTTTTCAAACTCTCTAATTATACTTAGCATACAGTTCAAGATTCTTACCTTGGCTTACAAAGCTTCACCAGTCTGGCCTCTGTCTACCGCTGGGGCCTCATTTTAAACCCCTGTTCCTAATGTGGTCTTTGTCAGCATTGTTGGTCTTTATTCATTACTTCCCATTTACCTTACTCCCCTCTGCTTTAGGGCATTTACATTTTCCATTTCCTCTGCCTGGAATCTTCTCTCTCTCCTTCCTTGCTTAGTTAACTCCTGCACCATCCCCCACCCACCTCCCCACGTTCCTCTCCTGACATACTCCTCTCTCTCCCATGTCAGGAACTCTCACTAAGTATTCCTGTGGCACACTATGTTTTTCCTTCATAGCGTTTATAATGGTTGACAAATCCATGTTTATTTGTGGAATTATTCATTGACAGCCAATACCCCCATATACTATAAGCTCCATGAGAGTAGAAACTATGGCTTTTTTTAATCACTGTTGTATCCACATCACCTAGCTCAGGGCAGGCATAAAGTAGGTGCTTATTATCCTCTCCTTGAATGAATTAATGGACATTAGAGATAATCATCCAGCCCCCTTTTAGGAGAGAACTGAGGCTCAGAAAGGCAGACTTGTTCAAAGTCCCAAGTTGCTGAACCAGAAGTACTCTTGTATCCAGACTCTCATTCCATAGTTCTCATCTGATTCTATCACATGGCCCTGAAACTTGTGCAAGGGCCAAGTCACAGCCTCCAATTTTATTCCTGGGACAAAAGGTGATTGAGAAGAAAGACAAAAGGAATTATTCATTGGGTCATATGAGCAGTTGAACATAAGTGAGAAATTGAGAAATGAAAGACTGAAACTCAAAAGAAAAATGGGTGAGTGGGTGGTGTGGTTAATGTACTGACACACAGATGAGAGATTGATCTGGTTGACCAGCCTGAGATGTCTACACGTATAGGCACAGGGCATGAGGTTCCACAAAGACAGTACATATACCTGGCCAACACCTAATTAAGAGAAAGAACTTTCAGGAGAACATGTGGGTGTGCTGGAAAGTACAACAGGACCAAGTTTTGTTCAGTTGATTTTGGATTATGAATTCTTCCTGAGGGATGAGGGAGTGGTGGTAGGGAGAAAAAGGAACAAGGTGGAAAATAGGCAATCTGTTGATGGTGTCATATTTGAGGAATTGTACTTAATAAATAATGAGGATGCTGTTGAACCGGAAAATGCCAAGTCTAAAGAAAAATAATAATGGAAGAATTGGGCGCCAAAGAAATAGCTTATGTCTGATGAAGTGATGGGGCTGGAGATGAGAGAGGGGCTCCATGCTGGCACCACACCCTTCTGTTCAGCCAGATCACATCTTGGCCATAATCCTTCCTTTCAACCAGTGCCAGTCACAAGGAGGAGGTGTGAACCTGGGGCCAAGGCTGAAGCACAGGTTCATGAGCCACAAAGAGTAAGGCTGCCTCAGCCTCAGCAAAGAAGGCAAGTGCTCTTTCATATTTCTGCTGAAAGAACTACAATGTTTTAACTCAAAACTGGAGGGTTATTAGTTTCCCAACCAAAAGAAAGAGTCTCCAATGTGGGATTCCACAGAGCAAGGCTGCTTTTGAACTCCCCAGCCCTCCACATCTGTAGCCGTTTCCATTCTTCAGGCGTTGCCAACTTCTGCGTTAAAGACCGATATCCGCATGGACATACAGGTTCTGGCAGCCTCTGTTCAGTGCAACAGGCTGGGGGAAGCAGAGTCAGCAGGGAGAGGGGCATGAGAGTCTTTGTGCGTGGCTCTAAATCTCCATCTATAGAACAACTCCAGATTGCATAAATTTAACGTGCAGGCTCTAAGTGCATTTAGCCTCCCCTTGTGAAAATGCCTCAGACGTACATAAAGGAGAATTAAATAACAGGAATCAAAAATAATAATAAAGTTCTGTGGGATTCGGCAATGTTACTTTCAGATTTTAGAGGAGTAATGATACGTTCTTAAGTTAATTTTTATGCAGAGAAGAATCAGTGTGGCAAAGTGGAAAGAGTACAGACTTGGACTTATACGTAGTTTTGAATCCTGGCTGGGTAACCATAAGGAAATTGTTCGACCTCTCTGAGGCTGAGTTTTCCCAGTTTTCCTGCTGTAAAAGGAGAATCACAGCATTCCTTTGGAAATGTTTGGAAGGATCAGAGATAGTATCTGGAAGCATAGACACAAAGCCGGTATGTAACAGCCATTAAATGGCAGCTACATTTACACATAACCGTGAAAGGAAACAAGGCAGTGGTTTTCAGATCACTGATTTTAACAAATCATTAATGAGACTATAAAACTTAGTAAAAATCAACTCAGAACAGGTATGCTGAGCTGGTCACTGGAAAGCCATTCTTCATATGGTTTCAGATTCCATTTACCAGCTATTTCCCCAATAGCTCTTCATTGATACAGGGGCCCCGAGGCGAGGTTCCATACCCTTAAAAATTCAGGAGGTTGACTCTGGTATGATTTTAGTCATAGCAAAGTCAAGGACTCCCAAGTTCTTGCCTCTTCTACCACAACTTTGCTTTCTTTGCTCGCTTGCTTGCACTTACAATTGCTTAAAAATCTGCCGTAGAAGAGGAATATATTTAGCTTAAGGCTTCAAATCCCGTTTAAGTATCAACACTTACATATTATTAGCTATTGCTTCTCTGAGGAGGAGTCCCCAGACTTCACCTCCCTGCTAAGTGCCAGCCACACAGCTTCAGCTTCCCAAAAGATAAATCATTCCAGCCCATTCTGTAGGTTTTTCACCTTGAGCAACTAATGGGATATTATAAAGTGCCTAGGAAGTACACACTTGTACATGGGTAATGTACACACTGCAGTGTTTCTTTATTAAAGATGGCAGTGCCTTTGCTCCAGTCACAGATTTTCTCATTTTTCAGGAACACACAGTGACCACCCCTCTTTGTGATTCTCCCCACCATCCTCCAATGTAGAACGCCCTCCCCCCCCCCAGCTTTTTTTTTTTTTTTTTACATTTTTATTTATTTATTTGACAGAGATCACAAGTAGGCAGAGAGTCAGGCAGAGAGAGAAGAAGGGAAGCAGGCTCCCCGCTGAGCAGAGAACCCGATGCGGGACTCGATCCCAGGACCTTGAAATCATGACCCGAGCCAAAGGCAGAGGCTTAACCCACTGAGCCACCCAGGTGCCCCCCTGCCCCCAGCTTTATTGAAAACTAATTGACAAATAAAACTGTATGTATTTAAAGTGTACAAAATGGTGATTTGGTATGTGTATACATTGTGAAACGTTGACCACAGTCAACATATTCATCACCTCACATAGTTATCATTCGTGTGTGTATGTGCATGTGCAGAGACGCATGTGATGAGAATGCTTATGAACTACTCTCCTAGCAAATTTCACGTATCCCGTACAGTGTTATTAACCATAGTCACGAGGCTGTACATCAGATCTCCTGAATTTTTTCATCTTGTAAACGCAGGTTTAGAAAGCCTTTTTTAAATCCTCTCTCCACCTCCGTTTCCAAGCCTGAAGCAAGTCAGCTTAGCTGTTACATCTGCCTTGGAGACTTCACAGCCATCCTACCCTCAATGACATTTACTTCCTGTGAACTTATTCAAAAGGATTTCTTGAATAACTACAGTGTTCTAGGTCAGCCCACAGTGTTCCCTGGCTGCCACTCTCCCGTGACAGGTAATCATCTGCTTTGGAACACTAATGTCATTACTTTAGTCATTGAAATGGTCACTGTATCTCTTAGAGTCATTAGATAGATTGTCATCATTAGATTTTAAATAGACTGCTGTTCTTCATAATCCCAGCATCATTCAGTGTGGAAAAGAAAAAGAAGATCCTTATTAAAAAGAAGAGCCGATGAACTTCTGCAAGATACTATTTGAAAAAGACACTATTTACTCTTTTGGGCAAATAATAATGGTGCATACTTAATCAATCGGGTTTTCCCTAAGCAGGTGAAAGACCCAGAACCTCGGTGGTTGCTGCCAGTTCTCACTCTGATATAGCCAATACTAGTTCCTGTCTTCTCATCTCCTCAGCCACGTGAGGCTCACATTTGTCAGAGATATGCCAAGTCCTTTCACCTGAGAAATTTTGACTTTTTTTTCTCTACTCTTGCAGGTAAAGTATATATGCCCCCTACTTATTATTCTGACCTAGAGGTTTTGTGTTACAATTTGAGACTATATATATCATACATATGAATAATAAATAAACAAAAGCTTCTCCATGTAGACAGAGGGGAAACTTGCCTAAGAATGACCGTGAGGTGAACAACACAGACCTGCAAGCAACAGAGTTTTGGTATCACAAAGAGAAACAAAATCTGTAAAAGAGGCTCATATAAACATTTTCACATGCTTACGGAGATGAACCAAGAGCCAATTTGCCTCCTCTTCTTTAAAAAAAAAAAAAAAAAAAAGGAGTTTTTGAAAAAGGGAGTTGTTTATAGTCATTTAAAACTCCATATCATAAAACAGGATAAGGAATGTCTCAACAGTGTAGATAAAAGTCATTTGGAGAGAGAACACTCCCTTTAAACCAAAGAATGTATGCCGATTAGATGAGGGAGGTGAAAGAGAGAGGTACAACACCTATTATTAATAATAATAAAATGACTTTGAACTTCTCCAGCCCTTTCATCTGGGAATTTCAATTTGCTTATATTAACTAATTAAATCTCACTTCTACTGTATCACCCTTTGTAAGAGAATAAGCCTAACACTTAGAATTCCTCCTTTCTCTTGTAGTTATAAGTACTTTGCCATCATTCATTTGTTGTTCAAGGCTACAACCTACTGAATAAGCTAGTGTAATTATTCCCTCTTATACAGGTGGGGAAACAGAGACAAAAACACAACATCTTGCCAAGACCACACAGTGAGACAGTTGCAGAGCCGTGAAGCCAACTAATACTTGAATCCAGGGCTCCTGGTGGAAAAACTTTATCAGTCCATTTCCCTCACTCTCCCTCCTAAAGAGCTATCGTCGCACATGGATAACCTTAGCAGAGGAACCTCAGAAGTTTTAAAAATCAACCGAAGAAGTAGCCGAATCATGTAAAATCTTCCAAATACTCTAGCTCGGAGAGACTCAAGAAACTCTAACGAATAAGCCACAATAGAAGGAGAAAAAGAGGATGTGGGCACCATTCATGGTTTTTCCAAAAATGCACCCAACTCTCAGAATGGAGACCTGAAAGAGATAAACACCACCACCTAACTTGTACTTGACATATACGTTGATGTTATTTGGTCCCAACTCAGATTGCCTTCTCTCCCCGCCCACCAAGTACGGGGGAAGGGACTAGCAATATTTTAAATGTATTAGGTTTCGGCTCCTCCCGAAGTCTCAGTGACAGCATCAGTGACAACTCTTGGAGAGCGAGGAGCATTTTTAGCCCCTTAGAATCTACTCATTGGAAGTTAGTGAACTTCGGAAGAATAACTGCTTTAAATATCATATTTTAAAATTCAAATATTACACGAAAAAAAGCAAATACTTTATCAGGCATTCGTGGTCACTTGACCTTTTCCAAACCTAGAATGTTAGCCTTATTAAAATCCACAGCTTTTCTGCCTCTCTCATCTAACCCCTGGATGAGGATTTTATTTAACTTTAGAGGCAAAAGAAGTATTTTATTTCCTTTGTGAACTTTCCAAGTGCCTTTTGCCCAAGGCAATGAGCAAGGCGCAAATTTAAGAAGTGGTGAAACAAAGTGGCTTGGCTGCTCCCGTCAAAAAACAAAAATCAACAATACATCTAGCGGTTGAGATAAAGACCCTCAGAACTTGCATCCTGTATATGAAGCAGGGTCAGATTAGGCCAGGCCAGGCCATCACTCCCAGTAGTAATGATTGCTAGGGAGGCATCACGTCACATGGGACCAGGTGGGGCCCCTTGCCTCCCCCATCCCAGTTCCCCAAAGCCAGATGGTGCACTTGGGCCACAGTCTTCAGGCTATCTATAGAAACACAAATATAAATAAATCACCCCTTGGTGACTAATCTCGAAGTTCAGGCAGCATACAAATGGGATGGCCAGCAGCACACACTGAACTGCACATTTCTCGGCAGAATACTTGTACCACTCATAACTCATTAACTCATACTTGTGTTAATTTACATATTAACAGAAGTACTAACCTAGGAGCCTCTGGTTTTCTATAAAGTAGGATATGTTCACTCTTCCAATAGCCCACCCTGCAAAACATCAACGATAAAAGACATTCTCCTCCGGATTTTAGAGTTCTGCACAAATATTGTCAGCTTTGCCAGTGATAAAGCCATGATTTCCCCTTCTAAAAAAAAAAAAAAAAACTGAGAAAAATTACAGTTCAAAATATGACAAGCACACCGCAGGAAGAGTCAGAGCAAGCAGGTTGTAGAAATAAAATTGTTCAGAACTTTGAATTAAGTATCCTTGAAGCATTTAAAACACACACACACACACTTCCAAATCCAAAGATACACAAAAGGTTCTTTTAAAGAGATATAAACTGGCAAGGGACTGCCTGAGAGAAATACTGCTTTCACACCACTAGCAAAAGTCCTTCACTGGATGCAGAACAGCTAAACTGCGAGTTCAGGGGAGAAACCAGCTCTTTAAATCCTAGTGAGAGGTTAGAAGGCCTTTGCCTGTTGGTTTAGCTTTAAATCTGCCAAACTGGCCTGGGGGGCCTGCTCATTCTTTCTTAATACAAGTCTTCATTCAAAAGCAAAATCGGACCTTACTGTCCCTTGCAATTACATTTCAGTGGCTTAAGCTGGGTGTTTGTGTTTTTTCTAGGTGATTAATAGCACTCACATTTAAATGGTCACAGTCATCCTCTACAGTCATTAACACCCCATTAAGATGGATGAGAAGAACTTCACACCTTTTGTTTCGGTCTGCTGGGCCATGGACTTAACAAAACAGCCAGGCACTGATTTAGGGAGGGAAGATTATCTGCACAACCAGACAGGCTAAAACTTCCTTTAAAAACAAACAAAATTTTTAGAAGCCCTTCTAAAACTTCATTTTTTGAAATACTCTTCAAATGTCATTGTAAGAATACTAAACCCGGAGTTTCCCTGTACCTGAACTTACACATATATTTGGCATGGTTCCTCAGTAATGTTTACAGAGCTCTGGATTTCTTCTCTACTGTTTCCTTTGCTCTAAGCCTGTAATTATGATTGAGAGCCTTCTGTTTCTAAGGAAAAGCAGTAGTAACATGAATATCTAGTTACCTTTGAGGGAAAATACTTTAGTGGAAGTTCATGCGTGACAATCTAAACACTGGCTTGCTTTCTCCCAAATGGTAGTAAAACCTCATGTTTTTGCAAAATTCAAGTAAGGGGTGTTTCTATTTAAAGAGAAAATGAAGAAAAAGTTGAGAGCGAGATGCTGCCTGAGACCGTTTAAGCAGTGGAGTGGCCAGTGATAGTGTTTTTCATTTCTCCTCAAAAAGCATTGCCTCAAGAGAGTCCTGTGTGATCACAGCAGTAAACTTCGTAGCGAAACCACTTGTTTATAAACTTGCAAAACCCTGTACTTCATCTTTTTGAGTTGAAGTTCTCCCAGGCAGAGCAAGTCACACTCATCTTATAAAATCAACCCACACTTAGCTGCCAGGGTTGTTCTTATGTGGACGAGAAACTGTCAGGCAATTCACATGGTATCGCCATTGCTATCATTTGACCTCATAGTCAAGAAAGAGACTTTACTGACTCAATGTTCTTTGCTGCTATCATCTTTGTTATTATTATCTTCCACTGAAACAATTTCCTTTCAAATCATACAGTGAAGTGTAAGTTTTTAATAATGGGAACGTGTATGTCTTAACCCAGTCATACCAAAGTTAAGAATCTGCAACATCTCACATCTTGTGTACTTGCATGTGCGCACACACATGCATAATCTGATATTCTTTATCATACTTTCATATATTATAAGGAAAGTCTTTCTCCAAGAGCACTTGTAGCAACCCATCTCCAACATTCTGACAAGTTAACTACACCTAATTTTGATAGAAGGCAAAACTTCCTCCCTCTAGCTATTTGTAGATCCCAGTAGTTTTAAAAATTACTAGACCCATATTCATCCCACTTCTAAAATTACCAAGTTAACGATTTTCTCTCTTCACTCTTACTGTATTTGAAGGACTGCTTCGTTGCTAGCAGGAGCCAGTCCCTCTACTAGTATTTTAAAACCTCCCACCCCTTCACCCTCTCTAGGATTTAATACTCCTTTCACTACGTCCTCACTTTCCTCCTGTCTGCTCTTTCTCATTAGCATGCAAGCACGCTCCAGTTCTGCTTGTGTTTAAAAAAGAAAATTCTCCAAGGATCCCCATTTCCCCTCTACCTGTCGCTCCATTTCTTTGCTCCAGTGTACAATTTTTTTTTTTTCCGAGAGGAATTCTCACATTCTTATCTCCCATTTATCCCTAGACATTTGTTTTCTGTCCCCACCACTGCACAGATATTGTTATCACAACTACCAGCAACAAGCTCCACATTGTTAATTCTTTGAACACTTTTCTGACTTCATCTTAATTGAGTTCTCAGTAGCATTTAATCTGGTTGTCTGTTTCTGTTCCTGAAACATGCTCCCTGCTCTCTACTCTGTAGTGGTTTTCTTCATACCTCCTTGACCAGTCCTTAGACTCCTTTCGTGGTTCCTGAACATTTAGTTGACTTTGGATTTTAGAACACTCTAGAGCTTGGCTTTGTGTTGTTTTTTTTTTTTTTTTTTTTTTTTTTTTTGTCATCTTCTGTTGGGAGCAATAGATAATAATTATGAGGTGAACCAGGAAAGTTGTCCAGGAGAAATGAACCATTCTGTTCATTTTCCATCTTCTTTGCCTGGGGAGCCAGCCAAGGAAGCGAAGACAGCTTAGTGGGGCAGGAAAGAAACCTATAGAGTATGGTATTTAGAAAGTGGAAGTGACCAGCAGTGCTAAATGCAACCAGAAGTTAAGTGAAATGAGGAGTGAAATATATCCACTGGATTTTTTGACAGTAAGGTTATTAATGACCTTAGAGAAAACCAGTTCATTGGACATGGAGATAAAAGCCAGCCGAAAGTAGACTGAGCTATATGAGTGGTATAGAAGCTGAGAAAGAGAGAGGAGAGACACCTATTAGACAGCTAGGTACAAACATACTTTAAAGTTCCTTAGAATAAGTAGTGTGATTTATATGCGTATATAAGTTAACTTTAATCAGACCCCCCAGTGGGAGGTTAGTTAGCACTTAGAAGAATTCACAGTGGAAATTTATTTTACTTTTTTCTATATTTTCTCTGTTTTCCAGTGCTCAAAATGGAGACAGTCATTTAATCAGTTTATCTGGTAATTAGATCACTGCCTCCTAGAAAAAAGTATGATGTCCATTACGATATATTTTCATCTGTAAAAGGGCATAGTCACTCCTACTGCCACACCCTACTTTCCAGGGGGGGGGGGGTGTTGGGAGAGGGTCAATATGAAGAGTATAAATTAATTTCTTTCTTTTTTGCTTTTCTTTTCTTACTGTATTTTCTTAAGCAAAGTAATTTGGGAACAGGGACGGCTTGCATTTATCTGGTTTTGAATTTGTTTCAATCCAGCTTTGGGGTTTTTGTTTGTTTTGCAGCTGTCATTCTAGCTTCTATTATATTCCATTTCAAAACCAACATTTTAAATCATTATCTTTTCGATGACAGTCATATGGGAAAGCACCTGCTATAAATTGCTGGAGAATAAAATTTTTAGTTTCTATACCAACTACTTTTTTTTTTTTAACTTTAAACGGTTTTTGTCTTAACTTTTCAGTCTGTATGAATCTCTAAAACACCAGTGTTTGACAGGGAGGTTATATGCAAAACGCAAAGGTTAGAAAGTACGTGAATTATCCATACATATGGTCTGGGGCTTGGGTATTACTGAGACTTGGAAATCTGGAGTATTTCATCTTGATTATAAAGCCCTGTGGAATGCTTCGGGTGTCTCTCCACATGGTGAAAGAGATGGGAGAAAACTGGCAGAGGTTCTCCCTTCCCACCCAGTTTAACTGATTGAGACAGGGCAATTTTGTTGGAAAAGTCTGCTGGCAATCTGTAGGTCTCAGCTTGCTCCTCTATGCCTTGCTGAGAGAAAGAGCTGTTGGAAGAGAATCAAGGCATGAAACTTTTGCTGCTCTAGTTTAAAGCTTATGAAAGCAAATGATCTCCAGGGCACTAATCCTTTCACCTTGGTAAACATGCAACAAATCTACACGAAAAGAAAGCCGAAAGACATCCCGTTTCTCCTCCTGCAGCAACTCAGACACTACCTGTAGGCTCGAGACTGCTAATAGGTGTCTCATGAGTCTCCACAGGAGAAGAAACATCCGAAGAAGACAAAAAAGACAGAAGTTGGAGGGTAAAAAAAATTCACAAATTCCCATAAAACCCAAAGTTACTCTGACAAGAAGCCTTGTGTTATTCCTTTGTCTTTACCGTACAGATAAAGACGGTTTGACAGAAATCAACATGGGTTGCTAATAGTCATTTTGCTTTATTTTTAAACTCACAACAGGATGTCAGGTTTTGTGTTGTCTCACTTTTTAATCAACCCCATTCTTTCCTGTTTACTGGCATAAACTCCCTCAGCAACTTGCTGTGTCAGGGAGTGACTTTGAGAGGCAATCTATTAAACTCAAACTGAAGGATTTTTTCCCCTGTAGATCTGTTTACCAATTTTAATTATTGATTGAAAATTGTTTGCAGTGGATAAAAATACATGCCGAAGGTAGGGAATGAAAACATAAACACACACCCAAACCTAAAGATCTTTTTTTTTTTTTCCTGAGTCATTTTAAAATACTGGAATGGTTTGTCAGTGTATTTGAGGACATTTGGCACTCTGCACCAGTGCTTTCATCTCCGGAAATCTAATATCAGGTCAAACTAGAGGTTTTATCAAGCCCTTATCGGAGCATGAAAAATAGCATTTGATATATAGTCCCTGGAGAAAATGGTGAGGCAACTTGGCACCAAATTACAGGAAAACTCCAATTATGGATGTTGTACTAAGATTTTAATCAATAAAACTGTGACTTTTCCTCACCAGGGACACCTCACTGGGTGAGCTTCCTTTACAAACCAGGCTTCTGGGCAGTAGGGGAAGGGAATGGGAAGGCGGTGAGAGGGTCACTCGTTATCTAATCCCATCATCTTTAAAGAAAGTACAAGAAATTCACTGTGGGAATAAAGCTAGAGAGCCATCAGAATAAAACTGCCCTTCCTGAGCTATGGCAAATGAAGACCTTCCCTCCAACTCAGGATTAAGATTTCACCAGAGTAAAATAGGGTTTTATGTTTTACTTTTCATCCTCTTCCCTTCAGTGTAATGATGAGAAATCCTTTGGAAACTTCAGCTATCACCCACTAGAAACCATTAGCAGGGGTTTGGCAATGACCAGGGATTTTCTGCCATCTACAAATGAGACAAATGTTACTAGAGGACTGAATTTTTCCCCTCGCTTCCCCAGAGACAGATTGGGACACTGGGAGCCCCAGCTTAAGAATGTAATGTAGTCTTGACAGGTTGTCATTTCAAAGTCATGGGAAGAGATCTTTGCATTACCAGAAGGGAAGAAGGTTGGAGGAGGAAGATGGAATCTGAGATCAGGCCAAACATTAAGAATAGAGGGTAGGATTCCCTGAAAACTGGTCGAGTGACTCAGGATGGACATATGGACATATAAAGGACTTGGGCTACCAAGAGACCTAAAGAAAATGAGATGACAAACATTGATACAAGATGACCTCCTTGAAGGACTATGGGAACTATTATACAGCAGCTTCAAATTTTCCCCTACTATGTTGTTGCTACTTTTAGTTTTTATTTTTCTTGTTGTTTAATTGTGTTGTTAGTCACCATACAGTACATCATTAGTTTTTGATGTATTGTTCCATGATTCATTGTTTGGGTATAACACCCAGTGCTCCGTGCAATCCATGCCCTCCTTAATACCCATCACCAGGCTCACCCATCCCCCACCCCCTCCCTTCTAAAACCCTCAGTTTGTTTCCTGGAGTCCATAGTCTCTCATGGTTTGTCTCCCACTCCGATTTTTCCTCCTTCACTTTTCCCTTCCTTCTCCTAATGTCCTCAATGATATTTCTTATGTTCCATAAGTAAGTGAAACCATGTGGTAATTGACTTTCTCTGTTTGACTTATTTCACTTCGCATAATCTCCTCCAGTGCCATCCTATTGGTGCAAAAATTGGGTATTCATCCCTTCTGATGGCTGAGTAATATTCTGTTATGTATATGGACCACATCTTCTTTATCCATTCATTTATTGAAGGGCATCTTTGCTCTTTCCACATTTTGGCTCTAGTGAACATTGCTGCTATGAACACTGGGGTGCATAGGTCCTTCTTTTCACTACATCTTTATCTTTGGGGTAAATACCCAGTAGTGCAATTGCTAGGGCATAGGGTAGCTCTATTTTTAATTTTTTTAGGAACCTCCATGCTGTTTTCCAATGTGGCTGCACCAATTTGCATTTCCACCAACAGTATAAGAGGACTCCCCTTTCTCCACAACTTCTCCATTTGCTGTTTCTTGCCTTGTCAATTTTTGCCATTCTAACTGGTGTAAGGTGGTATCTCAGTGTGGTTTTGCTTTGAATTTCCCTGATGGCTAATGATGATGCACACTTTTTCATGTGTCTGTTAGCCATTTTTATGTCTTCTTTGAAGAAGTGTTTGCTCATGCCTTCTGCCCATTTTTTGACTTGACTATGTGTTTTTTAGGTGTTGAGTTTGGGAAGTTCTTTATAGATCTTGGGTATCAGTCCTTTGTCTATAGTGTCATTTGCAAATATCTTCTCTCATTCTGTGGGTTGCCTCTTTGTTTTGTTGACTGTTTCCTTTGCCGTGTTGCTGCTTTTACTTAATTCAGTCTGTCTTTTAACATTGGTCACCTCTACTCCTAGTACAGCACTGGTGTGGAATATGAAGATATGGACAGTGAAGGGATGTGCGGCCTTTCCACAGCCAGACTCTTAGCAAAGAGTAAGGTGTCATCAAGTCACTATGGGGTCTGATTCTAGCAGTTCAAGAGGGTAACCACAACAAAGGAAGTTTTGGTCCATAGAGGAAAGGGAAGTGACAGAGAGGGCTTTTGGTGCTGAGGAAGACAAAGAAGCCTAAGACAAAAACCATTCTCTTTCCCATTACATGGAAAATTGTGACCCATAAAAGAGAATGGAGGAGAGGTAGATACTTGGATTGTGTACACTATATCTTCTCTGGTTACCTAAAAATCAGAGCTTTCTTCACTGTAACATTTGACAGCATCTTCAAGTTATTTAGTTTCTAGGCAAAATGTTCAGGCAGAAGGCTTCCTAAAACAGTAGTTATCAACCAGTGGTATACGGACCACCAGGTGGAACCCAGAAGGAAGTCTAGAGTTAAACAATACTTCTCCAACCAAGACCTTGATATTACTTATATTCCCTTTCTCTACTCATTCATTTCACAAATATTTATTTATAATGAGACTAGAATGTAGCAAGTTAAATTTTTTGGAATATTTGTGGTTTTCTTCTGAACTCCTGTGACTTTCCCCCTAGTCAGCCAGAGGCAAGCACATAGCCTTGAGGAGAAGTCAATTTTGGATATTTGTTTTTAATTTCTAAAACAGTCTCTAGAGGCTCAGAAGGGAGGGCCTGAGGGAAGTGAATAAGTTCAAGCCATAAAAATAGAACAGGTAAAAGAATAAAGGAATGGAGAAACAGGCAAGATGGAGGTTGAGGGAGGAAAAGCCTAGAGGCCCCAGAAAGGAAGAGGTCCCCATGGACTGTAGAGAGATGTTTTGGCCAGTGCCAGGGGCCTCACGGAAACCTGAAGCCCACCTCTCAAGATTCTGGGAACACAGAACAAAAGGTGAGAGGAAGAATTATATGGAATATTCTTTGTGATGTGGTGAAGTGAGGACCTTCATTCAGCACGTGTCTGAACATCCCCATGAACCTTCTGCAAAGGAACCCATCACTCTGCCTCTTCCTAAGCTCATCTGAGCTGACTCGCCTAAACTACCCTCCTCTCTCTTTTTTTGTTTTTTTAAGATTTTATTTATTTGAGAGAGAGACAGTGAGAGAGAGCATGAGCAAGGAGAAGGCCAGAGGGACAAGCAGACTCCCCATGGAGCTGGGAGCCCAATGCAGGACTCAATCCCAGGACTCCGGGATCATGACCTGAGCCGAAGGCAGTCTTCCAACCAACTGAGCCACCCAGGCATCCCCTCTCCTCTCTTTTTGCACAAATCCCAAACAAGCATAAGCCCTCAACACAGAAATAAAGTGGCCTACAGCCAGACAGCAGTGTTGGCTTCCAAGCATAGAGGGAGACCAAGGAAAAAGATGACGGTGGCAGGAGACTCATTACAACCTCACTATGCCTTGAGCTGGTGGGACCAAAAGATCATTAGATGCAGTTATGGCTCTCAAGTAGATGTAAAAGGTTGAAAAGGGAAACCAGGGAAGTGGGGGAGGACAATAAATAGATAACTACAAAGAGCAGAAGGAATGTTGTGTTAGCTGTGGGAACATAGAGGAGAATCTCCTCTACCAGAATTGTTGCTTCAGCTGAGTTTTAAACAATTAATAGAATTTAACTACAGGGGAGGTGTATTAGTTCCCTATTGGTACTGTATAAAATGACAGCAAATTTTGTGGGTTAAAATAACAAAAATTTATTACTTTATAATCTGGGGGAAGAAATCTGAAATGGGTCTCCCTAGGCTAAAATCAAGACAGAGCTGTGTCAGCAGAGCTTTGCTGCTTCTGGGGGCTCTAAGAGGAAATCCGTTTCTTGCTTCTAGAAGCTACAGAATTCCTTGGTCCACAGCCTTCTTGTCAATGACCTCACTCTGACCTCTGCTTCCTTCATCACCTTATCCTCTCTGACTCTCCTTCCAGTAAGGAACCTTGTCATTACAGTGGTCCCTTTTGGGTAATCCAGGCTACTCTTTGCATCTCAAAATCCTTGGCTTAATCACATCTGCAAAGTCCATTTTGTCATTTAAGTAACATATTCACAGGTTGCAGGAACCAGGATGAGGATGTGTTTGGAGAACTATTCTCCTGCCTTCCAAGAGAGGTTCCAGGCAAAGGTAATAGCCAAAGAAGAGCCCAGAGGGCACAGAGAAAAATGTGAGTGAGATCCCATGCTTATAAGGCTAAAACAAATGAGAACAAGGCAGGAGTAAAGAGAGAGGATTCAGTGGGACAGGCAGAGAGTAGGTGAGAAAAGGCTTTGTATTCCATTTAAGGAACTGGAATTTATGAGGACAGCAGCAAGTAGTCATTTGTGAATTTTAAACAGGGGCATAACATCATCAGATTTCCCTTCTAGAAAAGTCATTCTAGTTAAAGTAATACAATTTATTTAAAAACAAAACAAAACAAAAAACAAACAGGGAAGCTGTGAAGTTGAAGGCAAGGAAACAAAATATTCTCATGAGCCAGGTAAAATTGATTATAACCTGAACTAAGGCTGTATATATAAAGAGGGATGGCAAGTTCAAAAGAAATCACAGTGTGCCTATCCACAGGGTTTGGTGATTGAAACTAATGTGGAAGCGAATAGAGTCAAAGATGATAGCCAAGTTTTTGTCTCATGTGACTGCATATATTGAGATCTTCTTTTAGTGCTTTTTGCTGAGTTTGAAAATGAGGGGAGATGGATCAGACTTAGATGATGCATTTCATTTTGACCCCAATACTCTGATCCTTCATTTCTGCCTTTCAGCTTTCCTCACTTACCTATATAAAGCCCAATTATTGAGATGATTGGAATGCCCAATAGTCTCCCAAATCCAAAGTGCTACTTATATATTATTTTGGCTTCAAACAGTCCACTATATTTTTTAATCTTATTTCTTCAGATGCTATAAACTATCCTGGGAAAATATGCTTTGTTTGGAATTGATATAATTGCTTTTTGGTGTACCACCAAGATTTCCACTTCAAGACTTAGGCTCTTACCCCTCCAGCTATCTGGAGTGTTGCTTGAAGAACTCACAGCTTAGCCCAACTCGTGGAATTGCCCTAAACTGAAGGATACTGCCTTACCTAAGCTTTACATTCTCTCCACAGTTGCAGTCTGCACCCAATGACTCGTCCACACAAGAATACAAAGGTCCAGACTCTGGCTTCAATCTGATATTCAATATCTATCTAGCAAGTTATACTAGCTTTCCAGCTCCCTGTAGAGTCTACTAAAGACTCTCTTGCAACTGAGTCAAAAGTTCAACTCTTCCTGTTGCCCTACCCTATTTTCCATAACTCCTTAGAGGGCATCCAGCACTATTGCAACAAAGTCTCTCCCTCATCTCACATCTATGACTGCTTGGGAAGTAGGGTGTCCATTTAGGTTCAACTTATTATGTAGAGGCAAACCAAAAATAATCCATTACTTCACTTTAGAGTGGCCCTCATCATCGAGGAGATTCTCACCAATGGAGCTACTCATCCACTTTGTGGGAAAAAAAGAAGTGGCCTGAGGCAAGTATATTACCCAAAGTAGCACATGCCTTGACTGGTTGATCAGGAGGGTGGAGGGAAAAAGACTGAGAGATAGGGACAATGAGGCAAAGAGATACGTGGATATAGGAGTGGGCACAAAGTCTGAAGATCTTTGTATCATGTGTTAATGCCCACCAGAGATGACCCATTCCAGAAGAGGAATTGATCAATGAAGTAGAGAAGATGACTTGAGTAGCAGATACTACACAGCCTATGTTATCAGCCACCCCAAAGCTGGAACAATATTTGCATGACTATTTGTAGAGTAGCCATATTGGCAAGGATGGAGGATATGGTGGTCCAAAAAGCATGGACTGCCCACTCACTAAGGCTTATTTAATTACTCTGCCCTGGAGTGGACAATCTGCTGCTAATAAAGAACAAAATCAAGCCCCCCTATGGCATCCACCCTTAGAGAAATAAAACATCACGTGATGGCAAGTCAATTACATTGGACCTCTTCCATCCTGGAACAGGTGGTATAATACAGTTAATTCCAGGATGGAAGAGGTCCAGTGTAATAGCCTTGCCACCAAAAAATATTTTGTTTTCCCAAGGGACTGTATCATATCAAGAGTTCAGTATTGGTCTCATTGCTGACAGCAGTTAATCTTGCCTGGAATTGATCGAAGTAGAATGCTTCCATAAGTAGAGATAGCAAGATTCCTACCATATTTTAAGCCACTGCCAGTCACTCTGGGCTACTTGAGGCAGGTGACCAGCAAGCAAGGAAAGGAACCACATTCCTCAAAGAGTGGTTTATTTGGAAATAAATAGACAAGTATATTAGCTATGACCCCAGAAGGGCATTGTGACCTCTCTAGAGTTAAGGCCTGAGTCAATCCATCAGGTACATCACCTAGAATAGCAGAGGTGCCTGCTAAACTAAGAGAAATCTGGAAGGGATGGTAGAGAAGGGAGATGATACTGGTTGCAGCCCCAAGGCTATGGTGCTGGCTATAGCTTATCTTACACCTCTTACTGTAGTACGTTTCTGAGGAAAAGAGATCAACTGGAATCCTAGAGGAGTCATTGCCAAAGAGGGTGTACCTCTTATGCAAGGCAAATGGATCTGAGTAGCCAAGTGGC